>NW_028322240.1:11832500-13238110 GCF_059928025.1 Delphinapterus leucas | reverse complement strand
GGGCCTTTACACATGCTGTCCTCACTGCATGAGAGAACTCCTTTCGTCCCCTAGCTCACCACGTGGCCAGCTCTGTCTCATCAGTCAGATTTCATTCAGCTCAAAGGTCGCCTTTCCAGAAAAGATAACTTTGACTGCATCAATCCAAAGTGCCACCCTGGGCCGTTACTCAACTCTCTATTATATCAATATGCTTTGTTTTCCTTAAAGTACGTATCACTTTTATCTTGTTCAAAGTCTAGCTCCCCCTGGAATGCAAGAGCTCTCAAAACAGGGAATCTGCAGATCTTGTTCAACTCTCTATTGCCAGGAACAAAGCAAACATATAGTGAGTACACAACAAGTATCTGTTAATAAATGGTGCATAACTGAATAAATTAATGAAAGAGTTTTAAAGTGTTTTGAAACAAGGGGTTCTTAACTGGGGTTCATGGGCACCTGGGCTTTAAGAAGTCCTTGAATGCCCTCAAATTATGTGTAAAATCCACTATGTATATTTTTCAGGTGAGAGGTTTCAGTTTTCATCAGATTCCCAAAGGCTTTATGACTCCTGAAAGATAAGACATTGTGTGGCAGAGCCTATTAGTAACAGGACCCCTAATTTTTAGTTGATCACAGAGCTTCCCTTTCTTTCCTGACCCCCTGTGTAGCCATATGACCGATTCTGACCAGCGGGATGTGTGGAGAAGCAGTAAGCATAACTTCCTCAAGTATCCTATAAGGGAAGGGTCCTGCCCTTCTTCTCCCCTTCCTCTGGCTATGATGTGGACACAAAGGCTGGAGCTCCAGTAGCTAATTTTGACCAATAGGTGACCTTGAGAATTGAAGCCATGCACAGCAGAGCAACAAAATAGAAGCCAGGGACCCAACACAATGGAGCACCACCTACCCCTAAACTATCTCCAGACTTCTTAGACAGGAGAAAAAAAAAAATTCTACCTTAAACTATTGTTATTTGATGAGGGTGTGGTGGGTGGAGATGAGAGGGTATTACTTGCAACTTCATTACTAATTAAATATCCCACTGTTTGCAAAGTAGGAGATAATGGTGCTCATAGAAGGGAATCAATATGTTACTACATGTGAGCAGGCACAGTCCAAGATGCTGTTCCCAGTACTCACCTGTCCAGGAACTAAGTTTGGTGGGATAGAGAAATAAGAAAACGGATCCAGGTGGTGCAATAGGAATTTCACTCAATAAGCCTCCAACTTGGAGGCTTACTAGAAAGCGAAATCATGAAAGTAAATAGTACTTATTTGATGCATTGTATTTACACTTCCACCATTAAAATGTGCCTCTAATATATGAGTTACATTTCCAACAATAAAAAAAAATCCTTTCCAGAACTATCTTTCAGCAAAAATAATGAAGCCTACCTATGCATATTGTCTGTATTTCGACAATTATACCAAGGACTCAACTCATTTTTATTCAGGTCCACCTATGAGCAAATGATGGTGGTTTTTGTTACATAAGTGTATCGATGTGCTGTCGAAATTTAATATTAACATTTACATGTTGATTCTGAAGGTAACAGTAAGAAATAATGACATCACCATACAAATTAGTATTATTATATGAAAATGCTCCAATCCTGTGTATTATTAGAAATAGCTAATCATAGTTAAATTATTGACCCATAGCAATGAAAATGCCCAGAATTTATTGTACATTATTTGTATATAACAGATTGTTTAACGAATTTGGCCATAGAGACTTGAGTAATTTATTAATTGCAACTCAATCAGTATAACCACAAATAGAGGACATTATTATTTACAAAGAGATGAGCTAGTGGGTAAGCGGGCCTTCTTTGTTGATTCAAGAAACAATGAGAAGTAAAAGTAATCCAGATCTCTTCAAGCCTCCCTCCACCCAGACCTCAGGGTTGATTTCAGGAGGCTACTCTCCATCTATGCGGTAGAGGTCAGTGGCTGAGATGAGAGGATGCAGACAAAGATTTACAGCTACATTACCTTGGGCAAGTTACTTAACTTCTTTGATCTTTCATCCTCGTCCACTGTAAATAGGGATCCACTAGTTCTAATCTGTAGAGATACTGGGAGCAGTGAATGGGATAATTTTGCAGTGTCTGGCAAATAGTAAGTACTCATAACATGTCAGTTATCATCAATGACATCATCATCGTCATCGTCATTCTCGGTGCTATTTTCTTAACTGGATTTCCTACAGTGAACTCAACAGGTTTCCTGAATTTGTTTTAGTTCACAAATCCATCATTTTGTTCTTCTTTCTGTCTCCTAGAGTCCCAAATGGTGCCTTGAAGCAGTGCTTTCCTCATGGACGTCAGCTGAGCTTGGGCTGAAGAGTAGCACTATATACACCAACTGGTACCCAGCTAATCATTTTCTGAGTTAGCATCACTATCCATTCTAATAACACAGGAATTAAAATGGCTTCCAAACAAGAAAGCAATGGCTTCTTACCTCAATAACAGGCACAGCCCATATTAAGCTAAATGCCATTTTGGGTTCTTCCCAGAAAACATGCAGCAGCCAAGTTCCCAGAGGCAGCCTGCACCCAATAGATAAGATGAGGCAAAGCAAATTGCAATGGATGAGACAGATGACCCTGCTGGCTTGCACTGAGCTAACAGTCAGCACGGCTATCACTTACTGATCACTTACTATGTTCCAGGCACAGTTCTAAGCACTTTCTACACAGTCTCTCATTTAATTCTTCTGACAAATTATATGAGAGTCTCTCCATTATTATTCTCTCTTTACAGTTGTGGAAACTCAGGCTCAGAGGATTTGAATAGCTTGCCTAAAGTCAAAAACAACTAGAAAATTGCAGATCTTGGCTTCGTACCCAGGCAGCCTGACTAAAACCTATTTCTCACACACTACATTGTGATGTTCTGGGAAGTGAGTCTAAGCATTTCAACATTCATAGATTCCCACCATATTCTGCCAGAGGCCTCTGATGACAGTTTACAGAGGCAACCCACATAGTGGTTAATTAAGATCTCAGGATGTTGACATACGGGGGTTGAAACCCTAGGTCTGCCCCTTATTAGCCTGATCTCTCTTTGACTCACTTTTCTCATCTGTAAAATGGGGATGACAATAGGGCCTGCCTCACAGGAAGTTAAATGATATGTTGGAGTAAAGTCTTTAGCACACTGCAGGACACATAGTAAGTGCTCAACAAATAACTCTGTTGACATTATTCTCTCCATCCTTCAGAGATCTATTATTTAAAAATAAAAATAGAGTCCCTGTTACGTATATTCAGCCTCAAAGCTCTCCTCTTCACATCTGGATGATAAAATGTAATTCTTAGGAAAAAGGATAATTTTTTTGGCACAACGTTCCCTATCTGCAATTACATCAAAATCACATTAATTGAGCTATAACACTGTCAAGCTCAGCAGCTGGAAAGCGCATCCATACATTCTAAAGAAAAGGCCATTAATTCAGCTCTCTACAGCGCGGCAATGAAATTGGGATGTCCGTTCTCCAGAATGATTTACTGTCTTTCAAGCTGCTTAAGTGGGAACCTCTACAAAAAGATTTAAGTTAAGTGACTCTTGTGCTGCTCTGAAGCTCATTTATTATTGAATTAAGCGTTCATTTCGTTTAAAGGGAATAAAGAAATATAGTTTTATTTGAAACAAGGTAAAACATTTAAAAGAAATCGGCTATTATGATCCAGGAAGCCAGTTTATATATCTGCAAACGATCTCACTCTGCTTATGCTCTGCTGAAAAGCCAAATTTAAGCTCATAAATATAACTAATATGCATATAATTTGAGGCTTTTGCATCCTAGCTCATCCTTACTTTTCATACTTTATCATTCCTCTTTAAAAAAAATTTTTTTTAATCCAAGACCGTTAGGAAATGGGCTGGAGAAAATCCATGTAGAAAAAAAAACATACATTTTTGAAAAGTCTAGGTTTTCTTTATGACAGAGGGAAACACAGGAGGGAGAGGAGACCAAGAGGCAGAGAAATACATGTTTTAGGTTATTAGCCTGTGGCAGAAAAATCAAGGTACAGTAGGCATATAGTATTATGAAAACATTTACAGCATATTGGTGCACAGATGAATTGTGTGTGGCAGACAAATAGAGAATAATTCTCTACTGGTAGAGAAAGCACAACTTCAGTGCCTAAATTATCAGCCCTTGCATTAGGCACTAGGCAACAAAGCCCCTTTAGAATTAGTAATCCTGTCTGTCCACTGTCTAGATAAAAGAGATGGTATACTTCTATATAATGTTTCTTCTTCTAAATCTCACGCAGAACAGCCAAGGGTAATATCCCCTGTACTAAGAAGTCTCCAAAGAACTAAACACTCTGAACAAACTATATTTTCAAAAAAATCGCTAGGATCCCTATAATGGTGTCATTTACACTCCAGTCACATGTGTCTACAGCACAAGACCCTTCATAATTAGATATATACACTATACCAGCTCACTGCCTAATTAGCAAATTATGTTGAAAATAGCATCCTGCTAATTAACAGTTATTATGGCATTTCTGAAGCTGAAGCTTTAATTATCACCAACCTAATGCTTGTGTACAGAGAAAAAAAAGCCCCCCCCTTTTTTAAATGATCAATAAGTGCAAGAGATTATTATAAGGCAAATCTGCTGACAGCTGATTAATTTGTTTGATGCAAAGTTGCTGTGTGTTTCATATTATTTTATCGGAGTTGCAGGAAAAAGGTACATAATTTGCTTTCATTAGCAACCTCTGCTATTTATCATTAGAAAATGCACCCCCCACCCTTTTTTGTTGTTGTTTGTTCAATTCCCTCTGTGTTTTTGCCTGTACCAGCATCAAAGTCAAGAGCAGGAAGTTTTAATTAAGTGACACTAATGAGGTCGTTGAAAATGATACTTCAGCAATTCAGCATGCTGTTAAATGTGTTTACTCTATAATGTCATCAAAGGTGATTGTTTTCCCTCATAATAGATAAAATTCATTACCATAAGCACTGTACTTTTGAGTGTTAGAAACGCAAGTTAGGTGTATCTGTTGCATGTTTTTTCTCTTTTGCTGCCAATTAAAATTACTGGACCTAAAACAAAACTTTAGCAAGCAAGACTCACTCTGACTTGTTTTCTTTTTTTTAAGTCTCCCCTCTTTAGTCATTAACAGACCCTGCCCAGGGAGAAACAGAACAAAAATGAGCATGCAAATGACTAATCAAGGAAAGCTGGAATCAAAGGGAGTGATGAGGGGTGAAAAGATGCTCCTGTGAGTCTGGCCACTGTGTCACTAATGCTGCTGCTCTGCCAGCACGGAGCTGCCCGCCTCGTGGGTGGCTGCCTCAGTAGCCCCACCACCCGCAGCAGAGGCTGCGCCGCTGTGTCATTCAGCACTTGATGTGAAAAAGAATGAGGACGTTTTGGTGACTTCTTCCTCTAAAATGGTTTCAGCCTCCCAAGTACAATTTGGTTGTACGACCCACTTCGGGAAATTAATTATCACGTTGTGAATTTCCATGCTTCCTAAGAACTGAAAATGATTTTTCACATTTCTGAGAGGTCTAAAGGGGGAAGCAATAAAATGACTCCATTCTACAGATAGGGAACACTAGCAAAGTAACTCAGCCCAGGTCAGAGGAAGAGCGAGCAGGCAGACAGGCATAATCCCTGTTCCTCTTCTTCTCACCAAGCAATACCGCCTCTGCAGTTCCAAATATTCACTCTTGATTTTCTTAAGTTACTCAATTAATAGCCCATTTTCATATCTTGCACAAATTTAAAAGTGCTACAAGGTTTCTGTTTCTCTTTTAATGAGATTGGCACTAATGACAAACCCTTCATCAAGGTAGCAAGTTTCACATCTTACATGGATTTAGACTACAGTGATTATCTCCTACACAAAGCTTTCCATGTCTAGAGTTTTTTAATGCCAGAGGAAACCCATTCTGACCCACCAAGTTTCCTAACTTGGAGCAGTAACGATTCTTTCACAACAGTGCTGCTAATTCACAGCAAACTAAACAGACTCTGCACTTTTTTTTTTTTTTTTTTTAACTGGCTGCCCAGCCACAGATCAGGACAAAGAGAAGTTTGGTGGACTTTTTCAAGATACTTTTTAACTACTGTGACTGAGAAATTAAATTTGCTTTTTCCTTCCTCACTGTATCCCTGGTTTGGGCTGGTTTGATTCTGGAGCAGGAGGCTGGATTAGGTGACCTCATGGAATGTCTCAAAGACTGTCTCCACCAAAATTATTAACCAATTCCCTAAAACATCTCAGGAAAATTAAATATTCAGTACTGTGGAGCAAATCAAACTTTGACTTAATTTGCCATTTTTCAACCAGTTAGCTGCAGAGGAAGCTCAAAATGCTCTGTATGACATGAAAGTACAAGAGGTCAGCAGCTTTTTATTGGAGGGTTGAGCATAGGAAAAACATTAGAATGGCTCAAAAGTATTAACAAGGTGGTAAAAGCTCTAAATCCCTATCTACTGTGCATTAATGAAACACGAGAACATACATCGAGAGGCTGAGGGGCACCTAATACTCCAGGAGGCTGGCAAGTGTTGAGGCAGCTTCTTAGAAGCAGGAGATCCTCATCTTTGAATTAAGGGAAGGATGTTTCTAGAAGAACCAGAATGCCTTTGCCAACTTGGGTTTATTGTCTGGAATTTAAACTTCTGTTTCTCTTTGTGGTTTCTCCACCTTAACTTTAGCAATCACCCAGATGCTCCTCAAAAGAACAGCAAAGATGTAAATGAATGTTAGTATTCAGCACCAGTGAGGGTGTGGTGGGTGAGCACTTTCTCCAGGCGGGGTGGGGGGCAGTATCAGCCAGCAAGACCTCTCTGGAAAGCACTTTGGTATCGCATCTAAAGTTTAAAAACGTTCACATCCCTTGATCCCATAATCGCACTCCTAGGAATCTATCATAAGGAAATCAGACATGCTCATCAAAGCACTATTTATAATAATGAAAAATTAAAATCTTAAATGTCTAACTTTGGCAGATTGGTTAAATAAATGATGATATATCCACATGATGTAATACTATGCAGTCATTAAAAAACATGTTCAAGGAACACATCTTAATAAATATAACAACCACAAAGAAGAGGGCTACAGGCGTTAGGCATTATATATATGGTATGTGCTCATACTTACAGATTTCAATACATTTATTTATATAAGCAATAAAAAAGAGTAGAGGGCTTCCCTGGTGGCGCAGTGGTTGAGGGTCTGCCTGCCGATGCAGGGGACACGGGTTCGTGCCCCAGTCCGGGAAGATCCCACATGCCGCGGAGCGGCTGGGCCCGTGAGCCATGGCTGCTGAGCCTGAGCTCCGCAACGGGAGAGGCCACAACGGTGAGAGGCTCGTATATCACACACACACACACAAAAAAAAAAAACGAGTAGAAAATAAATACCAAAGTGCAAACAACGGTTAACTCTGGAAAACAGAATGAAAAGCAATTTGTATACTTTGTAAAAAAATTAGTCATTTAAAAATATTAAAAGTAGAATTCGATAATCTTTTTCAGAATGCACCCATGGTATTAGGAATTTTATATAGTTTATTATATAAATTATAAATTATAGCTTTATATAATTTATGACACAATCAGTCTAAATACTTTTTTCTCTATTAACTGCATAACTGTTCAGCCCCAGGAAGCTCAGAGAATATTGAAATGCTGGGAACTACTATTTATTATGAGACTCTCAGTACAGCACTCCCAGAACAGGCCTTTAAAAGATGCCTTCACATTTTATAACCAGAGTAGTAGTCTCCATTTGTATAAAGTGTCCTACAGATTTGTACGAGGGAAGACTGCAACATCTGAAGTCCTAAATTGTTTGACAGAACTATCTGGGATCCTCATGAGCGGATATTTTCCTTAAAGGTTTCATTTACTCCTCTTACAGTGATGGACATTTTTTTTCCCTTTTCTTTTTAATTGAGGTAGAATTGATTTACAATGTCGTGTTAGTTTCAAGTGTACAACGAAGTGATTCAGATATATATATATATCTTAAAGTATATGTGTATATATATATATACACATACACACAAACACACACACACAATTCTTTTCAGATTCTTTTCCATTATACGTTATTACCGATGATGGACACTCTTGTCTCTGATTCCTCGGAACTTCTGAAGCCACTCTCCAGTTAGGTTAAAGAAGTTTGCACAGGGCTAAGGACACGTGTGGCCAAGGCTTATTTTTTGGCTGTGCTGTTGTTGTTCTTTACCTAAATCAGTGAGAAACTGTCTCTCTCTCTCTCTCTCTCTCTCTCTCTCTCTCTCTATATATATATATATATATATATATATCTCAATACACATTGTATATTATTTAAATTTTGAAAAATAAAAATTCAAGCCACAGATGGGAAAATGTTTTGATGCCCAATTAAATTTTTTTACTGAGATTGTTTTCCACTAGAGAAAAGAGGATAGAATCCAGCTACAAGGTGAAATTTTACCACAATAGGCAAGCATCATCCTTCTGAAGGATAACATAATTACAACAGAAATGAAGACAGGGAAAGAAGTGCACAACAAGCTACCTTGTCAGCTGGAGATGAGGAGATCAATATATTGTTTGCCGAACATTTCCCAATCACATTCTTAACCCAACTGGATTTATGTGGGTTTGGGAGATGCTCAGAAAATAATACAGATTTCTCCCAACTGGAGAGTAAATAAAATAAATTTAAATTCTTCATCAAAGGATTCATGGATTGTTTGTTTTTTGTTTAACCTTTTCAGAGCCGTGAGGAAGAGGAAAGAAAGCTGAGAATAAAGAGACCCAGGTTTGCAACTTTATCCTGTTGCTTACCCATTACTTTCAGAAAGTGACGGAACCTCTCTGAGCCAATGAATTCTAAACTGTTCATGGCTTTTCTCAAAGGGGGTTGAAAAGTTAAGTAACCTAACATAGAGCTGGAGAAACAGTAGGTGCTTGACATTTTTTGGGTGATTCTGGTTCACTGTGAATTAAATACACCAAAACAAATAAATTGGATCTGCTCATACCCCGAAAGGAAAGAACCTGAGTGAATACATTTGAAGAACAGACCTTTTAACAAGCACCTCCTCTGCTTTACACTGACACAGAATGACGATCTGTAGTAACATCACAACATTTTAATGACTCTTTTTGTGTTTTGCTCTTTTACTGGATGACAGAAAAACAAACCTCGCCCTTGTTTAGTGTCTAAACTACAGATGAAAACAGACTATGGAGTCACAGGACATCTTCACCACGTCCCACACACATCTAAGTAAATGAGAATGCATGTGAGCTGGGAGTATGAGTGCATGTGCCGTATAATTACCAAGCAGTGGCGATGACACAGACCCTCCTGAATGCTCATGGAAGATGACTCACGCTTTAGAGCCGTGTGTCATTTACGGGCACGCCGGCTCCTTCCTTCCTTCATTCAACCTCTGCGATGCAGCGCAATACTACACACACACACACACACACACACACACACACACAAACACACACGCATGCGCGCTCACACACGAGAGCAACCTCCCCATTGCCAGACTGGATCAGATGCTCAAAGTTACCTGGAAGCTAGATGACATGTTACTCTGTAGAGTTAGGAGGGGAGGTTATTCGGAAGATGGAGGAAAATAGAAGCTTCTGGGGTGAAAAATCTGGGACTCTCCCTTCCTCTTTCCCCAACTCTCAAGTTCAAAGGTCTTCCACAGTTCAAACAAGCCATTCGAACGCCCAGGCCTTGCGATGGGCAGTGTCAAACACTCGTCAAGAATGCAGATTTAGGCGTCATACTTGAATTCGAACCCCTGCAAGTTATTTAATCTCTCAGAGCCCCTGTGTCCTTAGTAGGCCGTTATGAAGATCAAAGGACGTAATGCACATGGAGGGTTTAGTGCAGTGCCTGGCACACAGTATCCACTAAGTGTCATTGCCAAAGAAGCAGAAGTAACACTTATACCCTGGTCCTGCGCTAAATGCATTATGTATATGACTGTATTCACAAGGCTACAAGGTAGATGCCATTATTATCCCCATTTTACAGAAGAGGAAGCAGCCTCACAGAGATTAATTTGGCCAAGACTCATCAAGAAAGTGATAGAACTAAGGTGAAACCGCGGAAGGCTGGCTCCAGATTGAGCTACTAATGGCTACACTATATATTTTTAATCTATAATGGTTGAAAGTCTATTAAAAAGGAAAGTGGACACTTGTGTTCATCCTGAGAAATGATGGGCCCAGTTTTTGCCTGGCCTCTAGGGAGGTGATGGGCAGGCACATGCCCTTCATCTGGCTCCCTGACCCTAATCCTACTCCTCTGACCAAGAGAAGCTGAGAAGGAGGGATTTGCCAGAGGGATCTTGGAGGCAGCAGCTGGTCAGAGGCTGTGCTCCAAGGGCGCAGTTAAGGTGAACTCAGAGAACACAGGCCATGGGCACCAAGGAGCTGAGGAACATTCCAGAGACATGACACAAATGTGCTTGCTGCAGCATGGCCACCCCACTTGCCCACTGAGCCTCCCAAGAACCACAGGCACAGGTGCTGCTGTCCACTCCCAGATTAGCATTAGTGAACCCAGCCAGCTAGTAGAACAACCAACATTCACTGCTGCAGGTTCTTCCTGCAGCCAGACACACACACACACTCAAACAGTGAGACAAAAAAGAGTAAGCAGGAGAAAAACTAGATCTATCCCCCTAAAAGTCTTTTAATAAGGGGGCAGCATATACAAAAAGGCAAAATAACACTGTAATTTTCTTCCCTTTAGCAACTCCATTAAAAATGACCATGCTATCCCATCACTATAATTAGCCATTGCTTGGTTGGATCACACGTAAACAACAGAATAACTGTCACCCCAGAAAGTATAAAATATACCAGAACAAGTGGTGGCCGTGTATTCATTTAAACAAATGTGTAATGAACACCTACTATGTGCTGAGTACACAAGACAATATCAACATGATACCAAAAATCTGCTAAATACCCAGAGGTTTTCCAAATGTGCAGATGACTCATGTTCCATTTTTATTCAGCTATCTTTCCACTCGATGGCCATTTTCCTCTGCCCCCTAGTAGGATTTGGTCTAGTAGATGGACCGGCTGAATGTACATGATACTACTGGATTCTTTTAAAAAGAAAAGGGAGAAGCTTGGTTTTCCATCCTCTGCCTGACACCGCCAATGATAAATAAATATCTGTGTGTGCTCCCAAGGTGCCCGACTGTACAAAATGCCTGGCTGATCCCATTCTTGCTGTTTGTCAGCACCAGCACAGGGATGGTATCAGGCATGAAAGGAAAATGGTTTTGTATTCCCTCCCTCACGAACATCTTTCCTGCCTCGGTTTCCCATCTCAGCCAGGCATGAATGGCTGATCAGTATACACAACCCAGCAGACAGGAGAATGAACACTGGAGATGAAGCATCTCAATGCAACCTCAGCTCCACTACTCACCACCTGTGGGACTTCCGGTGAGTTGCTTTATATCCTTGAGACTTGGTTTCCTCCTTGGTAAATGGAAATCATAAAAGTAACTAAAGTTGTTTATGAGTTCATGAGATACACATAAAAAGTGCTCAGCACACTGCCTGGCATGTCTCAATGCTCCACACAGGTATTCCTGGGCACCTACTACGTTGAAGGCACGTGCTGGGCATCGTGAAGGGCACCCAGATGCATCGGACAGTGATCCTTCCCACATGCATGAACTCACGATCCACGATGGGAAGGGAAATCTATTCCGCATCCCTCCCGCTCCACAGTCCTCCCAGCCCAACTCCATCCAGCATCTGTCTGTGGCTGTGCACTGGCTTCCTCCTTTGCATGGGAAGCTCCCTGAGGGCAAGAATTCTGTCTCCGGGTTTTAATCTTGTTGGCCTTCCATTTCCCCCAGCATGAGCCATAACAACAAGAACAGAGAATGTGCTAGACAAATGTTTGCTGAATGGATATATGAACAAAATAGAGAAGAGAAAGTGCCACAAAAGTAAGCATTACAAAAGTGCCACAGAAATTCACAGGAAGGACTGATTACTGTTATCTGGTCGTACCAAAGTGGGGGTCAGTGTGATCAAAGAAGGGGTGGTAGAGTAGCGAACCCGAAAGCTTGGCCTTGGAGAATAGGCTGGATTTAGTGAGACTTGTTGGGGAGGGTCATTCCCGTCCCTCCGTGGCTTAAATTCACACCCTCTCTGCCCTCAATAGTACAATGAAGTGCAGGTGCATGAATATCAGAGGACTGAGGTTTGGGTGGGCGGTTGGTCCCTAGAGTCAAATTCATTTTTCTTTGAAGTGCCCGGAGTCCTATCATAGGGGGTTCACATCAGCTCTGTCTTTCTAAATGATTTTTACGTTCCACCCAGCCCAGTTTAGCATCATTGAGAAAGTCTGCCATATAAAAGATTAATAAATACTACGGTTAGGAAGCCTAGGATTCATTCTGGGCTCTTCAGTACCCTGAAAGAAATAGGCAAATTGGACAGAAATAAAAGAAGGGAAGCCACAAGGATTAAAGAGAACTGCAGCAGGAGCTACTTATAAGGGTTCCCGCAGCACCAGCCAGGAATAAGCAAAGCTCAGGGAGGACACAAAGGACCAAGGATCAAATACTCTCCCCGAGCAAGGGTGTAGGCACACCGATGAAGAGAAAGAATTGCTCGGGGTCACGCGGAGGGGTAGAGCAGAGAGGGATGGGATGTAATTACAGAAAGGAAAACTTGGGCTGCAGATCAGGGCAACCTTCTTACAAGCAGGCTCAATCCAAGTGCGGAATAGCTTCCCAAGGGAGGCGGTGGAAGCCCCATCGCTTGAGGTGCCTAAAGCCGCTGGACAAACAGCAGAGAAAGACAGTGAGGAACAATCTGCCCACGCGGGGGGTGGGACAGGTGACCTCACGGGGCCGCAGGCTCCGCACTTCAATGACACATCAGGATGTATTTCATCAGGCACCCGCCAGGCAAAAGCTGAGAGCTCTGCCACCGCCCACCCCCCCCACCCCCGGCCATTGTGCTTTCTCAATACGCCACTCAAGAAACATTCCCATTCACTTCAAGAGACCCTCCACGGCTCCTTGCTGCCAACGAGAGCCGTGAGGATAATGTCTCGCCGTGGACTCGGCGTGTTCCCACTTGAAGGCAAAACGTAGCTTTGCAGGAGGAATTTTCTCTCTGGCTCAAGTGCCTTAGTCTTGGCTCCTGGAACCGTAATATTTTTGTTTTATTTTGTATGAGACCCTTTCAACTCAAAAGACACTCTTTATCCCTACTGTGGGATCCTGAGTGGCCGATATAAAATTGAGATATTTTAATATATTCTCTGAATCGATTAAATGGTTCCCTTTCGCTTTCAGAGGAGAGTCCAATATTTCTAACATGGATTGTAGTGCCCACGACAACCTCTGCAGACTCACTTTCCACGCCCCTCCACTCCAGCATCGTACCCCTGTTAGGGTTTCTCAAACTACCTGTGTCCCCTCCTCCTCTAGGACTTGTCCCTGCTGCTCCCAAACACTCTCATGCTCTCCCCACTTTCATTACTATATTCATGTGCTCAGGCTGCCATAACACAATACCACAATTTAAGGGGGCTTAAACAACAGAAATGTATTCCTCACAGTTCTGGAGGCTGGAAAGGCCAAGGTCAGGGTGCGGCATGGTCAGGTCCTGGCGAGAGCCCCCTTCCTGGTTTGCAGACTACCTAGCTTCATTCTTGTTTATCCTCACATAGGAGAAGAGCACACTCTGGTCCTTGGTCCCCTTTTTATAAAGGCACTAATCCCGTCATGGGGGCTCTATCCTCATGACCTCATTTAAACCCAATCACCTCCCAAAGGTCCCACTTTCTAATACCATCATACTGGGCGTTAAGGCTTCAACATACAAACTGGGGAGGGGGACATTCAATCCACATCATTGCTCTGATCCTCTTCCTTTAGGACATAGCCTTAAATATTAGCCTTGGGAAGTCTTTCCTGATCTGGCACAGGGTGGGCTAGGGCCCCTCCGATCAGCATCTGAGGTGTGCCAGACTTATCTCTGTGGAATCACTTAATACAACGTGTGTTAACTTGTCCTACTTGCCCACCAGTCCACAAGAGGACAGGAGCTATGGCCATATCATACTCTCCTGTAACTTTGAGACCTGGCACACAGGGTAAATGAATCAAGAAGCATCACATTAAAAGGGGTCCATGGGTACTCTGTGCTCCTCACAGATTCAGTGCATACCTGAGTGTTTAACATACATAGGACAAGGGCTGGGTCTTCTGGAAAATGCAAAGATGAATAGAAACTCATCCTCAAGGACTTACGGACTAGGCAGGGAGAGAAGATACACATATAAATAACCTATATCCAAGGTACAAAGGTAAAAGTGGCTTTCAGACTTAGTACTGTGGAAATTCAGAGGCAGGACACACATTTCCAGCTGGGTTGGGGAAATGGAGCTGGGAAGACTTCCTAGAACAGGCTGGTAGACCATGAGATGCGGAGATGACCCAGAAAGCGGGTAATGCTAGATAGAAAGACCAGAGTAAGCAAAGGCACAGAAGCTGAAAATCTCTAGCACCATTGGCTCAAGAAGAGAATTCAACTGAAATTCAACTGTAAGGAAGCCATCTTGATCACAAAGTCTCTTGAATATCAAGTTTAGACTTTATTACGTACACAAGGGAGTGACACAATCAGACTCTGCTCTGTGGTATGACTTGGTAGGAAGTGGACATTTGAGCTACAATTTGTAAGGAAACCTGTAGTCTGCCATTTTTTAAGCAACCTACCAGTGTGAGCAGTCAGTATTCTCGGAGGGCCAACTACATCTGCCTTCCCCAGGGGAGCTGGGAGGCTATGAAATGGCCCCTTGCCTCAGAAATTGTCTACCCAACTGCCATTGAGGAAATCCATCCTTCTTAGATCTATGGACCCCAGGATCCCATACAGGAATACAGTGACCAAACTAACAAAAGCCCTGGATTATGGAGTCCGAATATTCTACTTCAGAATTCTGAAATAGTCACAGGAAATACACTTGCACGTCCTCTTATGGCTCTCCTCACTAAGGGCTGTGCCCAGGGGTTTTGTTAGGCCCCTTCCAACTCCAGCCCTGCTGTTTCATTTAGCTGGTGGGAAGCTGCATGGTTGAGCTTGCCCTGGTGCATCCTGGGAGGGCTTCCCTTGCCCCCACTTCTATTTAGCAGAATTGTCAGCCTCAGCCTCTGCTGGTGAGAGAACCACAAAGCAGCTAGCTAAAGAGTGGTATCGCGATGGCACCTGCAACCTGCTTCACCTGGGAGAGGAGACAATGACTTGGAGACTGTGCCCAAGAAGGACTGTGCCCAAGAAGGATGTTTACTCAGCCCATGCACCTGCTGAAACCAAAAGGGTAGGATTTGCCAGAGAATGAGAGGTCCCACATCAGATGCGGGTGAGTCTAGAGAGCAGTATTAAGTACAACAGCATCTACTGCCATTTGCAGAACTACAGGATTCTAGGCCATTTAAGCACACTAGTGTTATTAGCCCAAGGGGAGAGACCAAGAAACCATAGCTTAGACAGGTAAAATGGCTTCCCCAAGGCCAGACAGCTGGCAAGTGGTAGAGCTGAGATGTGAACCTAGGTTTGTCTAACTCCAGAGCCCAGGATCTCAACAATTTTGCTAAGCTATTTTGGTTGTTGTATTTCTTGGAATATTCTTGTGGAGACAAACAAGACAGGCTGTTTATTAACAAGGCACCGTCTTTCCAGCCTTTTATAAGGGCAGGAGATAGAATGGGCTCTCCCCGCACAGCTAGTCTTCTGCCCCCCACTGGTCAAATAGGGGATGGGCTTTAATAGGAAGCGAATCCCCAGTCGAGGGTTCTTCCCTGTGGACTATCCCTGGTCTAAAACCACTCCAGATGAAAGAATGGCCTGTGGATGAGTTGAAACTGATTGTTATGATCATCATTATCTGTGTAACGTTTGGGCAGGAGATAGCTCCTGACAGTTTCTTGTGAGAAGTTATATCTGTCTGAGCAGAATTTATTTGAAAATGTCAACCACCTTGAAGATCATTAGGGTAAAGCTCTTGGCCTCAGGAAAAGACAAAAGTGAAAACAGGGGGCTTCCCTGGTGGCGCAGTGGTTGAGAGTCCGCCTGCCGAAGCAGGGGACACGGGTTCGTGCCCCGGTCCGGGAAGATCCCACATGCCGCGGAGCAGCTGGGCCCGTGAGCCATGGCCGCTGAGCCTGCGCGTCCGGAGCCTGCGCTCCGCAACGGGAGAGGCCACAACAGTAAGAGGCCTGCGTACAGCAAAAAAAAAAAAAAAAAAGTGAAAGCAATCATCTGTTGCTGCTTATAACCAGCTGTACTGGGGTGGACAGTAAATGAAAAGGATGAGCATATGGTACATGGGGGCTTTGTGAGCCATTCAAGCACCAAGTCCTCAGGTTTGCTGTGAGTGAAGGAGATACTCATTCCAGACACACACATTTGTGAGGGGTTGGATCCACGCAATCAAGACTGGATAGGTCATATCAGGAACGTGTCCAAATGCAGTGAACCTCTTCTAGAAAAATGACTTCTTGAGGCGGAATTTGGCTATTCCAAGACAAAGCAACCAATGAAGCAATCCCCTATAGTCAAAGCTTAATCATACTGCTCATCCATCTTGTCTCTCTGTCCTCTTCCTGTTCCTGGCACACGCATACACATACTATGTGGACAGAAACATACTCATGCACACATACATCATCCGGGGTTTCCACTGAATTATTCAAACTCAGCTTCTCCTCCCAAGTATCCAAGGATACCTTAAGAGTCTGGGAACCTTGGTATATTTGAAAATAGTTTCCAGCTGATACTGTCTTTAGTACTTTCTGAGGTAACAAAAAACATGTGACTATTAGAGAAAAGATGCATTTTGTAAATATGGAATATGTTTTTACTACCAATACTGAAAACAAGAAAGGAAGAAGTGGGTAAAAATTCAGATATTAACACATAAATCATTTAAGGGATTGCACTGAGAAACTCTGCTCTGTAAAATAAAAAATAAATATACTGTGCTATGTAAAATGCTTTCTTACCATTGTGAAGCAGTGTCTTTAGATATCACCAGATTTAGCACATGTCACTGTACTTATGAAACCCCTATCTGGTAATATACAAGGTACAGAAAGCATAACATCGTGAACTAGCTGTCAGGGGCTCTAGCTCTGGAATTAGACCACCTGCATTCAAATCCTGGCTCTACCACTGACTAGTCGTGGTACCTTGGGCAATCGACTAATGAAACAGAATCACCTATAGTCAAAGTCTTTAAACCTCAGTAACTTCACTGATGAATTGGGAATAACAGCAATACCTAGAACCCCACAGGGGAAAGGCACTGATCACGGAGTCCGAGACATGGTTAGCCCTCAGTAAATGACAGTGGTTCTTAAGCTTCAGTGGACACTAGGATTGGGTGAAGGGGAACAGATTACCAATTATCATGAATTTCAAACAGGGGTTTTAATTTCACATACAAGGAAATAGGGAACCAGTGAAGGTTTCTGAAGGAGGAGTGTTATGATAAGGAGGTCTTTAAGGAAGCACACACCCATGTGGTTTAATATACTATAAGGGAGAAATGCTGAGCACAGTGGCTGTCTAGAAAGTCTCTGCAGTGATCTAAGCTAACGCCATACATCTCTGGATCAGAATGTTAGAAAAGGCACGGGCAAGGAAAGGGCCAGAATGTTTTTAAAGAAGGAAGAGGAGGAAGAGGGAGGGAGGGGAGGGAAGAGGAGAAAAGAGAGGGGGAGGGAGACACAGAGAGAGAGAGGGAGGGAGGGAGGGAGGGAGAGAAAGAGGGAGAGAGGGAGGGAGGGAGGGAGGGAGAGAGGGAGGGAGGAAGGGAGGGAGGGAGGGAGGGAGGGAGGGAGGGAGGGAGGGAGGGAGGGAGGAAGGGAGGGAGGGAGGAAGGGAGGGAGGGAGGGAGGAAGGGAGGGAGGGAGGGAGGAAGGGAGGGAGGGAAGGAGAAAACACTGTTCTAGGTGACTGACTAGAATGACTAATCATGAGTCAGAGATGAATCGAGGGCAGTCATCTGAACAAACTGCATCTCCTGACTTATGACATTAATGCAAAGGGTGGCCAGAATGACACACAGGCCAGTCATCATCCTAACTAGACAGTCTTTAGGGATCCTTCAGGGCTGGCCTCCAAAGTCCAAAAGTTTCCTGATGGCCCTTTGTTCAATTAATTTAGCAAGTATTTATTGGGTACCCACTATGTACAAGGCACTGTGCTAGGCTCCGAGGACACTGAAATGAAGAGAGACAACAAAACTGCTCTGTTGGAGCCTATGATCTATGTATAGATAGCTCTAAAACAGTTAAATTCAGAAATAAGTCATTAATTCCAATTGTGCTATGTGTTATAAGTGGCACTCTGATCAGATCTGTCCCTATGGAAAGGCTTCTAAACAGGACAGGTCCTTTACTGAATCCGAATATAAAAGCTCCTACCTAACTTTCAGAATCAATGTGGCTTCTAGAATCAGGAGAGGCAAGCTGAGTAGATTTTACTAAGAGCGTGCTCATGCCTGTTCTAAGCAGCAGCCTTTATGCCTGGGAGAACTCTGAACCATCCCTGAAATCTCAGCTGAAACGGAAAGCAGAAAGGGAAGGCAGAAGACAGCCTGGAATGGGGCGGTGGGGGGACGGGGAGCGGCAAGCAATGGAATATTCTACACAGCACAACTGCTATAAGTCATGGCCCATCAAGTCACTTAGAATCACCTCTCTCATAATCTATAGAAAATAAGAAGGTTAGGTAAAATCAATGATTAAAAAAAGTACCTGGCAGTCACTCCACTCTGCTGTATTGTTGTATAGGGAAAGACGCCACTGCTTTATCATAGCACTCTTTCCTTGCTATACTCCTCAAAACAGCACTCCAGGCAGTCACTAAGCAATGGAATTGTGTAAGGAGGAGAGACAAATGTATTTTAAATTCAGCAGTTACTAAGGTCCTTTCTAATCTATGTCACAGCAACCAATAACTCCAGAGTTTGGGAGGCAAGCAGAAGGATTGCAGCCAACAGAAATTTTAAGGATGAGTAATCATGTCAGAGCAAAGCTATACCTGAAATAGACTTGGGATGAGAATCATTTCCCTCATAGGTAGAAATGAGGGGTGAACAGCAGCAATGTGGAGCAGCTTGTTTTAACAGTTCCTCACTAAAGAGCTAAGCATCCTCACTCCATTAAAATCCAACCTTGGCCTGTAAAACACTAACCCTCTCCATATTTTTCTCTAAAACTGAAACATGAAAAATATTAGCATATGTTGAAGAACTTGTAATGATCCATAAAAGAATAAATCCTTCATTCCTAGAGGGTAGGTGTACTTCCTAAGCACTATTCAGGAGCCAAAAGTGACAGACTGCCATGAGGAACAGACGTTCCAGTTTTTCCTGCGCTGGGGGCAGGATGGGGGATGCAGGGTGGTGTCAAAACATCCCCAACATTCTCCAGGGTGGGACACTCACTCCCTTCTTTGCTCGGGGTGATCTGGGTTCTTCTCACACGTCTGCTTCTCTCTGTGATGTCACGAGAGGCCTGAGGGCAGACCAAGGGCAGCTTCTGCTCAGTCAAAGAATAGGATGTTGGTTTACTACAAGATATAAATAGAGCAACAAAGCCCCCCATGGAGGAATGTACATTGGAATGCTTTAAAAAAAAGAAGTATGCAATTGGAGCAGGGGCATTACACAGGTATACTGAATAAGGGCCAAAACTGCTTAAAATGGCTCTTAAAAATATAAGTCTTTCTGAGATTGCTTCTCGGGTGTGTTATTTTTATCTATTCCACTGGGATTAAGCATGGCCTAGAATCCCAGCTTGAAAGGGAAGAGCAAATTTTGCACTACATGCTATCTCTTCGTATTCATCAGTACTCATCAGAAATCTGGATGTGCACCTAGAGGGGTGGGATAGGGAGGGTGGGAGGGAGACGCAAGAGGGAGAGGATATGGGGATACATGTATACGTATAGCTGATTCACTTCGTTATACAGCAGAAACTAACACACCATTGTAAAGCAGTTATACTCCAATAAAGATGTTTAAAAAAAAAAAAAGAAATCTGGACGTGGATACCCTTGACACAAAGAAAGCACAATTAAAGCCTGAGAGGAGGCCAGTCTGAACTCTGCCAGAGCCAGATGGACCCTACGTGGCTTCCTTCAGTCTCAAGCTCACTTGGCGGCTCTGCCTTTGACTGACACGTGACATTCTTGTCTTCCTGGACAGAGAAGCCAAGCTTTGATGGTTATCGACATCAGAAAATGTCATGTCTGAATATGCTTCAGCTGGACCTTCCTCCCTCACTTCATTTCTTGTCTCCTGCCCTCAGTTTATTTTAATTATACAGTGAAAACTCTCAAGTATGGAACGGCTGCCTGCTGTATCACACAAGCCCCTAATTGTACTCGGGAGCTGGATCGTGGCATTTTATCACCCTGCAATGGTAAAAGGCACATTTGCAACAGGAGTAGGTCATGGAATATTTTCTGGAAATGCCAATGGATTTCAAGGCCCCTCCTTTTTTTATACTAGACATTTGTGATTTCATCTGTGTGTATAGGAGGATAGTAAGTTACATCTCCTCTCCTATACCTTTTCCTACTCTTCCTCAATTTGTGGATGAATATTAATATCTTGTTCCATAATCACTTGTCTGTTATTAATCCACAAAAGCATTTGAGCAGATTTAATTTTTGTTTTACCATAGTTCCTACACCATGATGGTGTGCCCATTTCGCATTCTTCATGCTCTTTTAAAGCATTTTCATCAGTAACAGCATAGATCACAAGAGAGAAATTATATTCTGGCTTTTCCCGAAAGAGGCCATTTCAACAAGATAATTCTGCAGAAGACAAAGCATGACTCATGCCCAGTCTGGACACAGCTGGCCACTGTGGGACTCTGGTTCAGATGGCTGTGTATGCAACAAATACAGGCTTTCCCCGTCGTGTGTGTTCAATAAATGTTCACTGAATGAGTCTCCCAACCATGAACGTGATCAAACTCAAACGCACCCTACCCGTATTTAACCAAGAACCCCCGTGCTCTAGTTGTCACATGTTGAATACTCATCCCCTAATTCACACTAAGAACAAATTCTCCTCCGGTAGCCACCCTTCCCCAGCTCAATCCAAACCTCGAGGAAAAAGGGTTCATGTATTCACATGGTTTGTAAGTCATGCTCCCCACAGCAGTATTTCTCACTCGACAGATTAATGTTGTATCACTTTTAAGCAATTCCCAGAGGTGTATGGTGGTGCCTGGTCACAGATGTTTCCCTAATACTGCTAAGTAAAATGAAAGGTTTCAGGCTAACTTTCACAGAGGCAGTAGACTAAGGAGAAATGGATTACCACTGCTTTTCTATTTCCGGGCCCAAAAGTCTCTAATTAACATTCATGCAATTGGCTTCTCCTGGCACTCCTACCTACTTCCCTTGGGTGTTATTCACATCAGGACTTGGGAAGAAGCAACGTTTTATGTAACAACCTCACTCATTAATCCTTAGGGAACGCGCTCAAGAAAAGGTACTCAGGGCAGACGAAAGGTCCAGAGTCAGTGAAGAATAGCAACCTGTTCTTCACACTGCCATCTCCCAACAAAACTGCAGCCCAGGCAAATATTCCACCACAGCGGTCCAATATTTTCTGTTAACATCTGCTGTAGTCCAGTTTTTATGCAACCAAAAAGTAGCTGATTCATGTGAAAAGTGCCCAGCCCTGTGTCTCGCAAAAAGGAGATGCTTAATGAAAGTTATTTTGAAATCTAAAAGGAAATACAACATATCCTAAGAAATTCAGATGTTGGTGAAATAGGCATTGATCTGAGGACCATGCAGAAAGCAACAGAGGTATTTCCTCAGTGACCTGGCAGATACCATTCAGGTGTGACATCTTTGAATACGAGAAAGGAACATGCTACAAATGAGTGATGTGAACCATCTGAAGTCTCATCATGGCTGAATACTGTGAGAGTGTGTAGGGTTAATTTGATCGAGTTTATCCAAAAGTGAGACATCCCTGACCACTATAACCCAACCTCACTCCCGCCTTGAATCCCCCTATCCCAAAGTAGAAACCAGGCACAGGTGGTGTCCAGTTGAGGAGAGCAAGGCCAGGGTACATAGCTCCAGCCAACTGCTGCCTTGTGGGAATGGAAGCCCTGTGTTGCTAGACCTTCCGACTTTTCGAGAGAAGATGGAAATTTGCATTTTTATATAAATCTCTCAATTTAAAAATATTAGTTCAAACTTAAAAAGAGATATAAATCAAATAAAACACATCTGACTGTGGGCTGGACTAAATGCACAGTTTACCATTTTGCAATCCCTGGACTCTTTGATTCATGTGGTGCTGAATCATACACCCTTTTGCATTATTTCACTTTTTACTTAGCAGGCTGTGACTTCCCAAACAGACCATAAACACTTTGGACCCTGACACACTTTTGGCTGGGTGGGTCTACGTTGCCATGCATTTACTAAACAGTGACTCTATTATATACTGCCGTGTTGAACAATGGCTTCTAGCAGATGTAACATTTCTGAAACAAGAGAATGCAAAGCAAAAGAAGGAACCTGGCATCAACTTGAGTGAACACTCCTTCTTTTCTCCATTCTCTTCTCTTCCTAGCAGGTGAATGTCTGCAATGGTGATTTCTCATTTAATTGCTAAGTATTTCCAAGGCAGAGTAAAATCCATCAAGGACCAGACAGGGGACTATGCTAATTCCCCATTTCTCTGATAATGCACAGACTCAATGGGGTCTCCTTCCTGCCAATGTGCGTTCATAAATGCCATTAATAGTAATGGGAGTCAAATGCAAAATATCACTGAGTAAATAGGCCCTAGTGCATGAAATATATGCTCAACCACAAGGACAAGCTGCCACACAGCTCACTGCCTTGTACTGAATTGGGGGCCAGGGATTCTCTGATTGGGACCAAGATGGTGATAATGACAAATAAAAAGAAAAAAAGCCAGTCCCTGTTCCCTGCTTATCCACTACCAAGGCTATCCTTGACTTACAGGTCAGAGACAATGAGGAGCTTTGAAGCCGGGAAACAGAGACAGGGCGCAGAAAGATGCAAGCTCCCGGCCTTGCACGGGAATTAATGAAACACAACTCAGCCAGTTCAACACCAGTGCCCTTTAGTCATCCCACCCACTAAAAGACACTGTTAAAAACCCGCCAGCTTTTATTAGCAGAAACAAATGAAGTCGACTACCGAGCACTCAGGAGTTTTTCATCCTGAAAGTCCAGGATGGCTTTGGCATAATAAAGGTCATATCTCCTAACCACGGTAATGTTCACACAGCAACCTGAGCTCCAGGCAAGAGCCAGGACGGCTTCTCAGTGTTCCCCCTGTAGAAGGTGTTGCCGATTAAACTATCACATTTCAAAGGGCTCCTTACAGTAAATAGGAAAGAAAGGAAAAAAGAGATCCAGGGCCTTTTGTTAGTCAAAAAGCTAGGGAAAGGCGATAATTAACCCATTTTTGTAGAGAAATCATTTGGACAAAAGTCAAGGGATTTACCACCCTGTCAATTGTTAAGTCTAGATAAGGACATTATATTCCCCTGCACAAAGGCGGACTGAGATGGAGAATGGAAAGTAGGCCACTACTACTACTTTACCTCACATCTGAAAAAGGACTTTTTTTGTCCTCCTGATGCAGTGATGGACTAAAGGATTTTTCCCCTCCTTGCACTAAAAACATAACTTCAGAGCCTGGCTTTTGCATTTTGTTAAATATTCAAAGATATTGTGCAATTAGCATGTCATTAATGAATAATTAATTACAGCTAAAGCAGCCTTCAGATTTTTTGCAGCTAAATTATTTAAACAGCAAATATAACAATACAATGCAATGCTTTCATTTGGTGTTTTGTTATTGCATTATTTGAAAGGAACGGCAATATTTGCATTAGTTGCAAGAATTTTGTTCAACAAAAGCTGTTCTTTCCTTTTTTTCCTACCTAAAAGTTACGTCATGTGCCCTAAAAGGGAAAATTAATTCAATTCAGATTAGATTCCCTAAGAATTAATTAGCTGCAAATATC
Source organism: Delphinapterus leucas (assembly GCF_059928025.1). Classification (NCBI taxonomy): domain Eukaryota; kingdom Metazoa; phylum Chordata; class Mammalia; order Artiodactyla; family Monodontidae; genus Delphinapterus; species Delphinapterus leucas. The sequence goes on along the minus strand of NW_028322240.1, from coordinate 13,214,010 downwards.
TGAAAACTGTGGCTTGGGATATAAGGCTTAGATAACTGAACCTAAAAGAAAAAAGTAAACCGATTTAAACTTGTCCTTTAGAAGAACTCCTACACAAAAGTTCCCTTTTCTAGATATTTGGTTACCACTTCTGAAAGAGGAAACCCGTTAAAAATCCTTTTGTTTTATTTTTTAAGCTAGTGGATATTACAGAGTCACCCCCAGCAAATAGTCAAGAGTTAAAAGAGAAAGTAATACGTTGCTACTTGCAGACATACATCACTAGTAAGACATGAGTTTATATTTGTAAGTTGCACAGCTGGGATCAGTTGACTTATCCATCTGTTAACTACACCAGTAAACAGTAGGTCTAGGACCGTCACATCCTTGCATCCATCACAAATTCCTGCTTTAATTGTGTGTTTACGTGGCAAACCTCTGCTTAAGTATATTTTAAGACTGTTTTAAGCAGTTGTAATTGCTCCTTTCTTCTTCATATTAACTCCAACACATTTTATTTACCATTATGACAGACCATGATTTTGCAAGCCTCATAGATAAATAAACGTCAGAGACCATCCTGCTCGGGAAGAGGCAGCAGAAACACAGAGACTGAGAGGGATTTAACCTGTCTGGTCTGAAGAGCTTGGGCCTCTTGCACAAAAGTCAGTGCCTTGAGTCACAAGTTCAAATCTCAGGAAGGCTATCTCCCGAGCTCAGAAAACTGCCAACTATACAGATTGTTTTAGAAGAAGAGGGAGAGGAAGATTTGGGGCGGCGGGGGGGTGGGGGGGACTTAAACCACAGTTTGGGAAGATGAGATACCACCCAAAGGTTTCCTTCTTTTCCCTTAATTAGTCTGCTGCCACTCTGCCAGTTGAGTCCACCATAATTTGAGACTTATGGGGTGAGGAGTTCCACGATGGTGGGGGAGTGGATGAGCCAGTGGCAGAGGCTTAGAAGTACCGAGAAGCTCAAAAGTCAAAGGACAGTGTAGCCCGTGGCCTTGCCGGATTTTCAACCCCTGGTTTTACAGCTGAGTTTCATAAGCATGTTAATAGCATGGGCTTAAAAAAAAAAAAAAAAGGCACTTTCCATAATTAGGGAAAAAATATGCACAGTGTTCTGCACAAGAGGGGGGATTTTACCGTATTTTTTCCAACCTGCCGTTTACACGTATATGTATAGCAGGATGTTAAACTTCACACAGCATTGTTAAACCACCTCTTGGGTTTGGGGAACTGAAAGTCTTATGTGCCTATGTATTATTGTACTGATGCAAAATAGTTAAACTTTTCTAGGTGATTAACCATCATTTTCTCAGGGTGTCCTCGCACAGCTTGCAGTTTCCAGCTTCTCAGTAAACGTTCAGATCAATACGCGGCTAATGGGGGCGGGGGTGAGGACTGCAAGCTGCAGACCCTCCCGGAAGCTAAAGAATCGCTCTGGCACAATCTAGTACAACGAAAGTGTGGCAGTAGGCAATTTACCCAGGCCAAGGAAGCTGTGGCTTGTCAAAGACATTAAAATCCAAATGGGCCAGCAGCTTTGCCAAATGTACTCCCAGGCCTTGCAAACACACAATCCAGACAAACCGAATTAACCTCAACCAGTTTATAATTAATTTGCTTTTGAAAGTCATGTTATGAGAACAAATGTGCCATCCGTTTGCAATGAAGTGTTCTTAGGGGCACCCCTACTTAATAACGCCTCTGACAGAAGTGCCATTGGTACTCGCTACTAACCTAACTAGGGGGTGAGCAGTGGAGAACAGATTCCAGGAAGCTTAACCTTCCTGTCAACCTAGTGGAATCTGGTAGCAGTGTGGTAGGTGGTGTGGCCCCGTGGCCTCTCTGACCTCAAATGACAGTCTCACTATCCCTGAGATGCTAAAATTAGAAACATAGTCCTCTAGATGAGGGACTGCCCTTTCTAGACACCATCCTTTTTTTTTTTAACATCTTTATTGGAGTATAATTGCTTTACAATGGTGTGTTAGCTTCTGCTTTATAACAAAGTGAATCAGCTATACATATACATATATCCCCATATCTCCTCCCTCTTGTGTCTCCCTCCCACCCTCCCTATCCCACCCCTCTAGGTGGTCACAAAGCACCGAGCTGATCTACCTGGGCCATGCGGCTGCTTCCCACTAGCTATCTATTTCACCTTTGGTAGTGTATATATGTCCATGCCACTCTCTCACTTTGTCCCAGCTCACCCTTCCCCCTCCGCGTATGCTCAAGTCCATTCTCTAGTAGGTCTGTGTCTTTATTCCCGTCTAGACAGCATCTTTTAAGTACTGTTTTTAAGATCAAAACAATAAGGCACCAAGGCAGTAATGCTTCACGTGAATTTATTTTCTAGGACTTCAGGAGCCAATGCATGTTAGAGCCTTGTATGTATGTGAAAAGGAAACTGAAATAAGGCAAAAGGGCCAATTATCCTGAATCTTAACATGGAGTATTAGGTGCCAAGCACATTTTTTTCCCGCAATCCTAAGGGATAAAAATTTACAAAGAAGTAACTACAGAGTAGATGATTTAAGTATAAGAAGGCTTGGGTTTTATAGCTAGTACATGACAGAGGCAGGATTCAAACCCAGGACCAACTTGACAGCCTGGGATCTCAGCCCTCTGCTTTTCATTTCACCGAGAGCCAGATCTCATTCCCCCTCTTGCCAAAGCACAGAGGCCAGAGTGAGACTTTAAGTGTGACTGCTTTTTAAACAAACTTGAACTGCACATCAAGATGCATTTGACCCCATCCCAACCCGTTTCTCTAGGAGGCTGTGCTGGAGAGCATCTGCAGCTTAGAGCTCTGAATATACCTCACTGGAGCTCCCTTACAGGCGCACAGCATTTCTGATCCAAAATGGTCTGTAACAGGCTACTGTTTTACACCGGCCTTGGCACCAAAACTGTTTCCAAAACTCGAATCAACCCTCAAAGAGTGGAAGAGTGCTACTACTGAGGACAGTCCTAAGAGGGTGCTGCAGGTTCAACAAGCACCTGAGAGGAAGACGACCTGCAAAAACACGCTTGGCAATGACATTAGAAAGGAAGAGCCAATGTAGTCACAGTGGTTATTCGTTCATTTATGCCACAAATATTGATTTCTTACAAGCTCCTGCTTGAATGTGCCAGACACTGCATTAAGTTAATAAAAATATAAATACATGTGGATTTGTGTTTGTGTGTTTTTAAGATTTAGAAGCATGCCCCAAGTCACAAAGATAATAAATGACAAAGCCAAGGTTTGAACCCAGGTGGAACTCTAGTACACACAATCCGATCCACAATACTATTATTCCAACAAAACTGTGACTTTGCAGGGACACGTCACTGTCATGTCAAAAGCCTTCGCAGGTGAAATCCTATGAGGCAGTTTCCTTTCACTGAGATGCAGCCTAACGGTCTCTGAACATTTTCACCAGGAGGAGAATGACAATATCACCTCTGAAGGGACAACTGTGCCATTAAAAGGAGAGAAGAAATGAGAAAGTTCAAGAGGCATTTGGCTACTGGAATCCAAAACTGGAAATTTAACTGGAAGCTTAACTGCAGGACTTATCTTAAAATCCATACACACACACACATACCTTCCAGTCATTCTGTCTACAACCACCATTAAGAACTTGCTTCAGATCATGACTTTAGTGTCTTCCGAGTTATTTCCAAGCATCCAAGTAATCGTTGATTCTTTGAAATTGACAATGCTTACTAAAAGAAGAAGTGCAAACTCTTGTAGAAAGATTCCAATGAAATTAACAAGAACAGAGGTTCTAGGTGTTAAGCATGCGCTACCACTACCATTCCCTCTAATAACTCCACTGCTTCTACACTAATGAAAACACCAGTAGCTCCCAATTACTGCCTGAGCACCCTCTGCCATGCTCTCTGCTGAGTGTTTTACGTGCATTATATCATTTATTCTTCACAAGCACCCTCTAGGATAGGTAGTATTATCCTGTTTTACAGAGGAGAAAACTGAGGCTTCAAAAGTTTAAACATTACACAAATAACCAATCAAACAATAGGAGAACTATTTACCAAGCCCATCTGTAAGGTATTGCAAAGCTAAGCACGGTGGTGGATGCAAGAAAGTATGCAATACTGATCCTTTTCATCAAGGGCCAGGAATTCAAACTGCAAAAACCAAGACACGTAAGAAAAGCAAACTGACGAGGCAGACCTGAAGAGGAAGTCCCAAGAGGGCAAGAGCTAAGTCTATCAGAGGAAGTCCCAAGAGGGCAAGAGCTAAGTCTATCTTGTAGCAAGTTGGGTCCCAATGGCCTGGCACAGTATCTGACCTATAGGACATGCTGAGCAAAAAACTGTTAATAAATATAGAAAATAGTAAGTGTCAAACAAGTATTTTAGAATTCCTGAAATCTAGTTCCTGAGAATTTAGTTAAATATGGTTAAGGAAAAATGCTCCTGATTCTGCAACTACCATTTTGAAGCCCCCTGACCCAAGGTGTTTCAGTGCAGGTTAAGCCCCAATTTGATGGCATGTGCCTCTTATTTTGATCAGATTTGGGCACCAAGGGCCTTGAAGGCTTAATCAGAAAAATCTCCATTTCTCTTTGTCCATATTCTGCCATGGACCGCTCCTCTGCCAAACATTTCATAGTTACCTTCAAGCCAAACAATATCTTACAAGGGAAGTGACTGGCAAACAGCCAGCACCGCCGATGCAGAAAAGTACCAACCTCACTCCCAGGCTTCAATGCCTTCAAGGAGACCCTGGAATGAAGGAGTCTTTACAACCAATCTGATTTTTTTCACTCCCCTTTTGTGGAAATATCTTTTACACAAGGCCTAAAGAAAAAAGGGAAAAATAAGAAGCAGCAGCAAAGAAAAAGAAAACCTGCCTTAAATGAAAAATTCCAATCTTGCCTTTGTAAAAACCCTCCAAGCCCCAGTCAGTTGCCCCTCCCCCTTTATCCAGGCCTCTGTGTTTCCCTGGCAAAGGGGTTAGAAAGCTGTTGAAAAACATTCTCCTGCTGTATTGAGACTGACATCTGACAGAGCTCCGTGGTGTCCTAACTTGGGTGAATTTAAATGACAAGCTTGGCTTTATAAGTAAGGGATCCTCTTTTACAATAGAACAGCATGATTGCTTCATGGTAGAGGGGGAAAAGGGGAAGAATCAAAGTTTTCTTCAAATCCCCAGTGGTGCCATTGACCTATCAGAAGGTTGTGACCCACTCCTGTTAATCCATGCAAATCAGATGCCTCCAATTTGTGCTACTGATTGGACTACCACACCTTTAAATTCAGGAAGCAGCTTTAGAGTGAGGTTCCTATCACAGAGTTCAGTTCACCTCTCATTTTTTTCTTCTTCAAAAACATGACGACAGCTGACTTCCTTTAAGTCCTGCCCTTGCTCAGTGAGGGAAGGCTGTATGATGGTTTCCTGATTAGCATCAAGGCAAAAGCAGCATGTTTTTCATAGACTAACGCTATTACCTAAATTATAGGCCTGTTGCTCTCAGCATTTTCCCCCCCCAGACAGGTTAATATACACATCCCACTGGTATTACTGCTTTGCTAACAGTCACCCAATCATTTTTATAATATTGGGGGGTAAAGGCCTGGTATTCCCTGGAACAAGCTTCCCATCCAGATGAAAGAATCTTATACATAAAACCAGAAAAGCGGTTTTCAAACCGTTCAAAACTTACCAACATTCCCCAGGTTCAATGCCATGCGCCATTTGCATTTTAAACCAGGAGTAATTTCAAGCAGAAACATTCAGAAACAGGAAATTCAAAGGCTGGTATATTGGATATCAGCCTTAATCTGGCCTGTGTGATTCCCATGTCACTCAAGCTGTCCTGAAGTCATTCTGAACTGGTTATACAATATCAGCGACCAGAATTTGTGTGAATCATATCCGAGGGGGAGAAGGAGGTATTTAAAGGACTTGAGCAAACTTTCATTTTCTGAAACTTGGAAAATTGCTGTCTTCAAGAACCCCAGAATGATAAGCACGTATGAACAATAAATAACCATAAAAACCATTTTGCCTGTATTTCAGAAAATGTTATTCCCAAAAGCAAGAAAAAAATGTCAAAATAAACAGGAATAAGCCCAACCAAAAATATCAGAAAAATTCTACTTAAGGATATTAAAGACTTGAATAAATGAGTGTACATATTCATTCAAGGTTGGAAGACCAGATATAGTATAGATGTCAACCTCCCCAGATTTCAATGAAATTTTGCTCAATATCTTAAAGGAATTATTTTAACCTAAAAAATGATTCGATAGTTTATATACAAGAATAAATAAGCAGTAATAGTTATGAAAAAGGAAAGGAATTATAATATTTAAAAATATTATATAGCTACAGAAATTAAAATTGTACAGTAATGAAATCAGACTGAACAGACCAATCAATGGAACAGAATAAGAAGCCATGTGCCTACATGTCCTTAGTGAGGGCTGATATTCAAAACAGCAGGACTAACACCTGCATTGACACCAGCGGTTCAGTCTGGGAGGCATCACATCCACCCGCTTCAATGTGCCAGAAGAGACCCTTTTAATTGATAAAGAAGGGTCTGAACTGAGGGGTGAGGAAGGGATGGGAGGCTCAGAGCAGGAGCTATTGACCAACCAGCATGGAACAATTTTAAGATTTTGATAAGGAAATGATTACTAGACTTAAGTTCATTACAACTTTAAATCTCTGAATGTGAAAAAAAGGAAGACCAATAACAAACCAGGGGAAAATACTTAAACATTGCAAAAATATTTTTGAAAGACAGGCTCTGTGGTGGTCCTCCAATTCTTTAAGAGGTGCTGCTTCAAGAGATGGAATTCAGCTCTCCTACCCTGAATGTGGGCTAAAGTCAGTCATTTGTTTCTAACAAACAGAATATGGCAGAAGTGCAATGTGTGACTTCCAAGACTAGATCATAAAAGGCATTAAAGTTTCCTGTTTGCTCTTTCTCAGGTCAGTCAATTTGGGGATGCCAGTCGCCATGCCATGAGGACATTCAAGCAGCCCTAGGAAGCCCACGTAATAAGAAACTGAGGCCTCCTGCCAACAGCCTTGTGAGTGTGTCATCTTGGAAGCAGTTCCCCCAGCCCCAGTCAAGCCTTCAGATGACTACCATTAGTCTTGAATTCATGTGAATAATAAATGTTTATTGCTTTGAACCTAACTAAAAATCCATGACAAAAAAGAAGGAAAACAAAATGAATAGTCCATTCACAAAAAATAAAATAGATAAATGAAAAAAACACAAAGAAAAATATTCAACCTCAGGAATAAGTACAAGATGCCAATTAAAATAGGAGTAAATAACATATTTGAACTTACTAAGTTGGCAGAGGCTTTTAAGCGAGGGAGGTCTGTTGAGGATGCCAGTAACGTGAACTCTCTTAAAATGATGGTGGGAGGGCTTCCCTGGTGGCTCAGTGGTTAAGAATCCGCCTGCCAATGCAGGGGACACAGCTTTGAGCTCTGGTCCGGGAAGATCCCACATGCCATGGAGCAACTAAGCCCGCATGCCACAACTACTGAGCCTGCGCTCTAGAGCCGGCAAGCCACAACTACTGAGCTGCTGTGCCACAACTACTGAAGCCCATAAGCCTAGAGCCTGTGCACCGCAACAAGAGAAGCCACCGCAATGAGAAGCCCGCGTGTCACAACAAAGAGTAGCCCCTGCTCACCGCAACTAGAGAAAGCCCGCACGCAGCAACGAAGACCCAGTGCCGCCAAAAATAAATAAATAAATTTTTAAAAAAAAATGATGGTGGAAGTGTAAATAGGTATAGTCTTTCTTGAGGGGAATTTAGTAACGTACCAGAAGGCTTAAAAACATCCATATCCTTTCATTCAAAGATTACACTTCAAGGAATCAAACCTAAAGGAAACAGATTACAACCTGAAGACTTATACACAAGGCTGCCCCATTTTAACAATCTCAAAAAACTGAAAACAGCCTAAATATTCCATAAAAGGGGGATGGTTAAATAAGTTATATCTATAGGAGGTAATGCTGTGCAATTATTTTTTTAAATTATGAGATTCATTAAAATATTCACAATGTCACAATGTATTAAATGAAAAAAGCAAGATACAAAACAGTATATGTAATTCAATTTTATCAACACATAGAAAATATTCTGAAACAAACTGTAGAAACTGTTAAGAGAGATTTTTTTCAAGTCTTTGGATAAAAAATAATTTGCGTTTACTTGTCCGTATTCTCTCAAAATTTTTACAAGAACATGTTCTTGTTTTAATTAAATTTTTTTTAATTTAAAATCATTTTAGAAGCAAGAGATAAATGACACACTTACCACCCACCAACCAGTACAACTCCCATGTGTGGAAGTCATCTCTATTTAAGAAAAAAAAAATTGTTTTTGGTCTATGTTTCTGAGAGAGAGAGAAAGAGAGAGAAGACATTTTCAAGAAGAGAGAAAAATGGAAATCCTAAACCCTAGAAAGTCTTCTTCCAGATAAAACAGGAAATCCTTAATACCTGGAAATCTTTTGTATAAACTTGACTAGTGGCACAAATGCACTAATCTTACTTGCTTATGCCTTGCATCTGTGCCGATGCACCGACAAATGCTGAAGGTTGCCAGCTGTGACAGATCTGGACTAGTGTTGATGGGAGTGCTGGACCTGGTGTAAGTGATTTGATAAAGCCACCGGCAGCTTGAGGGGCGGTATGCTCCCAAATATGTGACCAACATCGTCAACAACCAGCCCATCCCATACATGGAGCCCCCTTCTCAGATGTTTTGAAAATAAAATGGGCATCTCCAGCTTACCATCCTGTAAGCCCCAAACAAAACAAACCATCACACTAAACTCAAGCTTCTGAGACCAGGCCAATAATCTAACAGAGAGAAGCTGCTGGGAGCAGTGGGGACTGGGGCAACCTGCAGACCGTACACCCCATCTAAAAGGCAATAGCACTGTACCTCCCAGACAAAATGCTTCCCCAAGCCAAATATGATTACAGCTGCCCATCTGCAACTTTGAGTCTGCACGCTCCCTGGGAAAATGTTTTGTTATGACTTTATAGAATCACGAAGACCTCAGTGCTATAAACCAGAGTGTCACTATAGTAAAGTGTTGTTTCATCAGACTATAACTTACCACATCCTATTCACTCTCCTCAGTTAACTAGCATTGCTTTCTGTAATGAGTTCATAATCAGGAAAAACAAACAAACAAAAAAGCAAGCCTTTTTTTAAAGACCACGAAGGGACTCACACTGAAGGGCAAAGAACAATGAATTAGAAGTCTGAGGACCAGGTATGAATCCATCTGTGGGATCACCTAGCCCTGGGACTTTGGGCCAGTTCATTCATCTCTGCGCCCTGTGTTTCCACTTCTTTAAGGATGAGGTTTTATCAGATTGTTGGTAAGTTCCCTGCTGACTCAAAAGGCCCACAATTCTGTAACTTAGCAAAACAAGTCAGTGATACCAAGAGTTAGTTCACATCCAGCCTAACTTCCTATGCCTCTTACATCACATCTCTACAGCCAGCCCATTATTTACTAAGGAAGACGTAGAATTACTTTTCCACCAGCAAGGTTGGAAAAAAATTCACAAACTGCTCCATTTTCCTGGCATTCTGGCCAACAAGGTTTGACTATAATAATGTGTCTCTAACTTCTTGGTGGCTTATAGTTTGTATTTTCACTTGCAGACTGTGGAGGTCCAGGAATGAATGATATTCGCTGAAGAATATTATACTCAAATGTCTGTTCCACCACTGGACAATTATGGTACTCCACCAGATTTGAATTTGTAAAGAAAGGTTCGCTGAACACCACTTTTGAGTCTTAAAAATGTTCAGAGGCTGACCGCAGAAAACAAACATTTTCCAACAGATCTGCAATGATACTTCACTGTTAACTTTCACAGAATGGCAATACAGGCTTCTTTGAAATTTTTTCTCTTACATCAGATTACAGCAAGAATATCTTTAGAACTGACCGCCAAGACAAGCCACAACTCAAGCTTAAAGAATACTCCAAAACCCATGACAAAGGCTTTTCTCTCCAACTGAAAACAACTCTCCAACTTCTTTTGATTACAGGTTTCTGCCTACATGCGAAACATACTACAAAGAAGTGAAATCACCACGGACAACCCCAGAGAAACAGTGTTATTAAAGGTGGTGGTCAACTGATTTCTACTGTATCCAGGTAACTCTGATTTGTAAAAAAAAACAAAGCTATTGAACCAAGACATTATAGCTTGATGTAAAAAGGCACGATCCAGCTATTAACGAAAGAAGGTATATAATGGAATAGGGAACCAAAGAACACTAGAACATTTCCCTCTGCACAACTTACAAGACTGAAAACTCTTGTCAGAGTTTCTTTCTTTCTTTCCTTCCTTCAGCGTTTATTGATTTCCTCCTCTGAACCAGACACAGTCCTTAGAAATAGGAATACAATAAACAACACTACATGTTCCCTACCTTCAGGGGGCCCACTGGTGGGCGGAGCCGTATGGTAAGGCATCACCACGCGGTGAGAAAGGGCTAGGGGAGAGGATGGGTTGCACACTGTCCTAAACCAATGGGTCTGAGAAGGCCTCTTTGAGCAGCTGATGCTGAATTTAGCCATGAGGTTAGTCAAAGACAGCCAGATGAAAACTGAGGCAAGGACAAAGCCAAGAAGGACAAACCCGTTATCAGAAAAAAACAGCTGCCAAGACAAAAGCCACCTCAGAGTGCATGGCGAGTTTGTGTTAGCACAAGGTGGTCCAGCATAAGGAGAACAGCGGCGAGAAATGAGGCCAGGAGGGATGCTGTACTCAGAGCTAAGAAGCTTGGACTTTTCTCTCTGGGACAATGAGGAGGCAGACCGTCCAAGTGATGGCCAGTTTTGAGCAAGAGAGTGATTCAGAAGCGTTTTAGAAGGATGCTTCTAACTGCTGTGTAGACAACAGATGGAGAAGGGTCAAGACTGGAGGCTGAGAGGTAGCCAGGAAGTTCCGATAGAGATCTGGGTGAGAGATGATGGTGAAGTCAATTCCATCAGACAAGTGCAATGGGATGGAGAGGGGAGAACAAACGTGAGAGGTGGCTAAGAGGGTCCAGAAGCATGAAGGCACTTGAACTGATAACCTGTGAGGGTACCTTTTTAAGCTCAGCATTCCCAGCTTAAGGTCACCCCAGTCCCAGAAACATCAATATCACATGGTCACTGATGCCCAAAGAAGTTCTCTAAGCTTGGCAACACCCTAAAAACTATATGCAGTCCTTTCAGTCCCTCCAACAGGTGGGGACCAACTGATAACCAAGTGCCCTGACTGTCACTTCTTTTTCTGCTAGCCCAGTCAGCATGGTAGAGTGTTTACACTGGAGCAGCAACTTTCCATTTTTACTATACATACGACATGACACCTGCCTACAGGTAAAAGGGAATATGAATTTTCAAGTCATGGAGACGCAACAAATCCTCCAGATGTGTAAGAGTGTATTTCACATTTGTCAAACAGACTGACTTCAGTAAACAGAGATATCTTAAGACATGATGCATCAAACAAATAACCTGATGTGTCAAGATACTAAGTAACCAAACTAGAGATGCCATGTCGTTTACCAAAAATAGCACTGGACCATTCTAACCAGAGTCAGAAACGTTGGTTTTCAGCTCTGGCTTGTCACTAGCTGTGTAAGCTTTGTGCTTCTTTGCCTTAAAATGAGGAAGTTAGGGAAAAAGACCTTCAAGATTCTTTTCAGCTCAAAGATACTAGGATCACCTCCATCTTATAAGGTATTTTAACTTGTGCAGCCGCAAGATCCCTAGGACAGAGAGCAGCTCTGAAGTGGAGCTTTGAACCTCCAGTCCCCTCTGCAACTACAGCAATCCTCTTACATATTTTATACATATTATTTGTTTAAAGGAAGGTTATTTTAAAAATCTTTGTAAACTTGTGCTCAATGGATCTGCATATTTTCTTAAAGATCCCAGTTCATCTCTCATTCTCCTCTAGGAAGATTAATAACATCCAGAAGTTAGGGTTTAACAGAGAGTAAAGATTGCTCTGCAGCTTTGGATCTTTGCAATTGTTTTAAAAATCTATATGGTTAAATCAGTGATTCACATATGCAAATTCTGTGTTTATCCCAACCTCTAAGCCTTCTGTGGCATTTGAGTTTATAACAGCTTTTGCAAATGTTGATTTAAGATTTGGGATTAAAATAGGAACACACCACCTGTCTTAAAGTTGACATAAAAGTTATAAAATGGGATGTTACACTTTTTCTAATCCTTGTCTCTAACCAGACCCATATGTAAATTTCACATGGTAGCATTTGGTAGCATAATTAATCCCTACTTTATGTTATGAGTAATATTTCCTATTCCCGACCCTGTAACGTCCTTTAAGAAGATCCATGTTCCAATTAGACTAGCCCATCGGCACTCTTTTAATGAGCAGATTAATCATTCAGATGGGTACAGCGGTGTCATCACAGGTTTTAAATATGATAATCTACATCTTAATGGTGCTGCAAAGCCTTGGCTTAGAGCAAAAAAGGTAGACAAAATTGGTGAGAGTTTCATTTTGTTCTCTATTTGGGACAATGCAGGACACAGGAAACCTTGAATAATGCAGAGGGGCAGATTTAGGAAAGTAATCATTATTCAGTTACAACAATTATTTCTAGGGGAAGTCATATTTGTTGATTCCTTGAAGCACATGCCCATATGTTCAACTTTGATATGGGGAAAATTTTTCATGTTTTCTTGGCCAAACATCTCTTTTAGAACTGTATTCCCAACTTCCCCTTCTAAGAAAGGCTACTAGGAAGGGCACTTCCAAATGAGAGCAGTTTTAAAATAACGTTAATTTTAGTCAAGCCTGACCCATATTGATCAAAAGGTTCCTCCAGAGAGGTATGAGAGGGGAAAAAATGTCTTTCCAACTTGATGACTACCTTTTCACATAAGCTTATAGAAAACTACTTATTTTTCTCTGCCTTCATTTTTCCTCTCTACAAAAGCAGCATGACAGCCAAATCTCAGAGAGCATCAGTTCTCTGGGAAATACAGGGCAAAACCACTGAAAAATAGGCTCACAGAGCAAAATATCAACAAACTGGAATTCACTGTAAGTGATTCACCCTGACGAAAAGTATACTCTTACGAGGCAATTAATAAACCCAAGAAATGCAAACCAAACACATACTCTCTTTTCTGTACTTCTTAGGGTTTTATCATCATTACCCTGAAACCAAGCCCTCCTTTGAATTTTTACACTGATACCCAGTGAAACTTGTTCCTCCAAAGACAGTCACCTGGCTTGGTCTTGAAAACAAGTGCTGAATCATCTTCTTAGAGCAAGTCATGGTTACATTTTTATACAAATAGCCGAAAGCCAATTCATTTGTACCTACAGCAAGGGTTAGCTGCCAAGAAATCTCTAAAGAGAACATACGCTGACTTGAGGAGATAGTGAAGGACAGTAACTTAGGGCAGATGTCAAGTATACGATAAAGGAACATAATGGGATGGTGCTGTTAATATGCTCAGGGTAACCCCAGGTTCATCAGCAGCATCTGCAATAACAACCCAAGTTTCTGGATCTTCACAGATAAAAAGCCCTTTCAGGAAATAAGACATTCAGAGAGCAATACTTGAGGGGGGCTGGGGAAGACTGATCCTTAGTGATAGCTTCACCCATTCAATTTAACAGATGCATATTGAGCCCCTAGAAGAACGAGGCACTGTGTACACAGAGGTGCAAGAGATACACAGATCCCTCTCAGGCCGGTCCATATAGCTCTAACTCTGTTGGGAAATACAAGAAGGAAAAACAATCTTATTTCAAAAAGTCTGAATTAAAATACAACTATCTTGAATTCTGGACCATAATAAATACATATCTTATTGTAAAATGAAGCCCTTTTCTATGAGACACAAATTGAGGCCTCACTACCATCAAGAAAGATCCTTGTTCTAGGACAAATCTCTTCTTCAGTGTCATGCCCATATCCACCTCCTAGTGGTTCAGTACCTTCCCTATCAAAACCTGCTCTGAAAAGATTCTTACACTAAAGTGCAAGTGTCAAGTGTGTGTTTGGAAGGGGAAAGAGAGCTAGGTATTTGGTCAGAATTCAAAAAATCAATATGCTAGAATTTCAGACAGCGGCAAGACTGGGAAAAATAATTTAGGTAGGGAAAGAAAGGTGCTGTGGTTCTGAGGAATGAGAAAGGGAAAAGGTGTTTCCTGTCCCAATACCTTAGACTTATCACTTGGGAAGCTTCCTCAAGACACACATTAACCCTGCTTCTTGCACATGAAGTCACCACCATGAATTAACATGAATTCACCCAGTTTCTTCCTAGGACAATGATTCTGAGAAAACTCCAAAAGGGCCAATTTCCAAAACTCAGGAACTTAAAAAGTTTTGTGAACAAACTGTACATGGATACTCTTAAGAAGGATGGCTTAGCATCTGTCCTTGAGGGAAAATATTGAAAAATCTAGAAGACCCTCCCTGAAACGTGGATTTTAAGTGCAACTCAAACATGCTTGTCTGTTCTCCGGTAGGTTTAACTCGTCCCTGTTAAGTACCACATCATGGAAAAACACATGTCAACAACTACCAATCACTGCAAAAAAATAATTATAAATTAGTTCTAGATGTCTAAGTCAGTACGATTCATTTAATGCTTCCACTGAGATCCTAGTCTAAGAAGAGTTAATCAAGCATAGCTGCTTCCTAATCAGAACAGTGAACTAATGATCTTATTTCTGAGTAATACCAGTCAGATAAAGCTCTCAAAAGGTAGTTAACATCACTTTGGTGGAAAGGAATGACAAGTGCAAGTCCTAGTAGGGGTAATGCATCATTCATGCCCCCTCTCATTCTGACATTTTAACGTTATCTTGTTTTACTGTGTCGGCCTAACACTGCCACTGCTGGCAAATTAAACTGTGAACTTACAAAGTGGGTGGCAATAAATACAAATTATGAGAGTTCAAAAGATGTCCCTGGAGGTGCAATGCTAGACACAGAACGTCTCTGGCTTTTCTGTCACATAGCAATAGACGAGAGACAAAGTAGAACAGGCATTTCTGGAGGCAGGAGAACAAAAAGAAAGAATTATCTAGCTGATGATAAAAATGAGATGAAAATTAAGAGAAAACACATGTTTCAAAAACCAGTTTGAAGACGACACACCAATGAAAAAGGGAGGAGGTCCAGAAAAACTATATAAACATAAAAGGTCTTATTATATACTGGTCTTTTATGTCAATGACATCAAAAATCTATTCTGAAACTGAGCCAGGTATTCATAAATTATCAAAATAACTGCCAGGTATGCTGGGTAGAATTTACAATGAGAAAATTTGCACTGATGCCATGAATCTTGTTCAGCTTATAAAGTTGTTAAATGAAACCTGAACCACAGTCCCCACCTCCCCTCCCAGCCCAACAAAGAAAGGAAAAAAAAGAGAAAATCACCTTCTTCTAAGTAACTGTGGGTGGACCAGGCTAGCATGGATGCCACTGAAAATATAAATATCAAGAGTTCCTCAGGAAGCAGTTGTAGGCCAGGAAAGGAGGCTCTCAGCAGTCTTAATTTTTGCAGGAATTCCATGTGCTCTCCTGGTCAACTCATCCTCAAGGGTTAATGGGCAAAGTCAGGGAGAAGAGAATGAACATTGAAGCATTTCTAGAAAGTCTTCTGGGGGCTTTGCCAACTTCAAATGCCTACATTAAAAGGCAGAAACACAACTCAAACAAAAGAATCTGCCCCTTTTAGGCACATGAACGACAGCCCTAACAAGTACAGCCAGAGATCAGATTTTTTAATATTGCCTAACATGGAGACTTTTGCTCCTAATTTGGTCTAGTTCCACTAATGAATCTTATAAAATATTTTATCTGCCTATTCCATGCCCACAGACCCCTCACAGGAGACTGGGAAATCATCGTTTCTTCCAGAGTGCAGATATCAGTTGGACCATATGCAACGGCAGTCTGTTTATTTTTCCCATAAGCCACCAGTTTCATAGAAACTCATTAGCATCACCTGTGTTAATTATACTAGCACACCAATCAACAGCTCCTTCTTAATTAGGTTTTCTTTATTAAAGCCGGAAATTGCCAAGGAGACAAAAGTCACCTGGGGAAATTATGTGAAAAGGAGTGTTTATGCCAAATTACACACTAAAATAATAATAAAATAGCCCGGTTTGTTTACAGAAAAAGGAAACAATATTAATATTCAAGGTCACTGGCACACTCCTTATTAATTATTCTCGTTATATTAAACTGTGATCATTTCTGCTTCAAGAGGGTTGGCTTATAGAAAGGCTTTGTACTCGAAGTTGACTCACATCAGATTTTAATGGCTGTGGTCAGCGATTATGACTTGCTTATTCTATAAACACGAGCACCCACGGGTTAAAGCAGTTAATACTAATTTCATGAGCTCATGTCCCAACCGTAACTCAAAATCCTTTATGTCTGTTAGCAAACCTAGAAAGGCATATAAAAATCTACTCTGAAAGGAAAAGATACCCATGTGACTCTTGGAATTTGTAGTTCTCCTAAAAGAAAAAGGAAAAAAGACTTCCAACCATATTCCTCTCACTTTCCAAGAGCCTTTCATCAGAGGGGGGTGGTCACAGCACTGAGAACACAAAAGCAGCTTTTAGAAAGAGATTCTTTCGCCAAGGTTAGACTTATAGGGAGGTTCCCCTGGGATGTTTAAACCAAGCCTGGCCAAAGCACTAGAAAGTAGATTGCAGGGAGCTTCCTGCTCTGGTTGTGTGGAGGCGGAGAGGGAGGGGCAATCCTGGGACCTAATAGGGCTTTTCATCTTCGATTGACTATAATCCTAAGTACACTTATCATGGACTCAAAATCTATCTTCAGAATAATAAAATCTGGGCACACCCATCTATAAAGTGGGGATAACAATGCTTAACCTGATTCTTACAAGAATTAGTTCATATTTAGAAAGTACTTTGATGATAAAAAATCACTGAGTGAGTGTTATTTGTTCTTATTCCCATTGGTCCCGGGAAATTGCCTGTCCAGGAGGCCTGTGAATTCTGGTTGTCTGTGGCCAAAAGAGCAATCGTAAAAAGTCAACTAGATTTGGGAGCTGGACCTGTAAGAAAAGCAATTGTGGACTTGAACAAGCAAACATCAATGGAATCACTTTTCAGCCTCAAGCCCAGGACCCGACTGGGCTCAGTGGGCTGATTACCGGCTCTCAGTGGTTCCCTTCTTAGGGTCTTCTTGGCTTCTGTGTGGGCTGCCACACACTCCCCACCTCAGGTCAAGGCATAAAGAAGCTGGCTGACTGTGCTGATGAATATTCATTGGAAATCAAGGAGAGTTTGCTGCAAGCCTCATAAGAACTTTTTTGTTTTCTGGAACAAACGCCACAGAAGATGACCAAAAGACCACAAACAGAGACATCACAAATGGTATCAAAGCCTGAGGAGATATAAACATCAGAAGATTTTTGTTGTAGTCTCTAAAGACCAGCGACCCAACACCTATTCAGTATTGCAATCAAGAGATAAGGCTCTGGACATGCTCTCTCTCCTCCACCTTGGAAAAGTGCCTAGAACCTTAAGTCGTAACTTTGGAATTCCTTCCTAGTGTTGCAAGATTAATATCAAAGATGAATATCAAAGGAATATAGCTAAAAAAGGGAAACAGAACAGGTAAACAAGTATTTGGATACGGATTGCAACCTACGTATTTCTTTTTCTTGCTCATCTTGCTAATTGACACAGTCATTTTTAACCTTCCTTTCAGAGATTGCACGGGTTCCTCTAGAGAATGAAACTTCAGTTTACACAAAAGCCAAGGTGTCCAGGCTACATCTTCATGACTGACTGATGACCTTTGTGGAAAGGTGCTTATCAGGACAGGCCACTGTCTAGCCTGTCCACCTCAATCTGCATTCCCAGCTGGGCTTTCTCCCTCCCCTCTCTTTCACCCTCCCAGCCGAACACCTTGTCACTTAGGCCTCAGCTGAGTTTGTTTCATTTTCCTCACCCAGATATCATACACACTGCATATTTGGGTACACAACTGTCACATCACTAGACAGTTTAGACAGAATTTTAGCAATGGGGTTATCAAAGCAGATCTTCAATGGGGACGAAGTATATGTTCCAAAATACATCTTTATGAAACAAGGTCAGCTTAAAAACCCTGTTAGTGGACCTGACACAGAAGCCATTCTAAAAAAAAAATGAATCTTAAGTTGCAGTAGTTTTATTTAGGGTTTCACTCAGGAAACACCAGGAGACCTCTAATACTCAATGCCCATTGCTGGAAATGCTTCCCTTAAGTTTAGGATTTACGTGCTTATTAAAGACTGGGCAGACATCTCCCTTGTTGTCTGAAAACCTTCCCGTCTATCTGTCCTCCACCTTCAATGGCTTCCCATCTCACGCAGAGTAAAGGCCCAAGACCTTCATATGGCCCACAGGGCCACCAAAAGGGCCCCATTATGCCTCTGGCAGCATCGCCTACTACTCTCTCCCTCACTTGTGCTGCTCCAGCCACACTGTCCCGCATGGCTTGCGGGATCTTAGTTCCCCAACCAGGTCTTAAATCCGGGTCATGGCAGTGAAAGCACCAAGTCCTAACCACTTGGGCCACCAGGAAATTCCCGAGTGTCCTCTCTTTTATGAACTTATCCCATTACAGATTTCTCATTTACGTGTGTGATTTTTTAAATTAATGTCTGAGCCCCAGGCCCCACAGTCTTATGAGAACAGGACCCTGTCTATTATCATTATGCTTCAAATTACTAGCACCCGGAAGACATGCAATTCTATTTGTTGGCTGAATGAACTAAAAGTTTATCCTCTGAAGTAAACATTAATTCATATACTATTCTTAGCTAAGAGCTCCATGAAAGCCTAGTAACTCTTAACAGTAGTAGGAGTAGCAACCGTGGTCATTGTTATTGTTATCATATACAATGTCACCTTTTGATTCTTGCCATCTCACCCCATCTGATCTGCACCCTCAATTATCTGCCCCACCTTGCACCCTGAAGAAACCTGCAGACTCCCAGATCCTACAAACTGCACCCCCCTTCTTATTTCTAATGCACTTTGCAGGTGCTCCCATTCATTCACGCCTCCATTGTCGAATTTACCATTCTGAATGTGTCTACAGGTCTACATGCTCCCCAAGATTATAAATGCAGCTTATTCTCTTTCTGTCTCTAATTCCTAGCACAGTGACATATTCAATAAAAGTTTGAAGAAACAAACAAGTAGTTACTCTCTTCTGACTGATTTCAAGTCCTCTGTGATTAGATGACAACCTATGATTCAGAGAGCCCCAACAAAATCAATCCCTTGTCTCTTCACTTTCAAAAGCACGCAGGCTTGAGGAAGAAAGTCTGGCAAAGCACCCACATCTTTGGTAACCTATGTTCACTGTCTCAAGTAAGGGGAGCCAGCAGTTCTGATCTTTCACAGCCTGGAGTATCTAAATTGCCATTTGAGAGGCATTTCAAAAATCCTCAATTCTGAACTGTCTCACTGTAATGATCTGTCTAAATTTTAATTGTTTTACATAATGTTTTCAAGTTTACTGGTAAGAAAAAAATTCTCATTGGAAATATACACAGCTTTGATATGGGGTTTTTTTGCAGACAATTTCTTGAACACACACACACATTATCTCCCTGATAGGCAATAATGGTTCTTTAAGGAGCTGTCATGATCAATTGTAAAAATACATATTTAGAACACTTTTTAAAGTGTGTGTATTATAAAAATGTTTTAAAATGAAAACTATTTACCCAAAAGACTATAATGGTTCTGAAGAGTATTTTGTAAATCCTAATTTGAGACTTTAAGGGGAAAAAAAAAGATTTCTGACCTGGGAGATCATAAAGACTTCACTAAGCCATTAAAATTTATTGTCTCTCAAGGGCTAAAAATGTTGCTGGGAACATGTTTCCAGGTTAGAGAAAAAATACAGACCATGCTGCTGACAAAGGGTCTTCGATGCTCCTCTGTGCTGCCCCATAGGCTGACAGACACCAGTCCATTATGCTAACTAATGGCACACTTAGAAGAAAATGCCATCCAGAAGATGTTAGCCCAGGGACCTTGACTAATGGGTACTGTCTAATGTTCAAAGACCCCATCAGCTCTGGTCACTGATGAGACATTCTAACAGTAGTGCATTAAGACCTTAGTGGAGAAAGTCACTGTGGGGAATCTGATAGGATGAATTGGGTATTTGAGAAGAAAACACTCTTTACCCCTTTCATCTCAAGCCTGATTCAAGAGAAAAGAGATGATTAATAATCACATGTAAAAATCTAGTCTCCTACACCTTCTGTATCTCCGTCCACAGTCCTGAGCAAGGAAAACACATTTGATTAAGAGCCCTTAGCCCTGGTACTTAGTACTGACTGTGTGCTGTGTTTACTAAGGCAGGAAAACAGGACACTTTCTGCTTAATAAGAAAAAAAAAAGCATTCACTTCAATGCTCCACTGGAAATTTTCTTAAGAGATGCAAGGGTCTGTCTCGTGAGCAGCAGAAAATACATTGGATCGGCCCCAAAGTTGTGAATGCTATATAGTGCCTTCATATTTTTTGTCAACTCTTTTTAACAAAAGAGTTTTAGTTTTTGTAAGAAAAAAAGAGTTGGGGGATGGAACGAAAGAGAGGGGAGAAAAAGAGCAAGAAAGAAAAGGAAGGAAGACTGAAAGACATCAGTGATATTATATACTAAGTGCTGGCCTGAAGCGAAATATCACAGGTAACCTATAAACAGAAGTCAAAAATGGAAAGATGGAGAAACTTAACCAGAACCACATGAGAAACACTACTAGATATAAACAACTGGGGGGGAGGCTGACAGGGGGCTCGAGTTGACACATTTTTCACTTTTTACACTATAGAGTTCACAAATCTCTACCGGGCTTCCTCAAAAACCTTACCTGTTGGGTCTGAAGGACCAGCTGGGTTTGATTAGGACAGCAGTGCACCCCTGTACGGGCAAAACGAGGTCAGGGATGATTGGACTCGGCTTTACACCAAAAGAAGTTCAGTCCCTAATAGTTAATGAAACGAGCAGATTTCCCTTCTTACACCTGAAATAACCTGCCTCCAGAGTCTGCCCAATATACTGTCTCTGAAAGCAAATAGCCCCGGCTAAGAGTACCTTCAAAGCCAAGCTTTCATTTATTGTCAAGACAGAATGGAATTGGTCCTTTTTATGTAACACATGAGTTAGGCTGACCTAGCCATTTGTACACAGCAAAGTACTGCTTCATTGTGTTGGTTTCATTCCCTTTCCTGTAATGTAACAAAAGGAATCTAAATACTCAAGGGCACCTAAGCCTGTGATGAGAGTACTTAGCTCTCATCAGTGGTAATGGGACTTAAACCTAACATTTCAGACAGGATGGATTGCTTTGTCGGGTACTTTTCCTCTTTTTTTTCCTGAGCTTGATTTCACACCAGCTATGTTCACAAACCCATAATAAATCACTAGGAATGTAAAATACACTACACTTTCCCCCCCACGTTGGCCTGGGTCATTTATCATTCTGCAGATTTCAAAAAGATGGTAGTGTTTTTATTGCAAAGGCCTTGTCATTACAGAAACTAGAAAAGAAAAGTATTGATCACAATTAGATCATATATTAGCAGCCCCTGATGCCTGGATGGCTGAGGATTTCAAGCTAGATCATTCTCCCCTCTGTTAAAATTCTGGACAGCAAATTTCTTTTATGTTAGAATAACTAGTATAAACCCATAAAATGTAACCTAAAAATGTAATTATAATTGCCATGCCAAAAGCAAGCCAGTCGATATCTTCCCGATTCTAATAGTTTCAAGCACTATTACCTTAACGGTCTCACATCACAGTACTGATTAAAGAAACATTTTGTCTTTTTATCTGTATGGAATGGCCAGCATAATCACTGAAGCATAGAGAGCTAAAATATTTATTAGTGTGTATATATCTTGGTTCAGGCAGTGAATGTCAATTTAGGGGTGGAAAGTTACAACACAGCCCTCCATTCAATCCATTTTCAGGATCCTCTAGTGCTCCTTGGGTGGTCATCCCAAGCAGAGGAGGAGATCTTAGAATCTGCCCCTCCACCTGAACGAGCTCCTTCTGCAGATTTTCCAAAAAGAAGCTCTTCTCGGGAGCTTTGAAACTGGTCTCAAATTGACAGTGACTGTCGTGGACCAGTGTCAACCAACAGAGACAAGCCTGAAAAGAGACACATTCAGTGGATGGAAAGCATGAAGTGAGGCCAGCTTAACAGCAGCCGGTTCTCCCACCCATACTTCCTGTCCAGCTAAACAGACAAGCAAACAAAAGTATTCATTTTAACTTGACTGATTAAAATAAACGCAATCTAAAATCTGTGAATCAAAACCTAGCCTCTTCCCACAGAATACATCACCTATAATTTATATCTTGAGAGGTATCTATCATTACATTCTAGCCAATTACCAAACGCAGAATTAGAAGGAACATATAAAAGGATTTCTCCAAGCTAGACACTTAATATTGTTTCTTTCTCCAAACTGTACAAGCGAATTATGTAGATTTGGAATGTAAGAAATATAAAAAGGTGTTTTAAAATGAACGGCATATTCCTGATCATTTCTCTTAGAGGTGAAAATATATTTTCTCCCAATCAGTTGAACAGGAGGAAAATTTAGAGTCCTATCAGTTCAGAAGCATCAGCACAGAGGTCAAATAAAAATTTCTACCATGTGATGTGCACAATTAATTTTACAATTAAACTTATCCGTGTAATGTGCATTTCCAAAGCTAAATACAAATCGGGTGGAGAAAATCTGTTTCACTTAAGGATATACAGTCTGTGACTTGGTAAAAACTCCACATGGCTGCCCTCCCAATGGGTTGCTGAGGGAAAGCCTCTATTAGGACTCTTCCCCAGTTCTTAAGTAAACAGGGTAGCAGGCTCCAAGCCACCCCTCCTTGGGGAAGAGGGAGCAGAGAGGAGAGAGAGACACAGAGGCGAAGGGGATGGAAAACGGGTGCCCACCTCCAGAATTAAGTGAGAACGCCAGACTTGTCATCCAGGGATGGCCAAAGGGAACAGGCAGCATCACACCTACACAGTCTACCCATGGGTTAACTGGCATTTCTAATACTTTTCACCTAGTCTGACTTGACAGATGCCTAACCTTAGCTACTGAGTGGAGACAGGCTGATGGGTCTTGGCCATACAGGGGGAAAATTTTTGATGCTTCTCACTTATGACATGATTGATTTTCTTTCAGCAGCCCTTCACTTTGGGAAGTGGCGAGGGCTGGCTCACTGTGCCCCGGTGCGCCCTGACCCCCGACACGTGGCCGCTGTGAGGCTGGAAACCGATGACGGCAGAAACCTAAAAAATCAATAGGCCCTGTCAGTCAGGGGCGAGGCGGACGTCTTTTAAAAACCCAATCACGACATGTATTTGCTGCATGGTGTGGATCTACTGCACACTTGAGAACACACTGAATTTCCCCTTCCCCTTATTAATTTATTTATTTGGCTCTGCTTTACACTTCATTTTACCTCTTTTGGGGAGGGGGGTTGGAAAGACCTTAACCTTTCAGGCAGTGAGGGAGAGGGAACAAGTCGTGTGGTAAGGTTGGTGCTTCATGATATTAACAGGAAAAATTCCCTGGAAACTATTTGAATAGTATGAAATAAATAGAGCCCCTTTGGCTGCCAACATAAACAGTGACATCATTTTTTTTTTTTTACATTATCTGGAAAGAATTTAGATATAAGACTTTTAAGTCTAAAAACACATGAGGGCAAAGCTGCTTAATAGACTCGGTTAAGGGAAGAGTATTGTTTCATTTTTCTTTGGGGGTTTCTTTAAGATGAAAGAATGGAGGACACACACAAACACACACACACACACAATAGTTCTCTGTTGGGGAACTAGAGCAAGCACTGCAAGAATCTCTCAGTTTCTGAGCAGGGTCAGCGTAATATTCTCCATTCAGTGTGGAAGAAATACCAAATATGCATCCTTTCTTTGGGAGACAGACAATGCAAAAGATGGCATTTAGCTTCTTCGTGATCTGGGGGTGGGGGATAAATATCAACTCTGACAAGCCAAAAAGATAAGAGAAATACCATCAGGTGAAATGCAGCCACACGGGGAAAGAAATTCCACACTCACACAAAAAGAAAAAAGCAAGTAAAAAGGGTCTGGAGACTATAGGGAAGGGTTCTATTAGGTACAATTAAAATGTGTGTTATGAGAGCTATGTGCAAGTGTATTTCAGAATTTCTGTGACATGCTTTTCTTCTTTCTTTCCAGAAAAATAGGTGTATTATGCATCATCTTAAAATCCACCAAGGTAAACATCATATATTAAAAAGAAAACAAATAAACAAAATCTGTGCCTGAATTCCCAAACTAAGCCCAATTAAAGGTTTCTTTATGGCTGTAGACCTGACAAGCTACAATTTCCCCCTGTTGCAGTGGGTGTGTGTGTGTGTTTTAATGTAATATTAATGAGCCAGGATGGAGGGTCATAAAAAGTGATAGGTTTTTTCGATGGTAAATTATAAATCGGTATTGATTTTTCCCGGCACTAATGCAGCCAGCTTATTGTAAGACACCACAGGCAAAGTGCACTTTATCAGATTAGACTGGGGCCAGTATCAAATATACATGAGAATAAGGATGCATTTGTGAGTTAGACTACACTTTTCTTCCCTAACAATGCATGAAATTTTTAAGGAAAAACACACACACACACACCCCAGACAAGGATACTGAGAAGTACAACATTTTTTTTTCCAAAGCACAGATTTCCAGAATTGTTGCTCGTGGGACAATTTATTTCAAATTGAATAGAGGGCAGTAATAGTACTAATGAAATTATAAATAGGTTTCTTTAAAGGCTGTTCTAACTTTCTTTCGTTTAATTTGTAGTGTAGCAATGAAAGGGCATACTTCTGCCCTCTCCACCGAGTCCAGCCTCCGGCTGCAGCATCATTCTTTTGCCCACCTTCTGCCCACAAGTCACTGGGGTGGACCACAGCGGACAAGAAAGTGTTATTTTTTCAAATGACTGAGGTTCCTCTCCGTTGGTATTTTATAGTCATAAGGACTTCATTAGACACTTCAGTGGAGATTTTAGCTCTTGAGAGCAAAGAGGAGCCAAAGAGAGCATAAGAACAGGAGAAAGAAGAGAAAATGACTGGAACCCATTTCCCTGGACAAAGATGTTATTATTTGTCCTCTCTCTCCAAACATGGGTCAGCCTCTGACTCACTCGAATGTCAACAGAGATGCAAGTCCTCACTCTGAGTGTGTGTTTGCCTTTTGTTCTTTGGAGAGACTTCTCCAGCTTTGTTGGGAATGCTAGCAGCCCTGTTTCCAAACACTTCCCCACTTCTTCCTATAACTGCTAGCACACTCTCTATCAAAATCTGCCGCTCTCCTCCCGGCACAAAGGCTGCACTCCCACCACGTGACAGCAAGCCGTGCCCAGCTTTGAGGCCGGGTCCTCAGCCAAGATTCCTTCTGTGTCTCCATGGCGTGAACAGGAATTGGAAACCCGCATGCTCACCCCCAAAACAGTCTTTTTTAAGAAGTCGGGGAGAACATGTGTTTATTGACAGTTCATTAACAAATGTCAACCCCCCTGCAAGCTGTTTACTAAGGAATGTAGTGAAGTGAAGAAGTGTGAATATAAATAACTAACAAAAGAAGAATGGAGAGAAAATATCTCAGGGCTGTCCCCTTTTAATGTATTTCGAATCTGTTTTCTTTTCTGCTGGAAACATGACGCTACTGAAGGTATATCCATGGCACCCAGGGCAGTAAAAACAATAGGTGTTTGTGTACTGATATCTAGAACATTTAGATAAAACTCAGAAAAACTGGGCTATGCCATTTCATCTTATTTTTTTTCTCCTTGTCTATATCAAGAGATTTAAACATTTTTTCTAAAAAAAGGAAAAATAAGCTAATAAGTTCCATAATTATAAAGTCACGGCTATAATAAAATTGCTTATTTCTAAAATATGAAGGATGTCAAAACCGCAGCAAAAGTTCACAAAAACCTGGCCCCAATCTTGAGGAGCGTAAAATCTAAGTTAGGGGTAAGCAAAATCACCAAAGAATATATACTATTCAGTAAGGTGTTTCTCATTTGCTACATCAATACTCAAAGTGGACCATATTGAGTGAGGGTAGCTAACTATTTCCAAATGTTAAAAAAAAAATCTTAATACAGTATCCTTGCATCAAAATGACTCCTGAAATTACAGAAAAAAAGGGAAAGTGTTTTGAGACAAGAACAAATCAGGTAAAACCTAATAAAGCCAAAAGGAAATTAGAAAAATAGAAGGTTGTTTTCATGGGAGTTTAATCTCTTCACCGAAAAGTGATCTCTATCATATGTCAAATCAACATCTTAAAGACCTATTTATAAAGTTATGAAAGTGAAAGCATACATTTTTGCCTATGCTAATTTAACTTTATTAGTGATGCCAAAACCCTCATTAACATTTTTCATAAAATCATGCAGGGGTTCTCGCTGCTTTAGGGATAAAGCTAATAAACAAATACATAAATTAGTGTATTTTAATTAAATGTTATCCCATCAAGTAATACTGTACACCACCATCTAATATGAGAAAAACTTTCTTACTTAAAATCCAGTACAATATTAAAATATTAAAACTCATTAAATATTAATTTAAAAATACTTTACAAACGTTCAAGTACTCTGAGTTCTGCATTTTTAAAGGTTTTATGTGGTGGTTGTACATATGATGTAATCCCTAAACTCCTAGCAAAACAGTGCAAGAAGCTAAGATTACTTTGCAGAACTGCACTGATGGACTTAGAAAAATTGCTATTGTTTTGTTTTAAAATTTTTCATCAAAACGGTGTTGCTAGAAACTTTCAAAAAAAAAAAGGGTCCACCAGACATTTACAGCCAAACAGGATTCAATAATAGCTTAAAGTGATTTTTGTAAAGATCTGAAGATTTATCTCAACAAGGCTCCGAACTGCATCATTTTAAATTGTATCCGAATCACTCAAGCAGACCCTTTGAGTGCCTACTATGCACCTACGCATGTGGGATTTAATTGTTAATGTATGGCTTGGGGAAGAGGATTCAAAATAAGCTACTAGCAGCCTAGACCAACCACAAACTAATTGACACTCTGTAGTAAAGGGTAGATAGGTTTTAGAACATGCCTAGAAATGTCTTTAGAAATCCTAGGTCAAATAGATAAGTGCCCTGAGACAAGGAACTAATGAATGCAAATCGCTTGACATTTATTAAATAACCATTAGCCACTACAGTTGTTAGTAAAAGTATTATTTTGCACAGTAAGGCTCAATCAAAGGTGCAGATTGACCAAAGCTTAAAAACCCAGATGGAGAAGATGCACTTGGGCACACTTTCTACTCAAGTTAATCGTCATTTATTGAGGGACTATTTCTTGTATGTCAGATACTGTGTTAGGCAATGAGGATGCAAAGATTAACAAGACTAAGCTACCTGAGGGCCATAACTCTGTCTGCCTTATTTACTGCTGTGTTTCCAGTTCCTAGCATAGTGCCTGACACATTGCAGATACTCGATAAATATTTCTTGAACAAATGAATTAATAACCAAACAAAAATCCCTGTTGACAAAGCACTCACAGTCTAATTACTTTTGCCATACTTGGATTTTTCTATCACAAATCTAGCTGGCTTTTTTTGAAAGCTCCTCCCTCGCTAAAAGCAATTTAATGAAATAGCTGTGATCCCTTGGTTTGGAGCATACAATCTAGTTGGTATTCAAGGGGAAAGATAGATATTGTGGTCTAAATAGGGCCAAACTTCCACCCAGCATCCTATGTATGAAGCTCTTGATTTAACCAGAATTATCCCAGAAGGAAATTCAACACAAAAAAATGCTCAGAAATACTGTTTTGTCACCTCGTGAGGCTGAGCCTTCACAGGACCTGTCATCCACACATCATCTGATAAGAGGCCCTGGATATACATCATGGAGGCTCGGACTCCCTGAGTCCCGGGACAGAGCTCTTGTCAGGAAAATACCAGCTTTTCATTTCAATCAAATTACTGTGATGGCCCAGAAGGTGGTAAAATAGCACGAGGGCTCTCCTTTGACAGCAAGCCTTCAAAAAACCGTATCTTTCATTTGGTTGAAATTCTTAGTAACCTGAAAACATGAAGGAAGAAACAATGGGCCCCAAGGAAGCATGTAGGGTTTTTTTGTGTATATAAGTTGTCTTGAAGAGGTACATTCACTCAGCAAGCTCTCTGAAAGTATGACTGACTTGATATTTCCAATACGACTAATTTACAGCCCGATCTGAACTCTGCTGCATCCACTTGTGGACGCAGGAGGCATCTTTTTCCGATGTTGGTGGAATGTTCTCTAGAGTAGTATTGATTGCACAGTGATGGGAAATGATAGGACAAACCTGAACTAATTAAGCAATAAGCTCAAAGACTACCTACCTTCAATACTGTTTGAAGGTACATTTAATTATTGCGTGGCTGCAACAGCACAGGGAAGAACATGCCACTTAGGTAAATGTATCAAAGAGTATTGACCGAATGACTAAGGCTCCCTATCGGTTCTAATGTCTTTGGGAAATCAAAGAGAATAAGAAGCAAATATTTCAATTTGGAAAGGGAATGCTACCACATGGGTGGGTGTGGGAGCATGCAAGGGGGAGGTGAGGACCAAACCAGAGGTAATATACTCAACCAAAACCTAGAATAAACAGGTTCCAAGCCTAGGACAGGTCATTTTAATAATACCTGAGAGCATTTTAGTAATTTATCTGGGCAGAATCTCATCCTACAACTTTGTATGTGTGACCAAATAAAGTAAAATTGAGAGAATTGTCTCTTAGAGTGGGAATTCAGTAACATAAAGTAGAATTAAACTGCTGGTTACTGTTAAGATATTTGGGCACTTTAGTTAGTAGCTGATTTCCCATGAATCTCATAAATGTCCAAATCAAACTTGGAATCACAAAAGAAGGAGTGAAATATCTAAAGGAACCCTTTAGGGCCTGGAGTTCCTCTGAATTCAGCTTATCACTTTAGTGGAGACCACTGCCTACAAAAAGTGCTAATAATAATATAGCCTGGTAGCCAAAGTCAGAAATGTTAATAATATTGCCCGGTAGCCAAACTCAGAAATGTTAATACTCTCACTTGGTTTGAAAACTGATTTCTATGATACTGTCCAAGATTTATTCCAGCTTTCTAACTTCTCTTCTCTAGGCTTCTCAAGGCTCTTGTCTCATGACCTCATTTTAAACTTCATTTTTCTATTTTCTGGGGACTTGACCCTTTTTTAGAGTATTTTTCTAAATATCATCTTTTTAAGGCAAAGAAAGAGGTACTAATAATGTATTCAGGGTGATTTTAGTGATGCAAGAACATAAGCATTAAATAGCACTGAATCACACAGTGAGGAAGTCTGTCCCTTTTCAGTTTTCTCTTTATTCTGAAGTCAGTGAGAGAGTATCCGCTGGGTGCTAGCATTTCTTGAACACCTAACGCTTGCCAACCTCCACGTTTAACAGAGCCACTGGCAGGCAGCAGTGTCCAGCTAGAAGATCACAATGCTGCTTTCTTTCCCTTGCGTGTATTCTGTGGTTACCTTCCATTTACTGCAGGTGAGGCCAAACTAGCACTTACTGCAGTGCATAAAGTTTCCTTTTCAAATAAATTCAAGTTTAAAGAGTGAGTTGATGTAAATAAATTTTTTTTTTTAAATAGTACAGATGGTACAAGGATATGGTAAAAGTCACGGAAGAGGTACAACAATGATGTTTGCAAGGAAACCCTGGCATAAGAGAAAGCACCCAGAGCTGAGAAACTGACAATCTAAGCTTTTCATGATAGTTTTTCCACTAACCAGCTTTGCGACCATTTGGAAGTCACTGAACATCACCTACCTTGATCATAAAGTGAAAGCGTTAGATCAGTGTTTTTAACCTGACAGTCCGCTACAATCACCTGGGGATCTTTTATAAAATGCTGCTTCCTGGGCTCTACCCTAGACAAGTTAATTCAGAATGTCTGGAGACAGGGACTAGACATCAGTATTTGTTCTAAAGATTCCCAGGAAATTCTAATATTAGGCCAGCGGTAAGAAACGCTGAGAGAAACGATTTCTAAAATCTTCTGAATCCTAATAAGCCACTAAAAAGGGTATAAGAAATGCAGAAGTCTGTTTTCTCCCTGCTTTTACTTTCTCTTTTTTTTTTCAAACCTTCCCTCTCTTTCTTTCAAAGTTCTGGCTACAAATATGCTTTCTGAATTTTGCTGATGTGACACCTCTCAAACCACCATTATCCACAAAAGCTACTGATGAGCTGTTTTCCTGTTTCTCAGATCAGTAATAAAGCCATTAAAACAGAGGCGTCAGAGTTAAACTCAGGAATTCTGGACAACAATCCAGATTTCTAACTCCCAGTCCAGCACCTGGGAGAAGGAAAGTAAGAGGAAGGAAGGCCAAGGAACCCATGAAGTTCAGCTCCTGAATCCAAGTGCAGGCAGGTCTGTGGGCAAATCCCCTGGGAAATGTGGATCCTGCAGAAGCCTGGAGCATCGGCTCTAGGGCTGGCCTTCTCCATATGCCACTTAAGCCCCTTCATCAATAACTACTTACCCCAGGAATGGCATATCAGCAAAGCCATTCCGAGCAGCCTGGCTCTTCCGTCCAGCACAGCCCTCAGTTTCAGGGGGCAACGGCGTGATAAATGCTGAGCCACAAGCCATGCTGTCTCTCCCAGCCCCTATCTCCTTCCCCAGCTTAGTTAAGAAATCTCTCTCCCTGGTTTTCCCTTTCATCTCCCCTTCCTTGGTCTCCCCTTCCTTGGCTGCTCTCTACTTCATGGTATGACAGGTGCAAGAGAATGCTGATGACAAATAATGAAAAAAACTAAGAACAGGTATGATTTCAGAACTAGGTTTCTTTCTTTCTTTCGTTTTTATTAAAAAGAGTCACTTCTATCTCGTCCCCTAGCTTTCCCAAGATGCTTCTCATGCAGGGGGCTCAACCTCAAGCGCCCATGGGAACACACGACAGGCATACACCCCCATGTAAATAGAAGAGCTATACTCAGCAAAGGGTCGGTGGGTTTCCAGGCAGGCATGTGAGCCCCTGGTTACATATTCTCCAATTTTATAAGAAAAGCCAGGTACACAGATTTGAATGTGAAATCTTCTGATTTTATAATATTAGCTTCTAATTCAGAATTTTAAATTCAAAAGTTTTAAATTCAAAATTTTAAAATATTCTGCACACCAAACCAAAAGCATCTGAGGGCTGAATTCAGTCAGGGAGCCACATATTTGGGGACTTCTGCAAGCCACGAGGTTGGGGGAAGGAGAGAGCAAATTCCTAAGAATTTAATCTCTCTCATTTCACTGGATTTGCCAGGCTTATAAGACTCTTGTCTGGACCCCAGCTTAGCAATTCAATCACTCACCATCCAATTAATAATGATTATTATTACTATTTTTATAGCTTTTCATGTGTACTTCTACTAAACACCCCTATGAATAAGGTATGTTATCGTCACCATTTTACAGTAAGGAGGCTGAGGCTCAGAGAGACTAAATAACTCAGATCACACGCATCTCAAGTGTCAGACACATTGAAAGCTGAGGCTGTCTGGTTCCAGCACCCACATTTCTAACCCTGGGTTAACGATGAAGAGTCCCATCTTAGAACTAAGAGATCTCAAGAAATATCAGGGGAAACATTGGTCTAGTTGGGGCCATAAAGCAGATAGATTTTTAGTAAAATCCAGGCTTCCCATGTTCACTAACTACGTGCCTTTGGGCAAACTGCTCCACTTTTCTGAGCCTCCATTTCTTCTGTAAAATGGAGATAGCATTAGTATTTCCCATATAGGCTGCTGGGTGGGCATTACATGAGATAATCCATGTAAAGGCTTACAGCATAGTGCCTGGAGGATAATAAACACTGAACAAATTTGGACTACTATTGTTATTATTATAATTTATTTTATTTTATTTTTTTTGCGGTACGCCGGCCTCTCACTGCTGTGGCCTCTCCCGTTGCGGAGCACAGGCTCCAGACGCGCAGGCTCAGCGGCCATGGCTCATGGGCCCAGCCGCTCCGCGGCATGTGGGATCTTCCTGGACCGCGGCACGAACTCGCGTCCCCTGCATCGGCAGGTGGACTCTCAACCACTGTGCCACCAGGGAAGCCCTATTGTTATTATTTTTATTTTCTTTACTATAAGTCATCACTCCTTATATTCAGCCTTCTACCCTAAAGTTACGGAATCCTAATATTTCCTTGGGCTTTAAGAACACTTCTAACTTTTTAAAGCCTTTTAACATCCATTATTTCATTTTATCCTTCCAAGAGTCTAATGAGGTAGTGAGACAGGGATTACCTCATATGGCAGATGAGAGAATTAAGAAGGCACAGAGAGGTTCATTAGACTTCTAAAGTCACACAGCTATGCACAGGCTCCATAATAACCCTGAGCTTTCTTCAATTACTGGACATTCAAGAAGGAACTAGGCAGGGAAGACCCCTAAAAGTAGAAACGTTATATTTGTCTTTGGGTGCCTGGAAGATTAATATAATATAGATAATATAACTAACTGTCCAGGAAAAAAATATAAGAGCGCTTCTGAAGAAAAGTAAATGAATTGGAGTTAATATACTGAAAATCATATGGATAAATACTTACAGAAAAAAAAATCACTAGAAGAAATGACTAACATGAGAAGAAGCTGGAGTAGGGACATATGAAGAAGTTCCTGGAGGACAGTAAGAGGCCTGGGGCCCCTTCTATGCATGTCGCAAACTTACTAGAATTAGGAATGGTGTCCTATGGGCTGACGGCAGCAGCACTGTAGGGAAGGCACATCAATCTCCCCAACTCCTGTCTCTAGAGCACATCTTACACTCTGGATAATTGAAGTATTTTTTTTAACATCTTTATTGGAGTATAATTGCTTTACCATGGTGTGTTAGTTTCTGCTGTATAACAAAGTGAATCAGCTATGCATATACTTATGTCCCCATATCTCCTCCCTCTTGCACCTCCCTCCCACCCTCCCTATCCCAACCCTCTAGGTGGTCACAAAGCCCCATGCTATGCGGCTGCTGCCCACTAGCTATCTATTTTACATTTGGTAGTGTATCTATGTCCATGCCACTCTCTTACTTCGTTCCAGCTTCCCCTTCCCCTTCCCTGTGTCCTCAAGTCCATTCTCTATGTCCGCATCTTTATTCCTGTCCGGCCCCTAGGTTTTTCAGAACCATTTTTAATTTTTTTAGATTCCATGTATATGTTGGACAACTGAATTATTAAATACGGTATTCCCAGCATGGAGCACATTATCTACCCCATAGTAGGTGCTCACAGTAGGTGGACTGATTGAATAAATGAATGAATGAATATCTCTGTCCAGGAAGATGGAAGAAGCTGTGAGCCCATCTGCAGTGGCCCTGGCCCATTCTGGCAGATGTCTTGTTATTTTACCTGCCCAATCCCTCCATCATCTCTTTGTAATTGTACTTTTCCTTTGGTGAACTGCCTGTGGTGCATTCTTTGTTATCTTAGAGAAATTGATAGCCAAGTCAGGCCAATCTACTTCTCTCTCCTGAGATGCTGAATCTTGAGAAGAGTAGAACACAGGGGAGGAAATGGTAGGAGCCCAGGCCTTTGGCTGGTGGCATCCTGGGAGACCATTACTTCCTATGACCCAAATCCCCAGGGCTACCTTACATACTCATCTTCCCAACACCTAATTACTCAACTCTTCTGACTTTTAAGCTTACCGGTTATTTCTCCAATAAATCCCTATTGCTTTGCTTAAGTTGTCAAGAGTCCCCCCTTCTACTGCTTGTAACCAAAAGATCATGTGCTTTAGAAGGGAGCAGTTGAGTGGATAGGGTTGCTATTGTACCAGCTGATGCAATTCCAAGAGGCTTTAAATAGGTCCCATTGTTCTTCCCAAGTCTGTGTCCCAGAGCATATCAATAATATAAATATAGAGAAGGGCACAGCCAGTTAGGGTTGCCCCTAGCTGATGCAGGGGAGAGAAACCTGCTTTAAATACTTTGCTCCATTTCTCTCGTTCTGGCTCAGAATTAGGCAAAATGGAGCCAGCGGAGTGACACAGAGACAAGGGGAGAAAAGCCTCAAAGGGGTCTTCTCCTTTCCCCGCACTCAGAGCTGGTGTCTCCCGTTGAGCCAGCTCCTACACAATTCCAACAGAAAACCAGCTGGCAGCCACTGGTCCTGCCCACCACAGGCTGAAGTCCTCTCCTCTGCCCATGAGAAACACTGTTGACATATCCTACTTGTGATGCAAGCACTGCTCGCCAGCCTCTGAGACACAGCAGGAGACTGCTGACTTCCCGGCTCTCTGAGACCCAGTAAATCCTCCCACCCACCCCAACACCTAAGCGAGCCACGAGCCTCCAATATCACAGTAGCTGGACAGCTGTAGTTTGCACCCTCTGCTCCAGCGAGAAACTGGAAAGGACAGATTGGGGAAGGAGAGCTTTCTGCAAAGCCTCCTCTTTAAACCCCAGGTCAGAGATTTGGGCTTCTTGGTTTTTAATAAAATGCTCAACTGGGCCTGAATGGAGGCTACTGGGATGGGAGATCACTGGTCTGATGCCAAACGATGGGCAATTTCTTGTCAGACTGGAGAGCAGACACAGATGTCTTCATGTCAAATGATGTATACAAATGGCCGTGAGGCTCTTGGAATCCCTCAGACAAAGTGCTTAGTCACGGCGATCACTGTAATCCACCACCAATTAAAACCAAATGCAGGCATCCCTGCGATGGAGACAGACACTTGAAGTGCAGTGCAGGTGCAGCCCTGCTCACAAGTCTTCCTCTCTTTGTGTGCAGCTCCAAACCCAGCTGATAACCATGAGAGCAGAGTGGCTGTGAGCACCAAGAACAGAGGACAGCAGAGCTATTTCAAAACTTCCACTCAAGATGCTGGTAGGGCCTGTGAGAGGTCAAGTGTCCATTACAGCCATTCATTCATCTGCTCGCTCGTTCCAGACACTAACTTGATTATAATGGCATCCAAGACGTGCTATTACTCACTCCTTCCGTCATTCAAGACAACACCTGTTGACTACCTGGGTTGCCGTGCTGAGTGCTATAAGGTACATCATTTCTGGGCAAAGCTCTAGATGGCACAGCCCGTGAGGAGCTTATGGCCTTAGCAGGAAGATTTAACATGAAGAAAAACAACTAGAATGCAAGGTGGAAAGTGACAAGTGACACGAGAGATCCCAGGAAAAAACAGTAGATGGCCGAGGAGCCGTTGGAGAGGGTGATTAAGAAGCAGGTGAGGAAGCTTCGAGAAGGAAGCAAAACATGAACCTCCTGGCACAGGATGGGAAGGATTCAAAACACAGGAGTGGGAGTTGGGGGTGGAGTGGGGTGGGAGGTGGTAAGGGTCAAAGGGCAAGTTGGACAGTATAAAGTACATACTCGGAAAAATACCACCATGACGGCACGACGGTGCTCTTCTCCCGGAGTGGAACATGTTGGGGGGACACCCCAGGTAAACCAGGCCTTGGGCTCATATCAGGAAGGCCATGAGCCAACATTCAGCAGTCACAGCTCTGAGAAGCTAGCTGAAGTCCCTTCCTTGGAAAGAGGCATAGTCAGAAATGCACACAAAGAAGGCTTCCCTGGGGCTTCCCTGGTGGCGCAGTGGTTGAGAGTCCGCCTGCTGATGCAGGAGACACGGGTTCCTGTCCTGGTCCGGGAAGATCCCACATGCCGCGGAGCGGCTGGGCCCGTGAGCCATGGCCGCTGAGCCTGCGCGTCCGGAGCCTGTGCTCCGCAATGGGAGAGGCCACAGTAGTGAGAGGCCCGCGTACCACAAAAAAAAAAAAAAAAAAAAGAAGGCTTCCCTGGCTGCAGTGTGCAGGAACAGATCAGAAAAGGAAACTTCTAGGCAGCGAGACGAGTTAGAAGTGTAATGAGGCAGGCCTGAACTATGGTGGTGAAACCAAAGGGTAGCCACATGAAGATGGGCTCTCACTGAAATGTCACTAGTTCAGTCCTGGAAAATGAACCACCGGGCTTGGCTTTGAGAGGCAATGTGATTCCACCCAGAACTGGGCTCAAGTTTGCTAGCCTCAACTCAAGCAAAAGCTCGCCGTGTGACTTTCACCTCCCTGTGCCTTGGTCTCCTTGTCTGTCACTCTCTGTAGTTACACCTAAGGGGAATTAGGGCTAGGATGGGCAGATGTGAATGTTCTTTCACTTTTTTGGAACAATTATAAAAACACAGGCTAATAACAGAATTATACTCTTTCTATAAGGTGGTCCTTCAAGGCTTTGTATTTTCCTGGCTTCTATGTCAGAGATAATCCAACTCTACACACAGGCTAATATCAATGAAACCCATCACGTTCCATTTTCCCGAGCACTGGTGAGCCAGGTGATAACAAGAGCCAATTATATGTATGAGAATTCCATTAATGGATCCTAACACTGAACCTCAGCCACAGGACATGCTATATGCCTCAGTGTCCCAGTCATTACAGAAAGAGCAACAGAGAAATAATGTCAGGGGCGGGAGAGAGAACCAGGAAATCTCACTCCTGCTGTTTACCGTCTGTGCAACTTGGAGCAATTTATTACTGAGCCTTAATTTCTCCATCTGTAAAATAGGGTTAATAATCTCTATCACCTAATACTAATGAAAGTATAAAATAAATATGTATCACAGAGCATAGTGCCTGGCTCATAGTAAGCACTTTACAAATAGTAGCTGTTATTCATTGTTATTTTTTTTTATTGTTTACATCACAGGCATTGTTTCATTAATTTCAAACCACAACATTTTGCATATCCACTCTAGCATACCAGATGGCTGCTTAAAAATATCTGAATCGCTTATGAAAACAGTTTGAGACATTCCATTGAATAAGTCACTGGTTTATTTAAAATAAGTTGAAAAATCTCATATTTTATGTAAGAGATGCCTTTGTAGAAATAGTCTTTTTAAAAACACTACCACATGTTTTGCCACTTCTTGACAAAATGTTTTTCAAGAAAAGGTGCACACGTGCACACACACAATTATTCTGTTGTCAAGAAAATAGATCAAGCCTGAGATATTAACATTGCCAAAAGATGACAGTATTTGGCAAGCCTAAACATGTTTGTCATCTTAGAAGTATTTATACAAAAGCAGAAAATAAACTATTCAATATTTTAGTCACTTTAGGTGATTCAGGCAAGTCATTAGGTTTTGGTTTAAAATATTCTTGCAGGAAATTCACCCTTCTCCAACCTAGCTAGTTTTATCCTTCTGCCTATAAAACTTAAACTGTTTCAAAAGTTTCCTCTGTGTTACCTGTGGAGTTTTTGGCATTTGTACAACACAAGGGCTAAAAATGCCCCTCACCACCTACCCAATCCACCCCCGCTCCAATGTTTTTGCAACACTTTTTAAATTAAAGGCATTTACCAGCTCTGAGGCCTTGAGCAACTTAACTAACTTCCCAAGACTCAGTTTCCTCTTCTTCTAAAAATTTGGGTTGGGGGTAGAGTTGAGGGAGAATACAAGCCCTTCCCCAGCTTCCCACATGGGGCTAAGAGAGAATGGATCTGAAAAATATTTTTGTTAATGGTAAGGCCATTTAAAGGGGGGGGGGGAAAAAGCGAGGACCCATAAAGCCAAAGCTTATTCAACAAAGACTCTCCTCAACATTTTCCTTGCAGAACCTTTTAATAAATCCTTGTAAGGGCAAAAGGTGGCCCTTTTGCCTGAATGCAAGTAACTGTTGAGTTCATATAGAAGCAGAGGCCAAAATGCTCCCAATGGCTTTCCTTAATGATTTTTTTTGTCATCAGAATTAAAGAAATGTATGCCCTTTTAGAAAAATTTATGAATGTGTATCTTGTGAAGTTATAAATACATTTAGATCCATTTCTCTTCCCTTCTTATAAAGACATTGATGTGTTTTTTCTGACATGCCTCATGAACTCAGTCAATCACAAGTCTTTCTTAATGGAAACCACATGTCTGCCCAGAACTGTGTAATTATAATGCTAGGATTCTTGGCACTGCCAGGAAAAGGGGCATTGTCAAACCAATTAAAGTTTATTTACTTACATACCATTTCTGGATCAGAATGTTCCTTCTTTTATGCTGATGCTGAGAAAATATATATCTCGTCAAGTTGTTGTAACTGTTTTTTTTGGACAGATTTACATTTCTTACCAATTATATTCCTGGTTTTCAGTTCCTTTGCATGTAACTAAAAATTTCTTTTAAAAGACATCTGGGAAAAGTATCATGAGATGTTCTGTAAATAAGACTTCGCACATTTCACACCAAAATTACTGTGCTTGTTTATGTTGCTGCTGAAATGTAATTTTATAGGATTTATCTCCACTAAGGGGTATATTAAGAGCATTTTCTTTAGACCTGTTAGGGAGTGAGCATGGCCTACAAGAAGGCCTGGGCTTGGTATCTGGCTCAGCTATTGAATCGATGGATTATCAAGGGGAAAAAAAGATTTCTTAAAGTCTCAGTATTTTCTGGTTGAAAAGTAGGAATAAAAATTCTACTCACAGAAGTAAAAGTGTTAAGGGGAAGTACCATGGTTAGTGAGGAAAACAGTGGAATAAATATTTGGAGGCAG
This sequence comes from Delphinapterus leucas, assembly GCF_059928025.1. Taxonomy (NCBI): domain Eukaryota; kingdom Metazoa; phylum Chordata; class Mammalia; order Artiodactyla; family Monodontidae; genus Delphinapterus; species Delphinapterus leucas. Next base: position 13,175,322 of record NW_028322240.1, on the reverse strand, counting down.
ACACCAGCTAGCGGAATGGCCTTGGACGAGGCCTTCAATCATTCTGAGCCTTTTTTCTTATCTGTAAAATGGGACTAATAATACTTATCCTATGAGCCTCAAAAGATTGCTCTGAATTTAAAAGGAAATGAGAGAAAGCCTTGCAATGTGCAAAGTAACTGTCCTTGTCCTTCTCTCTGATTCTATCAAGCCTAAGTCGAGAACCACAATCACAAACCAGCAAAAGTAAAACCAAAGAACAAACTTAGATTGTAGTCAGAAGCAAGGGACAAAACAAACCAGACTGAAAATCTCAAATTCCGGCCCAATAGGGAGAAAAGAGTCCATCAAGGAAATAAGGCTGATGTAGGTCAACCAGCAGACACATGAAAGACCTGCCTCTGAACATTTCCCTCCACTTTCATCATTGGAGACAAACGATCCCAGTTTGCTGTCAAGGAAGATGGGAAGGTGGGGTGAGTTACTTGGGTTCTCATCTCTCACGCTAATGTTGGCTCTCCCACTTCCCAGGAAAAAGGGACAGAGAACAGGCATTAGGAGAGCCCCTCAAACCCTTTGTGGGATGGGTTTATCCAGCCTGCAGGTGGGTGTCCCTTAGAGGGGGGACAACATGAGGGACATCTCTCATCTCTTGGGTCCACCAAATTAAATGACTGTGAGTTCCTCTTTAATCTTCCCAACAATGAGAGACAAAGGTGACATTCTAAATATAGGAACAGACTAAAGCACAACCCAATTTTCCATAGGCATAATGAACAATCTGATTCCCACTACGCCTTGGTTACTGTTGTAGAGAGGCTTCACCCAAATCCAGCAAGTAAGCCAGCATTAGCCTCTTTGAACTCTTGCCCTTAGAGACAAAGGACCTTTCAACTTACAAAGTCCACCATAAAAAATGTGAATGTGCCTTGCTACAGGGGGCTGTGCTAACATAACCACAGGCAAAAGAGTAACACAAACTGTGGAGTGAAGCGCATCCCCTGACATCAGGGTCTACTCTGCCAGTGACAACTCTGGAAACATCACTTGAATTCCTTTGGAGTAAAGTACTGTATTTCCTGGAAACTCTAAGTCTAAAATTTTGTCTAACTTTAACACTTATATCACGTTAACTTGATGCCTCATAATGAGAATGACTGATCTTTCATTACCATTTTTACATTTCATCATTTGAATGGTTATTTTATCAGAAATTCATTTCTACCTCAAAATCTCAAATATATCATTACATTAAGAGACTCAATAAGGCAAACACACACACACACACAATTTTGCTCAAACTAGTAAAGCAGAAAATTCATGAATGACTTTTTTCATTAGGTTAGAATTCTTCACTCCAGATTAAATGATTAAGTTTGCCAGTTCATTTTGATTTTTGAACATTCAAACTAACAGTGCAGAAAATTTACGGTTGGTTTTTTATCCTCATCACGTAAAGATCTTTAACTAGAAAGCGAGTTCTTCCAGCGTATTTTGATTTTTGGAAGTGCATTCTGGATTCAACATTTCAAAAACACCATCAATTATATACATGAGGGGCCTGCTCCGGTCTCCACGCAAAGAGTGGACGGAGCCCTCTCACGTGTGAATAGCCGTGGACTGAGAGAAGTGAGGATATTCTAGTTGGCTATCCCTCTGCATTGTCTGACAGGCACCCCCTCTCCTATCCCGGCCAAGCTTTGGAAAAAAGTCAGCTTCTGTCTTGGAAATCCTCTCTTCCTTGATTAGAGAAGTAGGGGTATGGCAGAAAGTGGTATGAAATTAGAGTAAGGATATGCCAGGGCCTTCCCCAGCGACCAGATTTTCCCTCTCCTACTTCTCCCCCAATATCCTATCTTCTTCGGATACTTGCATACAAGTGACGTAAAATAATCTTAACCTAGTTATTAATGACATCTTCCTGGGGTCATGTTGTATTTAACAAGAGACTAAGATTCAGCGTGGCATAGTTACTGAAGGGGAAATTTCTCGGCAGAGTGGTGGATCAATGATCGGAGGGCTCTAGATAGGCTTGGCTTGGACCTGCTGGGATTGTGGCAGTGGGCATGCAAGCACCAAAAGAATCCTGTGACTGTATAAACTCCAAGTCCCTCTGAGCCTGCAAGTCTAGGAGGCAGAACCATATCCCAGGGCAGAGGAAGTTTCAACATCCCTCAGCATGGTGCCAAAGCAAGAGCCCAGATCAGGCATCACATGAACAGCACTATGACTCCAGGATCTGCCATTTGTGAAGCTCTGTGAGCTAGGATATATTCATCAACCTCTGTCTTTCTTGCAGGGCTGTTGTGAGGATTAATTGAACAGTTAAAGAAAGAACCCAGCACCCTGCCTGGCACAGGGTAGCTGAAAGATAAAATCTGCGGTCCCCCCTCCCTCTTCACATCACAGCGCACAGACATTCTGTCCTACTCCACCTATGGGTAGGGTGGTCCTGGCCTGAAACTATGAGCTAAGAAAAATGATCTCATCTCTGGTCAGAGACACGCAATGCAATTTTATTGCATGATGCACAGAGACTCCCAAAATGTGTTAGCTCAAACCTACTGATTCCAGGGGTGCAATGACGGGTCAAGTTCTGCAACAAAGAGGATTCAGCCTCCCTGAGGATCTCAGCCCTGCTTCTGGGAGTCTGGCCTCCAGCCTTCGAGAAAATAAATGGCTCTAACAGATTCTGGGCCCCAAATCCAACTTTAATTTACTGGTGACCTCATGGCTTTCAGGAGCATTATACAGGACTTATTTGGAATTCACTCTTTCCTACGCCCTTTTTTTTATTGGATAAATCTGATGATCATGCTGATTTCTTGGATCTTTTTATCTAGAAAGGAATTTTTCTGGAAGTACTTAGTATTTTTAATCAAATCAAGAAAGAATTTTATTTAAAAACTTGTAAGCATATAATTTCTTAATATACTTTCTTGGTAAATTAGTGATGGTTTTGACATAATTTTTCCTAATTTTTATGAAACATTTCAATTAACTTTCACTCTATAGGTTAATCACAAAGATTATAGTTTAGATATTGGATGTGGAACATTATGATTCCTGTCTTTTACTGAGAAAAAGTGTGTGTGTGTGTGGGGGGGGGGGCTGTTTCTCTTACTTTCTCCAAATCTGCTTTCTAAAAGTGATTTTTAAATGTGAGCTTATTTTTAACTATTTAATTCAATTCTGGATGTGAATTTATGAGGTAATGAGGAGGTCAAAGTCATGGAAAAATGATGGAAAGTAAGGCAAACTTTAATATAATTTCTCAAAAAAACTGCATATTTAGTAAAAGTCTGCTTAAGTAGTCTTAGGGGAACTGGACATCTCTATCAATTATTACTGTATTTCTAGCTTAAAGGCAACAACTGTAAAGAATTATGATACTCAGGCCCATACCTAATAAAAGGAGACTCACATACCGCATGACTAAATATTTCAAAGCTATAAAACAAACTTTAAGTGAAATATGTTATACCTCCTCTCTTGATGAATATTCCTTCATAATGACCTAGAAGGCCAGGTTTGACTTTAGAATTCTTGAACTCTTCAAAGTTCCACTCAAGAGCTTGGTGACACAGAGAGACCAGCCCATCACATAAGCTCTCTTCTCCTTCCACCTCTGGCCCAGATCCACATCTCAAGGAGCTTCATGCACCCATATGAACACTCCAGCCCTCACATCCAATCTCCCTCCCCATCTCCTACAAGCAGCCCTCTGACTAGGATGCTCACACCCTAGGAGGGTAGACCTGGGTGAGAGAACCAGGAGGCCCTTTGGAATTGGGCTCAGGGCCTTTGGGGGTTCAAATTCCTGGGTGCCAAAAACTCTGAGCGTGATCTAGAGGGTGGGCAGGTTCCCAATGGCCCCATGGACCTCTCATCCATAGGAGGTTTATGGCTTGGGGCCAAATTGGGGCCCTCTGAAGAGCAGAGTCCAAGAGCAGAGGACTCTCTTAACTGGGCCTCAGAATGATTCAGGACATTCAACCACACTCAGAATAAATGGAAACACTGGGTATTCTCTATAGTTTAGTACTAAGTATTTTACAGTTTCCAATTTTCAAAAGCTTGCAAATGTATATTCCTAGAGTTACGCACCCTCCATCTACTTCTAATCCCCCCAAATCCAGATTCCACCTACTAGGAATGTTCTTCACCTTTCCATATGCTGTTATCTCTGCTGTAAATGGCCCCACCCTCCCACCATCTCCTTCCCTTGCTAACTCATCTTCATTCTGAAAGATTTGATTCAGGGCAACTACCTCTTCTAGGATACCTTCTGGGACCTCATTTCCCATTGCTTGGAGACAGCCATTCCCCTCCTCTGTGCTCTCAAAGTATCTGCCTTATGTTCCCATATTGCATTCCATTTTATTAAACTATTAGCTCTATTAAATTATTAGCTCTGCACCGTCCATTCAGATCTTCTTCTGACCAGTGTTATTTATATTTGTATTACAGAGCCAAACACCTAATACATACTTGCTAAAGTGAAATTAAACTCAACTCACGGTGGTCTCTTGTCATATGCAACCTTCCCGACAAGGCTTTCCCTCAACTTTCTCTAAAATAGCCCCCTTACCAAGCTCTAGCCCCTAGCCCTACTTTATTTTTCTTTATAACATTAACTACCTGACATTATATTAGATATGTATTTATCTTCCCCATTTAGGATGTGAGTTCCACAAGGGCAGGGACTTTGTTTATTTTAATGACTGTTGAGTCCACAGTACCTAGAATAGGCAGGCATTCAATAAATAGTGTTGGATAAGTAAATGAATGCACTGAACACATCTGAACTATCTCAGCTTCCTCAAACTTCTATCATTTGTATATCTTTTGCCAATCTACCCACCACTGTTATTATTATTTAATTAATAATTTTACTTTAAAATGATTCACTCTCTCATTTAAGTAAAATTATTTTCAAAGGAAACTATACACAGAAAGCCAGCTAATTGAAGATAATCATAAAAATAGGTGTAGAATGATTAAATGGAAAATGCCTGTGGGTCTCCTAAAATTATCTTACAGGCCAACACTGGTACATAGGCTGGTAACTTGCCACACTTTGGGAAATGCTGTTGACTTGATCAAAGAGACCTTCGATTCCCGAACTGTGCCAGATTGCAAAGTATATTATGCATGCTTCTCACCTACTACTGAAAACTATCCACAACCTGAAAAATTTAGTGCCTATACCCTAAGCATTTCTCTGTCATGGAAGCTTCAAAGGCTCAGCCCAAATACCACGCTTCTCAGATTGCAGTGAATGAACCTCAAGCACACACAAGAGTTTTTCTGTTTCATTTTCTCTCTGAAAGAGAAAAAAAATTCTCACAGAAAAAGAAACAGAATGAAAGACTCATATTGACAGCTCTTACCCAAAGACTCAACTCTGAGAGTTATCTGTGTTGCATCCTGAGACAGACAGTTTCTGAGTCTGTGTAATGCCCCAGAATAGGAAATATGGCCAACGGTCATTCCAAACAATAGACGGATAATTTTTAAAAAACAGTAGTAATTATGATCAGTTTCCATAAAAATTCCAAATTTTCTTCACTTCAACAAAGTCAGGACTCTTCTTTAAGAGTCTTTTAAAATTAGTTGCTAAGCTTAGTTTTTTAGAAAATTCCTTACATCTAGTCAAAGGATCAGTCTTCAGACTTTCTCTCTCTTGGCTAAGATGAAGTGTTTTTGGTTACAGAGAAGAATATTTTCCAAGCATTTGTGAGAAGTTGGTGGTTTTTTGCCTCTTAAAATGCTACAACTATACACAAGTATTTTACATCTATTCCAAATAGCTAGTCTTCAGAATTGTAAACAGAGAATCAGTAAGTTCCAATGTTGACATGGTAAAAGTGAAAACTAAGTTCAGCAGTGGCTGATAGCTTCAAAAGTATGCTCTCCGCTGATCCGTAGTAAATATTCTTTTCTTCCTTATTTGAAATGAAGCACAAAGATTTAATAAATAAAAACCTACCAACATTTTAATTACCATTATAGAAACATATGTGTATGAAAATACACATTAAAATTTTATTATAAGAATAATAATATCCAACTAGTTTCTGTTTTGCTGTCCTACTGTTTTCTTTTCCCGCTACAGAAAGTTGTTCTTACATCGCCAGCATTTTTGAGAGATAGCATTGTGTAAAGCAGCTCAAAGGTGGTCCCATGGAACCCTGAAGGTCTCTGAGTCTCTTTTAGGAGGTCAAACCTATTTTCCTCATAATACCACTGTACTGACATTTGTACAGAATTGCAAAAGCAATGATGGATAAAGCAATGATGATGCTTTAGTGAGAATCAAGGCAGCGCCACCAAACCGTACTCAACAGTCATTGTATCCTTCACCATCCAGTAAACACACACACTTGCACACACACAAAAAACATAAAAACCATTTCACTTAAAATGTTCTTGATGAAGTAGCAAAAATTATTAATTTTCTTGAACTTTATTAAAATATTAAATTGTATTAAATCTCAACCATTCTTACATCTTCCTAAGGTTCTGTGAGATGAAATGGGAAATACAAATAGAGCTTTCTGCTGCATGCCAAAGTATAATAGTCAGGTAAACTACTTGTGCAATTGTTTGAATTGTGAGCTAAACAGGTCTTTTTTTTTTTTTTGGCAGAACACCATTTTTACTTGTGAGTACAACTGATAAACAATGGTTATTCAGACTGGGTACTTGGCAAACGTCTTCTTAAAAATGAGCAAAGGGGAACCGTCACTTCATGGAAAACAACTGACAGTCATATGTTGCCAATGATAAAATTCAAGCTTTCAAGTGAAAATTAGAATTTTGGGAAACTTGTATCCCCCACTATGAGCTTGAAAGCTTCCTAATAACTTCTCTGTTGAGACTGACTTGGATATTAATGAATATGAATTTTCAATACTGTACAATAAAATGTCATTCAGCTCAGTGAACATAATTCATGGGACCAATATTTTCCAAATAACCAATGCATGATGTTACAAAATCATGGTGGATAAAAGATCCATTCAAAGTGAAAGATATACAAGTGGGCTTTAATATAAAGAGTATAAAAAAAAGAGTTCATTGGTTTTGGTTTCAGATTGAACACTACAACTAACTTTTAAGAAACTACCACTTGTCAAAATTTTGGTATAATATCAAAGAAGAATATTCACAATTATTTTAAACTATTAAAACAGTCCTCTTTTTCCCAACTACGTGCATTGATAAAGCTGGATTTTCGTCATATACTCTACCCAAAATAACATATAGCAACCTAGTGCAGAAGCAAATATGAGAATGCTGTCTTTTATGAAGCCAGAAATTTTTTTAAAGATTGGTAAAAATGTAAAATAATTCCAGTTTTCTCACTATTTTTGTTTCAGAAAATAGAGTTTTACCCATTTTACAATATATTACTTATGATAAAACTTATGTTAAAATGTATTAACTTATGTTAATAGCAAACATGGGTTTGCTACTGTCATTTTAAAAGGAATAAATAAACATTTTTCAAGTTCTCATTTTCATTTATAATACAGTCAATATGGACACATATAAGCCACATAAACAAAAGTTCTTTGGAGTCCCAAGAATTTTTAAGAGTATAAGGTCACTAGGCCTTACAGTTTTTTTTGTTTTTTTTTTTTTGCGGTACGCGGGCCTCTCACTGTTGTGGCCTCTCCCGTTGCAGAGCACAGGCTCCGGACGCGCAGGCTCAGCGGCCACGGCTCACGGGCCTAGCCGCTCCGCGGCATGTGGGATCTTCCCGGACCGGGGCACGAACCCGTGTCCCCTGTATCGGCAAGCGGACTCCCAACCACTGTGGCACCAGGGAAGCCCGGCCTTACAGTTTGATAAGCACTGGTGTAGCTTTGAAGAAACTGGAATCTGTAGTTAAGAGAGGCCCACACATTACAGTTCAGCCATGCATTGACTCTGTGGCCCCTCGCAAAAGTCATTTAATCTCTCTGAACCTCAGTTTCCTATCTGTAACAATAACAGTGCTCCTCCCCCTCACAGGGCTATTATGAGAATTCCATGAAGTCACGGCTATTTTTCCCTAACACATTATGCATTCTTAATAATTACGAGCTGCCAATATCACCTTCATCATGTCTTTTTTGGCCAACTTATTAAGTTGACACTGGCAAAAGCCGTTCAGATTTTGAAAGAGAGGAGAAATTGCCCCTCAAAAGAGAGATGAGGCTGGCCTCCCCTCATAGATTATGTGGCCACAAGGCTGTTAGGTCTGAGCCACAGTTTACCACAATATTGCCTGACAGAGTGATTCCACCAGGGCTCAGCTCTCTTCTTACCAGCTGGTGCTAGGAGAGAAGGAGCCAGGCAAAAGAGAAAACTCTATCACTTCCTAAGGGCACCGAAGTCATTTTCATTATCAATCACCAGCTCGTACACACCTGCGGATACTCAGGGTGGAGTAAACCAATTCAGTTGTGTGATAGGTTCAGGGTTCAAATGCAGTTGACATACACCATCTCTGAACCTTTTGGCATGGACTTAGGAAAAGACAACTAGCCCTATAGAATGTGATGAAAGATAAAAGAAACCCCTTTTTTTCCTCCTTTTCCATTTATCTTTTAAGTTCTGTGGGATAGGTACACAAACTACACAAATAATCATTTCTCAATTTTCCCCTACTACTTTTTTTCCATAATTTGAAAACATAAAGCTCTTTCCACTGGCTGCCTTTCTAATTCTTCTTTCTATTCCTGTGCCAGTGCAAAAGGAATTGCCAACGAAAGTGCTATAAACAGCCATGCCCTCGCTGAAAAAGGCAATATGCCGTCAGCCTGACATATACCTCGCTTTTCCGCTCATTGTTCACACCGTGATTGATGGTGTAGTTCATTAATGTGGGACGATTGTCAGCTTTTCCTGAATAAATATAAAAAGAAACAAAGAAATCCCCACCCTTTTCAAGCCAGAGTGAATTATTTCCTATTTTCCAGGCTTAGGTTTAAGGATCCATAGGGCATTTGTCTCAAAGTAAATAATGAACATACCCTTTAATGGAAGAAATTTTAGTTTGGTTTCAGGGTTGAAATACTTGATATTTATATATACATAAATACTTGATATTTATATATATGTAAAAAGGAGGAAGGAATGCTATTCAAAAGGATGAAGCAATTTGGGCGCCTAAAACTATACTTCCTTTAAAGCAAAATGTCATCTTTAGTACACATAGTCATGTAAAACGCCAGAAATTATCACCTCGGGAAAGCTGTAAAGTAAAAGTGATCTGTCAGGTGCTGAACCACATGTGACAAGAATCAGGAAAGAGAGCAGTGAACTGGATGGATAGTTAGAGGATTAATTTACAGCTGGATAGGAAAGTTGATTAACGTCTATCCGCATCAAAAGGAAGTCTCCTGGAAATTACCAAAATAGATTTTCCTTTCAATTTCTGTACTCATAATGCAGGCTAGGAATGCTTTCATTGCCAGACACATTTACATGTATAAGCTGAAGAAAGGTAAGATGGTTCCCTCTTGGTCACCTTTGCCCTTTTATCAGGAGGCATTGCCTCTGTGACTCTTCTCGGCACTGGCGTACTTATCTTTCTGCCTGTCTGAACTGTCCTAACTGGATCTTTGCTAACTCCGTTAGGCACAAGGTCGACAAACACCATCGGGTGTGTCTTGCTTTTAGCTTTGGTGTACGAAAAGCAACAACCGAAACAAAAACATCCTCGTACATGTGGTGCTCACAAGCTGATGAACATGCAGCATTTCACTCTGGGCATTCTGTTCCTGTACAGATTTTCTTCGGTGGTAATGTGCTAATGACAATAATAATTTATTCTGAAGATGCGCTAAATTTCTTGAGTTGAATCATGAAGTATTTTGACTACCACTGGAAGGCATAGGGAACTGAGAACTGTAGAAAAGCTGGTCCTCTGCCACCACTTGGAGATCCACTGTGATCACGATAGAAGGTGATTACTGAGGACTAACCAGCAGACCCTGGATGATTTTTCTTCTTAAGATGACAGCTTGCCTCTGTATCATGTATTCTGAAATCACATGTGCAGGGCTCTGTTTTCAGGAAGTTCTCATTCTTAATGATGTAGGTAAAGGGACCCAAACCCTAACAAGAGCTCACTGTTATTAAGCACTCACCACATGCCAGGCATGGGACTAGGCACAGTTACCTTCTTCGATCCACTTTCCAACTCTGTTAGGTCTCAACTACCATTACTCCCATTTTCATGATGAGGAAGATGGGGGCAGGGATTAGGCGAACAGCTTATTCAAGGTCACATATGAGTAAGTGGGATGGCCAGGATGCTCACCCAGCCCTGTCTGACTCCAGAGCCAGAACCGTGAGCCACTAAGATACGTGTCTACTGATTAAGTCTGAAATGTTGGGAAAGTTTCTATCAAGGAAAGAGCAATCTCCACTTGGCTTTAAAATGCTTTATAAAGTGGTAGCCATTCGATTTCTCATTTCCTCCTCACTCTAACCACATTAAGTCAGCAGATAATATTATGCTCATTTTACAGATGAGGAAAATAAAGTCCAGAGGAGCAAAAGCACTGTCTTAAGGTACAACAGCCATGACTGGAAGAGCTGGGACTGGAATTCGGGTCTTTCCTGTCCATTATTTTGCTACAAAGTAGCAAAATGAAAAAGAAAATAAATCACTGAAGCGTGACAAAGTCACTTGGTGGAAAGGTAGTTGTTGCTGCCATATTTCATTTTGCAACTGCTTACCTTGTTATATAATAAATACAATGTTTCCCTACTAGCTACCAAGTGCTGTGGAATTCTCCAGATACACTGTCGTATTATTTCAACAGCTTCAGTTGATCCTGGATTTTTCAGGAGGAGGGAAGGCTAAGAGTCCTGAGAAGTTTGAGGTAAAACTAGCAAAGCTGCTTACAATCAACAGCCAGACTCAACATAATGTGAAACTCTTCCAGTAAGTAACCAGTCAGCAATACATCTGCCTGTACTTCTTAAATGGTCACCACAACACTTCCAGCATGTCACCAAATAATAAAAATCAGTTGTGGGAAATGGGGGATTTGAAAAAGGGAAAAGCGCACTCCTACAAACTCCAGGATTTACAGGTCACAGGGAACCAGAGACTGCAATACAAGGGCTCCCAGGCTTCACAGCAAATTAAGATGGATGTATTTTCTGGAATCTACCAGGGCAAGGCCTTGACACTCATTCAGAATACTCCACCAGGGAGGAAATAATCCCCAAGAGCAGTAAATATCTCAAATCTCCTAAGTGTCCTTAACTGATAGCACTGCTCATCTTTAAAATTTGAATGAAACTTCATCTACTGCCTCTTTGACTTCAAGAACCCAACTCACAGTAGTTCACAACGTGTGTGCCTTCCCCTAAATATCATCAAGAGGGACGGTGTGCGCACTTTTTGCCTCTTAAAGACGTGTTGAGCTGTAGGCCAACAAGGAATATAATGAACCCACACTGATAATGTACATACAATTAATTTATTCTGTATTCCAAAGGATTCTTCCTTCCTATTTTCTCCCCAGCAAATTGAAAATTATATTTGTAACCTGATTTTAAAGCACTCTCAATGTGCATTTCTCAGAGCTATTAGCTGAGTTTGGATAGGGTTTTATATTTCTTTCCTGTACATTTATTATTGGGCATCCACGAGAGAGAAGAAACGAAAGATTAAGGCATATCAGAGTTGTGCCTGCTTTTGTCTCTTCTGCATAAAAGGAAATAGAACATCAACTTTTAAAATAAAACATTAAAAAATTATGAAGATGGAAGGCACCAGTTCCTTAACCTTTTCTGGCCTGTGGACCCTTGTGCGATTTTGATAAAAGCCTAGCCCTAGGAAAATATCAATTACTTAATAAAAAAATGTTCCATCCATTTTAAAAGTTTCACTGCCTCCCCTCAAAATCTAGTCTTGAATTGCCTATAGGATAATAATCCCTGAATTACAACCCCCAACACCGTGAAAAATCAGTTCATCTAATTGACTTGTCCTGCGTACTAACAGTCATGGATGGCGTTCACCATTTAACCTTGAGAGTGCAGTGGCTATTTAAATTTTACTGGAACCCACACCTCCTGACCCCTCTCTTCCTGTCTTCTCCACTGGATGCGTTACTCAGTTTATGCATGATAGCATAGAGAATTGAATTAACACTGTCGAGAGAGCTGCTTTTGCATCTCTGTCACTTAAGAAGCAGACCTTGAGAGAGGGGGCTTCAGCATTAAGAGAAAACACTGCATTCTCAGGGCAATCAAACCGGAAGGGTCACACTTCCAAGAGATAACTGAGACCGAAAAGGAAGCCAAGCTCTTTGGGGAGCTGGGTGACACCACAAATGAATTATGTAATGATTTCCCCTAGGGAGTTTAGTGGGGCTGACATCATGAGTCCTTCACTATTGTCCCAGGGTGGTGGCAACTGTGTCCATCTTTACAATCTAATTTTACAATAGATTATCTTGGAAAAGGCTGAATGGCGAAGAGGCTGTATGGGGCTTATAAGTGGAACCAACCAATTCAGTCATTAGTGGGTATAGCACTTTTACTCCCCTCTTAGAAAGAGAAATACATCAAGAGCCATAATCATCAAATCACAAAGCAACCAGGGACTCCATTCCAAATAATACCACTTTTAATGCTGCCCAGAAGTTAGGTTTGCAATTTCACAAGCTCATACAAACAATCATAGTCATGCCCAAAAAGGCCCATCTTGGGTTCTCAATGGTGATGACTTCAAACACAGAATCGATTTGTCAGACTTATACCCAACCATACCCAGCTATGCCCAAGAAAGTTTGGATCCTAAATGAAGCAGGAAAACAACTCCAATTTCTATTCTCTATTAAACAGAAGGTTTCTGTTTAACTTGTTCTCTGCCTTATGAAGCCATAAAAATGAGTCTGACTTGCAGAATTCTATTTTTAAAAACTTGTCCTATTTACATATGCTTTACTTCTCAAAAGAATGTCACCTTCCTATTTAATGCAACACTTAACAAAGGCAATGTGAGAAACATGCCATTGGTGGGGGCTTTGTTTCTTGCTTGCCATGTTTTGATTGGGATCTGTGTTAATTCATGTGCCCTCATTGTGATACAACTGAAAATCATCATTGTCAATACAGTTTCGTAACGATCCCAGAATCCAAGCAATTAGGTATAAATAAGTCATTGTCGGCAAAATAAAGAACGTCATCGCCTAATGTCTCAGATGAATAAAAGAAACAGCTGGAAAAGGAAGGGAGGGAGCACATAGAGAGAAAGAGAAGGCGGACCCAGAACTTCTTTATGGAGTCCAGGTAAAAGGAAAAACTTTATATGCCTAAATAAAGACACCAAAAAAATAAACATGCTTCGAAAATCATTATCCAATATACTTTTAAGCCAATTCCTAAAAAGAGCTTTTCTGAAATGCTTCTAGATAACTGTTTATATGTTAAAATCAACATTTAAATTGTGCTACAAAGCTTATTGTGCACTACATAAGCAGTCCTAAGACCTCTAGAACAACATAGCTTTGGGTTTAATCCACTGAAAACACACTCTCTGCACATGAAAATTTTGTTCGCTCTGGTTGGGAAAAAGTGAGGAATGTGCTTGTCTCCAAGTTAGAAGAAGGTCAAGAAAGTAGTTTTAAAATATATTCCTCCATGAATGACCAAGTAGCCAGGGCCCCTTTGTGCACCTGAGAAGTTTGCCAGCCAAGATGCAGATTGATTCTTGAAAGAAGCATTCATACCTTAAATATGCATTTGTACTCCCCACAAAATGCACAGTTCCAAATTTTTCTTCAAAAATAGAAGTTCAGAAACGAGGGAGTTGGAAACAACATAAGTTCTGTTTGTTTAAGCCAATGGTAAGTATCGTATGATGTTAAGGAAAGAAAATCCTTAGCAATCAGATAGATCCCAGATATATGACAAGTGATGGCATTGATTTTGCAGGTCATGTTCTCCAAATTGGAAAGCAACTCTCTGCTACAACATTCAATGAGGACCATTATCAATTTAATAATGACACAGGAGATGTATTTTATTCTGTAATCTGTAAAAACTGCTTCATGTTCACTACTTTACAGAATACTATTTCACATAACAATTCATCAGATTTCCGCATATAAGAATAAGGGATTATTTCTACCAAAACAAGGAGGGCCAACGAAAAATAAAATAAATATACACTAGACGTATAAGAAGTTAAAGTTTTGACCCAGAAATTCTTTGTCTGGGAAACTATCCTAAGACGGAAATCAGAGTGGCAGTCAAAGATATTCATCACGATGACATTTATGGCCATGAAAAACTGGAAATAACCTAAATATCCAATAACGAGGGGGTGGTTAATGAGATAGCAAATCACCACTGAAATATTTTCCAAATATGCCTGGATGACATAGAAAAATCCTTATGACATCATATGAATAGAAGTTATATGATTCAAAGCAGCATATACAGATGGTCAGGTTTTATTTGTTTGCAGTTAATCATACTCGTCAGTTTATGACACATGATAATCACTAGAATTCTTTTTCAAAAGTATATGTATTTTATAATATATATTTTACAACATACATGTACTTTATATTTTATAATATATATGTACTTTATTCTAATTAAGAAACAGAAAGAGACAGATAAGAAATTTAAAAGAAAAGGAAATGTATTCCAAATGCATATCTGTGGGTAGTGACACAAATGAATTATTTTGGGTTCCTTTTCAAACTTTCCCATATATTCCAAGTTTTCTACAACATGCAATATCAGCAGAAAGACACTTGAAAGAAATCAAAATGGGCTTTATCAGTTTAAACTCTAGCTAACATGATCTCTTTTAGACATAAGGAATGTAAAATGCTAGCAGTAGAAGCGATTTCCACACTGGGTTCCAGGATGCTCCAGGGGTCTCAGGACCATTGTGCAGCTGAGAGGGGAGACCCAGCCAGTGGAATCCTACCCCAGGCTCGGTCTCCTTGAGTACAGCAGCTTTGCCTTTATTTACTCTCCAGATGTTTCTAATTTTCTGTCAAATCAAACCCTCTTCAACTTATAGGTGAGGAAACCACCACCCAGAAAAGTTAAGCATCTTGCCTAGGATCACATAGCTTGTTAGGGGAAGATCTCAGATTAGAACTCAAATATCCTGATACAGATTCTCCTCTGTCCACGATGTGGTTCTGTCTGTACAAGAAAGAGCACATGTTTTCAGCTAATTGCTTCATAGTGGTAAGAGACCCACATAGAACCACCCAACACCATCCCCCAAACCTCATGACTATACTTAAAAAAAGAAGCAAGCCCTGTTTAATAAATGCCATTGGAAGCCAGTTGAAAAGGTCAATCTTGGTCTTAAAGCATCTTCCTTGAAAATGATCACTTGCCTCCTTAATCTTTAGAGTAACAAAATTCATAGTATAAATAC
This sequence comes from Delphinapterus leucas, assembly GCF_059928025.1. NCBI lineage: Eukaryota > Metazoa > Chordata > Mammalia > Artiodactyla > Monodontidae > Delphinapterus > Delphinapterus leucas. The sequence continues at coordinate 13,159,913 of NW_028322240.1, read as the reverse complement.
AAAAAAGACGGCTGATCTATTGAGGATGGCTTCCTGTTATCCATGAGATAACCACTTTATACAGTACATATAAAACTAGCAAAAAAAAAATAGTTTAAGCATTAAATAGTATGTGATGTTAGTACAGCTGACACTTGCTTTTCCATGCAAAAGAAACATCTGGAAAACCTCAAAATCATTTCATTTTATCTTCAAATAACTTTTGGTTGGGTTTTTAAAGTACATTAGAACTTACTCCCATTGTAATTGTGTATTACTTAATCAAAATCTAAAATTCAGGCAATCTTCAAAATATTAATCATTGTACCAAAATACTAAATACACATACATTCAGATATTCAGTTAATGCTGGAATCATATTTAAATGATGATGCCTGATGAGCAGGCAAGTATACGGTCCAAAAGAGTAAAGTCTAATTATTGAAACAAAAGATTGAAGACATGCCAGGGCAAAGCGAGTGCAAATTTTCAATAAGGTATCTGACCAAAAAAATGTCATGATATCCTTGCAGATGAAATGGATATGAGAGGGTGGGTGGATAGAAACAGAGAGAGGAAACGCAGTTTGCAGGATTCAAATCTGGGTGAATAACCTTACGTAGAGAAGTTAGCAAATCTCCTTTTGCAAATGCAAAACCAACTTCTGCTCTTACAACACCTTCAATATCCTACCTGCCTATTACTCGCACAACCGTTTCTTCATATGTTCTATTGTTCGAAAAATTATTTATCTTCTTGCAAGCAAAGAGGAAATGGTCTATGCTAGGTTTAAAACCCCGGAAAATACTCCCCAGAAGCATGACTAGTTTGCATCTTTTGGACAGCCAAGATCAAAGTGATTTAAAATGTTTATTTTTAAAGTAAACCATTTACACTGATCTTTGAAAAACCCCTTTCCCCTTTAAGAACTGTATTTGTCTCCACAACTCTTTTAGAGACATAGCAAGATCACACTCTATATTCAAGATGGCACTAGCAGGATTGTCATGCCCGATTTATCTGATACAATCTCAAAGTCATCTCTACAGAGAGTGGACCCCAAGGAGGGCAGGAAAATGAATAAGGCTGAACCAGGAGCGCTATGGCCGCCATGAGCCCAGGAATGGGAAGATGTGCGCCACACGGCCCTCTAATTGAAAAAAGCTGCTAAGAAACAATACTGAGGGAGAAATCATAAACGCTGTTTCTTGGGATCACTTAAGAAGGTAACCTTCATGGATCTCCAACTTCTGTTTACAGAGTAGGAAGTTACAACTTCAAATCCAGTTCTTTCCAAATTATAGACACATGCCATAAAATAGTAGATACCAAATGCCATGAGCCCTTGGGGGTGGGTGAGCCCCTCTCCTTTTCCTTTTCAAATCTGGAGGACAATTTGAATTGCATCAGGGTCACTGTATCTGAGGGCGTTTTCCCAGCCCCCTGACTTTATTTCGCATCTCACACACAACCCTTCTTTTATGAAAACCCAGCTTAAATATTAATGTGTGTTTTCTTAAGGAAGTGCAAGGCAAATCAACTTCCTGGTACCCAGGGTATCTGATTTCTAAAATGGTCTAACGCTGATTGTCACAGCTCCGCCAGATGTGAAGGGTGAAGCTCTATAAAAACGGAAAGGCTGGCTTTCAGGCTCACTGCTGTGCGGGTCCCACGCCTCCCTGAGCTGCATCCTGAGAGTATATTTTTGTTAGCTGGCTGCCGGAAGCCCTCAACTGCCCGAGTTGTTTTGTGATCCTATAAGGACCTTCCCAGCCCTGCTGTCAGCCCAGACATTAAGACAGTGTTTGTGTTGGTAAGTTTTGGGGGCTGGTTAAAATAACAAGTATTATCATCAGCATCCCCGCTTCAGCAGAATAGAGTCGGGTGGAGTTCAAGAGCCTGGCTCCAAAGTTTGCTAAAAAGCCTATTTTGAGAAAACCTTTGTTCTAAACTCTCTTGTTTACCTCCTGCACCAAGAAACAATGTCTTTTGTTACCGGGCTCCCCCTTCTTTGACTGCTGAGTTTGTTTACTGACATTTTCAACACCAGGCAATACAAAGAATATTTCCTCATATTAATTCCAAATGTCACAAAGAGCAAAATTTCGTCCCAAATAAGCCTGTCAAACTAGATAAGATGCCCTCAGTTAAGAAAAAATACAATGAAAATAAATCTTGCTCTTTAATGTGGACCGCATAACCTTAGGGATCCAACTCTTTGCCTTTCTTTCTATGTCATCCGGAAGCCTCCTGACTTAGCCTCGCTCTAACCAGACCAGGCTGGGCTGAAGTGACTCTAGTCTCTGCTTAGAAAATGTTAACTTGTGATGCAAAGAACATTAAACTTCCATGTTAGCTAGAATCCGTGATGCTCACCAAGCAACTGCCAAGCTTACAAAAAAAAAGTTGATTACAGAGAGGTTTTATGAGTTACCAGAGGATGACCCGCAGATAATTTACTGATTTCCAAATTCATTCCTTCTGCAAATATTTGTTGAGCACCAGGCCAAACACAGGGGTCCTAGCACTGAGCCAAAGCAGACCTTGTCCCTGCCTTCACTGGGCTTACAGGCTAAAGGAGAAGGCAGACACAAATCAAGTGTCACCTAAGAAGCATATCTGTACAGCCCAAGATGGGCACACTGAAAAAAAAAAAAAATAGCCCAGTGTTATGAGTAAATACCAAGAAGCCTGCCCAACCCGAGAGCTCAGAGAGGCCTCCTGGAAGTGGGCTGTGAAGGATGAGGGCCAGGTAGGTAGGCACCGAGGGCGGGTAGGCCCTCCAGGCAAAGGGATTAAACTGCAGAAGGGCCTTGAGGCAGCAGGGAGCTTGAGTGTGGTTGGAGGGCTGAGAATGCTGGGCCAGTGAGGCAGAGGGGCCAGACCACTGCCACTGTGGACTGAATCCAGATAGACTCATCCAGAGGGACACCACTGAAGGAGTTTAGCTTAGCACCCAGTGCATCCCTATCTCCTGCATGACTTGTCAAGATCTGGTCCAAACTGAAGGTATAACACTCTGTCCCATGCACACCTCTCTAGCCCACAAACCTCCCAGTCAAAGGTGTTGCATTTTAATGAGAGTCTTCCATGTTCCAAAAAGAAAACTAGAAGCCTCTGGTTTAAAAGGTATGCCTCTCTTTTAAGCCCATCTAATACAGTGGCAACCAGGATAGATCCAAATCCAGATGTAAAGTTTCACAATTAATCCCTTCCTTTAACGAGTGAATTCCAAAATTATTTAAAATTGTGGTTATATTGACACTCAGCTTTCCAAGCACACAATGTAAAATTAAGTTCTGTAAGAAAAAGAAACCATCTGTGAGAGAATCAATAGAAAGAGAAGGAAAACCAACTTGACATTGTGTTCATGATTTCTTTTCCCAATCTTTTAGAATTCATGATCAGTGATTCTTACCACCTCAGCCTGAGAAGGAAATAGACATTGAACTAAGGTCACAGGGTAGCCAAAAGATTCAAAAGTATCGTTTAAGAGTGATAATAGAACATGAAGGAAAAAAATGTAGAAAATAAGCATCTTTCTCTAGTAACTATGTTACCATATACACAAAACTAACAGAAATAAGGAAAGATCGGTCATCTTATAATTAAAAATAGCTATGATGTTTCAAACGATGCCAGCTATGGGAAACTATACTAAATGCTTTCCAAATAGCCTCACTTATTCCACATAACATCCCTGGAGTTAGAATCTACTATCATCAGCATTTTCATTTTACAGATAAATCAAGAGGAGTCTTAGTGATGTGACCAAGGTCACTGTGGTGGCCAAAGTCTACTGCTGACCCCAAATATCTGTTTTCTTCTTCATCTGAAGTAATAACATCTTCAATTTTTATCTGAGCACATGACTGCCCAGAATAAAAACTGTATTTCCCAACGTCCCTTTAGCTAGGCAACCATGTGACCAAGTTCCGGCCAATGAGATGCAAACAGAATGCCGTATGTACTATCAACCCCGCCCTCTTCCTTCTTCCATTCTGCTGCTAGGAATGCCATTGTGACAGCCATGGCTCCATCTTGGACAGCAGGGATGAGACCACCCTCCAGGTGGTGGAAGAATATGGTAGAAGGAGCCTGGCTTGAGGGCTTATAAAGCAGAGCCTCCCCTGAGGCCTTGGACTGCTTACCTCCAGACTTCATTTGTGTAAGAGTAATAAACTTCTGCCTTATTTAGGTCACTGTCTTCTTTTTGTTTTTTAGAGGATCAAGGCAGTTTCCCTTACTTGCAGCTCTACCTAACCATGGCTGATGTAGTCACGTAGAGAAAAGTGTGATACTTGGAGCAAATTAGTTAACCTCTCTCAATTTCCCAATCTATAAAACAGGATGGGTAATACCTACCTCAGAGGATTGTGTGAATTAGATGAGCTATGCTGTAACTGCAACGTTTAGCACAGTCTCTGGCAAATGATAAGCCCTCAGAGAACGTTATCTTACCACCACCAAATTCCTTGCACAACACAACTCATGGTAAATTCTCAGTTGATGAATTTCACTGAAGTATCCATAACAATCACCCAAGCTCCAACATCCAGGTGGCTGTTCTTTAAGTTGTAGGCCCTCTAACTGACACCATAGGAAGCTGCAGGGGCTCATCTTAGAGCTGATCTTGAACATCCTTCTAGAGATAACATGAATTTGGCTTAAGTGAAGCCAAAGCACCTGGAGGGAGCTGTAATGTCTGTGGGCCACTGAACCTAGGCAGCTGTAGGAGCCAGCTGGTTCCCCTTCCAGACTGCCTTCTGCTGCCCTCTCTACTCCCAAACAATGTCTCCCCTAGACTGGTCAGCCCTCCACTCCCCAGCCTCAGGAACACTGAGACAGCCTAAGCTTCTGTGGGTTTTCTCTGCACCCCACCAACCCTCACATTAAGAACACATTATTCTCTAAGCTCTGGAAACAGAGGCTATTTACCCCACATCTCTGTGTCTAGCCACCTGGAATCACACACTAAGAACTCTTACACATTTAGAAGAATTACATCTCAGGCAGGAAGTCAAGCCCTAAAGTTAGCATGGAAGACAAAAATCACACATAGTCAAAATCACCCTTGAAAATCACTTTCATCATTCATAAAGTACCATATATATGGATTTGTATTTACAACCAACAAAAATTTGAGAACCACTGAACTAGATTAAGAAGTCTATATGTTCATATCTGGGTATTCAAACTATCCTGCCTTTCAGAAAATTATTAAAGCCCTCATAAGTCTGGGGATGGGCGGAGACTCTGACATGTTCCTACTTTCCTCTCTGATATCAAGCACATAAAAGCTCAATAGGGGCTGCTAGATGTGTTTCGTGAGGTGAGAATTAAATAAGATAACGTCTGTGAAGACATTCCGTACAGAACCTAGCACCTAGCAGGTGGATCAATATTTCCTGGATTTGAATCTAGTGCTTTCGCTTGATTAGATCCACAAACACACTGTTCTCTGAAAAACTGAAGAGAAGAACTGACCAGCAGCTTTCCCTCTTTCCAAGCTGGCGTTTCTAGCTGTGGCCCCACTGATCAGCCACCACCCTTGATTAGTTACTGAATCATTTGAATCAGTTAAAATGTGAGCATCACGTGACTCCCATGGTGATGCTGACAGCTTATCGGCACCTTGGGCAAATTTCAAGTGTTTGCTCTTTTTTCAATAAAAATAAGCTTTTAAGAAACACTAAGGCAAACAAAAGAAGTGTGATTCCCAGTCGTTCACCAATGCTTCTGAAGAACACAGGTACCAAGGGCTCTGTGCCCATGACTGGGACACCAGATGTCAGCATCACCAATTCTGGGGCTCAGGCAGGGACAGCTGGGTGCACACCTGCCAGCCAGCCAAAACCTAAGCTAAGACATAACAACCTGTCCACTAGAAACGGAATGCAAGCCACATATGCACACCATATATGTCATTTAAATTTTTAAAAGTTAAAATAACAAGATAAATTAATTTATTTTTATTTTTTTAAATTTATTTATTTATTTATTTATTTATTTTGCGGTATGCGGGCCTCTCACTGTGTGGCCTCTCCCGTTGCAGAGCACAGGCTCCGGACACGCAGGCCCAGTGGCCATGGCTCACGGGCCCAGCCGCTCTGCTGCATGTGGGATCCTCCCGGACGGGGGCACGAACCCGTGTCCCCCGCATCGGCAGGCGGACTCCCAACCACTTCGCCACCAGGGAAGCGCAAGATAAATTAATATAAATAAATGTTTTATTTAATCCAACATATCCACAACGTTATCATTTCAACACAAAATCAATATTTTAAAAATACTAACATATTTTACAATCTTCAAAATCCTGTGCTTATTTTATACTTACTGCATGTCTCAATTGGAACTAGCATTTTGCAAGTGCTCAATAGCCATTATCTAGTTAGTGGCTACCGTATTAGACAGTGCAGCTCTAAAAAAAAAAAAAAGTGACAAACAGGCCACCCACAGAATAATTTTGTTTTCGCTTTGACAGCGATTTAATTTTTTAATTGGTTGTCATCATTTAAAATCAGATTTCACATTAAAATACCAGTTCCTGGCTTCTGTTGAAAGGTCCTGTCTGGTAACCCTGGGTTCTGACGCTCCAACAGCAACAAGCAGGTCGAGCTGACAAGCAGCTACAGCACTTCCCTTTAACAGGAGCATTGGCTTTCCAGTTACCAGAGTCCCGATCACTCCCTACTGCTTCAGCTCCTTACATTTCCTGCCTGGCCATACCCCAGTAGGCATACTAAAGAGCACCGCCACAACCTATGGAGATAACATCAAAACTACTGGCTTGTTTAATGTGGCGAATTTTGAAAAAGAAATATATTTATGTATTTGTACTTTATTTGTTTTCCTCCCACTTGCCATTTATGTTACCATGAACCTTGAATTTAAATAGGGTCATATACACAAAGAAGAAACAAATCCTTGCTTATTGATTCAGGAGAAGACGGAAATCAGCCTAGGGAAGGAAGTGATCCTGTTTACTCTGTTTTTCAAATAACTGAGGACATAAGACTGAAAAGGCTAAGAAGCATTAGAACACCTAATGTTATTCAAATCCATCACTAGAAGGACCTTGTTCTCTAAAAATACTAGCACAGATAAACATTATTCTCTGTGTTCCTTATTTCCCACATGTGGCTAATCACCCATTGGGTCTCCTCTCTGAGACTCATTTCCTCTCTCCACCAGCCCTGTCAAGACCACCTGGCAAAAGGCCACAGCCCCTCCCTACACGTCTCACCTCAGCCTCTCCCCTTTTTTTTCTCTCTCCTTCACACTCGATGGACATTTAAGTCTCCTACCTCTTTTCCCTGCTACCTGTTTTCTCTCCTTATCAAAAATCATCCAGGGACATCTAGATTTATTTCAAGGTCTCAACTGAAGGTTCAAGTCATCCTATCAGCTACCCTACTGATTCCTTCACCTCAGGCCAATAATAACACTAACAACACAATTATAATACAGCGGCTTCAGCTGTGATGGGGGAGTCAGCTTCTGAAGTCAGTGTAGAAGATAACAATTACATAAAGTCAAAATAAGGCTTGAACGTCACAAATTACACATAGAGGGTGTTAGACATGCATTTACAGTCTTATATTGATGCATGAATATCCATATATATAAAGGCCTGATTATCAGCAAATTTACATCTAGAGCTCAATCAGAGGCAGGTACACTGTATGAGTGCAAAGGGGAATATTACTGACCCTGTTCTTTTCCTTTCAGCATTCTTTTTTATTTTTTGTTCAACCACACATAGTTGAACAAAATGGATAAATGCATGTATGATGAAAATCGATTGTGATAATAATTTTATAATAGATACTACCGGCTTAGCACTTGTAATGGTCTGGGCTCAAACGACACACTTTATATTCTCTTATCATCTTCACAAAAACTCTACGAGGTAGAAATCATTCTCTTTCTCCTCACTTTATAGGAACAGGCTTGGAGTGGTCAAATAACCTGCCCCGAATCTTGCAGACAGTAAGCAGCAGGGGTAGGAGTTGAACCCAGCTCTGTCCAAGAATCCCCCTTTTCAATAATAAAGCCAAATCTACAGCTTCACTCCTCCTGTCTTCCGACTGTAGCCTGAAAACACAGTAATAGAGCTATAATCCCCACAGACTGAATCTGAGTGTTCACTCACCTCCTCTCCACAAGACTACAAGCCACTCCAGATCTTGGACCTGTCCTTCAATCCCGTTTCTCCAAACATTTCTGTGTCTTCTCCAATCAGTGAGAGTCCAGTAAGTGTTTACAGATGGCGAGTGTTTAGTACCAAAAGTTCAGAAGACACCCAAACCAACCATAATTCCCACGACTAGAGAAAAGTTTTTCAATGTTTATTATTTACAGTCCACTGGGAAAGAGACACCCCCCCTCTCTCTCAAGACGCCATGAGAAAACACTTTAGTCAAACACCCCACCATTCACATTTTCTCATTTTCTTCTGTAAAAATTATACATCTCTGTATAATTTCCCACAACACTTAACAGGAGACTATTTAAACTAAGAAACGTCTTGTGGATATAAACATCAGGCTCATGTAACTACATATGTCACACTTGATAACTAAATAATATCCTAGACTTTCTATGTGTATCTGCATAACAGTACTATAAACAAAAAAAATAATAATTTGTGAAAACTGATTTGCATTTCCAAATATAAAATGTGTAAATCCAACTAATTAGCAAGAGTGAGGGCTGAGGTGTTTCTATAGCAACTATAAAAATGCTAAATTATTTTTTCTCCAAAGTGTTTTATATCTGCTTCATTAATGGTTGTTTTTCACATTTGTTTTGTGGATATTTCCAAAGTGAAAGGTTTCAAAGATTGCAAAGATTCTCTACTTTATTGCAAAGTTCAAGAAGAAGTTTCTCACTGGAAGTGTCTCAGGGGTCAACAGCCATGTGCATGAAAACTGTATTTGGTTGAGCTTCTTTCATGCCAGCGGCTCCAGCCTTTGTTCTTAGCTTCCTCCTAAAGTCTCCTTTTCTCTCACCATCTCTGATTGTTTCTCAGTGTATCTCTGCTAAGGAGATGTTAACCTAGGGTCAGTTTTTCATCTTGCATCCTTTGCTGCCACCCTGATAGTTCCCAAAGCCCCTGAGCCAGGCAGACACTACCCAATCAGCTGAGGATGACAAAGGGCCCTGAGGAATGGCTGGTGGAGCTTGGGCAGCGACCTCCACCTCTGGTTCTCAGCTTCCCCACCTGAAAATGAGGTGGATGGACAATGGCCCATTTCTAACCTTCTCTGGAGGTCTCTTTAGTGGCTCCTTGTTGCCTTACATGTCAGTCAAACTCCTGTGCCAGGATTTTAAGTCCCAAGCACCCCCAAAATCAAACTTATGGCCCACAATTCCCATGAGGCAGCAATTCTTAACCTTAGATCAAGAAATCAAATGATGGGCCTCAAAGAGATCATGAGTTCCTTGAATTCCTTGCAAACAAATTTTTATTTCAGTGGAAAGATGCATGGATTGAGAATTACTGCACTAGGCTCTAAGTTCCCCAAGAGTAGGACGGTATCGATTTATCTATGTGTGTTCTCAGAGCCCAACCACAGTTTCAACCAACTGTTGATTGAAAATATTCAGGAAAAAAAAAATTTCCAGAAAATTCCAAAAAACAAAACTTGAATTCACTGCACACACAGGCAACTATTTTCATAACATTTACATTGTATTTACAATTATTTACATAGAATTTAGACTACACTAGGTATTACAAGTAATCTAGAGATGATTTAAAGTATACCTAGCCATTCCTAGGAGTATGTGCATGGAATATATGCAAATATAGAAGAGACTTGAGTATCCTCAGATTTTGGTATTGGGAGGGTGGTCCTGGAACCAATCCCCCACAGATACCAAGGGACAACTGTAATATATATGAATATACTGAATGTGGCAACCAATTTGATCTTATTTGCAATGACCTTTGCCTCCTGTCTGAGAAGGTGGGTGACTGTGTGCTTCAGTCTTCTCTCTTTTGTGCCTCTGGTGTTATTAATTCATGTTATGTTCATTCCTCAAGCTCAGTTGCAACTTTGAATTTATTTCCAAATTTCTCTTTGCAACTTCCTTGCTTTAGTAAATTGAAACCAAAGACTAGGGCTCAACTATTCTATAAAATAATTCCCCTTGTTTGATTGGGTGTTGGGGGAGCTAAAATATCTCAACAGTTGAAGGAAACAATCTTGAAGGAAATTCATATATTCTCTCGCCCCAATAGAGGGCAATCACATTCATAGGGGAAAAAAAGATATAAATGTGTGCTGAAGATTATAAATTGCCATTATTTCTTAAGGACTTGGGTTTCAGACAGAATTCTTTCCTGACACTCAAATTCCCTAAAATCTGCTGAGTTCCAAACAGAACCATCGCATTAGAACAATGCAAGTAACTCTGACTTACAGGTCTACCTGTGCACGTGCAGCCAGGCAAAAGGATGCTGTCACGCTCAGTTCATGAACACAGACAATCCCATGTGAGGGCCCACAGGCCATGTATGTGTGTATAAAGACAAGAGGGCTTTGCCCAACAACGACCCGGCTCCACTTTACTCTAAGCCAAGCTTAATCAGACACTAATTCCCAGTCTTTTTGTTGGGTGTTATTTATACCTTCAGTAAAGCACACGGCATCACGGCTAAATGACTGTGAACAATAAGGATATCCTTAAAGGACTGTGCTGTTGACAAAGAGCATATACAACCAACCCAGCTGGAAGGGATTCGCTTAGAATGCCCCTTTAGCAATAGCTGTAATAATTTAATACCATTAGTCTCCGTCTCAACTGTAAATGGCCTTAATGGACCCTGCAGTGTTTCTTCAGATTATATACCAATACTGAGGCACAGCTTTTATGCTCACATTACTGCTGCTAATTGTAAAGCCCTTGTGTCAGATACACTCGAGTGTTGCAATAAGTGTCTTCAGTTAACTTCTTAAGGGCACAGCTTTCAAAGGAGCATTTGTCAGCCCGATAAAAGAGGCAAGAGAATGTTTCATCTGGTTTCAACGTCAAGGGGGGATCCTGAAAAATCTGACTGCCTCGCTCCTTACTTCTTTGCAATGAGCACTGTTGCTTCAAAACTTGTTAGCAGCCATCTCCTCAAAGGATTTATTTTGATAGTTCATGAATGTGTTGTCACACAGCATAATTAAAGCTTACAGAACTATTATCAAAACACAGAGGAAATGTGCTCAGGGAGGCTGATGGCTACCCGGCCGCCTGTGTCTGCCGCTTCCCACAGGATGTGCGCTGACTGACCAGCTGGCTCCCAAGTTCTGACACTAGGCATATGGAGGAAAGTGAGGCCTCGGGGTAAAGTGCGCGGGCAGGCTTCAGTGAGCAATCAATTACAAGTAACAGCCAACCCCCCTCTTGGTGACTGTATATATTCCCACCATCACACACTGCCAGCTTGCCTCTATTTTGAATGCAATAAAACTTGTAGGGAGCCGACTCATGTGAAACTCTTAAAGATATATGGTAGGGATTAACCATAAAAACGCTAATTAAGGATGGGCTGAGTCATTAGAGGACAGGCAAAAAGGCTTTCTGCCTTGCAGTTTGTATATAATGAAGGAGGAAAGGGACTGAAAGCAGAGTCTTTTCTGTTTTCTGAAGACGGGCCATGGGGGATAAAGGTACAGGCTGCTTGGTCAATGCAACATCATTTTCTCAAAGTGATTCCTCACCTCAGTGGTATTCAATGAGATGCAGCTGAACAGAGGGACAGATTAAAAGATGAGAACATGCAAGAACTTTTATATTCAAAGGTTTCTCTTTTTTAGCATGCGACTTTAAAAAATATTTTGTAATTCACTAAATAAAATATGAAAAGGAATTGTGAAATAAAATCATTGTACTTCCAAATGGCCGGGAATTCGGCCCTTGCCTTCTCATCTCTTCCTTCAATAGAGCAAAGTTCCTGGGCTTATTTCTCACTTTGGGAATTATGAAAGCTTGGGGCTATTTGCAGTAATAAAAAGCTATGTTTCACTTGTAGAAAAGAGAACTCTTAAGCAAATATTAATTTATGTTCTACATCAATGCCAGAATTTTCTCACTCCCCAAAAAATTATACTAAGTTTGTGCAATTCATTTTATGCGAATAACTTTCGGCAAAAGAAGAGAATTAAGAGCTCATTGAGTGCTCATTTTATCATAAGATACTTACATGATAGATACAGTACAAAAAACCCTAGGAAACAAGAATTATGCCTGTTGTATAGATAAGGAAATGAAACTCAGACTGAACCAAGTGAAGCCTTCTGACTGGTAAGGAAAATGCTGAAATTCAAATCCAGGCTGTCCGATGCCCAGGTTATGCTTTTTTCCATCAGTCTTCCCATTGTGCCTCTACCTCAGAGTGATATCCATAAAGCTCACTATGTTGTGGGTCCTGAAAACATATCCTCAAGGAGTTAAGTCTTTGGAACAGGGGAACCCTTCCTCTACCATACTATATTTATAAAGTCCCATATGTGTATGGTGTGGAACATGCGGATAGTGATATAGGAAAGGATTATATTTGTTTAATTTTTACATTACTTTGCCTTGTACTCACAAAAACAAAATTCTAGCACTCTGTTCAAATTTACAGGGAAAGCCAGAAGCCTCCTAAAACAACAGTCACAAACGTATTGCTTACCATGAAATAGCATGAGGCACAACAGATGATAGGAAATTAATCCCTGTAGAAATGATCAGGTCTTGCTTCCTAAATAAAACCTTCCCAGGTTAAATGTGGAGTTGGGAAAAGAGTGGAAAATGGAGAGAGAAGAGACGGGCACATGAAAAACATGCATGTTTTCCTGATAATCCACAGCTTTATGAGTTTTCTGGGGGGAATCAAAATTCTTTCTGTAGGTTGCTACTGGGATTACGCAAGCAAGGTAAGATGAATTGTTGGTGAAAATAGTGGCTGAAAATAAAAGTTTTATTTCCTAGAATGGAAAAGCCAACAATATTCAGACAAAATCTCTGTGACTTGGGCCACTCCTGATGCTGAGATCCTAGAAACCAACACACTCCTCAGCCAATGTCTGGAGTTCCAAAGGCTCAACAGATCCAAGCAGAGAAGCCACTGAAGTCACTTTTCATAGACTTCCAAATGCCTGCTGGAAGATGCTTCGTGAGAACAGAAACCTCACCTTTCACAAACTTCACCGGCAGTTGATAACCCGGGACTGTAAAAGGGTAACAAGGCTGATGCTTAACCAACATGCCTACCAGAACTTAAACCTTGGAGTAACTTGGCAGTTTTTCCAATTTTATGGCCTTTGACACTTTTTTGGCATTTCTCTTTTAGAAATTCCTTCACAGTCCTACTGCACACAAAACCAGACCAAAAAAATCAGTACTCATACTTTATAATCTAATGCAACAAAGAACACTCATCCAAGTTGACCACCTGTTTGACTTCTAACATTTGGCTCCTTCCAAACACAGCTGCCCAAAATGAAGATTTATCACTCTCTCAAGGATATTCAAAGTAAAATGCTACAAGCTGAGGGGCAAACAAGGTTTAAAGAGTTGAAATAAGCCCATGGCTTCCCAAAAGGGCAATTATTCACTTAGATGTGTAAGTGGGGTTATGCTTCTTTAAAAAATAAATACATCACATGACTCTTTGTACTTATGGTTTATAGAATCATCTCTAAGTGAGACTGACTACTAATCAGAAGTATTCTCCATAGCCCATGGGTCTGGAAGTAATAAAATGGAGGCTGAGGGGTCAGCTAGAATGCCCAGTTACCAACCACTTAAAACCGAGCCAGAACGTGGCACTTACCAACCTAGGTAAAATGAGCCATCTTGCCTCTGAAATTTCTGTTCTGGAAGCTTGATGTGGTCAGTGGAAAGTGTCTATGGGTGTGAAGGCAACTCGGCTACACAGTCCTCAAGACTTTGCACTACTTATAGGAAACATACAGAAGACAGGGCAAAATCCTTGAGCCACAGTATTTCCCCAGTCAGCTGGGCAAACTCAGCCCACATAGAAGGCATCTATCTGACCTCCCTTTCCAGGGCTGAGGTCAAAGGAGACTAAAGTGAACCACCTCCTTGGTGTAGTGGTTTGTAACGGCCTCTCCTTGACATCAGGTGCTAAGCTACACTGAATCTGCTCTTCTTACATTTACACTCTCTGATTGATGTTAGAGAATTCTCCCACAAGGGAAGCGATTACGTGATCTCCAGAGAGGAAAGAGGGCTGTTGAGGTCTCCAAGTGAGTATGCCAGATGCCCAAGGAAATAATCTGGGATGTCTCAGTGAAGAATTCCACATCTATTGCTCGAGTGTGTGAGTTATGATTTTTGGTTTTTTTTCCCACACAGTGTATACATGATGTGACATGCTTTATTTATTGGACCTGATTTATCCGTACTGCTTTATTGTTGACCAGCTTTTATTTCTTCCTTAACCTTATTAACCCTTGCTTGTATTTGACAGCTTAACACCCTCCATCACTCTGCAGCATTCACTCTGAGAACCGACGTGGAACTAACGGTGGCCTTTTTATTTCCAATCTTTGAGGTCACGAGCAGCTGCCCTAGCCTGAGCCCTGAAAGATTTTTCTATAGGTAGTTCTCTTTCAATGGGTCTTCTCCTTAATGTGTCTCTACAGGTCTGTCTGGATGTTTGAAATGAGATGTGATTCCTGCTAACTTTAGTCACTGCCAACATACACCTTGGAAGAAGAGGAATAAGTTTTACCTTTGGAAAAAAGCCTTGAGCAATTCAAGTGAAACAACTTGGTGATTTTCTTCTTGGGCATTTTATCACTTTTCAAGTTACATCCTAGGAACGTCCATCTGGGGACACCTTTGATTGCCTCGAGAAAATCCACCAGTGAAACAAACTCAGAAACATCTATTACCCGATGTAAGTGTGAATGAAATAGACCATGGTGGGTGAGATTTCCTAGCTCCGTTTTTCAGCCTGGATTGATTAACGCTAATAAATTCAGGGAGGTGATTTCAGATGATGCCCGTCAAGCTGGATCCTACAGCCCAGTTGTTTATTATTTCACACTGCCCTGGGCTCAGTCTTTGACATTCACCACCCTAAAAGGTCATGAAGTCAAATTCTACAGCCAGATTTAGTAAGTATTTTGGTGAGCAGGCGCTTGTGTTAATGAAGACTAGTTTTCTTAGAATTGAGACTTAAGGAAGAAAAATTCCAGGATGAATACAAATAACCCCAAATCCGGAAATTCATACTTTTAAGTGGCCAGATCAGTGCAAGAACATTTGAGACCACAGGAGAAAGAAGAGGATATGGAGAGAAGCCAGTCAGTGCTTACAAACCGAGCAAACATAAGAGTTAACAACCACGGGGGCAAAAATAACATTTCCAACCAGCAAAGATGCCAAAACCTATGCCAGCAGCCAACAGAATCCATGGCCCATGTGCTCCATCAATGTGCACTCCCAGTCTGGCCACCATTGCTCCTGCCTTCCCACGGATTCTCCAGGCCTTGTTTCCCAGCGCAGAAAAAAACCTGGAAGCCGACTCACAGTTCTCCATGCACTGTACAAGTCAGAACGACAAGCCTTAGGAGCCATCCATATTCTCAAACTTTTCTTTCCCAAAGCTTAATGCAACTCTAGATATTGACACTGATGACATTAGAGCAGCAAATATCTTTTAGAACTTCTATCCAGGAAGAAAATGACATGATAGACAAGCATGGGGTCAGTGCCACTTTCTTCTTTTTCTATCCATCAAGCCTTCCTTTATCTGCCTTCATCTTCCACACCTTCCCTGTGTCTCTAAGCTAAGAAGGAAAATAGGTATCTGTCTATAGCACACACAAATTCCCACTGCAGTGGAGGTTGGGGCCTGGGGAGAGGTATCCAACAAAATGAAAAGTGAAGAGAAAAAAGAAACAGGGTCTACTGCATCTCGTTTGGGTCTTGCCTAATTTCTGTTAACTCCACCCAGTTGGCTTTTCTGGCCTCAGGCATCTATCTGTACCATTAGGGCATATTTTCATGACCATCCCGGATGCATCTGTCCCTCCATTAGATAACAGGAGAGGGTATGCCCAGCCTTTCAGGAGGGGCAGTGCCACTGTCTATGTAGCCAGATTTTTTCATGAGTAAGAAATTCCTATTTGCACACAACTCCCATTCCTTATTCTTGGTAAACACATGGACATTATGCCCATTCACTCTGATAACCTGAATACTTCTCAGAGGTACTAAATTCCTCCTCTACGCTATGGTCTATCCTAAACCAGTCCTAGCCCCCAACCCCTCCCAGTTAACCCTACTCCTCCAAGTCACCACTAGAAATATCACTTCTTCAGGAAGCCTTCCCAGACCACTGCTCATTCCCACATCAGGTTAGGCTGCCCTGACAGACCCTCCTCTGGCTTAACACCCAACACTTAATATTTAGTCACTGTCGTTCTTCCCTACGCTACCAGACCTGTTTTCCAGGCCTCAGCATGTGAAAGAGTCTAAGGGGAGCTTGTTGAAAATGCAAATTCTCAGTTGTCTGTTCCCAGAAATTCTGATTCTGGCAGAGGCTCGGGACTCTTCATTTGACCAAAGTGAATCACACGCAGGTGATCTTCAAATAGCACTGTCCCAAAATGTTAACACTGTGAGGCCTCTAGTCCATGTCTTAATCACAGTCATTTTCCCACCACTCAGCACCTTGCCCAGCATGTAGCTGGCATTCGATAAACATTGATTTAAAACAAGGATGGGGCTTCCCTGGCGGCGCAGTGGTTAAGAATCTGCCTGCCAATGCAGGGGACATGGGCTCGAGCCCTGGTCTGGGAAGATCCCACGTGCGGCGGAGCAACTAAGCCCGTGCGCCACAACTACTGAGCCTGCGCTCCAGAGCTCGTGTGCCACAACTACTGAGCCCACGTGCCTAGAGCCCGTGCTCTGCAACAAGAGAAGCCACAGCAATGAGAAGCCCGTGCACGGCAACAAAGACCCAACGCAACCATAAATAAATAATAAATAATGTTATAAAACAAGGACGTTCTGATTCTGGTTCCTGCCCCTCTAGTCCTAATTTTCCACCCTCACAGGGCAGGTGTTCAGCAGGGTGCACCAGCGCTGAATCTTGCACAGATCTTTGTAGCTCCTGAGTTGTACAAAGTACTTTCAACCCTGGCTTGTTATGCCCAAGGTTCCCCAGCTCATAGGAACCTTTCCTTTACTCTCTTTTGGACGAATGAACTTCAGCCCATTCCTTTTCCAAATAAAGGTTGCAAGGGAAAAACTGACATGGACTTGGCAAATAAGGGTTTCTATTATTAAAAGCAGGTTGAAGTTGGGGCTCTGTGCAACTGCTTCCTAATTTCTGAAGTGTCTCTATTTTAAGTGTGTGGCTAGTGCTTGAAAAATCCCAGCAGGCTCTAGATGAGAGAGCATCCCCCTCATTAACACTAATGAGAGCTGGGCTCATGGGCTAAAGGAAGAAGACATCCTCTGGGCCAAACCCAGTGGGTGGCGGGATGGGAGCAGGAAGACTTGGGGTGGGGGAAAGGGAGAACACCCCTTAATTTCATTCTATCCAGGAATGTGGTGACAAGGTAGAAAGAGAGAAACCAATTAAAATGGACTTCTGGGCTATGAAAGTCTAAGCTTCTGAAAAGATGCCATCAACATTGCAAGCAACTGAAATGGTACCATATTGGGGGCATGGGGGGAAGGGGCTGAAATATTTATTTATTCAGCAGATATTTATTTAGCATATATAGGGCTAGGATGTAATAGTGAGGAAGAAGAATAAAGTACTTCTTCACATGGATTCTATAGCAAGAAGTGAAGGGATTATATAATTAACAAGGAAACAAGATATTCCAATGAGAGCAGGGACTTCATCTGTTTTGTTTACCATATTCCCTGTACCAAGCACCATAATGCGGATGCAATAAACATTTGTTAAAGAATGAATGGAGGGTTGGATGGATAGATGGTTTGATGGTTGAACGGAAAGAGGGAAGGGAAGGTGGGAGAAAAAGTGAACAAGAAAGACTTCTCTGAGAAGGTGACATTTGAGCTGAAAAGCAAGAAAGAGGCAGTTATGAATGTTCTGCAGGAAAAGTTCCAGAAAGAAAGAACAGCAAGTTCTTCAGGCCTGAACAGGTTTGGCATGTCAGAAGGCGGCCAGTGAGTCCAGAGTGTGGTGGAAGTGGCTCAGGGCAATGGGGACAGGGGCAGGGTTGGAGATGAGAACACGAGTAGGATCATAATGAGGATTAAGGATGGAAAATAGTAAGCAGCTGTGATAGTAACTTTATCCATCCAACTAGCACTTTCAGAATCTCTGATACATAAGAGACTCAATGCCAGTTGCTATGGAAAATACAAAGTCTCCTTTACCTCAGTGGGCTCAGCCAGAGTTGTTATTTTTTTTTGTGGTACTTGGGCCTCTCACTGCTGTGGCCTCTCCCGTTGCGGAGCACAGGCTCCAGACGCGCAGGCTCAGCGGCCATGGCTCACGGGCCTAGCCGCTCCACGGCATGTGGGATCTTCCTGGACCGGGGCCCAAACCCGTGTCCCCTGCATTGGCAGGCGGACTCTCAACCACTGTGCCACCAGGGAAGCCCCTCAGCCAAAGTTTTATAAGAATGAAATCTTAGGTATTTATTTTGCAAACAAAATGGAAGAATCAATCACGTGTTTCATAACCCTAAAATATGTACAAGACATTATTTCTAGATAGCTATTATCTTTACCATATAAAGATTTAAACCAATTGATAATCAAAATACTAAGATTCCAATAAAGAAACCCTCGATGAAAAGGAAGTAAGTCACAAAAAACAACTTGAAAATAATAAATGCACATATGGGAAAAATGTCCAACCACACTAGTAATGAAAGAAGTGTATACCTATATTAAATCCAATTTTCATCTATTAAGTTATTAAAAACGTAAATTTAATGATAATGTACAATGTTCACAAAGATCTAGAGAAGTGATACTCTCACAAATAATCAATAGAGGTGAGCACTGGAAACTCAAGTTGTTGCGAGACAATCTGCCATTATGCATTGAGAGCCATGAAAATGTTTATAAGGTCTGAAGAAGTAATTCTTCTTATGAGATTTATCACAAGCCTTTCAAAGCATTTCCTGCAAAGCCCTAGGTTTCGGCAGAGGTGCCTCAAGGTCTCTGGTGATTTTGAAAGGGAAAGAACGGGTAGGGTTTTAGATACCCTACCCCATGACAGCAGCACAGTTCTGTTTTATATTTTCAGGTTCTTGAATATGTAACAAAGTTTACTTAAAAAGGGAGTTTTTGATACTTAATTTTTTTAAAGAAACTACTATCTTAAGGAAATACCAAGTTATAAAAATAAATATAAATATGTTCATATTTAATAAAAATGAAAAAAACCCTCAATTTTCAAAAATAGGAAAATAAGCTATTATTCACTAAATATGGGATATATAGAGACATGGGCAATTTTATATTTTTATATATCATAATCATTTTATATACATATATAAATTGGAATTTACATATATATAGGAATTTAAAACAAAGAATACAAAATTGTAGTTATGCCATCATAACTTTCTAAAAATACACATGAATTAAAAATGCAATACGATACAGAGTGAAGTCAGAAAGACAAAAACAAATACCGTATGCTAACACATATATATGGAATCTAAGAAAAAAAAAAAGGTCATGAAGAACCTAGGGGTAAGACGGGAATAAAGACACAGACCTACTAGAGAATGGACTTGAGGATATGGGGAGGGGGAAGGATAAGCTGTGACAAAGCGAGAGAGTGGTATGGACATATATACACTACCAAACGTAAAATAGACAGCGAGTGGGAAGCAGCCGCATAGCACAGGGAGATCAGCTCGGTGGTCTGTGACCACCTAGAGGGTGGGATAGGGAAGGTGGGAGGGAGGGAGACGCAAGAGGGAAGAGATATGGGAACATATGTATATGTATAACTGATTCACTTCGTTATAAAGCAGAAACTAACACACCGTTGTAAAGCAATTATACTCCAATAAAGATGTTATAAAAAAATGCAATATGATGAGTATTGTAAAACTGTGGAATCTATCCTTTTTATTTCTATCCTAATTTTTCTGAAATGTAGTTAAATTACTTTTATAACTTGTTAAAGAAAAAATATTTTAAAATAACCCTGATGGGCCGGGGACTGGGTTTTTTTTTAATTATTGTTATTATCATCATCAATCTGCATCCCAGCATAAAGCAAAGGAGCTAGCAGAGGAGAGATACTCCACAAATGCTGGCTGGATAAATAGATTTTTAAAATTGATCCGACTCCAAATACAGCAGTAAAGAGAGGCAGGAGAGATTCCTTCTGGAGGGCTGAAGGGCCAGGTAGGAAAGGCAGGAAGAAGAAGGAAGAAGGAAAGTCAGGACTTGGAGATGGGCAAGAGCTGACTGGTCTGGGAAAACGAAGTCTGGGTTGCAGAAGCGTGAGGTGCCTGGAGGACAATCGAGGAATATGCAGCTGAAAGGTGGTTTGAGCCCACAGGTCAAATAATTTAGACTTGACTTAGGAGGAAGAGGGCTCCAGTGAATGTCTGTGAGCGGAAGTGACATGTTCAGACCTGGACTCGATGGGGACTAAAGTGGCTGTAGTGCTAGTGCACGGTGGATGGGACATGTGGAGTGTGTAGAGAGTAGGGCCCAGGAGATGGGGGGCTGAACTCTCCAACAACATGCCTGGGATCCACTAAGACACCTTATCTGTCCTTAAGAAGTCTGTACCTTAGAGGGAAATAGTAACTCCCGTCTCGCCTTCCCCGTCGAAACCAGGCTTCCTTCAAAGCCCAAGTGTGCATGCACGCATCCAACAATTAAAGCCTCGTCGTTTGTAACATGTGTTTATTAGCAGCCCCAAATGTTTCCTGTGCTATATAAAGTTTACCTTCGACCTCAACTGGGGAAGTGAAGGGTGGAGCTGGGAGAAGGGGAGGAGGCATGATCTGGGGCACAGTCACTTTGTGTACAATCTTCAGTTTTAAAATAATGCATTAACTCTGAAGCTCAAATCAAAAGGTTGCAAACTCGCATAAGGCACCAGTGATTTAGAGCTCCCTTCTATACACAGTTCAGCAATGCATGGAATGTAAAAATACATGGAAACCACAACACAGCAGGAATCTTGCAGTGCTGCTGGCAGAGAGCGCCGTTTCCCACACAGGCCCTAAATCTGACCCAGCGATGAAACTTTTAAAATTTGTAAAAATAGAACAGTTGGGAAATCTTGGCCACTTTTAGTTAAAATAAA
Organism: Delphinapterus leucas; assembly: GCF_059928025.1. Classification (NCBI taxonomy): domain Eukaryota; kingdom Metazoa; phylum Chordata; class Mammalia; order Artiodactyla; family Monodontidae; genus Delphinapterus; species Delphinapterus leucas. The sequence continues at coordinate 13,138,639 of NW_028322240.1, read as the reverse complement.
AAACAAAACCACCATATTTGTGGGTGCAGTTAAAAATCTGCCATACTCCTCCCCTCTTTGAAGGAATTTTAATGGTTAAACAAAGATTTTTTTTTTTCCAAATGTCAAACTGTGTTTTCCTTTTAGGTTACCTAGTGAATACATTCTGGAATGCTCTAGAATATGTAATCGTTTGAGGTTTAGAATCTCCACCAAGACCAGTAACAAATATCCCTGCTTAATTTTCTAAAGAACAGTAGTAGTACAACTACCACTTGTTCATACATTATGTGCCACAATCATCTCCTATAATCCTCAGTCCTCAATTCACAACCCCAGTGAGGGTAGGTATTATTCCTCCCACTGTACTAATTAAAGAAACAAAATAAGTTAATTAGCTCATCCAGGTACATGTGGTAGTCAGGATTCAAACCCAAGACCATCTGACTCTTAAAGTCCAGCCTCTTCCCATTATATTTATTTCATAGGAATAAATTCTCCTTATCCACCAAAAACAGCTATATTTAGAAATCAAAACATACCACCAGCTCTTAACTAATTTCCTTGGACTATTATGTAAAGCGGGCATAAAACAGAATGATATTTCTAATCTCTTACATAGATCATAGATCTCTCACCTATATATTATTATTCTTGAATATAGGCAATGCCTGAGCCTTATGGCAGAGCCCATGTTAAATAACAGAAGAATTCTATGAAGAGAACAATCTCTCCTTCTCTCTCTCACACCACCCTGTCCTTTTAAAGCGTCTCACTAATATTTATTTTGGAATTGCTATAAACAGTATTATGACATTGGCTTCCTTAAAAATTTAGCATTCACGATTAGCACTTGAAATGAGCATATCCAGAGAACGCATTTTGTTCAGTGCTTACAACCAAACTAACTCAAGAGGCTATCAAGAGCTCTCAAGTCATTTCGTTAACTATGTTCTCCATTTAACTGAGCCCCACACAGAGAGAAGGGAGGGGAAGGAAAGCAAGACTTAAAATGTCACTTAAAAAAGAATTCCGATATTTGGTTCCCTCTCTCTTTCCCTTCCCTACCTTCTCCACCCTCCCACATCCGCCCCACCCCCAAGCTAAATATAGAGACCAAATGCCCAAACTCGAAGGTGAAGTTCCCAAAGTGGTAATCAACAAATCATTTTAACATGGAACACAGAAATTAAATGCAATGCCCAAGTTCACATGGGCAGCCACACAGAAGATGTGAAGCGGGGCACACCTGAACATGCTTTAGGACGCTCTACGCGTATTGTCCCTGCTTTGCAGCCGTCTCTTCCTTCCACTCCACAGCACAGGAAAGGCAGATTCTGAGTATAACACCAGAACCCAGGCTTTTCCTACCATTAATCGGAAGGTTAGATCCTGGATACAGAAATGTTAAGCGATCAACAAACATAAAGTTAGCACTGAACTCAAATGATTTTTTCCTTTCCCTTTCATTGAAGGGAGAGAGAAAAAAGAAAAAAAAAGCTTCACGTGGCTTCCTTTCCTTGACCTAAAACAAATTCCATTAAACTTCAAAAACAATGCTTTGAGATGCTGGAGGATGCGGACAGGAAACTGAAGAAAGACTTTACACAAAAGTTAAAAATGTTTTTTGGAGGGAGGGCTGCACGGCGAGGAACAGTTGAATCTTGACAGTGAGAGCTCGTGGCAACTGAGAACATAATGAGATTTGGATGTGACTGGGATATATAGCACATCAAAATGGATTGACTCTTTAGTCAGAGTAAAAGAAATATGTAAATGCCTATAAATAATTAATGATGACCTCAAAGTTTACAAATTCATAAAATGCCCTGGAGCTCCAGGGCAGGTAACAGATTAAATTCCATCACATTTTCAAGTTACTTGAAATCATCTTTTTTGGAATGAATATCACTCATCTGTCCATGGCTGATTCATCTTTAAGACTGAAAGAGTCTTCCTACCCACCCACTCCCAACACTCCTTCGTTTCCTGGAACAATTCATTTATGAGTATTTAGTATAACAGGATGATCTTCCAAAAATGACGTAATAAAAATGGGCTTGGATGTCATCATCATTAGTAAGCCTGTTATTACAAAAATGTAGTGTTCGCAATGAAAACCAGGTTTATGTCTATATGTAATCATTATGCATCAAGTTTGGGGCCATTTTGAAACGACTCAAATGACTCAAATTCGAGATCAAAAAACTGCTTCAAAATGATATTCAGCAGTGATTTTAGGCTTATTTTGGGGAGAACTCAAACAATGCTTTTTTCATTCTGACTTATTGCCCCCCACCCGGAATGCAAGAAGGCTTAACCTTGATGGCAAAATCAAGAAACAAAGATACGGGCCTATCGTGCAATAATCAGCCCACATTTCAATGAATAAGTAATATTTCTCACAAACCCAAGTTAGATAGTGGATTTATTTAACCTCTCGGGGTCACGTAATAAATACTAAGTGAATTATTCAGCCCAATGGGTAATCAATACAATTCCATGATATATTTTTTGTGTTTCATAAAAGGTTGTACACTAAAGGCAGTGAGCAATTATGGAAATTGGGCCAGAGCTCCTCTCAATTCCTCTCCAGCTTGAAACCCCAGCAGGCCACCTTGACAGCAAATCGATTAGTGCTCCAGTGAAGCGGCTCAGTGACCTCTGACCCGCCTCCAGCACGGCCTGACAGAGGAGAGAGTATTTTATATTTATTTTATTGAATTAACTCCATCTTGCCTGTACCAACGCTTTACACATATTAGGCAGCAAGCTACAAGCTACTTCACTGTCGTTGTTTTCCACCGCCCTTGCTAAGCAAGCCCCGCCCCGTGCCCTGCAGATTTCTTTGTCCTGGTTTTCCTTTCACTTTTGGCCTCATTGTAGGATTTCAGTCTACCCTGAGACTCATGATGGAGCTCCAGGTAACGAAAGACAAGAGCAAAGCACAGAATCCTCCGGCCCTATGGTTCCTACCTACCTGATCCACTCAGGATGGTACCCTTTCCTCATTTTTTTCCCTAATAAACAAAGACCTGGCTCAACATGGAGCTTTGGAAAACATATATAAGAGAACATCAAGGATTGAGGATATTTCCTACTAGAAAATCAAAAACAAACCAGAGTAAAGCAACTATACTCCAATAAAAATTAGAAAACAAAAAACAAAAACAGAAGCCTTAGGTATTCTCTATTTTGGGCACTTAATTATATTACTGGCTCACTGAAGTCATCAAAGAGAGACGGACAGAGACAGAGGAGCCAAGCCAGCTGAGTTTAGGGCACTGTTTCATCAAGAGGGCAATAAATGCAAAGGCTTATCAACCACCAACAACTGAAAGCTTATGCAAAAGGGAAAATTCCCAAATCATCAAAAATTTCTCAGCTTTACTTCTGCTGTATGGAGCATCAGTAAAAACCACCAAAACAAACAAAAAATAAATGCCAGGAGGAAGCTGACAGTTCCAAGTCAGAAAATCCAGTTGGCGGTGCTGGGTATTCAATAATACCAAAGGTTAAATTATCAGCAGAAATTTGATGCTCTAAATCACAGGAGGGAAAGATCTTAGACCCTATTTGCAGGATGCTGTATAGAACAGTGCTTTAGAACAGAGACGGTGAAATTAAACTACGTGGATTCTAATCACAATTTTTCTACTAACTAGTTGTGGACTTTGTACAAGCCACCTACCTTCTCTAAGCTTCAGTTTTCCTCATCTATCCATAAGGATGACCACAACAGTCTTGCACATAATAAGTAATGTTGGCTACATTATTTAACCAGATCCCCTATTTCATATGCGTAAGACGTATTTTTTCAGTCTCATTTTATGAGTGGGGGGACTGAAGGATGGCGGGAATCAGAATTTACCTTCCAGGCTATTGATCTTTCCAGTTTCACGTATACACAAAAGTACTGTGATAACCACGCACTCCTTAAAATCTCTCTCTTGGGTTTAGAGGACCTTGAATTTTCCCATTAAAGATTCAGTTCTTGGGTTATCTCCCCGAAGATCTAAAATGGAAGTTCTCCTCCTTCTCCCTCCACTCAGTGGTGAAGAACATGAAACTACTTCACTCTATTCAGTCTCGGAAGAGACTTGGCTCCTGGGGAGCACTGACCTCATGTGTGCAGAATGAGGGATGGAGTTTATGCTGCAGGAAAAGAGACTGAAGAAAGCGGGTAAAAGATCAGAAGAGAAGGATTCCAGAATTGTGCTTCAACTGCTCCCTCATCTCATCAAGAACGGGACAGCACTGCTGGGTACCTTGCTTCTGAAAGGAAGGAAGACAAACTCACCTCTTGGATTCCCCAAGCTTCCTTAGCAACAAGAACCACTGTCACTTTCCCACCTGCCAAACCAGACGCCCTTAGACCTTCTAGCAAAATAGGACTGGGGTGCATGTTCATTTGCAAGAACTATTTCTATGCAAATGCCCTCACCTAGGCTCATGGACAATGACAGAGTGACAGGAGATGCTGGCTGCCAAGGCTATTTTTGAAGGACTTATCACAGTTCTTGGGGAAACTGTGAAGGAAGAGTACCTTGATTTTTATTTTGTCCTCATCTTTCTTTGTTCCTTGCTAGCCAAGGGATTCATGATCTCTTCTTCTCTGAGTAGTCTATTCTCCCTTGACCCATGCCCACCACCACCATCCCTCTTGGTAGATAAAAAGGTAGACTCACCTTCCTTTTCCTTTGACCTACAAACCTCATGACAAAAAGTCAAAAAGCCACAGAAAGCAGCAGAGGGAAATCCACTCACCCCCACTCCCATCTTCTCTACTGAGCACTTTTGTAACAGCCCAGATATTTCAGACTTTTAGGGTCAATGAAAATAACTTTTTATGTATATATTCTCCAATCAAGATGGACCTAGCTAATCATATCTAAGAGAGATATCAAGACTCAGGGTCAAAACAACTTAAACAAAACCTAATGCAGCGGTGACTCTAGAATACAACAGAAGAGGACTTTAAGTCATTATGTTGGGGAGTGTGCAGTGAGGAGAGTTCAAAAACTCATCTAGAAGCTAAGTTCCACAGCAAGCAAATGTTTTTTACTTAGAGTGTATGTTTATTTGAGGAGGTCTGGGAGGAACTGATAGAGACTAAGGCAGGCAGACTAAGACGCTACCTCAGAGCCACTCCTAGGGTTGCCAATGACCCATTGACATTTGGTTTGTTTTGAGTTGCCTGACCTATTATATTAGCAATACTATCAGCAACACTGTCAATATTCCCCTCAATCTAGTGCCTGGGCACCTAGCTGCCTGTAAAAGTCTCAGACACTCTGCAGTGACTCTTACCAGGAGGTTGAATGGGACTGAGTAGAAACATTCTGGGCCAGATGCTGGCTAGCTGTATGACCTTGGGCAAGTCTCCTCTTCTCTAGTCCCTCATCCATAAAATGGAGAGGTTATTTCCTTTGTATAAACATTATGTGATTCAAAGTGGTCTGTTTATCAGAACGTGTGAGAAGCCTGAGATGGAATGTTTACTTCCTTTGGAAAATTCTAATTTAACAGCCGAAAGAGTCTTTATTTTTTTTTCCTGTGAAGGAATAAAAAGAAATGCATTCACTCAATCTGCAAACCCCAAAACCCAAACAAAGAGAGTCCGGGGTATAAATGAGTTGGCCCAGACTCCTACAAGCACTTGCTCACATGTCAGCTGTGTTCCCTGAATCTTTTGGCAAAATGGCATGGCACATTCTCCTGGTCCCACAGAAAAGAAAATCTTTCACACCTTTGTACAACTCTATGCATTAAATCATAAATTATTCTTCCCCTCTCTTCCACTTTCAGAATCTATACAAAAGTGATTACCTCAGTCGTTCTTCAATATTACTTTCATACCTGGAAAATGCATTTTCAAAAAGTTATTTATTTTTCACAGCATGTCAGGTTTTTATATTGTACTAGTTAAAATAAAACTACTATATAAACTACTGTATACTTTTGCACGCATTACATTTCCCTACAAATGCTGTGAAGTAGCATTTTCACAGGTCTTAAGTACATTTATTTTAAATATTATATTATACTTTATTTTAGCACTGTTCCAGATTTTAAGAAAGTCAGTTGCTAAAGTAACTTAGCTATTAAAAAACTTTCTTACTGAAGTTGCCCCACTTCAGAAGAAAAATTACTTAAATATTAAAAGTGGTTTTACCATGAAACTTAAAACCAACTCACTATTATTCCTTCGCAAGAGCTCTTGAAATAGCTAAAAATATCCCTTTGGATTTGATTCATGCTCACCTAAAAGCAACAATTGGGCAGGGAGTGAAACATGTAAAGCATAAAATATTGAATGTATACAACCCAGCATTTCTAATAATGAGGCCCACTGGTTCTTTTTTTTTAATAAATTTTACTTATTATTTATTTTTGGCTGCACTGGGTCTTCGTTGCTGTGCGCGGGCTTTCTCTAGTTGCGGCGAGCAGCGGCTACTCTTCGTTGCTGTGCACGGGCTTCTCATTGCGGTGGCTTCTCTTGTTGCAGAGCACGGGTTCTAGGTGCACGGGCTTTAGTTGTTGTGGCACACAGCCTCAGTAGTTGTGGCACACAGGCTTAGTTGCTCCACGGCATGTGGGAGCAGGGCTTGAACCCTTCCCGGACCAGGGCTTGAACCCATGTCCCCTGCATTGGCAGGCAGACTCTTAACCACTGCGCCACTAGGAAAGTCCCAGCCCACCAGTTCTTGATGTATATGGTTAAGTTTAAAGTATTTCCTGGAGTACCTCTAAATGATGACAAAACAAAACAAAAAGTTTGCTTAAGGTAATCCTAAATTTTTGCCTGAAATTGTTTTCTGGCTCATACATAATATTAACCATTCTCTAAAGTGCCGTGGATTTCTTTAAAAAGCTACCTCAATTAATAACTACACAGAAGGACATGGATCCAGGTGCTTTCATTGGCATTTGTACCTTTGACCACGGGAGCCCTCAGCTACGGGTAAGGGGCACTGGCTGCAGGATAATCTGCCAAAACAAAGCTGACCCTTGACTATAAACTGAAGGAACTACGGATCCACACTGACACCTCACTGGCTTAGAAAATGCTGCTCCTCTCCGGCTCTCCGAGTGGCTGAGTAAGAGGCAGAAAAAGGAAATGCTTAAATTTTTTTTTTTCCTTGTGATGAGAACTCTTTTTTCTTTTTTAACATCTTTATTAGAGTATAATTGCTTTACAATGGTGTGTCAGTTTCTGCTTTATAACAAAGTGAATCAGTTATACATATACATATGTCCCCATATCTCTTCCCTCTTGCATCTCCCTGCCTCCCACCCTCCCTATCCCACCCCTCTAGGTGGTCACAAAGCACTGAGTTGATCTCCCTGTGCTATGCGGCTGCTTCCCACTAGCTTTCTATTTTACGTTTGGTAGTGTATATATGTCCATGCCACTCCCTCACTTTGTCCCAGCTTACCCTTCCCCCTTCCCGTTTTAATATATGATTCTGCAAAGGTTTTTGAGCCCTGGCATGAAGAGTTTGAAAGCACTAGCTACTTTGCATCCATTGAGGATGACACCAAAATGGCTATCTATGATCTAGAGTACAGGTGACTCAAGAAACTAGTTTCTTTTCCTTTTTCTTCTTTTTAAGTCCAGTTGGGGGCTTCCCTGGTGGTGCAGTGGTTAAGAATCCGCCTGCCAATGCAGGGGACACAGGTTCGAGCCCTGGTCTAGGAAGATCCCACACGTCGCGGAGCAACTAAGCCTGTGCGCCACAACTACTGAGCCTGCGTGCCACAGCTACTGAAGCCTGCACGCCTAGAGCCGTGCTCCACAACAAGAGAAGCATCTCAATAAGAAGCCCACGCACTGCAACAAAGAGTAGCCCCTGCTCGCCACAACTAGAGAAAGCCAGCGCACAGCAACGAAGACCCAACGCAGCCAAAAAAAAAAAGAAACAAAAACAAAACTATAAAGTCCACTTGGCAGCAGCCTATCTTGAAATCTTTCAGAATTGCTTTAATCTTTCGTTTTAGTTTTGTCTCAAGCTACACAGGATGTCCACCCTCGGTGCCCCAGAGGTCACAGGCAGTGAGTCCCTGAACAGGGAAATCATGCTCAGAGAAATACAGAGAGAAAGAGTGGAGAAGAGAAAGCAAAGATACTCTGCATGTATTTTTAATACCACCAAATTTAGCTAAAATGCACTCCCTGGTAGTGCTTTTAACTAACAAGCAGGCAATATATTGCACTGTAAAATGTTTTATTTTAACACCTTACAGTTTTTAGCTCTGTGGCCATTGCAGGTATATCCATTAAAAGCAACACAGACCATAAATCAGAATTCCACACCTTTTCACAGCATATGAATCTATTCTCCTGCTGCTAAGCACACAGCTTTCATTGATGCCAATGGGGGTGACATATATTTATGCAGGGGAGACCAGACCACTCTATACATGTGAATTTATGCTTTTAGACAGGTGTCTGTATGTAGACAAGAGACACCAATAAACAGATTTTACTGGAGCTGTTTAGAAACAGATTCTGTGCTACATATCTACAGAGGAACAGTCATCTTTTTCAAAGGGAAATACAGAGGCAAACCCTTGGCAGAGTTTTGACCTACAGGTTCACTATACCACAATGTGGTACCCATCCTCACACACATCCATGGTTATCTGAACTGAGATTGACCAATCCTCGATGCTTTAATAAGCTAATAGTAATTCTGAAATTACACTTAAGCTTAACCCTCATTGCATGAAAACACAGCAAACACTGCATGGCAGAAAGCAAATGTTAACTTTTTTAATGCTCTGTGCAATATACATACCCACAAAAACACAGGGTATAGACTCTCAAAGGAATGGGTTTTTCATGAAGCATAAATCTTTTAGATCACCACCAAAGGGACTGATACCCTGACTTTGAGGGAATATACTTCTCGTGTTTAAAAAATAAATAAATACTAAAATAGTCCATGTCGCATATGGATTCTGTGTGGTGATTTTATATATTTCTATTCTTGAACAATATTTCCTTTTATTTGCTTTCTGCATTTTAGTCACTTCCAAGGGAACCCAGGAATAATGCGAGTTGCAAAAACAGATGTAGCAAATATTAAGAAAAAAATACGCAGCCTGAATTTCCATGATTTACAATAGATATTCACACCTGCAGAAAGGGTTGACATTCAGCATATGTATCTAGCTGTGTGTGGTGAACAGAGGGCTTTTACCAAGATAAAATATCTATTTAGAAAGAAATAAACCAGAAACACACTGGCTCCCATCTTCAGCTTCTTCCTGTACTTCATTATAAAGTCAGCTTTCTAAAAGACATTGGAAGGGTCAATCTACTTTTATTTACTGCATCGAATATTGCTATGATTGACCCTGTCAACTCCATCTGTTACAGAGACTTAAATGCCATGACAATATTTAACTACTCACATTTGCTTGCATGGCTGTGGTAGAGAGAACCACAAAATACTGATCTATCCAAACGAGAAAAAAATTAGAGAGTGGCACAGTGGAATTTATGAATGAGAGTGCTTTGGCTGCAAAGCATTCCCATTATAGCCCTCAGCCACCACAAAACTGCTGTGTAATTGGAAGGGAACTTTTTCCCATGCAAAGAAGCTTGCCGTCGGCGCCAACCCATCAGAGACAGCACGTTGGCATTAAGGGACACACACCTGCAGCCTCTCTCACTCACTGGGGCCTGGCCCTTGTCTGTACCCTCCGCTCACCAAGCAGAGAAAGATCTGAGAAAAAGCACAGATCCCAGAGGAATGGACGGAAGGACTGTTAAACTCTTTATCCATTGGATTTAGAGGTGAGGAAACTGAAGCCTGGAAAAGCAAAGCAAACAAGTCCCAGGTGCCCAGCCAAAGGCAAAGGCAAAGCCAGGACCAGAAGTCAGTGCTCCTCCTGCATCCTAACCCAGAGCCTCCTCCTCTATACATCTAAAACTGACCCTATTGCAGAGTTTATTTACCTAAAACCATGATCAATCAATTCAAATTGTTATACCAAATATCATTCTGGTTGGGAAACAATCAACTTCTTCCAAACCAGCTTAGGCATATCACTGTTTTCCCAAAGGAAAAAAAAATTTTTTTTCTTTGTGTGTGTGTGTATGTCTTTGTGTTTGTTTCTTGGTCCCCAAGTAACAGAAGCTGTATTGAAGTTTAAAATAATTACTATATTTTTGGTCTTCCTTAAAAAAAAATTCATCTTCTACACAGAATTATACCATAGATCTCACATGTATTAATATCTTAAATTTCAAAAAGACTGTTATTAAGTTCAGTAGAGTGTTCTCAGGTTTTGATTTATTATTATGCTGCATAGCATAAGTGTTACATATAGTATTTTTTATTTATCAGATAGTAACGGTACAAAAAAAAAAGTTAAACAAGATGTCATGATAGGAAATTGCTTTAGGTTAGGTGGTCAGGAAAGGCCCCTTTAAAAAGATCTCTCTGGAAAGGAAAAGGCCTGATTTATATAACTCACATATTGTCATAGATGAAATAATAGTAGTAAGCACCTACTATCTAACGGAATCAGGCATTTAAGGAAAGTACTATTTCTATAATATTTCTACAATACCAAACAACCAGCAGGATAGACGCTGTTTCCCCTGTTTTGCAGATTAAAAAGCCTAAGTTTCAAAGAGATGAGGTTACTCATCCAAGGTCATATGGCTAGTTAGTAGACAAGTTTGAAACCTTTGTCCATCTGACCCCAACATCCATGCTACTTCTACTGTGCCACATGGAATTCTGACTAAAAGGAGAAGGCAGACATAGAGATTTGCTCTCCATTTGATCATCACGTCCTTGGAGCCATGTTCCCTGACTCCTTCCGTAAGTCAGATCTCCTCCTCCCTGACATATGTGTGCACTTATATCATCCTCCTGCACCTGCCTTCATAGCACCTAACATAACTGTAACCTCACCTTTGTTTATGTGATTCTTTGAATGTCTGTCTTTCCCACTAGACTGTAAAGTCTATGCAGTGTCTCTAATAGTCTTTGCTTGGCACATAGTAGATGCTCACTGAAGGAATGAACGAATGAACCACTGCTTCAAACTTACCCTTGCCTTGAGGAATTCAGTACAAAATACATAGCCAGAAGAACCCAAATTGCTATCGCTGTCTTATTGTTCTAGCCAGATCTGACAACCACAATTTAGATTCAAATTATGCCCTTCATTTAAACATCTCGAAACAAAATAAACAGCTGGAAATAGCTAACAAAAAAAAAAAAAAAAAAGGAGAAAGAAAGAAAGAAAGAAAGGAGAGACCAGAATAAGGTTAGAACTTTGCCAAAGGTCTTGATGGTAGCAAGAAAACCATAAATGTCTCACGGCACTTCATACATCATGAGGGCTCACGGATGGAAATGATATCAGTTCCATTCTCTGCTTCTGCTTCAGCTCACCAAGACACTGCTCCAGGAAAAGGTGAAGTGATTTATCCTGCATGCTGTCATTCGGAATCCTCTATTAACCGGCACTTGTGCAGTCACAGTACAATGATAAATTATGGTCATAATTATGACCCTAATTCACAGCAAGTCACCAAGGTATTCTCTGGATCACAGAAAAATGACACTAGGTGAGAAGTTCTTTAAGAGTAGAAACCATGTTACACCATTCTTCCAGGGGCTTTATATAATACATAATTGTTGAATAAAACTATATTCATTATATCCATGCTATCATACCTGAAAAAGATCTTCTGTATATACCATATGAAGACATCATCTACTAACCAGAATGTTTAATTATATAGACTACCCATTCATGTTTTTTTTAGAGAAATTTAATTCATCCTAAGTGGAAAGTGATGATGATCTTAGTGGAGAATATTTGGTTCCAACCTCCAATTTACTGAACAGCTAAGAAATTACTATATTGGGACTTTCAAAGAGTTGTAAGTGAATCAAGGTATTGTGGCTGGTGTTACTGTTGTTTTAATCCACCAGACACTGCTGTCTGGATATTTAAATTCTGATGTAATGAAACAAACTAAAACGCTACAAAAAACTTTGATCTTTCCCAATTTAAGTGGGAGAAAATACATGTGAACGTATACACTGCCACAGAGAATATCCATGTAATATAAAATTTAAAGCAAAATTATATTATTCCAGAGTATGGGTCCCTGATGTTTTATCTACGAGTCAGACAGGTAGCTTATTACTCATTTTTTATTTTGTCATTTATTCAATAACACTTGGTGTTAACTAAGCAGTATAATATAAAGAGCACAGTAATTCGTCAAATATTTCTTTATCTCGGGAACCCTCCTACACCACTGGTGGCAATATAAATTGGTGCAGCCACTATGGAAAACAGTATGGAGGTTCCTCAAAAAACTAAAAATAGAGCTGCCATATGATCCAGCAATCCCACTCTGGGGTATATATCCGGAAAGACTATAATTTGGAAAGATACACACACCCTAACGCTCACAGCAGCACTATTTACAATAGCCAAGACATGGAAACAACCTAAATACCCATTGACAGATGAATGGATAAAGAAGATGTGGTACATATATATGATGGAATACTACTTAGCCATAAAAAAGAATGAAATAATGTCATTTGCAGATATAAGGATGGATCTAGAGATTATCATACTAAGTAAGTCAGAAAGAGAAAGACAAATATCCATATGATATCACTTATATGTGGAATCTAAAATATGACACAAATGAACTTATCTATGAAACAGATATAGAGAACAGACTTGTGGTTGCCAAGGGGGATGGTGAGTGGGAGAGGGATGGTTTGGGCGTTTGGGATTAGCTGATGCAAACTGTTATACACAGAATGGATTAACAGCACAGGGAACTATATTCAATATCCTGTAATAAATCATAATGGAAAAGAATGTGAAAAAGAATATATATATGTATAACTGAATCACCTTGCTGGATAGCAGAAATACAACATTGTAAAGCAACTATACTTCAATAAAATAAATTTTTAAAAATATATATTTCTTTACCTCATCTGTACCTTCTCTTTTTTCTCTCATTCATTTGCATTTGCAAATTTCTAAAGTAACTTCTGCCAGGATTGTAAGGGAATTAGTTAATTTTTATAAATAAAACCACAGGAAAAAAAAATATCCTCAATATACTAGAGCTAAAAACAAAGACTCCAAAGAAGGGGAAAATACTAAATAACCTTAGGACCTTACTAAATACATTTAATCCTTTGAATAACTGTATAAATATTTGACTGTCTTTTATTTGTGTTTTCATTCTTTTTATTATAAAATAGGCTTTATAAAGTAGCCCTCTTTAAAAAAAAAAAAGGAATGAAACAAAAAAAAACCTGTGGTTTATTATTTAACTTCCGAAAAGCCAACATCAAAGGTTAGACTTTTAGACTTCAAGACCAGATCATTTGTAATTTCTTCTTTTTTATTATTTTAAAAAATTTTTTTATGTGGAAAAGAGTCAAAGATCTCAAAAATTCTTGTCCAAAGGCTTCTCTTAGCCAAGCTGAGTTGATGGGAATTACTCTTTTGTGCCAAAACCAAAAAAAGAAGCTGTATACATTCCCTCCCTCCCTCCCCTTCATCCCTCTCCTCTACACCCCCCTCCCTTTCTGACTCAAAATGCAAATATTTATATTCTTTTTTCTCCTTGAATTTAAATGAAGAAAAAAAAGAGTCCTAGATGAACTGAAAGTGTGAGGCTACAATTTTATTACACAAAGGAATGATCTGAAACTCCCAAATTTATTTAACAAACCCACAGTGTTTATTTAGGACTAGGGTGAGAGGTACTTCTTATTTGCATAGGTTATCCTGTGAATTTACTGCATGCATCTCTTTAAGGTACTTAAATGAGTGATCCAAATAAAAATGGAATTAGGTTGCAGAAAATGATAATAATGAAACTCAGAGACAATGAAATAGGGTGCAAGTCCAAAGCTGTTTGGCAAAATCAAATTGTGTATCCTACAATCCAATTGCTATTGAAAATGCTGTAGCTTGAGATAAAGTTGTCATAAAGTCCTGTCAAGATAAAACGGACATTAAAAAACCATATTTAGATAATTTCAATTCTCCCACCTCCCACCATAAAAAGGGATGGATGAGAAAATGATCCAGGCAGGTCACCTTGGTTCTCTTCTCCTTCACCCCTCACAGCCAATCTGACACTTTGTTCACTGCCCACTCCCTTCCATTCCTGCCACCAAGATTTCATCACCTCTGGGGCTTACTATCCCAGTAACTTCTTAGTTTGGTCTCCTTGCCTCTGGACTCCACTCTCTACAGCACTGCTCATCCCTCCAAGTTCAACTCAAATATCACTTCTTCCTAGCTTTCCCTCGCCCCATACAGAATTAATCAGTTCCCGATATGCGTGCTCCCCGGTACTCTATTACACCATCTAACACATCTTATTGGTGAACTCTCTGTTTGCATGTATCTACACCTCTCAAGGGTATAGGCATGTGAGAGCAGGAAAAGCCTCTGTTTCACTAGCTTACGAGCAAGAGGATCTCGCACAAAAGAGACCCTCAATAATCTCGTTGTACTGAACCCATTAGCTGTACTGTGGAATTTGGCTATTCATTTAACTGTGCCGAGTCGTCCATGATGACAAGAATACTGCTAATTCAAACATGCTTCTACAACAGAAGTAGAATATGACACCTACCAAGTGTCAGGCACTGTACTGGGAAGGAATGAAACAGCCACAGCCTCTGGCCTCATGGAGCTTGCAGCACGCTATGCTGGGAACTGACCCAGCTGGAGACATCAGTAAAAGTGTCTAAGAATCCAAAGAAAGGCAGCTAGAACCTAATGGATGAATTGAACTTAAGTTATCAAAAGGGGAGGGAGTGTCCCTGACACAAGCAACGGGCACAGCATATAAGGAATTTGGTCTTTATCTTAAGAGGAATAAGAAATCACTGATGGGTTCTAAGCTTGGGAAGGGCACTAACAGATGTCAATTCTGAAAAGCTTACTCTGGCTCCTGTGTGAAGGAGTGGATTCTAGAGAGGCCAAATGGGCACAGAGACACCAACATGGAGATAGGGCAGGAGTCAAGGTGAGTGATGGTAGGAGTGGGGATGATGCGGAGAGGACAGAGTTGAGAGATGCCTAGTGTGGCCGTGCAGAATGAGGGAGAAGGGAGCATCAAGGATAATTCCCAGGTTTCAACAACTGAAGGGACAGAGAAATCTGTCTATAATAGAAGGAAGATGACGTGGTTTGGGAACCAGAATTGAGAGTTCATGTCTGGACCACTGAGTTCTTCGACATGGATTTAGGTCCCCCCACTCCCCGTCTTTATGTAAAAATGGCTCCCTACAGTAGAAAACCCATACCTCTTATCATGGCTTTTACAGGCCTTCACACAGTAACCCCGACCTTCTTTCCAACCTTCTTTCCCACCAGTTGCCATGCTATTTCCCTCTCCCCAGGAGTTTCCCCATCCCAAAACCTTTAGGCAACTCACGGAACCCTATCTGTATTTCCTTCCCCAAAATCCCCCATCAAAACCTGCTTTCTAATCCTTGCTTCTTGGTGAGAGGCAGATGTTCAACACCTAACAGAGTCACCCACCCCAGAACAGTCTATATTTCAGGCTGAAGACACATAGCTCCAATCGTGTCTCATTCACCTTTTTATCTCCTGGACCTGTCAAGAGATAGGAACCATATTTCCACATTCTGGTACCATATTTTTCAAAGCAAAATCACAGCACCTGGTCTGACAACATGAACACACTTGGAGGAAGAAGACAGACTAGCCTTCAGACATACAATAAGTACTCATCAAACATTTATTGAATATTTATTGAATTTGTGTGCTCATCGATGGATTCAACAAAGAATCACTGAATGCCTACAATGCCCATGCACACTGCAGGTGCTCAATAAAGAACAAAGGATGGACTATTAGGAACCAGAAGCTTCCCTCCCCATAGGCTTTCCTACTCAGCCTCTGTAACAGATGTCTCTGATACCTGCCTCCCATCTTTGTGGTCCATTCTGATTTCAGCCAAGTATCTCACCCTGACTTCATGCCATCACAAGAAGGCTTCCTTCTGTGGCATGAGAACTCTGAGGGAGCCGCCTGGCCTGAACGCAAGCACAGCCTACAACTGTCAAGGTGTCAGTGCACCCAGGGACAACCCTCAACCTTGGGGACAGGAGCCAGGAAATAAATGCCCCAGCCTCTTGTCTTTCGGAAGCATAATTCTAGGAGGCATATTTAATCTGCCTCTTAGGAGATCCCAACAGGATCAAACACTTATTGCCTACCCAGTGACTTTGATAATGCACCATTATCTTAGTTTTTCTTCTTTACCTGTTCTCCCTCTCCTCACATCCTGCTTCCTAGGATCATGCTCACATAAACTACCTGCAACCAAATCCTTGTGGAAGGTTTACTTTCAAGAGAAGTTCAAACTACTTGATAAGATAGCCTCTAATCAAAAGCAGCCATTTCAGTGTCCATGAGATACTCCAACTTTCACTCTGGCTAATGAATTCCACACTGAAAACAGGACGAGGGCCATTCAGGAACTCTTCCAGTTCTGTTGTTCTATGAAGAGGACATCTGTGAAACGTTGCACTGAAAAGAGCACATGGTAAGTGCTAAATGCATGTCTTGCAAATTAAGTCCAGGTAAAAATACAGCTTCTTCACTATAGTAAAAAGGAAAGGAAGTAACGTACGTGGCTTCCCCAAATTACTGGTTTTGTCACAACATTCCCTTGCGTTTTTCAGTTTGATTAGGCTCTTTTTTCCAACCTTGGCCCAGCGCATTACAACATATTTGTCAGTATATTAAATGCTACTTAAACTTCCCCAAATCATCCCAGAACAGTAAAGAAAGAAAGAAAGAAAAAAAGCTTCTGATTGAAACATACTCAGCTATCCATTAGCATGACAAAGTCTGCATTTTATTTAGAAATTGCCATTAATAATGAAATGATGTATGATTTCCACTCCTGCAGCTCTTCCTTCCTTGCACAATCAATTATACATTTAAGAAAATACTTAGTGGATAGAAGGCTTCTCTAATTAAGCATCACTTGAGGGAGTCTGTGAGATTCTTAAAGCTAGAAAGGCTCTCTTAAATATGTAAGATGGCAGAGGGAGAAAAACACTCAAAATGTTTTAGTCTTAATTAGAAAAACAAGCTTTTATGCATTCTGAACTGCTACATAAGAGAAATTCACATACCCACATATTTTTTAACCCAATAAAGACTTTGAGGTGAACTAACTATTCTGCAAAGTATAAATTCTTTCTCTCTTTGTTCCAGCTGAGAAGCCAGTACTAAATTGAAATTAGATATTTTGAGTGAGACTCAGCCTTAGAATTGCTGTCCCTTAGACAAAACAGTCTTTTCTGTCTAAATCATTGAGGATTTAAGATGGTTGGCCCTTGAGAAGTCTGGAAATTTTCCAAAGTTAGAATCAAACAGAAACAGCTAGCATAAAATTTCCCAGAAGGCAAAACAAGGATGGTTTTTCTCACTAAAATTATTACATATCACATCCTGTTGTCAGGAGGGGTGCTTATCTTGGGATCATCTCCAGTATGAATTTGCACCCCAGTTGTCCTCGAAAACTAACTCTCTCCAACACACCACAGCAGATTCACTCAATTTGGCAAGTCCTAACGCTTTCTCTTTCTCTCCCTCTAGAGGCAGAAAATGAAGCACTAAATAAGACTTGATTTCAAGGCATTAGAAATAAAACTTGGGATAAGCCACTCCAACAGGAAGAGAAAGCTGACCTTGAAAGAAGGCAAGGAGTGTGACAAGTTGTACAGAGGAGAAACAAAAAACAGTGGCTGAGGAGGGGTAGGGAGATAAAAGGTGATGTACAGAGCACTGGCTCTCTCCCCTCTCACCCTCCTGTCTCCATCTACTTCTGCTTTCTCTCCTCCATATATCCTCTCTCTCTCCCATGTTCTCAGCCTCTCTCTCTCCTATGTTCTCAGTCTCTCTCTCCCTCTCTCTCTCTCTCTCTCTCTCTCCCATGTTCTCAGTCTCTCTCTCCCCCTCTCTCTCTCTCCCTCCATTGGTGGTCTCTGTATCCCTGACTCTTCCTTTCTTGCTCTTGCTCTCTCTCCAACTTTCCACGACTCACTTCCGCATAGGACCCAGGATCCATCCCTCCCTCCAGCCCAGGTGACCCCTCCTACAACAGGAGGCATCAGTGAGCTTCCTGAATGGGCTCTGTACATGGTGCCATGTCACCAGAGACAGCAGATGTCCCAGGACACCTCCTTTCCCCAGCATCTCTTTCCCCAGCACCCCTTGGCCCCAGGAACCTCAGTCACAGCTCTCAGACCTTGGGTCTGAGACCTTTTGCTTGGGCAAAAGCAATGTTCTCCCCAGGTGCCATAAAGCAGAATTTTTTTAATCCTTGTGCATGATTGAACTTCTAACTATTGATGGACTCCTTTCCTCATGCCTCCCTTCTTCCTGCTAGCCTGTCCCTCAGTGGGCCAGGAGCCCTCTTCCCTGGCCAGAAGCCTGAAGAGAAAATTCAGAAACTCAGCTGCAAGAAAGAAGTCGCTCAGGGAGCGGGGAGAGGGCACAAAGCTGGACGCCTGTGCTCTTTTTAATTCCAGTCTCTGGCAAAAAAGAAAACCTCAGGTCGGACTTTAGAGTCTTTGACACATAATTGGTAGCCAATTTTCCTAAGTGGTGAGTCAATTTTCTGCTTGTGAAATGTAACTTTACCCTGGTGCACACCAGGCCCCAGGGTTTTCAATGTGGCTTAACAGCAATTATATGAATGTTAGGAAGGGGGGAAGTGTTAAAGTCCCTACATTTACATTTTTTCATGTTTTTACCTCTTAAAGGGATAGAAGACCTCTCCTAACCAAGGAACCCACGAAAAACCCACCCCAAGGCAGACACAGAATATCCTGAGAAAGAAAGCCATTTAAAGCCACATCACAAAGGGTACCTCTTTTTTTTTTTAATTCTCTCAAGTATTCAGACAAGTAACGGGGAGGCAAATAACAGTTAAGGGTCAGGGCATCGTTTGCCCGGTTCCCCCGGAGCTATTTTCTTTGCTCCCACCCTTCCCTCCACTTCTCCCTCCAACAAATACCCCGGTGGGCGGTGGCACTCCCCCTGCGCGCCCGGCGGCCGGCGGCTCCCGCCGCACATGTGCGACTCATGTTTCGGCTTTCACTGGCGACAAACTGGAGCCGGGGCCTTTCCGTTTCGGAGGAACTCGCTACGTGTCGCTAACAACAACACAAACACCGAGGCCTCTGCTCTGTGCTCCGCTGCCCACAGCGCTCTCGGCACCAGGCTGGATTTATAGCAAGGAGCCCCGACTGTAAGAAGTAATTCATGAGTCCCCACAATGCCACCACTGAGAGCACGGGTAGGGGGGAAAAGGCTCAGCGCGCTCCCTCCCCCAGGCCTCCCTTGAGCCCATCCCCTATTTGCAGAGGTGCCCAGCCCCCAGCAGCGCAACACACGCGGTTTGTCCTCATTCACTTTGTTGTAATTCTTTGCTCTATAAGGGGAAAAAAAGGTAATCTCTGCCACCTCCCTTTTATCGTAATTAGTTAAAAATTCACCAGTCTCAAAATATGTTCTTTTGTCATCAATAGCTGCAATAGAAAAGCCATACTACATACATATGTTTGTCGTACAGAAACCTACATGGCACACACACACTCAGGCCCATAATACACTCACATGCAAAAAGAAAAAAAATTATATCGCTATAATGAACTTTCCTGGAAGATTTAATATGTGTGTTTCAGAAAGACATAATCATTTTAATAAAACCCAATCTGATTTGGGAAGCATCTTCCGTGAATGAAGTTTTGGAAAGATGAAAAAGAAAACAAAGTAACTGATGTTAAAAAGTATTTAACAGTGGGGCTTCCCTGGTGGCGCAGTGGTTGAGAGTCCGCCTGCCGATGCAGGGGACACGGGTTCATGCCCCGGTCCGGGAAGATCCCACATGCCGCGGAGCGGCTGGGCCGGTGAGCCATGGCCACTGGGCCTGCGCGTCCGGAGCCTGTGCTCCGCAGCGGGAGGGGGCCACAGCGGTGAGAGGCCTGCGTATCGCAAAAATAAATAAATAAATAAATATATATATATATATATATATATATATATATATATATATTTAACAGGGAAAAATATACTATGTAAAAATTCCACCGAAAAAAGAAGAAATCATATATCCCGTAGATATAGATTTATTGCTTCATAGCCCTGGAAAGCTCCTAAACTATCTCAAAGCAAAGAGGGAAATACTGCACATGAAAGATGCCATTTGGACTATCAGACTCAACTCCAAAAGATGCAGAAAAAAACCAAAAATACACACATGAAACTTTGTACCAGATTCTGTATTAAAAGTAGGCTTGTCAGGTCTCATGAATGCCTCCGTGGTCTGTGGTTACAAGGTTCTGCATTCAGCCTTCAGCAAATCAGTTTGGGGTTTCTCTAAATCTGAGCCACAGCCTGTCAGGATGATACTTTGCAACACCAACCTTTTAAATCTCATATCTTTGTTTTTCTCCCTAACTCTCAGACAAATTGTCTTCAAGTTCCTGCCTGGGTCAGCCATTCCAAGCTAGAATTAAGAGCCAGAAGATCCTTTACCCTGAGAATTTGGAGCTGCAAACCTTTAGAAAAGGCCCAGGGAGGGATAATTGTTTTAGTGAAGCTTGCTGCCTCTTCAGTGGTCCATGAGACCCTGCTGAGCGTGCCTGCTTACCTTTGGCAGTAACCCAGCACAGGTTCAGGAAACCGTTTTGTGTTCCTGCCCTTAGCCTTGTGTCAATGAAGCTTGGCACATCTTTTCTGTGGTTGTAATTTAAATGAGACAACCAACTGCACAGCTGTCTCGGTCAAATTATGCAGGGCCATGTGGCCTTTCTTCCATCTTTAAAAAGTCCAGGGCACCTCTGACCATGTTTGAGGGAAGCCCAGGGGAGCAATGACCAACAAAAGGAATAGTGATTATGCCAGCAAAAGATGGAAATTTGCCTAAATGAATATATTAAAGGCTGCACTCAGAAAATGGAAATGTTAGTTTTTAAATAGAGGCAGAATGGTGTCATGATTAAGACCCTGATCTTTGGGGTCTGACACAGCAGGGCTGGCATCCCAGCTCTACCACTTAATAGCTATGGTGACCTTGGGCGAGTTATTTAACCTCTCAGAAGCCTAGTTTCCTCATCTATAAAATGGGGGGAAATAAAAATACTCCCAACATAGAGTTACTGTAAGGACTGAATGAGAGAATACTTAGCAAATATGTAGCTTAATAAGGGTTAGCTATTATCATCACCATCATCAACAGTAATTATAGGAATTGCAACAATAACACATAGAACATGTAAAAGCCAATGCCAGTCACCATGCCTCCGGTCATCTGTACCCCAGGAAAAGACTAATTTTACTCTGCCTCTAGTCTCATATTTTACATATTACAGAACTACATCCTTGCCAAGCGGCAAATAAAACTTATTTGACTGAAGGTTCCTGTAGCCTAAATTTTATTTTATACTGTTTATACTTCATTGAGTGTTTCAACAGCTCTCTCCTTCTCTCTCCCTCTCTCTCCCCCTCTCTCCCCCTCTCTCTCTCTCTCTCACACACACACGAATATAAGAATATACACAGATGCTTTCTACACCATTAAAAGCCAGCAGATATGGACACAGAAAATGAGTACACACACCCCAGAAAGAAAGGAACATAATTATCAACCTTTCTTGACAACTCCATTCAATGATACTCAATTATGAATTGCATGGCAAAAATAAACTCTTTAAAAATCTGAAAGCAAGGACCCATTGTATCTTTGCTCCTCGGGGCCCTTTGAAAGCTGAGGTTAAATTATAATCAGATGGCAAAGGATAAGGACCTCACCTCGGGGCACTTCCTTGGGATAAATGACCGGTTCTTGTCCATGCTGGAAGGGATTGTTGGCCCAAAGCACCATGGGGCCAGTGACCCCTTGCTGGTCATTAATCGTTACTGAATTCCCTGGAACCAAGGTCATTATTGTTAATATAAACTTAAATAAAAATTCCAGAGGCATATGGATTTCTTTTAATAGTCTTATTTCTTTTGGTTTTTATAGGGCATTACTATAGAATTAATATTCTATACTTTAGCTCTGTAGTTGGTTTAACAATTGATCTTGCTTAAAGTAAAGGTTTATTAGACATAAAATAAGAAATGAAGGAAAGCAAACAAAAAACAGGAAAGCCTGAGAGGGCCTATTCTGTACCTGGAATTCTCAGGAAGTCATTATCCATGGGACTCACAAGTTTGTTTCCTTGAGGTTCTGTCAAAATATTGCAATGTTTCTATGAAAGGATTCAAGAATTTCACATTTAAAAATAGCTATAGATATATGGAATCTTGTTTCTATCCTGAACAAAGTTTGTTTCTCAGTCTCTTAGCTCTGCACATAATGACCCCAAAAAAGTTGTTTTTGACATTTTGTGAGATTCTGATTTCTTTAAGCTTAAGGGATATCCACTGTATTCTCATATACAAACACAGGATACTGGCAGAGCATATAATTTCATAGCTTCATTCTAAAGATACTCAGAGTTATTTGGCCTTAAAGGACATTATCCTCCCCAAAAGTACATATATGCTGACAATGAACAATTATTGCATGAGCATGTGCTATGTGCAACTCATCATATATCTTCATACATATACCAACATTTAGTCGGCTTCACCTGGAAGCCGAGTCTAAACCAGAAGAATCCGGTTAGACCGCTCTGGGATGTCCTATAGGCAGCTTCTGCTGGTTACTATCTCACGTAGATGAAAGTGTCTGTCCACGTGCCTCACATTTTACAAGCCCACAGCTTTCATTTTACTAGATCCCTTCCCCATCTTGCCCAAGTTACGCTACCAATAAATTTAAATATACCAACTCAATTAGGCTTGTAAGGTACATCATCTAAAGACCTCACCCCAAAGCCGCCTGCCTTAATATAAATCTTAGCAATAGATGTGGGCTGTGCTTACTGCCTTACCTTCTTATCACCTAGCTGATACCTGGACCAAGGTAATAAAGGAGGAATAAAAGTTGGTTGAGAACATTGCTGGTTGTTTAATTCTGAGGTTGCTATTTGTAGTATAGTAAGTGATGCCCAAGCAAATGTTTAATAATAGGCTACTGTTCAATGTTACATATAAGAAGTGACCAGAGTTATAGGAGTATAGAGGATTAGAACCATTGAGAGGGAAGGAATCTTAAAGATCCTAAGTGTCCGATTCTCTCATTCTATAAATGGGAAAACTGAAACCCAGAGAAGTTAAGAGACTTGCTGAGGCTCACATACCTAAAAAACAGCAGAGGCAGTATTAAAAACCAGGTCTCTTCTGTCCTGGTTCAGCATTCTATACCAGGTTGCTTCTCATTTTCATCATAAATGAAAAATCCAACTTCAGCATGAGCGAGTTAACTTACCAGGCCTATAATAGAACCAAAGCATGCTGGCTCATAACAGAAGGACATTCTTGAATTTGGGTATCTTGAAGATCAAAAATTAGCACAGTAGGGCATTAACCTACACTGAATCTGATGTATAATGAATTACTTCAAATCTTACACTGGGAGTGGGGCAGGGGGCCAGGTGGTGGCAGGAGAAAGATGAATGATTCAATGGAACTGGTGGTGATCTGGAAAAGAGAAAGGGATTCTACACTGAATGCAATGTCTCTAATAAGTGAGTGCCCCGTAAGTGTCACATGGTACCTCTAGGGCAGTCCCCACTCAGGGAAAGGGGCTACAATTTATGTCAGACAGTAGATGCTTCATGAACATTTAGTGAATAAATTAACATGCTGGTTCGTTTTTCCTATTTGAGGTCAACGAAATCAATGGGTGTTTGTCCTCATCACCTCTGTGAATGAAAACAAGAATACATTCCATAGTGAAACAATTTTTAATAGGTTTAGCAGGAATACTATTTCTGGGTTCCAACGTCCAAATATTTGGGAGCAAATCCAGCTTTTTTGTTTATGATAATTTGGGAACAAGAAAAGAAGATATATCGTTTTTCATCTTTTTTAAACTAGGGCATGGACCCTAAATAACCAGATAGTGGATGCAGGAAAGAAAGACATAGCTCTTGGCTACATGCAGTCACAGAGCTGAACCAAGACAGAAAACCTAAAATGCTTCCAAATCAGCCCAATCATTTATGCAGGCCAGATAGGCGTAGAATTCAGAGGCTGAGCTATTTTTTGCTTCCTCCTTTCCCCCATATCTTGAAGAAGTACAAAAGCTGCTGATTACCCACCCCTCACCCCCAGCTTACCAGGTGAATCCCCCTTTGCCTTTTGGAATTACTCTCTGGCAGCTCAGCTTCAGACTATGTCAGGGGCTACTTGTCTCTCTCAGTATCACATCCCAGACTTCTGCCCCTCCTTGGCAGTTCAAAAGGTGTGACAAACCTGCTCATGCAACACTCTACACAAAGGGAGTTTTGAGCAGGGAGAAGTTCAATGTCCTTTTTTTTCCCCTTTCACTATGATTTCTTCCGAATTATATTCTATAACAATGCATTTCCTTTATTATTATTTCTGGAAAGGACAGTTTATTAAATTTGTTTAGGTTTAAATATAAGATAATTTTTAAATTAGGACTTACTTTGAAAATTGCCAAGTTCTATATTTATGTATGTCAGTACCTTCCAGACAAAGATAATAGAGACAACTGCTCACGATGAGACAGCTAGAATAGAAAGAACTTTTCTAAAATTCCTGCTGAAAGATGACTATTGATGAAATATAAACAGAAAATGCTATTTTTGCATAGTGTTATGACATAGCGTGAACAAGCACAGTTGCAAATGAATGAAATATGTGAGTTTTTTAAAAATAAATAATATAATATGATGGGATATTCTGTGCTTCCTCCTTCCCATGACTGTTATAATTTCTTAGAAACAATTTAACACGTGCTTCTTGTATGTGTGGTGCGTCACGCTGGGCCTTGTTGGAGATACCGAGCTCACAGGTTTCCTTGGACCCAAATCCAGAAAATACAACTTATAGACTTCCCTGAGGCTGATCTCCCACAAGGTAAAATGGAGAGCAGAGCAGGACCCAGATGGCCCAGGGTAGTAGCAGAAAAGCCACTGGAATCAGAGCCAGGGACTTGGCTTAAGGTCCTGGCTCTGAGGCTAATTAGATCTCTGGGCAATGTTACTGAGCTTCTCTTGCCCCCAGCTTTCTCATCTGTAAAATGAAGGGACTGGACTGTAATCTCTGAGAGTTCATTCAGCTCAGATAGAAACCTCGTCTCTTCCTACAACAACCTGGATTCCTCAGAAGACCTGCCCTTGAGACCTGGGTAGCTTATTGATTAACTTGATGAAGCTAAACTATTCATTCTCCATCTCCAGGAAATGGGTACAAAACCCCCTGCTTATCTCACAGGGTTGCCATGGGAACTAAAATGCTGTAGGCCAAAGAGTAGGAACGTAAACTGAAAACAGCCAAACCCATGTAAAATTTTTCTTTCATTCCCTCAGAGAGGTAAATGAGTGATAGAATTAAAGTGTTAGCCTTCCCAAAGTTATATATGTCTTAGTAAAGACCAAAAGCTCTTAGCTAAAAGGATGAGGCTCTAACAGTAGAATTCCCAGCATCAGCCAGAGTTGGGTCGGAAAACCTTGCCTGCCATCTTAAGAGCTCTGCAAATATTCCTTATTGTTTTTAAACCCGGCTGTTTAATCAAACCTCAAGGAGACATTTCTGGTGGAGCTCACAGACTTGCCCAAACTACAAAGGATATCTAAATGGGGCAGGGGAAAGGGAAGGGAGTCAGTAACTACATGTTTGCTAATGAATAAAGATCCTGCATTTCATTGCTGCAAATTCTCATGTTATTTTAGGCCCATCAGCAGAACATAAAGCAAGCTTAATACACCATAGGATGCAAAAAATTCATAGTGGTGGCGCACAACATGTCCCCAACTGAAGGGGACCCTTGGGAAACAGTCTACCCATGGCCCTTCTTGAAACCAGACAGGTGAAGCTGTCTACTAGAAAACCGAGATTTCTTTTCACTTTTCCACAAATTACAAAGTTGTTTGTGGGAGTCCCCGGAATCATTTATAACTGAGAGAACAAGAGAAACCACCTTCAAACTCCAGTTTCAATAGACCTGAAATCCTCCTGGAACCCAAAGCATCTACACCATTTGGCATCCCCGGAGAATACCAGCAAGAGATAAAACTAATCCAACCCAGTGGATTCGTGAAGGGCCACTGTAGAGCTTGGGCTAATTTCTTAGTAACACTCGGCCCCTGTCACAAATTTTCCTTCTCTGCCATTTCCGTGTACCTTAGAATTTGATTTCATAGTTCATACCCCGTTTTAAATTCCCACCTCTAAGGGAGCCTATAAGGAATACTGCCATGTTTGTGTCAAGGACCTTACAAACAGTTACAGGGAAAGGGCTGAGGTAAAGTTTCTTCTTCCCAGACTGGCGGGGCTGCATACCTGGCTTATATGACCTCCAAATCCCCAATGGACACTCAAAGAACACGGCCACTCTGACCACAGTAGTCGCCATTTCAGTCAGCCCCCCTCAAACAACTTACGTCTAATTTCTACAATATCTAGGTGGCAAATGAAGCCCAGTGGGTACTTGTAGATACAAACAAAAGCTTGCTAAAACTACCGTGTCTGGGAAACTGAGACATTCCCAGGCAATCTACTCTGAGCAGCAGACAGAAATAAAAAGACTTGGGAAAAGGAGAAACAGACATGAAATGTAACACAGTTTCCTGAAATTCAGTATACCAGACTTCCATGACATGTCAAGGAATCAGAGCTAATTCCACCCTGATTATCTGGGTTATGTCATTATTAATGTTGCAGGAACATTTTTAAGCCACTGTCTATCAGCAATTTGATGAAAGAAAAAACTAACACCTCACAAGAAATGTTGAGAACTCCGTGATCTGAAAGAAACTACTATTAGTAAACTAAACAGAACTCTAAATAAAGAAAATTACTGCTGTTAAGACGTACTGTTCTGAGAATGATCAGGAAGAGTACCGAAACACTAACACTACTGTATATAAGAAATTATTCAAGCATGCATTTGAGTAATTCTGCATTTTAATTTAACCCTTTGAAACATTAATCAAACCATGGCTAATTATAGGAATTAAGGAATTAAACGATGGAATCTTCTAAAAGATATTATTTAAAAGGCAGTTTATACAATTACTTGTATAGATGTTTGCTTTAAAGAGGAAAACAGTTCTACTGTAATGAAAAGGGTCTTAGAAAATTAAATTAACAAGGGGGGACCAGGCTGATATGAAACTAAATTAGCATCAAATGCAAATTACAGGGTACTTAATGGTAGAAACAGGTGCAGAGAAGAACCCTAAATGAGATAAATGAATAAAACATCCCTCTCCACAAATGTGGAAGCTGACACAAAGTCAATGATATGAATAATTCAGCAGCCTCCACACTGCTGTTGAGGTCAGCCTGCCCTGACCTTTGAAACAGGAAGTAAAATTCAGTTCAAATTTGAGTGACTGGAAATATAACAGTTATTTGTTTTTTATATTAAAAAACCCACAGAATTTTTAAGAAATACAGATAGAGGAAATATACAATAGAATTACAGTTTGAACTAAGGGGATATTACATAATCAAAGTAGTTGGTAAACAAAGAAATAAAAAAATCATTAGGTAAGATTTCCACAAACTATGTTTCAATATGGAAATCCTAAAAATAAAACAAGTAAAAGCATATATATCAGTGTTCAGCTTACAGATCAAACTCCCTGTGAGAATAAATTTCTAAATTTTTGTCCTTTTTTCACATTATTTTATTGTGTTAATGTCAAGGTAAAAATTTTTTAAAGCATGTTATAATTTTTTTAAGTAGCCATATATTTTTATTAATAATGCAAAGTAATCTCTCACTTTTGTAAGACAAAATTTGGTTAAACTAGATTTTTAAAAATCTTTATGAAGCTGCTCTTTTTTTTTTAATCATTCAAACCCTGATTTAATAATTGTTGCAGCCCCAATTTTAGGTTATCTTATAAAAATGCAACCCAGGTTCAAAAACAAATCATTCCCATAAGTGAATATCTACTGTGGTTTTACGTGTCTTTTATGCTTTTTTTCCCCTTCTTTGTATGCTTCAAAAGTATTTTGTACAGTTAACTGTGAAAGTACCTTCCTTATTTCAGATCGAATCTGGTGCTGCGAGAGATTAACATGGTATGACAACAAACCAATTTCTACAAGCTAGAAAGACAGCAAAATATATAATGGTATATCACCCTCATCGTTATTTTACAGGATGGCATAAAAGATGTTTGATAATAGCGGTTATCTCTGCCCTCCAATTGGTTCTATTAATGGGACCCACAACTTGGCTATCTACCTTTCATCTATCTACTGTGCTTGTCAAGTGAAAGATTATGTTGAAAGAGGAGCTTAATTTTATTTTCTAGATTTAGAGAGGGTTAAAGTTACACACACACACACACACACACACATGCACGCACACACACAGCATCTATGAGAAGTGGTAAACTAGTATACAGTATAATTACCATAGGAGGAAGTTTGAGATGTGCTCCTTCTAAATCCAAGTGTTCGTTCGGCAGAAGCAAATTAAAGACATGGGGTGTGTTTTTTTAAAAATTATTATTATTATTATCTTATTGGCTAAATCACTCCTCGGTCGACATTTAATAAAGGGTGATACACCAAACACTGCTGATTTGGGGCTTGGCGTAATGACCGACCTGAGTGAAGGTTTGTGTACAAAGTGGCTCCCCATTAAATAGGGCTCTGTGGAAGCAGCTGGTTCTCATTTTGAAACAACCGGTTTCTCTATCCCCAAGTGCTAAAGAAAATAATCCCTGCCATCTATGACTACACACTTTCACAGAGGCAGCAATGAGAATTTGATTGTGGAGATAATTAAAGTCATTCCTGGAACTTCCAAGAAAAAAAAAAAAAAGGAGGAAAGAGGTGGGATTGAAAGAAAGAATAGTCAATGACAGTGTTTAAAATTAAACTATGACAAATCATCTGGAGTGGAGAAGGAGGAGGAGGGATCCCCGCCCTTCACGGAATCCGGTGGAAGCAGCTCTCTTTTCTCTCCATGCTGCAGCTCCAAGGGGAGGCTGAGATGCCATTAGTCAGGGCCACAGCCCCCAGTGTCCGGCTTGGACACCGAAGAATCGAAACACAGCCGGAGAAACTCCTTGTCAATGATGGCATATCACGATGAGATTTTTTTTTTTTTTTTAAGTTTCAATCTTAAATAAAATAGTCGGGGAGGAATCCATCTGGATTCTAGAACAAATAGTCATTCCGGCTGATCTGAAACATTGACATTATTTCAACATTAAGAGAAAACAAAAAAGATATCAGCCCTTTGAAGAGCTTATTTTTTGTGTTTTGTTTTAATACTGTGCTGCTCTGTAAGAACCCATGCTCCGACAGTCTGATAGCCTGAATGACACTCGACTGAAGCTACGTTCCCCGAACGCCTACAGATTTCATGGGCTTGAGGAAAACTAAAATATGTGTAATCTATCTGTCTGCACTATCTGCCTTTAACAGGAAGAAGAGAGGGGCTCAATAAGGACAATCCGGGGCCTCCCAATTAACCTGATTAGTTCAGCACATTGCTCTCATGAATGACACCTTATCTTGAAAATAAGGGAGAACTTCCTTCCTCAAGAATGCGCAGGAGCCCCCAAAGCCACAAAGATGCAGCCTATCAAACAGTGAATGGCCTCTGCTTCTTCCCCCTCTTCCCAGCTCGCACACAGGTCAGGGAGACCAGCAGACACAGCGCCTGATTGGATTTTGTGTCCTAAGGACAGGAGGCAAGCTCCCATCTGCCCAGGTGGCCTTGGAGAAGGCTGGGAAAAGGGATGCCCTGTGGGCAACTTCAAGCCCCTTCTTTCAGAGTCAACCAGGCACATGATGGGATTGAGGGGGGGGACGGGGGGAGGGGCCGTTGGAGGGAGGGGGGAGATTCATTAACCCTTCAATCACCAGAGTAGCACATCAATATTATACCTGCCTGAAAGAAAAAACAGTGAACTCTTAAGTCTTCTAACGTCATATAAAACAAAGGCACTGCTGAAACATATGTTACCTAACACTAATTTCACATTTGATATAATAATGGGAGATTACCAAGTTGCTATACATAAATAAAGCTTTCCCCCCAAACTCTCTGAAATCTGCTTGCTTGCAAAGGATACTGTGTATGTGTGTGTGTGTGCGCGCGTGTGTGTTAAATTCACATTATCGTGTGTAACAGACATACTAGTTAACAGAATATATTCTTGAAAATGTGCTTTGTGAGAATGTCAACAGCAGGGTTTTTCACTTGTCTGCTCTGTGATTTACTTGATCAGTTAAAACAGGCAATGAGAGGATTTGCATGGTAATCGTGTGAAGATTAACATTTTTAAATGTAACAAATTTAATATTTTATCTTACATTTTCTGTTTCTCATCATTCTTTAATGGCAGTGCCTTTTCACTTTATTGTGTAGTTATAACAAGCCTGTCTTTAGGCAGAGAGATGAGATCACCAGATTCAACAACTCCATTTCTAATTCCATTCTTTCATTTCACAAAAACATACTCTAAGCACCTGCTACACAGCAGTGAGGCAAATGTGCTTGGGGTACAGCAGCAACCAATACACGCAAACCACTGCCCGCTGGGGTTTACAGTCTACCTCCTAAAGAGTTTATCAGCCTCAGCAATACCAGAGGGAACTCAAATCAGAATTTCATAGCTGGAAAGCATCTTAGAGATCTTTTCATTCCAGCCCATTTTTAAAAAAATAACAGCCACCTTCTATTGAATGTGATTTATGTGCCAGGCATTGTGCTAAGTGCTCTCCATGCATTATCTACTTATTCCTCACCACAACCCTATAAAGTAGGAACTACTACTCCTATCCTGGTCTTACGGATGAAGAAACTGGTGCTTAAAGAAGTGAGGTGATCTGACCGCAGCCCGAAGTTATCACTGGCAGAGCAGTCTGATTTGATCCCAGGCAGTCTGACTCCACAGCCTGTGGTCTTAACCAATGTGTAGACTGCCTCAGAGGAGTGCAATAAAACCACGGAGTTTGCCCAAGTTCAATACCACTGAGTAAGAGCTAACAGGCAACTTTGAACCCAGGGATATTTTTCCTCTGCACCATGATCTGTATCTATCTGAAATAACATTCTCCTATTTTATTTTAAAAAATCAATATATCTTTTCTACACTTACTATTCCAATTTTCTTTTTTTCAACTCTGAGGCACTAAAAGCTCCATGAGGGCAGGAACCATGTGTGTCTTATTCACTGTTTTATCCCCAACCCTGAAGACAGTGCATGGCATATAGTAGACGCTAAATTAATATTTGTGGAAAGAAAAAAAAATGAGTAACTCCTCACCAAGAGGACTGAGTCACCATGATAAACTTCAGCAAGGTAATTTTGCTTATTAGAAAGTACCATGGCAATCATCACATTAAGAATAACAATCCACATGGAATATATTATATTCAGATTGCAAGAGCTGCCTGATTTCAAGCACCTAATATATGCCGAACTCTGTGCTAGGTATTTTAACCCACACAATTCTTCAAAATTGAGATGATTTTCCCATTTCAAAGATGAAAAAAATTGAACCCCATGTAGCTCAGGTATTGGGAATTAATGATGGAGGAATTTGATTTTCTGCCAATGGACTCCAAATTCTAGGCCTTTTCCATTATACTCTGCCTTTTTCCAGTTTTCTCTTTGGATTAGTGCCTGTTTTCTCCCCTAGTGAAACACACAATGGTTTACTCATCAAATTAAATGAGGACACAAGAACTCAAATATTGCTCTAGCAATGAGTACAACAATTTATGTTATATTATTACTATTATTTTTAATCCCAGAAGTTAAGTGCCAGATATACTAGAAAACTGTTTAGGTAAAAAGGTTTAGATTAATTCATGGAAAGGATGAAATGTGGATTCCAAGAAAAATAAATGAGGCTACATGAGATACTGAAAACAGTATTTTATTTCAGCTGCGCAATTGAAAAGGAAAAAGATCAGGCTGAGAGCTAGGACACCGATATTCTAATCACTTGCTTTGTCACTAATAGAGTTCCTTCAGCTGTGTGCCTCAGTTTACATATATGTAAAATGGAGTTAATTTGTGCCCTAACATTTTTGTGAAGAGAACTCTCTGAAATACTACACCCTAAAGGCCACCAATAACTTTGCAAGTTCCATTCGGATGTAAGTTACTATTAAATTCGCAATGGTCAGGCGTTTTGTTTCTTTTGTTTTAAGGTGCTCATAGGCCAGGATTCAGATGCTGGTCTTCAAGAAAACATGCAGTATGGCCAGAAGAGGACATTCCCACTCCTATAACCACAGAAAGAAGTACTCAATTTTTTGAAAGATATTCTGAGATGTACGCCATACACCTGAGATTAGAATGTAGCTTTAAGAAAAAAAGACCGTGTAGCGAAACACAAGTTTTCAACATTATAATAGCTTCAAAGATAACTCTTAACCAACTTTCTTTTCTAAAAAACTTCCTAATAAATAAAAGAGACATCTCATTTTTCATCTTTGTTTTTGTCTTTGTAACGTGTGTGTGTGTGTCTGTGTGTGTGTGTGTGTGTGTCTGTGTGTGTACATGTGAGAGGAACCAAACCTGACACAGGTCCACGGTTCTTCAAACTAACTTTTCCTTTTGTGAGGGGACTTCAACCAATAGTGCATCCAAGACTATCAGAAATGATGCCTTAAGATACTACTAACAGATCAGAATACTAATGAATGGAAAGCATATTCAAAATAGGGGGAAGTTATTGTTCTATTGAACAATGATAAATAAATTGCAAGTAGCATGATAGTCTGACCTTTCGACAGAAAAAAAAAAAAAAAAGAAAAAGCTTTAGTCAAATCATGGTTGCTTTAGGAAGGTGGAGGGCAAACAACCTCTGACTATTAGCCAAGTTTTCTGCCTGCACTCTGCTGCCTCAGTCTCACCTCCAGCCTGTGTAGAAGGCACCGTCCAGCGCAGGCAACGCTTAGGGCACAGCAGGGAGCAAGGTCACACAGAAAAGCATCAGCTACCATCACGGAACAAGATATCCTGATCTTTCACTTTGATCATTTCCAATTCATTGATTAAAAAAGAAAAGAAAGGGCTTCCCTGGTGGCACAGTGGTTAAGCATCCTCCTGCCAACGCAGGGGACACAGGGTCGAGCCCTGGTCCGGGAAGATCCCGCATGCCATGGAGCAACTAAGCCCGTGCGCCACAACTACTGAGCCTGCGTTCTAGAGCCCGCGAGCCACAACTACTAAGCCTGCACGCCTAGAGTCCGTGCTCCGCAACAAGAGAAGCCACCGCAATGAGAAGCCCGCACACCGCAACAAAGAGTAGCCCCTGCTCTCAGCAATTAGAGAAAACCCGCGTGCAGCAGCGAAGGCCCAATGCAGCCAAAAATTAAATAAATGAATAAAATAAAAAGAAATAAAAAGAAAAGAAAAAGTTACTTCAACCTGGAAATGCCATGTCATGAGTGTTCATACCCTACAGAAGGGCTCTTCTGACCTACTCACCCACTGCCCCGCCAGACATAGATAGTATCAATATTTGGTCAATCAAGCAGCAAATGAGCAAAAAAAAAAGTTCTTGAGGGAGTCCTGATATTGATTAAAGGGGCATTTTTTTAAACCACCATAACGTTGACATGAACCAAAATTTGAGAATCTTGCCAAAACACTATACAATACGTATAGTGACCGTGTCCAGATTAAAAATGGACACGTGCAATGAGATTATTATTGTCTCTTTTTTCCCTCTCCTGGCATGGAAAGTGTTAAAGAAAACAATAAAAGGACAAGTTAAGTGTACAGGGTAGGATTTACTGGCATTTACTTTTAATCTATGGCCCTTCACTCTGTAGCTTATCGGGCCTCTGTCAGTCCTTTTTCCTCCTTTATATCTCATGAGGAGCCCCCCCCCCCATGCTGCTACTGAGAGACAGAGCCCAAGTGTCTATAAGCTTTTTGTCAGGTAAAAAGAGAAGAAAAAGGAAAGGAACAAGAGGAAAAGCAAAGCTAAGAGGCATCTATTAGATGTCACTAGGCTTTTGTATTCATGTCAATGATTCAGGATTAGAGTATTTGAAATAATCTTATTGAGAGGAATCAAAAGGCCCACCGAGTGAGAGGCTGCTCTGTAGCATATGGCAAAGGCACGAACAATATCTTATTAAAGATGTGTTGGCTAACACTATTACTTTATATTATATTACAAAACTATTGTGCCTCAAACAGTTAGCAGGATGGTATAGTTACCGAGTGCCATTTTAGAGGTTATTGTGTGGGATCAAGCTATATAATTTGTCAGCTTGTCTAGTTACATCTTTCCAAGTAGGGTTTGGAGGCAAGTTTGGACCTGGAACCAAGCACTTCACCTTCAAAAATAAAAATCCCCAAAGCACACTGAGGATCACTCTGTTCCCACTGAAAGTGGAATATACATTACATGGATGAAACACCAATGGCATTCTCTTCCCCAGAACCAGTTTCATTTAGTTTGCATCATTTACCATATGTGACCCCCTCTCCCCCCATGAAAAATATGCAGGGTTTTTTGGGGGCTTGATTCCCCTCCTCATGAAGAATACACACACACACACACACACACACACACACACACTCAGCTTCACACATTAGCAGGGTTAAGGCAATTAAAATTCTATTACAATAAGTACTGTAACGTTAAAACCTTCATTTACCTCTGGACAAAAGCTTGTAACTGGAGAAAGAGTTTGCGAGGGAGATTTATCTCCATCTACACACACCTTTAAAGGCAGCAAGCAACCAAAGACAAACCTGTACTGTTCACCATATTTCACTGATTGCAATTGGAGTATTTAGGTCACTTTTATATTGTCCAGGATGGTATACAATTACACGGTTTGTAAAGGGAGGGATGAGATGGTGGGAGGAGAGAGAAGGAAAAATTAATGGTCTATTTCAGATAATACCTGATGCAAATTAAAAAGACCAAAATGCCATCTCTTTATATGCATGGGCCTCTAAACAGAGTTTTTAAAATCTGGTCAATTTTTATTAAAGAGTTTGGTCAGGTGCCTGCAGTAAGGAAAAACAAGTAAAATTTATCAATGGAGAGTTGCATTTGGGGAGGGATTTGGGTTTTTTTCCCCATTCTAAGCAATTTATTTTAGAAAAGTAAAAGCATATTTAATATAATGATATATTCTCATCACAAACTGTGCAAAGTTGTTAGATCACACACAGAGGAGTTTGTACTGCTTTTCTGTATTTTTCCAGAACTGTTACAAAAACAAAGTTATGATGACATGGGATTTAAAACCCACACCGTGGGCTGACACCCAGGCCAGTTACACATATGCACTGCTGATTCTCTGAAGCTCCGTTAAATACATTTCTTGGAAGTTGCTGCCATTATTTCCTTTACAGGAAAACCACTGTTGTTCATTATACGGTGTCTGCAGTAGTATTATACCATGTAAAAATACTATGCATTATGATATATTGTCAGCATATTTGCAGTCCATTTGAATGTATTCTGGTTGTGTATTTGGGAAGAGCTGATAGCAAATGGAATATAGACTGCTATTAGCTGATTGTATTCGTTATGTTCTTTTTTTTTTTGTATTCATTATTGTCTTATCACGGTAGCAAACTACACACAAGTATACAGGCTCATCTCATATTCAGAACGGTATTATCTGATATGTGATAAAATTTAGAATGATAGTCTCTCACATAAGTCTCATCGCTAATAATCACATATGAAT
Organism: Delphinapterus leucas; assembly: GCF_059928025.1. Lineage (NCBI taxonomy): Eukaryota > Metazoa > Chordata > Mammalia > Artiodactyla > Monodontidae > Delphinapterus > Delphinapterus leucas. The sequence goes on along the minus strand of NW_028322240.1, from coordinate 13,102,782 downwards.
TCCCACTGAGGAAACAAATGTTTAAATACGGTAGGATTAATAAACAACCATAAATTCACACTCAGGGTCAGCGCTGCCTTTCCACTTTTGGAAAAACACAAACCTCTCAAACCAACCAAGAGGACAGCAATTATCCTGCCTGCGGCAATTTTAAAGGGTGAATTCCTCCTCCTTTTATTTTAATGGAGCATTCAAAGTTAGGAAATCAGGCAATATAAAAGTCATATCAGAAATCTGAGAAATGCATTCATACCTCTGGTTCCTTGAGCCCCAGATAGCTGTCTGTGCACCTTACAGAGTGATTATGTTTAGTGGTTGGTCCTTCTAAAAACTGATGAAGACCAAAATAATGAGTTGAAAGGTCAATGAAATAAAGCCATGAAACTCTGACTAAAAGCCTCATCTGCAACTTTAATAAAAGTATGTTTATGTTCATGTTAGTTGAGGACTTTTTTTACAGAAAATAAAGGAAAAACGTTTAGTGAATTTTTAGATTTAAGTTTGATTATAAAGGACAGGGAAATCATTTACTGTCGAGGGAACCTGATGCCTTCACCATTTTAGGATTGTAGATATAGGAATTAGAATATAGCCCACCCTGCTCAATGTTTAAAAAAAACCTCAATTATATTCTAATTGTAAAGTTTTACTATTGTTTTCCTATTATACAAATGAATATATATGTTACATAAACACATCAGGATCGATTTAATCAAGAACTTAGCTTGGTGATAAGACAACACTGCGCTTTTCTGAAAAGTCCTAGTACAGCATTTAAACCTCTTAGATGAAGAATGGATCTTAAATAAAATTGTTTCTCTGAACAACCCGGACGTAATTCAACAGGTAAAATGGCCATTCCAATATTTTCACTCCTGAACATTCTATTTCAGGCAACAATCGTAAAGAAAACACATTTAGTGTCACCTAGGTGAAAGTGATCGAGTTGTGAAAGATCTTTAGAAAATCCCAGAAAAAAACAAATATACACTCTTTTTTTCTTTTTAGGAGACCCTTGGGTAAGTGTGGCCTAAAGAGCTAATTCCGAACAGGCTAAATTCTTCATGTTACAAAACTCATGTATTTTTTTTAAAATGTTGCATGTCAGGGCTTACATCTCAAATGTAGATACAGAGATTCCTATAAATGGAAAAGAAAGACAAATCTGTTAAAGCTGCACTAAGCAAACCCAAAATCTTTACAAGGATATTAGTTGGCAGGCTTTAAAAATCCATGTTTTTAATATTGGCCGTGAGGGATCCAAAACTCTCCAGTTACTCAGGCCACATTATATCCCGAAAGGACTATGTCTAAATTCACACAAGACAGGAGAAGATAATTTGAGGAGGAATTTCATCCTTTATTATTTCTATCTATTAAAAGAAAACAGTCCACTTGTCAATTCTCATGATCCACAGCACAAAGAAATGAAGAATTGGGCTCTTATTTTCTCCCTTTATTTAGTGATCCAATTATTTCATCAATCACACTGATCTTAAATTGAAAAAAACAAACAAACAAACAAACAAGTATTGAGCCATCCCCTGTCCTGCCCTACTGGAAGTAAGTGACACAAATCTGGCCGGAAACTTTAGGGCTCTATGTGAAAGGAATCCTATAGCATACTTCGGAGAAAGAAATGTTTTTGTTAAGACCATCTGTATTCATCCATGTCATTGCTCAAAGGAAAATAAAGAGTTTTGTGAAGCAAATCTAGAACGCACAGTAATCCTAACTAACTAGATAAGGAATAACAGTATGCACACTTAATATATTCAGTTCAAGCATTTATAAATAAGTTTCCACATAGAAAATGGAAGTTTTTTTATGAATTCAGAAAAACTGGGTTCCCAATTCAGACTACCCTATGTGACTTTTGTCATTATCATCTTTTCTGATTCTTACAAAGTAAACCTAATTAAGAACCTCCCTCATTAGTCTTCCAGAAAAATTAGCCCAGCTTATGCTAATTACTCCTGCAAAATTTAATAAACTCGTTGAAATGGGAATAGCCTAATGAGGTTTTATTTATTGAACTAAGATAACTCCTATGAAAAAGGTTAGGACACAAGGATATCCAATGTTTTAATAAAACTACAATTTATTCAATTTCTAAACATGAATTTTATTGCAAACCTTTTAAATTCAAATATGAGTTGCTACGCGAATACGTTAAATCAATCTCCACCTTAATCCAATAACTGCAAGTCATTTTTTGCTTTTTACTTTAACAATAATTACCACACATAGCCCTTTACCTCAACGATAATGAAATTTGCTGTTATTAGTTCCTGGTCATCAGGTATTAAACATAACACATTTGACTTTTCCCATGTCTACACAGCCCAGATATCTAGATCATTGGGCACAGCCTGGATTTTTATAATTCTCAATCAAGCCATTTGGCATTAGGCAGAAATACAACCTGGCAGTCAACTCCAGATGCCCACTTTGTACATTTAGAGAAATTTTCCTCCAAACTCGTTTGAAGTGACTTGACAAATTGTCACAATCGTAAAAAGAGTTGGGGTCATATTTTTCTTACTTTGTCGCACGCTAATATAAAAGAAGAAAGTAGAAACACATTTTCTAAATCACAGTATATAAATGCTGATTTTGTTAATTTCACTTTTTTGATAGAGTATGCCGACCTGATGTCCCCAAATCACCGGCAGCAAAAAATACAGCCAAAATTTAACACAGAAATAGCTTACCCTGTACCATTGCCGTATGACCAGAAAGCCTCTTCTATCAATCCTATAAATAGTTTTCCTGAATAACCACTGCTAAAAGTCTTTTGACTGATAAAAATAGCACTGTTCTTCCAAAACCCGAAGGACAAGCAAAGGGAACTAAAAATTATTGGTGCCCAAAAGGTGACTGCGTGTTAAACCTATGCTAAATCCTAACACAAGGATTGCCTGTACCCTCAGCTCTATAATTGCACATCGTATGCATCTTGTAAAAACAGTTACTATTGCTACTGAATGCAGGCCCCATAACCTATTTTTACAAAATATGCAGGGATTCGCATCCATAAATCTGAAAGCAAATCAAACCCTAAGCACGTAACACAGATATTATGCAATCGGTAATACAGAATCAAATTGGAAAGTATGAAATTCAAACACGGTTGTCATCATTTTTTTTCCCTTTGCAGCAATTTTATGGAATTGAAAAATCTTTTCTATTTTGCCCTTCCCTGTGTAAGTTCTTTTCCTGTTGTTATTCTCTTCGCTTGTTGTTAAAAATGGAAGTTTCACATATCAGCACAGACAGGACTGGAGCTTTTAAAACCTTTGGCAGACTGAAGGACAAATAAATTCTGAAAACTCAGATGCAAATAAAAATAGCTAAATGGGTTTGTGCATATCAGCTGGCATCACTGCTTGAAAAGACGGTTCACGGGAGACAGTGGCAACAGCCAGCAAATAAACATATGTTGGGACTCATGCAGATACCCTGGGTTTCAGCCGTTTTTCAAGTATCCCTCTCTTAAGAGACCAAGATTGGCTAACACCGTTTTCTACTTTGTCAAACCAAAAAAGAAAAAATGAAAAGGATAAATGTCATGAGTAATATCTCTAAAGCCACCGACAGTATAAAGTGCATACTTATTTTGCCTAAATTGTTTGAACTACCCCAGCCAAGAAAAGGTTTTAAGTACCCTACTGGGACAGATGCAAGGCGGCAACAATAGAAGCCACACTAATGCAATCCAGGTAACACAATCCTGTTTCAAAAACACGGGCCGGGCTAATTACAGCGCTGCTGAGTCAAGTTTCTTATGCCATCGCAACCCACAGAAACAGGTCAAAATCAAATGTTATTCAAACCACAGTCATATCAACCTTCTATATCAGAGTCACGGCTTAAAACCAAACGAAGAACTTAAAAGCTTAACCCATTCAAAAGCAAAAAAAAAGTGTTTTCATTGCGGGTGGCAAAGTAAGGTTCTTATCATCTGAACCAAAAGAAACTGTGTGGCAGAACCGAATGTTGATAGTTTCAAAGTTTGGGGGAATATTTGGGCTGGTCCTTTGATCAGAACACTTTCTTTTTGATAGAAGAGTAAAATCTGCTTAAAATAACAAATGGCATTTTGAAGAGAGGTATTTAAGTGAAACAAACAACAAAGGTTATATTTATTTTTTATCTTATTCATTTGAAGATTTATCTGCCATTGCAGAAAAAAGAAATTACATAATGGCATGTCTGCTTTTGTAGATAAACATGCTATGCTAATTCTATAGGCAGCACACAACTTCATTACACACTAAACCGTTGATGTTTTTAACTTTGAATCAAAGATATTAATCCTCACTTATCAAGCAAAGATATATGTCTTTGGTGAGTATTAGTGAAAGATATTTAGGTAAAATATCTGATTGAAATGTAAGTTTTATAAAGCTACTTGGCAATCAAAATTGGGTTTAAGCCTGAAGAATCACGTAAGTCAAAATCAACAACCGATGTTTTGTCACAAATTACAGTAAAGCAAACACTTTTTCAGTCAACTGAAAAATGACAGAGCAAGCCTCCAAAAGGTAAAGAATTGGAAAGACAGATGGGTGGGCGGGGCAGGGGGAAGGTGTCAAAAATCATTATTACCAAACCCCAAAAGGGACTTTTGTTCAGCTGTTGATTTCCTCAATGAGGGATCAGTCAGTCTTACCTGCAACACTCTTCCAGCTAACGGAGGGTGCTAGCTCTTGTCCTAGCTGACAACTGACAGTATCTATAAACCTTCCAGGCCATTTAACTCCCAATGAGTAATGCTATGTAACAAATGGTTTACCATACATGTTTCCATACAATGAATTTCAATGATTAAAATATAAAACGAATATTTGGAATGCAACTTTGCATAATCTGTGCACACACTGACTCAAAATTGCGCCGAACAACTAAAACAGATTTATTGTTCTACAGTGATTTACTTGGTCATGTCAGATTAGTAATATGGATCTGTTTAAAAACACAATAATTAAGACAAGCAGGATAAATTAATCAACTACAAGGCAGCGTGAGCTACAATCAAACACGGGAAATTACTGTAGAAAATCTTGGTTCACAGATCTCTTTAAAACTGCTTTTATGCATAAATAAAACCTTAAAGTGTAGATGGATTGCGTCCAACAGAACTACTGTAGCTAAAAGTGATAATGATTCAAACATTTTTCAAATAAAAGTTAAATATTTATAAGCACCCAACCACATTTCATAAATCACAAACTATTATTATTTTATTTCTGAAGCTTCCTGGCACAGCGTGAGGATTGAGCCACAGAAAGGCAAGAAAGAAGAAAATATGCCTTTAGGAGCGTGAATCAGACACAAAACTGGAGCAATCCAAGAAAACAGGCCTCCAAAGAACATCCCATATGGCTTTCCCAGGAATCGCAATAGCTCGGCGCAGCTGAAGTCATGACCAACAGGCAAATTTCGGCCACATGCCTTCCTAACCCTCACCCATGAGCCACGCAAGACAGGTGTTTCATTATAATGAGGAAAAAGAACCGAGAGAAAGTAGAGCGGTCCCTACCTGTCAATTATCACTGGATCTGAGGGAGTCTCATTTCGGTTGCCACAGCTTTTCTTGTCACAACAGCGGCTATGGAGCAAAAGCAAGAGGATTTAGTACAACCATTACCATGTAAAATCATCATTTAGGCAGACAGAAGGTTCAAATTGCTGGGTTGCAAATGCTAGAATTACCACAAAGCCACACCTGGCAATCAACGGATCCCTGAGACAGAACGTTCTATTTGGGTCACCTATGGGTTAATGGCCAGGCTTAACCTCTCCCTGCACAAAGGAGGGAGGGAGAGGGACTCCCACAGAGTGAGGACTGACAGCCCTAAGATGGGGTCTTCCCATCACTGCCCGCAGGATTGGAAGAGTTCACTGTGAAATGCATTATTATTACATCTACCCAATGAGAATATTCAGGGTTGTGGGTGGCTTAAACACTCTTCCCTCAAGATCACACTAATTGTGTGGAACGCGTCAATAATGAGGTATGAGTGATTTCTCCCCCTCCAGTCATTTTGTATTAAATGGATTCCTTTTTCTTCTCCTTCCTCTTTTATGGGAGACGTTTCCTTCAACCACAACCTTCCCCAAATCCTAAAACTATAACTGTTTGCTTTTGAACCATGTTCAGAATGTAAGAATAAAAGTACAACACAATAATCGAGACAAAGAGGCAAGATAAAAGAAAATAGAGATCCACACATCCTCTGGCTTTTGTGCCCTGCTCTGGTCACTGTGCAAGTTTCCTGGAAGCATTTAGGACAGTTGCTCCAAAGCCTGGCAGAAGCCTGGCAATGGACGCTCTTTATTAGGTCAGAGAAAAGGCAGACGTGGGCAAGAAAAGCACCTACTATCAAAATCCCACCCCATGTGTGACCTTAAAGTTGACAGTTTTTTCTTAACCTGAGATGCTTCTAAAAAGTGAAAAATTAGGGTTTTTGAAAACTACCCATGGTCAATGGAAAACTATCCATCTGAGACTTGTTTGCAAATAAGAAATGGGTCCACTGGCCAGTCTATACCCAAGGGCACACTATAAAAGCACGTATTTGATCAGTCAAGGAGGTGAGGGAGTTATCCAAGCATTATACATTGCCTTGCACCACAAATAAAATATGCACTTTTCTCCCTCTCGCTTACACAAGCACGCACACACACACACAAACATACACACAGACTCATTCGACTTAGTGAATCATAGAGCCTAAATTTAGAGAGCTGCTAGAGAGAAACAAACACTGAACTTCATTTTCAGGACCCAGAAATATACGCCTGCACAGGGAGTCTTTCAGCAAAGTTAGGAAGTCTCTCTTCTGGCTGTAACTATATCTCTGAAAAGAGAATCAGCTTCCATATTTGGTGCTCATTCGATTTGCTTCTCGTATCTTCAGAAAACAACAGCAAGAATTGTATCTCCTTTGTCAAAGCCCCAGCTAAAAACCATGCCACTCCCTTAAGAGCCTTTCCTTTTCTGATTCAGAGGAAACTATTTCCTCCAGGCCTGAGTTCTGCTATACTAGTACTTTGGGGATAGAAAGCGCAAAGGATCCCAATACCTAAGATGAAGAAACAAGGGAATGAGGAGTACAGTCTTTGAAATGCATACAAAAAATAATAATAATTTACAAACTAAACTCTATCCTCCCTGAACTCTACTCCCCTGCACCTACATCTCAAGGGCTTTGCCAGAAGAGCACAGTGGTTAAGCACACCGACTCTGGAATCCGAGTGGCTTGTGGCAGCTGGAGCAAGTTATTCCACCTCCTGGAGTCTTAGTTTCCTCATGTGTAAAATGGGGCGATTGTGGTACCCACCTCTAAGTGTGAGGGCTCAGATCTCCAAAAGCAGCCCAGGGACAGAGCCCAGGCCTTTTCCCAGCGATAAAAGCAATGCATGGAAAAAAAAAAAAAAAGTAATGCATGGGAAGGCCTATTTCTCCTTTCTATTTTCCATTTGTTCCTTTCTTTTTCAAAACAGCAACTGGGCAAATCCCCATTGGTCAAACCCCTCACCATTGTCCTGCCTGGACTGAATGCCTTCCAGGGACTCTTCCAACCCACCTGATGATAATTTCAGACTAGAATCTACATCTCAAGACAATGTGATTCTCTCCCTCCTCACTGCCATGACCCTCATCTGAGTCACTTTCACTTTCTCGCTTTAACTCCTGCAGTGGCCTCCCACCTGGTCTCTCTGTGTCTACTCTTCACCCCCCCATGACAGCCACAGTGATCTTTTCAAAATGTCAATTGGACTGTGTCACTTCACCGCCCAAGACCTTTTAATGGCTTCCCACCACACTGAGAATACATCTATGGCCAGACCACCTCCCAGTCTCCTGTCACTCTCCTCCAACTTGCCACTGCAGCCTCACTGGCTAATTTCAATCTCTCTAATGGGCCACGCTCAGTCTGACCTCAGGCCCAGGTCCGGGCAGGCCTCCAGGCCTGCACTGCTCTTCATCCAAGCCCTGCCTGGTTAGCCAGCCTCTACCGCCTCTTTGGGCCTCAGCCTCTAGGCTTCTTCCTTCCTCAGAGAAGCTAGCCCTGACACTTGATAGGTTCCTCTGGTTTTTCCTTTCAGGGCATGAAACACAAAGCAAATTATATACTTACATATATATTTGCATTTTTTTTTTGTCACTGTCTCCTCTCACCCCCTCCCCTACTAACTCATATGCTTCATAAAGGAACACACTGTCAATTTTATTTACCTAATGAGTAGCATAAGGCCTGAGACAGAATAGAGAAGCTCAAATATTGGTTGGTGGATTGGACGACTTCATGAATGAATGTAATGTACTGGGGAAAATACAATCCAAGAAAATAGGAAGGTAGCAGATAGAGGAAGCCAAGCTGACCCCCTGAGCAGACACTGCTGAGGAAAGGAACGTTCACCTCCATCCCACCCCATACACCAGACCACCTCCCCAAGCAAGGGCCACACTGGGCCTCAGATATGCCCTGTGCCTTAAGCACTGTCTTCAACCCCTTAAAATAAAAATGCCCTGGAGTGCAGCCAGCTAAATCGAAGCACAGCCTAAGTGAGAACCACCCCTCTCTGCTGTGCCCCAAGGGACCCAGGGAAAAAAGCAGATGCGAAGAACAGAAGCGTATAGGACTAATAGAATAGGAATAAAATAGGAATAACGAAGAAAGGAAAACAGACTAAAGGGCTGGAGGTCATTTATCATTTATAAAACCCTATACAAAGTATGAAAAATAGCCCAACAGGTTTCCTGCTTTCCTGCCTCTCAAGTCATGTCACTGCATCACGTAGTCATCATCCCCAAAACGGGATTCTTGGGCTCTGCTCTGCGTCTGGAGTGGCAACAAAACAGTGTCTACAGTTTAAGCCCACTTTTAAAATATATTCATATACACATATACATATATGTGTGTGTACATATATACATGTAAATATGGAACTGTGTGCAGCATTAAAAAGAACGAAGGTGGGTTTGTACACACCATCACGGAAAGAAGTTTGTACACACCACCTACATCATATTATGTACACACCATCTACATCATATTATGACCTGAGAAAGCCAAGCTGCAGAATAGTATGTACGGTATAGTCCTACTTCTAGGAGAAAAAAAGGAAAGACTGAGAGAGAGGAAGGGAGTGAGGGAAAGAGACAAATAGTCTCACAAGCCAGTTCACACCCTCACTTCACTCAAATTTCTGCACAAAGTGACAGCCTGCAGAAGCCCTTCCCTGACTACCCCCAGAGCTCTCTAGCCCCTCATCCTGCTTCACTTTTCTTCCTAGCACTCATCACATTGTCATTTATATTTGTCTTCTTATTTATTGTCTGTCTTTGAGTACAAGGGTCTTAGACTGTTCTGTTCATCCCTGAGTCCCCAGCAACTAGAACAGAGTGCGGCACACAGTAGGCCCTCTGGAAGTATTTTTTGAATGAATGAATAGAAACTTCAAAGAAATAGCCTATAAGGAGTGGAATAAGTGGGGAAGTATAGAGGATATATATTTTATTTCTGTACTCCTGCAGTCTTCTGCTTTGTATTGCAATATTATTTTCCTATTAAAAGACTAAAAATCAACTGCAAATTGGGGAAGGAAGGTCTTCCTTTACGCTGAGCTGGCATCTAACCCCCTAAAGCTCCCTAGTTCTAACCCAGAGCCAAGCAGAGCAAGGACCTGTCTTCCTTCCCTGTGATGGTCTTTCTTGCCTTCTTGTCTTCTCTTTCCTCCCTTCTCCAAGCCGAACTGCTCCCTATGTCCCTCTACTGAACTCAGAAGGACTGAGAAAGGTGGGTACCAACCAGCACCATACACAAGGCAGGCATTAAGCAAGAAGGACAGAATGAAGGGAGAACAGATTCACTTGTGTTTAAGGCAGGAGAGGTCTCGGCCTGAAACAATACAGTACCTGGAACAACAGATGCAAAAGCACTTCAAGGGAAAAGTCACCAGGTTAACAGAAGAAATCACAGTGCCAATCATGTCCTCATTACTGTGTGACTGATGGATCTTCATCCCTTCAAATGCTGTTCTTTAGACTCCTACTGTGTTTGTCAGGCACTGCACCAGGCACAGACCTGGCATTTGCTTCCTAAAGCAGGAATCTGTCAGGGGGCTTGGAGTTTCCTCATTTGCTTTGTCACAGGGCAGGATTCCCACTACTTCACATCCCTTTGCAACCTGCAACCCAAGTGGCAGGAGAGCAATGTGGCCCATCACTGGAGTGGGGACCCCGCACCCCGTGTCCTACGTACACTGTGGACTCAAAACAGCAGCCCTTTCCCCAGCAAGATTGTGCATCCCTCGGACAAGCTAGTCCAGGGAAAAGCAAGCTTGTGAGTTTCTTCCTTAGCAGCATGACACAGGTGGCATCTCTCTAGTGCACTGACACATGACTTCATAAATCACGGCAAGAAACATATACTTGTTTCCTGGTCACGAGGCCTGCAGATCCTCATCTTAGGGACATGGAACTTCTTCCCATAAGTAGAGGCTCTCTCAAGTGGAGGAAAGCATCAGCTCCATCTCTAAGCCTTACAACAAAAAGCAAGATTATCTTACCCATTTAGCCAAAGTGGCTAGAGAATGAGATATATGAGTTATCTAAATAGTCTGATTAATAGTAATAAGCTCATTCTTTCCCTCAGTTAACCAACTTAAGTTTTTCCATTCTTTAAAAAAAGACACACTCCTTCTTTCCTCTTGAGTTGGTTTCTTCACTGTCCAGCTGTCCCCTTGCCAGAGTTGCCATCACTCCTTGCCACCTGAACCCCATAAAAGCTGGCTTCTGGGCCTCAGCGCCAACTTGATTGTCCTCTCTTGAAGTTCACCAGTGACTTTCTGGTGCTTTTCTCAGTATTCAACAAGTCTATCTGGATCTCCCTACACTTATTACATGGATGGCTCCCAGACTTTGAAACACCCTCCTTTTATTTCTATGCTCTGTATGCTCAAGGTTCTTTTTCCTAATTCTCGAACACACTAAATGAGACTGTTGCCCAAGGATGTATCCATGGCCTCTTCTCTTTCTATTCACCTATCCTTGTCAATCCCACGTAAGCCCATAGCTTTACTTTGCACCTTTGAGAAAAGACCTCAGAAGTTGGTTATCCTTCGCCCTGACTCTCTGCCCAGCTCCAGGCCAAAGGCCCACCATCTGTAGACCTCTCCCCAGAGAAATCCTGCCTGGACTGCCAACAAATGGACCAAAACACTCCTTCATGCACCCTCTAAAATCCGGGTCCTGTTTCACCTTCCTCCCAATCCCTGCAGCTAAAACCCACCTTTCTCTGAGCAGCTGTGGTCTTTGGCCTCACCTCTTATCCCTGTCTACCCTTTCTACACTGCTGTCTAGTTATCTGTTTTATGAGTCTCATTCTCCCAAGCTAACCTGTCAGCTCTCCTACTATAGGGGCCAGTCCTCTTTGGCTCTTCATTCCACCGTGCTTTGCACATAGTACGTGCTAAAAGAATGAATGAAAATATCCTTAACAGCACACCTAGAATGAACAAAGCATGTTAACATTTTAGTAGACACTTCCCTTCCTTTCAATATTCTCTTACCGTCTTTCCCTTTGAGCAACTCTGTGCCAGGTACTTAACTAGGCACTGCAGGTGTTGCTACTACTGCTCCCACTACTTCCACTGCTTCTATTAATATCAATACTAATACTACTGCTGCTACTATTAAGAATGACAATAGACATTCGGCACTTACTATGTGTCAGGTACCATGATAACCATTTATCGGGATTACAGCATTTAATCTTAACAACCACCCTATGAGAGAAGTAATAGTTTCTCCCCATTTCACACATGGGCAACTAAAGCAGAGAGGAAAACTGGGTAACTTCGTCTTCAAGGAGCTCTTAGTCCAGCAAAGAAAGACAGGCCTTGGACACACAATTACAATGTGCTGCATGCTATGAAGGAAAAGCGCAGGATATCACAGGAATGAATAATAAGGGGACCTCGCTCAGGCCAACAACCAGGGATGCGTAAGTGGGAATCTAAAGGAAAAAAATGAGAATACACCAGCCAAAGAGGAAGGAAGAACAAGCCATATCAAGGGACCAGGCTAGCCCTGGGAGCTCATGGTCCACAAGATGTTAGGCACGGACAGTGGGGGAAAAATGCCTTCCTAAATACAGCACCCATCCCCTGCAATTGTCCTGTTCACTGGAAAGGGAGAAAATCTGCTTTGCCCTGCCTGGGGGGCTGGGAACTGGACGCACCTACCAAGTAGAGTTCCTATTTTCCATTCACATTTTAAACACAGGATGTGGAGATGCATTTATAATCAAATGCTTTGTGGAATGAATCCTGCTTCTAAAAATCCTTCATGGGGCCATACTTTTTAAGAGCTTAATCACCAAGTATTAGCAAAATGTAATAATGATGATTGGTATAATAAATTCCAGTTTACCAAAAATGCAGAACCTCTCCCAGAATTCCATGGAAAGAGTTTTATGCCATCAAGTCAAAGGGGTTTTGTCTCAAAGAGAGACAATAACAATCCCATGGCAGTAAGTCCTTTAGACAGCTCATGCAATAGGGTTACCCTCTCAACAGAACAAAACTGATTTTTTTAAATTTGTAACCACCTAATACACAATTCCCTGGTGTTTATTTTTTTTCTTTTTTCTTTGATGACAACAAAACAGAATCATCCCAAGCCCTTTCCTGTCGATCTAAATTCTCTGTGTCTCCTTCACCCGTAGCTCCAACATACTATAAATATACCTCTTTTGTGACATAAATGCAAAGTTTTATTGTGCCGTTAGCCTTGATAGAAAGCACTGCAGAAAGTTGTTTAGAAATTAAATATCTAAAACAACCTATTTTAAAATCCAGGGCCCTCACTATTTCATGTCTGCAGTGAAGAAATTTCATCTTGGGGAGAGCAAGCTGTCTTTCACACCATATGGTTAATGGTGGTGCATAGCAATTAGCCAGGCTGATTAATGGTGAACAGACTCTAATTTTATGCTTATAATTGAGCCTGCATTTGCACCCCTGGTGCAAATTCAGCACATCCCAACTTCCACTTACAACAGGCAAGAAATCAAGAGAAATAGGATGGTGTGGAAAGTGAGAATTTTTTTCCTAAAGCCCCCTAAAGAGCATCAGATTTGCAATTTAAAAGACTGTTAGCCACACAATAGATGACAGGCTTGTGTAATAGGGTCATGGCGGCCTGGTAAACAAACAGTACCCCTTACACATCTATAGGCAGCCAGGAAAACCATCATCTGTAACATTAGCAGGATGACATTTTGAATATGGCTCTTCCCTCTTACCCATGCAGTACAAACATCATTTGCCTTCAGTGGCTTGAGAATTTTATTCTTTGCTATTTTTATGTTTCTAAAATATAGAAAGAACGTCAGCAGTAAAGCACATCAACCAGCATCATAAAGTACTTTGGACCAATGAATTTCCAGAACAAGAAAAATATAAATTGCATTAACAGAGTGTAGGCTTGTGTGTGAAAGGGATAATATATCTTAAGTATTTTAAGAATAATTTCTAGCATAGTCCAAACAAGTACAGATATGAGATGCAAATCTATGATTTATAGATATTAGTTGGCCTATTGGTTGAGATCCATCTTCCTGTCTCCTGTTTGCTGGAATCACATGGAACAGAATACGGAAAATTCATTCTAACAACATGCTAATTGTGGGAAGACGAAATAGAAATATGGCTGGAAAAATAGTAATACGAAGGAGGTCATTTTTTTAATGCTTTTCAAAATGATTTTACTCATTTTATTCTGAAGAGCGCAGCTCAGCTTTAGCTGTGCAATTGTTGTATACAATATAACACTAATTTTGCCTAATAATATCTTCTAAGAAATCCATGACCATATTTTTGGATTTTGTTGCTGCTTTAAAGTTAGAGAGAAGCAACCTGTTTTCGGAACAATTAACAAGTTTTACAAATCACTAAAGTGAAAACTTGTGAAACTCCTGTGTATTTTAGAATAATATATTAGCAGAATGTTTTTTAAAAAGGAGAAAAAGAAATTTTTACATACATATTACAGATATAGAAGAAGTTACTACTTGGGACTTCACTAAGGAAACACATTAATCTCTTTTCTATTTTATTTCCACCTGTAGAGTTTCCAGATTGCTTTCCCCGCAAGTCTGTGGGCAGCAAATAAACCCACCCATGCCGAAGCAGCAGCTGAAACTCCTAAATGGTTTGGTCAGTAACAGTCAGGAGCCAAGCATGCTTTGTGCCAGGGGAGCCTGCGTGGCTAACAAAGCAATTAGTAGCCCTTCCCTGATGCAGAGTGTCATCGTCATGCTTTATCCAATTACTCAGAATATATCAGAAGCAAAGTGCCAGCGTTATTTTACGAAGAATTAGAATCCTAAACTGCAAGTTACAAGGCTGTTCTCTGGTTTACTCTCTCCCATGTGGAGGGTTGGCTGAGGCCATGGAAGTGAATGTGGTCTGCTTGCCTGGTTTCAAACGTAGCTTCAGACAAAAATAAAGATACTCATTTGTGGACAACATGAATGTTTATACCTTTCAGTGACTCATCTTTGCCATCCTTCCAAAAGCTCGCTACATTTAAGAAATGTTAGCTACATTGTCATAGTTATATAAAAGGTAACTAAGATTAAGAGATCAGATGTTGGGTTGGTGTGGGGAGGAATGATGCCTATGTACGGATGGTCACACTGTTAAGTGGAAGAATTAAAAAGGGGAACTATAACTTTCAAGTCTTATCCAAACAGAGGTTTCTGCTGACCTCAATAGAACTCTTATTTTACTAGCAATGCAGTTGAGCACATATATTAACACTAGAAGGGTTATACTGTATTTTACTCAATTGAAAGGAAAAAGGAGAGGGCACTGCTTTGTGCCCATTAACAATGCGATATCAAAATTGGAACGTATGTCTTTTAGGATGAAATCTAATAAATAACTGAGAACCACTGCGATGCCTGACACTTTACTACCAAATAGTCACATCTAACAGTTTTTAGATTGTCTAACAGAAGATAAACATATACCCAAAAATAGACCTGAATTCACCTAGATTTGAGATACAAATTCATCTTCTCTTTGCTAATTAAAGGGAAAGAAAAAGGTATTTCTTACCTGCACATGATTTCGTGTGTGAGCAAGACTCGGCACATTTCTGGGTTCTTGTCTTGGCCTTCATACACTATGGCCTGTAAACAAAGGCACGATTTGAGCTAAGAATGGAACCAAGTAGCAGAGGACAAACTACCACAGTCAAGTTCTTGACCATTCACCACTGCCGCAAGGCCAATTAGCTTTCAGAGCCAAAGGCCTCACTGGGCTGATTGTTTTAACACAGTTGTTAAGGATCAACCCAAATTGAGTGGACGGGGATATGTTCCTCTCTGTCCCATCAACCTCCTTACTATAACAGACATCTTTGGATCCTTGTATGAGATGGGCTTCTGTCGTCAAGACAACCACAATTCTCTCTTCAATTCAGAATAAAAATAAATCTAATCAATGGGGAAGGAAAAACCCAGAAGGCTTAGCAGATTGAGATACTAGTGACTTAAAATATAGAAAAGCACATGGATTTTATTTTTAAATGATTCGTATTTGTCGCCTCATTTTACTACTTCCAACTCCAACATGTAATATTCTAGAGGTAAGTAGTAGAAAACAAGTGAGGGTATGGTTAATGAGTCCATGCACTGTCTTGAGATGATTCATCCATCAGGGGAAATCCTTCCTGCCTACAGGTTGAAAACATGTGCTCTCTGGGGTGTATAACCACCCAAACAGTAATACTCGCCCGCATATGCGGGGGGACAGGCAGGGTTGGGGCAGGGGGAGTTAAGCCATAGTTATCTCCCTCAACTAAAAAGAATTACATCTGACTCTCAAAATTTGGAGTCCCAAACCACATCACCAGCCAAGATGTTTTTGTCTGTTTTTAGTAATATGTGTACAAACATTTTCCTTAAGGTCACCAGGCAGTTTCCTTGAGACCTCTGCTTAGTGGAAGATCTACATGTTAACACCTGGGCCAAAGAAAAGCTCACAGCTATGGATAGAGCAGTGCTCTGCATGGGGATACATTTTAACTAACTTAACAATGTAGCACTGCATAGTACTAATATAACACAGCTTCAAATTGTTAACAAAATTACTTTCACACATTCAGATAACTCACTTTCTTGGTGATGAAACTACTTAAGTTAACCAGAGACTATCCTTTTTTAATGATACACAGAAACTGCAGTAACTAACTTATAGTTGGCTAGAATGTGCTTGTTTATGAACCTGAGACTTTTAGAACTGTAAATGATGGAGGATAGCTTATGACACTATGCGTGCAGACCTTCAAAGCAGGCTCTGACTTTGTTACCTAACTCCATTACAAAACAAAAATTGCAACAAATTTTAAAATGACAAAAAGTACCTGCATGGGCTTCCCTGGTGGCGCAGTGGTTGAGAGTCCGCCTGCCGATGCAGGGGACACGGGTTCGTGCCCCGTTCTGGGAAGATCCCGCATGCCGCGGAGCGGCTGCACCCGTGAGCCATGGCCGCTGAGCCTGCGCGTCCGGAGCCTGTGCTCCGCAACGGGAGAGGCCACGGCAGTGAGAGGCCCGCGTACGCAAAAAAAAAAAAAAAAAAAAAGTACCTGCATAAGGAGAAAACATTTTCTACCATTGGCCCATCAAAAGCATTTATATGGTTAGACTGTTATAACCCTACATTTTTTTTTTCTTTTTCCCCTTACGCAGGCCTCTCACTGCCGTGGCCTCTCCCGTTGCGGAGCACAGGCTCCGGACGCGCAGGCTCAGCGGCCATGGCTCACGGGTGCAGCCGCTCCGCGGCATGCGGGATCTTCCCAGAACGGGGCACGAACCCGTGTCCCCTGCATCGGCAGGCGGACTCTCAACCACTGCGCCACCAGGGAAGCCCAACCCTATATTTTTTAATGTTTTATTTTGCCATAATTTTAGATGTACAGAAAAGTTGTAAGGATATATAAAGAATTCCAAGATACTCTTTCCCAGATGCCTCAAGTGTTTACATTTTAGTAAATTTGCTTTATTCTTCTTTCTTTCTCTATTTTCTTTTCCTGAACCATTTATTAGTTAACTGCAGACATGCCCTAAATACTTCAGTATGTATTTCCTTAAAACAAGGAATTATCTTACATAACCATAGCACAATTATCTGAATCACAAAATTAACATTGATACAATAATCTAATCTAAACATCTGAGGTTCACCAAATACCCAATAATGTCCTTTATAGCAAACAACAACAACAAAACCAATACCAATCACTGCATTCAGTTGTCATATCTCCTTCAATAAGGAATATTCCTGAGTCTTTGTATTTCATGACATTGACATTTTTGAAGAATATAGGCCAGATATTTTGTAGAACATCCTCAATTTGGGTTTGTCTAATGTTTCCTCAGACTTAGACTAAAGTTATGTAATTCAGGGCCAGAATACCACAGCCATGACGCTGAGTTCTTCTCCCTGTATCACATCACACTGTCAACTCGTTCCACTAATGCCAGTAAACTCTGACCATTTGGGTAAGGGGGTGCCTGCCACCCATCAGAGAGCACAGCCAGATTTGTGTACTGTAAAGTTACTACTTCACTTTAATTCATAACTATCTTCTGGGGAAATCATCTAGATTATGTTAACATCATATTATGACTTAAATTTTCACCCATTAGTTTTAGCATGCACTGATGATGCATTCCTGCAATCTTAAAAGACCTTTTAAATACCCAGGAAGTTGCTTTACTCGAGAAAATGCATTAAGTAAATTGAAAATGTTTTAAAAACCAAAACTTATATCTGCCTGCTTTATTTACTACAATCACTGCTTTAAAAAATCAGAGACACTGTAAATAACTGATTAGATCTCACACATGGTGCTAAAAAGTCTATTATGCATTTCTGAGAAATCCTATTATCACTACATGTTTTGTGTGTTCTCTTAACACCCCTGAAAACCTGTTTCAACTTTAGTTTTCTGTCATGCTAAACTAATACAAATAACTTGGTGAATAAAATTCATAAGTATTAATGGGGTTTTCCTTCCTGTTTCAAAAAAAAATTGGTTTTGGGAGGAGAAAGGAGTATCAATTACATCAGACCTTCTCATTTTGACTCTTTCTAGATAATACCAATATTATTTTTTACTGAGGCTGCTGGTTCCACTGAAATCAGTGGGCCCATGATGATACTCAATTAAAGATATGCTGCAGTGAAAATATGTTGACGCCCCCCCAAACAGTAGATGACCCATGGTCTCCCAGGTATCCCATGTTTTTGTCTTTGGTGACTGAACATCATTTGTTGAAGGCCCATGGCCTCCGTAATACATCTCTGCCAAATGTCAACCTGCCACTTCACTTCTGGCAGCAGAGTCAAAATGGAGAATCTTCTCTACATCAAGCATAGAAAAATGAAAGCATGAGTCTGGATTTGCTCAGAAATAGTTAAAACTCTGGGGACAGAAGGAAGCATGAAGTTTCTTCTGTCCCTTTCCTTGGGGCCTCAGCAGAACAATACTTTTCAGCACATAAACACAGATAAAGAAGTGCTTGCTGCTTCTGTGACTTCTGAAATAAAAACAAGTGAAACAGAGTCTTCTCCCTCTCCTAAGGAGTAGAACTAAAATTCTGGAAATAGAGTAATCTAGAACCTCAGTGTAATAAAGTTAGCTACACAGTGAAACTCTGTCAAAGGCAGCTCCACCTCCAACCTTGCCTAAGCAGTTTTTGTTACTGAAAAAGCTTGTTAAAACACACACATGCACACACACGCGCGCGCACACACACACACACACACACACACCACACGCACCACACACACACACACCACACTATTATATAAAAGTATGGTCCAAGAAATCGACATTCTGATGAGATCCAACATAGGAAAACAGGATAAATCTATTTTGATGAACGTCTTCAATGTAGAGTGTCAACAATAAAACAGACTTTTTAAAAATGCCTACAAGTTCTCCCTCCAGCTTTCACACATATCAAATCTCTACCATGTACATTTAGTACACACGTCAAGACTGGTTCACAGTTCAGCAAACCCAGACTTCGAGCCTAAAAGGAAAGGGGTTCTCTAACACCAGCTTAGGGAGAAGTTTCTGCTTCTTTTCCCAATTTAAATACGTGCCTCTGTGCGGTGTGAGTGAAGCTCATTGAGGCCGGATCAGTTGGGAGATCACAGAAGCATATAAACAGCACTGACTACTTTAAGTGAAACCATTTTAATAGACAGCTGGTCTAGGACCTAGACAATGGAATACCAAGAAGAAGGCTTATCTTCATCCTCCATAGTAAGTCATGCATCTGCTCACTGGGAGGAAGGTAGTCTGCTGTGAGAGTGACAAAAACAACAGTGGTTTAAAGAAACCAGTGTGTTCATCAGCAGTAAGGATGGGAGGCCTGTTACAGAGACGGGCGGGAGCGGGAGAGAAAGCATATCAAATACATTATTTAAATAAATGATTTGATGGTGAAGCAAGTTGAGGTTTTAACCTAAGAAACAACAAAAACAACAACAAAATACAATAAAATAGAAAACGATGTTTACATTAATCCTGCCAATGCAAATAAATCCCTTAAGGTGACAGGAATGCTTGTACAGGAAAAAAAGTAAAAGAATAAACAGCACAAACTTCATCTCAACTTTAAAAACCTAGTGAAATTGATAAACAAGTTGTCAAAATTTGACATATTTGGAGCAGGTTTATTCTTCTGATATACTAGCCTCCCTTTTCTTAACGTTCTCCTCTAATGAGCATAATGAAAATATCACAATTATTGTTAATACTCTGTTGACTTTCTGATTGAGGTTTTTTTCAAGAATAATTTTTTATAATAACAAAAATGAAGGAAAAAATAGGAATTGTTAAACTTTCACATCCTTACACAACAGTGCCAGAAGGTTTGCTGTGAGAGGATGAAATGCCATCAGTTTCAAATGCCCAGTTACACATTAACCTATACCAACTTTGAAAAGAAATCAATCAATAGAAAAAATCTGCCTCTGTTGCCACTGTTTTAGAAAGCATCTTGTGAATTGTGGTTCATCTCCACTTTTCTAAAATATCACTGGGTCTTAAAAGTTAATTGAAACTTACTATGGATAAAGACCACACAGTAAAACAAAAAATAGATGGTGAACTTACACAGGGATCACACTTCAATGGGATGCCAAAAGAAATACAGAGAATTGAGCACAGTTTTCTTTGTTTACTTTTCTAATGATTTTAACTCTTTGTGTTCCATGCAAAAATAAAGTGAGCAAGGAGAATACTTTTGACTTTGGTTCATTAAAATCTGAAAGGTTTTTAGGAACAAAATGTTTTCATTAGGAGTCTTTCTTGGTTTACAAACCAACAATCGGAGACTTGTCATCATTAATTTAGAAAGACAGAAAAAGATAATGAAAGGAAAGAAAGAAAGAAAAAAGAAAGAAAGAAAAAAGAAAGAAAGAAAAAAGAAAGAAAGAAAGAAAAAGAAAGAAAGAAAGGAAGGAAGGAAGGAAGAAAGGGAGGGAAGAAGGGAGGAAGGAAGGAAGGAAGGAAGACAGGTAGATAGGTTACCTATAACTAACAAAAACTCCTAATTTTCCATTTAAATCAAAACAGTAACCTTGAAAATACATCACTCTTTTTTCCAAATACAAAATAAAAGGCTAAACCTAATTTGTCACCTTAAAGAATACATTCATGAATGTACAAAGTATCTCCTTCAACCAGAAGTAAAGTGTCCTATAAATACAGACTGTCAACACAACTTTGGCAGCAAATTACCAAGAATCAAAACTAATAAAAAAAAATATGAACACCTACATTATCAACATGCTGTAATATTAATCATTACTTTCGACCACCAAGTTCCACTTCTTGTCATTAAAAAAAAAAAAGTGTTAGCTAATGCGGTTCGAGAAATTTCCAGTAGGTGAGGGAGCCTTAGTTAAAAATTAACCTGTGCCAAAGAAAACACTACAAAATTGACGTTTCATAAACAATTGTGTCAAACAGCAATCCAAAATTAATAGTGAAATAAAATAAAAAATTATTTTGCTTCAATTAGCAGCTTAGCTACTGGTGAACAAATTACAAAGATGTAATTTAAGCTCAGCAGCTAAGCAGGCCTGTTTGCAGAACTGAATTAGGAAAGTTGCAAAGGAATGATATCATATTCAGTATGCTGTTCAGTTACATCACAGCCCTGAATAAAAAGAGAGCTAACCAAAAGCAGTTAGCTTCAGAATGCATCTTTTGTGTCTCAAAGAAATAAAATCTCTCATATTATTCAAACACTAAGATAAAAACTGAATCATTCTAACAATATCATGCAATATTTCTTTTTCTAGCAGTAATAAAAGATATTTCACTCATACGATAACTACATTTACATCTATATTAGTAGATACAACTGGCTTTG
This sequence comes from Delphinapterus leucas, assembly GCF_059928025.1. NCBI lineage: Eukaryota > Metazoa > Chordata > Mammalia > Artiodactyla > Monodontidae > Delphinapterus > Delphinapterus leucas. The sequence goes on along the minus strand of NW_028322240.1, from coordinate 13,081,300 downwards.
TCAACTCAATGGGGTAATAATAGTAATAATAGTAAAATAATAAAAGCAGCTAATTTATTAAGCACTTAGTGTATGCTAGTCACTGTTCTAAGCATTTTCCATGTATGAATTCATTTAATTTTCACAACTGAGCTTCCAGGTAGGTGCTACCATTACCTCAATTAGTTTCCAAATGCTTACATATTTTAATAACTAAGACCAAATCATTCTTGCTCAACAACTATATAAACAATTCACCAACATCCAGACCCTCCTTCATTCCTCTCAGCAATATAAGTAAAGACACAAGAACAGAGTATCCGTGTAGTCATACAAGTTCGATAAATGCATCACTACTAATACGTTCATTTTTAATGCTGTTCAAACATTCACATGGAAACAGCTCTAGCGTAAATATCCCCGAACAAATGGCTGTATATTATCCAGGAGGGAGCAGTTGGACCGCCAGACTGGGAAAGTACTAGGCCATCTGGCTCCGGCAATCTCTCCAAAACCATCAGCTTTGTTTTCACCCCCAGACTCCAAACAACACATTTTCCACTGTGATGAGTTTACATTTTCCCAAACACAGGTCCTGATCATGCATAAAAATCCCAAACTTCTTCATTCCTCTATGTGCAAGGAAATTCAAATCACCTGCATTTTTGACATGTTACCAAAGAAGAGAGAAAGCTGCTAAAATATGGCTCCTAACTATAAACTTGCCCTGTCATTGCTTGTTTGTTTCCCCAAATATATGAAAGAACCTCTCTGCTGGCCTAGTTGAATTCCTTAGGAACTTATTGATACACTAAAAATGTGTTTATCTACCAATGAAGAACCATGAACAGGAAGGGTTGTTAATCAAGTCTACGTAGCTGTGGCAGGATATGATGAAACAATCAATCGGAAAAAGTGCACTTGCATCAATAACTTGAAATACCGGGAATATCAAAACAAATATATAAAGATTAGCTGGAAAGAGAACTATGACAGCAGTTCTGATTATTGTACCTTAGACTTCCCACAGTGCTGGGACTTTTTAGGGGTCCCCTCACCATATCACCTACCTTCAAATCCATACACACAAAGATTATGTGACTATTATTTTTCCCTTTCCAAAAAAGAGCTTTGGTTTGGGGGCAGGGAATGTTTTGTTTTTGATAACTTTATGGAATTTGGTACTCTTTCTTTGAATTATAAAAATGTCCCTTTTTTCAAAGCAAGATGGTAAGAGGGCAGATAAGTTAATGGTTTTTTTTTTAAAAAAAAAAACTATTTAAAGGTAACTCACTGAAGCAATCACAGAATGTAATTATATCTCAAATACTACAGGAAAATCTGAACTGAGGCACATTAAAACTCAGACCTCTCCCACTGAGTTCATTTGAGTTTCTGCAGTAGATACCATTTCTGGATGCAACAGCCATAAACTTCTGGATCCTACAGGCCTTTTTGCATGCTCACTAATGGAATACCAAAAACAGCAATGACAAAAAAAAAAAAAACAAAACAAAAACACCCTATTTTTAGTCCAGCTAAACTTGGTTTTGCAAAACCCTTCCCAAAAGCAAGCTTCTTATTTTCTAGCTGGTGGACAAATATTTTAAATATAATTATATCCTTAGTGTTTTATAAGAAAAGCATAGGGATAAGAGGGCTCAGATCCTTACACATTCACTTCTAATAAAGCTTTCCCTTTCCTGGTAGAGTCCAAAATTAAGAGTCATTACCCCAAATAGTGTAATGAGACACTTTGAAAAGGTGTGAAATACTGTGTCATACCAATACATCTTGGTTGATTGAGTACATTTCTGTTTGATCTCAAAGCTGCTAACTCCACCCAAGATCACGAACATTCTATGAAAATATAAAGTGCACAGCTAGTTTTGAATTTTGCTTGCCAAAGATTCCCTTCAAGTTTTAACCCCAACTTCTGAGTCAAAGATATGACATCACATACATAAAGCTGCATCTCTGATGTGAAAAATGTTACGATAAATAAGCAGCTAAGAGAAGACACTTGAACTCTGCTTAGATACTCCCACTGAAACTTATGATGTTATTAGAACTCATCACATCACTGTAATTATTCCATTCAGCACTCTGAATATCAAAATCCTGAGTCCATCTACCTGGAATAATTTCACAGGGGAAAAAGAAGTAAGCGTTTAATTGGTCACCTTACGTCAAGACTTACTTCTGATTGAAGGGGTCACTGCACACTTAACTAAAATAAAAAATTTAAGAAACTTAAAAATCAGACTTGGCATTTAATTATCACAGAATAATTTCAAGCTAGATGAGAATCCACTGTTTTACTCATCAAAGCTAAAACGTAATAATTATGTCACAGCTAAGGAAAGTCATGCTCTTCACGCTGATCTGCTTTTTGAAGACTATTGTATTAGCTGTGTACACAAGAAGCTCACCTACTTCCCAAACTCTTACAGCACATAATCAAGGAAAAAGCAACCGGATAACAGGCAGGGATTGCCTTTCAAAGTAAAAGCTACAGAGAAGGCATTAGACAACTATTATGAAAGCAAACAGGTATACCTGGAAAAATCTTTTTTCTTGATATTTTTAAACTAAATTCAGATAATTACTAAGCCTTTTTTTCAGGTCACTCCCCACCAAAATATATAATTGCCTACATTTATAATTTTAACTTTCAGTGAGATGTCACAGTATGGCAAGTAACTCTCTTATACCTGCTATTACTACACTATATCTTATTCTGGTCCCACTCCCACCCCCACCACCGATAGAATTTATGACACCAAGCAGTCAAAGAATGCCTTAGCCAAAGTTTTTCTTAAGCTCTATGACCTTGTTAGTAAAATGATATTAGATGTATTGCTTTATAAAAATCAAGATTATTCTTCCAACTTAGAAGAGTGTGTAAAGTCAGTTCATCTCATAATGGGAAGATCAGTTCTTGTGGCACTTTTGGTTTAAGGGGCCTAAAATCAAACATGTCCTAATTTTGTGTTCCTTACAACTGTTCACTTCATAGAGTTGCCGATAATTTAATATTTAAGTGGCCAATGCTTCACAGGCAGACAGGTCTTACATACTGGTTTGTGGGGAGTTTTTATTCTTTAAAAAATAAACTCTAATAAGTACATAAAGAATATGTATTAGAAATCATACTTTCCCTCTCCCCCTCCCATCTTTTCTTTCCTCTGATGGGAATGGCAGGAAAAGATACCCAGGGTATCAAAGACAATTTTTTAACAACAAAATTCCACTTAAGACATTTTTGTTTTGATATCATTTTTTTAAAAAGTTACTGAAATAAGGCTTTTGCATTTTTTGCTTGGCAGGAAAAAAATTTAACAAAATGCAGAGCGTCCAAATCAAAGGGAATTATCCTATGTTATGATCAAAACCAGTATAGTAATAATAATAAAAAACAATAATAATACCAAGAGTAAAAGCATAAATGTGCGTTTACTCTGAACTATCAACTAAGAAATAAAACAGATCTTGAAGAAAGTCAAATATTCTAGGCTAATAACTTGAAATAGATTTCAAGAGATATGTATTTATCATTTTAAAAATTACATGTCATACCCTCATGCTTTTTACTTGGTTCACAATGAAATAAAGGTAAAAATTACAATTAGCTGTTATTAAATTGGTTCTTGCTAAGCAGATTTTAAAACTCCCAACAGCTTATTAACATGCATTTTGTACAACATGTTTAAGTCATGGGTATCTAAAAACATTTTTTAAGTATGCATGTATTCTCTAATTTGAAACCTTCCAAGCCAGTATCTATGAAAACTACACCCCTTATTTTAAAGGGAATATTTTTAAATCGCAATCAAGCAAACCAGTTTTAACCCTCTCACTAAATTGATGGTCAGTACACAATGGGTAACTTTTCTTTGTTCTGATTTCTTTCTCCCACCCAATAAAACTGTCTTCTTTTTTGTCACAAAATCCTCCAACTACCTAACCAGATATTTAATTCTTAAACTTTTTCTTAAAATTAAAAAGAAAAAATGTTCCTGCCCCTCGTAAAAACGTCAGACCTCTTTTCTGACTCGGCTCATAATTGTATCTTTTGAACCATAACTCAACCTTAATGTATACTGCTTGGCACCCGCGTGTTGGGAGCTAAAGAAAACGCCGTCTATGTACCTTTAAGACCACAAGCTCACTCATGCTGCCTGGCTTCTTGCCAAACTTGGAGGCAAAAGCCAGGAGGATTTTTGCAAAATATCTTCGAACAATTGTCGCTCCGTCTTCCAACACTACCACCACCACCATCCCTTTTTTAAAAAAATGTGTAGAGTGGGTCAAGTGCGCTCTCAGACCATCTCACCGTTTCTGGGGAAGCTGCCTTTGCCCCTCACCCGCTTCCTCTACCTCTGCCTCCCGGGGGAGGCCCTGATGGTTTGGGTTTCACAAGTTCAGCCCGATCTGTACGAGGGTCTCTGGGCACCTTTGCGCCCCCTGGGGCTCCCCGGCCGGGTCAAAGGAAGTTCAGCCCATTTTCTCCCCACGCAGCACCCCGCGTAGTCTTAAATCACAAGGTCTGAATTTCCCTTATAAAGAAGGAGCCGTCGAGCCATCTCCTCCACGCGGCGAGTCAACGTGCTTTTGGGCATTTGGAAGGCTGCGCTGAGAGCGCGGTCCGCCCTGGCATTGAGAGTTCGAGTCCCAGCCCTCCCGCTAAGGAGTAGCCAGCTTCTTGACTCTCCCAAATTTCGCGGCCGTAGAGTCACCCCCGCGGCGCGAATTTAAGAAACTTACTTGTTTTGTCATGGAGTCAATGAGGCGAACGTAGAAATCCTGCTCCGTCCTTATTCCTGGGGGAGGGGCGGGGGATAGGGGAACGAAGGAGAATTAAGTGAGAGAGGATCTGCAGGAAACAAAGAATGGGGCTCCAAGGCTGATGGAACTCCGACTGTCCCGGAGAAGCAGCCAGGACCCCCTTCCCCAGTTCCCGGAGAAGGGCCTCTGGCCCAGCCCGAGCGCATTTGGAAGGCAGCCCCACCCTCAAGCACAGCAGCTGGGAATAAGGCGGACCCCCACCTGGGCTCTCTCCCTTCCCACGGCTGGAGTCCCTCTGCGTGCTCTCCGGGAGCCACCAAGGCCCTGACCGCTGTAGCCCCCTGAACTCAAGGGACTTGGGCATGAAGTCTACGCTAAGCGGAGGAACCCGGCCTTAGGAAGGGGAAGAAGAAAGAAAGCAGCCCAGCGGGGACCAAGGCGCCACACCTGGACTCAGGTACGCGTCCGCTAATGCCGCCGCCCTCGAGCCACTCAGGGCCTCCTCAGGTGAAACCTCTTCAGGCGAAACTTAGGAGAGGCCGTTTTACCCCGAGGATGGCGGACAACTGAGGTTTGCTCAGGGTTCTCGTCCACCTGAAGCTCCCCGCGCCCCCTACCCTCACCCGGAGCCCCGGGGTGCCGGCGCAGACCCGACGGGAGCCTCACCATTGCTGTAGAGGAGCTGGAGCCGGTAGTGAATCCCGTTATTGGTCTTTTCGCTGTTGGCTTCCTGGGTTGCAGCAGGACGCAAAGACACAAGAGACGCAGGAGAGAGGTCGGCGTGAGCTAGTGGACAGACTTCGAGGCAACTTTCCCCAAGCAGGGACCCCTGGCCTGGGAGCCGGACAGGCCCGGGAGCAGCAGAAATTGTGGCCAACTGTGATCCCTCTGCCGCCCTCCCGACCCTTACTGCTCCCTCTAAGTTTCTAAAAAATTCCGTGGGGCTCGCACGGGAGATCCCGTTCCTAGGGCCTGGGGGCTCGAGATTGGGCCAGCAGAGGCAGGAGCCACGCGTGGTCGCGCGGTCGAGGGCGGGCTCATCCCCAGCGCCCTTGACTCTGGAGTGCGAAGCCGGGCTCGCCTCTCTCCATCTCTGGGGACTCAGCACGAGCTTTTCTGGAGCAGAACCTCAGGAACTAGGAGTCCGGGTTCGCCCAGAACGGGAAGTGGCTTGGGGGACCCCGCGCGGGAGTGTGTTATGGATGCTTTGCACTGGCGAGGAGCTCGCCTCCCGAAGCGCCTGAGCCTGCTCCCCGGCTGGGGGCGAGGGGCAGCGGCGCTGCGCCCACTTACTTTTTCCTTCTCCACGAACCCCACAAAGGCTGTCCTCTCGATCTCCACGGGCTGGCCCTGTCTGTCGTAGAGGGCCAGGACGAAGTGGAAGAAGTTGGATTTCCGCAGATTGGAAGGTGGCTGCTTCTCAAAGTGCGCCCGGGCCAGACCCACCCCGCTGCGGCCAAAGACGCAGAGTTAGACGGCTAAGCGGGACAACAACCGCGACCCCTTGTCACCTCTTACACACGCGCGAACCCTCAAACACCTTCTCTGCCCGCCAAAACGCCCCGTGGGCTCCCTACACGCCCCCTCAGGCGCCCCGGGCCCACCCGGCGACGGGACATGCGTGCTCTCGCCTGCCCAGTCCTCCCCGCCGAGGACCTGCGCGCCCCCCGAACTTGACGAAGAGGTGTGAAAGTTTTGTTTGGGTTTTGCGCAAGAGATAAAACGCTGTACGCGTTTACTCCGACCAGACGCGCGCTGCGTGGGGAGGAAGAAAAGTAGCGGTGGATGAGGTGAAGCGCGATCGTGGAATAAAGCCGGTCGTTTACAACTTAAAGGGAGGGTGGGCATGGGAGTTGGTTCTCGCCACTCCCTCGAATCTCCCGTGGGCAGGTGAGAATGGATGGGGAACATGCTCAGCTCCTCGCTGCAGCAGCCATCCTCCGGGAAACCTCATGTGCCGCCCCCTCCCCGCCCCCGGCCAGCCGCGGGTGCCCGGCCTCGGGAAGCTGTCTGTCCCCACCCCCACAAATAAAGCATGTGGAGAAAAAGGATCTGCGGGTGGAACTCAGAGCAGTCAGGAGTGGTCGCTGTGGGAAAGGGAATTGGGTGTTTTTTTTTAAAAGACCTGTCCTGACAAAGTTTCGCTGTTCCGCAGAAATCCTCACACCCTTTCCAGAAATCCTATGGATAAGGGCTGACGGTTGAGCGCGCCCTCCCGGGGGCTGGAGCCTGGGGCGCCAGGGGCGCAGGGCGGCCACTGACAGCCCGACCTGCCCGACACAAGGGCGCGCGCACACACACACACGCACGCGCCACACACACACACACACACACACACACTTTCGCTTCTAGCCCAGTTACCCAACTCACTCTTACTGCCAACCACCCCCATCCTTATTATCATCGGGGATGGGAACAGTGTTGTGGACACTTGTCCCCAGCCCGGAGAAGATGAGGATGATGTAATTAGTCATCTTCATTCTTCCCCTTCCGCCCTCTCTGGGCCGGAGAGAGCATGGAGCCACAGATCTCCCATTCCCCCAAGCCCAGCTGGTGGCCTAAAAAAAGGGGGGGGGACCATTTCTCACTTGGGACCAGGAGTCCCCAGAATGGGTACTGAGGGTGCCCAGGAAAGTTCCCCCAGGTCAATCTCCAAAAGCAGTGCCTCTAGGCCATACAGCCTAGCATGCAGAAGCTGAGAGTGGCAGAGGGGCTAGAAGAGGCCATGGTCATAGATGGTGGGGAAGACTTTGAAGGGACATCAGAATTAAAGTTAGGAGTTGCTGTTCTTCGGGTGGACCAAGAAAAACTGAAAGCTAAAGGGAGAGGGAGGGAGAACCAGAGAGGAGAAATAAGAGATGATTCTAGGGGGAAATTGAAAGAGAAAAGGGGAGAGAAATGGAGTTAAGAGAAGGAAAAAGAGGAAAGGGGAAGAAAGAGTGAAGAAAGAAGAGGGAGGAAAGAGGAAGAAAGTGAAGAAAGAAGAGGAAGGAAAGAAGGAAGAGGGAAGGAAAAGAAAGGGGGAAGAAAGGAAGTAAAGAAAGGAGGAAGAAAGGAAGGAAAAGGAGTAAGGAAGAAAAAGGGAGGAAGAAAGGGAGGAAAGGAAGGAGAAGGAAAGTTTTTTTAAAGGGGGGGAAGAAAAGAAAGAGAAAAAGGAGGAAGGAAAGGAAGAACGAAGGAGAGAAAAGGAGGAAGGAAAGAAATAGAGAAGAAAAGGCAAAGAAAAGAAAGAAGAAAGAAAGAAAGAAAAAGAAAGGAAAGAAGAAAATAGGAAAGGAAAAGCAAGGAAAGAAAAAAAAGACAGGCGGCCTGAAAAGAAACAGCAATCACAGAAAAACACAGATATCCAACATCATACTGGTGAGACGCCTCTTCAGGCTTAAAACAAAATGAAAACAGTCACAGACCAGGCAGGGAAAAGTGCCGGTAAAGCGCGGGCTCCTCGCAGGCAGCTCCTGGCTCTGCGGCCGCAGGCAACCAAGACAGAGCGGCCGGGGAGAGCGGAGCCCCGGAGACGAGCAGAGCCGAGCGGCAGACGCCAGAGCGCGGCCCGGCCCCGCGGCGGCGGCTTTCGCTACCACCTCCCGGCTCTGCTGCTCGCGGCTTGCCTCCCCGGCCGCGGTCCCCGAGCGGTACTCACCTCTGCGCCGCCGTGTTGGCGTCCAGCACCCCGGCGCCCTGCATCCACGTCCGCACCGCGTTCATGCCGCTGCCCAGCGGCTCTTCCTTCATGCTGCTTCCACTCCGTTGGATGCTTTCCTGAATCCCAAACATGAAAACAACCTTTTCTTGTGGAAAATCTCCTCCCCCTTGAAAATTTGAAAAAAAAAAAAAAAAAGGAAAGAAAAACGCCAGCCAGAGATTTTTTTTTTTTTTTTGAGTTGTTGAACTCGCGCTAGAAGATCAAGACGGGCTGGAAAGCAAATTTTTTAAAAATGTAAACCTTCGCTCAAAACTGAGCGATAACCCGAAGAAAAAAAAAAAAAGGAGAGAGAAAAGGAAGGGAAAATCCAACAAAAAGACCAAAATTAAAAAAATAGAGATGTATGCTTGGCTGTTGGGGGTTGTTTGGTTGGTTAATTTTTGGTTTGGGTGCTTTTTTTTCTTTTTTTTTTCTTTTTTTTTTTTTTTTTGTAATGATCACAGGCCGGTGGAGGACAGGAGGGGCTGGAGTTTCCTTTTGTAGAGGTACCGTTCACTTGAAGAAGCAGGAAGAAAAAAAAAACCCTGATGGCAATTTAAGAAACAATAGACTCAACTCGCGCTGCCGGCTTTGCTACTTCAAGTGTCATTTTCCACAACCAGGCAAGTTTTTCCTCTCTCTCTCTCTCTCTCTTTTTTTTTCCTCCTTCTCTCCCAACCAAAGATGTTTCTTTCCTTTCAGTGCGTATAGATGAGGAGGACGCTGGTTGCCATAGACAGATACACCAGAGAGGGAGAGTGGGGTGGGGGGAAGGGGGAGGGGGGTAGGGAAAGACAGAGAGGAAAGGAGAGGAGAGGAGAGGGAGAAAGAGAGAGAGGTGGACCCTGCTGAATGGAGATTCTGTTTTCTCCTTGCTAAAATAGAAGTGATTTGCAGGCTTTCCCTATGGAATCCAGTTTGACTCTCCCCAGAGCTAAACACAAGCACACTAACCCCAAAGGGAGGAGGCGGGGCCCGCGCGTCAATGACCCGCCCCTTCATTTGCATAACGTCATCCTTCCGCCTCGCCTCAGCCAATCGCGGCGCAGGAGCCTACTGGCTCTCAGCACAGGGCCACGCTCCCTCATTAACATCCCTCTCCGGGTGGCGCAGGGGAGCCGGCCAAAGTTCCTCGCAAAGTGGCGCGCGAAGGATCGCTTAGTACCCGTGTCCGAGCTGGAGAGGAGCGGGGCTGAGCTGGGCAGAGCCGGGCAGGAGAAGGGAGACAGAAGGAAGGGGAGGAGGATATTCTTCTCAGGGATTTGAGCTGGGGTCTGCGTCCCGGCCATTGCAGTCTGTTAAGCATCCTCGCCGCGCCCTGAGCGCGCTCAAGGCGCACAGGCTGCGCCCTCCCAGGGCCGTGTCCTGCTCCGCTGTTCTGGGACGTCGGGGGCAAAAGTGGAGGAGACGGGAGAGCCCGGGCAGAAAAAGCAGGACGCGCATGCCAGGTGCCCACCTCTTCGCTTTGAGGAGGGGGTGGTGGGTTGGAAAAATGGGTGTGTAGATCGGCGCTGGGAGCTCGCAGACGGCACTGCCCCCACGCTGGGAGGGAGGGGTGGACCCTGGGCTCCGGCAAGCAAGGCGCTGTGGACCCCCAGGGAGTGGGGGACCCGGGCTCTGCCCCTAGTCAAGCCACTAAAACCCCTCTCGCTCCGCGGCTAGCCTGGAGACCGCCGGCGTTAGGCACTGTCCTCACATGCTCACTTCCCTGGAGCACCCCGCGGGATAGGTAAACCACCGTTTACCTAACGAATGCTCGCACTGGAGCTGTGCCAGGCTGCGTTTTAAAATTTGCTCGGAATAAATCCCCACCCCCTCATCACCGCCCCACCAAACAGTTTTTTCCTTAGAGTAACTACCAAAGCAAAAACAACGTCTCTGATTAGTTATCTGGTGTAGGGTTTCTCTCTTCCTCATTCTTTCTGTTAAAATGGGGGGCTTGAACAAACCTTCCCCCAACTTCGGCCTCTGCCACCTGTCAAGAAAGAGAGAGATCAGGGAAGGAGGGAATGAAGGGAGGGAGAGAGGGAAGAAGGGAGGAAGGAAGGGAAGACGAAATGATCTCCTTCCTCAGACCCTTCAACATGTAAGCTTGTGGCTGGCAAAGGAAATAGCTAGATGTTTCTGCGTAACGTGCCCCATCATTTTTTAGCAGGTTGTAACCTCTAATAAGCACATGGTGAACTTCTGTTTCATTGCCCTCAAAGGAACTCCCTGACTGCAGCCAAATCTGCTAAGGGCTCCTTCGGGGAAATTCTCTGCCAGAAATCCAGGTCCCCTTTCTGCCGGCCTTTCTTGGCCTTTTGATTTAGGGAGCTCATGGGGTCAGTGATGGAAAAGTACACATGCTCATGTTGAATGGAATGGAGACAGGCAGAAGTTAAACTTAGTGCTCTTGGCAGAGCAGGAAAGTGGGAGCCACTTCCAGATTCATAAACTAGTTGAAAGACTGTGTTTCAGGCCTGAGGATACACGGCCACTGTCTTCAACACTGCTTTATCTCTTGTGCACAAAGCCTGCCCAGTCTCATACCATTTAATTTGGACCACTTAATGTGCTGAGCTTTTCCTCCCTGATATCATAATTAATGCCATTTCCTCCAAGAAGCTCTAGAAGAGATCTGTTTGATCCATCAGGATCCCCACACTACCCACCAGAGTTCCTGGCACACAGTAGATGTTCATAAGGGGTATGTTGGTGGAAACACTGGAAGGATTATAGTTTTGTGAAGAGGGAAAAGGGGAAGCTGGACATTCTCCATCTCTATAGAATTTAAGTGCACAATTGAAACTTGGCCTGCTGAAAATTTCCCAAAGCTCCAAGTTTAACCTCCAAGGCCCAAAGGGTCCCCAGAGCCAATCCCTTCCCCTTCCTGGACTATCCCCTGCCTTCTCTGAGGGGATCCTTCAGAGAAGGGGGACCAGGAAGCAGAGGCCACCTTCCTATCAAAGAGTCCCAGGTAGCACTGGCATAAGACCGAGATCTCCATCTCTTTAATTGCCTGAGCCTCCATTTCACTCTCCAGTAAACAGTGCTAGGACTCCAAGTCGAGTCTGGTGAGGTACATACCCCAGTGATGGGGAACGCACAATGGTGCATCAGATCACTGCCAAAGGTGACAGAGAACTGAGAGACACAGCCACTCTGAGGACCAGGTTCAGTGACAGCAACACAACAGATGGATTTCTAGGGGGGGTCAAGCAAATCTAGAAGCACTCTGCAAATGATATGTTTGTGGAGGGGCCTGAAGCTGCGTGATCCAAAAGAGAAATTGGCCCAGAGAAAGAAGCCTTCAGCAGCCCAATTCCTGCCCCAGAGCCAGTAATCTCCAGGAACTAAATAAGAGGAAGGCAACCTCCACATCCACCAGGCCATGGGAGGAAAAATAAAAGGGGGCAAGTATCTTTTGATATGACCAAGTCCATTTGGCTATGCAGAGGCAGCAGATACTTCACCTGGGATGGTGAATGTACTTTCTTTTAATCAAGCAGAGTGTATTCGTAGTTTTTCTTCTGGGTATCCTTGTGCTTTCAATCTTGCTTTCTTACCCAGTAATAAATGTTTAAGCAGGAAGGAAGCTAAAGAGAAGGTGGAAAAGAGACAAAGAGGGTGATAGAAAACTAGGAACAACACCCAGGCCAGCAGAATGGTACCTTTTTGTGGATTTCCTCTGGTGAATAATGAACTAGCACTGGCAGTTTTAAACTTTGAAAAATCCCTTAAACGCTTTTCAGTCTTCCCTCATGTAGGTTTGCACCACCTCCAAAAAGCAAAACCTGTGTGTACAGGGGTGACTGTAAAGTATGTACTGAGACTGTCTTCATGCTTTTTTACATTATAGTCACATCCTCTGTGGAGAGACAAACTTGTATGTATAGGATTGCCCAGGCTTTGTAGCATATCTGTGACTTTAGGGTAACTTATGAGGGTAATCAGTTATAAGGTAAACCCTGCTTATCAGCTTAATCAAATGGGGAAAGGAGGAATTTTGTTAGAAATGCAGATTTCCAGGCCTTGTCCAGACCTGCAGAATTAGGGAGGAAGAAAGTGAGGGGTAAAGAACATGTACACGAGGAAAATATACAGCAGAATGAGTTTATATGGGGAAGGAGCAATTGGAAAGACTTGATATTTCCCCTGGAGTGAAGACTCCCTCAGGGCTTCTCAGAGTTTCTTCCGCCTGGCGGTGGGCGCGGTTTAGCTTCCACCCACTTCCTCTCAGTTGCTCCAGACAGTAGAAAAGGCTGCCCACCCCTCGGGGTCTCCCCGCGTTGGGGGTAACTCAGGCCCTGTGAGCAAGCCCTTCTCCCCACCCCGACCTTTGACACCTTCTCACTCTTGGATATCCCAACCCTCTTAAGGCACAAAGAGATCAATTCCGTTTCCTGAAGAGCATCAGTCGCCGCGGTAACTTCCGGGGAGAGCAAATAGAAACACACCCGTTCCCCAAAAGAGCGGAGACAAGATGCCCATTCAAGATGCCCAGCTAAGACTAGGGGGACGTCCCAGGGAAAGAGGGAATCTTCTCCGCTAGTCTGCCCCCAGGAGGCCAGACTTGGGACCTGTCATTTAGAAAATTCCTTCGTTTCGGTCCCCCTTATGAAGACGCGCCCCCAGAAGGGCCGCCTGTCTGGGAAGTGCCCCCTACCTTTTGCCGCTAGCCAGAGCCCACTCGGAGTGAAACCGGAAGAAAGATGCCTCTTTCAAAGCTGCGAAGAAGGGAAAAAGGAAAGATGGGGCGATGAAGGCCAAAGGCGCAAAGTCCTGCCGCACGCGGCCGGCTCCGAAGGCGTCCCTCCGCGGCCTGGAGTCACGGGCAGGGTTGGACAGAGGCCAAGGCACTGCCCCAAAGAGGAGGAGGATAGGTGGGTGGAGGGTGGTGGCCCGGGGCCCTGGGAAAGAGAGGATCTGAGCGGGGCGCAACTCCGCAGTGGCCCCTGAGCAGCACCCAGACGCCGGCGGGGGTGGTCAAACAACGGATCCCGGTCGCCCGCGGCAAAACCCTGCCCCTGCCCTCCTAATACGTCTACCCGCTGCCCTCGAGGAATGCGTAGGAGCAGGAGGCCACGGTTCCACCGGAAATCCGTCTGTCCTCCCTTCTTGCTCTCAGTCCTCTCTGGCAAGCGGCAAAGGGAAGGGGGCATTTCCCTGGACCATGAACCCTGCTTCCGACCCCCCAGCACTGCAGAGAAGCCCCGGTTTGCTCACCCAGTCTGACTGATACTTCCAGACCCTGGGAGCGTGCCTCTTCCCACAGCACGGACAGGGAAACTGAGGCCTAGAGAGGGACAAAGTCACCCACAGAGAGCTAGGAGGTCGAAATCAGGCAAATAACACCGCTGGGGCTCTGGCTTGGGAGCGCTTAGTCTGCATGGGACGAGGGCTTGAGGCCAGGGTTTCGAGCAAACCTTTCCCGGATCGAGCCTGCAGACTCTCGGGTTTCCTCTGGGGCGGCCCCCAGATAAGAATAGATCCCATTTTTTGAAGGTTTTATGGGCATAAACTCACCGAATTTCCACAACAGACAAACAAGGCAGGTAAGATCACCCCTATTTTACATGTGAGAAAACTGACGCTCTGTGATTAAAATGAAACAACTTGTCCACAGCCGCATTGCTAATAAACTCGCCGAGTCCAAATTTCTCCAGAGCCTCTCCTCTGAACCTTGGATCCAGACCACTCACCCAGCTTCGGCGCTTATCTCCCCCATTCGCCTTGGTGCTTGCCCCCCATGGCTCGAAGACCCCTTTAGCTCTCGAGCCTGTAGGTATCCTGGATGAGAAAGGAGCGTGGGTGCAAGCTGTCCCCCCGAAAGCAGGCAGCAGACAGTAGAGAGGAGGGTAAACGGTTCTCAAAAGCCCTAATACGCGAACTGTATGCGCATTCCAGCGGTCAGATACAAATGCCCGCGTCTCTCGGGGCCGCCAGCGGCAGGGCGCGCTAGGGTCGTGCCAGCTCCAGCCCTGGCTCTGCCACATTTGTTATGTGACCTCCAGTCAGCCGCTTCTCCCCAGCCCCAGCCGAAGTTTTAGAGCTCCAGGCGCACGCAAAGTTGCCTAATTGAAATAGACTAAATAAAAGACTGCGGGGATGCATGGGACGCCCATCAGAGGACAGAAATCTGGACACCTGCGGATGCGCTTTAATGGAGGAAGGCCGGCCGTATGGCCTTGGAATGACCATAGCTAAAAGCTGAAGTTACTCTGTGCAGAGAGAACACAGTTAGGGGCACTGCCAGAAAGGTCCCAGTCAAAGGCTGCCCCAGGGCACGACCTTACTCCTCCCCTGACCCTTCCCCACAGTCCTCCAGCCCGCAGGATTGGAGTCTGATCCGGCTGATTGATTCTGGAGTCTGAATGGCCCTCGCTCCCCGCACGGAAGGAGACTCCAGGTTGCGAGAACAGGGATTGCCGGGCTGTTTGGAAATTAGTATTCCTTCAGTAGTGCAAATCTGAAAGAAGGAAACTGAGGACTTCGAGGATTTGGAGCAGAAGGGAAGGAGAAGGCCAGTTTGCTTAGAGGAAAGTAGAAGAGAGGACGAGTTTAGCAGACAACCTCGAGATGCCCTAGTCACAAAAAGTTCTCGAGTGTGTTTTCTTTAACGTGGAATTGACTGGATATTTACGCACCGCTCCGCGCTTGGAGGTCTTTGTTGGATGTGTGTGATGTGAGTGTGCAAATACTTGTACAAACGAAGAGTGGTTGCATATCGTGGGTCTGTGCAATACGAGTGTGGCAGTGAGTGACATCGCGCACTTGGGTGCATGTGTGCGCGTGCTTGAGAATTTTTGCACACAACCGTGAGTACACGAGTGCATGTGTATAGTGTGTGCATGTGTCACGTGTAGACAGTCCTCGTTTATGTGAGTGGGTGTGCATGTAATGTGTGCAAAAGCATCGTACACGTGTCTGAGCCTGAGCTCATATGTGATTCGTGTATCCATATCTGCATGTGAAACCCAGCGAAGTAGTCCCCCAAAGATCTCAGGTCCAATCGGAGGAAAGGTGCGGGCAGGATGCGAATTGAGCGCCCCACGGTAGGCGTAGAAACTGTAGCTCCTTTGGCATGCAGGTAGGAGGAGGTCGTCCACAGGGCGCAGGAACCGCCCAGAGGCTACAGGTTAGCGCCCAGCTCGGCTCCAGGCGGGCAAGGCAGGTTCCCCCGGGGTCCACAAATTACCCGGAATGCGCGCGCACTGATCCCTGCTGGACAGTTCCGCGTTCTTAATTGTTCCTCGCGGACAGTTTCTGATTATTGATGCCGTGTGTCCTAAAAGAGACTGCTTCGGATTATCTGCGTATTTATTATCTTTATCACCGCCATTATTTGGTCGCTGTATGAAGATGGTGCCAAGCCCACCAAGACCGCCGTGCCCCGCCTCTCCGAGGCTGCCCTGGGCATGCAGTGACCCGCGGGTGCCCGAATCTTCCCTTTACGTGGAGCCACAGCGCCACCTCGCGATCACCCGGCCTCCCTCCCGTCACTGCCGGCCAAGGCAGAGCCTTTCCTGGTTCAGACCACCCAAGTTCCCACTACTGGTTTTCCATTTGCTTTTCATTCCTCTTGCCCTCACTAGAATGTTCCACTTTGCCAGAGCCTAGAGATTCCTCCAAACACACCTTTGCCGCCGCACCTTTGTACCGGAGCGGAATGCCTACACCCTTCTCCACCTAGAGAAGCTCCTCTCCCCTTGCAATCACCGGCTCAAGTTCACCTCTTCCGCGAAAACTTTCCAAACCCATTCTATAGGTAGTCACTCACGCCTTTTCCTGATTCGCCTAATGTTCATATCATATCGGACAGGAAAATATCCTTTAAATGTCTCCCCGTCCTCCCTAAACAGGGAGCTCTTCGACAATGTCTGTTGTTGCTTATACCAACGACAACGACAAAAATAACAATAAAAGCTGGTATTTACTGAGAGCATATCATGGAGCATCTTATGCAATGTACTGTTCTAAACACTTGACTTTCATTATCTCATTTAATTTACCAGGAAAACCATGAAGTAAGCATCAGTATAATTTCCCAGTTTTCAGGTGAAGCTAGAGTTCCTGTCCAAGGTCGCATTGAAGATCCCAAACCAAGTCTGTTGGTGTGATGCCAGAACCCACTTTTCTTAACCTCTGTGCCTTGCAAATTTATTCAGCTCTATATCCACAGGCTTTACGACAGGACCAGGCACAGAGTGGGCATTCATATATTTATGAATAAAGGAACCACTGCCAATTTAAATTCTTTCCAGGACAGTTGGATTAGAAAAACACTGCAATTATCAGATACCTTAGTTGAAATATTACCACAATGATTTATCCCAAAAGAGGATTCCACTGTTAACTAGATAGGTGACCTTGGTCAAGTCATTTCATCCTCAATTTCCTTGTTTGTAAAAGTAGGTTTGCTGTAAGGAATAAGTGAGGGGAAAATATAAAGTATTTGGTACAGCCCCTGGTACTGTAGTCAATATTCAATAAAAGTTTGCTATTTATATAATTGGTAATGATAGCTTAAGAAAGGCAGAAAACACAAAATCGACTTACCCCTATTCACAGAGAATTCATGGTACCTCTGTATAAAATTATCTCACTATTATATCTTCATTTTCATCTTGAACATAAAATATGTAATAAAATATGTTTGGTTTACTGTGGTTAGGGTGTTAATGTTAACCCTGCTCTGTTATAAGATTTTAAGGGGTGGGGAGGGAAAGATATAATTAAACAGTAAATCAGCAGACTTTGACTCTCACCCTTTCCTTTTGCTTTGTAGGTTTTTACCAAGAAGGATCTAAAGAAAGACTATAAAAGTGCTTATTATTCTGGAAAGTACAAAACTCTGTATTTTAATTTTGGGGATGTTCTGGGCTAGTTTTTCCCCCCACTTGAAACACTTTGTTGCTAGTAATACACTAAAAGTTTTAAAATATGTATCTAAGCAAATAATTGTACCCAAATAAAAGAAACAAATGAAGCTTGTTTAAACATATTCCAGACCTTCAGACATTTCCCCAAAAGGCTAAGTTTTAAAGGTTCAGGGTGCCTTTGTAGAGTGAGCCATTAAGCAATTACTCTTATTAGCAATTTAAGTGAATATGAACTTTTCTATCTTATCGGGCTCTAACTTTTCTATTGTCAAATTATTTTAGAAAGACTCTATTGACTGGTATAATCATGTCAAAGAACTGATTTCTCCTCAGAGAAATGAGTCTAATAAAATCCACAAAAGGCATAAATGTGTCTCCCCATTTAGCTGGCCCAAAATGAATTTCTAGAAACTTCATCCCAGCCCCACATTTAGTTTAGTTCATTTGTACCTGCTTCCTATTCTATGCAATACTAATGTATGAAGATGAATAAATGGACTCAGGAAATCTTACCTGCCTCAAATTAATGTGTTAAGAGATTTTGTTGTATAGCTGACAGGTATTTTATTACCCCTGATTGGGGATTTGATTCATGCTGATGGTGTGAGACGCTGGCTTTTTGACAGCTGGGTCACGTACTGTGGGGCTGTGGGTCCTGTTCTGTTTTTATTTTCTTCTTTTTTTATTCCTAGTATGGTAGCCATTAGAGATGCTCACCAAAATTATGATTTTTCTTCTTCCAGGTGCATAGTAAGATTAAAGTATTCTGATCCTTCTGCATTTAGATGTGACCTTGTAATTTGCTTTCACAAATGAGGAATTAGCAGTAGCAGTATGTGTTATTTATAGGCAGAAGCTTTAAGAGCCAGTGTGCAATTCACCAAATCCCCTTCCCCGTGTCACAGCTGCTGGCCATCCCCAGATGGAGTTTCGCTCCACCTGCCACTCTTTGCAAAAAGTGAAGAGCCCTCCAACCCACAGTGGACTTTTAACGTGAATGGGAAATAATCTTTTCTTACTGTATGTCCCAGAGATTTTTTGCTGCAGCATAATCCAGCCTCTCCTGTCTAATATGCCTAGGAAGGTAGCTTATGTTTCTTTTTCTTTTTGCAGACAATGTGAAAATTCTCCTAAGATGAAAAGTACACTTCCACTTCTAATTAAATAGAATAATCAGATAACAAAATTATTCAATGAGAAATTGGTATCTTATTTTCTTCCTCAATTCATACATTTCCTGTGGATTAAAACATCATTTTGAAAATTCTGAAATGGGGAAACAATTGAATTTTAGATAGGCAGAAAAGGAATCTCAAAATCATTGCTAGACCTTCATAAGAATTTCCAGTGGGCCCTTTGTCCACTTGCAGATACACAATGTAGGGAATTTTATAGGTTCTGATTAGAAAAGATTCTTATTAGCAATTGTATGAGGGAACAGAGAAATATTTCTTTCTCCACTGGGTTCATCTCTATAATTTCAGGTTGGGGAAAGGGGGAAAATACTTGACTTATCAACTTGTGTTTAAGGAACATAATCTAGGGCAAATCAATTAACATTTCCAGACCTTACTTTCTTCATCTGGAAAATAAGAGTGTTGAAGTAACACCATCTTAGGATGCCATCCAGTTCTACTAAACTAGAACTCCAAGATACTTGGGTGATTTCAGTTTTAGGAATCAACACTACAGTAGTACAAGAATCTTGTTTCTATCCTCAGCACTATTTTGTGGGACACCTGTAATTTTTTTCACACTGATCCCCAACTTAAAGCGACTGCTTCTTAAGAAGATAGATAGTGCTTCTTTTCTTCAACCTCACATTTTTTAAGGTAGGAATCTGCTAGAAAATTGGACCATATAGATTTGGGGCCATGTAAAATGCTTTTTCATTTTCTAGCCAAGAGGAACATTCTGCTTTTTTATTGGAGAGCTGTTCTCTTCAGGTTTCAAGAGCAGAACACCTAAGGAAATTTCTCGTGAATTTTCAGTAAATTTTTGTGAGAAAATATTGATCATGTAACAAGTGCTGCAGGGTGAAATCATTACTCTCTGTTCTTTATCCTCAGTGTGCTATGACTGACTACCAAAAACAATACTATTACCTTCCTTTGGATAATAGTTTACAACTGAGAAGGAGGTTTCACATGAGTTATTGTCTTGACTCCTCTGAACAAACCATGCAAGTGACATTTCTCCCCCATATCACGAGGGAGGAGCTGAGGTTGAGATTTGCCCTTGTCCCGTGGCTAGTAAGCAGCCAGGTCTGGCTGTAACCCAAGAGCCACAGCTGCCCATGAAATTAAGAAAGCTGTCTGCAACTCTACCAGGGAATAGAAAGTGTTGAAATCAGGGCACAGGGTACTACTTGACAGAAAGATGAAGGATGCTTTCTGTTACACACATTATTGCTGTGAACTGATTCCTGGTTTCTCTCTCCTCTGGGTACTCCCCCAAAGTTACAGTACTCTGCTTGTAGTTAGGTGTGGTCATCTGACCTACTTGAGCCAGAGCATTTATTTAGAAGTGAGAGGACCCAGAGTAGTCACTCCCCTCAACCAGAGGTATTACCAAGGGTAGCTCCATCAGTTGGGGTCCTGCTGCCCATGATCACAATGAGCAGAGGTCTTTGCCAATACCCAATAAATTCTTTTTTTTTTTTTTTTTTTTTTGGTGGTACGCGGGCCTCTCACTGCTGTGGCCTCTCCCGTTGTGGAGCACAGGCTCCGGAAGCGCAGGCTCAGCAGCCATGGCTCACGGGCCCAGCCGCTCCGCGGCATGTGGGATCTTCCCGGACTGGGGCACGAACCTGCGTCCCCAGCATTGGCAGGCGGACTCTCAACCACTGCGCCACCAGGGAAGCCCTACCCAATAGATTTAATGTAAGCAAGTGATTTAAGCCACCGGGGATTTGGGGTTCGCTTATCACAGCTTAGCTTAGTCTGCCCTGACTGGTATGGTTTCCTAATTCAAATATAACTCTTTTGTAAAAGAAAACTATCTCTGTGGGGTGGCCTTTTGTAAACTTGAGTCATATACAGTCAGCCCTCCGTATCCCTGCGTTCTGGATCCAAGGTTGCTTGAATCCACTGGATGTGGAACCCTGTGGATACGGACGGCCGACTGGACTACACCATTTTACATAAGGGACTTGAACGTCCTTGGCTTCTTCTATTTGTGGAGTCCTGGAACCCATCCCCCTCGGATACCAAGGACGACTGTACACATACCTTTTAAAAAGAAAATATTCTCCTGGATCCCTCATGTTTTTATTTAAATCAATTTTACTATCTTACTTAAACATGCACAAGCATAAAACTAGGGATAAATTCTTTATGCGTATAGCACAAACAGCTGTGAAAACAAATTACAAAAATAATGAAAAACACCACAAAAGCAAAGATTCATAAATGAACAGTAATAAAACACTGGAAAACATTGTTTTGTGGAAACTAAATTGCCACTCAAATGTCAAGATGGTTCTGAGTTCAAAAAAGTAGGTTCTTTGAGGCTGGTATGCCTATATAATTATATCTGGCATAATGTCTCAATTCTTCTACCATTTTTCTCTTTTTTTGAACCACCATAAAACATTCCTTAATACATGTGGTATAGGAAAAGCTTAAAGGAGTTATTTCAGTAGCAAATCCACCTCTGTCCCTTTCTTGCCAGCTTATGGCAATAAAGAATCACTGTTGGCACCAATAAACACAAACTAAAATGTGAGATTAAAAATCTTATGTCAGTACTCGGTTTTATGGAAATTACCCAGGTAAGTCTGACTATGCTTAACTTTTTAATAGTATCATTGAAATGAAAGCCCTGTGCTTTTAAATTCCTGTCAAAATCTAAGAAACTCCCCACTCTCCAAAATATATTGTATATGCCACTGAACTGTATACTTAAAAATGGCTGAAGCGGTACATGTTATGTGTATTTTACCACAATTTTAAAAAAGTTTTTTTCATAGAGAATAGTGCAAGTTTCAGAGCAAGATATCCTGACTATCAAATCCCCACTCCCACTATTTTGATGCTGAGCGACCTTGAGGCAAGTTGCTTAACCTCTCTGAACCTCAGGTACCTCATCAGCAAAGTAGTACTGTACTCATTAAACAGTTGTTTTGAGCAACAACGAAGATAGAGTAAATGGAAGAGTCTAGCACAGTACCAGTCTGTGGAGAACTGCTATGTGTTTCCTCCTGGGCCATTGCCAAGACTGCATTTCTCAGCTTCCCTAGCAGCTAGGTATGGCTCCAACCGAGCTCTGGCCAATAAAATGTAGGTGGAATTGATGGAAGCCATTTCCAAATATAGTTTATAAAAACCTCCCACAGAATCTTCCACCCTTCTTCCCCCTTCTGTGAGCTGAATCAGATAATCCAAGAGAAGATTCCAATGCTATAAGGCAGGGCTTAACAAACTTTTTCTGTAAAGTGCTAAGAGTCAATATTTTAGGGTTCGTGGGCTATACTGTCACAAGTACTCATTCTGCCGTCGTAGTGTGAGAGCAGCTACAAAACAGGTAATACACACAAATGGATGTGGCTGTGTTCCAATAAAATTTTATTCACAAAAAAGTATTCAAATTTGACCCACGAGCCATGCTGACTCCGGCTCTGGGATGTTAGAATCACAGGGTCAAAGGCATCTGGGTCCCTAAAACTGCATGAGGAAATGCACTTTAATACAAGCAAGAAATAAACTTATGTTAACTCATAAGAGATTTTAGAGTTTTGTCAGTGTTAGCCTACTCAGACATTTTTGGAGGAGGTCATGGAGGAGATGTGACCTCCTGTTGACCCTCGAGCTGAGTAAGGGCAATCTGAGGCTGCTAGCCCCCTCCCCTGTCCTTGAAATGTACATTTGCCCTCTGTTCCCACAGTGGGAACTGTTTTCAAGGACACAGTCTTGAGAGAGCAATGTGTTGTTGAGACCATCTGGACAGGATACGAGACTGAATCCCATCATCCCAAATCTACCTAAACTTTTAAGATTCGGTTAGGCACATGCAGAGATCTACTCATCTTGCAGCTACCCAAGACAAGCCTTGTATGTAAGTAAGTTCTCTTGCTTATCAAACCTGCCACCTACAAATCTGGAGTGGTCTGTCTCTTTCTTCCGTCTCTCCGTGTACAGAGGCCAGATTTCACCCAGGAAGCTCCTGAAGTTTTAAACCAACAGATATCATACCCAACCACATAAGTCCCTCTTCTGCCCTATGTTCCTTTGAAGACAGGGACTGTGGGTTATTCATCTGTCACAAAGCCTTCCCAATACATATTAGTGAAATTTAAAAAACACCATCAAATAGATAATCATGTGCATGGGGAAATTAATAGATGCAACAGCTATGACATTCGAAGTCATCTCTGTCCCCTCTCTCCATCCCATCACCCTATTCCTGGGCACATATTAGTGTTGTTTGTGCCCCATCCCAGATAACCAGAGACACACATTTGGGAGACAGTTTGCTTGTGTAAAGTGAACAGAGCTTGGTTAATTGGTTTATTTTATGTGAACAGGTTGCTCCCTCTTACAATAAGTAAGCCGCTGGAACATATTGCAAAGTCAGCTTTCAGTTGTGGCTCGGCATGTGATAGCCTGTCACCTACAAACCTGATGATACCACCATTGCAGTTTGGTACTTTTACCCCTAATTATGGTGAGGGAGCCTGAGACTGCAGGAGATTAAAAAAACTTTTCCAAAATCCTATCCTGGCCACACCAGAAACCCAGGCCTGTGTGAATCCCAAGCATCATGCTACCCACAGTTGGATTCTGAAACCTGTGGAATCATCCACCTTCCCTACTGGTAATGTATTTGTTGGGGAACAATTAACCTCGGGATGAGTAATTTGTCACCACTATGTGTGAGTTTCAAATTTTCCCATTACAAGAGGAAAATGAGAAAAATATGTCCTAGATAACACAGGGAAAAATGCTTCATTGTCTTAATTGCCTTTCTATTTCAATCAAGGAAGGCATTTAATTATTTCTGAACTACATTCAAAACTCTCTCTCAAGAATATTACTCTCCCCAGGTGAGTTAACCAAATCTGTGCAAAACATTTCTCGTGTCTGAATATTAAAATCAAACATTTATTGAGCACTTTTTATATGCCAGTGACTAAATTCCTTCCACTTATGACCTCATTTTTTCTTCAGAGCAAGTCCATGAAGTGGAAACAGTCCTTATTCTTCTCTGACAAGTGAGGAAACTGAGGCAGAGAAAGAAGAGCGTTTGTGTGAGTTCCAAAGGCCGTAAGTGGTGAATCAATATTCAGTCCCAGTCCCCCACCCAGACCACACTGCCCCCTCCCCCACTCTGCCCTGCTGACTCTAAAGAGAGAGATGTGCTTTCCCCTTTGAGATTCCAATTTCTGAGTAAATGCGCAAAAACCAATGTGGAAGAAATCACCCATGATGACTCAAGTCAGCTACTCAGAGGTCATTGAGAACCTCAGCCCTCTGGAACTTGAGGTGGGTCATCTAGAGGCTATGGAGTCAGGAAGGGCTGAGTTGGCCTGGCTTCTTGCACCAGGAAAGAAACCCATGCTGCTCCACACCACTGCCCTGGGCCCTGGAAAGGCCCTGGGCCCTGGAAAGGCCCTCACGACCTTCACTCAGGGCACTACTTTGACTTCAACATCGCTGCTGGAACCCACAGGGAAAGGAAATAACTTTTCTATGATAGGTACTTTAAGGCGATTATTATCTCACTTTACTTTTTAAAGAATGAAGAACAATCAACTCACTCTACTTTAAAACTGAATGGCATGAACACATGTGTTGCATAACTAAGAAAAAGAAATATTTTCTTGCATCAGTAGGAAAGTTGACACTTGCAATTTTCACAAGGATTTTAAACTTTACAATATGGTAAGCATAGGACAATTAAGAGTACACTTATGTCTTCAGAACAAAATGCTTTATAATTTGGGTTAAATTTTTTTAGTCTTCACAGTAGTCCTAATTTCAGTAACATAGCTATTTGAAAATATTTTAATGAAAATATTCTATTTCATTAACTTTGCATAAGAGCATGAATGAGAAAACTGACATTTTTAAAATATAAAATACAGCCTGTATTCCTAATAAATAAGAGCAACTGTCGATTCCTTAACTGTGTATCTTTGAAGGCTTCACTTCTCAAGCCTGATCATTTGTACAGATGAATCTATTTTCTCTCCAGTAAATATGTTAACAATTAGAAAGACTGCTCAGCTTCTTGTATTAAGACTTGTGGAAATCATAGCCTTAAGACATGCAAGCAGTTGTCTAGTAAAGACGTGAAACACATTCTTAAACAGCTGGAGATAGGTAAGAAGTCTAAACAAAGTGTATTTTCTCTTGTGCTGGTCCATGGCCATGTGTATAGCACTTCACAAGGATTTAAGCACCCAAATTCCATTATGTTCTGGGAATCCCATGCCAACTTGAACACATTTAAGGATATGAGAGACTAAAAACAACCATCATTCAGATCACTTCCCCCTGCACACAAACACACCCCGCACACACTGGTTTCAATACTTTCAACATCTCCTGAAATGGACTGAGGACCCCAAACAGCAGTAGGTTGTTCCCAGGCCAATTTTTGGAGAAAGACACATAACCAGAGAGAAAAGTGGAATATAGGAAGCACTTATGCCTGCAAGCATTTCCAGTTATTGTTGTTTTGGGCTTCTGCTCAGGGACTGCATGTAGGAGGGGCAGCAAAAGTCAGAGCACAAAGCCTATGAAAGGTGAAAATTTTTAGGAAACCTGCTCACTTTAAGCTGGGGTTTCAAAAAGCTGAATTTTCAACGTCAGGGCAAAGTTAGTGGAAACCTATCCCTCTTTCCCCAAAACTGGGGGACTTTTGAGTCCAGACTGGACCCCAAAAGAACTGCCACCCAGGGACTCACAACCTGAGTTGACTCAGGAATCTCAAATTGTGAAAATGGTTTAAGTTGATACCCAAGTGGGAGTGACCCAGGTCCCTGACAGAGCGAACCCAAAGCTTCTTGGGGGCAGGAACACCTGTGCCAGGCCTTGCTTACCCTACCAGTAACTTTACAAAGGCAAAGAAGGCCAGCAGTCAAAGGTTAGCAGGAACAGAAAGAAGCACCCCTCCATTCTGAGATCCAGAAGAACCAAAAGGAAGCAGAAAAGCAGAAACACATCTGCACTCCCCTCAGACATGGAGACTATCAAACAGACTAAGACATCACATTCATTACCAAGCTTAAAGAATTAAGTGACAAACTTGAAAATACCTGCAGAAAATAGGTATATCATAGGAAACAGATTACATTATAGGAAACTATCAAATTTGTCATAGCAAACTTGAAAAAGAAACAAACAGAGCTGTTATAAACAAATATTAAAATAACCAATGTTAAAAATGCAGTGAATGGACACAGGCACATTGCTGCTCTAGTGCATTTGCACTGGAAGTCCTCCCTGCCTGGAAAGAACATCCCCCAGACATCCTCTTGGAAAATTCAGGTCCTTCAATCTTTTCTCAAAGGTCAGCTTCTCAATGAGGCCCACACTGACCACAACAGATATCTTCCCTCTCCCCACACACTTGTACTCTGAATCACCTTCTTTAAAGCATTTACCAACTTCTAATATAAACACTTCTCTCATTTACCGTGCTTAAAGTATACAGTCTGCCCCTTACCAATAGAACATATGCTCCATGAAGCCAGCAATGTTTGCTTGTTTTTAGTTCACTGAGGCTTCCTAGATGCAAAAATACTGTGTAATATATCTGACACACAACAAATATCAGTTGAATGAATGATCAGTGTAGAGCACCTCCCTATTCTAGAGACAATATCTTTATTAATGTAACCTTAGGCCAAATGCTGTTGTGTGGCAGCTACAGCACAACAGCCACTCACGTTGATTGACATCGATGCCACCTGTACTTGATGTGCTGCCTTTCCCTCCCTCCACTCAGCTCCCCACTCCCACACCAACTCTCCCTCACATTACAGCACACAATATATATTTCTCTCTTCAGAAAAGATGAGTCTAGGCTTATGGGTCCTATTTTCTAACCAATTGTGAGTCTAAATTAGACTCTATAAATCCATGAGTTTGTACTGGAGCCAGCACTCAGATTACTAGAGCTAAGGGCAGAAAGAGGTGGCAGGTTGCAGAGAAGATAAAAAAAATACAGTGAATGAGGGGCTTCCCTGGTGGTGCAGTGGTTAAGAATCTGCCTGCCAATGTAGGGGACATGGGTTTGAGCCCTGGTCCGGGAAGATCCCACATGCTGCTGAGCAATTTAACCTGTGCACCACAACTACTGAGCCTGTGCTCTAGAGCCTGTGAGCCACAACTACTGAGCCTGCATGCCGCAACTACTGAAGCCCGCGTGCCTGGAGCCCATGCTCTGCAACAAGAGAAGCCATCGCAATGAGAAGCCCACACACCACAATGAAGAGTAGCCACCGCTCACCGCAACTAGAGAAAGCCCGCGCCCAGCAACAAAGACCCAATGCAGCCTAAATAGTTAACTAAATAAATAAAATTTTAAAAATACAATGAATGAGATAAACAGCAGATTGTATAAATACAGGAAGAATTAATGAACTCATTAATTAGACATATTTTTAGATATGAAACTATCTAATTTTATATGTTAATTATGTATTATATAAATATATGTTAAACATCAATTAGAATAAACTCTCCAGCAAGAAACATGGAAACAAATTTAAAAGAGAGTAAGACACAAGGAGAGTACAGTGAGAGATCTAACGTGCATCTGATCAAGTCCAACAAGGAGAGAATGAGGCAGAAGAAATATTTGAAGAGAAAATGGCTGAGAATTTTCCAGAACTGAAGAAACACATTCATCTATGGATCAAGGAGATCCAAGGAACCCCATGCAAATAAATTTAAATAAATCTGCTAAGAAAGCAGACCCTGAAAGCTATCACAAGGTGAAAAAAAAATTGTAACTGTATGAGGTGATGGACTAAACATTATGGTAATCATTTTGCATCATATACGAATGTCAAGTCATTATTCTGTATGTCAATTAGATCTCAATAAAACTGGAAGGAATAAATAAAACAAAAATCTGCAGTTAGATGCATGATAGTAAAATGGCAAAAATCAAAGGTAAAGAGAAAAATCCTGAGATTAAAAAAAGACAATTACCTTTAAAGGCATGGCAGTTAGACTGACCTCTAAACAACAGTCAACTATTTTCTCAATAGTAATGATGCAAGGCATTTTTCTGTTTTTCTCTGCCTGACTTACTTCACTAAGAATAATACTCCCTAGGTCCATCCACATTTTGTTGCAAATGGTAGAATTTCATTGTTTTTATGGCTGAGTAATATTCCATTGTATTGATGTATATACATACCACATCTTCTTTATCCATTCATCTCTTGATGGACACTTAGGTTGCTTCCATATCTTGACTACTGTAAATAATGCTGGTATGAACATTGAGGTGCATGTATCTTTTCGAATTCGTGTTTTCGTTTGCTTTGGATATACACCCAGCAGTGGAATTGCTGGGTCACATGGTAGTTCTATTTTGAGTTCTTTGAGGAACCTCCATACTGTTTTCCATAGTGGCTGCACCAATTTAGAACCCCACCAACAGTGCACTAGGGTTCCCTTTGCTCCACACCCTCTCCAACATGTGGAATGTAAAAAATAAAACAAATCAATGTATATAACAAAACAGAAGCAGAATCACACATGTAGAGAACAAACTAGTGGTTACCAGTGGGAAGAGGGAAGTAGGGAGGGGAGAGATATGGGTATAGGATTAAGACAAACTACCATATATAAAATAAATATACAACAAGGGTATATTTTAGAGCACAGGGGAATATAGCCATTATTTTGTAATAACTTTAAATGGAGTATAATCTGTAAAAATATTGAATCACTATATGGTGGGCTGCACCCAGCAGGCCTGGAAGGCCTATACTTTCCAGCTCTGAGACTGAAAACAGCCGGAGATAGCAACAGAGACGTCAATGATTTATTGGATAGAGGATCCTACCCTTGCAAAGCAAAAAGGTGCTGGAGCAACAGCGCACCACTTAATGGCAAATGGCAGGTAGGACATGGGAGTCATCTTTGCTACTCAGAGGAGGAGGAGGCCACTGTTTATATGGGGAAGTGACGACAGGTTGGTTCATCAGTTACCAAAGTAACCAGCAGTTGCGTTACATCCCTCATAGCCCCTCAGATTAAAAATCCGAGTGCAGGTGTTTCACTTTAATAAACAAGCAGGTGGAACCCTTCTGGCATAAGGACCATAAAAACTTATGGAAAAAACTGAAAGTCCCTTTTTTTTGGGCAACCAAATATTCGGGAAATGCAAATCAACACTACAAAGAAGTATCGGGGGACTTCTCTGGTGGTACAGTGGTTAAGAATCCGCCTGCCAAAGCAGGGGACCCAGGTTCCTGCCCTGATCCAGGAAGATCCCACATGCCACAGAGCAACTAAGCCCATGTGCCACAACTAATGAGCCTGCACTCTAGAGTCTGCGAGCCACAACTACTGAGCCCACGTGCCACAACTACTGAAGCCTGCAGTCCTAGACCCTGTGCTCCGCAACAAGAGGAGCCACCACAATGAGAAGCCCGTGCACCCCAACGAAGAGTAGCCCCCGCTCACCACAACTAGAGAAAGACCGCACGCAGCAATGAAGACCCAATGCAATGAAAAATAAAATAGACAAATAAATTATATATTAAAAAAAGAAGTATCAGCTCACAACAGTCAGAATGGCCATCATCGCAAAGTCTACAAACAAGAAATGCTGGAGAGGGCGTGGAGAAAAGAGAACCCTGCTGCACTGATGGTGGGAATGTAAGTTGCTAACAGCCACTCTGGGTAACAGAATTGAGTTTCCTTAAAAATCTAAAAAATGGAGCTACAGAGGATACTGCAATTCCACTGGTGGGTGTATATTTTGGGAAGACCAAACAACCACAAGACAGAAGCACCCCAAAGTTTAGTGCAGCCCTGTTTACAAGACCCTAGACATGGAAGCAACCTAAATGCCCTTGGAAGGAAGAATGGATAAAGAAGATGTGCTACATATGTACAGTGGAATATTACTCAGCCATGAAATGAAGGAAATAAGGCCAGTTGCAGCAACTCGAATGGACCTAGATACAATCATACCAAGTGACATAAGTCAAGGAAAGAGAAATATTATACAATATCACTTATAGGCGGATTCTAAAAATTGATACAAATGAACTTACAACCCAGAAACAAAGTCACAGATTTAGAAAACAAACTTTTGACTACTAAAGGGGAAAAGCAGGGGTGGAGCTATAAAAAAGGAGGTTTAAATCAGTATACATACCCTTACATAGAGAAAATAGGTAATCAATCAAGACCTACTGCATAGCATGTAGAACTTGACTTAACACACTGTAATAGCCGAAAAAAATATGACTGGTAAGAATCTGAAGAACGATATATAGATACCTCTGCATATGTGAATCAGGTTGCTATACAACAGAAAGAAATACAATATTGTAAGTCTGCTATAGTCCATTATAAAAATAAAGTTAAAGTACAAAAAAAGAAAAAAGAGAGAGAGAGAAATTTTTACTGAATTCGATGAGGGGTGGTGACCAAACATGGTGTCACATCATCTGGAGCCAGAACTGGCTTGGGTCCCAAGGCTGGGCTGTCATGGGGCTGAGGGAGCTGATGATGAGGTGCCAGTAACTGCAGCCCCACTGGAGTTATACTGCCTAATCCCCAAGACATGGGTCCCCTATCTCCTGGTACAGGGGAGCCAAGCTAAGCTAAACATGCCTGGGACACCCAAAGAATGGTGAACCCCCCTGGAGAAGAAGAGATTTGAAAAGTCACCTTATCTCCACATCTCCTGGTGGTGGGGTTCCCAAATCCAGGCTCTTTCCTTAGAGGCTCACCAGCGAGGGGAGACAGCACCCTCAAGAGCCGATTTTGCAGGGCTTGTAAATTGTCCAGGGGATGAACGGTAAGAGGGGGTAAGGAATGAGACACAAGCCCTAGGGTGTTTGAACAGGCACAAGCCACTCTAATTTCCAATCAGGAAGAAGACTTTCCCAAAGGCTCAGGTTGCCCCAGTAACACAAGTGGGGCTTGAAGAAACCCTGCCGCCTTGTGGCCGTTTCCCAAAACAACAACCTGAAAACCAGTGCTCAGGGGCAGCAATTCACAAGGCATGCAGGGCTGTAAAGGACACCAGCCCCTGAAAAGTGTCTTGGGGCAAATAACCGAAAAGGACTTGAAAAAAAAGGCAGAATTCCGGAATTGGATTTCAAGAGCTACATTCGACTCACCATTAAAGCATTTGAAAAGCTGCTCAACATCACCAAAGATTGGGTTTGCCAAAAAGGGCATTTAACATATTAAAGGAAAAACCCATACGCCCTTTGTGACCAACTAAACATTTGGGAAATACAAATCAACAATACAAATAGGTATCACTTTGCACCAGTCATAATGGCCATCCTCAAAAAGTCTAAAAACAAGAAATGCTGGGGAGGGTGTGGAGAAAAGGGAACGCTGCTTCTATGAAGGTGGGAATGTAAATTGCTAACAGCCACCCTGGAGAAGTGTATGGTTTTTCCTAAAAAATCTAAAAAATAGAGTTACAAAGCATACGGCACTAAGACCCCTGGGCTTATATCTTGGGAAAATCATAAATTGATAGGATGCAGGCACCACAATGTTTCGTGCAGCCCTGTTTACAAGAGCCTCGACTTGGAATCAACCTAAATGACATTGGAAGGAAAAAATGGATAAAGAAGATGCGGTACTTATGGACAATGGAATATTACACAGCCATGAAATGAATGAAATAAGGTCAGGTGCAGCAACTCGGATGGACTTAGATACAATCATACTAAGTGACATAAGTCAGACAGAGAAAGAGATTTATCGTAAGATATCACTTATAGGTGGAACCTAAGTCTGGATACATATGAACTAACTTACAAAACAGAAACAGAGTCACAGATATAGAAAACAAAATTATGGCTGCCAGAGCTTCCCTGGTGGCACAGTGGTTGAGAGTCCGCCTGCCGATGCAGGGGACATGGGTTAGTGCCCCGGTCCGGGAAGATCCCACATGCCGCGGAGCGGCTGGGCCTGTGAGCCATGGCTGCTGAGCCTGCGCGTCCGGAGCCTGTGCTCCGCAACGGGAGAGGCCACAACAGTGAGAGGCCCACGTACCGCAAAAAAAAAATAAAAGTTATGGCTGCCAAAGGAGAAAGGTGGCGGGGGTGGGGGGGAGGCATAAAACAGGACATTTAAATTAGAATACATACCCTTCCATAGACAAAGGCGGTAATTGATAAGGAGTGACTGTATAGCATACAGAACTCAACTCAACACGCTGTAATCACAGGAAAAGAATATATAAGACTGGCAAGAATCTGAAAAAGAATATACTGATGTCTGTCTGTAAGTGAATCAAGTGGATGTACAGCAGAAAGAAACACAGCATTGACATTCAGCTATAACCCATTATAAACATAAATTACAAAGAAAAATAGAGAGAAATTCTTATGTAATTCGTTCAGGTGCGTGACCCACCTGGAGTCACATAATCAAGACCCACAGCTGGCTAGGGTCCTAAGGCTGGACACACATGGGGCTGAGAGGCTTGGAGAGTATTTGCCAGCAAATGAAGTCCAATTGCAGTTGTACTGCTCGGTCCCCACTCCATGGGTTGCAAATCTCCAGGAGCAGGGGAGCCAACTTACAGCTAAAACATGCCTGGGACACCCAGAAGATGGTGGACCATCTGGATGGGAAGACTTTGGATAAGTCACCTCATCTCCACATTACCTAGTGGTGGGGTTCCCCCCTCCAGCCTCCTTACTTAGATCCTCCCCACCTGGGGAAGGCAGCACCCTCAACAGCCGGTTTTGCACGGCTTGGAATTTGTCGGGGGATGAAGGGGAAGGGGGGGTAAGAATGAGAAACAGCTTAAGGTGTTTGGACAGGCCCATGCCACTCTAATTTCCAAACAGGAAGTAGAAATTGCCAAAGGCTCAGGTTGCCCCAGGAACCAGAACGGGGCTTTAACAAATTCTGCCATTTTTTGACGGGTTTCCGAAACAACAAGTTGAAAACCAGTGCTCTGGGGCACTAGAATTCTCAAAGACAATAGTGCAGTAAATGACACTTACCGCAAAAAAAAAATCTTGGGTTAAGTAAACAAAAAGGACTTGAAGACACGGCAGAGTTGCAGGAAGAGATTTAAAGAGTTAGATTGGACTCGCCATTAAAGCACATGAAAATCTGCTCAACATCACTAATGATTTTGTTGGTCAAAAAGGGCGTAAGGTTTTTTCCTTAAAATATAAGGAAATATATTAAGGAAAAACACGTATGCAATTTTGGGCCAACCAAACAGGCAGGCAAGGAAATCAACACTACAAAGAGGTATCACTTCCCACCAGTCAGAATGGCCATCCTCAGAAATTCTAAAAACCAGAAGTGCAGGAGAGGGCATGGAGAAAAGGGAACCCTGCTACCTTGATGGTGGGAATGTAAATTGCTAACAGCCACCTGGAGAAGTGTATGGTGTTTCCTAAAAAATCTGAAAAACACAGCTACAGTGCATACAGCATTTCCACTCCTGGGCGTATATCTAGGGAAAACCATAAATCGACAACACACAGGCACCACAGAGTTTAGTGCAGCCTTGTTTACAAGAGACTGGATTTTGGAGCAATCTAAATGTCCTTGGAAGGAAACCACGGATAAAGAAGGTGTGGTACTTATGTACAATGGAATATTACTCAGCCATGAAATGAATGAAATAAGGAGAGTTGCAGCAACTTGGATGGAACTACATATGATCATACTAAGTGACATATGCTAGACAAAGAAAGAGACTTATTATAAGATATCACTTATTTGTGGTATCTAAAAATGGATACAAATGAACTAACTTACAAAACAAAAACAGAGTCACAGATTTAGAAACACACTTATGGCTACTAAATGGGAAAGGTGGAAAGGGTGACACAAAAACAAGGAGGTTGAAATGAGCATACATACCCTTCCATAGAGAAAAGAGATAATCGACAAGGACCTACTATACAGCACAGAGAACTCGAGTCAACAGGTTGTAATCACCGGAAAAGAATATGTAAGGCTGGTAAGAATATGAAAAAGAATTTATTGATGTCTCTTTGTAAGTGAATCAAGTGGATGTACAGCAGAATGAAAAACAGCATTGTAAATCAGTTATACTCCATAATAAAAATAAAGATAAATTGCAAAAACAGAAAGAGAGCACAAATTTCTTAGTAAATTATTTGAGGGGCCGTGACCCAACCTGGTGTCACATCATGTAGATGCAGAGCTGGCTAGGGTCCTAAGGCTGGACACTCGTGTGGCTGAGCAAACTGGTGAGGATGTGCCAGCAAATGAAGCCCTATTGGAGTTGTACTGCCTGGTCCCCATTCCATGCGTCCCAAATATCCAGGTGCGGGGGAGCCAACCTACAGCTAAAATATGCATGGGACACCCAGAAGATGGTGGACCGTCTGGGCGCGAAGAGTCTGGAAAAGTCACCTCATATTCACATTTCCTGGTGCTGGGGTTCCCCACTCCAGCCTCTTTCCTTAGTCACCACACCAGGGAGAGGCACCACCCTCAAAAGCCGGATTTGTCCCAATGATGAAATGGAAGAGGGGGAAGGAAGGAGACACAAGCCCTACGTGCTTGGACAGGCACATGTCACTCTAAATTCCAATCAGGAAGAGGAATATCCAGAGGGCTTATGTTGCCACAGTAACCAGAATGGGGCTTGAAGCAATCCTGCCGCTTTGTGGCCGCTTCCCAAAACAGCAAGTTGAAAACTGGTGCTCAGGGGCACAGCAATTCACAAATCCTGCAGGGTTGTAAATGACACCTAACCTCGAAAAATGTCTTGGGGTAAGTAATTGAAAAGGACTTGAACAAGGCAGAAACGCAGGAAAGGGATTTCAAGAGGTAGATTGGACTTACCCTAAAGCACATGAAAAGCCACACAACATCGCCAATGAATGGGTTGGCAAAATAGGGTGTACGATTTTTCCGTAATATATTAAGGAAGAGTTCTTACGCCCTTTTTGGCAAACAAGACATGAGGGAAATGCAAATCAACACTACAAACACATACCATTTCACACCACTCAGAATGGCCATCGCCACAATGTGTAAAAACAAGAAATGAAAGAGAGGGCGCGAAGAAACGGGAATCCTGCTACACTGATCGTGAGAAAGTAAATTGGTAGCAGACACTCAGGAGAAGTGTATGGCATTTCCTAAAAAATATGAAAAACACAGCTACAAAGCATAAAGCATTTCCGCTCCTGGGCGTATACCATGGGATAGCCATAAATCGACTTGACACAGGCACTGCAACATTGGTGTAGGCTTGTTTACAAGAGCCTCGACTTGGAAGCAATCTAAATGTCCTTGGAAGGAAACAATGCATAAATAAAATGTGGTACTCATGTACAATGGAATATCACTGAGCCAGGAAATGAATGAAATAAGGAGAGTTGCAGCAACTTGAATGGAACTAGACACGATTATACTAAGTTACATAAGTCAGAGTGAGAAAGAGAATTATCAAATATATCACTTATAAGTGGAATCAAAAATGGATACAAATGAACTAACTTACAAAACAGAAAAAAGAGTCAAATTTAGAAAACACACTTAAGGCTTCTAAAGAGGAAGTCTGGGTTGGGGGAGGCATAAAGCAGGATGTTGAAATGGCCAAACATACCCTTCCATAGACAAAATAGGTAATCGACAAGGACCTACTGTATAGCACAAAAAATTCTACTTAACACACTGTAATCACCGGAAAAGAATATATGACACTGGTAAGAATCTGAAAAAGAATTTATATAGATGTCTCTCTGCAAGTGAATCAAGTGGATTTACAGCAGAAAGAAACACAGCACATCATCTAGACCACAGCTGGCTAGGGTCCTAAGGCTGGATACTCCTGAGCTGAGTGGATGGCTGAGGATGTGCCAGCAAATGCAGCCCCATTGGAGTTGTATTGCCTGGTCCCTATTCCATGAGTCCCAAAGCTCCAGGTGCAGGGGAGGCAACCTACAGAAACACATGCCTGGGACACTCAGAGGATGGTGGATCATCTGGTCGGAAAGAATTTGGAAAAGTCACCTCATCTCCACATCTCATGGTGGTGGAGTTCCACCCACCAGTCTCTTTCATTACACTCTCCCCACTTGAGGAAGGCAGCACCTTGAAGAGGCTGCTTTGCACAGCTTGGAATTTGTTCGGGGGGTTATAGGGGGAGGGAGGGAAGGAATGAGACACAATCCCCAGGTGTTTGGACAGGCAGCTGCCACTCTAATCTCCATTTAGGAAGAGGAATTTCCTTAAGGTTCAGTTTGCCCCAGGAACAACAATTGAGCTTGAAGTAATCCTGCCCGTTTGTGGCCTGTCAGGAAACAAGTTGAAAACCTGTGCTCAAGGGCACTGCAATTCACAAAGTCTGCCGGGTTGTAAATGACACCTATCAACAAAAAATGTCTTGGGGTAAGTAATCAAAAAGCATTTGAAAGCAAGGCAGAATTTCAGGAACCGGATATCAAGAGGTGGATTGGACTCGACATTAAGGCACATGAAAAGGTACTCAACATCACAAATGATTCGGTTGGCCAAAAAGGGCGTATGTGTTTTTCTTTAAGGAAAAACCGGACTCCCATTTTGGCTAACCAAACAGGTAGAAAATGCAAATAACACTACAAAGAGGTATCACTTTGCACCAGTCAGAATAGCCATCCTCAAAAACTGTACCACAAAGGTAGGAAGAGGGGTAGGGAAAAGGGACCCCCGCTTCTATGATGGTGGGAATGTAAATCGCAAAAGTCACTCTGGAGAACTGCATGGTGTTTCTTTAAAAATCTTAAAAACAGAGATACAGAGCATACGGCACTTCCACTCATGGGCGTATATCTTGGGAAAACCAAAAATCGACAGGACACAGGCACCCCAACGTTTAGTGCAACCCTGTTTACAAGCGCCTTGATGTGGAAGCAACCTACATATCCTTGCAAGGAAATAATAGATAAAGAAGATGTGGTGTTATGTACAACGGCCAACAAATGAATGAAATAAGGCCAGTTCTACAACTTGGATGGACCTAGACACGATCATACAGAGTGACATACTTCAGACAGAGAAAGAGACTTACCATAAGATCTCACTTAGAGGTGGAATAGAAAAACGTATACAAATGAACTAACTTACGAAACAGAAACAGAATCATAGATTTAGAAAACATACTTGTGGCTACTAAAGGAGAAAGGAGATGTGGGGGAGGCGTAAACCAGAACATAGAAATTAGCATAAATACCGTTCAATAGAAAAAATAGGTAATCGACAAGGACCTACTGTATAGCACATACACTCGACTCAACATACTGTAATCACTGGAAACGAATATATAAGACAGGTAAGAATCTGAAAAAGAGTTTATTGATGTCTCTCTGTAAGTAAATCAAGTGGAAGTTCAGCAGAAAGAAACATAGCATTGAAAATCAGCTATATCCCATTATAAAAATAAAGATCAACTACAAAAAAAAAGAGAGTGAGAGAGAGAAATTCTTAAAAATTCATTCAGGGGCGGTAACAAAAACTTGGAGTCACACCATCTAGACCCACAGCTGGATGGAACCTAAAGCTGGACACTCGTGGGGCTGAGCGGCTTGGTGAGGATGGGCCAGCAAATGCAGCCCATTTGGAGTTATACGGCCTGGTCCCCATTCCAGGGGACCTAGAGGTGCAGGGAACCCATTCTACAGCTTAAACATGCCTGGGACACTCAGGGGATGCTGAATCCTACTGTTGGGAAGGGTTTGGAGAAGTCACCTCATCTCCACATCTTTAGGTGTTCAGGTTCCCCCCTCCAACTGCTTTCCTCAGTGTACCCACTTGGGGAAGGCAGCACCCACAAGAACCTGTTTTGCATGGCTTGCAATAGTCTGAGAGATGAAAGGGAGCTGGGGGGAAGGAATGAGACACAAGCCCTAGGTTTTGGGACAGGCACATTCCACTCTAATTTCCAATCAGGAAGAGGAATTTCCCATATGCTTGGGTTGCCCCAGCAACCAGAATTGGCTTGAAGGAATACTGCCTCTTTGTGGCTGGTTCCCAAAACAACAAGTTGAAAACCTGGGCACACTGCACTGAAATTCAAAAGCCTGCAGGGTTGTAAATGACACATATCATCGAAAGATTTCTTGGGGTAAGTTACCAAAAAGGACTTGAAAGAAAGGCATAACTGCAGGAACGGGATATCAAGAGGTAGATTGGACTCACCATTAAAGCACAGGAAAAGCTGCTGAACATCCCCAATGATGCGGTTGGCCAAAACGGCGTATGCGTTTTTCCTTAATATATTAAGGAAAAACACATACACCAATTTTGGCTAACCAAACAGACGGACAATATAAATCAACACTAGAAAGAAATATCACTTGACACCAGTCCGAATGGGATCCTCACAAAGTGTAAAACCAGAAATAGAGCAAATAGAGTGGAGAAAAGGGAACACTGTTATGATGATGGTGGGAATGTAAATTGCCAACAGCCACTCTGAAGAAGTGTATGATGTATCCCAAAACATCTAAAAAACAGAGTTACAGAGCATGCAGCACTTCCAATCCTGGGTATATATCTTGGGAAAAACATAAATTGACAGGACACAGGCACCCCAATATATATGCAGCCCTGTTTACAAGACCCTAGACTGGGAAGCAACATAAATGTCCTTGGAAGGAAAAAATGGATAAAGAAGATATGGTACTTATGTACAATGGAATATTACTCAGTCATGAAATGAATGAAATAAGGCCAGTTGCAGCAACTTGGATAAACCTAGATGTGATCATACTGAGAAACATAATTCAGATAGAGGAAGAGACTTATCATAAGATATCACTTATAGGTTGTATCTAAAATTTGATACAAATGAACTAACTTACAAAACAGAAACAGTCACAGATTTAGAAAGCACAATTGTGGCTATAAAACCAGAAAGATGGTGTTAGGGAGGTATAAACAGGAACGTTGAAGTTAGCATACATACCATTCCATAGGCAAAATACATAATCCATAAGGACACACTGTATAGCACATACACTCGACTGAACACACTGTAACCACTGTGTGTTTACACAATATAAAGAGAGGTAGAACTCTGAAAAAGAATTTATTGATATCTCCCTCTAAGTGAATCAAGGGGATGTACAGCAGAAAGAAACACAGCATTGAAAATCAGCTATACCCCATTATAAAAATAAAATACAACAACAAAAAAAGAGTGAGAATGAGACAGAGAGAAATTCTTACAAAATTCGTTCAGCGGCTGTGATGCAAACTGGATTGACCACATCCAGACCGACAGCTGGATGGGACCTAAGGCTGGACACTCGGGGGCCTGAGAGACTTGTTGAGGATGGGAGAAAATACAGCCCCTTTAGAGGAATACTGCCTGGTCCCCACTCCATGCATCCCAAATCTCCAGGTGCAGGGGACCCCTCCTACAGCTAAAACATGCATGGGAAACCCAGAGGATGGTACACCATCTGATTGGGAAGAGTTTGGAAAAGTCAACCAAACAGGCAAGCAATGCAAATCAACACTACAAAGAGGCATCACTTCTCAGCAGTCAGAAAGGCCATCCTCACAAAGTGTACAAACCAGAAATGCAGGACAGGGCATGGAGAAAAGGGATGCCTGTTACGCGGAAGGTGGGAATGTAAACTGCCAACAGCCACTCTAGAGAAGTGTATTGTGTTTCCTAAAAGATCTAAAAAACAGAGCTACAGAGCTACAGCACTTCCATTCATGGGCGTATACCTTGGGAACACCCAAAATCGACAGAACACAGGCACTCCGACGTTTAGTGCTGCTCTGTTTACAAGAGCCTAGACTTGGATAAAACCTAAATGTCCTTAGAAAGAAAAAATGGGTAAACAAGATGTGGTGCTTATATATGATGGCATATTACTCAGCCATGAAATCAATGAAATAAGGTCAGTGGCAGCAACTCGGCTGGACTTAGGTACGATCATTCCAAGTGACATGAATCAGACAGAAAAAGAGACATAAGATATCACTTATAGATGGAATCCAAACATAGCTACACATTAACAAATTAAAAAAGAGAAACTGTCACACATTTTCAAAACACAATTATGGATGCTAAAGGGGAAAGATCGGGTGGAGAGAGGCATAAACCAGGAGGTTGAAATTAGTATATGTAACGTTCCATAGGCCAAATAGGTAACCGACAAGACCTACTGTATACCTCAAAGAACTGGACACAGCACACTGTAGTCACAGGAAAAGAATATATAATACTTTTAGAATCTGAAAAAGAATTTATTCATGTTTCTCTTTAAATGAATCAAGTGGTTGTACAGCAGAGGGAAACACAGCATTAAAAATCAGCGAAACCACATTAGAAAAATAAATTACCAAAAACAAAACAAAAGACAGTGAGAGAGAGAGAAATTCTTACAAAATTGGTTCAGGGACTGTGATGAAACCTGGATCGATCACATCGAGAAACACAGCTGGATGGGACCTAAGGCTAGACACACGTGGGCCTGAGAGAGTTGGTGAGGCTGGGCCAGCAAATGGAGCCCCTTTAGAGAAATACTGCCTGGTCCCCATTCCATGCGTCCCAAATGTCCAGGTGCAGGGGACCCATCCTACAGCTAAAACATGCATGGGACACCCAGAGGATGGTACACTACCTGATCGGGAAGAGTTTGGAAAAGGCATCTCATATACGCATCTCCTGCTGGTCAGCCTCCCCTCTCCAGCCTCTTTGCTAACCATCTCCCGACTTGGGGAAGTCAGCACCTTCAACATCCTGTTTCGCACAGTTTGGAATTTGTCCGGAGCATGAAGCGGAAAGGAGCGAACCAATGAGACACAAGCTCTACGTGTTTGGACAGGCACATGCCACTCTAATTTCCAATCAGGAAGAGGATTCCACCAAAGGCACAACTTGACCCTGGAACCAGAATATGACTTGAAGCAAACCTGCTCTTTTGTGGCCAGTCACCAAAAACACAAATTGAAAAACGTACCTCAGGGGCACTGCAATTCACAAACCTTCAGACTTGTGAATAATACCTATCATGGGAAAATTTCTTGAGTATGTCTTCTAATAAGGATTTGTAAGCAAGGAACAACTGCAGGAAACGGATTTCAAGAGGTAGATTGGACTCGCCCTTAAAGCACTTGAAAGCGGCTGAACTTCGCCAATGATGCAGTTGGCCAAAAAGGGCGTATGCGTTTTTCCTGAATGTATTCAGGAAAAACGCATACGTTTTGTTTGGCCAACCAAACAGGCAGGCAATGCATATCAACACTACAAAGAGGTATCACTTCGCAAAAGCCAGAAGGGCCATCCCCACAAAGTGAAATAACCAGAAATGCAGGACAGGGCATTGAGAAATGGAACCCTGTTACGCTGATGGTGCGAATGTAAATTGCCAACGGCCACTCTCGAGAAGTGTATGGTGTTTCCTAAAATATCTAAACAACCGAGTAAAGTGCCTACGGCACTTCCTCTCATGGGCATATATCTTGGGAAAACCAAAACTCGACAGGACACAGGCACCCAACGTTTAGTGCTGCTCTGTTTACAAAAGCCTCGACTTGAATGGAACATAAACGTCCTTGGAAAGAAAAAATGGATAAAGAAGATGTCGTAGTTATGTACAATGCCATATTACTCAGCCATGAAATCAATGAAATAAGGCCAGTTGCAGCAACTTGGGTGGACTTATCTACAATCGTCCTAAGTGACATAAGTCAGACAGAGAAAGACACTTGCCATAAGATATGATTTATAGCTGGAATCTAAAAAATGGCTATACATGGACTGAAATACAAAACAAAACTGTCACACATTTAGAAAACAAACTTATAGCTGGTAAAGGGGAAAGGTAGGGTGGGGAGATGCGTAAACCAGGAGGTTGAAATTAGCATGCATACCGTTCCATAGAACAAATAAGTAATCGACGAGACCAACAGTATAGCTCAGGGAAGTGCACTCAGCACACTGTAGTCAACTGAAAAGAATATAGAAGACTTTAAGAATCTGAAAAAGAATTTATTGATGTTTCTCATTAAGTGAATCAAGTGCTCGTACAGCAGCAGGAAACACAGCATTACGAATCAACGAAACCGCATTACAAAAATAAATTACCGAAAAGAAAGAAAAGACAGGGACAGAGAGCGAAATTCTTACAAAATTCGTTCAGGGGCTGTACTGCAACCTGGATTGACCACATCCAGACCCACAGCTGGATTGGACCTAAGGCTGGACACTCGTGGCGCTGAGAGCCTTGGTAAGGATGGGCCAGCAAATGGAGCCCCTTTAGAGGAATACTGTCTGGTCCCCATTCCAAGCATCTCAAATCTCCTGGTGCAGGGGAGTCTTCCTAAGCTAAAACATGCCTGGGACATGCAGAGAATTGTACACCATCTGATCAGGAAGAGTTTGGAAAAGGCACCTCATATACTCATCTCCTGGTGGTCAGCTTCCCCACTCCAGACATGTTGCTAACCATCTCCCGACTTGGGGAAGTCAGCACCTTCAACATCCTGTTTCACACAGTTTGGAATTTGTCCAGAGGATGAAGCAGAAGGGGGCGAACCAATGAGAGACAAGCCATAGGTACTTGGACAGCCACATGCCACTCTAATTTCCAATCAGGAAGAGGAAGTGATCAAAGGCTTAGCTTACCCCCGGAACCAGAATAGGACTTGTAGCAATCCTGCACTTTTGTGGCCAGTTGCCACAAAAACAAGTTGAAAAATGGAGCTCAGGGGCACTGCGATTCACAGACCTGCAGACTTGTACATGATACATATCGGCGAAAAATGCCTTGAGGTAGGTCATCGAAAAGGACTTGGAAGCAAAGCAGACTTGCAGGAAAGGGATTTCAAGAGGTAGACTGGACTCGCCATTAAAGCACATGAAATGCGGCTGAACTTCGCCAATGATGCAGTTGGCCAAGAAGGGCGTATGCGTTTTTCCTGAATATATTCAGGAAAAATGCATATGCCCTTTTTGCCCAACAAAACAGGCAGGCAGTGCAAATCAACAATACAAGAGATGTCACTTCGCAATAGTTAGAAGGGCCATCCTCACAAAGTGTAAAAAACAGAAATGCAGGACAGGGCTTGGAGAAAGGGAGTTCTGTTACGCTGAAGGTGTGAATTTAAGTTGCCAATGGCCACTGTGGAGAAGGGTACTGTGTTTCCTAAGAAATCTAAAAAACCGAGCTACAGAGCCTACGGCACTTCCACTCATGGGCATATATCTTGGGAAAACCAAAAATCGACAGGACACAGGCACCCAACGTGTAGTGCTGCTCTGTTTATAAAAGCCTCCACTTGGATACAACCTAAATGTCCTTGGAAAGAAAAAATGGATAAAGCAGATGTGGTACTTATGTACAATGGCATATTACTCAGCCTTGAAATCAGTGAAATTAGGCCACTTGCAGCAAATCGGATGGACTTATATACGATCGTCCTAAGTGACATAAGTCAGACAGAAAAAGACACATAACATATCACTTATAGCTGGAATCTAAAAATGGCTACACTTGAACTAAATTACAAAACAGAAACTGTCACACATTTAGAAAACATACTTATGGCTGCTAAAGGGGAAAGGTGGGGTGGGGAGAGGCATAAACCTGGAGGTTGAAATTTGCATAGATAACGTTCCATAGCACAAATATGTAATCAGCAAGACCAACTGTATAGTTCAAATAACTTCACTCTGCACACTGCAGTCACCAGAAAAGAATATATAAGACTTTTAAGAATCTGAAAAGAACTTACTGATTTCTCTCTTTAAGTGAATCAAGTGTTTGCACAGCAGCAGGAAACGCAGCAATAAAATTCAGCAAAACCACATTACAAAAATAAATTATGAAAAGAAAAAAAAAGACAGTGAGAGAGAGAGAAAGAAATTATTACAAAATTGGTTCAG
Organism: Delphinapterus leucas; assembly: GCF_059928025.1. Taxonomy (NCBI): domain Eukaryota; kingdom Metazoa; phylum Chordata; class Mammalia; order Artiodactyla; family Monodontidae; genus Delphinapterus; species Delphinapterus leucas. The sequence continues at coordinate 13,037,926 of NW_028322240.1, read as the reverse complement.
GGGCTGTGATGCAACCGGATTGACCACATCCAGGCCCACAGCTGGATGGGACCTAAGGCTGGACACTCGTGGGCCTGAGAGACTTGGTGAGGATGCCCCAGCAAATGGAGCCCCTGTAGAGGAATACTGCCTGGTCCCCACTCCATGGGTCCCAAATCTTCAGATGCAAAAGACCCTTTCTACATCTAAAACATGTATGGGACATCCAGAGGGCTGTACACTGTCTGATCAGGAAGAGATTGGAAAAGTCACCTCATCTCCTCATCTCCTGGTGGTCAGCTTAGCCACTCCAGCCTCTTTCCTAACAATCTCCCCACTTGGGGAAGTCAGCACCTTCAACATCCTGTTTATCATAGTTTGGAATCTGTCCGGAGAATGAAGCTGAATGGGCGGGGGGAACCAACGAAAGACAAGCCCTAGGTGTTTGGACAGGCACATGCCACTCTAATTTCCAATCAGAAAAAGGAACTGACCAAATGCTGAGCTTGCCCCCAGAAGCAGAAGAGGACTTGAAGCAATCCTGCTCTTTTATGGCCATTTGCCAAAAACACAAGTTGGAAAATGGAGCTCAGGGGCACTGCAATTCACTAACCTAGACGGTTGTAAATGATACCCACTATTGAAAAATGTCTTGAGGTAAGTCATCGAAAAGGACTTGAAAGGAAGTCAGAATTGCAGGAAAAGGCTTTCAAGAGCCAGATGGGACTCGCCATTAAAGTACATGTAAAGCGGCTGAACTTCGCCAATGATGAATTTGGCCAAAACGGGCATATACATTTTTCCTGTATATATTCAGGAAAAACGCTTACGCCCCTTTTGGCCAACCAAACAAGTGGGCAATGCAAATCAATACTACAAAGAGGTGTCACTTCACATGCCTCAGGAGAGCCATCCTCAAAAAATGTAAAAACCAGAAATGCAGGACAGGATGTGGAGAAAAGGGAGCCTTATTATGCTAATGGGGGGAATGTAAATTTCCAATGGCCACTCTGGAGAAGTGTACTGTTTCCTAAAACATCTAAAGAACAGAGCTACATAGCATAGGGCACTTCCACTCATGGGACTATAACTTGGGAAAAGCAAGTATCAACAGGACACAGGCACCCCAACGTTTACTGCTGCTCTGTTCACAAGAACCTCGACTTGGGTACAACTCAAATGTCCTTGGAAGGAAAAAAGGGATAAAGAAGATGTGGTACTTTTGTACAATGGAATAGTACTCAGCTATGAAATCAATGTAATAAGGCCAGTTGCAGCAAGTTGGAGGGACTGAGGTCTCATCATTCTAAGTGACGTAAGTCAGACAGAAAAGAGACTTATCATAAGATATCACTTATCGGTGGAATCTAAAAATGATTACACATGAATTAAATTACAAAAGAGAAAGAGAGTCACACATTTAGAAAACACACTTATGGCTGCAAAGGGGGAAAGGTGGAGTGGGGTGAGCCATAAACCAAGAGGTTGAAAGTAGCACAGAAATCGTTTGCTAGACCAAACATGTAATCGACAGGACCTACTCTATAGCTCAAAGGACTGGACTTAGCACACTCTATTCACCAGAAAAGAATATATCTGACTAGTAAGAATCTTAAAAATAATTTATTGATGTCTCTCTGTAAGTGAATCAATTGGATGTATAGTAGCAAGAAACACAGCATTGAAAATCAGCTATACCCCATTATAAATTACAAAAAACAAACAAAGGCAGTGAGCGAGAGAGAAATTCTTACAAAATTCGTTCAGGGGCTGTGATGGAACCGGGATTGACTACATCTGGCACCACAGCTGGATGGGACCTAAGGCTGGACACTCACTGGGATGAGAGGATTGGTGAGGATAGGTCAGCAAAGGCAGCCCCTTTAGAGTAATACTGCCTGGTACCCATTCCATGGGTCCCAAATCTCCAGGTGCAAGGGAATCTTCCAACAGCTAAAACATGCATGGGACACACAGAGTGTGGTACAGTCTGATCGGGAAGAGTTTGGAAAAGGCACCTCATCTCCTCATCTCCTGGTGCTCGGGTTCTCCTCACCAGCCTCTTTCCTAACAATCTCCCTACTTGGGGAATCAGCACCTTAAAACATCCTGTTTCGACAGTTTGGAATTTGTCCGGAGGATGAAGGGGAAGGGGCGGATCCAATGAGAGACAAGCCCTAGGTGCTTGGACAGGCACACGTCACTAATTTCCAATCAGTAAGACAAATTGACCAAAGGCTCAGCTTGCCCCTGGAACCAGAATAGGGCTTGAAGCAATCCTGCTGTTTTGTGGCCACTTTCCAAAAAAAAGCAAGTTGAAAAATGGAGCTCAGGGGCACTGCAATTCAAAAACCTGCAGGGTTGTAAAAGATACCTATCGTTGAATAATGTCTTGAGGTAAGTCATCGAAAAGGACTTGAAACGAAGGCAGAATTGCAGGAAAAGGATTTCAAGAGCCAGATGGGACTCACCATTAAAGCATATATAAAGCAGCTGAACTTCGCCAATGATGAATTTGGCCAAAAAGGGCGTACGCATTTTTCCTGAATATATTCAGGAAAAAACGCATACGCCCCTTTTGACCAACGAAACAAGCGGGCAATGCAAATCAACACTACGAAGAGGTATCACTTCACATCCCTCAGAAGGGCCATCCTCAAAATGTGTAAAAACCACAAATGCAAGACACAGCGTGGAGAAAAGGCAGCCTCTTACGCTGATGGGGGGAATGTAAATTGCCAACGGCCACTCTGCAGAAGTGTATGGTGTTTCCTAAAACATCTAAAAAACAGAGTTAAGAGCCTACAGCACTTCCACTCATGGGCATATATCTTGGGAAAACCAAAAATCGACAGGACACAGCCACCCCAACATTTAGTGCTGCTCTGTTTACAAGAGCCTCAACTTAGGTACAATTTACATGTCCTTGGAAGGAAAAAATGGATAAAGAAGATGTGGTACTTATGTACAATGGAATAGTACTCAGCCGTGAAATCAATGAAATAAGGCCCGTTGCAGCAACTCGGGGGGACTAAGGTACCATCATTCTAAATGACAGAAGTCAGACAGAAAAAGAGACTTATCATAAGATATCACTTATAGCTGGAATCTAAAAATGGCTACACATGAACTAAATTACGAAACAGAAACTGTCACACATTTAGAAAACACACTTACGGCTGCTAAAGGGGAAGGTGGGATGGGTGAGGCATAAACCAGGAGGTTGAAATTAACAAAGATACCGTTCCATAGACAAAATACATAATCAAGAGGACCTACTGTATAGCTCAAAGAACTGGACTCAGCATACTGTTGTCACCGGAAAAGAATATATAAGAATGGTAAGAATCTGAACAAGAATTTATTGATGTCTCTCTTTAAGTGAATCAAGTGGATAGATGTAGAGCAGCAAGAAACACAGCATTGAAAATCAGCTATACCCCATTATAAAATTAAATAACAAGAACAAAAAAAAAAAAGACAGTGAGAGAGAGAAATTCTTACAAAATTTGTTCAGGGGCTGTGATGCAACCTAGACTGACCACATCAAGACACACAGCTGTATGGGACCTAAGGCTCTACACTCGTTGGTCTGAGAGGCTTGGTGAGGATGGGACAGCAAATGCATCCCTTTTAGAGTAATACTGCCTTGTTCCTATTCCATTGGTCCCATATCTCCAGGTGCAGGGGACCCTTCCTACAGCTAAAACATGCATGGGACATCCAGAGGATGGTACACCGTCTGATTGGGAAGAATTTGGAAAACTCACCTCATCTCCACATCTCCTGGTATTCAGATTCCCCTGTCCAGCTCCTTTCCTTAGAGTCTCCCCACTTTGGGAAGGCAGCACACTCAAGAGCTGGTTTTGCACAGCTTGGAATTTTCCGGGTGAGGAAGGGGAATGAAGGGATGGAATGAGACACAAGCCCTAGATGTTCGGACAGGCATATGCCACTCTAGTTTCCTAATCTGGAAGAAGAATTTCCCTATCCTTCAGGTGCCCCAGTAACCAGAATGGTTCTGTAGAAATCCTGCCCCTTTGTGGCTGATTCCCTAAACAAGTTGAAAACTAGTGCTCAGGGGCACTGCAATTCACAGACATGCAGGGTTGTGATTGATACCTATAATGGAGTCATTTCTTGAGCCAAGTATTCGTAAAGGCCTTGTAAGCAAGGCAGAATTGCAGGAAAGGGATTTCAAGAGGTAGTTTGCACTCGCCATTAAAGCACATGCAAAGCTGCTGAACATCGCCAATGATGCAGTTGGCCAAAAAAGCTGTATGCGTTATTCCTAAATATATTCAGGAGAAATCCTTACTCCCTTTTTGGCCAACAAAACAGGCGGGCAATGCAAATCAATACTACAAAGAGGTATCACTTTGCACCAGTCAGAATGGCCAACCTCACAAAGTGTAAAACCTGAAATGCAGGACAGGGCGTGGAGAAAAGGGAACCCTGACAAGCTGATGGTGGGAATGTAAATTGCTAACAGCCAGTCTGGAGAAGTGAATGGTGATTCCTTAAAAATCTAAAAAACAGAGCTTCAGAGCATATGGTGCTTCCACTCCTGGGCCTGTATCTTGGAAAAAACATAAATTGACAGGACCCAGGCACTCCAACCTTTATGCAGCCCTGTTTACAAGCATCTCTACTTGGAAGCTACCTAAAAGTCCTTGGAAGGAAGAATGGATAAAGAAATTATTGTACATATGCACAATGGAATATTACTCAGCCATGAAATGAATGAAATAAGGCCATTTGCAGCCACTCGGAAGGACCTAGACACATTCATACTAAGTGTCATAAATCAGACAATGATAAATATCATATGATATTACTTACCAGTGGAATCTAAAAATTGATACAAAGGTACTATCTTAAAACACAGAAAGAGAGTCCCAGACTTAGAACACAAACTTATGGTTGCCAAACTGGAAAGGTGTTTTGGAGGCATAAATCATGAGGCTGGAATTAATATGTACATATTTACAGACAGAAAACTTGTAATCAACATGGACCTGCTGTAGAGCACTTGGAACTCTTCTCAACACACTGTAGTAACCTCAATGGGAAAATAATTCTAAAAAGAATATATAGTCATCTATGTATAAATGAATCATGTTGGTGTATATCAAAAATGAACACAATATGGTAAATCAACTATACTCCATTATAAATTTAAAATTGAATTACAGAAAAGAAAAATGATCACTAAATTCGTTTACTCGTGGTGAACTTGCTAGTGTCACATCCCTGGACACAGACCCAATTTGGTCCCAAGGCTGGACTGTTGTGGGCCTGAGGGCCTCGGCAGGATATGCCAGCTACTTCGCCCCCCCTTGAACCTGTAGTACCTGGCTCCCTCCTCATGGGATCACAATCTCCAGATCTAAGTGTGCCCTCATACTACTAAACCAACCCTCTGACACCCAAAGGATGGTGGACTCTCTGGGCTGGATGACATTTGGAAAATCACCTGGTCTCAACATATCCTGGTGTTTGGGTTCCGACCTCCAAACTCCTTCGTTAGGGTCATCCCACTCTGCAAGACAGCACCCTCAACAGGTGATTTTGCAGGGGTTTATACTTGTTCGGGGGATGAAGGGTAAGGGGGAAGAAGGAATGGGACAGAAGCCCTTACATGTTTGGTCAGGCACATTCCACTCTAATTTAAAACCCAGGAACAGGACTTTCCCTACATCTAAGGTTGTGTCAGTAACCAGAGAGGGACAATAGAAATCCTGCCGCCTTCTGTTTCCCATAACAACTCTAAAACTGGACCTTATAGGCACTTCATATTCATAATGCCTGGGGAGCTGTAAATGACAACAGCCCTCAAAAAATGTCTTGGGGTAGGTAATCGAAATAGACTTCAAAACAAGGCAAACTTTCAATAGCCCTGTTTCAAGAGGTAAATTTTACTCACACTTTATTAAAAAAAAGCACATATGAAGATGCTCACCATTGCTTTATGTTAGACAAATGCAAATCAGATGTACAAAGAAGTATCACCTGGAACCATTCAGAATGGCCATCATCAATGTCTACAAACAAGAAATGCTTCAGAGGGTGTGGAAAAAAGGGAAACCTACTACTTTTTTTTTTTTTTTTTGGCTGTGTTGGGTCTTCGTTGCTGTGCACGGCTTTTCTCTAGTTGCAGCAAGTGGGGGCTACTCATCACTGTGGTGCACAGCCTTCTCATTGCGGTGGATTCTCTTGTTGTGGAGCACAGGCTCTAGGCACACAGGCTTCAGTAGTTGTGGCACATGAGCTCAGTAGTTGTGGCTCATGGGCTCTAGAGCGCAGACTCAGTAGTTGCGGCCCACGGGCTTAGTTGCTCTGCGGCATGTGGGATGTTCCCGGGCCAGGTCTCGAATGTGTGTCCCCTGCATTGGCAGGCGGATTCTTAACCACTGTGCCACCAATACTACACTATTGGTGGCAATCCCAATTGGTAACAGCTACTATGGAGCACAGAACGGAGGTTACCAGTAAAGGGAGGCGGGTGGGATAAATTGGGATTGACATATACCCACTACTATATATGAAAGAGATAACAAATAAGGGCCTACTGTATAGCACAGGGAACTCTACTCAATACTCTGTAATGACCTGTATGGGAAAGGAATCTAAAAAGGATTGGATATATGTATAACTGCTTCACTCTGCTGTGCAGCAGAAAGTAACACAACATTGTAAATCAACTATACTCCAAAAAAACTGAAATTGAAATGAAATGAAATAAAATAAAATAAAATGGAGCTACCAGATAATCCAACAAGTTCACTCCTGTCCGCATATCTGGAGGAAAGCATAAATCGAAAAGACAGATCTTCCCCAATGTTCACTGCAGCACTATTTACAATAGCGAAGACATGGAAGCAACCAAAATGTCCATCAACATATGAACAGGTAAAGAATATGTGGTACATATATATAGTGGAATATGACCCAGCCATAAGATAGAGGAAAATAATACCAATTGCAGTAACATGAATGGATCTAGAGATGACTGTATTAAGTGAAGTCAGACAGAGTAAGACAAATATTGTATGATATCACTTCTAGGTTTCAGAGTAACACAAATATTGTATGATATCACTTCTAGGTGGAACCTAAAAATTGGTACAAATGAACTAACTTACAAAACACAGGCAGACTCACAGACTTGGAAAAGAAACTTACGGTTACCAAAGGGGAAAGGTGGGGGGTAAGGATAAATCAGGAACTTGGGGTAAACACACGAATACTACTATATAACATAGATAAGCAACAAGGATCTACTATATAGCACAGGGAACTCTACTCAATATTCTGGGAATACCTTTATCAGAAAAGAATCTGAAAAAGAATGAATATATGCATATGTGTAACTGAATCACTTGCTGTACATCTGAAACAAACACAACATTGTAAATCAACTATACTCCAATAAAATTTAAATTAAAAACTAAAGAAAATCATCTAAATTTCAAAAGAAAAAAATTCCCATATATTTTTATGGCTTGATAGCTTACTTTTTTAGCGCTCAATATTATCCCATTCCCAGAATATATTAATACTATATCATTTCATTCACCTATTGGAGGACACCTTAGTTTCATTCACATTTTGGCAATATTGAATTAGGTGCTATAAATAACCATATGCAGGTTTTTGTCTGGACAGTATGTTTTAAACTACTTTCAGTAAATATACATGAGAACACTTGCTGGATTGTACAGTAAGGGAATGTTCAATATTATAGCAAGTGTCAATCAGACTACCAAAATAGCTGTATTATATTTCATTTTCACCAATAACAAATGAGATTTCCTATTGTTCCACATCCCCTACAGAATTTGTTCTTGTCATTGTTCACATTTTAGCCATTCTAAGTGTTATAGAGGGGTATGTAATTGTATTTTTAATTTGCTTTTTCACGGCAGCGTGTAATCTGGATTACTCTTCTGTATGCTTACATGCAAAGTGTCTATTTTCTTTGGTGAGGTGTCCATAAAGTATATTGGTCCACATTTTACTTAGGCTGCTTTCATTTTTTTCTACCCAATCTGTATTTATTTTATTTATTTTCATGCCTTATTGCATTAGCAAGGACTTGGAGTAAAATATGGAAAAGGAGTGACGAAAGGGGACATCTTTGCTTCTACCTGAACTTAGTGGAAAAGCTTCATGTTTTTTACCATTAATCATGCTGTAAGATAAAAGTTTCCTGTAGATTTTTGTTATCAACTTGAGAAAGCTCCAGTCTATTTCTTTAACTGAGAGTTTTTATGAAGAATGGGTGTTAGATTTTTTTCAAAGGTCTTCTGAATCTATTGATATGCTAATGATTGTCTTTAGGGTGTTGATATGATGGATATAATTATTTGATTTTAGAATGCTGAACCAGCCTTGCATACCTGGGATTATTCCCTCTCATTCACGATATAAAACTCTCTCAAAACACTGTTGGATTCGATTTGTTAATATTTTGTTGAGGATTTTTGTATTGATGTTCCTGAGAGATATTGGTCAGTTTTCTTTACTATTCATATGCTCCTCTAAGTTTGGGTGCTGTGGTTTTAGTGTCAGACATTCATTTGGGGAGATTCTCAATCATTTTTTAAAGATATTTTCTGTTCTTTGTTATCTTTATTCTCCTCCTGCTATACCCATTATGTATAGGTCATAGCATTTTTCATTGCTCCACAACTATTGATTACTCTGTTCTGTTGATTTCTTTACTGCCCTTTTTCTCTTTTCTTTTGAGATTTAAAGGTTTCTCTTGATACGTCTTCAAGCTCACAGATATTTCTCCTCAGCCAGCTCTTTGACTGCTAAAACAAAATAGGAGAGACTTGGTAATTTATAAACAACAGAATTTTTTTTCTCATAATTGCTGAGGCTGAAAAATGCAAGAACAAGTTACCAGGGGCTTCCCTTGTGCACAGTGGTTAAGAATCTGCCTACCAATGCAGGGGACATGGGTTCGATACCTGGTCCAGGAAGATCCCACATGCCATGGAACAACAAAGCCCGTGCACCGCAAATACTGAGCCTGTGCTCTAGAGCCCAAAAGTCACAAATACTGAGCCCCTGTGCCACAAATACTGAAACCCGAATGCCTACAGCCTGTGCTCCGCAACAAGAGAAGCCACCCAATGAGAAGCCCACACACCGCAACAAAGACCCAACGCAGCCAAAAAATTAATTAATTAATTATTTTTTAAAAAAAAGAACAAGTTGCCAGCTGACTTAGTGTCCTGTGAGGGACAAATTTCTGGTTCATAATGTGGGTCTTCTGGCTCTGCAATAAAATCATGTAATGGGCATAAGATCTTCTGTGTGCTATATTTATTAGGTCACTAATCCCATGTTTGAGGTCTCTGGCCTCATGACCTAATCACCTCCCAAAAGCCCCACCTCCTAATACCATCAACATGGGAGCTGGGTTTCAAAATTTGAAAATTAAAGGGACAAAATGTTTAACAGGGACCACAGAGTTAATGGATTTTTCCTTTCGTGTTAAAGGTTTTTCACATTTATGTTTATTATATAATCCCCAAACCCTTGTTTTGTGTCTTTTTTTTTTTTTTGCGGTATGCGGGCCTCTCACTGTTGTGGCCTCTCCCATTGAGGAGCAAAGGCTCCAAACACACAGGCTCAGCGGCCATGGCTCACGGGCCTAGCCGCTCTGCGGCATGTGGGATCTTCCCGGACCAGGGCACGAACCCGTGTCCCCTGCATCAGCAGGCGGACTCTCAACCACTGAGTCACCAGGGAAGCCCCCCTTGTTTTTTTCTTTTAAGATTCTTTTCCCATATAGGCCAGTACAGAGCACTGAGTACAGTTCCCTGCACTATACAGCAGGTCCTTATCAATACTTATCTATTTTATATATAGTAGTGTGTATATGTCAGTCCCAATCCCCCAATTTATCCCTCCCCCACTTATTCCCTGGTAACCATAAATTTGTTTTCTATATCCATGACTCTATTTGTTTTGTAAATAAGTTCATTTGTACCTTTCTTTATTAGATTCCGCATATAAGCAACATCATATGATATCTGTCTTTCTGTGTCTGACTTGCTTCACTCAGTATAACAATCTCTAGGTCCATCCATGTTGCTGCAAAACCCTTAATTGTTAAGAATAACTCAATTTTTTCCAGTATCATCAGCAATTCTTTCTGGCAGACACATGATAACACTTTTAAACAGGGATATTGAGACCAAGGCTACTGACCTGCAAACAAACAAAACATCATTCGTATAGTGAAAACTTTGAACATCAAATGATGAAAGCACTTGGTCTAAATCCTTTTGCACCCACTTCTGACAGAGGGCAGAGGAGTTTGACTCACTAACCATCCTAACATGCACTTCTTCCTAATGGGGTATTCCATCTAAAACTTACAAGAAGCGGGAATGCATCATGGAACACACCAATCTCTACTACAGATTCTGAAGCAGAAAAAGAAAAAGAATAAAAAGAAAAATATGATGAATCCATCCAAAGGGTTCTGTCTACATTGTTACGGTAGTTTCCCTCCCACTGTGAACCCTTTTCAAACCCTATCACTTGAACCTGTTTTTATTTTTTTCAACAACAATAATGTTAATCTGGAGTCACATGCTCCAGTAATATTACACTATCCCTTGTGCAAGTATGTAGGGATTCAAGGAGCTATGGGAGGCTATCATGAGAGGTTGCCTAGAGTAATTAGGACATTTCATTTAATGTTGGCTCTTCTCCCTAAGATGTCTGCTGTCCTCTTCTTCTTGTAGCTACTAGCATTGAGAAAGTGACCAAGATAAGGCCCTTCTCTTTTACTGCCCATGAATGCAGCTGTGATTAACCCCAAAGACCTTGGTGCTTCCAGAATCCCCTGAACCTACTGACCCTCCATGCATGGCACCACATAGAAAAGGATGGTGACATGTATACTTGTATAAAGCATGCTATAAAATGTTTGGTTCTTCCCTTCCTCATAATTCCAAAGAATACATTTCTTTGGATTTCTGCTTAATGCTGCTGGAGTTGGTACATAAGTTGAGGGAGGTATCACGGCACAACAAAAGAGAGGGTAACTGCACAGAAAATACAAGCAGGTACATTTTTGTGTAGTTTCAAGCAGCTTATTTGCTATATCAACCATGGTGACATGTTGACCCTTCCTCTTTCTACTAGTAGTACAACAAACAAATAAATATAGAGGCTATTTAAGCTGCTTGCTTTATCCCCACCTCTCACAATTGATCTGCATTCACATATAGGGCAATGAAGGGCCCTTAAATACCATCTTACCCAATACTTGAGAACTAAAGAATGCCCAAATTTTTCCAGGGATTATTTTCATATTCCCCCATCAGGCCTATGAAGGAATCTTACCTATTGTGTTTAATGAAGTCATATCTCTGAGACGGCATCCCATCATCACCAAAACTGGAAAGAAATTTGAAGGGTCTTAGATTTTACCATATTTGAAATTCCAATATTTTAGCCTGACAAGTTCTTGGATTTTAGAAAAAAATATTTTAAATGAGACAAAAAATCATTTTTATGACACAAAAAGACAGCAATAGTTTTATGTTTTTATCTCTTCCACTTGCACACAAAAGTCTCATGGGGTTATGTAAAGCAGTCCTGTTGGGTGCTGTGCATGGTGCAAGTATGGATTAAAGCTTAGGAATCTTAAGCTTCAGTCACCTGAAACATTTTTTTTTTCTTTTTTTGTGGTACATGGGCCTCTCACCGCTGTGGCCTCTCCTGCCGTGGAGCACAGGCTCCGGACGTGCAGGCCCAGCGGCCATGGCTCACGGGCCCAGCCGCTCCGCGGCATGTGGGATCCTCCCAGACCAGGGCACGAACCCGCATCCCCTGCATCGGCAGGCGGACTCTCAACCACTGCGGCACCAGGGAAGCCCTGAAACTTTTAAATTAGGATGCAAGCAATCCTGCCCAACATTTGAACAGAGCAAGACACTGTCTTTATTTTATTTGTTAGGTAATTAATCTGTCTTTTGCCCCAAGGAGAGAAACAACTGGCATCTTCCATCAATGTGTTGTACAAAAATCTTTGAACACAGAGTGCAAGCAGAGGCTGATACAAGATGTGAAAAAAAAAAAAAAGAGAGACCCTTGTGGCATTTTCTCCTAACTTATTGAAATCTCCCATTTAAAATGTGGGAATAATCAATCTTCTGAGGAAAAAGGCCCAAGGAAGGTTTTTGCATCTGTGGAATAATGGGATTGCTAAAGATTTCAGGAGGCAAGATGAATTAGTGAGAATGACCATGAGAAATCAGAGAAAAGTCAGATCCATGGATGAAGTGATGTTTACCTCTGTGAATCAATGAGAGGTAGGAGCAAATGAAAAGAAAGCTGAATACAACTTTTTCTGAATAAATGTAACATTTTAGCTGTCATAGAAAAAATTAATTTTCACTATGATACAACAAACTTAGAAAGTTAACTTAAAGCATAATAATTAGATTTATTGAAGAAACGAAAACATCTTTGTGGTTTAGAATAATGTGCTCTGCTACAGAGAAGAAGACTACTTAAATAAATAGAAATAAGTCTAAATAAATAAATAAAGAGGAAAATTATAAATTAGATGTTATTAACATTATAAACTGACATTCATGTAAAGAAAGAGAAGGAGAGACAGAGAGAAGAACTCATATCAAGCATATATAAAAAACTCCTAAATAAGAAGTCTTCAGATGTTGGAAAAAAAAAGTCTTCAATAAGAAATGTAATAGCAAAAATGGGGAAAATATAGCAAAAGATATTTCAAAAAAGACAGTACAGAATGATAAGTAAACATATCAAAAGATGCTTGGCTTCTTAGTAGTCAATTAAATGCAACAAAAGTGATACCTGGAATTATCACTCACCAACCAGAAAGTTCAAATGAAAATGACAGGTATTATCAAGTTTGACAAGAATGTGTATAACCCTTGAATCTCATTCACTGCTGCTGAGGATGAAAAATCACACAAATGTTTTGAAAATATTTAGAACTATCTAAAACATAAACACATGAAAGCTATGACTCAAAAATTTTACTACTACATATATACTGAACAATAATTTATACACATACCACCAAAGCTCAAGTTCTAGAATTTATATACCAGTGCTATTCTCAATAGACACAAACTGAAAATCACTCATATTTTAATACACATTGGAATAAATTAATAGTTAAATGTTTACACTATGGAATACTATGCAACAGTGGCGATGCATGATCACAACAACAGGCAACTATATAGGTATATTCACAAACAAGGAATAAAAAATCCCAGCCCAAAAGTGTTTATACTGTGTCAAAACATTTATATAAAATACAAAATACAGGTAAAGTGGTCTTTTTCTTAGATACCAGAACAATATTAAACCTTAAGGGGAGTCACTAGAATGGGACCAGGGGGCCTCTGAGTATTTGGCAATTTTCTGTGTCTTTATCTAGAAGCTATGTATAGAGTGTATTCAGATTCTGAATTTTCTGAAATTTGTCATTTCCTTACAAATCGTGCATCTTTTTAGTTGTTTTTTATACATAACCAAAAGTAAAAACGATAGACTAGGGAAAGTAATTATATTATCATTTTAATATCCATGCTTTTCAAGGTGGAAGCGAAAGGTATTAAATACTGACACTGTGATTATTTCTTAAAAGTAAGCTGAAAATTTGAGATTAATAGATAAGACATACTTCTTCATATATAATCCTCAAAGAGGAGGGGTATAAAAGAGTATTATTTTTTTAAATTTAATACAGAATAGTTAAGATAGAAAATAATGAAAACAGACTAGATTTAAAAAGGAGCACACTGGACTTCCCTGGTGGCACAGTGGATAAGAATTTGCATACCAATGAAAGGGACAGGGGTTCAATCCCTGGTCTGGGAAAATGCCACAAGCCGCAGAGCAACTAAGCCCGTGTGCTACAACTACTGAGCCTGCACTCTACAGCCCGCAAGCCACAACTATTGCGCTTGCATGACACAACTACTGAAGCCCATGCACCTAGAGTCCATACTCCACAACAAGAGAAAGCACTACAAGGAGAAGCCCATGCAACACAACGATGAGTAGCCCCCACTCGACACAACTAGAGAAACCCTGTGCAGCAACGAAGACCCAATGCAACCAAAAATAAATAAAATGAAATCTTCTGACTTCGAAGATGACTCACTCACGTGGCTGTAGGTAGGAGACCTCAGTTGCTTGCCACATGGATCTCTCCTTAGGGCTGCTTGAGTGTCCTCATGACATGGCAGCTGGCTTACCCCAGGATGAGTGATCTAGCAGAAAACAAAGCAGAAGCTGCAATGTCTTTTATGACCTACCTTTGGAAGCAGCACTTCGTCATTTATGCAATGTCTTATTAGTTAAACAGCCAGCCCTTTTCAGGTGCGAAGGGCCACACAGGTGCATGAAGACTGGGAGATAAATAGGGGATAATTAGGGCCATCTTGGAGGCTGGCTACCAAAGTGGCTGACTCGCTGAAGACTGAATTTTGTTTTCTTAACTTCTGGAGAGAAAATGGTCAGTGAACCCCATTAGTGGTATTTGAGATGTACCAAAGCTACCTCTTGCTCTCATCCCCAGTCGTGAGGCTGACAGGGTCTTGGTGCTCCGGTCGGGTGTCAAGCCTGTGCCTCTGAGGTGGGACAGCCGAGTTCAGGACATTGGTCTACCAGAGACCTCTGGTGCCATGTAATATCAAACGGTGAAAGCTCTACCAGAGATCTCCATCTCAATGCTAAGACCCAGCTGCACTCAAAGACCAGCAGGCTCCAGTGCTGGGCACCACATGCCAAACAACTATCAAGACAGGAACACAGCCCCACCCATTAGCAGAGAAGCCGCCTAAAATTATAATAAGGTCACAGACAGCCCAAAACACATGACTGGACGCAGGCCTGCCCACCAGAAAGACAAGATCGAGGCCCACCCACCAGAACAAAGGCACCAATCACCTTCACCAGAAAGCCTACACAACCCACTGAACCAACCTTAGCCACTGGGGGCAGACACCAAAAACAACTGGAACTACGAACCTGCAGCCTGTAAAAAGGAGACCCCAAACAGAGTCCCCAAAGACAAATGAGAAGACAGAGAAAAACAAAGCAGATGAAGGAGCAAGGTAAAAACCCACCAGACCAAACAAATGAAGAGGATATAGGCAGTCTACCTGAAAAAGAATTCAGAGTAATGATAGTAAAGATGATCCCAAATCTTGGAACTAGAATGGAGAATATATAAGAAATGTTTAACAAGGACCTAGAAGAACTAAAGAGTAAACAAACAATGATGAACAACACAATAAATGGAATTAAAAATTCTCTAGAAGGAAACAATAGCAGAATAACTGAGGCAGAAGAATGGATAAATGACCTGGAAGATAAAATAGTGGAAATAACTATCACAGAGAAGAATAAAGAAAAAAGAATGAAAAGAACTGAGGACAATCTGATACAGCTGTGGGACAACATTAAATGCACCAGCATTCGAATTATAGGGGTCTCACAAGAAGAAGACAAAAAGAAAGGGATTGAGGAAATATTTGAAGAGATTATAGTTGAAAACTTCCCTAATATGGGAAAGGAAATAGTTAAGCAAGTCCAGGAAGTGCAGAGAGTCCCATACAGGATAAATCCAAGGAAAAACATGCCAAGACACATATTAATCAAACTATCAAAAATTAAATACAAAGAAAAAATATTAAAACCAGCAAGGGAAAAACAACAAATAACATACAAGGGAATCCCCACAAGGTTAACAGCTGATCTTTCAGCAGAAACTCTGTAAGTCAGAAGGGATGGCAGGACATATTTAAAGTGATGAAAGGGGAAAACCTACAACCAAGATTACTCTATGCAACAAGGATCTCCTTCAGATTCCATAGAGAAATTAAAATCTTTACAGACAAGCAAAAGTTAAGAGAATTCAGCACTACCAAACCAGCTTTACAAAAAATGCTAAAGGATCTTCTCTAGGCAGGAAACACAAGGGAAGGAAAAGACCTACAATAACAAATCCAAAACAATTAAGAAAATGGGAATAGGAACATACATATTGATAACTACCTTAAATGTAAATGGATTAAGTGCTCCAACCAAAAGACATAAGACTGGCTGAATGGATACAAAAACAAGACCTGTATACATGCTGTCTACAAGAGACCCACTTCAGACCTAGGGACACATACAGACTGAAAGTGAGGGGATGGAAAAAGATATTCCTGCAAATGGAAACCAAAAGAAAGCTCGAGTAGCAAATGTCATGTCAGACAAAATAGACTTTAAAATAAAGACTATTACAGGAGACAAAGAAGGACAGTACATAATGATCAAGGGATCAATCCAAGAAGAAGATATAACGATTGTAAATATTTATGCACCCATAATAGGAGCACCTCAATACATAAGTCAAACACTAACAGCCATAAAAGGGGAAATCGACAGTAACACAATCATAGTAGGGAACTTTAATGCCACACTTTCACCAATGGACAGATCATCCAAAATGAAGATAAATACGGAAACACAAGCTTTAAATGATACATTAAACAAGATGGACTTAATTGATATTTATAGGACATTCCATCCAAAAACAACATAATAGACTTTCTTCTCAAGTGCTCGTGGAACATTCTCCAGGATAGATCATATCTTGGGTCACAAATCAAGCCTTGGTAAATTTAAGAAAGTTGAAATCGTATCAAGTATCATTTTCAACCAGAAAGCTATGAGACTAGATATCAATTACAGGAAAAAATCTGTAAAAAATTACAAAATCGTGGACGCCAAACAATACAGTACTTAATAACCAAGAGATCACTGAAGAAATAAAAGAGGAAATAAAAAAATACCTAGAAACAAATGACAGGAAAACATGATGACCCAAAACCTAGGGGATGCAACAAACGCAGTTCTGAGAGGGAAGTTTATAGCAATACAATCCTACCTCAAGAAACAACAAACATGTGAAATAAACAAGCTAACCTTACACCTAAAGCAATTAGAGAAAGAAGAACAACAACAACAAAAAAAACCCAAAGTCAGCAGAGGAAAGAAATCATAAAGATCAGATCAGAAAAAAAATGAAAAATAAATGAAGGAAACAGCAGCACAGATCAATAAAACTAAAGGCTGGTTGTTTGAGAAGATAAACAAAATTGGTAAACCATCAGCCAGACTCATCAAGAAAAATAGGGAGAAGACTCAAATCAATAGAATTAGAAATGAAAAAGGAGAAGTAACAACTGACACTGCAGAAAAAAAACAGGATCATGAAAGATTACTACAAGCAACTATATGCCAATAAGATGGACAACCTGGAAGAAACAGACAAATTCTTAGAAATACACAACCTTCTGAGACTGAACCAGGAAGAAATAGACAATATAAACAGAACAAACACAAGCACTGAAATTGAAACTGTGATTTAAAAATCTTCCAACAGGCCTTCCCTGATGGCGCGGTGGTTGAGAGTCTGCCTACCTATGCAGGGGACACAGGTTCGTGCCCCGGTCTGGGAGGATCCCACATGCCGCGGAGTGGCTGGGCCCGTTAGCCATGGCCACTGAGCCCGCGCGTCCGGAGCCTGTGCTCCGCAATGGGAGAGGCCACAGCAGTGAGAGGCCTGCGTACTGCAGAAAAAAAAGAAAAAACAAATCTTCCAACAAACAAAAGCCCAGGACCAGATGGCTTCACAGGCGAATTCTATCAAACATTTAGAGAAGAGCTAACACCTATCCTTCTAAAACTCTTCCAAAATATAGCAGAGGGAGGAACTCTCCCAAACTCATTCTATGAGACCTCCATCTCACTGATATCAAAACCAGACAAAGACGTCACAAAAAAAGAAAACTACAGGCCAATACACTGATGAACATAGATGCAAAAATCCTCAACAAAATACTAGCAGACAGAATCCAACAGCAAATAAAAGGATCATACACCATGATCAAGTGGGGTTTATCCCAGGGATGCAAGGATTCTTCAATACACACAAATCAATGTGATACACCATATTAACAAACTGAAGGATAAAAACCGTATGATCACCTCAACAGATGCAGGAAAAGCTTTTGAAAAAATTAAATACCCATTTATGAAAAAAAGCCTCCAGAAAGTAGGCATAGAGGAAACATTCCTTAACATAATAAAGGCCATATATGATTAACCCACAGCCAACATTGTTTTCAGTGGTGAAAAACTGAAACCATTTCCACCAAGATCAGGAACAAGACAAGGTTGCCCACTCTCACCCCTATTATTCAATATAGTTTTGGAAGTTTTAACCATGGCAATCAGAGAAGAAAAAGAAATAAAAGGAATTCAAATCAGAAAAGAAGAAGTTAAGCTGTCACTCTTTGCAGATGATATGATAATATACATAGAGAATCCTAAAGATGCTACCAGAAAACTACGAGAGTTAATCAATGAATCTGGTAAAGTTGCAGGGTACAAAATTAATGCACAGCTATCTCTTTCATTTCTATACACTAAAGATGAAAAATCTGAAAGAGAAATTAAGGAAACACTCCCATTTACCACTGCAGCAAAAAGAATAAAATACCTAGGAATAAACCTACCTAAAGAGACAAAAGACCTATACTCAGAAAACTATAAGACACTGATGAAAGAACTCAAAGATGACACAAATAGTTGGAGAGTTATACCATGTTCTTGGATTGGAAGAATCAACGTTGTGAAAATGACTATACTACCCAAAGCAATCTACAGATTGAATGCAATCCCTATCAAACTACCAATGGAATTTTTCAGAGAACTTGAACAAAAAATTTCACAGTTTGTATGGAAACACAAAAGAACCCGAAGAGCCAAAGCAATATTGAGAAGAAAAACACAGCTGGAGGAGTCAGGCACCCTGACTTCAGACTATACTACTAAGCTACAGTAATCAAGACAGTATGGTACTGGCACAAAACAGAAATATAGATCACTGGAACAGAGAGAAAGCCCAGAGATAAGTCCATGCACAAAAGGTCAACTTATTTTTGATAAAGGAGACAAGAATATACAATGGAGAAATCACAGCTTCTTCAATAAGTGCTGCTTGGAAAACTGGACAGCTACAGGTAAAAGAGTGAAATTAGAAGACTCCCTAACACCATACACAAAAATAAACTCAAAATGGATTAAAGACCTCAATGTAAGGCCAGAGACTACCAACCTCTTAGAGGAAAACATAGGCAGAACACTCTGTGACATCAATCACAGCAAGCTCCTTTTTGACCAACCTCCTAGAGAAATGGAAATAAAACCAAAAATAAACAAATGGGACCTAGTGAAACTAAACGCTTTTGCACAGCAAAGGAAAACATAAACAATACGAAAAGACAACTGTCAGAATAGGAGAAAATATTTGCCAATGAAGCAACTGACAAAGGCTTAATCTCCAAATTTTACAAACAGCTCATGCAGCTCAATATCAAAAACAAACAACCCAAGCCATAAATGGGCAGAAGACCTAAACAGACACTTCTCCAAAGAAGATATGCAGATTTCCAACAAATATATGAAAGGATGGTAAACATCACTAATCATTAGAGAAATGCAAATCAAAGCTAAAATGAGGTGTTACCTCACACAGGTAACAATGGCCATCATCAAAAAAATTTCAAACAATAAATGCTGCAGAGGTGGGGAGAAAAGAGAATCCTCTTGCAGTGCTGGTGGAAATGTAAATTGATACAGTCACTATGGAGAGCAGTATGGAGGTTCCTTAAAAAGCTAAAAATACAACTACCATATGACCCAGCAATCCCACTACTGGGCATATACCCTGAGAAAACCATAATTCAAAAAGAGTCATGTTCCACAATGTTCATTGCAGCTCGATTTGCAATAGCCAGGAAATGGAAGCAACCTAAGTGTCCATCAACAGATGAATGGATAAAAAGATGTTGCACATCTTCAATATACAATGGAATATTACTCAGCCATAAAAAGAAATGAAATTGAGTTATTTGTAGTGAGGTGGATGGACCTAGATTCTGTCATACAGAGTGAACTAAGTCGGAAAGAGAAAAACAAATACTGTATGCTAACACATATATATGGAATCTAAAAGAAAAAGAAAAAAAATGGTTGTGAAGAACCTAGGGGCAGGACAGAAACAAAGACGCAGACGTAGAGAATGGACTTGAGGACAAGGCGAGGGGGAAGGGCAAGCTGGGACGAAGTGAGAGAGTGGCATGGATTTATATATACTACCAAATGTAAAATAGCTAGTAGGAAACAGCTGCATAGCACAGGGAGATCAGCTCAGTGGTTTGTGACCACCTAGAGGGGTGGCATACAGAGGGTGGGAGGGAGAAGCAAGAGTGAAGAGTTATGGGGATATATGTGTATGTATATGTATAGCTGATTCACTTTGTTATAAAGCAGATACTAACACACCATTGTAAAGCAATTATACTCCAATAAAGATGTTAAAAAATAAATAATTAAATAACACCCCAAAATTAAATCTTTAAAAAAATAAAAAAGAGCACACAATAACATGGTAACTCTAAACCTAAGTATTTTCAGTAAAATAGTAAATGTAAATGGATTAATATCTCCTAATAAAGTGTAATTTTTTATATTATGTGCAACTAAATTTATATATACAGGTAAAATAAAAGAATTAAATTAGAAAGGAGAATACATTCCATGTATTTAAAAACAATTAGCATATAATATGCATCTTAGATAAAGTAGTCTTTAAGTTTAGAATAGTTTGTCATTATTGTAATTAGTATTATTATCCCAATTTCTTAAACAATATTTCAACACTTTTTCTATTTGAAAAAATATTTTAATACTTTTTTCTTTGCTTTTTTGTGGTGTAATACATGGTAAATATTTAGGTGTTAACATAATCTAAAAATGTATGTTGTTTTTTTACAGCCAACAAAAACTGAATCAAGAAGAAATAGATAACTTGAACAGACTAATCACTAAAAGCGAAATAGAATCTGTAATTTAAAAAAACTCCCTACAACAAAAGTCCAGGTTCAGGTGGTTTCACAGGCAAATTCTACCAAATACACAAAGAAGAACTTACATTGATTCTTCTCAAACTCTTTGAATAGACTGAAGAGGAAGGAATACTTCCAAAGACATTCTATGAAGCCACCATCACCCTAATATCAAAACCAAATGTGGGGGACTTTCCTGGTGGCACAGTGGTTAAGAATCCGTCTGCCAATGCAGGGGACACGGGTTCGAACCCTGGTCTGGGAAGATCCCACATGCCACGGAGCAACTAAGCCTGTGCGCCACAACTACAGAGCCTGCACTCTACAGCCCGCGAGCCACAACTACTGAAGCCCACGTGCCTAGAGCCTATGCTCCGCAACAAGAGAAGCCACTGCAATGAGAAGCCTGTGCACCACAACGAAGAGTAGTTCTCGCTCACCGCAACTAGAGAAAGCCCACGCACAGCAATGAAGACCCAATGCAGCCAAAAGTAAATAAATAAATAAATTTATTAAAAACAAAAACAGATGGGGACTTTTCTGGCAGTCCAGCAGTTAAGATTTCTCCTTCCAGTGCAGGGGGTGTGGGTTCAATCCCTGGTTGGGGAGTTAAGATCCCACATTCCTCACAAACAAGAAACCAAAACATAAAACAGAAGCAATATTGTAACACATTCAATAAAGACTTTAAAAAAAACATAAAGACACTACCAAAAAAGAAAATTTCAGGCCAATATCTTTGATAAATATAGATGCAAAAATTCTCAACAGAATGTTAGAAAACTGAATCCGACAACACATAACAAAATCATACACCATGACCAAATTTGATTCACCCAGGGTCACAAAGTTGTTTCAACATATGCAAATCAATCAACGTGATACACCCCATCAACAAAGGAAAAACAAAAAACAAATGATCATCTCAACAGATGCCGAAAAAGCATTTGAAAAACTTCAACATCCATTCATGATAAAAACGCTTACCAAAGTGGGTATAGAGGGAACATATCTCAACATAATAAAAGCTATTTATGACAAACCCACAGCCAATATAATACTCAATGTTCATAAGCTGAAAGCCTTCCCACTAAAATCTGGAACAAGACAAGGATGCCCACTCTCACCTCTTCTCTTCAATATAGTATTGGAAGCCCTAGCCACAACAATCAGACAAGAAAAAGAAAAAAAATCTAACCAAATGGAAGGGAAGAGTTAAAGTTGTCATTATATGCAGATGACATGATAATATATATAAAGGAAACCCTAAAATATTCCACACAAAAACTACTAGAACTGATAAACAAATTCAACAAAGTAGCAGGATACAAGATTAACATACATAAATTCATTGCATTAAAAAAAATTTATTTTGGCTGCATTGTGCCTTCATTGCCGTGCACGGGCTTTCTCTAGTTGTGGCCAGTGGGGGCTACCCTTCATGCAGTGGGTGGGCTTCTCATTGCAGTGGCTTCTCTTGTTGCGGACCATGGGCTCTAGGCATGCGGGCTTCAGTAGCTGTGGCACACGGGCTCAGTAGTTGTGGGCTCTAGAGTGCAGGCTAAGTAGTTGTGGCACATAGGTTTAGTTGCTCCATGGCATGTGGGATCTTCCTGGACCAGGGCTCGAACCCGTGTCCCCTGTATTGGCAGGCAGATTCTCAAATACTGAGCCACCAGGGAAGTCCCTGGTTGCATTTCTTTACACTAACAATGAAGTATCAGAAAGGGAATGTAAACAAACTATCCCTTTTTAAATGACATCAAAAAAATAAAATACTTAGGAATAAATCTCACCAAGGAGGTGAAAGATTTATGTGCTGAGAACTACAAAACATTAGTAAAGAAAACTGAAGATGATTCAAAGAAATGGAAAGACATCCCACGCTCTTGGACGAGAAGAATTAACAGTGTTAAAATGGCCATACTACCCAAAGCAATCTACAGATTTAATGTGATCCCTATCAAATTACCTAACACATTTTTCACAGACCTAGAATAAATAATCCTAAAATGTATTTGGAACCATAAAAAGTCAGAATTGTCAACACAATCCCGAGGAAAAAGAACAAAGCAGGAGGCATAACCCTCCCTGACTTCAGACAATACTAAAAGGTTACAGTAATCAAAACTGCATGGTATTGGCACAGAAAGAGATGTATGGATCAATGGAATAGAGAGCCCAGAAAAAAACCCACGCACCTATGGTCAATTAACCTTCGACAAAGGAGGCAAGAATATACAATGGAGAAAAGACAGTCTCTTCAGCAAGTGGTTTTTTTGAAAGTTGGACAGCTGTATGCAAATCAGTGAAGTCAGAACATACCATCACACAATACACAAAAAATAAACTCAAAACGTCTTATATGCTTAAATATAAGATATGGCACCTTAAAACTCCTAGAAGAGAACATAAGCAAAACACTCTCTGACATAAATCATACCAAAGTTTTCCTAGGTAGGTCTCCCCAGGCAGTACAAATACAGTAAGTCACCTACATACGCACCTTCAAGTTGCAGACTTTCAAAGATGCAAACGTCCATTCGCATCCAATCATGTAAGTTAGTTCACGTGTCTGGCATACATTGTCACGTGTGTGCATCCTCTATAAGTGGTTATGCTTTTGTGTACTTTACAGTACTGTATAGAGTACAGTAGTACAGTACATTTATTTCAAGCCCAAGATGTCTGGAAGCAAGCGTAAAAGCAGTGGTGATGTAGCTGGTACTGCTAAGAAGCGCTAAGCGATAATGATGGAAACAAAAGTGAAAATAATTGAGAGTGGAGCGAGGCAAAAAGATGTTAGACATCTCTCATGCTTATAACATGAATCATTCAACCACTGGCACGATTCTAAAGAACAAAGACAAGATCATGGAACATGTGGAGTCTGCTGTACCAATGATGTTGACAAAATATCGAAGAAGCATGGAAAAGTGATGGAGGAGATGGAGAAACTTCTCAGTGTGCAGATGCAGGATCAACATCAGCGCTGAGTCCTGCTCAGCTTAATGCTGATTCAAGAGAAAGCTAAAAGTCTTTATGAAGACTTGAAGAAGAAACACGGCAAAGAATCAGAGGGCACATCATTTAATGCCAGCCATGGCTGGTTTCATCAGTTCAAGGCTAGAGCCAACCTTCACAACGTAAAAGTAAGTGGAGAGGCAGCAAGTTCAGATAGGGTAGCTGTCCAGGAACTTCATGAAACACTTTGAGAAATTATTGATGATGGTGTGTATTTACCCAATCAGGTTTTTAATGTGGATGAGACACAACTGTACTGGAAGAGGATGCCGGACTGAAGTTACATCAGTAACTAGGAAAAATTGATGCCGGGCTATAAAGCAGCAAAGGATAGGCTAACTGTTGTTTAGTGGCAATGTTCTGGTGATATGAAGCTGAAGCCTCTCTTCATATCACTCAGAGAACCCAAGAACCCTTAAAAACTTAGGCAAGGGCTCTCTTCCTGTTGTGTGGAAGCATTAACAACAAAGCCTGGATTACACAGGCCATTTTCCAGGACTGGTTTTTCCACCACTTTATCCCAGAGGTAGAGAAATATTTCTTGGAGAAGGATGTCCCAGCAAAACATTCTTTTGCTGCTTGACAATGCTCTGGGCCATCCCCCATTCATGGATGACTTTCATCCCAAAGTCACAGTAGAGCATCTGCCACCAAATACTACAATGCTTATCCAACCTATGGACAAGGGAGTTATAGAGACTTTCAAGAAATATTATTTATGTCACACTTTTTGTCAGGCAGTAAAGGTAAGTGACAAATCAGGAACCACCTTGGGACAATTTTGGAAGGACTGTAACATTTACAAAGCTATAAAAAACATTGACTTTGCTTGGTGTGAGGGTATGGCGGTCACCATCAATGGGGTATGGAAGAACCTTTGCCCACAGTTCATTATTTCTGTGGATTTGAGAAGGTAGGTCAGAAGTCCAAAGAGGTGTTCCGCAACGTAGTGACCCTCAGCGAGACGCTGGAGCTAGATCTGCAAGAGGATGATTTCATTGAACTCCTTGCTGTGCAACATGAGGAGCTTACTAATGGAATTGGAGGCCCAGAGAAAGGATGAAGAGGGACAGGAGGAAGAAGTAACTGAAGAACTGAAGAGATTCACGACACAGAAAACAGCAAGGGAATCTTCTTTATTTGAGGAAGCACTGTTAGTTTTTGAGGCACAGGACCCATACCTAGAATGGTACCCAAATGTGGCAGCAGCCATTCAGAATGCAATCCAGTGCTACTTTATCATCTATGATGAGAAAAAAAGAGCTACTACCCAGACATCAATGGATCATTTTTTCAAGAGGGTAGATAGAATTAAATCCAGCAAGGAATCAGAACCTGTGCCATCAACGTCAGGCATGAGTGAAATTGCAGCTTGCCCTCTGTCTCCTATTGCTGATAATCCTTCACCTCTATCATCTCCCACCTCCTCTCCCTCCTCCAATCAGTAACTCTCCTCACCTGTTCCCTCAATGTCAGCCCGAGTATACCAGCTGTTGTACTGTACTACTGTACTTCTCAAGTTATTGTACTGTAAGATTAAAAATATTTTCTTTATTTTTGTGTTTGTTTTTTATGTATTGTTTGTGTGAAAAGTATTCTAAACCTATTATGGTACAGTACCATATAGCCGACTGTGTAAGTTGGGTACCTAGGCTAACTTTGTTGGACTTACAAACAAACTGGACTTAAAAACGCACTCTTGGAACAGAACTTGTTCATATGTCGGGAACTTACTGTAAAAGCAAAAAAGAAACAGGAACTAATCAAACATAAGCTTTTGCACAGCAAAGGAAACCATAATCAAAATGAAAATACAACCTATGAACTGGGAGAAAATATTAGCAAATGATGAGACTGACAAGGGCTTAATTTCCAAAATATACAAACAGCACATACAACTCAATAACAAAATAACAAATAACTCAATGGAAAAATGGGTAGAAGACCTAAATAAACATTTCTCCAAAGAAGACATACAGATAGGCAACAGACACATGAAAAGATGCTCATCATCACTAATTATTAGAGAAATGCAAATGCAAATTACAATGAGGTACCACTTCACACTGATCAGAATGGCCATCATTTAAAAAATCTACAATTAACAAATGCTGGAGGTGCTATAGAGAAAAGGGAACCCTTCTACACTGTTGGTGGCCATGTAAGTTGGTGCAGCCACTATGGAAAACAGTATGGATGTTCCTCAAAAAAACTATAAAGAGAGTTGCCATATGATCTAGCAATCCCACTTGTGGACATATATCCAGACAAAACTATAATTCGAAAAAATACATACAACCCTATGTTCATAGCAGCACTATTTATAATAGCCAAGACATGGAAACAACCTAAATGTTCATTGAAAAATGAATGTAAAAAGAAGGTGTGGTATATGTATACAATAGATATTACTCAGACATAAAAAAAGAATGGAATAATGCCATGTGCAGCAACATGGATGGACCTAGAGATAATGATACTAAGTGAAGTAAGTCAGACAGAGAAAGAGAAACATCGTATGATATCACTTACATGCAGAATCTTAAAAAAATGATAAAAATGAACTTATTTACAAAACAAAAACAGACTCAGAGAACAAACTCATGGTTACTGGCGAGGAGGGTGGGAGAGAGGGATAGTTAGGGAGTTTGCAATTGACATGTAAAGATAAATACCATATGATATCACTTATATGTGGAATCGAAAATACGACACAAACGAACATGTCAGCGAAACAGAAACAAACACACAGATATAGAAAACAGAAAACAGAGTTGTGGTTGCCAAGGAGAGGGTGAAGGAAAGATTGGGAGTTTTGCAATAGCAGAAGCAAAGTATTCTACATAGGATGGATAAACCACAAAGACCTACTGTATAGCAGAGGGAACTATATTCAGTATCCTGTGATAAACCATAATGGAAGAGAATATATATATATATGTGTAACAGAATCACTTTGCTGCACAGCACTAATTAACACAACATTGTATAAATGCTGGAGAGGGTGTGGAGAAAAGGGAACCCTACTGCACTGTTGGTGGGAAAGTAAACTGACACAACCACTATGGAGAACAGTATGGATGTTCCTTAAAAACTAAAACTAGAACTATCATACGACCCAGCAATCCCACTACTGGGCATATACCCTGAGGAAACCATAATTCAAAAAGATACATGTACCACAATGTTCATTGCAGCTCCATTTACAATAGCTAGGACATGGAAGCAACCTAAATGTCCATCGACAGATGAATGGATAAAGAAGATGTGGCACATATACACAATGGAATATTACTCAGCCATAGAAAGAAATGAAATTGAGTTATTTGTAGTGAGGTGGATGGATCTAGAGCCTGTCCTACAGAGTGAAGTAAGTCAGAAAGAGAAAAACAAATACTGTATGCTAACACATATATATGGAATCTAAAAAAAAAACGTCATGAAGAACCTAGGGGCAAGATGGGAATAAAGACACAGACCTACAGACCTACTAGAGAATGGACTTGAGGATATGGGTAGGGGGAAGGGTAAGCTAGGACAAAGTGAGAGAGTGGCATGGACATATATACACTACCAAACGTAAAATGTATAGCTAGTGGGAAGCAGCCGCATTGCACAGGCAGATCAGCTCGGTGCTTTGTGACCACCTAGAGGGGTGGGATAGGGAGGGTGGGAGGGAGGGAGACGCAGGAGGGAAGAAATATGGGGACATATGTATATGTATAACTGATTCACTTTGTTAAAAAGCAGAAACTAACACACCATTGTAAAGCAATTATACTCCAATAAAGATGTTTAAAAAAAAGAATGAACGTGAAATACTGTATTTTTCCCCTGATGTTTCCAAGGAGAGACAGCTCAAGTTTTCTAAATCATAAGAAAAAACAAGTTATAAATATGATATTCTGAGCCAGAGATGAAGAAGCAGTTTTGAGCACCCCCTCCTCATGTCATATGACCGGGATTTAAGTCAATCAGCTGCTTCCCTGTAACCCATGTGACTTGGCTTTGAATAGTAAGAAATGCAGAGGTATAAAACGATGTTCTGAACAATAACTGGAAAAGCATTTTAGAACGTTTTTTTCTCTTCGAATAGACCATTCATTGCATAAAGAATAAAGGATTCTCTTGTGGATTTCTTAAACTGTAAACACATACAATATCTCCATTGGCTTGACTGACTTAGTTTTTTTGTTTTTGTTGTTGTTGTTAACATCTTTATTGGAGTATAACTGCTTTCCCCTGTTGGGTTAGCTTCTGCTGTATAACAAAGTGAATCAGGTATTCATATATATATATATCCCCGTATCCCCTCCCTCTTTCATCTCCCTCCCACCCTCCTTATCCCACCCCTCTAGGTGGTCACAAAGCATGGAGCTGATCTCCCTGTGCTATGCAGCTGTTTCCCAGTAGCTACCTATTTTACATTGGTAGTGTATATATGTCCATGCCACTCTCCCACTTCATCCCAGCTTACCCTTCCCCCTCTCTGTGTCCTCAAGTCCATTCTGTACATCTGCGTATTTATTCCTCAGCAGCGACTCCTGCTAGGGATGGATACTTCCTTTTTTGCTCAAGGGAAATCCCCTAGTTTGAATATGATGTGAGTTTGATCCTGTGAAACCATCAGAACTTCCAACCAGAGATAAATGAGGAGATTCTGGCCTTTATTAGTATGCATGATGAACACGGGTGTCCTGACTGTACTTGCCAACCCTCCTATTTTACCCACCTATTTTTATCCACCTTCCTCCCTGTGAGTACCTTTGACCAACCCTGAGCACAGACCCCTGACGTATTAGAGTGACTTTATCAGTCTTTCTTTAAAAATGGGCAGGTAAAAACATGAATTTAACCTAGAAGCAGCAGCTCAGTGAGGGCAATAAAATCATCAGAAGTTATCTAATCACAGCCACAGCCATCCAGGGCTCTGTCTTATCTGCTGGGTCATAAGAATGGGACATTCCTAAACTTGAAGGGCATCCAATCAAATAAGTAAATGTGTCGCTCACCTCTGGCTCTTGGAGGGATTGCTAGGCAGTCTACCCAGTGTATACTAACTGCAAAACACTGTCATGGTTTTGAAACACCTATGTTCCAGGAAAGCTCTTTGGGGTACATGGGGAAGGATTTTTTTGACATCAAGCAAAAAATAAATCACCAAGCTCTTTGAGCACAGGGGTTCTTAAGAGGGCAGTAGAAGGAAGGAATGGGCAGAAAAGACGATTTCCTCTGAAGTGAAGGTCGTTTTTCCAAAAGAGTAGGATTTAGTCTCTGTTTAAGGAGAACACTTTTAAATAGCTGGGACAGCTCCAAACTGCAGTTTAGGGAATGAGTGTTTCAAAAGAACAGTGCTTTAAAAGTCCTGGCAAGGCAGCAAGAGGATGAAGAGTTGGTTTTGCATAGTTTTGAACACAGGAGTAAAGAAGCAGAGGCACCTCTGACTAAAAGGCCCTGAGATCCTATGGCATCAATGGGTCAGTTGCAGGGGACAGGGGGTGGGGGTGGGGATATTTCTCTCTCAAAGTCTCCCAGGGCAGCCACCCCTCCCTACCTCACCCCCCTACTCCCTTCACCCTTCCTCCCTACACTGTTGGGTCCCCAGGGACAGCACTTCTTAAGCTGGAGCGCTCAGGCACCATCTCTGCAGTCTGCGTTCTTCCTGGAGCCTGGCAAGTTCTGGAACAGGAAGCCAGGTCTGCAAGGCCGCTGGGGTGCATTCAGACCTGGAGGGTTGGAGGTGAACTGGAGCTCTGAAGCCCACCTATGTCCTCCGAGGGAGGAGCACATCTTCCTAACAGTACTTCTAAGGGGTCAGCGTGCTCCCCACCTGACGGTGATCCATACTCACTTGAGGCAGAAAGGACTGCTTCTATCTTGCCCCCTCGATTCCGCCTTAAGGGTCCTCAGACATGTGTGATAGCGTAGGCCCCGGATCTCTTTGGTCAGCTGAGGCCAGTGCTGCCGGGGTCCCTCCAGTCCTATCCCCCAGCCCCTCGCTCTGGGACTGTATCTAATAGCAGAAAGAGCACAGAGGAATTGGCTGAATCAAGGGACCTGTGAGCCTGGGTATGAGTTTCAAGACAGAGAACCTAAGGCACAATTACATATTACTGGAAACTCATGTGAGGTGTGTGTGGGGAGGTCAGGAGGCTGAGAGGCTGCGTCAACCTGGTGAGTCCAGCCCCAGGACACCACACAGCCCCCGTCCCCGCTTCCCTGCCATCAGACAAGGGGTGCTGCAACTGCAGCTGGGACTCTGCACTTCCCCCTTCCTGACTCTCCTCAAGAAGAGCAGGTGGCCCCGCTCTGAGGGCAGGGGCAAGACAACGGACCAAGTCCCCCTGCACTAAGGCACTACTGGAAGCTCTTCCTGAACAGCAGTGCTGGCTTGGAGCGAACCCATGCACCTCCAAGTTTGGTCTCGTCCTGCAGCTGAGGGACGCAGGCTTTAAGTCAGGTACCCTGGCTCTAAATCAGTCAGCCCCCCCCCCCTTTAAGTCAGGTGACCCGACTTTAAGTCACTGTGTGCCCCTGAGGCCTGCAACTTGAAAAGTTGGGAATTTCACTTTGATCCCAGCACCTAACATAGCTGAATGCACACTGTAATCACCCACAAGCCTGACTTCGAGGCAGGATATAAGATAAGGGGATGGGCGTGCACACATGGTGATGAGGGTGTACTTCATGTACCAGAAGGGTCTAGGTACTCTGGGGTACAGCAAGCAGTACACGATACAGCAGCTCCCTGGCAAAGATGGTGATGCACAGGGAGAGCAGGCACACCCATGAATGCAGAGGTTTCAGGACGGGAGCTGGGGCACAGCCAGCCGGGAGGGTATGAAAGCAGAGGATCTGAGCCTTCTTGAGAAAGGCAGACACAGAGGATGGATGAGAAACAAAGACCAGATGAAATATGGATTTGAAAAACACACCCTGCTCTTGAAATTGGGGTGGGGGCACCCCAGATTTGAGTCCTCTTACTCCCCAGTTGCTAGTGCTTTGGCATTTGCCCAATTGTTCATAAAATGTGAGTGATAATATCTAACCCACAGAATACTGCATTTGTAGTGGTTTTGAGTGTTTATGCTTCTATAGTGGAATAATCTTTTCTACAAGAAAAATGTGTATTATCTGAAATAAATTAAAACCCCTTTTTAAAAAGTACTATATTGGACTTCCCTGGTGGCGCAGTGGTTAAGAATCTGCCTGCCAGTGCAGGGGACATGGGCTCGAGTCCTGGTCTGGGAAGATCCCACATGCCGCGAAACAGCTAAGCCCGTGCACCACAACTACTGAGGCTGCAGGCCACAACTACTGAAGCCCGCGCTCCTAGAGCCGGTGCTCCACAACAAGCACAGCAAGAGAAGCCACCACAACGAGAAGCCCGTGCACCGCAACAAAGAGTAGCCCCCACTCGCTGCAACTAGAGAAAGCCCGTGTGCAGCTACGAAGACTCAATGCAGCCATAAATAAATAAATAAATAAATAAATAATTTTTTAAAAGTCCTTCTGTACACATATATCCTTCTGTACATCTTCTCTGGGAAGAACAGAGAAGGAGTGGGAGAGTGAGGAAGACCAATACTTAGTGCACATCTCTGATGCATGTGCTCTGCTGGCTCAGGTAGTTTCATCCCCACTTTTACAAAGGAGGAAATAAGCTCAGAGAGGTTTAGTAATTTTCCCAAAGCCAAACAGCTATTGAGTGGCAGAACCAGGATCCGAACCAGGTCTGTTACCTTCAAAGCCTAAGCCCTTATTACAACAAAACTCAATTAATATTTACATTTATCGAATTAACATTGCAACCTGGTGATTTCTTGGCACAATCCTGAATAAGAGTGAGAGAGAAAGAAATAGCATTGTTCATATAGTCAACCAAATTTTCTGGAGCAGCCGCTAGATGCCTGGCCCTGTTTGAGGTTCAGCAGTGATCGAGACAGGAAGAGTCCTGCTTTCATGGAGCATGTAGTGGGGAGGAGAAATGGGTGCAACTTGGGTGAAGGATCACCTTGCTGGGCCTCTGTTTTCTCATCTGGAAAATGGGATGCGGTGTTTCTCATTTTCTTGGATTGTCTAGCCCTCACATTCTCTTATTCCTTAAGAAGCATTTGTTTTACTGTTTCTTTAAAATTCATTCAGGCCGTGAGCTGTGATGAATGTTGTTAGCTGCTCCCCAAATCAACTCTATTTCCACCCTTTTCCTGTGATCGGGTCTTTCCCCCTACATGACACACAATCAATCAAGTCACAGAACCTAAGGGGCACCCAGCAGAAGAATTCCAACCCTGGCTTCTCAGGAGCTCTGCGGTCTACCTAGTCAGGTAAACTTCACTCACCTGGCACAAGGCGGCCATCCCTGGTTTCACATCAACATGACCTCAGGCACAAACCTTATTTTTCCATTTTCTCTTAAAGTTACTTTTTGAAACAACTGCACAAATATGACAAAGATATAAAATCAGGCATCTTCTGCCCCCAGTGCCTACTAATAAATGATTTTCTGCCACTTTAATGATAAAGATAGAACATTTCAGCATTCCCATGCCCTTATTATTTTTCATTTTTGTTGATATTTCTATTGAATACATCTTTCAATATTTTAACAATGGAACATTTATTTAGGATGTTCCAGACCCAGCCTTTAGTAGTAAGGGTTTTGTTGTTATATTTCTATTATGTTTCCCTTAAAAATCATCCTGTTTAAATGGATTAAGTCAATTCTATAGGCATTTATCTTATGATATTGATGAAATTAATACACAGAGGGCAGTAGTACAAGTTGATTGGACTTGAGAACCTCTATTAGCACAGTTAAATATAAATATTATATATATATAAACCAAAGTACATGCTGAGTGAGATTCCCTACTCTTTTTCACTGTCTGCCCCTCAAGCCTGTGAGAAATAGAATATTTCTTGCCATATCAGTAAACAAAGGACGTCACAGTCATCAGTACTTGCAGCCCTCCAATGTGAGCCGGTGGGCCCTGGGGAAACTCAGGACGTGCAAATACAGAATACTGGTCCCAGAGAGCTGAGGTGCATATCAAACGAATGATTTCAGTGAGCCCTGACTCTTGCATCTTCCCATACTTAGAAAAGCACTAAATTCCTTAACTTGGGATATCTGGTTTTCCTTAACTAACAATCATCTTTTGATGTTCCCCATTACCTGCGCCAGTCCCCTCCCCTGTCCCCTCCCCCCCTCGGTACTTTAGCTCAGGGAGGAAGGAGCGCAGAGGGACTCGGCTGAATAAGGGGCCTGCGAGCCTAGGAATGAGTTTTAAGCCGCTTTCCCTGCAGTCAGGAGGAGGAGCGCTGACGCTGCAGCCGGACCCTGCGCCGCCCTTGCCCCGTTTCCCCTCAGGACGCTCAGGCCGACCCCCTCCCCACCTCCAACAGGCCCAGCGAGCCAGGCCGAGGGCAGGGGCGAGAGGAGGGACCAAAGTTCCCCGGGACGAGACGCTGGGGGCCGCTCTTTCTAAACATTAGCGGCGGGTGGCAGCGAACCCCTGCTCCTCAGAAGGTGGTTTTGCTCTGCCGCCCGGGCATCGGACCAGGCGGAGGGTCCGCGCCCACTTACCTGGCCAGCCGTCCCCACGACTGTCGCGGCTTCTGCCGCTGGGGCCCCTCCAGAGCCGGCAGCCTCAGTGAGGCCGCCCTCCCCTCGGGCGCCGGGGCAGTCCTGTGACGGCAGAGGGAAGAGACCCCGAGCCAGGAGTTCCAGCTCTGCGGAAACGCGGGCTCTGTTCTGGGCGCAGGGGGTGGAACCGCTCTGCCCCGAGGCCTTCCGGGAGGGAGGGGGCCCCGGGGGAGGGAGCCGCCAGGAGCGCGCAGGGCCCCGTTGGGGGTCCTGGAGGGGCGGCCAGGACTGGGGGCCCCGCCCACTGTGACCGCAGCCCAGGCCTTTTTCCTGGAATCCTACACAAAAAAGTTAGAAAGATACACAGTCTACGGTAAATATTCAAAACTGATTGTTGCTGTTGTGCTTACTATTCTATTAAATGTGTAAAATCCATAAAACACTTTAAGTTCAAAGTTAAATATGAAATTTTACCTTTCCTTATTATCTCTCTGCTATTAACAATTGTGGTTAATGAATCAGAGACTGTGGCATCACTACTTAAAAGTGAGCTTGTTAAAAAAATGGAATTCAGGCCCACCAGAACTACTGAATCAGAACCTGCACTTTAACAATCTCCCCAATGTGCTTGTGTACCCATGAATAGTTGAAAGGTACATTTCTACCTCGACATGTCTTTTCTGTCTGAGAAATACACACATTTTTTTTCCAGTTTGACATAAATAAAACACTCAAAAATGCATATGCCTGTGTTGAAACCATCATTTTGTAATTTCTTTTCCAGATAAGTATAGTCTCTTTACTGGTTTTGTGGATCACATGCCATACTCTTTTCTTGTAGTTAGAAATAAGGTAGAGAATGTTACTTTGTAAATATATATATATATATATATATATATATATATATATTAGTGGGTAATTCAAGACACTCTTCTAAATTAAAACAAGCTCTCTTAACTTGCTGTTTCCTTCTTGGGTCACATTATGAACGCTTCCCGTGGCCACATGGCCTGTGTACTTTTAATTTCAGGGACTGCTGACACTTCAGGATGTGCCCATAGATTTCTCTCAAAAGGAGTGAGAATGCCTGGACCAAGATCAGTGGGAATTGTACAGGGATGTGATGTTAGACAAGTATAGGAACCTGCTGTCCTTGGGTGAGGATACCTTCCTTCCAGAATTCCTTATCCACCCACAGCGTTTAGAGTCTTTCATTTGTAGAATGCCTCCTGGAACCTTCTGCTTCCTACAATAGGGTTTCAGATTGCAACTTTTCAGGAAAGATTGGGAGTTTGTGGGTATATTTTATTTTATTCTTTTAAAATTGCAACCTCCCTTTTAATATACTTTGTAACTGCTTGGGATGTGTCTATAGGAACTGTGTACTATATGCTTCTGTTATAGTCCTTATAATATTTTATTGTCTTATTTTCTGTAACAATTTTCCATGGATTCTTTGGGTTTAAGGTATATTAA
Organism: Delphinapterus leucas; assembly: GCF_059928025.1. Taxonomy (NCBI): domain Eukaryota; kingdom Metazoa; phylum Chordata; class Mammalia; order Artiodactyla; family Monodontidae; genus Delphinapterus; species Delphinapterus leucas. The sequence continues at coordinate 13,002,862 of NW_028322240.1, read as the reverse complement.
AAGGGAGACTGCGATTCTGGGACTTCCCTGATGATGCAGTAGTTAAGAATTCGCCTGCCAATGCAGGGGACACGGGTTCGATCCCTGGTCTGGGAAGACCCCACGTGCCATGGGGCAACTAAACCAGTGGGCTGCAACTACTGAGCCTACGCGCCACAACTACTGAAGCCGGTGTGCCTTGAGCCCATGCGCCATTTATTTTTTGGAGAATAAAACCACCTGTGAGTGATTAAAATTTAGACCAGCTAGGCAAAATGCTTTATCACTTGTTGTTCTAAAACACTGATAAATGGAACAAGTTAGACTAGGGGTAACAGTGTAATCGTATTCTAGAGTTCATATCGACAATATGGTTTATGACCTTCATGCTGGATCAGGACATTTCAATGGTATAACTGCTACTAATGGTCTGTTCAACGATTAAAGTCCCAAGTGATCTGAGTTCAGACTGGGTCATCCTGGTTGGTTTCTCTCTATTATAGATTTCCCCCAGTAGGAAAGGACAAGAGAAATATGGCTTACTTTACAAAATGTCTTCAAACTAAATGATGATATAATCTACATTCAATTAATTTATACATACCCTAGTGTAGAACAGGGTTTGTTATGGTGGCAGAGGCCGGTAATTATGTAACACTGAAACTTTTATCTGCAGTGGTTCAAGTCCTCTTCTTAAGAATATGTATATAATCAACATTCTTTCACAAATTACTCAATTTAATTCACCATAGCATTCCTCATATTAACTAAATGGAGAATTCTAGGCTATATACAAATCCAGAAAAGGCCAAAAATCATCAGCCCCTGTGGATTATTACAACACATTGCTGAGGTATTCAAATTATTTATTAAAGAACCACCATGACCATCAACATCATCAATTTATATATTATTGCCTTAATGCTAACCTTAACCGTGGCTCTCACAACATTAATTCCTCTTCCTGTATCTTATCCACTAATTAATATAAATGTAGGCATATTATTTATATTAGCCATATCAAGCCTAGCCATTTATTCCATCCTCCGATCTAGATGAGCTTCAGATTCAAAATACTCACTCACTGGAGCTCTATGGACAGTAGCACAGACAATCTCATATGAAGTCATGTTGGCAGTTATTCTATTCTCAGTCCTACTGATAAATGGATCATTTACACTTTCCACAGTAATTATTACACAAGGACACCTATGACTAATTTTCTCCTGACTCCTACCCAGAATTTGATTGTCTCTGCAGTAGCAGAAATCCAATGAAGCCCCACTTGATTTAACAGAAGTTGAATCAAAACCTGCATTTGGCTTCAATGTAGAAAATGTAGCAGGCCCATTCACCCTGTCCTTCCTAGAGAATATGTCAATTTCCTTGTAATAAACATTTCCACAACATTCTATCTTTAGGAGCATTTGACAATCCCTACATGCCAGAATTATACACAGCCCAAGTCATCATTAAAACACGTCTAACAATCTCCTTTCTATGAATTCGAGCTACCCACAATTTTGATATGACATATACAACTCTTACAAAAATTTTTTTACTACTAACATTAGCCCTATGTATATGAGTTTTCACTACCTGTCATCATACCAGGCAACCCACCACAAACTTAAGAAATATGTCTGACAGAGTTACTTTGATAGAGTAAATAATTCCTGGAATTGAACTTATTCCTAAGAATTTTACATTCTCCATGCTACCACATTACACCACATGCTATACAGTAAGGTTCTCTAAGAAAGCTTCAAGGCCCATACCCCCAAAATATTGTTGTATATCCTTCCTGTACTAATAAACTCTCATTGTGTTTACTATCATTCTACTGACCATTATCTCAGGAAATATATTTGTATAACAAGCTCACACTGGTTAATGGTATCCCCATTCTAATAAAAAACATGAACCCATAAGCTACAGAAGCATCCAACAAATATTTTCTAAAACAATCCACCACATCAATACTACCTATAATGGCTATTAGCATTAATCTAATATACTCTGGTCAAAGAACACAATGAGGGCTTCCCTGGTGGCGCAGTGGTTGAGAGTCCGCCTGCCGATGCGGGGGACACAGGTTCGTGCCCCAGTCCGGGAAGGCCCCACATGCCACGGAGCTGTTAGGCCCGTGAGCCATGGCCGCTGAGCCTGCGCGTCCGGAGCCTGTGCTCCCCAACGGGAGAGGCCACACAGTGAGAGGCCTGCGTACCGCAAAAAAAAAAACAACAAAAAAATCCCCAAAAAAACCCACAATGAATTACAAAAATCTTTAATCTAGCAGCATCCACCCTCATGACAATCGTCCTTGTCACAAAAGTAGGACTTTCCCCATTTCACTTCTGAGTGCCTGAAGTAACTCAAGGCATCCCATGAACAGCAGGCCTGATGCTATTAACATGACAAAATTGCACCCCAATCAGTTTTATACCACATGTCACCATCCATCAACCTAAACATACTATTAATCATAGTGATATTATAAATCATAGCTGGAGGCTGAGGCAGACTTAGCCATACTCACCTGGAAAACATTACACCCTCCTCATCAGTTGCACATAAAGGATGAATAACAGCTATTATAATGTATATTCCAATCGTAACAATCCTAAACATACTAATTTATATCATAACACTCTCTTCTTCTTATCTATGCCCAGATCATGTACTACAAGAGTATCATTATCACACACATGAGATAAAACACCTCCCATCACAATCCTTTTCCTCACCATTATAGTATCATTAGGACATCACCCATCACTCAGGGTTTTGCCCCAAATGAATAATTATCCAAGAGATAACAAAAATGACAACATCATTCTACCAACACTAATAGCCATCATAGCAGTACTCAGCTTATATCTCTACTTGCAGCTAACATACTCCACATCACTAACTATATTCCCTTCTATAAACAACACAAAAATACAACAATTTGAACATACAAAACAAATAACCATCCTATCATTACCAATCATAATAGCCACACGATTACTACACATAACACCCATTCTATTGGTGCTGGACTAGGAATTTAGGATAGTTCAGACGAAGAGCTTTCAAAACCCTAAACAAGTACAATTTACTTAATTCCTAAAAATAAGGACAGCAGGACTTTATCCTACATCAGTTGAATGCAAAGCAAACAATGTAATTAAGCCAAATCCTTACGAGATTGATGAGTTTTAACCCCAGGAAATTTTAGTTAACAGGTAAATCCTCTAGTCAACTGGCTTCAATCTACTTCTCCTGCCTTTGAGAAAGAAAAAAAAAAAGCCAGGAAAATCACCAGCTGAATTGAAGCTGCTTCTCTCAGTTACAATTCAATTTGTTGATTCACCACTGGGGTTGCCAGAAAGAGGGCTCAATCTCTGTCTTTAGATTTACTGTCGAAAGTTAACTCAGTCATTTTACCTCTGTTCATACACTGCTGATTATTTTCAACAAATCACAAAGATATCAGCATTTTATATTTACGATTTGGTGCTTGAGCTGGAGTAGCAGGCAGCACCTTAGGTATATTAATCCAGGCTGAGCTATGCTAACCTGGAGCGCTACTTGGAGATGCCCAAATCTGTAAGGTAGTCATAACAGTCCCTGCACTTGTAATAATTTTCTTTATAGTTGTACCCATTATGATTGCAGGCTTTGAGAACTGATTTGGGCCACTAATAACTGGGGCACCTGAGGTAGCATTTCCCCCAATAAATCATATAACCTTTTGACTACTTCCCCCATCATTCTTACTCCTACTCATATCACCAATAGTAGAAGCTGGTTCTGGTACCAGTGGAACTGTATATTCAGCTCTAGCCTGCAATCTGGCCCACACAGGAGCCTCTGTTGACCTAAGCATTTTCTCCTTACATTTAACAGGTGTCTCTTCAATTCTTGGTGCTATTACTTTTATTACTATAGTCTTTGATACAAAACCAGCAGTCACATCTCAATACCAAACACCAGTATTTGTTTAATCTTTCCCAACTATAGCCATATTACTATAATTACCAGTGTCAGTCCGAGCAGCCAGAATTGCCATACTGTTAAGAGATAGAAATCTCAACACTACCTTCTTTGACCCTGCAGGAGGAGACCGAATCCTATACCAACACCTGTTTTGATTCTTTGGTCACCCTGAAGTCTGCATTCATGGCCTACCAGGGTTTGTTATAAACTCACATATTATTACATACTATTTAGGACAAAAAGTGCCTTTCAGCTATTTGGGAATAGTATGAGTCATGTCCACTGGCTTTTTAGGATTTCTCTTGTGGGCCCATCATATGTTTGCCATAGGGATAGCTGTCGACTCAGGAGCATACTTTGCATCAGCTACAGTAATTACTTCTATCCCTACAGGAGTAAAATTCTAGTTGATTAGCAACTCTTTTTTAATTTTTTTTTCTTTTTTTTTTGGCTGCATTGGGTCTTCGTTGCTGCATGCAGGCTTTCTCTTGCTCCAGTGAGCGGGGGCTACTCTTCGTTGCGGTGCGCGGCCTTTTCATTGCAGTGGCTTCTCTTGTTGCAGAGCACGGCCTCTAGGCGCGTGGGCTTCAGTAGTTGTGGCTCACAGGCTCTAGAGGGCAGGCTCAGTAGTTGCGTCGCACGGGCTTTGTTGCTCCGCGGCATGTGGGATCTTCCCAGACGAGGGCTTGAACCTATGTCCTCTGCATTGGCAGGCGAATTCTTAACCACTGCATCACCAGGGAAGTCCCTGATTAGCAACTGTTCACGGAGGTAATATTATACGACCTCCCACTATATTATGAGTTTTAGGCTTGATTTTTCTTTTTACAATAGGTGGTTTGACAGGAATCATCTTAGCCAACTCATCCCCAGACATTGTCCTCCAGGATACATACTATGTAGTAACACACTTCCATGATGTAATGTCCATGGGAGCAGTATTCAGTATTATAGGAGGCTTCCTACACTGATTCCCACTATTCTCAGGTTATACACTTAACTCAGCATGAGCAAAAATTTACTTCACAAGTATATTTGTAGTAGTAAATATGACTTCCTGCAGCACTTTCTTGGCCTCTCAGGGATGTCACTACATTACTCTGAGTACCCTGATGCACACACAACATGAAATATTTTGTCTTTTGGCTCATTCATCTCAGTAGCAGCAGTAATGCTAATAACCTTCATACTCTGAAAAGCTTTTGTGTCCAAACGAGAAGTCTCAGCAGTGGAAACTGCTACTCCTAACCTAGAATGGTTATACAGATGTCCTCCACCATATCCTATGTTTCAAGATCCTACCTATGTACATGTAAAATAAGGAAGGACTCAAGTCCTTTTCAAGCAGTTTCAAGCCAACACCATAACAATTATGTCTTTCTCAATAAATGAGATAAAAGTAAAAAGTGATGTAGCTTTGTCAAAGTTAAATCATAGGCTAAAATCCTGTATATCTCTAAGGCATATCAATTTCATCTAGGCTCTCAAGATACAACATCACTGATTATGGGAGAACTTTTACATTTTCATCACACACATTAATAGTGATTTTTAAAAGAAGTTCTCTAGTCCTCTATATTATTTCACTAATATTGACAACTTAACTAACTCATATATGTACAATAGATGAACAGGTAGAGAAAATGTGAACAATTTACCAGCCATTATTGTAATCTTAATTGCCGTATCATCATTGTGAATCCTTTACATGATACATGAAATCAATAACTCTTCTCAAACCATAAAATCTATGGGTCAGTAATGATACTGAAGCTACAAATACACAGATTATGAAGATTTAAATGTTGACTCCTCTGTAATCCCTACATCAGAGCTAAAACCAGGAGAATAATGACTAATAGAAGTCAACAACCTAGCAGTATAGAGATAGTCATTGAATATTAGTTTCATCTGAAATTGTTGTACACTCCTGAGTTGTTCCTTCTTAGGCCTAAAAAGAGCTGCTATCCCAGGATGGCTAAATTAAAGAATCTTAATACCGACAGGACCAGGCCTATGTTGTGAACAATGATCTGTAGAGGTCGTTTTCCTGAGTGCAAAGACAGGACAGAGGGATATGGCTGAGATATGGGGTGAATCTGGAGCCCATGGGGATGCACTGTCCAAGCTCCAGGATAGGAATGGGGCCTCTAGGGTCCCAGGCCACCCACCACGCCCTCCCGAGCAGGATCTTGGCAACATTCCCTGTCAGTGATGAGGCAGCCCTAGCACTTGTCATACCCCAATGCTGTGTCCTATGTGGGTCCCATGCTCTTGGGACCACACCCACACTCTGCAGGTCCATGCTGCAGGGTCCTTTGTGCCTCAGGAGTAGAGACCACACGGCAAGCAGTTCCCTCCCCAACCAGCAGGAGGAGGGGTGGAGAGCAGGGGCACCAGGGGAATCTCACTCAGACAACAACACCCCAGGGGCGCCAGCGGGGCCAGTGATGATGCAGATGAGGCACAGACCAAGAGATGGGACCAGAGGGCCCAACAGGCAGCTGGTCAGGTCCTGGCTCATCTGCACCCCGGACACCTTTGTCCCTCATACACCCCCTTCCTCATACACCCTCTCCTTAAATGCAGATTCTTCAGATGCAAACAGGCAGAGCTTCAGACTGAAAGTCAGCTCTTCCAAAATGAGCCGTCAGCAAACACTGCAGGATTCCACTCCAGTGGGTGCCCTGGAGTCGACAACTCAGGGACCAAAGTGGACATTGGTGCCGGGGGCAGTGGGAGGGGAAGGGGAGTGAGGCTTTCATGGTTGCGGAAGTTTGGTTTTGCAAGATGAAAAGTTCTAGGGATGGTGGTGATGGCTCCACGAGATGGTGAATATATCTGATGCTTCAGAAACGTGCACTTAAAATGGTGATGATGGTAAAGGGTATGTGATGTGTGTTTTACTTCACTTAAAATAAATTCATAAAATAATGTCTTGTTAATTGAGATGCCATTTTGTCTCCCCTTCATCACAAATGTCGGAGGACCAAACAGTCCCCCACCTAAGGGGACATCATAGTATCTTCACATGGCACATGGGAGACCATTCTTAGTGAGGGGCTAGTCTGTGCTCACCTGACCTCTGTCCATTGGGACTCAGGCAGTGGTGACCCCCATACATTAGACATATGAAATGCTATGATATTAATATGATACCACCAAGTGTTGTCACTCACCAGAACACAGAGCAGCAACCCACTCAAACATGCCTGACCTCATGTGAATGTGACAAGATTAAGAGAAGAAAAGGAACCACAGGATAATCAGGGCAACACTCTTAATTCAGATGTTGGAAATCTCAAAGTGGATAAGAAACGCTTCAGGCAAAGAGCAGATATGGGGTCTCCCCGTACATGTGATCCCGACACATGCAGATGTGGTGAGACCCACACAGTCCCCACACCCTATACCTAGGGTCGCACATCCACACTCACCATGGGGACCCACCTCCCCAGACCCTGCATCTAAAGTCACACGTTCTCACTCACCAGGTGACCCCACCTACCCAGACCCCTCCACCTGGGTCACACGTGCACAGTCTCCAGCATGACCCCACCTCCCCAGACACCCTCAACTGGGGTCACACGTGCACAGTCTCCAGGGTGACCCCACCTCCCAAGACACCCCCACCTGGGGTCACACGTGCACAGTCTCCAGAGTGACCCCACCTCCCCAGACCCTTCACCTTGGTTCACACATGCACAGCCTCCAGGGTGACCCCACCTCCCCAGAACCCCCTCACCTCGGGTCACAGGTCCACACTCACCAGGTGACCCCACCTCCCCAGACACTGCACCTGGCGTCACACGTCCCCTTGGTCAGGACACCATGGCTCTGCTGGTGGCTCCCCTACTGTGGAAACAAGCTGGGTCCCTGGGACCTCCCGGGATGGGAAAAAGTGTAAGGTGGGTCTCCTCTCCCCACACTTGTCCCAGAGAAGTCCTCCTCTTCTCACTTTGGTTCTGTGTGATTTTAACTGTTTTTAAAGCTTTCATGCTAGAGTTGAACACACTACCTTGGTTCTGGCAGGCTCAGTCCTTTCTCGTCTCACTTACATGTTGAGAAAACTCACAGGACAGCAGGGCTGAAAGACGAGAGGCAGCTCTGGACTCTGCTGAGTAGGGACGGTAGACTGGAAGGAGAGCTCAGCAGCAGCCTCACCTGTTGCCCATCAGCCTTTTGCCCAATCTGCGTGCCCTGCAATCAATTCACCAGCTAAACCTGCCTCCCTACGCACCATGCACGTGCTGGTGAATTGGAATTATTGCCAGGTAGCCCTCCTGCAGATTCTCCACAAGCCCCAGGGAAGGTGAACCTTGCAGGGATTAAGAATAAGGCCCCGACCATAGCACTGACCCTTGGGAGGACCAGGTAACCACACTCAGAAGAGAGGCTGTTACCTAGACAAGCCCATCTCAGCTCCAGACCCAGACATCTAAGCACTGACCTTCAGATGCAGGCACGGAGCTTCCCAGTACTGAGGCCAGGCCGGGTCTCTCTACCCAGGTTCCCATAGTCCTAGCGTACACAGAACACAGTCAGGTCTAAATCTTCTTATTATAGACAACACATGGTCAGCTCTAAATATAATCAGTAGACAGGACATGCAGAGGTCTAAATCTACCGTGTAGACAGAACTTGATCATGTTTAAACTACCTTACGGCTGATCTCATAGGAGGTACAGGTCACACACATGGGTCCCTCATCTTTGGACACCCACATCAGGAAACTGAACAAAATCGTTGTCATTAAACATTTCAACAGGCAAAACAAAAATGTTACCAATTTCTCTGGCCACCTGATGGTCCAGATCCACAGGTGAGCCACGAACTTCTTAGAGTGCAGCCCAGTCTGCTGCCAGGACAGGCAAGAAGTGGCCTGATTCCAGCCTCCCAGGCTTCCAGAAGGAGGCGGCCACACTGGAAGCCCAGGCAGGACAGTCCTGCATGGTCCAGGCCGGGAGATCCCGTCTGTCCATTCCGCTGGCCGATTCCGGGCAGGGCGCTCAGGGCCGCTGAGAGCCCTGCACTCACGTCCTGCTTCCCTGAAGCGTGTGTGGGAGGTGGGGGTGGTGGTGGAGGGGGTGTGTGGCTGATGGCACCTATGGCTCCCGATCAGATGACCTCACGCCCTGGGGCTGACACCCAGCACGGGCACCGAGCTGTCTTCGATGGGAGACACGGGGAGAGGTTGGGGCACAGAAGCCGTTGGAGAGGAGAACCCACCGCGGAACTCCTTGCACAGTGGCTCATCCCCACCTGGTGACTCGCCTGCCCATCGTGGGCTGCATGCCACCACCCCACCACCCCTGAGTGCAAAGTGCCTGCTCTTTCAAAAACACAGGGTCTCACATGAAGAAGACCCAGCGGGGACTGTCACCCCCCCACACTCCTGATGCTGTGTTTGGGGAGAATGAACCCCCTTGACTGGGCGATGGGACCCTGTGAGGAAAGAGGTGACAGCCGCATTCCAGTTGGGGCCTGGCTGAGAGATGGGAACACAGGAGCCACGTTAAGGGCCATGCCAACAGGAGGGGCACACCCAGCCCTGGCCAGACTCTCCAACTGTGACATTGTAGCTTATAGGGGATCCAGGGCAGGTCACTGAATGTAATAGGGGCCTAAGCTGGACACTGAATGGGGCTTAAAGAAGGTGTGAAGCATGTTACTGAGACAGTGACAGTCATTGGAAGACAGACTCTGTGTCAGGACATCCTGCTCCATCCATTTAAACCCCTGAGATCTGTGACCTTTACCTGGCTACGCAGGATTGTTCGAGCAGGTGTGTGCGGACATACGTGGGGCACAATTCAGTCTGCAACCAACTTGCAAGTGGTTCCAGCAAACACACAGGTGTGCACACAGGCAGGCACAGCACACACACAAACACATGCACGTGAACAGCACAAATATATTCACACACTAGCATATGAACACACATGAACGCATATGCCCATGCACACACTAACGTGCAAATGCACATACCTGTGCACATGCACAGCACATGTATGCAAACAGGCACATGCACACACATAGCACACACGCAGGGAATAAAGTGAATACCGTAAAGCATTAATTCCTGAACACAAGTGAAGCTGACATGTATTATTCCCTTTATCTTAGCTTTGCTGTTTTTCACAATAAAAAGTTTAAGAAAAAAGTTAATGGCAAATGACTTTTGATTCATAGGACTTTCCGATGTTATTCCACAAATATTATACGACATGAGAAATGAATGTAGATATCACATGTGTCCATTAACAAATGAATGGAGAAGCAAAACATGGTCCATCCATACAAGGGAATGTTATTCAGCCTAAAAGGGAAGGCAATTCTGACCCAGGCTGCAGCAGGGATGAACCCTGAGGGCATTATGCTCAGTGATGTAAGCTAGACACAAAAAAACAAACAGTGCTTGATCCACTCATACAAGGCCCCTAGAGCAGTCAGAACCATAGAGACAGAAAGCAGGATGGTGGGTGCAGGGGCTCTGGGAGGGAGAATGGGGAGTGAGTGTTTAATGGGGACTGTTTCAGTTTTGCAAGGTGAAAATGTTCTGGAGGACGATGGCGGCCAGGGTTGTACAACAGTGCAAATTACTTCATGACCCTGAAATGTGCACTTAAACATGGTTAAGACAGTAAATTTTATGATATGTGTATCTGACCACAATTTTTAAAACTTTTTTAAAAACAACAGGAAGTAATCCATGAATACCACAAGATTCACAACTTCACTAACAACTGAGGGATTAAAACCATAAGAAAACTATGGCGCACACACCTACCAGAATGGCAGACATGAAGACACAGTATCAAATATCAGCAGGATGTGGAGCAATGGAAAGCCTGGTGCGCAGCGGGCGGTGCAAACACTTCTGAAACAATCGGGCCTCAGAGAGCGAAGTCCGTGCACACAGACCCACAGTGTTCCTCCCAGCTGAACACAACCCCCCCAGCCCTGCACCAGGACACACGGACATGGACTCCAAAGCCACAGGAGCCAAACCTGAAAGAACCTGAAGGCCATCACAAGCGGATGCAGAAATGAATCCTGCACGCTGCTATGAAGGAATATTCCACAGCAACGGAGTACATTTTGTTTAAAGGTAGTAAAACTATAAAAATTATTTTTAAAATAACCCTATATTCACAAGATGAAAGAATCTCATGGACACGATGCTGAGCCATCAAGAGCAACAAAGCAGCAAGCTCGGTACACCCACTTACAGACTTTGGAACTAGGCAAAGCTGGGCTGCGTTATTTAGGGTTGCGTGCCTGGGCATAAACTGTAAGGACAAGTCACTGACACAAAATCAGGAGAACAGCGACCTCACAGTGGGGAGGAGGCTGTGACGAGGGAAGGGCACTCCTGGGTGTCCACTCATCAGGTTCTGTTTCTTGATCTTTATGATTATTCTTTACATATGTATAACCTAATCCTTAATATGTACTTACAGCTTATCATTTTTGTTTATTAAAAAGCGGGTATCCCAACAAAGTAGAAGGAGACCTGCTTCTCCCAAGGAAGAAAAGAAATAGTTTCTACCAGTGAAATCTCGATACCATGGCTGCTTCAACCATTAAGCCTGACAACAACTCCCATGAGAGGGGCACCGGGGCCACGACACTCAGAAGGAGGCTCTGGGGCCTCAGTCCTGGGTCACTGCCTCTGAGGAGTCCATGGTACCTGGTCAAAGTTCTCAGTCATTCTGTGCATGACGCTTTTGCCTTGGTTGCTCTGGCACAGCTCGGCCAGCATCATCGCTGGGAAAGAAAGAAGAAACGTGCAGAAGAGGGAACCGGGCTTCAAGCTGACCCACCTCCTTCTATGGAGATGATGCCACACTCCCTAAGAGAGGACAGCAAGGCCACAGAATCCAGCCTCTCTGCCTGAGGCCTGGCCACACTAGCACCCCACACTTCTGATGCCACAGGGAGAATTTAGCAAGGTGCCCTCAGACCACCTGGTTGGACACAATGGGGCTTTCAAACATGCAGGTCCTGTGCGACCCCGCACCTCGGCTGTCAGATTCTGGAGGTGGGCCTGGAAGCCTCCAGTTTTTCACTTTTGATAACAGCTTTATTGAGACTGAATTTCTATACCACACAGTTAACCCATTTTAAGTATTAAGCTCAGTGGTGTTTTGCATATTCACAGGGTTGTGCACCCACCAGCACAATCCATTTGACAACATTTCCATCATCTCCCCAGAAGCCCACTCTTTAGAGGCCACCCCTCATTTCCCACAGCCCCAGCATCACCAATCCACTTTCTGTCTCTGTGGGCTTGCCTGTTCTGGATGTCTCATGTAAGTGGAATCCACTAATTGTCTTTTTGTGTCTGGCTTCTCTCACTGAGCATCATGTTTTCGAGGTTCATATACACCATAGCCTGTGTCAGTGCTTCACTTCCTTTTCCATGGCTGAGTAACCCTTAGCCTCTCTGCTTTTAACTCTACAATTAATTGTGTCTCCCTGCCTGCACCGCACAGGGCTGATGAGGATTTCACCTCCCTGCCTGCACCGCACAGGGCTGATGAGCGATTGTGGTGGTTGAGGACTCATTCTTGGGGTGTAAGCTGAACTTTGAACCAACACCAAGGGGTCCTGTGAAGAGGCTGAAAGCCCAGCCCCACAGGGTGCACAGTCGCCGTGTGTGACCAGAGCCCAGGAGGAAGGGTGTGATGGGCCTGCCTGTTTACGGGACCAGCGTCCTACAGTCTCATGGGAAACCAACTCGCTGGTCAGCGTTCCGTGGGAGGTGCTCCCCACGGTGTCAAGGGGGCAAGACAGACTGGTCAGGGACCACGGTGCTGCCTTCAGTTCAGGCCCACTCATACTAACTGTCTAGGTGGAAAGTGCTGAGGCTCCAGGGGAGGGTCCTTCCTGCTTCTTCCAGCTTCTTGGGGACCCAGGCATCCCTGGGCTTCTAGCTTCATCCCTCCCATCTCTGCCTTCATCTTCATGTGGTTTCCCTTCTGTGTGTGTGTCTCCACTCATCATATAAGCACACAGTTACACAGGATTGGGACCTCCCTAAGGCCCTTGTCTTACCTACATACACAACCAGGCCCTACTTCCAAATGAGGTCATGTCCTGAGGCCCTGGGGTCAGGACATGGAAGTCTCTTTCCCTGGGGGGTATACAATCCTCCTTCAGTCTGAGATAACAGTAATGTTGCCCAGGAAACAAGCCAGCCCCTTACCTAAGCCAGCCCCTCAAAGAGGTCTGAGCCTGCCTGGTCTCTTGGAAACTGACTGGGCAGGAGAGTGTGGCTCAGGACCCCAGTGTGAAGGACACCAGGAAGCATCGGTGTGAGGCTCCCCTGCGCAGCTGCAGCACTGGACCAGCTCATGAGGTCCAGCAGGGCAACCCCGAGCTCCTTAGAGGACTCGACCCACGTGGACTGGGGGTGACAGGCAGCAGTGAGTGGGTGTGTGATGAAGTGTATGTGACGGGCCTGCAGTGAACAGGTGAGCACATCTGTGTGTGTGACATCAGGCACATGTGATGGGTCAGCAGTGAGCACACGTGTCTGAGATCAAGTGCGGTACACACTCACGTGATCAGGTTCATGTGGCATCTTAGTGGGCAGGGCACCACAGGGCTGCAGTGCTGCCATGGGCTCGAGCCACCAACCCTGCCTGGTGTGGAGCATCCCTCCCCCACCACGTGCCCCAGCAGCTCCCACGTCCGCAACTGCGCAGTGGCTGCACCTGTGCAGAGTACTTCCCCTGGGCAAGTAGTTCTTGAAAAGGGTCACCTCCGTGGTGACGGCGACCTTCCTCTTTTGCTGCTTCAGCAGGGGCCGCCCCTGCCAGTGCCTGCTTGCACCAAGGCATCCGGGCCACAGAGAGCTGGTCCCTGCACCTGAGACCAAAGAGAAGGACTGGAGGGGCTGTGCTTTCTCCCACTAGGAGCCTCATATCCAGGGGGGCCAGTGCGGCCATGTCAGACACACAGGGCCGGACATTCTGGTTCATCTTCCCCCAATACGGTGGGTGAAAAGAGAGCCACGTGGGACCTCAGACCACGTAGGACAAGGCGCGTGTCGAGGACCATCTCACCACTGTCGATTGGCCCGTTCAGTTTGCACTCCTGTGAAATGCTGCTCATGAACGGCTTTTCTCTACATGAAAGCTGAAAAGAACTGCTTGTATTTAAAAAGTGACACATTTGTGTGAATTTGACGAAGGGGTACGTGCAACCAAGCACACAGCTTGGTAGGAGGTTACTGCTATTCAGGAGGGACAGATACCTTAATGGTTTTAGCGCTTTTCTAAATGTGGTAAGAGGTAAGAATCCAGGTTCATACAAATTTTCTCCTGAAAATATGGAACTCTCTGAGGGCCAGTTCTGGCCCAGAGTACAAAATGCCTCATCCTGATCTTCGCCCTGAATTCCTTTCAGGGTGTCCTGTAAGTCAGCGATTGTGGTGGTTGAGGACTTAATTCTTGTAGAACTGAATCGTGGGCAACTTTATGTTACAATCCCCCCTCTTTTGGTCGTAATTTTGACCAAGGTTTAGGAGGCATTTCATGACCAATTTATCCCATGGCACCTGGAATACTCATTCCCAGTTCAGGTGAGGATTTCATTGATAGGCCACTCAATGTGCTGTTACTGGACTAAGCCCTGTTAACAGTAGCCCAAAGCCACTGGGTCGCCTGTCCTACTAGTCTGTTATCGTCCAGGAAATGGTTCCCTCTTGTAGCGTCTTCCCATATCTAGAGTTATACTATTAAAATCACCGATCTTATAGAACTATGCATTTGACAATTGTTTTAGACACTGTCCTGTGCCTGCCCGCCCTTCCTGGGAAGGACCTGCTCGTGATTTTCTGAGCTGAGAATCTGACTCTGTTCTACTTTACACACAGGTTATTTCTATATGGCTTTAAGATAGGCTGAATTTTGCAGGAATAGAACAACGACGTGATTCTAGGAAAGCTTGTTTGCACAGTTATTCAGAACTTTACCAAGAATTCTCTGACAGTTTGGAAAGTCAAATCTCCTGGTAAAGTGGCTCAGAGTTTCTGAATTGCCAGTTAATGCACCAGGATTGCTGTCACCACAGTAATTCGAATTCTATACAACAATGCCTATGTGTCCTCATTTAAAAACATTAAATATAAAGTTTGAAGCGAGTTGAATGTTACCTGCCTTTTCTTAAATCTAAATTGAAGAAAAATTTAAGCAAACATCTGATTACTTAGTGTAGTTGAAGCCAAGCATTCACCTATTAAATTATGTATTATTTCATTAAAATGTATTTGTCTTTAATTCTCCTCTCTATTGTAACTGTAGTTGCATACACACATATACATAATCATACTTAAATTGTATGTGTAGAGAGATTATCTTATCTCTGCCTCTGATTTCAGAAAGTGAGCGGAGCGTTACAAAGTACTTGATATAAAAGGGGTGAGTGTCTGATGGGCTGACAGAACACCCATGACACAGCATTTCATTCCCTCTAAGGTACTAGAATCCAAAAGACAGACAATAAAAAGGAGAGAACTTGGAACCTTCAAACAGCGCTAGTGGGAATGTGAAATGGTGCAACCATTTTGGAAGACAGTCTGGCAGTTCCTCAAAATGTCAAACATGGAGTCACTACAAGATTCAGCAATTCCACTCCTACGTATAAACCCAAGAGAAAGGAAAACACACATCCACACAAACACTTGTACATGCATGTTTATAGCAGCATGATTCACAACAGCCAAAATGTGGAAACCACCCAAATGACCATCAACAGGTGAACAGAGAACAGATAAACGCAATGTACTCCATCCAAACAATAGAATATTACTCAGCCATGAAAAGGAGTGAAGCACTGACACTCGCTACAGTGCTGACAAAACTTGAGAACACAATGCTCAGTGAGAGAAGCCAGACACAGAAGGACACTGTCTTAGTCTGCTTGGGCTGCCATAGCAAACTACCAGGCTGGGGGCTTCAACAACAGAAATGTATTTCCTACAGTTCTGGAGGACAGAAGTCTGAGATCAGGGTGCCACTACGGTCAGGTTCTGGTGAGGCTCTCTTCTTGGTTGTATGTGGCACCTTCTCCCTGTGTCCTCACATGGAGAAGATGTGAGGGAGCTCTCTGACGTCTCTTTTATAAGGACACTAATCCCATAATAGGGGCTCCACGCTCATGACCTAATCACTTCCCAAAGGCACCATCTCCTAATACCATCTCCTTGGGGGTAAGGATTTCAACATGTGAATTTTGTTGGGACACAAACATTCAGCCAAGAACAATCACAAACTGATTCCATTTATATCAAATGTCCAGAACAGGCAAATCCACAGAGACAGGAAGTGGGTTAGTGCCAAGGGAGGGGGAAGGGGGGTCTCCTTTTGGGGGGTGAGAATGTTTTAGAACCAGAGGGAGGTGGTGCTGGCACAACACTGTGAATGTGATAAATACCACTGAGTTGTTCAATTTAATGGTAAATGGTGAATTTTATGTTACATATATTTTAATCACAACTAAAAAAATAGTTATTCATCACATCAACATCTTGACACCTCAAGGAATTTCCATTTCTGCCAAGAGATCCTGTCTGCTTGCCCATGTGATTTCTGCAGCCCCGGGTGACCTCGTGTGGGCCGTGGAGTGTAAATGAGGGCATGAACAACCCCTCACAGGGACGATCCAGAGGCAGACCCAGGGCTCGTCCCCAGTAGCACAGGACAGAATCCGTTTGGATTTATCATCGCACTGTGAACAGCCCCATGGGGCTGCTGGCCGTGTACTGCCTGACTGCAGCCCTGGACACCGGGGCCGTGGCCCGATCCCCCTCACCCCAAGACTGGGACCTTCCAGGTGAAGCAAACGGCACTGCAGTCAGTGCTTGGGAGCTGCTGGAGCACGGGCCCACCCACAGAGTAAGGCCGGAGCACTTACAGCTACCTGCAAACACGCATATTAGAAACATGATTTTTCCGTAACGCACGGGAGACCTGAAAGTGTGTTTTCTCAGGTAAACTGATAACACCACCCCCTTCATGTGTGCACGCCGCCCTTACGGTGGCAGAGTTGAACACTTACCCCCTCCCCCACCAGAATTGACCTCCAAGGCCTCCTGGGGATCCTCCCCAAACCCTGAGGATGTGTCCTGCCTGAGGCTCCCGACACAATATACTCCCAGTCAGGCCGGCCTGCAGAGGTCACACAGAGGTCGGGCCCTGAAGCAGCAGGATGTGACCCTGGACACAGGCATATCCACACTGCACAGACTGGGTCCCTAAGGACAAGTGTCAGGTTACTTCTTTGGGCCATGCCCCTGTCCTGCTCGAGGTGCAAGGCCCACCCCACTGCCCAGCCCACGTCCCTTTCTCTGGGGCACCTGCAGGACTCAAGCCCGCACCTTGCCCAGCCCTGCCTCCCCACCATGTAAGGCTGTCAGCATAACTGATGCCATCCTGGGCTCGTCCTTCCGCTGACCTTACCCAGGACTGTACTGTGTGGTCAATCACTTCTCTGTCCTCAAGGCTTTTCTAGTTAATAGAGGCTGTTTAGTAATTATCAGGACCAGGTGGCCTCTATGCTTTGTTAGTCCCCAAACAAGGAAGACCTTCGCTGACGTGTTCCCGGTGCCCATGAGGCCAGTTACCCATTCATGAACCTTGACTTAGGAATGTACGTCCTGTTTCCAAGCACCCCCCCATGTTAACCATAAATTGTCCCGGTGACCCTTTGGCCATACAGAGCGCAGCTGCACATGCTTCCTTCCAATCGTTGTCCAATCCCACCCTGTGAGTAAACTACCCAATAATAAACTGATCCGTTAATTACCTGGAGCTGCCTGCCTCGGTTTTCGGTCTCACAATGCCCTGTCAGTTCGGTGGGCACTTCTCTTTCCCTCCATCCTCTAACACCTCACCTACTACTGTGGGTTCAATAGTATCCCCCCTCAAATTTATATCCATTCCTACCCCAGAATCAGGCCTTATTTCTGAAACAGGGTGTCTGCAGATGTGGTTAACATGAGGTCATGCTGGATTAGGGAGAGCCCTAAATCCAACAGCTGGTCCTTATAAGAAGAGGGAAATCTGGACACAGACACAGAGGAGAAGCCACGTGACGATGGAGGCAGAGGTGTGGGTGATGCAGCCCCAAGTCCAGGGGCGCCAAGGACTTCTGGAAACCAGAGAAGCCGGGAGAGGCCACGGCAGATTCCCTGAAGTTCCAGCAGGAACCAACCACACCTTCATTTTGTATTTCCAGCGTCCAGAGCTGCGAGAGGGAAATCTCTGCTCTTGTGAACCCCCCAGCTTGTGGCATGTTGTCACGGTCGCTCTAGGACCCCCACACCTGCCAGATGATGAGACACGGGGCATCTGAGGAAAGAGCCTCTCGGTATCTGGATGAGCATCTCTACACACACGTCTGGGTGGTGAAGATGGAGGACATGCAGCTGCCTCCCCACCTGAGCTGTGCCTCATGTTGGCCTTGCTGTCCAGCTCACTCTTGTCGTATGTCCAGTGGATGACCAGCCTCTGTTGATGCAGGCGCCCCACCGCTGTCCTACGACGTCCCCACGCACATCCCACTCACAGGCTGTGCTCCGGCCGTGGCTGCTCAGCAGCCTCAGCTTGACTGCAATGACAGGTCAGGGGACCTGCTGGCCCCTCCCAGACTAGGGTCGGTGCCTGAAGCAGGAGGCCCTGGGCAGCCGCCAGGTGAGGCCTGGAGCAGGCACCTTGAGCTCCTCAGGGCCCTGATGCAGCCCCACGTGCCACCAACCCCACACACTCACTGGCAGGCTGGAGGCTCCATGTCCCCAGGCACTAGGCACTTCTCGAAGGCGGCCCTGGGATGTGTATTCAATCCTCTCCACGTTTGGCTCAACCTGGCTGGGAGCCCAACGGACGGTCGCCTTCATAGGAGCAGACAGAGGGCATCCCTGAGGCCCCCGTGCCTCTGCCCCTAAGTGACCCCGCACTTCGCAGACCAGGCCATCCGCCTTTGACCGCCACGTCCCCCTTCCAGCTCCGGCCCGGCCCTCTAGAGACTCCTCACTCCCCGGAGGGAAGGGCTGACCGCCCCTCGGCCTCCCTCTCACCTCTGCCTGTCCGTCCATCTTCCGAGTCACGACACCACTTCCTCCGTGAGGCTCCTGGATTCCGGCCTGGGGCCCCGCCCCCCACACGCCCCCACGAGCTGTGTCGACCACCAGGATTGGCCACCTCAAGAGGCCCCGGAAGACGGACTCCCCGGAACCTCAGAATGGGACTTTGTGTGCAGATGGGCCACCGCAGAGGTGCCGGGGTTGAGATGACGTCACTGACCTGTAATTGGGGGGTTTCTCATGGGGGAATTTGGACACAGACACATGGGGGAGAAGGCGATGTGACAGCAGAGACACAGCTGGGGCTGGGAATGGCATGGGACCTATTGACCCCAGAACCCGCGAGAGGAGTGGGCCCCCAATACCTTGACCTCGGGCTCCAGGCCTGAGAGTAGGCGGCCCCTGTCCCAACACCACACCCCGTCTGGTGTTCTGTGTCGGGGCCGCAGGAATCCCACACCCGGCCTGCGGGGGGCGGCGCTGTGCTTACTGACACCCAGGACCGTCACCAGCCGCCTCCCCTCTGGGCATGACGCCCACTCCTCCTCGGGGAGGGACCCAGGACCCCTGTCCCTCACGTCCCTGTCACGGCGACCTCCTCCCCTCACCCAGCAACCCCTGGGGCATCTCAGACCCCAGAAAGGAGCTGCAGCGGTGTGGTGACCATGGTGAGTGGCCGCAGGCCACCGCACCCACCCCGAGACCTGAGTGTGGCCATCTGAGAAGGGACCCACCAGCCCCCTACCCAGGTGCCCCATTTCACAGGGCAGGTCCTTGTGCCAAGTTCCGGGAGGGGGTTGTCGAGCAGGGGTGACTGAGGCCTGTGAACATGTGGGCCAGAGAGGTCCTCCCCAGGAGCCCAGGCACAGCTGGCCCAGGCCAAATCCATCCCTCCCTGCCTGTACCCCACGGAGTGAGGATAAAGCCCCAGTGACCCCCAAGAAGAGACATGACAACCAGAGGACTAGACCACCCACAGACCGGGGACTGAGTGTCCACCTCATTCCCTCAGAGTGAACAATGTCTTCACCGGGGCTTCCAGACTGGCCCATGTCCCCACAAACACCCAGCTTCAGTGAACCAGCCAGACAGAAAACCCTCTTCCAGCATCCCCTGTGTTAATAGACCCAGCCTTCGGGGGAGGCGGGGCCGGCCTGAGGGAGGATGCACGTGCTCCAGCGCCGGACACTCACTGCCCGTCCCCCTGCCCACCCCCTGTCCTTCTCCTGCGCCCTGTGGTCTCACCCCCTCCAGAAACCCTCCTCTCCAGGCTCCCAGCACCCACATTTCCCACCTCAACCCCATCACTCTCCACTTCAATTTGCCTGTTTCCCCGCCGGGTGAAGAGGAGAGCAAACGTCCCGCACTGGTGTTTTCAGCAGTGTACACGGGGCTTCCTTTCTCTTCCTGGCGGGGGTTTGGCTGGACACCAGGTGGCTTCCAGCGGTGCGGGGCTAGGCGCCGCCCTGCAGGGAGCAGCCCTGATCCCCGCGCCTACAGCGCTGCCTGCTGGACACTGGGTGGTTTCCAGCCCTGTGGGGCTTGGGCGCCACCCTGCAGGGATCAACCCTGATACCCTGCCTACAGCGCCGCCTGCTGGTCTCTCCGTCCTCCCGTCAGGCACAGTCTTCACCTTCCCTGCTGCCTTGGATGGTCCCTCTCCACACCGTCCGGCGATCAGCCCCTCCTCGCCACCGCCATCAGCCCCAGCTCCACACCCCTCGTCCAGCCTCAGGGATGACCCAGGACCCTTCCTGGGCCCCCCCACCTGCCCAGCCTTGGTCGGTGTCCTCAAGCCACCTGTGCAGATGGGTGAGGATCCCCTCCAGATGCTCCCAAAGGCTTCACCCCAACATCCTCCCCGGGGTCGGCTCCATGACCTGTCAGTGTGTTCCACCCTCACCAAGCCCCCAAGTACATGCCAAGGACAGGCATCAAGCCTGCTGCGTGCTCTGCTGTGCATCCTTCTGTATACACAGACATGACCCTCCCCCAGGATGCAGGAAAGGCAGCTCTACCTATTGATGTGGGGAGATGGACTGACCACAGGGCGAATGTTAGCTCTCAGCTCACCAGGCAAGGGCAGCAGTATTCTTGCTCCGTGGACCCTTTCTCACCCAGCCTGACCATGACCCGGCTTTGTTCCCACCCCCGTTGTCCCTCCATTGGCCTCGCTCTTGTGAGCAGAGCAGGACAACATGGTCAGTGGTCACGGGCTGAGACACACAGACACTGGCTGACCTGCGTGCACCCATGCTGACCACATGGAATGGGCACTGCATCAGGACCCGTGCGGTGTGGGTTCACCTGCCCACAGATAGGCCGGGCCTCTGCTCCTGGCCCCAGAGGTCACCTTGAGTCTGATGGGAATGTCCGTGTTCCATGGACCTCGCTCCAGGCTGCTGTGTGCTGACGGCGTTATGCATGGTGGGGCTTCCTGAGTCGCCCCAGGGGCTGGAGGTCAAGGTCAGGCACAGGTGGTCCCCACATTGACGTGACAGACCCCAATAAACCTTGAACCTCAGGACTCAGGTGGGCTTCCCTGGGCTGCCACAGTCGAGGATGCTGGACCCTGCTCGTCCCCTCTGTCCTCGCTGATTTTAACTTGCATCCTTCACCATAATGTACCCTGAGTATCACAGCTTCATGGAATTCTGGGAGCCTCCAAGGAAAAAGAAGCCGGGGAGGGGGTCTCTGAGTCCCTGACTCTACAGTCAGGGTTAGAAGACAGTGGGGAGGATCTTGGGGCCCTGGAATCTCAAGGGCCCCCCTACCAGGGGAGGGGTAGGAGACCCTGGGTGGTAGTTAAGCTGAGTCCAAGGCCCTCCTGGGTAGGAAGCATCCTAGCCCCCGTGGATCCCAAAGAGGCCGGCTCCCTCCTCCCCTCAGCCCCCAGGCCTGGTCCCTGCTCTTGAGAAATTCCCTAGGGTGGGGTCCTGGTGCTGGAGGTGCCCCGATGCTGTGGCTTCCTGAGTCTCCAGTGAAGATAACGGGAGTGAGAGAAAACTTGTTCACAGAAAGGGAGCTTCTGCCAAAACAAAGCTTTGGCCTGCTGCCCCCGCCCCCAGGTGCACTGGGGCAGGAACGTGAGAGTGAGGCTCCTTCCCCTCCCAAGACACACAGGACACATGGGCACTGGCCACTGGACTCCCACACAATATTAAAATCTCCCACGCAAGCCTGTTGGGTGAGAGACACAATTTAAAGACTATTAATGGGGCCAGGGGGGTCCAGGGGGTGAAGCTAGGGGTGTGGAGAGTTGGAAAATCACCCAAGGATGTGCTCTCTCTGCAGCGACCCCCCCAGGTGGGCCCAGGTGGAGGTGGACCCCTCAAGTCAGAGCCCACATTCTGGGTCTTTGGGGGACAAATAGCCAAGCACCCCTAGTACTTGCCTTCACCTGCTGCAGTTAGGGCCTGCCCTGTCTTCTTCATGGCCAAGTTCTAACCCCTCCCAGAAGGCCTCTTTGGAGTTTATGAGATGGGGATGTCCATGGCAGGACTGGAGGGTCTGTGGTGGGCTGGAGGCCATGTGGCAGGCAGGAGGGCTCCCACCGATCTTAACGGTCCACATCTCCTGGTCATAGGCCTGCACAGAGTCCACCAGGCTGTGGATGTGGTAGAAGGTGCCGGGGACCAGTCCAGCCCATGCAGGTGTCTGACCACCAAGCAGTCAGTGTGGGGTATTCACAGGGAGCCCTGGCCATGGTCCCACACTCCTGGGGACGACACTTCAGCATGGTCCCTGGAATGACCAGGAGGTCGGCCAGCAACGCCCCCAACCCAACCTCACTGTTACCACAAGAAACAAAAGACAACTCCGTGCAGATAGACAGAACATCACCAGCCTGATGCTGAAGAAGGTCGGCTGGCATCTGGGAACTGGGTGCTATAGTGGGTTGAATGGGGGGTCCCCCCAAAAGTTACATCCACGTCATGCCCCCCAGAATCTGAGAATGGAAGCTTTTTTGGCAGTAGGGTCTTTGCAGGCATAATTAGTTACGGATCTGGAGATGAGGTCATCCGGGATCAGGCTGGCCGTAAATCAGTGACAGTGTCCTTCTAAGAGACCAGAGGAGAGACACAGACACACAGGAGACACCATGTGAAGACGGAGGCAGAGACGGGAGAGATGTGGTCACAAGCCCAGGGACACCTGGAGCCCCCAGAAGCTGGAAGAGGCAGGCAGCACCCTGCCCTGGAGCCTCCAGAGGGAGCGCAGCCCTGGGACACCTTGACCTCAGACGTCTTGTCTCCGGGACTGAGAGAGGACAGGTTTCTGTTGTTCTGAGCCTACGTTTGTGGTCGTTTGCCACAGCTGTCCTGGGAAGCTAATTCAGCTGGTGAGCAGCTCCCTGCCCTGATCTAAACCCTCCTGCCTCCCGTTAGGGGCAGCCCCCTGCACCTGTGCTGTTTGCACAAACTATGTGGTTCATGCTGAACCCCGGCTCCCCTTCTGGGCACTGGCATTTTGGAGGGTGAGGGCAGAGAACATCAAATGACCAGCCCTAGCCAGGTTCCAAGTCTCTAGTGAGCTTCCCTGGGGGGACAGGGGTGGGGGTAACTGTCATGGTTCTGCCCTTCGTCGCTGGGGGAAGAGACACCCTAGAGACCCTCGAGGGGGCATGAAGGATCATGAGCTGACTGGAACAGGGACCCTCCCTCCCGTGCATCCCTACTGCATGCTGTGACCCATCTCAGCTGTGAGCACACAAGTCACAAGTATGTGCTGGGTCCTGTGAGCCTCCCAGCCAGTACCTGAAGGTGAGGGTGGCCCTGAAGACCCCACCCCTTTCCTATACATCTAGTAGGTGGAAGACCCCCTTCTCCTTGCCATTCCAGAAGTGGTTCTGGAGCTGTTCGGGAGGAGTTCCGGGGTTTTGTGGGCTGAGCCCCTGTTGCTGTGCCCCCACTTCCCCACAAGAACATCCAGAGCAAGCAGATTGCCCTGTTGCCTGAATGCCCCCCCACCAGTTTTCTCAGGAAAGAATCAGCAGTTTCTGTAGCAGCGTCTGCAGGCAGCTCTGCATCTGGACCCACATTCACATCTTCTGTGTAAACACCGACAACCTTCCCTGACACATGCCCCCTACTGACCACCTCCGCATGCCGACCACAGGCCCCAGTGCGGGCGTCAGACTGACCGCCCGTCTCAGCCTCCCCCTCTTGTTGTCAGAGCTGCTCCAGGCCCTTGCTCAAAACCCGTGGACCCACCTTGAACAGGGCTGTCCTCCACCCCACCCTCAGCAGGAGTTCACCTATATATTTAAGTTAAAGGGTCCAGAGATAAGAAAGGAAGGTACAAACAAAAAAACAGATGGAACCAGCTGGGACCAAGATGGCAACGAATCTGACCTCCAACAGACCCTGCGTCTCATCACAGGTTGAATTTACTATATCAGCATATTAAGTGACACACCTACCGGTGGCCATGACTGGACATGAAGGACAAAAAATGGGTGAAAAGAGGTGGTACCCCACTCCCTTGTAAAAAGCCTTGCCCCTTCCCCGGAAGGCCTCTTCATCCCCATCATTAGCCTCACTCCTCCTCCCTCTTTCAAATTAAACCACTCTCTCGAGGAGGGCAAGAAGTTGATCTGTGAACTTAGTTCCCGCTTCTGCATTCTTTGGCCACTGAATGGAGCCTGTGCTGTGGTGGCCTCAGCTTTGGTTTTGTTATTTGCCTACTTGAATCCAAACGGAAAAAAGAAACCTTCCCCTCTGAGGCAGAGAGCCTCGCCAGGCTAGGGCCTGAGCAGGGTCCATATGACTTAACTTGGTAACAGTCTGTAAGGGAACAGTGCTCTCTGCCCATGGGGCGGGGGGAGGGAACACGTACAACCGCAGCACCGGCTCCGTGGACGGCATGGCCCCTCGTGGGCCTGGACTGTGTGCTCTCATCCCCCCACGCCTGACACCCCCTGACAGTCATGATGCGGCGACACTGGCTGCTCGGCGTCCAGTCATAGGGGACAAGAGGCAGCACCTGGTGCCAGATCACACGTGCCCTTTCACGAGCAGGGGACATAGGAGATATTAGGACTTTGTGTCTAGAAAGCAAACCAAGTGGCTAGAAGGTGATCTGAGCTGTGGACTTGAAACCCACATGCCAGGTGAGAGCTTCCTCTGGACACTGGCTCGGAAGCTTCTGTACAGGTGATGACCACACCAGTGCTTCCCGCCCAGCCCCTCCATGTCTCCCTGGTGGGCACAGCTGGACCTGCGCCCCTCAGGCTCCCCGACCCAGAGCCTGAAGGTCTGATGCTGCCAGGCCCTGGGGACGAGAGTGGTCCCTCCACCAATGCAGCTCAGCTGCTCCTCCCCAGTGAACAGGACAGGGAAGCCCAGGGGAGTCTGAGGCCTGGCACAGGCAAAGCTTGTCGCAGCCCCTCCTCAGGACCCCTGGCCCCGCCCTGCTTACTCAGGCCCACCATCTGCCCCTCCCAGTGCCCGCGTCCCACCGACCCACATTCCTGGTGTGGACGCCCACGTACACAAGCTCCTCCGTGTCCTCTTCCCACATGGGACACCCCCATCCCTGCTTCTCCCTAATGACGGACTGGACCTCACCTGTTCTGGGCAGGAAGAGGGCCGAGGAGGGCGGCGGCCTGTCTCGTCTGCTTCCTGGGGGCCCAGACACAGGGCTTGGGGACTGCTGGGCCTTGAGGTCTGGATGCTTCCAGGTGGGGCAAACCTGCCACGGCCCACTGGAGCCTGCTCCTTCGGAGATTCCACAAACAGGGGGACCCACCAAACCGAGCCCATCCCCAGGCTCTGCTGCAAGTCTGCTTGGATTTGCTCTCCTGATCCTGAAGACAGAACTGCGGGAAACAGGGCCTGCGACTCCCATACTGACGGTGTTCCGTGAAATTTCCACTAGACCCCTTTCTACCCTGTTCTGAGGAAATTACTAGCCAATCCATGCTACCATCACCTCACAAACAGACCAGGAAGCTGAGGCTCTGAGAAGCCAAGTAATCCAGCCAGAAGCACAGATGTGCAGCCACAGAGTGCGGTCTGCACCCACCGCCCGCCCAGGGGGACTGCCTGCTCCCAGCAGGTTCCACACCTCTTCCCTTCACCCCCCTCCCAGGGCCAGCTCACAGATCCTCCTCTTGGGGGGATTCACTTACCTTCTTCTAACAGGATCCGTCTCACTATCCTGTTTTGGGGTCATCCAGAAGCTTGTCACTCTGAAGCAGGTTCAGCCTCACGTCACCAGGGCAGCTTTCCTGGATCACACTCACCACCTGCTCGTCCACTCCCAGCTCAGACCCACAAAGGCCCCCTTGGCTCGAGCCCCATGGCTCTGCCTGGGCTTCCACCCCCTCCTGCCTGGTCCATCCCTCTCGTGTCCCCTGCAGGGTCACCAGGAGCTCCCATCTGTCCCAGGAAGGCTGTCTGCTCTGTCCGGGGGAGGCCTCCGTGGTGTCAGGTAGAAGAAACAAGAGGGACCCGTGGGGCCTACCTCAAGCAGCACAGTGGCCAGCACCCACCTACTGACTTCATCGCTCTGGATGGACAGGGGTTCATGCGGCCCACGGCATCTCCTGGTTCTCATCTCATCCCAGCGCTGCCAACAGAGAAGTCGCTAAGCAACTCTGTGCACGCTGCACAGAGAGGACGCCCATACACACATCCCCTTCCCAGCCCACGGGGTTCTCGTGGTCAGGTCCCTCCCAGGATATTGAGCTCCCCTGGGTAGGCAGCCCAGCAGCCTACAGGGCTCTTGTGGTCAGGCCCCTCCCAGGATACAGAGCTCCCCTGGGCAGGCACCCAGCAGGGCTGGGCACACAGGAACCGTGCACATAGCCCTCGTTACAGAGCACCCCCAGCTCACCCGTTGGTCAGAGCTGACCCTGAGCACCTCAGAGCAGGACCTGAACTAACAAACAGCAGCTCCTGGACAGGTCTGTGACCCTGGGCTTCACTCTGTGAGGCCTCCCTCCTCCTGATCTTCAAGACACTTCCACTGTAGCCGGGGCACCAGACCTCTGTCTCCACCCACCACCCCTCCTCTCCCTGACTCCTGGGTTCCTCTCATTAGGAGAGGGTCTTCGTGAAGTTGTCTCCCACTCATGGGCCAGATAAAATAATTAGAAAACAAGCCAGAGCTGCAGCCCCTTGTCTATCCTGACCCTCAGGACGCCACACCTGTTCCTTGGACCTGGTCGGTGCAGCAGGGCCCATTTTCTGCAACTGTGAGCCTCTGATGGGCAAGGATTGGCTGACCTGTGCAGCCTGACTCAGCCAGCCAGTCCTCCCCAGGTGTGCCTGGGTTGAGGTCAACATAAACACCACTCCAGGCAGCAAAATCCCCTGCAGCTGTGCCTGACGCCATATTCTCTGCCCCGTCAGCAGTCTCAGGGCTGGGCTGGTGGGAGGGAGTAGGGCCCATGGCTCTATGGGTGGGCTGGTGTGAGGGGGGCTCTGCTGGATGTTCTGCAGGAGTTGCCAGGCTGCCACCTGCTAAGGAAGATGATGTGTCACCCATACCTGCCGTTGGAATTTCTCCCCGGGCAGAGGTGAGGAAGGAAAAAAGCACTGGGGGCCAGGACAGGAGGGGTAACTCAGGTAGGGGAAGGGAAAACTTCCAGAAGAGCGCCTGGGGCCAGGACCATCCTGCCTGGCCTTCAGGCACCAAGTCGGCCTGCGTGCTGTTGCTGGTGTGGCCCCAAGCCCCTTCCTCTAGGTTTCAAAGTCTTTGTACATATTCAAGTGATTTACCTGGGAAGGGTGGAAAAAGTTCAGCAGCAACTGGCCTGGGGCTCAGCTCACGTTTACTCACAGACGCCTCGGCCCGGTCCCCCAGCTTTGCAATGAGGACGCTCCTTGCAGGGAGGCTGCTGGCTGCATGGGAGACGATTCCCCACCTCTGACCAACTTCAGAATTGTTTACCTCTGGAGCAAGTGTCCCGATAGCGCTTTCAACTATGGTGGGTTCTGGTTTATTTTTTCTTTTCTTTTTTCTTTCTTTCTTTTTTTTTTTTGGTTCAAGGTAGGTGTTATTCCTCGTTTTTGTATTTATAGATATAAGCATGGAAATAATTCATTCATATAAATAAGTCTATGGGAAGGGAAGAACTTGTATTTCCTGTTTTATTTTTTTAATCTGATTTATTTTAATTTTTGAATTTAACTTTATATTTTTATACAGCAGGTTCTTCTTAGTTATCTATTGTATACATATTAGTGTATATATGTCAATCCCAGTCTCCCAATTCATCCCACCCCCCCACCCCCACCACTTTCACCCCTTGGTGTCCATACGTTTGTTCTCTACATCTGTGTCTCTATTTCTGCCTTGCAAGCCGGTTCACCTGTACTATTTTTCTAGGTTCCACATATGTACATTAATATACGATATTTGTTTTTCCCTTTCTGACTTACTTCACTCTGTATGGCAGTCTCTGGATCCATCCACATCTGTAAAAGTGACCCAATTTCATTTCTTTTTATGGCTGAGTAATATTCCATTGTATATATGTACCACATCTTCTTTATCCATTCGTCTGTCTATGCGCATTTAGATTGCTTCCATGACCTGGCTATTGTAAATAGTACTGCAATGAACATTGGGGTGCATGTGTCTTTTTGAAATATGGTTTTATCTGGGTATATGCCCAGTAGTGGGATTGCTGGGTCATATGGTAATTCTATTTTTAGTTTTTAAGTAACCTCCATACTGTTCTCCATAGTGGCTGTACCAATTTACATTCCCACCAACATTCCAAGAGGCTTCCCTTTTCTCCACACCCTCTCCAGTATTTGTTGTTTGTAGATTTTCTGATGATGCCCATTCCAACCAGTGTGAGGTGATATCTCATTGTAGTTTTGATTTGCATTTCTCTGATGATTAGTGATGTTCAGCATCCTTTCATTTATTTGTTGGCAACCTGTATGTCTTCTTTGCAGAAATGTGTATGTAGGTCTTCTGCCCATTTTTGGATTGGGTTGTTTGTTTTTTTGATATTGAGCTACATGAGCTGCTTGTAAAATTTGGAGATTAATCCTTTGTCAGTTGCTTCATTTGAAAATATTTTCTCCCATTTTCAGGGTTGTCTTTTCATCTTGTGTATGTTTCCCTTTGCTGTGCAAAAGCTTTTAAGTTTCATTAGGTTCCATTTGTTTATTTTTGTTTTTATTTCCATTTCTCTAGGAGGTGGGTCGAAAAGGATTTTGCTGTGATTGATGTCACAGAGTGTTCTGCCTGTTTTCCTCTTAGAGTTTTATAGTGTCTGGTCTTATATTTAGGTCTCTAATCCATTTTGTGTTTATTTTTGTGTATGATGTTAGGGAGTGTTCTAATTTCATTATTTTACTCGTAGGTGTCCAGTTTTCCCAGCACCACTTACTGAAGAGACTGTCTTTTCTCCATTGTATATCCTTGCAACCTTTGTCATAGATTAGTTGACCATAGGTAGGTGGGCTTATCTTTGGGCTTTCTATCCTCTTCCATTGATCTATATTTCTGTTTTTGTGCCAGTTCCAGATTGTCTTGATTACTGTAGCTTTGTAGTGTAGTCTGAAGTCTGGGAGTCTGATTCCTCCAGCCCCATTTTTTTCCCTCAAGACTGCTTTGGCTATTCAGGGTCTTTTGTGTCTCCGTACACATTTTAAGATTTTTTGTTCTAGTTCTGTAAAAAATGCCACTGATAATTTGATAGGGATTGCATTGAATCTGTAGATTGCTTTGGGTAGTGTAGTCATTTTCACAATATTGATTCTTCTAATCCAAGAACATGGTATATCTCTCCATCTGTTTATATCATCTTTGATTTCTTCCATAAGTGTCTTATAGTTTTCTGAGTACAGGTCTTTTACCTCCTTAGGTAGGTTTATTCCTAGGTATTTTATTCTTTTTGTTGCAATGGTAAATGTTTCCTTAATTTCTCTTTCTGATCTTTCATTGTTAGTTTATAGGAATGCAAGAGATTTCTGTGCATTAATTTTGTATCCTGCAACCTTACCAAATTCATTGACTAGCTCTAGTAGTTTTCTGCTGGCATCTTTAGGATTCTCTATCTATGGTATCATGTCATCTGCAAACAGTGGCAGTTTTACTTCTTCTTTTCAAATTTGTATTCTTTTTATTTCTTTTTCTTCTCTGGTTGCTGTGGCTAGGACTTCCAAAACTATGTTGAATAATAGTGGTGAGAGTGGACACCCTTGTCTTATTTCTGATCTTAGATGAGATGCTTTCAGTTTTTCACCATTGAGAATGATGTTTGCTGTGGGTTTGCCCTATATGGCCTTTATTATATTGAGGTAGGTTCCCTCTATGTCCACTTTCTGGAGAGTTTTTATCATAAATGGGTGTTGAATTTTGTCAGAAGCTTTTCTTGCATCTATTGAGATGATCATATGTTTTCTATTCTATGGTTTGTTAATACGGTGTATCACATTGATTGATTTGTGTATATTGAAGAATCCTTGCATGCCTGGGATAAACCCTTCTTGATCATGGTGTATGATCCTTTTAATATGTTGTTGGATTCTGTTTGCTAGTATTTTGTTGAGGATTTTTACATCTATATTCGCCAGTGATATTGGTCTGTTATTTTCTTTTTTTGTAGTATCTTTTTCCGGTTTTGGTATCAGAGTGATGGGGGCCTCATAGAAGAAGTTTGGGGGTGTTCCTTCCCCTGTAATTTTTTGGAAGAGTTTGAGAAGGATGGGTGTTAGCGCTTCTCTAAATGTTTGATAGAATTCACCTGTGAAGCCATCTGGTCCTGGACTTTTGTTTGTTGTTAAGATTTTAAATCACTGTTTCATTTTCATTACTTGTGATTGGTATGTTCATATTTTCTATTTCTTCCTGGTTCAGTCTTGGAAGGTTATACCTTTCTAAGAATTTGTCCATTTCTTCCAGGTTGTCCATTTTAATGGCGTAGAGACTACTACAATGGCTTGTAGTAGTCTCTTAGGATGCTTTGTATTTCTGTGGTGTCCATTGTAACTTCTCCTTTTTCATTTCTAATTTTATTGATTTGAGTCCTCTCCCTCTTTTTCTTGATAAGTCTGGCTAAAAGTTGATCATTTTTGTTTATCTTCTCAGAGAAGCAGCTTTTAGTTTTATTGATCTTTGCTATTGTTTTCTTTATTTCTGTTTCATTTATTTCTGCTCTATCTTTATGATTTCCTTCCTTCTACTAACTTTGGGTTTTGTTTGTTCTTCTTTTGCTAGTTCCTTTAGGTGTAAGTTTAGAATGTTTATTTGAGATTTTTTCTTGTTTCTTCAGGTAAGCTTGTATTGTTATAAACTTCCTTCTTAGAACTCCTTTTGCTGCATCCCATACGTTTTGGATCACCGTGTTTTTGCTGTCATTTGTCTCTAGGTATTTTTTGATTTCCTCTTCGATTTCTTCAGTGATCTCTTGGTTATTTAGTAACGTATTGTTTAGCCTCCACGTGTTTGTGTTTTTTACGTATTTTTCCTTTGTAATTGATTATTATTCTCATAGCATTGTGGTCGAAAAGTTGCTTGATATGATTTCAATTTTCTTAAATTTACTGAGGCTTGATTTGTGACCCAAGATGTGATCTATCCTGGAGAATGTTCCATGTGCACTTGAGAAGAAAGTGTAATCTGCTGTTTTTGGATGGAATGTCCTGTGAATATCAATGAAATATATCTGGTCTGTTGTGTCATTTAAAGCTTGTGTTTCCTTATTAATTTTCTGTCTGGATGATCTCCATTGGTATAAGTGAGGTGTTGAAGTCCCCCACTATTACTGTGTTACTGTCGATTTCCTCTTTTATAGCTGTTAGCAGTTGCCTTATGTATTGATGTGCTCCTATGTTGGGTGCACATATATTTATAATTGTTATATCTTCTTCTTGGATTGAT
Source organism: Delphinapterus leucas (assembly GCF_059928025.1). NCBI lineage: Eukaryota > Metazoa > Chordata > Mammalia > Artiodactyla > Monodontidae > Delphinapterus > Delphinapterus leucas. Next base: position 12,970,959 of record NW_028322240.1, on the reverse strand, counting down.
CCCTTGATCATTATGTAGTGTCCTTCCTTGTCTCTTTTAACATTTTTTATTTTAAAGTCTGTTTTATCTTATATGAGTTTTGCTACTCCAGCTTTCTTTTGATTTCCATTTGCATGGAATATCTTTTTCTATCCCCTCACTTTCAGTCTGTATGTTTTCCTCTGTCTGATTTGGGTCTCTTGTAGACAGCATATATATGGTTCTTCTTTTTGTATCCATACAGCAAGCTTGTGTCTTTTGGTTGGAGCATTTAATCCATTCATGTTTAAGGTAATTATTGATATGTATGTTCCTATTACCATTTTCTTAATTGTTATGCATTTGTTTTTGTAGTTCCTTTTCTTCTCTTGTTTTTCCCACTTAGAGAAGTTCCTTTAGCATTTGTTGTAGAGCTGGTTTGGTGGTGCTAAAGTCTCTTAGCTTTTGCTTGTCTGTAAAGTTTTTGATTTCTCTGTTGAATCTGAATGAGATCCTTGCCCGATAGAGTGCTCTTAGTTGCAGGTTTTTCTCTTTCATCACTTTAAGTATAATTGTGCCACTCCCTTCTGGCTTGTAGAGTCTCTGCTGAGAAATCAGCTGTTCCCTTGTATGTTATTTGTCATTTTTCCCTTGTTGCTTTCAGTAATTTTTCTTAGTCCTTAATTATTGTCAATTTGATTACTATGTGTCTCATCATGTTTGTCCCTGGGTTTATCCTGACTGGGACTCTCTGTTCTTCCTGGACTTGGGTGGCTATTTCCTTTCCCATTTTAGGGAAGTTTTCGACTATAATCTCTTCAAATATTTTCTTGTGTCCTTTCTCTCTCACTTCTCCTTCTGGGACCCCTATAATGCGAATGTTGTTGCATTTAATATTGTCCCAGAGGTCTCTTAGGCTATCTTCATTTCTTTTCATTCTTCTTTCTTTATTCTGTTCTGTGGCAGTGAATTCCACCATTCTGTCTTCCAGGTCACTTATCCGTTCTTCTGCCTCAGTTATTCTGCTATTGATTCCTTCTAGTGTATTTTTCATTTCAGTTATTGTATTGTTCATCTTTGTTTGTTTGTTCTTTAAATCTTCTAGGTGTTTGTTCTTTAATTATTCTAGGTCTTTGTTAAACATTTCTTCCATCTTCTCCATCTTTGCTCTCATTCTTTTCCCAAGGTCCTGGATCGTCTTCACTATCATTATTCTGAATTCTCTTTCTGGAAGGTTGCCTATCTCCACCTCATTTAGTTGTTTTTCTGGTGTTATCTTTTTCCTTCATCTGGTAGAAAATCCTCTGCCTCTTCATGGTGTCTATCTTTCTGTGAATGTGGTTTCCCTTCCACAGGCTCCATAATTGTAGTTCTTCTTGCTTCTGCTGTCTGCCCTCTGGTGGATGAGGCTATGTAAGAGGCTTATGCAAGCTTCCGGATGGGAGGGACTGGTGGTGGGTAGAGCTGGGTGTTGCACCAGTGGGCAGAGCTCATTAAAACTTTAATCTGCTTGTCTGATGATGTGTGGGGCTGGTTTCCCTCCCTGTTGGTTGTTTGGCCTGAGGCAACCCAGCACTGGAGCCTACCTGGCTCTTTGGTGGGTCTAATGGCAGATTCTGGGAAGGCTCATTCCAAGCAGTATTTCCCAGAACTGCTGCCAGTGCCCTTGTCCCCATGGTGAGCCACAGCCATCCCCCGCCTCTGTAGAAGACCCTCTAACCTAGAAGGTTGGTCTGGTTCAGTCTCCTATGGGGGTCACTGCTCCTTCTCCTGGGTCCCAATGTGCACACTGCTTTGTGTGTGCCCTCCAAGAGTGGAGTCTCTTTTTGCCCCAGTACTGTCAAGTCCTGCAATCAAATCCCGCTAGTCTTCCAAGTCTGATTCTCTAGGAATTCCTCCTCCCGTTGCTGGACCCCCAGGTTAGGAAGCCTGACATGGGTCTCAGAACCTTCACTCCCTTGGTTGGACATCTGTGGTATGAGTGTTCTCCAGTTTGTGAGTCAACCACCCAGCAGTTATGGAATTTGATTTGATTGTGATTGCACCCCTCCTACTGTCTCATTGCGGCTTCTCCTTTGTTTTTGTATGTGGAGTATCTTTTTTGGTGAGTTCCAGAGTCTTCTTGTCAATGATTGTTCAGCATTTAGTTGTGATTCCAGTGTTCTCGCAAGAGGGAGTGAGCGCACATCCTTCTACTCCACCATTTTGAACCAGTCTCTACTGGTGGGTTCTTAATTAACAATGTGAATGGTAATGTTAAAAGTCCTGAATCAGGATTGAAATACTTACCCCCCACATGTACAGGTGTAAGAACCTGGGGAGGCCATGTGCACACAGCACCTTTAGGGCTTCCGACTTGACCCCTCCACATTCTGGTGTCCAACCACTGCTTTAGGATTTCTGGGGGCCCAATGCTGACTCTAAGTGTTCTGTAATCCAGCCTCTGTCTGCCTTTAGTGAGACCCACATTTCCAGGATCCTACAGAGCAGGGTCTGTGTGATTGTTCTGTGTCTTCTCTAACAAATGACCACAAGCTGGGTGGTTTAAAACAACAGGAATTCATCCTCCCCCAGTCCAGGAGTTCAGACATCTGAGATCAAGGTGTTGTAGGACTGATGTCCCTCCAGAGGCTCCAGGATAGGGTTCTCCCTGCTTTTTCCAGCTACTGGGGGCTCCAGGCATCCCCAGGCTTGTGGTGGTATCCCTCCCATCTCTGCCTTTGTCTTCACGTGGCATCTCCTGTATCTGGGTCTCTCCTCTTTTGTCTCTTACAAGGATGCTGTCATTGGATTGGGGGCCACTCTAACGCAAGATGAACTCCCTCGAGATCATTAACTACATGTGAGAAGACCCTTTACCCAGATATGGTCCTTTCACGTGTTCTGGGGGGACACACCTTTTAGGGCCACCATTCAATCCATTATCTGTGTATAAAATAACCCTCATTTTAGGAGATTACCAAGGTCTCATATAGGTTGGTACAACAGTCATGTGGGTGGGTGGGGTCTGGTGATGATGAGGACCCTAGAGTCACCTGGAAAGGATCAAAGCCTGGCTTCATCAGAAAGTGAGCTCTTCCACCATGGGGCCTGTGGAAACAGCCATTCCACTCTGTCCGTGGAAAGGGACCCAGTGCCAAGTCCTGAAGTGGTTACCTTGCAAAGCTGGCTCTTCTGGGATTTCACAATCAATAGCATCATGTAACCAATAACTACGGGCTTGGAGGAATTGCTTTCTGGTACGTGATGAGAGCACTGTCAGTTTAGGCACAGCAAGCCTAGATTAGGAATGTTTCAAGGAGAAGAGTTTGAGAGATTGCGAAGCTTGGTTGTCAAGGAAACTGAGCAGGTTTTTCAAGGTTGTCAAAGAAACTTCTCTTCTAAACTGAAGGCAGGGCTGGGAGGGCTGAACCTCCAGGGCTCCTTTAAATGGGATGCTCTGAAGCACCATCACCTGAGTGGTGGTCTCATCATGACCTGGAATTTGTGAAAAGTGTGATGAGATCAAGCCTGACTTTCTGTGACAGCTGGGGAGGGGTTTGTAAAGCACCTTGGCTTTTAGAGCAAAGGTTTGCTGCTGGAACAAAGAGTCTCCCCAAAATGGGCCGAAGCTGAAGATGTCTCTGTCCCCTTCTTGTTAGAGTCCAGGGCAGGTGGGTGTCAGAGGCCAGGCCCTGTCCCCCTTGTTTCTCCTCCCTGCTTCCAGGTGAGGGCTCTAACCAGCAGGGTGGGGTGACCATGGGGACATCATGCCCTCCATCCTAGAATGCAGGCTGGCCAAGCCCCTCACCACCTCCACCCTTTCCCCTTGGTAACACGAGAACTGGGTCTCAGCTGTAAGGGGTAGGAAGGCTGGGGGTGCAGGGTAGACGTGAACAGGAAAAAGGGAAATGGGTTCTGATGGGCAGCTGGGTAGCTCTCCTCTGAGGGTCGCCCAGAGGCTAGCGCACAGACTCTGGGTCCTGTGAAGCTTTGATGCTTTGTGGTTCCGGGAATCCTATAGGAGATGGTCCACAGCAGGTAAAGCTAATGCTGTCAGTGGAGGTGGTGAAGCCAAATATCCGCAGTTCAGACTGAAGGTGCCGATGTACATACAGGACAAAACCATCTCGTGTGAATGTAGTTCAGGCACGTTTAACATGAGTGCAATCATGTTAATGCCTAACATCTTCTATCTTGTGCCTCCCCTCGGGGACCCCCTCCTCAGTTCCTGAGGCTCCGGTAACTCATGAACAGGAGAATGGAGAGTGGGCCCTGTCCAGTCTGAGCCCTGAGTTACCCTGTGTGTGAGTCTGCTCAGGGCTGCCGTAACAAATACCACAGACAGGACAGCTTAAAACGACAGACATCTCCCAGTCCTGGATGCTGTCTGAGATCAAGGTGTTTCTTCTGAGGCTTCTCTCCTTGGCATGTCGACAGCCATCTTCTCCCCATGTCCTCACATGGTCTCCCTCTGTGTCCATCTGTGTCCTAATCTCCTCGTGTAGGACATCAGTTCTATTGGATTAGGATCCACCCTAGTGACCACATTTTTATCTTGATTGCCTCTTTGAAAACCCCGTCTCCAAATACAGCCACATCCTGGGGTCCTGGGGGTGAATTTGTGGGGGACATGGCCAAGCCTACACCATTCTGCTTAGGAACCAATATGTGCCTCAGTCTCTCCTTCCCTCAAGTCTCACGGGGATCATGCGATGGCTCAGGGAGAGTTTGTGCAGAGTTTGTGTCCCAGCTGGGGAACACTTCTCTGCTCTCTTTGATCAGGCAGTGACAGTGTGTTGCTAGTCCCTTCCTGAGGTGAACAGTTCTGGGGTTTTGTGCCGTGTCGCCTGGCCTGCTGAGATGTTCATTGTCAGGGAACCCAGGAGCCAACAGCCTAGTGGAGATGCCGGGGACTCTCAGGGCCATGATGGACGCCTCTCTCACCAGACACATCAGAAAAAGTGAGAAAAACTTTGCGGGAGTGTACAGGTGGGAGAGAGTCAAAGTCTCGTTTATGCTTCAGAAAGACCACTCTTTGGGGTGGGATGTGAGTGGCACCTGGGGGCAGGGAGCATTGTCAGGGCCTAATGGAGGGATCGGGCTTGGGCCAGGGCTGTGGGTGTAGAGGTGAAATAGTGTGGGGACTGGCCACAGACTCTGGAGGAGGAGCTGACAGTCACTGGGGCACAAGGACAGTGAGAGCCTGGGAGGCCCCAGTGTTACCGAACCAAACTTGGGTCCGCTTGCCCGAGTGCAGTAAAGCCAATCAACAGACACCGGTTGTGGTGAAGGAAAGTAGAGCTTTAAGTGTGAAAGTGTCAGTACAAGGAGGACAGGTGGCTTGTGCTCTAAAAGCCCGAACTCCCTGCGGGATTTCAGCAAAGCATTTTTAAGGCCAGTTTAAGGAGGGGGGTGTCACAGGGTATGTGATCAGCTGGTGCACAATTCTCTGGTTGATGGTGAGGTAACAGGCAGTTAACACTGTAAATTCTTGGGCACCAGAAGCTCTGGGGCTACCTGTTCATGATCATCAAGTAGTTAATTTCTTCCACTTGGTGGTGGTTTTAACATCTGTAAAACAACTCAGGAAGCGTTCATTAGATACTATTATCCAGGTACTTCAGACAGGAGCTACAGCAGTGGGTGTGGGGGAGGGGCCTGTCCTGGGAAGGCCCCATAGGGTTCTGCTCCGTTACACCTGGTGCCTGGGCTCAGCAACCTGGGAAGGTGGGGCTGCTCCTGGGTGTGGAGAGCTGCAGGATCACAGTCCTCTGAGGGCCCTGTTAGCCCCCAAGGTGAGATGGGGATGCAGTGGCTGGACAGAGGTGTCTGGCCTGGGAGAGGGGTCCAGGCTGGAAATGTCACTGGAATCATCACAGGGAGGGAGAGGAAAGGCCAGTGGGGGCAGGTAAGTCACAGCAGACTACGTGCAGGTGACTGCGGTCCTGTTGGAAGCAACTCAGAGCCAGAAAGGAGTGACCGTCAGGGGCTCAGCTTCATTCTCCTGTTCTTTTGTAAAACCACTGTGTCAGAGTTTGAGACAGCACCAGGAGACTTCTTGGGCCAGTGCTGCCATGGCTTCATCAAAGGGCCCAGGGGGAGCACAGAACCACTGCAGGCCCCGCCCATGTCTGCACTGGGAATGTATCCCATCGGGGCACCGTGGCTCACAGACTTCAGGGAACCTCTGCCCTCAGGACTGGTCCTCCTCCTTCCTCTCACCTGTTGGTCAGAGGCCCAGGAATCCCCAACCTGGCTCCATTCCCAGGGCCTGGATTCTGGGACAGCTTAGGGGTAAGCAGGACCCTTATGCTCCTTTATCTGCCTACAGGTGATAATGTCTTAAAATCCGCAACTGACTGATTATGAAGGACTGAGTGTTTCCAGAAGGTATGGGTGGAAAGATGGGGTATGAAATTCTCCCGGCCAGTCAGCATCCTCCCAGGAAGCCCAGGAAGATCCAGGATTACCAGGGCAGAGTATCTCCCCTTGATAACTTGTAACTTCCCACTCCCACAGCAAGGAGCCTGGCTCCCAGCATCTGCCATTTAACTATGCATTGCTCCTTTCCAGGTTACATGTGCAGAGGTTTCAGAATTGTTAGCTACTACACCCTGGAAAGAATTTCATAAAATAAAGCCCTCTGTTTATGTACAGTCCATTTTGCCTTTAGTCTACAGATTCCATTCATTTCCAAAGGTAACTTAGGTCAGCACCTTTTACCCCATCAACTACAGTGAGTTTTTTTCCATATATTTCTAATACAGTTAGATTCTGTCACATTATGTATTCTATCCTGCAACACTCCTACATTCTAAATAACTAAATTTGAATAGATTATGTGATTGACCCCTTGGACTATACACATCTATGGGCTTAGACAAATGCATAGTGACGGGTATCCATCCTAGAGTATCATGTGGAATACTTCAAACCCCCCACCTCATGATCTGCTTATCATGTATGTACCTTTGCCTTTCCTAGAATGTCATCAGTGGGATCATACTGTGTGCAGCCTCCTCAGACTGGGTTCTTTCACTTAGCAGTATATACTGAAGGTTTATCCATGTCTTTCCATAGGTTGATGGTGCATTCCTTTCTACTGCTGAGTAGTATTCCACTGCACATGTATGGGAGGAAAAACAATTTTCCCTCTACTTTTCTAGGTTCTTGGTTGAGATCCCCCCCGCCCCCCAATAATAAAAGACAGGTTACCAGGAGGAAAACAGAAGTTTAATAACATGTATACCCCCTGTATACAGGGGAGATACCAAGGAAAAATGAGTCACTCCCCGAAATGACCAAAGCCATCACCTTAAATACCATCTTCAGCTAAAAACAGAAGAAAGATGTTGGGAAGGGGGAAGCCAGTTATGGCAGGTTATCATGCGTAGCACAGTAAACAAGGGTATGATTGTTTGCACATTTAAGTCAGGACTTCTCCACTGATAACAGTTACTTGAGATTTCATTATCCTTCTATTTCTGGTGCAAAGAGGGACATACCCTTATAAATGGAGACTTCTCTATTGTAAATGTCCTTCAGAAAAGGGTAATCTCTACTCAGTTTTCTGAGATTCATTTTTTCTTTTTTAAAGCAGACTGAAATAATCCTTATGCCAGAGAGGCATATTTTGGGGTGGCATATTCTACTTGCCTTGACATGGATGTACCCCAGTTTGCTTACGCATTCATCTATTGAAGGACATTCTGATTTCCTCAAGTTTTTAGCCATTATGAGTAGAGCTGCTGTGCATAATTGCATCTTTGTTTGCATTTGGACATAGATTTTCAAAGCAGTTGCCTAAATACTGGAAGCACAATTGTTGGATCCCAAGGTGAGACTTGTTTAGCTTTGGAAAGAAGTGACAAACTGTCTTACAAAGTGGCTGTACATGCATCCCACCAATAAGCAGAGAGAGTTCCTGTTGTTCCTCACCCTCTAGCAATTGGTCTTGTCATTATTTTGAGTTTGGCTGTCCTGATCTTGGAGAGGCACCGGTGAGTGGTGGCGTGAAGTGAGATCTTAATTCCCTGCCCAGGAATTGAACCTGGCTAGCCTGGATGAAAAATAGGATGCTAGCCATTACACCATCTGGCTCTTGCCCCCAGTGAAAAATGCATTTCTTACAGAGGCAAAACTGTAAAAACAGGTACAAAGTTTATTATTAGAGACATAGCACAACAACAAGTGGGAGAGCACACAGAGGAACAGTTTGTTTAGTTAAGACAGAAACAAGGCAGAGATGCACACCCAGAGGGAAAGGGTGTGGGCATCCCCCCAATGAGGAGGAGCGCAGTAAAGAGGCGGTTAAGTCACTTATATAGGGCATTTCTTCCGGGTCTCTGTTTACCTCTGGCCAATTACCTGGTTTCTTTTTCCACACCTGCCCTGCCCTAGGACCCTGCCCAACATATGTGTGCAACATTTTTCCAAGATGGATTACAGCCCAGAGACCTATGGGGTGGCCTTAGCATCATCTATTACGGGGTGGTGCCCCTTCCTTTTTGACCCCCAAGGAGCCTTTCTGCACATGTGCAATGTTTCCCTTGCCCCAAGGATGGAAAATGTATGCCCTCTTGATCTTTTAACAGGGTTTAGTCCCACTCTGTCCTTGCCATAAAAATATCCATTGTCCAATTATTTACCCTGTTTCTGTTGCTGGATTTTATATCGAGGTGCAGATCTTGAAATATAGACAGGAGTCCAGTCATAAACATGTAGTCCTAGAGCCCATTTGTCTCTTGCTTCAGGAAATGTAAACAGGGGGCTGGTAATGAATGTCCAGCCTGGAGCCCATCTTCTTCTCACCCCAGGAAGTGTGAACAGGAGGCCAGTTGTAAATGTCTAACCTGGAGCCCATCTATCTCCTGCCTCAGTCCTAATAGGTGTGCTGTGATATCTCATGATTTTAATTTGTAATTCCCTAATGGTGTATGATGTTGACCATGTTTATTATGACTTTTACTATCTGTATATCTTTTTTGTCTGGATGTCTGTTCAGATCCTAACCCATTTTTTATGGGGTTGTTTTAGAGGTCTTTGTCTATTCTGAATCCAAATCCTTTATCAGATACAAGTTTTGCAAATATTTTTCTCCCAGTTTGTGGCTTGTCTTTTGATTTTCTGAAGAAGGTCTTTGAGAGTAGAAAGTTTTAATTTCATAAAGTCCATATGATTACTTTTTTCTTTTGTGGATTAACTTTTTGTGTTGTGTGTTAAAACTCAAAGCTCATGATCTCCAGACCAAACCCAAGGTCATGTAGATTTTCTAGGATTATCTCTGTAATTTTTACAGTTTCACATTTTAAATGTCTGTTAGTAAATTTGAGTGAGTTTGGCATAAGTTTTAAAGTTTGTGTCTACAGTCACTTCATACAGTTTCCAGTTAATTGTTCCTTAACTATTTTGGAGAAGTCATGGGATACTTCATTGTATTTCAGTTTGAATTTCCACAGTTTAGTGGATGCCTCAGAAGTGTCCTCAGGGGGCGGGGCCTCCACTGAATTGGGAGGCGGCTTGGTCTGCACGTTCCCATTAGCTGGCAGGGAATGTGAGCCTGCTTCCCTGACTCTCCGCTGGAATGTGCGTTCAGCCTTCGGACTTGGCTCCGCGCGCAGCTGATGGTAGCCCCGTCTCCTCAGGACCCGCTGGGCTTTTGGCTTCTGGAACACGCGGGGCTGAGTCCATGCTGACGGCTGGGCTTTGGGACAACCCGGGGTCGAGTCCACACTAACAGAAGTCGTGTCTCCGCAGGGCCCGCTGGCCCTTCAGCTTTGGGACATCATGGAGTCCGTTTCTCTCTGACAGGAGCCTGGTCCCCTCAGGACCTGCCGGGAGGTGATGGCACTGAGGGAAAAGGTGAGGAAAAGTGGGGAGAAGGTTCCTGTGTGTGGCTGACCGCTGAGGGTGTCTGTCTTCAGAGGACCCAGGAGGGGAAGGGCTTGATGTGGAAAACTGGGTTTTTGGCCACTTTTGTTGTGATATAGACAGAGTTCAGTGTTGTTCTTTGGCGTGTGGCATCTGGTTTTCCCAGCACTGTTTATTGGGGGGACTGTCCTTTCCCTGGTGTATGTTCTTGGCTCCTTTCTTGTGAATTAACTGACCACATGCCTTCAGGTTTATTCCTGGGCTCTCTGCTCTGTTCCTATGGTCTGTGTGCCTGTTTTTGTGCCAATTCCACTTTTTTGGGACTGTAGCTTTGTAATGGAGTGTGAAGTCAGGGAGCGAGATGCCTCCAGCCCGTTCTCCTTCTTCAGGGTCGCTTTGGCTCTTCTGGGTCCTTTGTGGCTCCACACAAATGTTAAGATTGTTTTGTTTCTATGAAATGTCATTGAAATTTTGGTAGTGGTTTCGTGTATGTGTACATTGCTTTGGGTAGCATGGACATTTTCACCCATGCTCATGGGATATCTTTCTATTGATTTGTGTCTGTTCAGTTTCTTTCATCAATGTCTTCGTTTTCAGTGTGCAGGTCTTTCAAGTTCTTGGTTAAATTTTTTCCTAGTTTTCTGGGGGATGAAATTATAAATGGAATTGTTTTCTTAATTCCTATTTCTGATAGTTTGTCATTAGGGTATAGAATCACAAATGATCCTGCAGTTTACTGAATTCATTTTTTTAGTTCTGACCATTTTTTTGGTGGTTTTATGTGGAAACCTAGAATTCACAAATCCCACTGTTTTCCACTACATCCAGGTCATCCACAGCGCCCAAGACCTAGTGAATCCTAATATTATCTTCCCACAGTGCCTCTTAATACCATGTGGACAAAGTGATTAGCATCACTGCTTTGTTTGAATTTGGTCTGGGTGAGTCTTGGCCTATTTAGCAATGTTTGATGTCGTCTCTGATTTGCTGCCATGTTACTGACATGGCTGTATTGAAAAGTATTTTCAAGTAAATTTCAAATGTTTAAACTTTAAATAACAGTACAAAGTTTTCTACGTTCACACCAAATACTGCAGTGTGTTTTAGCCAAAACAGGGCCAGTCTCCCAGGGAACCAGGACATAACCTCAAAATGAGGGATAATTATGGTTTCCACAATATAATCCTATCAACAGGACCACTTCAGCTTTCACCAGCTGCCCCAACTTTGTGGAAATGTCTTTTTCCATTCTAATCCAGTTTTCATTTTCTGGAACCATCCCTGGGGCTTTCCCTCATTTAAAAAACCTTCATGGATTTAAAGTGTACCAGATGAGAATGATCTGGGTGGCTTTTCCTGTATGGCTTCTTTCACTTAGGATGTTTTCAGTGTTTATCCATGTTGTAACATGTATCATTTTTTTCATTGTGATTGAAAACACATAACACTTATCATTGAAGTCATTTTAAGTATACACGTCTATAGCATTAAATACATTTGCATTGTTGTAAAAACATCCTTACCATCCATCTCCTGAACTTTTTCATTCTCCCCAAGTGAAACTGTAACCATTAAATACTTATTCCCTTCAACCCCTGGCAAACATTCTACTTTTTGGCTTTGAATTGACTTATCTGGATACCTCATACTAGTGGAATCATAGAATCTTTGTCCTTTTGTGTCTGGCTTGTTTCACTTAGCATAATGACTTCAAGGTTCATCCACACTGCAACCTGTGTGAGAATTACCTTAGTTTTAAAGGTTGAATCATATTCCATTGTGTATATACTACACTGTACTTATGCATTCATCTGTTGAAGGACACTTGTGTTGCTTCCACATTTTGGCTATTGTGAATAATGTTGCTATGAATATGGGGGTACAGATATCTGTTCCAGTCCTTGCTTTCTAATATTTTGGGTGTATACCATGGAGCGGAATTGAGAGATCATATGTTAATTCCATGTTTAAGTTTTTGAGGAGCGCCATACTGTTTTCCACAGCAGTTGCACAATTTTACTTTATTCCTTTATATGACAGAATAATGCGGCTTATGGATCTACCTTATTTTGCTTATCCATTCACCCATTGGTGGACATTTTAATTGTTTGTACCTTGGCCTATTGTGAACAGTGCTGCTATGAATATTTGTGTACAAGTTTTTATTTGAACACCCGTTATCAGTTCTTTGGGTATATATCTAGGAGTGGAGTTGTTGAAACATATGATAATTACATTTTTATATTTTTGAGAAAATGCCAAAGTTTTGTACACATAGATTGCACCATTTTACATTTCCATAAGTAAAGTTTAAGGGTCCCCATTTCCATACATTGTCCAACATTTGTTACTTTTATTTATTTTTAATATAACCATTATAGTGTTGGGAAGGGGTATCACATTGTGGTTTTAATTTGCATTTCCATCATGACTACTGATGTTTGACATCTTTTCATGTGCTTGTTGACCATTTGTATGCCTTGTCTGGAGAACAGTCCATGCAAGTCCTTTGTGCATTTCAAATATTGTGTTGCTCTTTTACTGAGTGGTAAAAGTTCTTGATATATTCTGGATAAAGACTCTTATCAAATATATAATGTGCCTAAATTTTCTTCCATTCTGTGGGCTGTCTTTTTACTTTCTGGATAGCCTCTTTTGATGTATAGAGGTTTGTAATTTTGAGGAACTCTAGATTATTTGTTTTTTTCTTTCATTGCTTGTGCTTTAATGTCAGATCTAAGAAACTATTGCTAAATGCAAGGTCATGAATCCCTTGGTTTATTCCAGAGTACTGTCATCCCTCAGTATCCACTGGGCTAGGGTTTAGGTCTGGCATTTGAGTCAGGTCAGGGTTTAAGGGTCAGGGGTCAGGGTTATGGGTCAGGGTTTGAGAGTCAGAGTAGAGGGTCTAGGGGTCTGGGGTTAGGGTGTTAGGGTTAGAGATTAGGGCTCCTTAGGTTTAGGGTTAGGTTTAAGCATAACTGGCCCCCATTGCCCTTCCTTTCTCCTCTCTGAGGTCTCTAGGATGGATAGGATTTGCCCAGGGTCACACATGAGTCAGGGAGTTGAGCTGGACCACTGTTTTTCTACCCCCCAGTCCTGGGCTCTGAGAGAAGAATGAAATGTCTGTACTGTCTCTGAGTGTTTCAGATTGAACTCGATGTCAGTCACGGGTTGTGGAGGGTGTCAGAAGTCATGCATGGTTTCTTCCTGCCCTCCCATCTGGGAAAGGTGGTGCTGGCCCTACTCTGCCTGGGCAGTCCCAGTTCCAGCAGAGTGCCCAGACAGGAGGGCATTCAGTGGACATGTGTGGATTAATGCAGGACTGGGTATAGCAACCTGCTAGCCCCCTGCCTACTTGAGGGCTGGTGGGGCCCTCCTGGGACTGCAGGCATCCTTTGTCCCATCTGAGTGGGTGTCAATAGACCATCAAGCCTCAGGCAGGACAGTCCTTGACCTCTGACCATTCAGGCAGGCATCTGTGGTCCTCTAGCTCAGTTCGGCCTGGGCCCTGTCAAGACCCCATGGGCAATTAGTGAGCTGACCATGCTGCTGAGCAATGGAACAGCTACCTGGGCACTGTAGATATTCCTTTGAGATGTTTCAACTACCAACATCCATGTGGTTGAGAAAAGGGCCTCCCCTTCACAGCCTTCACAGCCTCATAGCCTGCCAAGAGAGGTAATAATCCTCTAAATATTTGAGTGTGTCCATTACACAACAACCATACAGCAGACCATGGCCCTGCAATCCTTTGTCCTTTTAGTTGTTAGAAATTTTGACATTCATATTCATTAAGAATCAAAGTTATGGGAGTAACTGGGCCTCCCAATGAGAGGTTCACACTGAGATTGCATTGTCTTGGAGAGCCATATGCATCCATGTGGCCCCTGGAAATCCTGCCAATTATGGGTTCCATGGCATGGAATAATTCTTGAGCCTCCCATTACTTCATTGCACAAGAGTTTCCTTACCACCCTAGCACTTGGTTTCTTCCCTTAGTAAAGGAGATAGAAGAAACTGGAAAAGGAGCAGTATTGTTTTTCAGGGATGGGTAATTAATATGACCAGGGAGATGCCATAACTCAAGGGCTCCCACCTCTTAGGGGCAGGAATGAGGTCTTTGTGTCTTCTCAGGGTGCATGGTCTGTTCTGGGCCAGCCTCTGAGATGTGAGGACCTGATGCCCCAAGGCAGGAGACTTGAGTTTACCAACAACAATTATCCTGCCTTTTCAGCAAGTGAAAGAACTCTTTGCAGTCTTGGGAGGACAGTAAGAGCACTGGTTGAGTAGCTGAAGCCCCTGACCCTAAGTGAACCCCTTCCTTCCTTTTGTGTCAGATTCTGTGCTGTGCAGTGAGCTCTCATTGACATAGAATCTGCTGCTTTCTCCCAGCCAGCATCTGTTCTCATGCCCAAGTCTAGTACCTCGGTTTTCCTTTGGGAATTACATCTCACCTGCTTCCAGTCCAAATAGTTCCTGAAGGATGAACCCATGTTCCACACAGCTCAAAGATGGGTTTACAACCCAAATCTAGCCAGTCCCATTTTCCATCTTCTGGTGATGGGTCAAAGATGAGAATGAAACCCAAGCCAGGCCAAAGCTATTCAAAACCATGACTTTTCTTACAACCCAAGAAGAGGAGAAACTTTTTCTTGGAAAAAGGATGGTGAGTGGTTGTCAGCCTAGAATTGCTGTTGGCCCAAGGGCAGTGAGAGAGACTGTGCCTGTGAATGGGGTCCCCCACAGACACTGAGCAGGACAAAGGTTTGGAGAGAAACAAGATCACACTGAGAGAGTGTGAGACACTGGACCTGCCAGGTCCAAATCCATTCTTAAACTTACCACTTGCAAGTATTAATTTATTTCTACCCTTACAATACATAGTAATTTATTTTACTTCAGTAAGTGTGTCCAGCTGCTGGGAATAAAAAAGGTCCTAGTTGACACATCCGAATCAGTAATCCCTGATGCATCCTCAGGTGTCCTCACTGGGTAGGCATGGCTGGGAGAGATGAAAACACTGGCTGGGGTCATATACTAGGGGAGCTGCCAAACAACTCTGTCGCTGTTCTTTCCCTGTCCTGGGAGACGGAAACCCTGGAACAGTGATAGGATAACCAGTAGGGGAAGAGGTTCCTCAGAGATTAATTAGTCTTTTTGTATTTTCCTTAATTTAGCGTCCATTTTGGTAATGTGTTTTTACAAGGAAATCACCCATTTCCTCTAGATTTCCAGTTTGTTACAATAGGTTTCTCTTATTTGACTTTTAATTTTTCCAGTCTAATTTTCTACAGAATCATCACAACTAATGAACAAATATTGATACTTTCTTATTAACTGAAGTCCCTATTCATGTTCCCTTTTTTATATCTTTCCTTGTTCCAGGGTCCCAAAGGACATGGGGTCATCATGTCTGTTTAGTCTCTTCTGGGCGTTGACAGTTGCTCAGACTCTCCTTGTTTCTATGACCTTGACAGTGTGGAGGAGGATTGGTCAGGTATTGTGTAAACTGCCCTGCACTGGGATTTGCTTGGTGTTTTTGTTGTAATTAGACTTGGCTTTGTAAAAGCAGATCACAGAGGTAAAGTGCTTTCTCTTCACTATACATCAAGAGAACAGGCTCTTAAGGGAACTTCTCACTTATATTCTTAACTTTGGTCACCAGGCTGAGGTAGTGTTTGTGAAGTTTTCACACAGTGAAGTTAATTTTTTCCCATGTTCATCCTGTGTGTCTTATTTAGGAGGAAGTCATAATGCAGAAGCCACACTTGAGGACAGAGTGGTTAGCTTCACATCCCTGATGGACAGCTGAGTGTTTACACGAATCATTAGAAGCTTTCTGCATAGGAGATTTCTATTTAACATCATTCATCATAAACTATGTAACTTATTTTTACCAGTTTGGACACATGAATAATTATTGTGAATTTTTGGGTATAATCCAGCACTACATTATTAGACTGCTTATTTCATTTTTGCTTTGGCTGTTGAGTGCTTTCTCCACTTGCTCCTGTTTTCATTTTACATAATTTTTCTTTTGTGGGTTTTTAAAATTTTTGGTACTTCTTTACTTTCTGATATTTTAAGATTATCCTGCTTCATATATTTACTGTCTCAGTCCTAGCATCATCCCTTTCTTCAAAGAGCCCTTGTTCCTTTTATTAGAGAATGGTATTAAAAAATTACATGTGGGAGCTAAATATGCTCAGCTGACAGTGCATGGAAATATATGCATGTATCCCAGCCTATACATATACACATAATTATAAAGATTTCCATGTGGAACTATGTGTATCTCTATTAGGCTAAAGATAGTTTATATTGATGGTCTCCTACCTGATCTGTTATGACACGGATATTGTAACCTTCTCCCTTTGTTTGTCTGTGACTTCCCACTCCAGTGGTAAGAAAACTGGCTTCCACCATTTGTCATTAAATTCAGTGCTTGTTCCATTCGATTACTGATATAGTAGTTTCAGTACTATTAGTTACCACTCTCAATGGGAAAGAACTTACAGAGTCCACTGTGTGCGTACGGCATATTTTGCCTTTGGCCTACAGAGTCTGCTCATTTCCAGAGTTAACTTAGGTCAGCGCATTTTGTCCCACCACCAACAGTGAGTTTTTTTCATACCTTTCTAAATCAGTTAGATTGTTTGTTACATTCTGTATGCCAGTCTTTGACACTCCCATATCCGAAGTAACTAAATTTGAATAGATTATAATTTACTTGTTGGGTTGTAAAAATCTGTGGGTGTAGACAAATGCATAACGACAGGTATTCACCACTAAAGTATCATACGGACCTTTTCAACCACAAATTCCATAAACTGTTTACCATGTCTGTTTTGCCTTTTCTAGAATGTCATATAAATGAGGTCATACAGTGTGTAGCTCTTCAGATTGGATTCTTTCACTTAGCAATATAAGTGTTAGATTCATCTTTTTTTTTTTTGCGTGGGTTGATGTTTCATTCCTTTGTATCTCTGAATACTATTGCATTGCATGTATATGAGAGGGAAAATAATTTTCCCTCTACCCTTCTATGTCCTTTATTGAGATTCCTGTTGTAATGAAAGGGAGATGAACTAGAGAAAAACAATCAGAAGTTTCATATATACCATGCATACCTCCTGTATACTTGAAAGATATCCAGGAAAACTTAGTCTGGCCCAAGCCATTGCCTTAAAGGCTACCTTCAGCTAAGAACAGAAGAAAGATGTTAGGGAATGGAGGAAGCCATTTAAGGGAGGTTATTAGGCAAAGCACAGTAAACACGGGTATGGTTGTTATGCAGATTTACATCCAGACCTATTTCACTGACAAGCTTTTTTTAAAAAATATTTTTTATTTGGCTGTGCCAGGTGTTAGTTGCAGCATGTGGGATCTAGTTCCCTGACCAGAGATTGAACCCAGGCCCCTGCATTGGGAGTGTGGAGTCTTAACCACTGGACCACCAGGGAAGTCCCAACAAGTTTTTCTTGCTATTTAGTCATCATTCAATTCCTGGTCCAGAGAGGGACATACCCTTATGAATGGAAATATCCTTAATAAATGTAAATTTACCTCATAAAAGGGCATCTTCTACTTGGTTTTCAAAGATTCTCCTGGGTCTGCTGTTTTTTAAATTAATCAGTCCAAAATAATCCTTTTGTCAAATGGGCATATTTTGGGGTGGTGTATTCTGCTCCCCTTGACATGTACGTGCCCTAATTTGCTTACGAATTCATCTACAGAAGGACATCCTGATATCTTTAAGCTTTTAGCCATTATGAATAGAGCTGCTGTGCATTACCTGATGGTAGTTTTTGTTTGAACACAGGTTTTCAAAGCGGTTGTCTAAATACAAGAGGTACTCTTCCTGGATCCTAAGGTGAGACTATTTAGACTTGGAAAAAACTGCCAAACCGTCTTCCAAAGTTGGTTGTACATGCATTCTACCAGCATCTTGAGTATATTCTTGTATGCTTATTTAGTATCTGTTTATCTTCTTTGGACAGGTGTGTGTTTCATTCTTTATCAAATTTTAATGACATTGTTTGGTATAATTTGAGTACACACCCTTTATTAGATATGTGTTTTGGAAATACTTTCTTCCAGTTTGTGGTTTGTCTTTTGGTTTTCTGAATAAGTTCTTTCATAGAGTCGAAATTTTTAATTTTATGAAGTCCACATTATCAATTATTTATCTTTTGTTGATAGACTTTTGATGTTGTGTGTTTAAAACACATCACCAGACCCAAGGTCATGTAGATTTTCTTTTTTTAAAAAAAAAATAAATTTATTTATTTATGGCTGCATTGGGTCTTCATTGCTGCATGCGAGTTTTCTCTAGTTGTGGCGAGCGGGGGCTACTCGTCATTGCCATGCGCAGGCTTCTCATTGCAGTGGCTTCTCTAGTTGTGGAGCATGGGCTCTAGGTGCGCAGGCTTCAGTAGTTGTGGCATGTGGGCTCAGTAGTTGTGGTGCGTGGGCTCTAGAGTGCAGGCTCTGTAGTTGTGGAGCACAGGTTTAGTTGCTCTGAGGCATGTGGGATCTTCCCGAACCAGGGCTCGAACCTGTGTCCCCTGCATTGGCAGGCAGATTCTTAACCAGTGCACCACCAGGGAAGTCCTAGATTTTCTTTTTTCTTCTAGAATTTTTATACTTTGGTAATTTAAACTTGTCTATGGGCACTTTTGAGTGAATTTTGGTTTACGTTGTAAAGTTTGTGTCTACATTCATTTCATTACATATGGTTTCTAATTAATTGTTCCTTAACCATGTTTTGAGAAGATACAGTGAGATACTTGGCTCCATTTCAGTTTGGATTTCCAAACCTAGTATATACAGCAAAACAGCATTCTGGGTGAGGCCTCTGAGTTTGTGAGTGTGGTGCTCCCGGCACTTCTCTGACATCCCACAGGGGGCGACGAACCCACCTGTCTGACCCTGGGGACACAGGTGCATCCGGCACACAGACTTTGCTCTGTGACAAGCAGACAGGAGTTTGTCTCCTGTCAGGGCTTAGGTTTCTGGATCATGGGCCAGTGTCTACACTGACTGGAGCTGGCTTTTCTTAGGACCCACTGGTGAGAAGATGCCATGAGAGGAAAAAATGAGAAAGTGTGGAGAATCTTCCTGTGCAGCTGACTGCTGGGTGGGTAGGCTGCATCTTCAGAGACTTAGGAGAGAAAGGGTTTAATGTGGAATACTGTGCGGTTTTAGTTAGTTTTATGTGCAGTGTAGAGAGTGATCAGTGTCGTTCTTTGGAGGCTGGTGTCTAGTTTTCCTGGCACTGTTTGTTGATGGCTTTGGGTAGAATAAACATTTTATTAATAGTCATTTTTCTGATGGATGAGCATGGAATATTGTTTTCTATTGTGTCTTCAATTTCTTTATCAATGCTTTATAGTTTTCTGAGTATAGGTCTTTCATGTCCTTGGTTAAATTTATTCCTAAATAGTTTGTTCTTATGATGGAGTTGTAAATGAGATTGTTTTCTTAATTTTTCTTTCTGATGATTCGTTTTAAGTGTATAGAAACAAAACTGATTTGTACGTATTGATTCCATATTTTGCAACTTTACTGAATTTATTTTTTAACATTTTTTTTAAAGTAATGTGAAAAATTGTAATGTTAAAATCTCACTGTTTCTACTGCATCCCCAGTAATCTGCAGGACCCAAGACATGGTGCCTACTGATATACTCCTCTCACGGTGACTTTTAAAAAAAAACTTATTTATTTCATTTATTTTTGGCTGTGTTGGGTCTTTGTTGCTGCGCATGGGCTTTTCCTAGTTGTGGTGAGTGGGGGCTACTCTTCGTTGCAGTACATGGGCTTCTCATTGCAGTGGCTTCTCTTGTTGTGGAGCACAGACTCTAGGCACGAGGAATCAGTAGTTGTGGTGCATGGGCTCTAGAGCGCAGGCTCAGTAGTTGTGGCACAGGAGCTTAGTGCTCCACTGCATGTGGGATCTTCCCGGACCAGGAGTTGAACCCGTGTTCCCTGCATTCGCAGACGGATTCTTAAGCACTGTGTCACCAGGGAAGTCCCTCCCACTGTGCCTGTTAATACCATGTGGACTCCTACAAAGGAAATAACAATCACAACCGTGGTTGAACTTTGTCTGGGTAAGTCTTGGCCTCTATAACAAAGTTTGATGGCTGTCTTATCTGATTTTCTGGCATGGTACTGACATGGTTGTTTTGAAAAATAACTTACTTTCCAGTAATTTAAAATGTAAAGAAAAGTTTCAGTGATGGCAAAAGTACTCACATTTGCCACTTCACACAAAATGCTCAGTGTGTTTTACCCAAAACAGTGTTACCCTCCTGAGGAATCAACACATAACCCCTAAATGAGGAAATCATGATGCCTACATTATAATTTAGTACACAGGTCCACATCAACTTTCACCTGTTGTCCCAACTGTATAAAAATGTCTTTTTCCATCCTGATACAGTTTTCTTTTTCTGTAACCATTACTGAGTTTTTCCCTCATTTGGACAACCTTGATGGATTTAAAGCAGACAAGATGAGTATGGGATCTGGGTGGCCTTTCCTGTATGGCTTGTTTCACTAAGGATGTTTTTCATGTATATTTATGTTGTAAGAAATAGCAGCACTACACTTTTTTTTCATTGTCATTAAAAATACAAAACATGACATTTACCATTTAATTCATTTTACGTATACACTTGTGGTATTGACTGCCTTCATATAGTTGCACAAACAAGTTAACTAACATGTGTAGCCCCTGTGTGCATGGGAGATACCCAGGAAATTGAGTAACACCCAGAAATGGCCTATGACATCACCTTAAATACCATCTTCATCTCAAAGAAAAAAAAGGAAGGGTATGGTTGTTTCTGTCTACATTCATTTGATTGCATATGGTTTCCAATTGATTGTCCTATAACTAGTTTTGGAGAAGTCATGGGATAGTTGGCTTCACTTCAGTTTGAATTTCCAAATTTGGTGGATTCTGCAGGCTTGATACAAGTTTTACAAACAATATTGGATCAGGACATCCCATGGTATAATTGGTATTAATGGTTTGTTCAACAATTAAAGTTCTGTGTGATATGAGTTCAGCCTGGAGTAATCCTGGTTAGTTTCTATCTGTTATACATTTGTCCCAGGATGAAAGGACAAGAAAAACAAAGCCTACTTTATAAAAGTGTCTTCAAACTAATTGATGGTATAATCTCCACCTAATTCTTTTAAAATTTATTTCATTGAAGTATAGTTGACTTACAATGTTGTGTTAATTTCTGCTGTACAACAGTGATTCATATATATATATATATATATATACACATACATATACACACACATACTGTTTATTACATATATTCATATGGTTTACTACAGGGTATTGAATATAGTGCTGTACAGTAAGACCTTGTTGTTTATCCATCCTGTATATAATAGTTTGCATCTGCTAATCCCAAACTCCCAATCCTTCCCTCCCCCGTCTTCCCCTTGGCAACTACAAGTCTCCTTTCTATATCTGTTAGTCTGTTTCTGTTTTGTAGATTCATTTGTGTCTCATTTTGGATTTCACATATAAGTGATATCATATGGTATTTGTCATTCTCTGTCTGACTTCACTTAGTATGACAATCGCTAGATCCATCCATGTAGATGCAAATGGCATTATTTCACTCTGTTTTATGGCTGAGTAATATCCCATTGTATATATTTATCACATCTTCTTTATCCATTCATCTGTTGATGGACATTCAGGTTGCTTTCATGTCTTGGCTATTGTGAATAGTGGTGCTATGAACATAGTGGTGCATGTGTCTTTTCGAATTATAGTTTTGTATGGATATGTGCCCAGGAGTGGGATTGCGGTTCATATGGCAATTCTATTTTTATTTTATTTATATTTTTATAAATTTATTTATTTTATTTTTATTTTTGGCTGCATTGGGTCTTCATTGCTGTGCACAGGCTTTCTCTGGTTACGGTGAGCAGGAGCTACTCTTTGTTGCAGTGTGCGGGCTTCTCATTGTGGTGGCTTCTCTTGATGGGAGCATGGGCTCTAGGCACGCGGGCTTCAGTAGTCGTGGCACATGGGCTCAGTAGTTGTGGCTTCTGGGCTCTAGAGCACAGGCTCAGTAGTTGTGGTGCACGGGCTTAGTTACTCCACGGCATGTGGGAACTTCCTGAGCCAGGGCTCCAACCCGTGTCCCTTGCATTGACAGGTGGATCCTTAACCACTGCGCCACCAGGGAAGCCCCGGCAACTCTATGTTTAGTTTTTTGAGGAACCTCCATACTGTTTCTCATAGTGGCTGCAGCAAATTACATTCTGACCAACAGCATGGGAGGGTTTCCTTTTCTCCACACCCCCTCCAGCATTTATTTGTAGACTTTTTATTGATGGCCATTTTGACCACTATGGGGTGATACCTCACTGTAGTTTTGATTTGCATTGTTCTGATAATTAGCGACATGGAGCATTTTTCATATGCCTATTGGCCATCTGTATGTCTTCTTTGGAGAAATGTCTATTTAGACCTTCTGCCTACTTTTTGATTTTTTTTTTGAGTTGTATGAGCTGTTTCTATGTTTTAGAAATTAGGCCCTTGTTGGTCACATCATCTGCAAATATTTTCTCCCAAACAATTAGCACAGGTGCTGGGACAGCTGGATACCCACACGCAGAAGAATAAAGTTGGACCCTTACCTGCCCCCCCATCCCATATACAAAATCAACACAAAATGGATCAAAGGCCTAGATGTAAGAACCAGAATTATAAAACTCATAAAACATGAGAGTAAATCTTCATGACCTTGGATTTGGCTATGATTTCTTAGATCTTCTACCAAAAGCACAAGCAACAAAAGATAAAATAGATGAATTGGGCTTCCTCAAAATGAAAAACTATTGTGTATAAAAGGAACAAGGAATAAGATAATCCACCATCCAAAATGGCACAAGATGTTTGCAAACCATGTGTCTGATAAAGGACTGTAGCCCACCAGCCAAGCCCCCGGTGGTCCAGTGGAGTGTCTGTGTGGCCCTTCCCATCCTAGGTGATCAGGAGATTTCAGACCCCACAGCACCCAAGGGCCGGACACAGGTCATCCTCAGCACCCTAAAGGAGTGAGTGATGGATTGTTTTGAGCCCACATTCCCTCCCATTACTGCCCTCAAAGGCTGAAGGCTTCAGCATGCTTCCAGAAGGACACAGAGTATTTGCAAATCTTTGAGAACCAAGAGAAGAGTCTTCACTTTCCTGAAAAGGGCATCTTATTATTTCACAAGATGAACATTTTCAATCTGGCTCCCAGGGGTGCCCACTCACCTTCTTTATTTCTCTGAAAGTGGGCATGGTGGTTTGGCTGTCCCCAATCCCCACACCAGGTGACAAGGCCAGTGGGACCAGCTCCTGGTGGTCCTTAGCTTCATTGGAGATTAACCCAGTCTCTCAGCCTGAGATTAAACTTGGACACCCTTGCTTCTCCCCATCACGAATTCTCATCTCCTGCCCTGTCTCTTTTCCTCTTGCTTTTCAGAATCTGGTTTACCTGGTGGTCACCACTCACAGTTCCCTCATAATGCAGAGATTTCTCCTCGAAAGAAAGGTTCTGGAAAAATCAGAGGGATAAATAAAGAATGCAGATGATTTCTGCCTTGTGCTGATGCCCAAGAGGGTGATGAGAATGAGTGTTTTCATTAGAATTTTAATGTGGCAAATAATTTATATTATAAATATGCCAATGGGGAGATCCATCTAAAAAATGTTAGAGGTAACTCCAATGGTTTTACAACAAACAAGGACACTGGACCCTGTGTCCAGACACTGGCTGAGCGATTGCTACCCTGAGCTGCAGTCCCCTGGAGGGTGGAGTGGCCCTGACCCTCCTCCCGCAGGTCAGTCTTCTCAGGCATATCCCACGTGGGACCACTGCATTGCAGAATCTTATTTAGAGTGGCCAATGGCAGGCAGCTGGCTAGAGGTGTGGTCAAGAGAAAACTGCCCGTCAGCCTGGGACAACCCCAGGGTGAGGCCTTAGTAAGGGCCAGTGTCATGTCATTAGTTAGGGCCAGCAGCATCAGGGCCAAAGTTAAGACCATTGTCAGGGCATTAGTGAGGGATATAATTAGGGTGTTAGTTAGGTAAAGAGTCAGGTCATTAGTTACAGACAGTGGCAGGGCCTCAGGTAGAGCCTTAATCAAGGCCTTAGTTAAGAAGAGCATTGGAGCTTCACCAATGTAAGGGACAGCATGAGGATGTTAGTTAGGGCCAGCCACCAGGCCTTAGTTAGGGATAGTGTCAGGACCTCAGAGAAAACTTGAGGGCCTTAATATAAGACAGTTTAGGCCGTTAGTTAGGGACACATCAGAGACTTTCTTAGGGACATATTCAGGGCCTTAGTAATGGTCAGGATCGGGGTGTTATTTAGTGACAGTAAATGCTATGAGGGACAGCTTCAGGGCCATAGTTAGGGACAGTGTCAGGGCCTCAGTTAGAGATACCTTAGGGCCTTAGTAAGAGAGAATTCAGGCCGTTAGTTAGGGACATCATAAGAGACTTCCTTAGGGACATTTTCAGGACCTTAGTTATGAACATGATCAGGGCGATAGTGTCAGATATCTCAGTCTATTAGGGTCACTGTCAGGGACTTAGTTAGAAGTAGTTCAGGCTGTTCCTTAGGTATATTCTCATGGACTTAAATAATGCCAGAATCAGAGCTGTAGGTAGGGCCAGTGTCAGGGTGTTATTGTGGGATGTCTGCAGCTATTAGGGACATCGTCAGGGTATTAGTTAGGGAAAGAGGCAGGCCATTATTGTAGACAGTGTCAGGGTCTCAGGTAGAGACAGTGTCAAGGCCTTAGTTAGAAAGAGCATCAGGGCCTTAGTTAGGGACAGTGTCAGGACCTCAGGGAAAACTTGAGGGCCTTAGTAAGAGAAAGTTCAGGCTGTTAGTTAGAGACACCTCACAGACTTTTTTAGGGACATATTTAGGACCTTAGTAATGGACAGGATCAGGACATTATTTAGTGACCACTTAGGCTCTGAGGGACAGCATCAGGACCTAAGTTAGGGAGACCATCAGGGTCTTAGGGACAGGGTTAGGGACTATGTAAGTTATAGTTCAGACCATTAGCTTGAGACAGCATCAGGGGCTTTCTTAGGGAGAATGTCAAGGCTTCAGTTAGAGACAATTTGCAGGCCTTAATTAGACACAATTCAGGCTGTTACTTAGGGACATCTTCAGAGCCTCAGTTAGGGACAGCATCAGGGTGATAGTTAGGGAAGGAGTTGGGCCATTACTATAGACGGTGTCAGTGACTCAGGTAGAACGTGCATCAGGGCCTTAGGGACAGGGTCAGAGACTTACTTAGGGACATATTCAGGGCCTTAGTTATAGACAGCATCAGGGCATTATTGAGAGATATATGAGGCTATTGGGGACAGCATCATGGTGTTAGGGAAAGAGTTGGGGCATTATTACAGACAGTGTTAGTGCCTTAGGTAGAGACATCATCATAACCTTAGTTAGGAAGAGGGTCAGGGCCTTGGCTAGAGACAGGGTCAGGCCAACAGTGAGGGCATCTAAGGCTATTAGGGACATCGTCAAGGCCTTAGACTGGGTCAGCATCAGGGTTGTTGTGTCGACCAGTATCAGAGCATTAATGAGGGACAAAATTAGGGTGTTAGTTAGGGAACGAATCAGGTCATTAGTTACAGGCAGTTTTAAGGCCTCAGGTAGAATCAGCGTCAAGGCCTTAGTTAGGAAGAGCATCAGGGCCTCAATTAGGTTCAGCATCAGGACGTTAGTTAGGGCCAGCAACAGGGCCTTAGTTAGGGACAGTGTTGTCGAAACCTCAGAAATAACTTGAGGGCCTTAGTAAGAGACAGTTCAGGCCGTTAGTTAGGGACACTTCAGAGACTTTCTTAGGGACATATTCAGGGCTTTACTAATGGACAGGATCAGGGTGTTATTTAGTGACAGACTAGTCTATGAGGGAAAGCATCAGGGCCCAAGTTAGGGAGAGTGTCAAGGTCTTAGGGACAGGGTTTGGGTCTTCATAAGTTATAGTTCAGGCCATTATCTTGAGATAGCATCAGGGGCTTGGCTAGGGAGGATGTCAAGGCTTCAGTTAGAGATAACTTGAGGGACGTAATTAGACACAGTTCAGGCTGTTACTTAGGGACATTATCAGGGCCTTAGTTAGGACTAGTGTCAGGGCGTTAGTTAGGGACAAAGTTAGGTTGTTAGTTAGGGAAAGAGTCAGGTAATTATCAGTTACAGATAATGTTAGTGCCTTAGGTAGACATCGCATCAAGTCCTTACTTAGGAAGAACATCAGGGCCTCAGTTAGGGACACTGTCTGGTCATTAATAGGACCAGCCTCAGAGTGTTAGGTAGGGCCATTGTCAGGACATTAGTTAGGGGCAGCTTCAGGGCCTTAGTTAGGGACAGTATCAGGGCCTCTGTTAGAGAAAACTTAAGATGCTTAGTAAGAGACAGTACAGGTGTTAGTTAGGGACATTGTCAGGGCCTTAGTTAGAGACAGTGTCAGGGACTTAGTGATAGCATCAGGGCCTTAGTTATTGATAGTATCAGGGCCTACATTAGGGACAGTGTCAGCATTGATTTAGGGACATGTCAGAGCCTTAGGGAAAGTGTCAGGGCCTTTGTTAGCACCAGTGTCATAGCATAATTAGGGAAAAAGTTAGGCCATGAGTTAAAGACAGACTTAGGGAATTAGAGACAGCGTCATGGTCTTAGTTAGGACCAGCGTCAGGACATTAGCTAAGGATAGTGTCAGGACCTTAGTTATTGACAGCATCAGGGCCTACGTTAGGGACAGCATCAGGGCCTTAGTTACAAACAGCGCCTCAGCCATTATGAGAATAAAATATTCTGTTGTTTATAAACTATCAAGTCTCTGGTATTTCATTTTAGCAGCCAAAGAGCTGGCTGAGGATAAATATCCCTTAGCTTGAATGCCTATCAAAAGAAACCTTCAAATCTCAAAAGAAAAGAGAAAATGGGCTGGAAAGAAACCAACAGAACCTAATAATCAATAATTGTGGAACAACTAAAAATGCTATGACATATACATAATGGGTATAGCAAGAGAAGAATAAAGATAGAAAACAGAAAATATTTTTAAATGACTGAGAATTTCCTCAAATGAATGCCTGGCACCAAAACACAATGTGGGAACTGAGACAAAAACATGAATAGTAAAGAAAACTACTGACCAATATCTCTCCAGAACATAGGTGAAAAAATCCTCAAAAAATATTAACAAATTGAATCCAACAATGTTTTGACAGACTTGTATACCATGAATGAGAAGGATTTATCCCAGGTATGCAAGGCTTGTTCCACATTCTAAAATCAAATTACAGCCATCATATTAACAACCTAAAGAAGAAAACTATATTATCATATCAATAGATGCAGAAGACTTTTTAAAAAAATCCAACACTCACTCTTCATGAAAACTCTCAGTAAAATGAAATAAATAGGAGTTTTCTCAAGTTGATAACAAAAATCTACAAAAACTTTCACCTCACATTGTGCTTAGTGGTAAGAAACATGAAACTTTCCCACTAAATTCAGTTAAAAATCAAGGATGTCCCTTGCTCATGCAATAAGGCAAGAAAAGAAATAAAATACAGATTGTGTAGAAAAATAATAAGAAAAGCAACTCAGTTAAAAAGTGGACCAAAACAATTTACAGCCACCTCACCAGAGAATACAGACACTTTGCATGTAAGTATATGGAAGAATAATCCAGATTACATGCTGTCATTAAAATGCAAATTAAAAATACAATGATATACCACAACATAACTCTTAGACTGGCCAAAATGTGGAACAATGACAGCAACAAATGCTGTAGAGGATGTGGAGCAATAGGAACTATCTTTCATTGCTGGTGGAAATGAAAAATAATAGAGCTACTTTGGAAGACAGATAGACACTTTCTACAACATTGAACATACTCTTACTATACAATCCAGAAAGTGTTCTCATGGATGTATACTGAAAGGAGTTAAAAACATTTGTTCATACAAAATCTGCATATGGATATTTTTAGCACATTTATTCAATATTGCCAAAATGTGAATGAAACCAAGGTGTCCTTCAGTAGATGAATGGAAAAATATACTCTAGTATATTCTGGGAATGGAATAATATTCAGCACTAAAAAAGTAAATTATCAAACCATAAAAATATATGGGAAATTCTTTTTTTTCTCTTTTGAAGTATAAATGATTTAAAATAATGTTAGTTTCTGTTGTATAGCATACTGAATTTTTTTTGCAGATTCCATTCCATTATAGGTTATTACAAGATATTGAATAAAATTCCCTGTGCTATACAGTAAATCCCTGTTGCTTATCTATGTTATGTATAATAGTTTGTATATGTTAATTCCATACCCTAATTTGTTCCTCTTCCCCTCCCTTTCCCCTTTGGTAACCATAAGTTTTTTTCTGTGTCTGTGAGTGTGTTTCTCTTTTGTATATAAATTTATGTATTTCTTTTTAGATTCCACCTATAAGTGATCATATAGCATTTGTCTTCCTCTGTCTTATTTCATTAAGTGTAATGCTCTCTAGTTCCATCCATGTTGCTTTAAGTAGCATTGTTTTATTCTTTTTTATGGCTGAGTAATATTCCATTATACAGGTACATAAAGCACATCTTAAAAAATAATTAATTAATTTCTGGCTGCATTGTGTCTTCGTGGCTGCGTGCGGGCTTTCCCTAGTTGCGGCAAGCGGGGGCCGCTCTTTGTCATGGTGTGTGGTCTTCTCCTTGCAGTGGCTCCTCTTGTTGTGGAGCAGGGGCTCTAGGCACATGGGCCTCAGCAGTCATGGCACGCAGGCTCAGTGGTTGTGGCTCACAGGCCCAGTTGCTCCACCGCATGTGGGAACTTCTCAGACCAGGGCTCGAACCTGTGTCCCCTGCATTGGCAGATGGATTCTCTACCACTGTGCCAGCAGCCAAGTCCCTACCACATCTTCTTCTTCTTCTTTTTTTCATTATGTGGGCCTCTAACTGTTGTGGCCTCTCCCATTGCAGAGCACAGGCTCCGGACGTGCTGGCTCAGTGGCCATGGCTTACGGGCCCAGCTGTGCTGCGGCATGTGGGATCTTCCTGGACCAGAGCACGAACCCATGTCCCCTGCATCAGCAGGCGGACTCTCAACTGCTGCGCCACCAGGGAAGCCCCCTACCACATCTTCTTAAGTTAATAGTCTGTTGATGGTAACCTGGATTTTTTTCAGTGTCTTGGCTACTGTAAATAGTGTTGCTATCAATATAGGGGTGTAAGTATCCTTTCAGATTAGTGTTTTTGTTTTTTTCAGATTTATACCAAGTAGTGGAATTACTGGATCATATGGTAGCTTTTAGTTTTTTAAGGAATCTCCAAACTCTTTTCCATAGTGGCTGGAATTCTTTTTTTCTTTTTTTTGTGGTACACAGGTCTCTCACTGTTGTGGCCTCTCCCATTGTGGAGCACAGGCTCCCTAGGCGCAGGCTCAGCGGCCATGGCTCATGGGCCCAGTCGCTTCGTGGCATGTGGGATCTTCCCAGAACGGGGCACGAACCCGTGTCCCCTGCATCGGCAGGCGGACTCTCAACCACTGCGCCACCAGGGAGGCCCTGGAATTCTTAAATGCATATTACAAGGTGAAAGAAACCAGTATGAAAATGGTGCAAGATATATGATTCCAAAGATATGATATTATGTTAAAGACATATGTATAAGACAGTTAAAAGTTCAGGGTTGCCCACGGTGGCAGAGATGGGGCAATGAATAGCTTAAGTCTAGAGAATTCTCAGGATAATTAAAATAATCTGTATAATACTATTGATATAATGATGGATTCTTGTCATTATGCACTTGTCCAATCCCACAGAATGTACATCACTAAGGAAGAACCATAAGGTAAACTATGGTCTTTGAACAAGTATGATGTATCAATGTAGATCCATTGATGATACAAATGTACCACTCTTTTGTAGGGTGTCGAGCATCAGGGGCCTATACCTGTGTGGGAACAGGAAGCGTATGGGAAATCTCTGGCATGTTTTCACTTTTGCTATGAACCTAAATGGCTTTTTAAACAATCACTTAAAATTTAAATATTTACATTGGTATGTGGAGCATGAAACGCTTATTGGCATATATTAAAAGATTCCAAAACTAAAAATAGAACTACCATATTACCCAGAGATTCCACTCCTGGGTGGATAACAAAAACAGCCCCAAAACACTAATTCAAAAAGATACATGCACCTCAATGTTCATAGCAGCAGTTTTTACAAATACCAAGATATGGAAGCAAGCTAAGTGTTCATCAACAGATGAATGGATAAAGAAGATGTGATATATATACACACAATGCCATCCTACTCAGCCATAAAAAGCATAAAAAGTTTCCATTTTCAGCAACATGGGTGGAGTTGGAGGGCATTATACTAAGTGAAATAAGTCAGACAGAGAAAGACAAGTACTGTGTGATATCACATATATGTGGAATCTAAAAAGTACAACAAATCCGTAAATATAACAAAAAAGAAAGCTCACAGATATATAGAACAAACTAGTGGTTACCACTGGGGAGTGTGAAGGAGCAATATAAGGGTTAGGAAGTGGGAGGTACAAATATTGGCTGTGGGTGGGGATGTATTTTACAAAACAGAGAAAATAGCCAATATTTTATAATAACTGTAAATGAAAAGTAAACTTTTTAAATTATATAAAAATTTATTTATTTATTTATTTATTTTGTTGAGCAGAGTTCCCTGTGCTATACAGTAGGTCCTTGTTGTTACCCATTTTAAATATAGCAGTGTGTACATGTCAAACCCAAACTCCCTAACTATCCCTCCCCCCTCCGAATTCTATTTTTTAAAATGTTTATTTATTTATTTTTTCTTATTAGTCATCCATTTTATACACAACAGTGTATACATGTCAATCCCAATCTCCCAATTCATACCACCACCACCACCCCCGCCACTTTCCCTGCTTGGTGTCCATACGTTTATTCTCTACTTCTGTGTCTCAATTTCTGCTCTGCAAACTGGTTCATCCGTACCACTTTCTAGGTTCCACATATATGCGTTAATATACGATATTTGTTTTTTCTCTTTCTGACTTACTTCACTCTGTATGACAGTCTCTAAATCCATCCACGTGTCTACAAAAGACCCAATTCATTCCTTTTTATGGCTGAGTAATATTCCATTGTATATATGTACCACATCTTCTTTATCCATTCGTCTGTCGATGGGCATTAAGGTTGCTTCCATGACCTGGCTAAACTTTTAAAATTGTATAAAAATTTAATTTTTAGAAAAGAATAAAATAAAATTTTTAAATGATTCAATATTCTCAAAGAATATTTGAAAAAGTAGATATGCTTTTCCCTAATTTTTATTTAATTAGTGCACTTTAAAGATGTGAGAAAGTATAAAGTGGGGATTGGGAGAACAAACTGTGACACTACAGTTTATAACACACACAATAAACAAATTATTCTGATCTGTTGATTCATTTATAATGTGCTTTATTACTTAATATAGATTACGACTTTTTTTGTTAATCATCAGATGTGCATTCATGGCATTATTTTCAAAAGTTTCTGTCCATCCCCAACCCAAAATGTTAATCCACCCTCCATTGCTGCCTTCGGTTTATTTTCAAACAAATCTGTGATGTAAACAACTTTGTGCCTTGCATCTTTTGGGGTATGGAGTCTCAGCTCACCTGAGGACTGGTGGTCATGCTCTGCCCCCGGGAAGTCTTGTGGGTCAAGTGGGCTCTGAGAGGAGAGGGGGCTAGAAGACCTGAGGACTAAGGGTAACTTTGGGTAGATTTCTAAGAGTGACCCCTCACTCATCCCTAAACCCACCATGTGATTTCCACCAACACAGCAGCATCTACCTTAGGCAACAGCAAGGCCACACCCATTCCTGGAGGAGCTCATCCCCTAGGAATAAGGCCCAGGGAACCTGCACTTCTGGAAGTTCTTAACCCAAACCTCTATGCTACGCAGTGGTCTCAGGTGTGCTATGCCTGATATCTCTAGCTCAGTGCTGTTGAATACAGGTCTGAGGGAGTAACATCTGCTCCAACAAAAAACTTGTTAAAGATGCCATTTCATCAGCCCCACAGGAGGATCATAACTTAGAGTGGGACCCTGATTCCTCCCAAATTTGTATGCAGTTTGAAGCTGCAGAAGAAATGTTCGCTACGTGGTTCCCGTGCAGTTTCCCATTAGTACTTCATGATGAGTATTTAGAAATAACATCATCTGTGCCCTTCCCACAGAGCCTGTCTATTGATCTGGGTGGGAGCATCCGTGTTGTTTTAACTCTAGGTGATTCTAATGTGAGGCCAGGTTTAAGCCCGAGGGCTGCTGGGTAGTGGGTGAGAGTTTCTTCCAGTCTTTTGTCCTTCTTCCTTTGGGGAGGCATCGGTGTCTGCTCTACATGGGACTGGAAGGGACAGAGCATTATAGTCCACTTACTCTGTGCTGTAGCAGAGTTTCTGAGCATCTGCTTGAGGGGAGAGTATGTGTAGACAGGAAAGAAAAAGCTCACAGTTTGGTCTCCATTCAGGGGCTCATCGTTCCTGAATGTCTCTTTTTCAAGAGGTTGGCATTTCAGCGTTTCAAGGTCCTTTTGTCTGTGGCTGTGGTGGGAACAGGTGAAGGAGCTGTGCTGATGGTGCTGAAGGCATATTCTCAACATGCTGATGTGGTTCCTCAACATAATGTCCATGACAAAACGACCAGAGCAGGAAGAAGTTGAGGAGGGGATGGCAGCTTCGCAGGTGACTGTCCTGTCCTGGGTCAGAGGCTGTGTCTGCTTTTCCTCCTGAAATTTCATGGATTATGAACCTACAAACTTTTAATATTCTACTCCTGATGTTGCTGCCTTGCAAAGTTGTTTTTCAACTACTTATTTTTTTCCTTCTTATGATAGTCAAAGTCCACTCTTTAGAATACCTCTCCCCTGTGATCCAGAGCCTTTTCTCCATTGTCTGCATCCAGGCTCCCTAAAGAGCATGGAGAATTCTCACTATGAATAAATGACATTCAACTATTGAAATGATTCTCTTTGTGAAAGATCAACATGGGAAGGCAGTAATATCTAAAATGCCCTATGGCATAATTTCAGATGCTGGATATTAGTGAAGAAGGGAAAGTGGAATGATTAATGTACATTTGAATACAACAGAAACGTCAGCTTATCACAGCAGGATTAAGAAAATACTCTTTTAAGTGCGATGGCATTAGTGGCCCAGATAACTCAAGGTTCTGGGAGAAAAAGTAATTAGGAGAGATTTGCTCTGTATATTGATAAGAAAGACTACTTAAATACAGTGTAACAGTCAGGGAACATGGGAGGTATATGTGGAGTGAAAGTGACATTTTTTTCATGATAGTTTCAGATTATGATTTTCTTATGTATTTTCACCCAGAATACCACAGTAGTGAAAATGTTTCTTGTGAGCTTCAGTCACCTGATAATCATTTGTCCCATTACCCCTGATGTTCACTGGTTCAGGTGCTTTCTGCAAGATTCCTCCACTATGAAGTTCATATATTTTATCTTTAGTAAATGTCTGGTGTGATTCTCTGAGAAACTGTGCATAAACCATCAAGGTAAATCTGGAAAACTCCATTTCTTCTTAGTTTGGTTTTTTTTGTTTTTTTTGCTTGTAGTTTTCTTTGGAAAATGAACATTGTCACCTTTGTTTATTAAAGATATTGGCTTTTCAACTGGAGGTTGTAATTGGCCAAGCCTTGTTCTTGTAAGTTTCCGTTGTACTCCATACTCAGGTAACAGACATACTCTTCTTTATCACTTCTTTGTATTTTCAAAAAAGTTTACAAGAATCTCATTATTAACGTATGCTCAACCGTGTTTAATTTATGAAATAAAGCTCAACTCAAATAATTTTTCAAAGAAATCAGAGATTAAGGACCAATAGCTCTAA
The DNA here is from genome assembly GCF_059928025.1 of Delphinapterus leucas. Taxonomy (NCBI): domain Eukaryota; kingdom Metazoa; phylum Chordata; class Mammalia; order Artiodactyla; family Monodontidae; genus Delphinapterus; species Delphinapterus leucas. The sequence continues at coordinate 12,937,157 of NW_028322240.1, read as the reverse complement.
CTAATTTTATATCATTGTGAGTATGTCTCCCTTAGTGTATTTATAATATACAAAGTGTATCACCCACAAGTAGATTTATATGATTTACCCAATTAAAAATGGTTCATATTAATTTTTCTTTAAAGGTTTGTTAGAATTCACCTGTGAATCCATCTAGTCTTGGTCTTTTTTTATTGGGAGGTTTTTAAGAACTGATGCAGTCTCCTTAACAGTAATTTGGTCTGTTCAGATTGTTTCATTTCTTCATGATTCAGTCTTTTTATTTATTTTTAAAATTTATTTATTTATTTATTTGTTTTTATTTTTGGCTATGTTGGGTCATCTTCGCTGTGTGCAGGCTTTCTCTAGTTGCGGTGAGTGGGGGCTACTCTTTGTTGCAGTGTGCGGGCTTCTCATTGCGGTGGCTTCTCTTGTTGCAGAGCATGGGCTCTAGGCTCATGGGCTTCAGTAGTTGTGGCGTGTGGGCTCAGTAGTTGTGGCTTGGGGGCTCAGTAGTTGTGGCTTGTGGGCTCTTGAGCGCAGGCTCAATAGTTTGGTGCGTGGGGTTAGTTGCTCTGCAGCATGTGGGATCTTCCCGGGCCAGGGCTCAAACCCGTGTCCCTTGCATTGGCAGGCAGATTCTTAACTACTGCATCATCAGGGAAGCCCCTGGTCTTTTAATTTTTTTTCTTTGGCCAATTGATTATTTAGGATCATGTTGTTTAATTTCCACATATTTGTAAATTTTCCAGATTCTGTCCTCTTCATTTCTGGTTTCTTACCATTATGGTTGAAAAAATACTTAGTACAATGCCAGTCTTATTAAATTTGCGAAGACTTGTTCAGTGACCCATCACATGATCTGTCCTGGAGAATGTTCAATGTGCACTTGAGAAGAATATGTATTCTGCTGTTGTTGGATGGACTGTTCTGTTTTTCTCTGTTCAGTCCATTTGGTCTAATATACAGCTCAGGTTCAGTACTTCCTTATTGATTTTCTTTTTGGATGACCTATTCATTGTTGAAAGTTGGGTATTAAAGATCCCTTCACTTTTTTTTTTTAGTATTGTCTATTTGTCTCTTCAAATCTGTTAGTGTTTGGTTAATATATTAAGATCCTCCACTGTTGGGTGCATATTTATTTTTGATTTTTGTCTTGATAAATTGAAAGCATTATCATTATATAATGACCTTATTTATTTTTCCTTGTTGCAGCTTTAGGCTTAAAGTCTATTTTGTCTGGTATAACTCTAGCTACCGCTGCTTTCTTTTGGTTTCCACTTGTATGGAATTTCTTGTACCAGAGCTTCAATTTGAGCTTATTTGTGTTTTTAACTCTGAAGTGAGTCTCTGATAGCCAGCATATAGTTCAATCTTGTACTTTTATCTGTCTAGCCACTCTATGACTTTTAACTAAAGAATTTAATACATTTATGTTTACAGTAATTACTGACAGTTAAGGACTTACCAATGCCATCTTATTGTTTTCTGGATTTTTTTGTTGTTTCTTGTTCCTTCCACTGTTGCTGCCTTTCTTTGTGAATTAGTGATATTCTGTAGTGGTATGTTATGATTCCCTTCTCTTTATGTTTTCTGAATCTACTATAAGATTTTTGCTCTGTGGTTCCATGAGGTGTACAGAAAACATCTTACAGAGTTAACAGGCTATTTTATGTTGATAATAATATAATTCCATGACACAAACACAAAACTACACTTTTACTCCCCTCCATGAATTTTTGTATATGGTGTTACAACTTACCTCTTTGTATATTGTTTATATATTCAAATAATTACAGCTGCAGTTATTTTAATAATCACATACTTTAACCTTTATACTAAAGTTAACCGGGTAACACACCACCATATCACATTATTAAAAGTATTCTTACCTTAACTATATACTTATGTTTACAAGTCTTATGTATTCTCGTATGTTTTCATGGTACTATTTAGTTTACTTTTATTGTAGCTCAGGAACTCTTTTAGAATTGTTTTAACACAGATATAGTGATTATTAACTCTCTCAGCTTTTTGGGAGAGTTTTAAATCTCTTCATTTAAGAAGGACAATTATGACAGAGAGGATATTCTTTGTTGGCAGTTTTTTTTTTCATTGAGTAATTTAAATGTATTATCCCACTGTCTCCTGGCCTGTGAGGTTTCTCCTGAGAAATCAACTGATAACCTTATGAGGTTTCACCTGTAAGTTATAAGCTTCTCTCCTCTTGCTGCTTTTCAGATTCTTTGTTTTTGACAGTTTTACTATAATGTGCTTTGGGGAATGTTTTTCTTTTTTTTCTTTCTTTTTTTTGTTTTTAGTTTGGTGTCCTATGACTTCATGAACTTGGATATGCAAATCTCTCCCCTGATTATGAAAGTTCTCAGCAACTATTTCTTTAAATAAGCCTTCTCTTTATATCTTTTCCTTTCAAGACTCCATAATTCACAGAAGGTTTCTTTTGATGGTATCCTATAGATCACAAAATCCTTCTTCACTCTTTTTTTCTTTGTTCTCCTCTGAGTGGATATATTCAACTTACTGTCTTCTAACTTACAGAAAATTTATTCTGCTTGATCTGTTTGTATATTGATTATGCTTATTGCATTTCTTTTTTCTTATATTTAACATAAAATATTACTTGAATTTAATGGTGCTTTGCTACATTTAAGTGTTATTCTTTGCCATTGTAGCAGTAGCTATCACGCTTGTCATGTCACATAATTATTATTTCTTTATTATGGTTAGAAAAATTAAGATCTAGTCTCTTAGCAAGTATGATGATTATAATACAATACCACGGTTTGTATTGACTATCGTGTGCATCAGATCTTTAGGAATTATTTACTATTAGCTAAAAGTTTGTATCCTTAAACAACATCTCTCCTATTCCCCACACCCCAGCCTCTCATGGCCAACATTCTACTCTTTATTTTTATAAGTGTGGCTTCTTTTTATTTCCATATATAAAGGATATCACATAGTATTTGTCTTTCTCTTTTTGACTTATATCAGCATAATTTAACCAAGGTACATCAATGTGAAAAATCATAGAATTTCCTTCTTTCTAATGGCTAAATTATATCCATTGTGTGTATGTAAATATAGATAAGTATATAGATATAGATATCATATCTTTCTTATCCATTCATCTTTTGATAGGAACTTAGGTTGATTACATATATTGGCTACTGTGGATAATGCTGCAAGAAATATGGGGGTGCATATTTCTTTTCAAGTAAGTGCTTTTATTTTTTTTGGATAAATACCCAGAAATGGAATTGCTGGATCATGTAACAGATCTATTTTTAACTTTTCTGAGCAACCTTCATATTGTGTTCCATAGTTACTGTGAAATTGTATCCCCACTAACAGTTCACATGTGTTCTCTTTTGTCGACATCATCACCAACGCTTATTTTCTCATCTTTCTGATGACAGCCATTCTAACAGGTGTGAGACAATATCTCATCGTGGTTTTTATGTGCATTGTACTGATGATTAGTCATGTTGAGTACATTTTTGTATACTTATTGGCCATCTATATGTCTTTTTGGAAAAATAATCTGTTTCCTTTGCCCATTCGTACATTGGATTGTTTGATTTCTTGTTGCATTTTATGAGTTATTTTAAAACTGTATTTTGATTACAGGCCCCTTATCCAACCTATGGTTTGCATTTTTTTCCCATTTGGTAGGTTTACTTTTCATTTTGTTGATTGTCTACATTGTTGTACAATGGCTTTTCTTAAGCTTTATTTATTATTTATTCATGTATTTTATTTTATTTTATTTATTTATTATTTTTTTGGGCTGTGTTGGGTCTTAGTTGCAGCATGCGGGCCCTTCGTTATGGTGCGCAGGCTTCTCTCTAGCTATGGCATGTGGGTTTTTCATTTTTTCTCTCTCTGTAGTTGTGGTGCGCTGGATCCATGGTGCGTGGGCTCTGTAGTTTGTGGCACACAGGCTCTCTAATTGAGGCAGGTGAGCTCACTAGTTATGACACATGGGATTAGTTTCACTGTGGCATGTGGGATCTTAGTTCCCTGACCAGGGGCAAACCCACATGACCTGCATTGTAAGGCAGATTCTTTACCACTGGACCACCAGGGAAGGCCCTAGAGCTTTTAAGTTTGATTTCTTCTTGGTTGTGGATTTCTGCTTTTGTTGTTTGTGCTTTTGTCATCATATTAAAAGAATAACCATCAATACCAGTGTGGAAGAGTTTTTTATTCTTTCTTTTAAGACTTTTATGGTATCAGTTCTTAGGTTCAAGTCTTTGATCCATCTTGAGTTAACTCTTGTGACTGACATAAGATAGGGGTTCAAATTTCTGTTTTGCTTGTGCTTATCCAGGTTTTCTAACAGCATTTATTGAAGACACTATGATTTCTCTATGGTTGTTTTTGCTTACCTTGTCAAAAATTAGTTAACCTCATATATAGGGGTTTAATTCTGAGCTCTCTGTTCCATTGCACTGGTCTGGGTGTCTATTTTGATGCCAGCACTGTACTGTTTTAATTAATATAGATTGTAGTATAGTTGGAAATTAGGAACTGTGATGCCTCAGGTTTTGTTCTTCTTTCTCAAGACTGTATAGGCTATTCAGATTTTCTCTGGTTCCATGAAAAGTTTAGAATTGATTTTTTATTTCTGTGGAGAATGTCATCGGATTTTTGAGAGAGATTGTTAGAATCTAGATGGTGTTAAGGACTTTTGATCTTAGAAATCCCTCCAATCTTCGAATATTGGATACCTTTCCATTTTTCAGTGACTTCAATGTATTTTATTAATGTCTTACAGTTTTCAATGTAGAGACTTTTCAACAACTTTGTCAAATTTATTTCTAAATATTTTATTATTTTGGATTCTATTGTCAATTAGATTGTTTTCTTTATTTTTTCAGATGTTTTACTATCTGTGTATAGAAATACAACTGATGATGTATGTTGATTTTATATACTGCAATTTTACATACTTTGTTGATCAGTTACAACTTTTTGGTGAATTCCTTGGTTTTTTTTTTTTTTTTTTGGTACGCGGGCCTCTCACTGTTGTGGCCTCTCCTCTTGTGGAGCACAGGCTCCAGACGCCCAGACTCAGCGGCCATGGCTCACGGGCCCAGCCGCTCCGCAGCATGTGGGATCCACCCGGACCGGGGCACGAACCCATGTCCCCTGCATCGGCAGGTGGACTCTCAACCACTGCGCCACCAGGGAAGCCCCTTGGGATTTTTTATATACAAAATCATACCATCTTCAAATAATGATAATTTTAGTTCTCCCTTTCCTATTTGAACATCTTTCTTTGTCTAGCCTAATAGCTCCAGCTAACACTGCCAGTACTATATTGAATAAGAGTGATTAAGTGGGCATCACTGTCTTGTTCTTGACCTTAGAAAAATAGCATTTACCTTTTTACCAACGAGTATGATGTTAGCTGTGGGATTGTTACATATGACCTTAATTATGTTGAGGTACATTCCCCCCTATACTCAATCTGTTCAGAGTTTTTAATCATAAAAGGATAGCATTTTGTCCATTGCTTTTTCTGCATGTATTGAAATGATTATGTGTTTTTTATTTTTACCCTTTTAATGTGATGTATCTCACATATTCATTTGTTATGTTGAAACATTCTTACATCCCAGTGATAAATCCCACTTGGTCATAGTGTATGATCCTTTTAATATATTCTTGAAGTTGATTTGCTAATATTTTGTTCAGAATTTTTGCACCTATGTTAATCAATTTTATTGACCTGTAGTTTTCTTTTCTTACAGAGTCTTTATTTGACTTTGGTGTTTTGGAAATGCTGGACTCATAAAACAAGTTTAGAAGTATTCGTTTCTCTTCAATTTTGTGGAAGAGTTATTACTGGTGCTAATTTTTCTTCATAGGCTTGGTACAATTTATCAATAACGTCATCTGGTCCTTCAGTTTTCTGTGTTGGGAGTTTTTTTTTTATTACTGATTCAATCCCTTGTTATTGGTCTGTTTAGATTTTCTATTTCTTCCTGATTCAGTCTTGGTAAGTAGTGTGTTTCTAGGACTTACCAGTTTCTTCTAGGATATCTAATTTGTTGGCATATATTTGTTCATAGTAGTCTCTTATTATCCTGTATTTCTGTCATATCAGTGGTAATGTCTCCTCTTTCATTTCTGATTTTGTCTTCTCTCTTTTTTCCTAACCTAGCTGAAAGTTTGTGAATTTTATGGTTTTGAAAATCCAGCTTTTATTTCGTTGATCCTTTCTATTGATTTTCTTTTATCTATTTTATTTATTTCCACTCTAGTCTTTATTGTATCCTTCCCTCTGCTAACGTTGGGATACATTTCTTCTGTTTCTAGTTCCTTGAAGTGTAGAGTAAGATTATTTAGGCACTTTCTAATTTCTTGTCATATGCGCTTATGGCTGTAAACTTTCCTCTCTGAACTGCTTTTACAGCATCCCATAGGTTTCGGTAGGTTGTGTTTGCATTTTCATTTGTTTTGAGAGTATTTTTTTTAATTCACTTTAAAAAAATTTTATTCATTTTATTTATTTAATTTTGGCAGTGTTTGGTCTTTGTTGCTGCGTGTGGGCTTTCTCTAGTTGTGGCAAGCAGGGGCTATTCTTCGCTGTGGTGCGCAGGCACTACTCTACATTGCAGTGCACAGGCTTCTCGTTGCGGTGGCTTCTCTTGTGGAGCACGTGTTCTAGGTGCGTGGGCTTCAGTAGTTGTGGCACATGGGCTTAGCTGCTTCATGGCATGTGGGATCTTTCTGGACCAGGGCTCCAACCTGTGTCCGCTGCATGGCAGGCGGATTCTTAAGCACCGTGCCACCATGGAAGTCCTTTTAATTCACTTTGGATTTCTTTTTGGACCCATTGATTTTTAGGAAGTGTACTGTTTAGTTTCCACATTTTTGTAGATTTTCCAGATAGACTCTTGTTGATTTCTAGTTCTATATCATTGTGTCCAGAAAATTGATATGATTTTGATCTTCTTAAATTTACTAAGATGTATTTGTGTTTTATGATATGACCTATCCTAGAATATGTTCCATGAGAACAGGTTTTTGGATGAAATGTTCTATATATGCCTGTTAAGTCCACTTGGTGTAATGTATAGACGAGAATCTTGATTGTCAGGAAGTTGAAGTGGGGGATATGGGGGATGCTGTTCAAATGGTATAAAACTTTGGTTATGAAAGATGAATGAATTCTCGAGCACTGAGTACAGCCTGGTGAAACAGTCAATTATGGAGTGTATTATACTTTTTTTTTACATCTTTATTGGAGTATACTTGCTTTACAATGGTGTGTTAGTTTCTGCCTTATAACAAAGTGAATCAGTTATACATATACATGTGTTCCCATATCTCTTCCCTCTTGCATCTCCCTCCCTCCCATCCTCCCTATCCCACCCCTCCAGGTGGTCACAAAGCACTGAGCTGATCTCCCTGTGCTATGTGGCTGCTTCCCACTAGCTATCTATTTTACATTTTGTAGGGTATATATGTCTATGCCACTCTCTCACTTTGTCCCAGCTTACCCTTCCCCCTCCCCATATCCTCAAGTCCATTCTCTAGTAGGTCTGTGTCTTTATTCCTGTCTTACCCCTAGGTTCTTCATGGCATTTTTTTTCTTAAATTCCATATATATGTGTTAGCATACGGTATTTGTCTTTCTCTTTCTGACCCACCTCACTCTGTATGACAGACTCCAGGTCCATCCTCCTCATTATAAATAGCTCAATTTCATTTCTTTTTATGGCTGAGTAATATTCCATTGTATATATGGGCCACATCTTCTTTATCCATTCATCCAATGATGGACACTTAGGTTGTTTCCATCTCCAGGCTATTGTAAATAGAGCTGCAATGAACATTTTGGTACATGACTCTTTTTGACTTATGGTTTTCTCAGGGTATATGCCCAGTAGTGGGATTGCTGGGTCATATGGTAGTTCTATTTGTAGTTTTTTAAGGAACTTCCATACTGTTCTCCACAGTGACTGTATCAATTTACATTCCCACCAACAGTGCAAGAGGGTTCCCTTTTCTCCACACCCTCTCCAGCATTTACTGTTTCTAGATTTTTTGATGATGGCCATTCTGACCGGTATGAGATGATATCTCATTGTAGTTTTGATTTGCATTTCTCTAATGATTAATGAAGTTGAGCATTCTTTCATGTGTTTGTTGGCAGTCTGTATATCTTCTTTGGAGAAATGTCTATTTAGGTCTTCTGCCCATTTTTGGATTGAGTTGTTTGTTTTTTGTTATTGAGCTGGTTATAAATTTTGGAGATTAATCCTTTGTCAGTTGCTTCATTTGCAAATATTTTCTCCCATTCTGAGGGTTGTCTATTCATCTTGTTTATGGTTTCCTTTGCTGTGCAAATGCTTTGAAGTTTCAGTAGGTCCCATTTGTTTATTTTTGTTTTTATTCCCATTTCTCTAGGAGATGGGTCAAAAAGGATCTTGCTGTGATTTATGTCATAGAGTGTTCTGCCTATGTTTTCCTCTAAGAGTTTGATAGTTTCTGGCCCTACATTTAGGTCTTTAATCCATTTTGAGCTTATTTTTGTGTATGGTGTTAGGGAGTGATCTACTCTCATACTTTTACATGTACCTGTCCAGTTTTCCCAGCACCACTTATTGAAGAGGCTGTCCTTTCTCCACTGTACATTCCTGCCTCCTTTATCAAATATAAGGTGACCATATGTGCATGGGTTTATCTCTGGGCTTTCTGTCCTGTTCCATTGATCTATCTTTCTGTTTTTGTGCCAGTACCATACTGTCTTGATTACTGTAGCTTTGTAGTATAGTCTGAAGTCAGGGAGTCTGATTCTTCCAGCTCCGTTTTTTGTTCTCAAGATTGCTTTGGCTATTTGGGGTCTTTTGTGTTTCCATACAAATTTAGATTTAATCAACAAATTATCAATAACGTTCTGAAACATATGGTTCATTACAACAGAGATCACCAGTTAAAGTATAATGTTAAAGCAAATCTTCTGCAGTGAAAAATTACTCCTTTTCCAAACTATCCTTGCACTCATATAACTTTTTAAATGCAATTTAATTTTATATTTTTATTGAAGTATAGTTAATATACTGTATTCCTCCCCCCTACATTTCCCCTATGGTAACCATAAGTTTGTTTTCTTTATCTGTGAGTTGGTTTCTATTTTGTAAATAAGTTCATGTGTATCAATTTTTTTAGGTTCAACATACCAGTGATATCATATGGTATTTGTCTTTCTCAGTCTGACTTACTTACCTTAGTATGTTTATCTCTAGGTCCATCCATGTTGCTGCAAATGGCATTATTTCATTTTTTTATGTCTGAGTAGTGACGACATCTTCTTTGTCCATTCTTCTGTCAATGGATATTCACGTTGCTTCGATGTCTTGGTTATTGTAAACAGTGCTTCAGTGAACATTGGGGTGCATGTATCCTTTGTTTCCTTTAAAAAATAATTAATTAATTAATTTTAAACATCTTTATTGGACTATAATTACTTTACAATGTTGTGTTAGTTTCTGCTGTATAACAAGGTGAATCAGCTATACTTATACATATATCCCCATATCACCTCCCTCTTGCATCTCCCTCCCACCCTCCCTATCCCACACATCTAGGTGGTCACAAAGCACCAAGCTGATCTCCTGTGCTATGTGGCTGCTTCCCACTAGCTAACTATTTTACATTTGGTAGTGTATATACGTCAGTGCTACTCTCTCACTACATCTCAGTTTACACTTCCCCTGCCCTGTGTGCTCAAGTCCATTCTCTATGTCTGTGTCTTTATTCCTGTCTTGCCCCTAGGTTCATCAGAAAGTTTTTTTTTTTTTAGGTTCCATATATATGTGTTAGCATACAGTATTGGTTTTTCTCCTTCTGACCTACTTCACTCTATAGGACAGACTCTAGGTCCATCCACCTCACTACAAATAACAATTTCGCTTCATTCTATGGCTGAGTAATATTCCATTGTATATATGTGCCACATCTTCTTTATCCATTCATCTGTCAGTGGACACCTAGGTTGCTTCCATGTGCTTGTTATTGTAAATAGTGCTGCAATCAACATTGTGGTACATGACTCTTTCTGAATTATGGTTTTCTCAGGGTATATGCCCAGTAGTGGGATTGCTGGGTCCTATGGTAGTTCTATTTGTAGTTTTTAAGGAACCTTCTTACTGTTCTCCATAGAGGCTGTATCAATTTACATTCCAACCCACAGTGCAAAAGTGTTCCCTTTTCTCCACACCCTTTCCAGCATTTATTGTTCGCAGATTTTTGATGATGGCCATTCTGACCGGTGTGAGGTGATACCTCATTGTAGTTTTGATTTGCATTTCTCTAATGATTAGTGATGTTGAGCATCCTTTCATGTGTTTGTTGGCAATCTGTATATCTTCTTTGGAGAAATGTCTATTCAGGTCTTCTGCCCATTTTTGGACTGGGTTGTTTGTCTTTGTGATGTTGAGCTGCATGAGCTGCTTGTATATTTTGGAAATTAATCCTTTTTCAGTTGCTTCATTTGCAAATATATTCTCCCATTCGAGGGTTGTTTATTCATCTTGTTTATGGTTTCCTTTGCTGTGCCAAAGCTTTTAAGTTTCATTAGGTTCAATTTGTTTATTTTTGTTTTTATTTCCATTTATGTAGGAGGTGGGTCAAAAAGGATCTTGCTGTGATTTATGTCATAGAGTGTTCTGCCTATGTTTTCCTCTAAGAGTTTTATAGTGTCTGGCCTTACGTTTAGGTCTTTAATCCATTTTGAGTTTATTTCTGTGTATGGTGTTATGGAGTGTTCTAATTTCATTCTTTTACTTGTAACTCTCCATTTTTTCCAGCACCACTTATTAAAAAGGCTGTGTTTTCTCCATTGTATATTCTTGCCTCCTTTATCAAATATAAGGTGAACATATGTGCATGGGTATATCTTTCGGCTTTCCATCCTGTTCCATTGATCTATATATTTTTTTTGTCCCTGTACCATATTGTCTTGATTACTGCTGCTTTGTAATAGAGTCTGAAGTCAGTGAGTCTGATTCCTCCAGCTCCGTTTTTCTTTCCCAAGGTTGCTGTGGCTATTCTGGTTCATTTGTGTTTCCATACAAATTGTGAAATTTTTTGTTCTACTTCTGTGAAAAATGTCATGTAGTTTGATAGGGATTACATTGGATCTGTAGATTGCTTTGGGTAGTATAGTCATTTTCACAATGTTGATTCTTCAAATCCAAGAACATGGCATATCTCTCCATCTGTTTGTATCATTTTTAGTTTCTTCCATCAGTGTCTTATAGTTTTCTGCATACAGGTCTTTTGTCTCCTTATGTAGCTTTATTCCTAGGTATTTTATTCTTTCTGTTGAAATGATATATGGGAGTGTTTCCTTAATTTCTCCTTCAGATTTTTCTTCATTCGTGTATAGGAATGCAAGAGATTTCTGTGCATTAATTTTGTATCCTGCTACTTTACCAAATTCATTGATTTGCTCTAATAGTTTTCTGGTAGCATGTTTAGGATTTTCTACGTATAGTATTATGTCATCTGCAAACAGTGACAGTTTTACTTCATCTTTTCTGATTTGGATTCCTTTTATTTCTTTTTCATCTCTGACTACTGTGGCTAAAGCTTCCAAAACTATGTTGAGTAATAGTGGTGAGAGTGGGCAACCTTGTCTTGTTCCTGATCTTAGTGGAAATGCTTTCAGTTTTTCACCATTGAGGATGATGTTGGCTGTGGGCTTATCATATATGGCCTTTATTATGTTGAGGAAAGTTCCCTCTATGCCTACTTTCTGCAGGGTTTTTATCATAAATGGCTGTTGAATTTTGTCAAAAGCGTTTTCTGCATCTATTGAGATGATCATATGGTTTTTCTCCTTCAATTTGTTAATATGGTTTATCACATTGATAGATTTGCATATATTGAAGAATCTTTGCATTCCTGGAATAAACCCCACTTGATCATGGTGTATGATCCTTTTAATGTGCTGTTGGATTCTGTTTGCTAGTATTTTGTTGAGGATTTTTGATTCTATGTTCATCAGTGATATTGGCCTGTAGTTTTCTTTCTTTGTGACATTCTTGTCTGGTTTTGGTATCAAGGTGATGGTGGCCTCGTAGAAGGAATTTGGGAGTGTTCCTCCCTCTGCTATATTTTGGAAGAGTTTGAGAAGGATAAGTGTTAGCTCTTCTCTAAATGTTTGATAGAATTCGCCTGTGAAGCCATCTGGTCCTGGGCTTTCGTTTGTTGGAAGATTTTTAATCACAGTTTCAATTTCAGTGCTTGTGATGGGTCTGTTCATATTTTCTATTTCTTCCTGATTCAGTCTTGGCAGGTTGTGCATTTCTAAGAATTTGTCCATTTCTTCCAGGTTGTCCATTTTATTGGCATAGAGTTGCTTGTAGTAATCTCTCATGATCTTTTTTATTTCTGCAGTGTCAGTTGTTACTTCTCCTTTTTCATTTCTAATTCTATTGATTTGAGTCTTCTCCCTTTTTTTCTTGATGAGTCTGGCTAGTGGTTTATCTATTTTGTTTATCTTCTCAAAGAACCAGCTTTTAGTTTTGTTGATCTTTGCTATTGTTTCCTTCATTTCTTTTTCATTTACTTCTGATCTGACTTTTATGATTTCTTTCCTTCTGCTAGCTTTGGGGTTTTTTTGTTCTTCTTTCTCTAATTGCTTGAGGTGCAAGGTTAGGTTGTTTATTCGAGCTGTTTCCTGCTTCTTAAGGTTGGCTTGTATTGCTATAAACTTCCCCCTTAGAACTGCTTTTGCTGCATCCCATAGGTTTTGGGTCGCTGTGTCTCCATTGTCATTTGTTTCTAGGTATTTTTTTATTTCCTCTTTGATTTCTTCAATGATCACTTCATTATTAAGTAGTGTATTGTTTAGCCTCCATGTGTTTGTACTTTTTACAGATCTTTTCCTGTAATTGATATCTAGTCTCATGGCGTTGTTGTCAGAAAAGATACTTGATACAATTTCAATTTTCTTAAATTTACCAAGGCTTGATTTGTGACCAAAGATATGATCTATCCTGGAGAATGTTCCATGAGCACTTGAGAAAAATGTGTATTCTGTTGTTTTTGGATGGAGTGTCTTATAAATATCAATTAAGTCCATCTTGTTTAATGTATCATTTAAAGCTTGTGTTTCCTTATTTATTTTCACTTTGGATGATCTGTCCATTGGTGAAAGTGGGGTGTTAAAGTCCCCTACTATGAATGTGTTACTGTCGATTTTCCCTTTTATGGCTGTTAGTATTTGCCTTATGTATTGAGGTGCTCCTATGTTGGGTGCATAAATATTTACAATTGTTATATCTTCTTGGATCGATCCCTTGATCATTATGTAGTATACTTCTTTGTCTCTTCTAATAGTCCTTATTTTAAAGTCTATTTTGTCTGATATGAGAATTGCTACTCCAGCTTTCTTTTGGTTTCCATTTGCATGGAATATCTTTTTCCATCCCCTTACTTTCAGTCTGTATGTGTCTCTAGGTCTGAAGTGGGTCTCTTGTAGACAGCATATATAAGGGTCTTGTATTTGTATCCGTTCAGCCAATCTGTGTCTTTTGATGGGAGCATTTAGTCCATTTACATTTAAGGTAATTATCGATATGTATATTCCTATTACTATTCTCTTGATTGTTTGGGGTTTGCTATTGTAGGTCTTTTCCTTCTCTTGTGTTTCTTGTCTAGAGAAGTTCCTTTAGCATTTGTTGTAAAGCTGGTTTGGTGGTGCTGAACTCTCTCAGCTTTTGCTTGTCTGTAAAGGTTTTAATTTCTCCATCAAATCTGAATGAGATCCTTGCTGGGTAGAGTAGTCTTGGTTGCAGGTTTTTCTCCTTCATCACTTTCAGTATGTCCTGCCACTCCCTTCTGGCTTGTAGGGTTTCTGCTGAGAGATCAGCTATTAACCTTATGGGGATTCCCTTGTGTGTTTTTTGTTGTTTTTCCCTTGCTGCTTTTAATATGCTTTCTTTGTATTTAATTTTTGACAGTTTGATTAATATGTGTCTTGGCATATTTCTCCTTGGATTTATCCTGTATGGGACTCTCTGTGCTTCCTGGACTTGATTATTTCCTTTCCCATATTAGGGAAGTTTTCAACTATAATCTCTTCAAATATTTTCTCAGTCCCTTTCTTTTTCTCTTCTTCTTCTGGGACCCCTATAATTCGAATGTTGGTGCGTTTAATGTTTTCCCAGAGGCCTCTGAGACTGTCCTCATTTCTTTTCATTCTTTTTTCTTTATTCTGCTCTGCAGTAGTTATTTCCACTATTTTATCTTCCAGGTCACTTATCAGTTCTTTTGCCTCAGTTATTCTGCTAGTGATCCCATCTAGAGTACTTTTAATTTCATTTATTGTGTTGATCATTGTTGCTTGTTTCATCTTTGTTTCTTCTAGGTCCTTGTTAACTGTTTCTTGCATTTTGTCCATTCTGTTTCCAAGATTTCGGATCATCCTTACTATCATTATTCTGAACTCTTTTTCAGGTAGACTGCCTATTTCCTCTTCATTTGTTACGTCTGGTGCATTTTTATCTTGCTCCTTTATCTGCTGTGTGTTTTTCTGTCTTCTCATTTTGCTTATCTTACTGTGTTTGGGGTCTCCTTTTTGCAGGCTGCGGGTTCGTAGTTCCTGCTGTTTTTGATGTCTGTCTCCAGTGGCTCAGGTTGGTTCAGTGGGTTGTGTAGGCTTCCTAGTGGAGGGGACTAGTGCCTGTGTTGTGGTGGATGAGGCTGGATCTTGTCTCTCTAGTGGGCAGGTTCACATCTGGTGGTGTGTTTTGGGGTGTCTGTGGCCTTATTATGATTTTAGGCAGCCTCTCTGCTAATGGGTGGGGTTGTGTTCCTGTTTTGCTAGTTGTTTGGCATAGGTTGTCCAGCACTGTAACTTGCTGGTCGTTGAGTGAAGCTGGGTGCTGGTGTTAAGATGGAGGTCTCTGGGAGATTTTTGCCATTTGATATTATGTGGAGCTGGGAGGTCTCTTGTTGACCAGTGTCCTGAAGTTGGCTCTCCTACCTCAGAGGCAGAGCCCTGACTCCTGGCTGGAGCACCAAGAGCCTTTCATACTCATGGCTCAGAATAAAAGGGAGAAAAAGTATAGAGAATTAGTAGAAGTATGAAGAAAGAAAGAAGAAAAGGAGGGAAGGAAGGAAGGAAGAAAGAAAGAAGCAAAGAAGGAAAGAAGGAAAGAAGGAAAGAAAGGAGGGAGGGAGGGAGGAAGGAAGGAAGGAGGGAAAGAAGGAAAAAAGACAGAAAGAAAGAAGATACAGTAAAATAAAATGAAGTATAATAAAGTTATTGAATTAAAAAATACTTATTTAGAAAAAAAAAAGGGACGGATAGAGCTTTAGGACAAATGTTGGAAGCAAAGCTATACAAACAAAATCTTACACAGAAGCATACACATATACCCTCACAAAAAGAGGTAAAGGGGAAAAAATCATAAATCTTGCTCTCAGAGACCACCTCCTCAATTTGGGATGATTTGTTGTCTAAAGGAGGGAAGGATGGAAGGAAGGAAGGAAGGAAAGAAAGAAAGAAAGAAAGAAAGAAAGAAAGAAAGAAAGAAAGAAAGAAAGAAAGAAAGAAAGAAAGAAATAAGGTAAAGTATAATAAAGTTATTAAAATGAAAATTAATTATTAAGAAAAGAATTTAAAAAAAACCATGGATGGATAGAACCCTAGGACAAATGGTGGAAGCAAAAGTACACAGACAAGATCTCACATAGAGGCATACACATACACATTCACAAAAAGAGGAAAAGGGGAACAAATCATAGATCTTGCTCCTGAAGTCCACCTCCTCAATTTGGGATCATTCCTTGTCTATTCATGTATTCCACAGATTCAGGGTACATCAAGTTGATTGTGGAGCTTTAATCCACTGCTTCTGAGGCTGCTGGGAGAGATTTCCCTTTCTCTTCTTTGTTCTCACAGCTCACAGGGGCTCAGCTTTGGATTTGGCCCTGCCTCTGTGTGTAGGTCGCTGGAGGGCGTCTGTTTTTTGCTCAGACAGGATGGGGTTAAAGGAGCCGCTGATTCAGGGGCTCTGGTGCACTCAGGCCGGGGGGGTGGGGAGGGAGGGGCACTGCGTGCAGGGCGGGTCTGCGGCGGCAAGGCCGGCGTGATGTTGCAGCAGCCTGAGGCCCGCCATGCATTCTCCCAGGAAAGTTGTCCCTGGATCCCAGGAACCTGGCAGTGGCGGGCTGCACAGGCTCCACGGAAGAGGGGTGTGGAGAGTGACCTGTGCTCGCACACAGGCCCCTTGGTGGTGGCGGCAGCAGCCTTAGCATCTCCCGCCTGTCTCTGGGGTCTGCGCTTTTAGTCGTGGCTCGCGCCCATCTCTGGAGTTCCTTTAAGCAGCGCTCTTAAATCCCTCTCCTCGCGCACCAGGAAACAAAGAGGGAAGAAAAAGTCTCTTGCCTCTTCGGCAGGTGCAGACTTTTCCCCGGACTCCCTCGTGGCTAGCCGTGGTGCACTAACCCCTTAAGGGTATGTTCAAGCCGCCAACCCCAGTCCTCTCCCTGCACTCTGTCGAAACCGAAACCCGTGCCTCAGCTCGCAGCCCTGCCTGCCCCAGCGGGTGAGCAGACAAGCCTCTCGGGCTGGTGAGTGCCGGTCGGCACCAATCCTCTGTGCGGGAATCTCCCTGCTTTGCCCTCTGCACCCGTTGCTGTGCACTCTTCCGTGGCTCCAAAGCTCCCCCCTCCGCCTCCCGTGGTCTCCGCCTGCGAAGCGGCTTCCTAGTGTGTGGAAACTTTTCCTCCTTCACGGCTCCCTCCCACTGGTGCAGGTCCCATCCCTATTCTTTTGTCTCTGGTTTTTCTTTTTTTCTTTTGCCCTACCCAGGTACGTGGGGAGTTTCTTGCCTTTTGGGAGGTCTGAGGTCTTCTGCCAGCCTTCAGTAGGTGTTCTGTAGGAGTTGTTCCACGTGTAGATGTATTTCTGGTGTATCTGTGGGGAGGAAGGTGATCTCCGCGTCTTACTCTTCCACCATCTTCAAGCTCCCCCAGATTCTTTTGATTTCCATTTTCATGGAATATCTTTTTCCATCCCCTCACTTTCAGTCTGTATGTGTCCCTAGGTCTGAAGTGGGAGTCTTGTAGATAGCATATATACAGGTCTTGTTTTTGTATCCATTCAGCCAGTCTATGTCTTTTTGTGGGAGCATTTAATCCATTTACATTTAAGGTAGTTATCAATATGTATGTTCCTATTACCATTTTCTTAATTGTTTTGGGTTTGTTTTTGTAGGTCTTTTCCTTCTCTTGTGTTTCCTGCCTAGAGAAGTTCCTTTAGCATTTGTTTTAGAGCTGGTTTGGTGGTGCTGAATTCTCTTAGCTTTTGCTTGTCTGTAAAGTTTTCAATTTCTCCATCGAATCTGAAAGAGATCCTTGCTGGGTAGGTTTTTGCCTTTCATCACTTTAAATATGTGCTGCCAGTCCCTTCTGGCTTGCAGAATTTCTGCTGAAAGATCAGCTGTTAACCTTAAGGCAATTCCCTTGTATGTTATTTGTTGCTTTTCCCTTGCCGCTTTTAATATTTTTTCTTTGTATTTACTTTTTGATAGTTTGATTAATATCGTTTATCATGCTTCTCCTTGGATCTGTCCTGTATGGGACTCTATTTGCTTTCTGGACTTGGGTGACTGTTTCCTTTCCCACATTAGGGAAGTTTTCAACTATAATCTCTTCAAATATTTTCTCAGTCCCTTTCTTTTTTGTCTTCTTCTTCTGGGACCCCTATAATTCGAATGCGGGTGGATTTCATGTTGTCCCAGAGGTCTCTGAGACTGTCCTCAATTCTTTTTATTCTTTTTTTCTTTATTCTGCTCTGCAGTCGTTATTTCCACTATTTTATCTTCCAGGTCACTTAGCCGTTCTTCTGCCTCAGTTATTCTGTTATTGATTCCTTCTAGAGAATATTTAATTTCATTTATTGTGCTGTTCATCATTGTTTGTTTGCTCTTTAGTTTTTCTAGGTCCTTGTTAAACATTTCTTTTATTTTCTCCCTTCCTTGTACTTTTGATTTACATTTCTCTAATAATTAGCAATTTGAGCATCTTTTCATATGCCTGTTGGCTATCTGTATGTCTTCTTGGGAGAAATGTCTATTTAGAGCCTCTGCAATTATTTTCATTGAGTTTTTTTTTATATTGAGCTTCATAAATTGTTTGTATATTTTAGAGTTTAATCCCTTGTGGGTTACATCGTTTGCAAATATTTTCTCCCATTCCTCAAGTTGTCTTTTCATTTTGTGTATGGTTTCCTTTGCTGTGCAAAAGATTTTCAGTTTAACTAGGTTCCATTTGTTTATTTTTGTTTTTATCTTCATTACCCTAGGAGGTGGATCCCAAAAGATTTTGCTGCAATTTATGTCAAAATGTCTTCTGCCTATGTTTTCCTCTAGGAGTTTTATAGTATCCATTCTTTCCTTTAGGTCTTTAATTCATTTTAAGACTATTTTTGTGTATGATGTTAAAGAATGTTGTAATTTCATTCTTTTACATGTAGCTGTCCAGTTTTCCCAGCACCACTTATTGAAGAGGCTGTCTTTTCTCCATTGTATATTCTTGCCTCTGTTGTCATAGATTAATTGACCATAGGTGATTGGGTTTACTTCTGGGCTTTCTTTCCTGCTCCATTGATCTATATTTCTGCTTTGTGCCAGTATCCTGTTGTTTTCAGGACTGTAAAGTTGTAGTATGGCCAGAAGTCAGGAAGTCTGATACCTCCAGCTCCATTTTTCTTGCTTAAGGTTAGTGTGGCTACTAGGGGTCTTTGCGTTTTCATACAGATGTAAATTTTTTTTTGTTCTCGTTCTGTGAAATATGCCATTGTCATCTGATAAGGATTGCATTTAATATGTGGGTCTTCCGTTATATAATCATTTTAACAATACTGATTCTTTCAGTCCAAGAATATAGTTATCATTCCACCTGTTTGTGTCATTTTTAATTTCTTTAATCAGCATCTTATAGTGTTCCGAGTATGGTTCTTTTGTCTCCTCAGGTAGGTTTGTTCCTAGGTATTTATTTCTTTTGATGTGATGGTAAATAGGATTGTTTCCTTCAGTTTTCTTTCTCATCATTCAGTGTGCTTTAATGCTCCAGTTCTCCCTTGCACTCATGGTCCAGCCACACACGTGGGGGCCTTGCCACCTGGCTTCCAGTCAAGACCTTGTAAAGATCCATGAAAAATCTGGACTGCAGAGGTGGTCCCTGTGGGCTCCAGCTTAAGAAGTGCTGCCCCAGGGATTCCAGAAATTGAGAAAGGAAAAGTGAATGGAGTAGAGGGGTGGCATAGAGCAGGGTGAGTACCCTGGGAGATTTTGAGAGAAATACTCTCCACCCAAAACCCCTGCTCCTGCAGCTTATCCATTGACGCCATGGGATTTCAGTGCCTTTGAGGAGGTGATGTCTCTGCTTCTTTACTCCTGCGCTCAACACTATGCCAAACCAAATCCTCATCTCTTACTGATTTCCAAGGATTTTAAAGCACTGTTCATGGCTGACGTGGTTTTCAGTCCCCTAAACAGCAGTTTTGAGCTGTCTAAGCTATTTAAAAGTATTCTGCTTAACTAAGACAAAGCTCTATTCTTTTGATA
Source organism: Delphinapterus leucas (assembly GCF_059928025.1). Taxonomy (NCBI): domain Eukaryota; kingdom Metazoa; phylum Chordata; class Mammalia; order Artiodactyla; family Monodontidae; genus Delphinapterus; species Delphinapterus leucas. Next base: position 12,917,553 of record NW_028322240.1, on the reverse strand, counting down.
AACTAACATGAATTGAGAGAAAATATGCTTTTCACCCCTTTCCATCAACCTGCTGTGCACTTGGTGGATACAGGATTAGATGCACCTGACACCTCTGACTCTCTGGCCCAAACTGTGTCCCTTCACAGAGGGGACATAGTCTGCCATCAATATCCAATTGTGAACTTAGAGCCTGATTGGGTGGCACAGTGGGCAGACACTGCGAATGCTCTCTGAACTATGATTGCCTTTGTTTTCACCAGAGGTAGGGTTCTGGACTGAGAAATACCTTGTTTGAATCTTGGGCTTACAGTTTACTCGCTACAGGCCTGCATGAGTGTTTGAACCTGGAAAACAGGGCAGGTAGTTGTGAATGTGGAGCATATAAAACCAGTGATATTTTTGATGGCTGCATGTACTCCACCCTGTGCCCGAGCTCTCCAGAGCTCTCCCCAAACTTCTTTCTTCCCTTTAGATCCGAACCTCTTCCTTTCTGTCTATACACCCCTGACCTCAGCAGAAGTGTCTCACTTACTTATCTGTTGCACCATCAGTGATCACAGCCTGTATGCCCAGAGCTATGTTCAGTGCTGGGATCAACGTGAAGCTCCTGACTTTTGAAGGTGCAGGTTTCAGGGGCAGATTCTGAGTTCATACAGGGTCAGGTAAATTAAAGGGTATGGAGCTGATTTAAAGCTGTTCAGTGAGGTACAAGGGTCAGCTGGTTGATTTAAAACCCGATCACGTGACTTGCAGGGTGGTGGTGTAGAGAAGCCCCAAAATGTTGATTTTCTATCTCTTGCCCCAAACATCATATTTATAACTTTTCTTTATGACTTAGAAAACTAGGGCTGTTTCTCCCTGGACATGAAAGGAGAAAAATACAGTATTTCAGGTTCATTTTAGAAAAAAAAAAAACTCAAGGTAAGGTGATGGTGACATGGTCCAGATCAAATATCTTCGTGGCAAACTCGGGAAAATCATATGAGAAGATCCCAGGCCTGTTGTCTGTCAGCTTGGCAATGACGTTTGAGCAGTGACCAACGTGCTTGAGTGCAGCAGGTGAGGGGATAATGATATCCTCATCCTGTTCTTTATCTGGTCCACAAGTTGAGAGCAAAGAGCTCCGTACAGAGCTCTTGATGTAAGGCTGTGCATGACAGATGGACCTCATATCAAGTGTCTTGAGTGGTGGATGACCTGTGACAACAAGTTATTGACAAATTTTTTAGTGACTGTGTGGACAGTAATTGGTTTGGAAGAATGCTGTGGGAGAAGACACCACAAATATACAGTATATTCAAATTACCTCTCAGTCAAGAAAAAAACTAGAAGCAACCAAATAAAAATATTTGGAACTTATGAAATTAAATTTCACTGGAAAAGAAATTAAAACAATCATTTTACATACCAAGAGGCACCCAACCTCAATGATGGTCAGGGAAAAAAATTACAATGCCAATGTAATCGGTTTATTTTCCATTATATTGAAAACTTAAAGTATCATTGTAGCATGTCTTGTCATAATCAGTGGAAACAAGCCCTTTGATGTATGCTTGCAGGGAGTATACATGACTACTATCCCTTTTGAGGCAGTTTATCTCCTCTTTTGCTTCTTCAGGATCTGGGATTTAGGGGTTCTGTGGGGCTGATGTTTGTGTAATGACCTTGATATTTCCTGTGTCCTTGGGCCTCTGGTCAGTCTCCTTCAGGCATCGATAATTTGATTTCCTGAAGTAGAAGAAAAAAGGCAAACAAATTATATAGAGGTTGAGTCAAGATGGCAGAACAGAAGGATGTGGAATTCACCTCCTCTCAACAATTGCATCAAAAATATATACATGTGGAACAATCCTCACAGAATACCTACTGAATGCCAGCAGAATATCTCAGACACCCAGACATGCAAGAAAGATCTCCACATAATGAGATGAGATAGAATGAAAGAAAAAAGAAGAAGCAGCAGCTCCCACCTGGGAGGGAGCTGTGAAAGACAGTTTCCCTCACCCTGGGAACCCCATTCACCAGTGGGCATGTGAGCTGGGACAGAAACTGAGCTGCAGAGGCTTTGAGGAGAGTGCAGCAGTCAGTTTGCAACAGACAAAACAGAGACACGCACAGAGGATCTGTGCTACCTCGCTGCAGTCCTCAGCCCAAGACGAGTGGTGTGGGTTTTGGGTGCTGAAACTTGGGCTTCAGAGGACACACCAGGGGATTGGACTGGGTTTGGCCACACACAGACAGCCCGAAGAGGCTGGAGTGTGGTGTTTGCCCAACCTGGGGTGTATGCGGAAGAAGACCAGGCTGGCCATAGAGGCAAAACATCATTGTTGAGGGGCAGCTGAAGGGAGGGTCAGAGCCACCATAGCAGCCTCTTTCTTGGTGCCAACTCTATGACGACCTCTGGGGGCACATAAGCACCAGCAGGTTGCCTACACGTGGAGGTGGAGTTGAAATCAGAGTGGATCCCAAGGTACTGCCTGACTTAGGAAGCAAGGCTGATACCTGAGCCCTCTCCCCATGGCTGTGCAACTTGCAGATTTATGCCACTGCCACTGGCTTTATAAACTCAGTGCCTGTGGGACATCCGAGTGGACATTGGGCACTCTCGTGGCTGGGACGGGTCCAGCCTTAGCAGCTGTGGGCTTCATGGGCACGGGTACATGGAGGCGGGGCCAGGCTGGAGTTTAGTCTGCTTCCATAGCTCCCACAGTGGATCCATGTGTGGGACACTGTGGTCCTGGCACCTGACATCAGTGGATCAGCACCTATGGATCTGCACTGGTGACTTTGTGAACACTGTGCCTAAGGGACACCAGGGTTGATTGCCTGCATTCCCACAGTTGAGGCAGGGCTGAGAGCAGTGCCAACAACAGTGTACTTTGTGAGCCTGCACCATGGGTGACAGGTGACACCACTTCCTGGTGGACAGCTCCAGAAGAGGAATGCTCAGTGACTCCCTTCCCATTGGGAGTGCTCCAATCCAGCCTACCTCATTACGCTGTCTAATCCAGCATAGAAACAGACCTGGGGGATTCTATTCCAACAACTAGGGAGCAGACCCTGCCCCCGACAGGGCTGTGTCAACCACAGAGCAACGAGGAGGCCCCATTCAACATACAGTGTAAGCTCTGGTCACCACATACTCCTTATGATAGTCTTCCAAAAAAGACTGAAGAAAAAGGGAGCCTCCCAGAGACATTCTATGAAGCCACTATCACCCTGATACCAAAACCAGACAAAGACACCACCAAAAAAGAAAATGACAGGCCAATACCTTTGATGAATATAGAACCTAAAATTCTCAACAAAATGTTGGCAAACCGAACCAAACAACACATAAATATGATCATATGCCATGAACGTGTTGAATTATCCTAGGGTCACAAGGATCTTTCAACATACGCACATCAATCCATGTGTGATACACCACATCAACAAAAAGGACAGAAATGACATGATCATCTCAATAGATTCAGAAAGAGCGTTTGATAAATTTCAACACCAATTCATGATAAAAACTCTTATGAAAGTGGGTATAGAGAGAACATATCTCAACATACTAAAAGCTATTTATGACAAACCCACAGCTAATATGATACTTAATGGTGAAAAGCACTTAGCCTTCTCACTAAAATCTGGAACAAGACAAGGATGCCCAGTCTCACCACTTCTATTCAACATAATACTGGAAGTCTACCCACAGCAATCAGACAAGAAAAAGAAAGAAAATTATCCAAATTGGAAGGGAAGAGGTAAAATTTTCATTATAGGCAGATGACATGATACAATATATAGAACCTAAAGACTCCACACACAAACTACTAGAACTGATAAACAGATTCAGCAACACAGCAGGATACAAGATTAAAATACAGAAATTGGTTGCATGTCTTTATATTAACAATGAAATAGCAGAAAGGGAATGGAAAAAAATCCCTTTTAAAATTGCATCCAAAAAAATAAAATACTTGTGAATAAACCTGACCAACCAAGGTTGTGAGAGACTTATTAGCTGAGAACTATAAAATATTAATAAAGGAAAGTGAAGAGGATTCAAAGAAGTGGAAAGATATCCTATGCCCTTGGATTAGAAGAAATATTATTAAAATGGCCATTGGACCCAAAGCAATCTACAGATTTAATGACATCCCTATCAAATTACCCATGATATTTTTCACAGAACTAGAACAAAGAATCCTAACATTTATATGGAACCATAAACAACACAGAATTGCCAAAGCAATTGTGAGGAAAAAGAACAAAGCAGGAGACATAATGCTTCCGGACTTCAGAGAATACTACAAAGTGACAGTAATCAAAACAGCATGGTATTGGCACAAAAACAGACATATGGGTCAATGAAACAGACTAGAGAGCCCAGAAAAAAACCCACACACCAATGGTCAATTAATCTTTGACAAAGCAGGCAAGAATATACAATGGGAAAAAAGACAGTCTCTTCAGCACTTGGTGTTGGGAATGTTGGACAGCCACAGGTAAACCATTGAAGTTAGAACACACCCTCACACCATGCACAAAAATAAACTCAAAATGGCTGAAACAGTTAAATATAAACACATTACACCATAAAACTTTTAGAAGAGAACATAGGCAAAATATTCTCTGACATAAGCTGTACCAGTGTTTTTGTAGATCATTCTCCCAAGGCAATGGAAATAAAAGCAAAAATAAACAGATGGGACCTATACAAACTTACAAGCTTTGCCACAGCAAAGGAAACCATAAAGAAAATGGAAAGAAAACCTGTGGAATGGGAGCAACTATTTTCAAATGATGCAACCTACAAGGGCTTAATTTCCAAAATATACAAACAGCTCATACAACTGAATCACAAAAAAAAAACCCAATCAAAAAAATGGGCAGAAGACTGAAATAGACATTTCTCCAAAGAAGACATACAGATGGCCAATAAGCACATGAAAAGATACTCACCATTGCTAATTATTAGAGAAATGAAAATCAAAACTACAGTGAGGTATCACCTTAAACTGGTCAGAATGGCCATTATTTAAAATTCTACAAATAAACGCTGGAAAGGGGGTGGAGAAAAGGGAACACTCTACACTGTTGGTGGGAATGTAAATTGGTGCAGCCATTACAGAAAACAATATGGAGGTTCCTCAAAAAAAAATAGAGTGGCCATAGGATCCAGCAACCCCTCTCCTGGGCTTATATCCAGACAAAATTATAATTCAAAAAGGTGGACCTCTTGGGGAGGGAGAGCTACATAGTCTGGTGGGACAGTCCTTCACCCCATCATCAGTGCCTGCAACCTTTGCTCCTTCACCTACTCCTGCTGTGGTCAGCAGTGGTCTGAATAACCAACTTGAACTCTCTATGGGGATAGTCAGGGCACCTGGTGGATATGGGGCTCCTAAAGCTGTCTGGCTGACTGGAGTAAAGGCTAAAGTCTTGTAGATTTCAGGAACATTTACTCACCTCCAAGGGCACATCTATATGGAAATGAACTTCATGAAGAAAGCTCTGTAGCACATGACAGACTTGGCAATTCAGTTTAACAAGAATAGCTTTGGTGTCGTCCACAGCATTCCTCTGGCCATCCCTACACCACTGATGCCAAACCAGAGCATTGATGTCTCCGTGCATCTCCACACCTTGGACCCAGTCATGAAGATAGAACCTCTGAACAACCTGCAGGTGGCTGTGAGAAACAATCGTGATACCTTCTACTTCAGCTGCCTCATCCCACTCAATGTGCTTTTTGTAGAAGACGGCAAAATGAAGTGCCAGGTCTTCCTTGCAACATGGAAGGATATTCCCAATGAAAATGAACTTCACTTTCAGATTAAGGAAAGTCATTTAAATGCTGACACTGTTTCCAGAAAGTTGCAAAACAACAACGTTTATACTATTGCCAAGAGGAATGTGGAAGGGCAGGAGATTCTGTACCAATCCCTGACTCACTAATGGCATTTGGGTTTTGGCCCAGCTCCACAGCCAGCCAGAAAACCCCAATTACACACTGTTACCAAAGTGTAGAGCTAGCTCCTGAAGCATCCCAGTACATCTATCAGGTCTATGACAGCGTTTTGAAAAACTAATAGACTGGTCCGGTGCCCTCAGGCCATCCTGTGATTGGTGCAAGCCAAGAACTCTTAACTGGAAGAAATTGTATTGCCGTGTGGAATCTGAACCCAAACACACCGAGGCCACTCCGAGGCCACCCGCCAAGGTAGTGACGGGTCTGACCTGTGCTAATATAAGGGCACAACCTTTTGGATAGTTTTAGCTATCCGACACTTGAGCATTTGTAACCACAGCTTCAATCACTTCCCACCTCTTGCCACCTGCTTCTGTCTATCCTAACTTGTAAGCTTCTCCATCCTGTGCCAGTGGCTGGCGTTTTTTAGTGTAGTTTGATATTTTGTAATTGAGAGCTCGCTTCAAAAGCAGCAAAAGACAAAATATATTAAAACAAGGAAAAGTGTCCCTGAAAGAAAAATAAGTTTATTTGTTGTGTGTTTTCTACTCAGTTGTTTGAGCATATTATACATATTAGAGAGGTTTTTCAAATATTTTTCACATTTTGTAGGTACACTCTGCTCTCTGTAAATTGTTTCCTTTGCTGTTCAAAGCTTTATAGTTTAATGCAATCTGTTTTCAATTTTTTTTCTTTTTCTTTCTTTTTTTGTTTGCTTTTGCTGCCTGTGCTTTTGTGGTCACATCTAAAAATACATTGCCCATAGCACTGTCAAGAAGTTTTTTCCCCCCTATATCTTCTTCTAGTAACTTTACAGTTTCTGATCTTATATTTAATTCTCTAAACCAGTTTGAATTAATTTTTGTATACAGTGTGATATACAAGTCTAATTTCTTCCTTATGCTCGTGAATATTCAGTTTCCCACGAATTTACTGAAGAGATCCTTTTCTCATTGTATATTCCTGGCACTTTTGTCAAAGGTCAATTGATTGTAAATATGTGGATTTATTTCTGAGGTCTTTATTTCGTTGCATTGTTCTGTATGTCTGTTTTTGTACTGTGACGATACTGCTTTGATTACTATGCTTTGTAGTATAGTTTGAAATTATGAAGAGTGATGCCTTCAGTTTTGCTCTTTGTGCTCAAGATTGCTTTGGACAATTGGGGCCTTTTATGGTTCCATATGAATTTTAATATTTCTTTTTCTATTTTCTGTGGAAACTGCCTTCAGATTTTGACATGGATTGCGTGGACTCTATAGATTGCTTTGGATAGTATGGGCATTTTTAACAATGTTCATTTATTCAATCTAGTAATATAGGCGATCATTCCATTTATTTGTGTCTTCTTGAAATTCTTTCATCAATATTTTATAGTTTGCAGGGTATGGCTCTTTTACATTCTTAGTTAACTTTATTCCTAAATATTTTATTCTTTTGGGTGCTACTGTAAATGCGACGTTTTTTAACCTTTTCTGATAGTTTCTGTTGTTAGTATACAGAACCACAAGTGATTTTTATATGTTGATTTTGTGTCATGCCACTTACTGGATTTATTTATTAGTTTGAACAGTTTTTTGGAAGTGGCACTTTTAGGTTTTTGTATATATAAAATCATGTCATCTGCAAACAGAGAATTTAGGTTTACCTTTATGATTTGGATTTATTTTTCTTGCCTACTTGCTCTGGTTAGGAATTCCCATACTATGTTGAATAGAAGGGGCAAGAATTGGTAACCTTGTCTTGGTTGAAACTTAGGAGAAACAGTTTTGGGACTGTTAGCTTTGGGCCTGTCATATGACTTTTAATGTGTTGAGGTATATTCCTTCTATAACTAATTTCTTGACAATCTTTATCATGAAAGGAAGTTGGATTTTGTCAAAAAATTTTATTTATCTATTATGATATTTTCCCTTTATTCTCATAATGTAATGTGTCACATTTATTGATTTGCATACATTGTGCCATCCTTGCATCCAGGCATAAATCCCACTTAATCATGGTGAATGAATCCCTTCAATGTGCTGCTGAATTCAGTTTGCCAGTATTTTGAATGTATTTCATCTATGTTATTCAGGAATGTTGATCTGTACTTTTCTCATCGTGCCCTTCTCTGTTTTTTTAAAATTAATTTATTATTTATTTATTTATTTTTAGTTGTGTTGGGTCTTCGTTGCTGCACACAGACTTTTCTCCAGTTGCGGCGAGTGGGGGTTGCTCTTCATTGTGGTGCACGGGTTACTCATTGTGGTGGCTTCTCTTGTTGCAGAGCACAGGCTCTAGGCACGAGGGCTTAGTAGTTGTGGTGCACAGGCTTAGTTGCACCACGGCATGTGGGATGTTCCCAGACCAGGGATTGAACCCGTGTCCCCTGCATTGGCAGGAGGATTCTTAACCACTGAACCACCAGGGAAGGCCCCCTTGTCTGGATTTGGCATTACCCTTGTCTGGGGTAATGCCTCATAAGATGGGTTGAAAGCGTTCCCTCCTCTTTAAATTTTTGGAAGTATTTGAGTAGTCTTGGTTTTAATTTCTCTTTAAATATTTGGCATAATTCACGAAAAAAACCATCTGGTCCTGAAATTTTATTTATTGAGAGGTTTCTCAATGCTGTTTCATTCTCTTTACTCATTACTGGTCTGTTCAGGTGTTCTATTTCTTGGTAGGTTGTACATTTCTATGAGTTTGTCCATCTTTTTCTAAGTAATCCAAGTTGTTTGAATATGATTGTCAATAGTAGTCTCTGCTTGTCATTTGTATTTCTGTGGCATCATTGTAATGCCTTTATATGCATGTGTGTGTGTGTTTATTTATTTGTTCATTCATTCATCTTTCATTCAGTCTCTTCTTGTTAGTTATTCTTGCTAACAGTTTGTCAATTTTATCTTTTCAAAAACACCCTCCAATATTATTTATCCTTCTACTGTTTTTGTAGCTGACCCTTCCCCCTCCCCATATCCTCAAGTCCATTCTCTAGTAGGTCTGTGTCTTTATTCCCATCTTACCCCTAGGTTCTTCATGACCTTTTTCCCCCCTTAGATTCCATATATATATGTTAGCATGTGGTATTTGTCTTTCTCTTTCTGACTTCACTCTGTATGACAGACTCTAAGTCCGTCCACCTCACTACAAATAATTCAATTTTGCTTCTTTTTATGGTTGAGTAATATTCCATTGTATATATGTGCCACATCTTCTTTATGCATTCATCTGTTGATGGACACTTAGGTTGCTTCCATGTCCTGGCTATTGTAAATAGAGCTGCAATGAATATTATCGTACATGATTCTTTTCGAATTATGGTTTTCTCAGGGTATATGCCCAGTTGTGGGGTTGCTGGGTCATATGTATGGTAGTTTGTTCTCCATACTGGCTGTATCAATTTATATTCCCACCAACACCAAGAGTGTTCCTTTTTCTCCGCACCCTCTCCAGCATTTATTGTTTCTAGATTTTTTGATTATGGCCATTCTGACTGGTGTGAGATGATATCTCATTGTAGGTTTGATTTGCATTTCCCTAATGATTAATGATGTTGAGCATTCGTTCATGTGTTTGTTGGCAATCTGTATATCTTCCTTGGAGAAATGTCTATTTAGGTCTTCTGCATATTTTTGGATTGGGTTGCTTGTTTTTTGTTATTGAGCTGTGTGAGCTGCTTGTAAATTTTGGAGATTAATCCTTTGTCAGTTGCTTCATTTGCTAATATTTTCTCTCATTCTGAGGGTTGTCTTTTGGTCTTGCTTATGGTTTCCTTTACTGTGCAAAAGCTGGTAAGTTTCATTAGGTCCCATTTGTTTATTTTTGTTTTTATTTCCATTTATATAGGAGGTGGGTCAAAAAGTATTTTGCTGTGATCTATGTCATAGAGTGTTCTGCCTATGTTTTCCTCTAAGAGTTTGATAGCTTCTGGCCTTACATTTAGGTCTTTAATTCATTTTGAGTTTATTTTTGTGTATGATGTTAGGGAGTGTTCTAATTTCATACTTTTACATGTACCTGTCCAGTTTTCCCAGCACCACTTATTGAAGAGCCCGTCTTTTCTCTATTGTATATTCTTGCCTCCTTTATCAAAGATAAGGTGACCATATGTGTGTGGGTTTATCTCTGGCTTTCTATCCTGTTCCATTGACCTATATCTCTTTTTGTCCCAGTACCATACTGTCTTGATTACTGTAGCTTTGTAGTATAGTCTGAAGTCAGGGAGCCTGATTCCTCCAGCTCCATTTTTTATTCTCAAGATTGCTTTGGCTATTTGGGGTCTTTTGTGTTTCCATACAAATTGTGAAATTTTTTGCTCTAGTTCTGTGAGAAATGCCAGTGGTAGTTTGATAGGGATTGCATTGAGTCTGTAGATTGCTTTGGGTACTAGAGTCATTTTTCACAATGTTGATTCTTCCAATCCACGAACATGGTATATCTCTCCATGTATTTGTATCATCTTTAATTTCTTTCATCAGTGTCTTATAAGTTTCTGCATACAGGTCTTTTGTCTCCTTAGGTACGTTTATTCCTAGATATTTTATTCTTTTTGTTGCAATGGTAAATGGGAGTGTTTTCTTAATTTCACTTTCAGCTTTTTCATCATTAGTGTATAGGAATGCCAGAGATTTCTGTGCATTAATTTTGTATCCTGATACTTTACCAAATTCATTGATTAGCTCTAGTAGTTTTCTGGTAGCATGTTTAGGATTTTCTATGTATAGTATCATGTCATCTGCAAACAGTGACACATTTACTTCTTTTTCAATTTGGATTCTTTTTATTTCTTTTTCTTCTCTGATTGCTGTGGCTAAAACTTCCAAAACTATGTTGAATAATAGTGGTGAGAGTGGGCAACCTTCTCTTGTTCCTGATATTAGTGGAAATGGTTTCAGTTTTTCACCGTTGAGGATGATGTTGGCTGTCGTGTTGTCATATATGACCTTTATCATGTTGAGGAAATTTCCCTCTATGTCTACTTTCTGCAGGGCTTTTATCATAAATGGGTGCTGAATTTTGTCAAAAGCTTTCTCTGCATCTATTGAGATGATCATATGGTTTTTCTCCTTCAATTTGTTAATATGGTTTATCACATTGATAGATTTGCATATATTGAAGAATCCTTGCATTCCTGGAATAAACCCCACTTGATCATGGTGTATGATCCTTTTAATGTGCTGTTGGATTCTGTTTGCTAGTATTTTGTTGAGGATTTTTGCATCTATGTTCATCAGTGATATTGGCCTGTAGTTTTCTTTGTGATATATTTTTCTGGTTTTGGTATCAGGGTGATGGTGGCCTCATAGAAGGAATTTGGGAGTGTTCCTCCCTCTGCTATATTTTGGAAGAGTTTGAGAAGGATAAGTGTTAGCTCTTCTCTAAATGTTTGATAGAATTCGCCTGTGAAGCCATCTGGTCCTGGGCTTTTGTTTGTTGGAAGATTTTTAATCACAGTTTCAATTTCAGTGCTTGTGATGGGTCTGTTTATATTTTCTCTTTCTTCCTGGTTCAGTCTCGGAAGGTTGTGCATTTCTAAGAATGTGTACATTTCTTCCAGGTTGTCCATTTTATTGGCATAGAGTTGCTTGTACTAATCTCTCATGATCCTTTGTATTTCTGCAGTGTCAGTTTTTACTTCTCCTTTTTCATTTCTAATTCTATTGATTTGAGTTTTCTCCCTTTTTTTCTTGATGAGTCTGGCTAATGGTTTATCAGTTTTGTTTATCTTCTCAAAGAACCAGCTTTTAGTTTTATTGATCTTTACTATCATTTCCTGCATTTCTTTTTCACTTATTTCTGATCTGATCTTTATGATTTCTTTCCTTCTGCTAACTTAGGGGGTTTTTTGTTCTTCCTTCTCTAATTGCTTTAGGTACAAGGTTAGGTTCTTTATTTGAGATGTTTCCTGTTTCTTAAGGTAGGATTGTATTGCTATAAACTTCCCTCTCAGAACTGCTTTTGCTGCATCCCATAGGTTTTGGGTCATTGTGTCTCCATTGTCATTTGTTTCTAGGTATTTTTTTATTTCCTCTTTGATTTCTTCAGTGATCACTTGCTTATTAAGTAGTGTATTGTTTAGTCTCCATATGTTTGTATTTTTTACAGATCTTTTCCTGTAATTGATATCTAGTCTCATGGCGTTGTTGTCAGAAAAGATACTTGATACAATTTCAATTTCCTTAAATTTATCAAGGCTTGATTTGTGACCCAAGATATGATCTATCCTGGAGAATGTTCTATGAGCACTTGAGAGAAATGTGTATTCTGTTGGTTTGGGATGGAATGTCCCATAAATATCAATTAAGTCCATCTTGATTAATGTATCATTTAAAGCTTGTGTTTCCTTATTTATTTTCATTTTGGATGATCTGTCCATTGGTGAAAGTGGGGTGTTAAAGTCCCCTACTATGAATGTGTTACTGTCGATTTTCCCTTTTATGGCTGTTAGTATTTGCCTTATGTATTGAGGTGCTCCTATGTTGGGTGCATAAATATTTACAATTGTTATATCTTCTTGGATCAATCCCTTGATCATTATGTAGTGTCCTTCTTTGTCTCTTGTAATAGTATTTAAAGTCTATTTTATGTGATATGAGAATTGCTACTGCAGCTTTCTTTTGATTTCCATTTCCATGGAATATCTTTTTCCATCCTCTCACTTTCAGTCTATATGTGTCCTTAGGTCTGCAGTGGGTCTCTTGTAGACACCATATATACGGGTCTTGTCTTTGTATCCATTCAGCCAGCCTGTGTCTTTTGGTGGGAGCACTAAATCCATTTACATTTAAGGTAATTATCAATATGTATGTTCCTATTACCATTTTCTTGATTGTTTTGGGTTTGTTATTGTAGGTCTTTTCCTTCTCTTGTGTTTCTTGCCTAGAGAAGTTCCTTTAGCATTTGTTGTAAAGCTGGTTTGGTGGTGCTGAACTCTCTCAGCTTTTACTTGTCTGTAAAGGCTTTAATTTCTCCATCAAATCTGAATGAGATCCTTGTTGGTAGAGTAATCTTGGTTGTAGGTTTTTCTCCTTTATCACTTTAAATATATCCTGCCTCTTCCTTCTGGCTTGCAGAGTTTCTGCTGAAAGATCAGCTGTTAACCTTATGGGGATTCCCTTGTGTGTTTTTTGTTGTTTTTCCCTTGCTGCTTTTAATATGCTTTCTTTGTATTTAATTTTTGATAGTTTAATTAATATGTGTCTTGGCGTGTTCCTCCTTGGATTTACCATGTATGGGACTCTCTGTGCTTCCTGGACTTGATTAACTATTTCCTTTCCCATATTAGGGAAGTTTTCAACTATAATCTCTTCGAATATTTTCTCAATCACTTTCTTTTTCTCTTCTTCTTCTGGAACCCCTATAATTCGAATGTTGGTGCATTTAATGTTGTCCCAGAGGTCTCTGAGACTGTCCTCATTTCTTTTCATTCTTTTTTCTTTATTCTGCTCTGCAGTAGTTATTTCCACTATTTTATCTTCCAGGTCACTTATCCATTCTTCTGCCTCAGTTATTCTGCTATTGATCCCTTCTAGAGTATTTTTAATTTCATTTATTGTGTTGTTAATCATTGCTTGTTTCCTCTTTAGTTCTTCTAGGTCCTTGTTAAATGTTTCTTGCATTTCCTCTATTCTATTTCCAAGATTTAGGATCATCTTTACTATCATTATTCTGAATTCTTTTTCAGGTAGACTGCCTATTTCCTCTTCATTTGTTAGGTCTGGTGGGATTTTACCTTGCTCCTTCATCTGCTGTGTGTTTCTCTGTCTTCTCATTTAGCTTATCTTACTGTGTTTGGGGTCTTCTTTTCGTAGGCTGCAGGTTCGTAGTTCCCGTTGTTTTTGCTGTCTGGCCCCAGTGGCTAAGGTTGGTTCGGTGGGTTGTGTAGGCCTCCTGGTGGAAGGGACTAGTGCCTGTGTTCTGGTAGATGAGGCTGGATCTAGTCTTTCTGGTGGGCAGGTGTATGTCTGGTGGTGTGTTTTGGGGTGTCTGTGGCCTTATTATGATTTTAGGCAGCCTCTCTGCTAATGGATGGGGCTGTGTTCCTGTCTTGCTATTTGTTTGGCATAGGGTGTCCAGCACTGTAGCTTGCTGATTATTGAGTGAAGCTGGGTCTTGGTGTTGAGATGGAGATCTCTAGGAGTTTTTCACTGTTTGATATTACGTGGAGCTGGGAGGTCTCTTGTGGACCAGTGTCCTGAAGTTGGCTTTCCCACCTCAGAGGCACAGCACTGACACCTGGCTGGAGCACCATGAGCCTTTCATCCACACAGCTCAGAATAAAAGGGAGAAAAAATAAGAAAGAAAGAAAGAAAGAAAGAAAAAAGAGAGAGAGAGAGAGGGAGGGAGGGAGGGAGGGAAGGAGGGAGGGAGAGAGAGAGAGAGAAAGAAAGAAAGAGAAAGAAGATAAAATAAAGTAAGGCAAAATTAAATAAAGTTATTAACATAAAAATAATTAAGAAAAATATTTTAAACAGTAAAAGGAAAAAATAGAAAAAAAAACCGGACAAACAGAACCCTAGGACAAATGGTGAAAGCAAAGCTATACAGACAAAATCTCACATAGAAGCATACATATACACACTCACAAAAAGAGGAAAAGGGGAAAACATAATACATCTTGCCCCCAAAGTCCACCTCCTCAATTTGGGGTGATTTGTCATCTATTCAGGTATTCCACAGATGCAGGTACATCAAGTTGATTGTGGAGATTTAATTTGCTGCTCCTCAGGCTGCTGTGGGAAATTTCGCTTTCTCTTCTTTGTTAGCACAGCTCAAGGGTTTCAGGTTTGGATTTGACCCCGCCTCTGCGTGTAGCTCGCCTGAGGGCGTCTGTTCTTCACTCAGACAGGACGGGGTTAAACGAGCAGCTGATTTGGTGGCTCTGACTCACTCATGCCGCGGGGAGGGAGGGGTACGGATGCGCCGTGAGCCTGTGGCAGCAGAGCCTAGCATGACGTTGCACCAGCCTGATGCACGCTGTGCATTCTTCTGGGGAAGTTGTCCCTGGATCACGGGACCCTGGCAGTGGTGGGCTGCACAGGCTCCCGAGAGGGGAGGTGTGGATAGTAACCTGTGCTCGCACACAGGCTTCTTGGTGGCTGCAGCAGCAGCCTTAGCGTCTCATGCCCATCTCTGGTGTCTGTGCTGATAGCCGCAGCTCGCCCCTGTCTCTGGAGCTCTTTAAGCGGCACTCTGAATCCCCTCTCCTCACGCACCAGGTAACAAAGAGGCAAGAAAACGTCTCTTGTCTCTTGGGCAGCTCCAGCCCTTTTCCCGGACTCCCTCCTGGCTAGCCGTGGCACACTAGCCTCCTTCAGGCTGTGTTCATGCCACCAACCCCAGTCCTCTCCCTGCGATCTGACCACAGCCCGAGCCTCAGCTCCCAGCCGCTGCCCACCCCGGTGGGTAAGCAGACAAGCCTCTCAGGCTGGTGAGTGCTGGTCGGCACTGATCCTCTGTGCGGGAATCTCTCCTCTTTGCCCTCCGCACCCCTGTAGCTGCACTCTCCTCCGTGGCTCTGAAGCTTCCCCCCTCCGCCACCCGCAGTCTCCGCCCATGAAGGGGCTTCCTAGTGTGTGGAAACCTTTCCTCCTTCACGGCTCCCTCCCACTGGTGCAGGTCCCATCCCTATTCTTTTGTCTCTGGTTTTTCTTTTTTCTTTTACCCTACCCATGTACGTGGGGAGTTTCTTGCCTTTTGGGAGGTCTGAGGTCTTCTGCCAGCATTCAGTGGGTGTTCTGTAGGAGCAGTTCCACGTGTAGATGTATTTCTCATGTGTCTGTGGGGAGGAAGGTGATCTCTGTGTCTTACTCTTCCACCATCTTCCGAGATTCCCCTCCACTGCTTTTAAAATGAGAGGTTAGCAGGTTCCTGTTTGTCTGAGGGAGAGACATTAGCTTATTCCTCAAGGCTGTTCATTACAAACCCACTCCCAAGAAATGGCTCAGGTGAAATGCTGTCAGGGTATACATTCTTTTTCTTTGTTTCTTTTGTTTTTTTTAATTGAAGAATTGTTGGCTTATAATATTACATTAGTTTCAGATGTACAACATAATGATTCAGCATTTGAGTATATTACAAAATGATCACCTTGATGAGTCTAGTAAACATCTGTCCCCATCCACAGTTACTGCAATATCATGAACCGTATTCTTTATTCTGTATATTAAATTCTTTTCAATTTTTATCATATAACTGGAATTTTGTACTTCTTGTACCCTTTCACTTGTCTTGTCCATGACCCACTCCCCTCCCCTTATGCAACCACCAATTTTTTCACTGTGTCTGTAAGATTTGTTTTGTTGTGTTTATTTTGTTTTTAGATTACACATGTAAGTGAGATCATGTGGTATTTGTCTTTCTCTATGTGACTTACTTCACTGAGCATAATACTCTCTAGGTCCATCCATGTTGTCAAAATGTCAAGATTTTATCTTTTTATGGCTGAGTAATATATAACTGTATATGTACATTTGTATACACATATATATGAATATATCTACATATATGTATAGATACATGTATATATGTATACATGTGTATATGTATGTGTGTATATGTGTATGTGCATTGTGTATATTCATATGTATGTATGTGTATATATGTATGTGTGTGTGTATGTATATATATATATATCACTTATCCATTTGTCTATCATTGAACATTTAGGTTTCTACCATATATTGGCTATTGTAAGTTATGTTGCAATTAACACAGGGGTGCATGTATATCTTTAAATTCGTTTTTTGCTTTGTTTTGTTTTCTTTGGATAAATAACCAAATGTGGAATTGCTAACTCATATGGTAGTTTTTTTTATGTTTTAAGAACCCTCCATAATGTTTTCAATAGTTGGCTGCGCTGATTTACATTCTTAGCAACAGTGCAGGTGAGTGCTCTTTTCTTCACATCCTCAGCAACACTTATTAATTGTTGTCATTTTGATTATAGCCATTCTGACACCTGTAAGGTGATCTCTTTTTGTGGTTTTGATTTGCATTTCCCTCCTGATGATTAGGGATGTTGAGCATGTTTCCATGTGATTTTTAGCATCTTTTTTTTTTTGGCAAAATGTGTACTCAGATCCTCTACCCAATTGTTTTTATTTTATTTATTTTTAAAAAGTATAATTTATTTACAATATTATATGAGTTTCAGGTGATCTGGGATTTTTTACAGATTACACTTGATTAAATGATTTTACAAGAGAATGGCTATAATTCCCTGTCTTATACAATATATCTTTGTTGCTTATCTGTTTTATACAAAGTAGTTTGTACCTCTTAAGCCCATACCCCTAATTTGCCCCTCCCCCCTTACCTGTCCCCAATGGTAACCACTAATTTGTTTATAGATCTGTGAGCCTGTTTCTGTTTTGCATATACATTCATTTGTATTATTTTTAGATTCCACATATAAATGATATCACACAGTACTTGTCTTTCTCTGACTTACTTCATTAAGCATAATATTCTCGAGGTCCATCCACGATGCTGCAAATGGCAGAATTTCATTTTTTATGGCTGTGTATTATTCCACCGTACATATATACCGTATCTTCTTTATCCATTTGTCTGTTCATGGGCATTTCGGTTGCTTTCATATCTTGGCCATTGTCAATAGTGCTGTTATGCATATTGGGGTTTATGTATATTTTTGAATTAGTGTTTTCATTTTTTTCCTAGATAGGTACCCAGGAGAGTTATTGATGGATCATATGGTAGTTCTACTTTTACTTTTTTGAGAAACCTCCATCCTATTTTCCATAGTGCCTGCAACAATTTACAATTCTACCCACAGTGTACAAAGGTTCACTGTTCTCCACATCCTCTCGAAAATTTTGTATTTGTAGACATTTTGATGAGAGCTATTTTGACAGGTGGGGGTTGATATCTCATTGTTGCTTTGAATTGAACTTCTCTAATAATTAGTGATGTTGAGCACGTTTTCATCTGCCTTTTAGCCATCTGTATCTTCTTTGGAAAGATGTCTATTCATGTCTCCTGACCATTATTGATTGTGTTGTTTGTTCATTTCATATATGTGTGTTATTGAGTTGTATGAACCATTTATATATTTTGGATATTAACCTTTTGTCAGTCATATCATTTGCAAATATTTTCTTACACTTTGCACTGTGAATTTTGATTTTGTTGCTGGTTTTCATGGCTGTGCAAAAGCTCTTACACTTTATTTAGCTTCCACTTGTTTATTTTTGCTTTTATTTCTTTTGACTTAGAGGCCAGATCCCCAAAACTATTGCTACAATTTATGTCAAAGAATGTTCTGCCTATGTCCTCTCCTAGGAGTTTTATGGTTTGGTGTATTACCTTTAGGTCCTTAATCCATTTTGAATTTTGTGTCTGGTGTGAGGAATTGTTCTAAATTCCTTATTTTACATGTAGCCCTCCACTTTTCCCAACACCACTTATTGAAGAAACTGTCTTTCTCCATTGTATATTCTTGCCACCTTGGTGGTAGACTTATTCACCATAAGTGTGTGAGATCCTTTCTGGGCTCTCTATTCTATTCCCTTGATATATGTGTCTGTTTCTGTGATTATTATTGTAGCTTTGTAGTCAGGGAGCATGCTATCTCCAGCTTTGGTCTTTTTTTCTTAAGATTGCTTTGGCAGTGTGGGTGTTTTGTAGCTCTATATTTATTTGGGGATTATTTGTTCTGTGTGTGAACATTGTCATGGGTATTTTGATAGGGATTGCTTTAAATCTGTAGGTTGCTTTGAGTAATAGGACTATTTTAAAAAAGATTAATTCTTCTGATCCAAGAGCATGAGATATCTTTTCATTTGTTTGCATCATCTTCAATTTCCTTCATCAATGTCTTATAATTTTTAATATATAAATCTTTCACCTCCATGGTTAAATTTATTCCCAGATATTTTATTATTTTTGGTACAATTGTAAATTTTTTTCTTAATTTCTCTGCTAGTTTGTTATTAGTGCTGAGAAAAATAACAGATTTCTGTATATTAATTGCATATATTTCAATGAAAATAAAAACAAAAATTAACAAATGGGACCTAATTAAACTTAAAAGTTTTGCACAGAAAAGGAAACCATAAACAAGATGAAAAGACAACACTCACAATGGGAGAAAATATTTGCAAATGAAGTAACTGACAAAGGATTAATCTCGAAAATATAAAAACAGCTCATGTAGCTCAATATTAAAAAAAAAACAACTCAATCAAAAAATGGGTGGAAGACCTAAATAGGCATTTTTCCAAAGAAGACGTACAGATGGCCAACAGGCGCATGAAAAGATGCTCAACACCATTAATTATTAGGGAAATGCAAATCAAAACTACAATGAGGTATCACCTCACACCAGTCAGAATGGCCATCATCAAAAAATCTACAAACAATAAATGCTGGAGAGGGTGTGTAGAAAAGAGAGCCCTTTTGCACTGTTGGTGGGAATGTAAATTGATACATCCGCTATGGAGAACAGTATGGAGGTTCCTTAAAAAACTAAGAGTAGAGCTACGTTATGATACAGCAATCCCACTACTGGGCATATACCCAGAGAAAACCATAATTGCAAAAGACACGTGCATGCCAATATTCACTGTGACACTATTTACAATAGCCAGGACATGGAAGCAACCTAAATGTCCATCAACCGAGTAAGGGATAAAGAAGATGTGGTACGTATATACAATGGAGTATTACTCAACTGCAAAAAGGAACGAAATTGGGTTATTTGTAAAGACACAGATGGACCTAGAGAGAGTCCTACAGAGTGAGGTAAGTCAGAAAGAGAAAAACAAATATCGTGTATTAACACATATATGTGGAATCTGGAAAAATGGTATAGATGATCTCATTTGCAAAACAGAAATAGAGACACAGATGTAGAGAACAAACGTATGGACACCAAGGGGGGAAAGGGGGGATGGGAGAAACTGGGAGATTGGGATTGACAGATAAACACTATTGATACTATGTATGAAATAGATAACTAATGAGAACCTACTGTATAGCACAGGGAACTCTGCTCAGTGCTCTGTGGTGACCTAAATGGGAAGGAAATCCAAAAAAAGGGGATATATGTATACGTATAGGTGCTTCACTTTGCTGTATAGTAGAAACTAACACAACATTGAAAAGCAACTATACTCCAAAAAAGTTAATTAAAAAAAAAGAAACAAATTGTGTATACTTCAAATTTACTGAGTTTATTTATGCTAATAATTTGTTGGTGAGATCTTTAGGGTTTTCTCTACATACTATCATGTCATCTGCAAAGAGTGACAGTTTTACTTCCTTTACAAGTTAGATCCTATTTTGTATTTTTGTCTTTGGCTGTGGCTAGAACTATTAATCCTGTGTTGAATAAAAGTGGTGAGAGTGGGCATCCTTGTCTTGTTCCTATTCTTAGAGGAGATGCTTTCAGCTTTTCACCATTAAGTATGATGTTAGGTCTGCTTTTGTCATATATGCCCTTTATATTTATTTATTAATTAATTCATTCAGGCCGCACCGCACAGCATGGGGGACCCTAGTTCCCTGACCAGGGATTGAACCCACACTGCCTGCAGTGGAATTGTGAATTTCCAACCACTGGACTGCCACAGAAGTCCCTGTACTTTATTATAAAAAGATATGTTGCCTCTATACCCACCTTGTTGAGAGTTTTTATCATAATTCAGATGTTGAATTTTGTCGAATTTTGCCAGATCATTTGCTGGAGATATGAAGATGATCATATTATTTTATCCTTTGTTCTGGTAATCTGGTGTGTCACTTAATTGATATGCATAGACTGAGTCATTCCTGCATTGCTGAGATGATCCATTTGATCATGGTGTATGGTTCTTTTAGTGTATTGTTGAATTCAGTTTACCAGTATTTTGCTGAGGTTTTTTGCATCTATGTTCACCAGGGATATTGGCCTGTAATTTACCTTTTTTGGTAGTGTGTTTATCTGGTTTTCATATATGGGTGATGGTAGCCTCAGAAAATAAGTCTGGAAGCACTCCTTCATCAATTGTTTGGAATAGCTTGAGACGGACAGATGTTAACTGTCCTTTAAATGTTTGGTAGAATTTATTAGTAAAGCCACCTGGTGCTGGACATTTATTTATGGGTTTTTTTGATTATTGATTGATTTCATTGTCAGTAATAGATCTGTTTAGATTTTTTATTGATTGCTAACTCAATCTTAGAAGATTTATGTTTTTAGGAATTTATCCACTTCTTCTAGGTTGTCCCATTTGTTAGTGTATAATTGTTTGTCGTGATCTCTTAGGATACTTTCTATTTCTGTGGTGTCTGTTGTAACTTCATCTCTTTCATTTCTGATTTATTTGGTCCCTCTCTTTTTTAAAAAAACATACTACTATTGTCTTTTATTCTTTACAGAAGCTTAATAAGTGTTTGATCTACTACCCTTACTCTATGTATACTTTTTGCAGTGAGATTTTTACTTTTGTTTGTTTTCTGATTACTATCAATAATTAGTGAGACTTCTTTTAAGCTTAAGTAAATTCTTGCAACATTGCTTATAAGGCTGTTTTCTTAGTGATGAACTCTTCTAGCTTTTGCTAGTCTGGGAAACTCTTGATCTCTCCTTCAATTCTTTTTTTTTTTTCATAAATCTATTTATTTATTTTTGGCTGCATTGTGTCTTCGTTGCTGCATGCAGGCTTCTCATTGTGGTGGCTCCTCTTGTTGCAGAACATGGGCTCTAGGTGCACAGGCTTCAGTAGTTGTGGCTCGTGGGCTCAGTAGCTGTGGCTCACGAGCTCTAGAGCACAGACTCAGTAGTTGTGGCTCACAGGCGTAGCTGCTTCGCAGCATGTGGGATCTTCCCAGACCAGGGCTCGAACCTGTGTACCCTGAATTGGCAGGTGGATTCTCAACAACTGTGCCACCAGGGAAGCCCTCTCCTTCAATTCTGAATCATAATCTTGCTGGTAGAGTATTCCTGTTGTAGCCTTTTTCCTTTTAGCCCTTTGAATATATCCTGTCATTCCTTCCTAGTCTGCAAAGTCTGCTGAAAAGTCAGCTGACAGCCTTATGGGAATACCTTGAACATAACTAGATGCTTTTATTTCACTGCTTCTATGATCCCACTTTACCTTAAATTTTTGGCACTTTATAATATGTCTTGGTGTGGACCTGTTTGTCTTCATTTTGTTTGGGACTCTGTGTTCCCTGGACCTGGATGTGTGTTTCCTTCCCCAGGTTAGGAAAGTTATCAGTTACTATATTCTCTAATAAGTTCTCTGCCCCTTTCTCTCGTCTCCTCTTTCTGGGACCCCTGTAATGCTCATGTGAATATTCTTGATGTTGTCTCAGAGGTCCCTTTACCTATAGTCTTAATTCTTTTTTCTCTGTGCTATTCAGCTTGGGTGATTTTCACTACTCTGTTTCCCATTTCACTGATCTGTTCTTCTGTATCATATAATATAATGTTGCTCCCCTCGTGTGTGTGTGTGTGTGTGTGTGTGTGTGTGTGTGTTTTAATATCATTTATTGTATTTTTCAGCTGTTTGGTTCTTTCTGACATTTTATTACTCTTTGTTGAAATTCTCACTATGTCCATGTATTCTTCTCCTGACTTGGGTGAGCATCTTTATAATCATTAGTGTGAACACTTTTTTTTTCTGGGTAGAATGCTTATCCCTGTTTTATTTAGTTCTTTTTCTGATGTTGTGTCTTGTTACTTCATTTTTAACATATTCCTCTATTTCCTTCTGTTTCCTAATTCTCTATGCATTTCTATTCATTAGGTTCAGGTTGCTACATTCCTGGGTCTTGGAGAAGTGGCCTTATATAGGAGATGATTGATAGGGCCCAGCAGCACATTGTCCTCTGGCCAGCAGAGCCACATGCTCCAGGGATGTCCCCTGTGGGGGTTGCACACATCTTTCTCTTACGGCAGGGCCACCTACTGTGGACAAGCTGGTAGGCAGTGTTGGACTCTGGCCTGAATGGCTGTGAGGCCCTGCAGTATGTGATTACCATGGGGGTGCTGGTAGCTAAGGCAGCCCTCCATTATGGGTGGCTGTGTGGTGCTCTGGGTGCACAGGCAGACAGGGTAGGCCCCCAGTGTGTCTGGTTGTGAGGCCTTGTGGTGCAGGAGTGCTATGGGCATGGTGGTAGATGGGGCAGGCCCCTGATTCTAATCAGTTCCAGGGAAGACTCTAAAATGTTGCTTGCCAATGTCTTAGTTCCTAGCAGGAGTCCCAGCTGCCTCTTGCCTTTCCAAGAAGCTCTCCGAGATTAGCAAGTGGGCCTGACCCAGGTGTCTTTCACACTACTGGCTCTGCACAGGGACTGAGAATGTGTGAGATTTGTGTGTGCCCAATGAGAGCAAAGTCTCTGTTTTGTTTAGCCTCCAGCTTTCCTGAAAGTAAGCCCTGCAGGTTTTCAGAGCCAGACCTGCTGTGTTCTTTTCTTCCCAGTGCAGGATCCCTGGGCTGAGCAGCCTGATGTAGGGCTAGGACCCTTCCCTCCATGTGGAGGACCTATGCAATTGTGATTATCTTCCAGCTGTGGGTCACTGTGCTCGAGGTGTGCATTCCAACTAGATTGTTTCCAGCCCTCCTACCTGCCTTGTGGTTTCTCCTTCCTTATATCTTTAGTTGCAGAAAACTTTCCCTGCTAGTCTTCAGGTCATTGTCAGAGATAATTTCCGTGTAAGTTGTAATTTGGCTGTGTCCGTGGCAGGAGTGGAGCTCAGTATCTTCCTACTCTATCATCTTGATCCTCTCTCAAGAATTTTTAAAAATACATCCATTTATTACTGTAAACATAACTCTTTGAATTGCATTGTTTTTCCTGTATTCCATAAATTTAGGTAATTTGTGTTTCCAATTTTGTCTAAGAATTTTTTTTAACATCTTTATTGGGTGTTTAAGAATTTTTTAAAATTTCCCTTTTGATTTATTCCTGTATGCATTGGCTATTCAGGAGCTTATTGTTCAATTTCTACATGTTATTGAATTTTCAATTATTCTTTTTAATGTTGAATTTCAGTTTTATACCATTGTGGTTGGAAATGATACTTGATATGATTTCAATATTCTTGGATTTTTGAAGACTTGTTTTGTGGCTTAACATAGGATCTACCCTAGGAAATGTTCTACGTGTACTTAAGAAGAATGGAAATTTTGCTGCTGTTGAGTGGAATGTACTGTATATGTCTGGTAGGTTCATTTGATATCAAGTGTGTGTTCAAGTTCAGTGTTTCTTGATTGATATTCTGTCCAGATGATCTATACAGTGTTGAAAGTTGGGTATTGATATTTCTTACCATTATTTTATTTCTGCACATTTTCTCCTTCATTTGTGTTAATATTTTCTTTATATGTTTAGAGGCTCCAATGCTGGACATGTACATATTTATAATTGTCATAAATTCCTGATGAATTAATCCCTTTATCATTATATGATAACCTTCTTTCCATTGAGAGGTTTGACTTCAAGTCTTTTTTGCCTGACAATAGACTAGTCAGGCAAGTATCATTTTCATGGAGTATCTTTTTTCCAATCATTCAATTTTATGGTATATATGGATTTAAAGTTAACATGAATCTCTTATACACAGTATATAATTGAACTTTCTTTAATCCATTCAGCCACCCTATGGATTATTTAAATTGAAGTATAGTTGATTTACAATATTACATTGGTCTCAGGGGTACAACATATGGATTGAATATTTTTATAGATCATGATCCACTAAAGTGATTATAAAATAATGGCTATATTTCCCTGTGTTGTACTATATATCCTTGTTTGTTTATTTCATACATAGGTGTATTGGATTTAGAGAAACAAACTACTGTATTTCCCTCCACCCTTCACTCGCCTCACCAGTAACCACTAATTTGTTCTCTGTGAGTCTATTTCTGTTTTGTTACATACATTCCTTTCTTGCATGTTAGATTCTACAGAGAAGTGAGAACATAGAGTATTTGTCTTTCTCTAACTTATTTAAGTAAGTATAAATATTCTAGGCCTATCCACGTTGTTGCAAGTGGCAGAATTTGATCATTTTTAATGGCTGAGTAATAGTCTATTGTGTATACATACCACATCTTCTTTATCCACTCATCTGTTGATGGACATTTAGTTTGCTTCCATATGTTGGCAATTGTAAATAATGCTGCTATGAACATTGGGATGCGTGTATCTTGTCAAATTGGTGTCTTCATATTCTTTGGACATATACCAAGCAGTGGAATTGCTGGCTAATATGATAGTTCTACTTTTAGCTTTTCTCAGGACCTCCATATTCTTTTCATAGTGGGTGTACCAATTTACAATACCACCAACAGTGCACTAGGGCTCCCTTTTCCATGTCATGAACATTTCATATTTGTAGACTTTGGAATAATAGCCACGTTGAGAGGTGTGACATGACTTCTCATTATGGGTTTTCTTGTGGGTCATTCATTAAATTTAATTTACAAAAGAAGGTGATATGCTGCATGTGATCTCCAGGTTTAGTTTGCTAATGCCTGGTATAGGTTAATTTGGGGAGAATTAATACCTTTACAATGTTATTTATTGCTTACATTTTTCAGGTTGACATTTAATGATTGGTAACAGATTTAAAATTTTTTCTCCCTGAAGGATATCTGAAGTCTGTTGGTTTGTTTCTGTTTCATAAATTTGTTCATTTCTATCACTTTTTCGACTCCACTATAAGTGACATCATATGATATTTGTCTTTTTCTATCTGACTTACTTCACTTAGAATGAAATAATGCCATTTGCAGCAACTGGAATGGACCTAGAGATGATCATGCTTTTTCATTTCTGAGTAATATTTGATTGTGTACATGTACCACTTTTTCATTATCCATTCATCTGTTGATGGACATTTTGGTTGCCTCCATGTCTTGGCTATTGTAAATAGTGCTGCAGTGCATGTTTGGGTTTGGGTGCATTTGTCATTTTGAATTCTGGCTTTCTGAAGATTTACGCCCAGAAGTAGGACTGCTGGATGATATGGTAGCTCTATTTTTACATTTTAAAGGCATCTCCATACTGTGCTTTATAGTGGCTGTTACCAGCTTACATCTCACCAACAGCACAGGAGGGTTCCCTTTTCTCCATGTCCTCTCCAGCATTTATGGTTTGTAAACTTTTTGATGATGGCCATTCTGACTGTGCAAGGTGATACCTTGTTGTGGTTTTGATTTGCATGTGTCTAATAATTCGAGATGCTGAGCATCTTTGCATGTGTTTTTTTTTAGACACTGTGGGAAAAAGTTACAGTTGACAATGGCTTTTTGAAAGTCTGACTATTTTGAATTTTTGTCCGATAGCTAACACAGGACATTTGTTAAAGGGCAGGTGTCATTTACACCCTGGCAGTCCTTGTGAATATTAAGTGCCCATAAGCACATGTTTTTAAGTTGCTGTTGTGGAAATGGGCACAGGCGGTAGGATTTCCTTCATGCCCCTCTCTGGTTACTTGGGTAACCAGACCCACTGTGGAAGATGGGCTCCTGGATTGTAAATTAGTGTGGGCTGTGGCAGGACAGACACCCAAAATCTTCTGTTTTGTTACTTCTTGTTTTTGTTTTAATTTTTCTTTTCTTTTCTTTTTTTTAAAATAAATTTATTTATTTATTTTTGGCAGTGTTGGGTCATCGTTTCTGCGCAAGGGCCTTCTCTAGTTGTGGCGAGTGGGGGCCACTCTTCATCGCGGTGCGCAGGCCTTTCACTGTCTCGGCCTCTCTTGTTGCGGAGCACAGGCTCCAGATGCGCAGGCTCAGTAGTTGTGGCTCACGGGCCCAGTCGCTCCGCGGCATGTGGGATCCTCCCAGACCAGGGCTCGAACCCGTGTTCCCTGCAATGGCAGGCAGGTTCTCAACCACTGCGCCACCAGGGAAGCCCTAATTTTTCTTTTTTATTGAAGTAAATTTGATTTAAAATATTCTGTTTGTGGTAGGCGTACAGAATCTTGTTCAGTTATGTATATTCATATGTCTATTCATCTTCAGATTTTTTTTTCCATATAGGTTATTAGAGAGTGTTGAATAGACTTCCCTTTGTTATACAGTAGGTCCTTGTTAATAATCTATTTTATATGTATTAGTGTGTAAATATTTTTCCCAGCCTCCTGATTTATTCCTTCTGCCCACCTTTCTCACTGGGTAACCATAAGTTTGTTTTCTACATCTGTGAGTCTGTTTCTCTCTCTTTTATTTTATTTGTTTGGCTGTACTGCGAGGCATGCGTGATATTAGTTCTCCCAACACCAGGGATCAAACGCATGCCCCCTGAAGTGGAAGCCCGGATTCTTAACCATTGGACAACCTAGAAAGTCCCTGTTTCTCTCTTGTGAATTAGTTCATTGGTATCAATTTTTAAATTTCAGCTATAAGTACTATCATATGATATTTGACTTTCTCTTTCTGACTTACTTCACTTAGTATGATTATCTCTAATTCTATCCATGATGCTGCAAATGGCATTCCTTCATTCTTTTTCATTTCTGAGTAATATTTCACTGTGAACATGTACCACTTCTTTATCCATCCATCTGCTGATGGATATTTGGGTTGCTTCCATGTCTTAAACATTGTAAATTGTGCTGCAGTACACATATGGGTGCATGTGTGTTTTCCAATTCTGGTTTTCTCCTGTTACATGCCTGGGAGTGGGACTGCTGGATCATAGGGTACCTCTAATTATACCTTGTAAAGGCACTTCCATACTGTTATTTATAGTGGCTGTTACCACGTTAGATCCCAACAGCAGCATAGGAGGGTTCCCTTTTTTCTACAACCTCTCAAGCATTTATTGTTTGTAGACTTTTCGATGATGGCTATTCTTACTCATGTGAAGTGATCCCTCATTGTAGTTTTGATTTCCATGATGCTAATAATACAGGAATTAGAGCATCTTTTCAAGGGCTTTTCTTTTAAACAGTGTAAAATTTACCTATTGAAATAGGATCTTGAAAGTCTGTTCCTTTGGAATTTATTTTGCTTACCTATCCCTGGACATTTCCTGATTGTGCGTGTCATTTAAAGCCCAATAGTCCTTGTGAATATTAAGTACCCATAAGCATCGTTTTTAAAGTTGCAGTTGCAGTAAAGGGCAACAAGGTAGCGGAACTTATTCATACTCAATTTGATTGCTAGGGAAAACAGAGGCTTAGTGGAATTCCTCTTCCTAGGTTGTAAATTGGATTGTAAAGTGCCAGGACAAATACCCAAAATCTTGTGTCACATTACTTCTTGTTGAATTTACTTTTTATTTCTTATCAGAGTAAATTTGATTACAATGTTATATTTGTTCTAGGTGTACAGAATCTGGTTCATTCATATGTATACATATATCTAGACAGGTTTAGATTATTTCCCATGTTGGTTATTAGAGAGAGTTGAGTAGACCTCCCTTGGCATCCAGTAGGTCCTTCTTGATTATATATTTTATGTGAATTATTAAATGCATGTTAACCCCAACATCCTAATTTTTCCATTCCTTTCATCTTTTTCAAAGTCTGTATGGGTCTTTCTCAGTGGAAATATGTTCATGGGTATCAATTTTTAGATAACACTAGTAAATGATATCATCGGATATTTGTCTTTCTTTTTGTGACTTACTTTATGTAGTATGATTACCCCTAGGTTCATCAGTGGTGCTGTAAAAGGCATTGTTTCATCTTTTCCATGGCTAATATTCGATTGTGTATATGTACCACTTCTTTGTCCATTCATCTGTACTTGGACATTTTGCTTGTATCCATATCTGGCTATTGTAAGTATCACTGAAGAGCACTTTTGGTTACCTGTGTCTTTCTGAATTCTGGTGTTCTCGGGTTACAGGCCCATTAGTGGTTTGGCAGGATCACATAGTAGCTCAATTGTTAACTTTTAAAGGCACCTTCATTCTGTTCTGATTAGTGGCTGTTATCAGTTTACATCCTAGCAACAGCATAGGGTGTATCCATTCTCGGAAACCCATTCAGCATTTATTGTTTGAAGACATTTTTTTCTGATGGTCATTCAGACTATTGTGAGGTGATGCCTTTTTGTAGTTTAAATTTGCATTTCCCTAATAATTCTTGATGTTGAACATTTTTTCATGTCCTTTAAAAAAAAACACTGTGAGGAAATTTACCTCTTGAATTGTCTTCTCCAGATTTTCTACTGTTTTGCATATTAATGTCCATTCCTGACCGCAGGATATTTTTTGAGGGCAGGTGTCATTTAAAGCCCTCCAGTCCTTGTGAATATTAAGTGACCAATAGCACTGGGATTAAAGCTGCTGTTGTGGGAATTGGTCACAAGGCAGCAGATTTCTACACTCCCAGCTTTGGTTACAAGGGCAGGAGAGCCTTCCTGGAAGTTGTGTTCCTAGGTTGCAAATTGTAGTGGAATGTTCCAGGACAAACTCCCAAAAGCTTATGTCGCCTACTTAGTTTGTTTTTTAAATTTATTTTATGTTTTTCATTGGAGTAATGTTTTTTTAAACTAGGTCCTTACTCTATGTACAATTTCCCCTTTCTTCTTTGCCTTTAATATTTATTTATTTATTTATTCACTTATTCATTTATTTATTTATTTATGGCTGTGTTGGGTCTTCGTTTCTGTGCGAGGGCTTTCTCTAGTTGCGGCAAGCAGGGGCCACTCTTCATTGTAGCGCACTGGCCTCTCACTATCGCGGCCTCTCTTGCTGTGGAGTACAGGCTCCAAATGCGCAGGCTCAGTAGTTGTGGCTCACGGACCTAGTTGCTCTGCACCATGTGAGATCCTCCCAGACCAGGGCTCGAACCCGTGTCCCCTGTATTGGCAGGCAGATTCTCAACCACTGGGCCACC
This sequence comes from Delphinapterus leucas, assembly GCF_059928025.1. Taxonomy (NCBI): domain Eukaryota; kingdom Metazoa; phylum Chordata; class Mammalia; order Artiodactyla; family Monodontidae; genus Delphinapterus; species Delphinapterus leucas. The sequence goes on along the minus strand of NW_028322240.1, from coordinate 12,887,815 downwards.
AGAGAAGCCCCTATCGGAGTAAATTTTATTAGAGTGTTGTGATTCTCTAGGTGTACCAATTCTGATCAATTTTTCATACATGTATCTGTTCATCTTTGGATCCTGTTACCAGGTAGGTTATTACAGAGTGTTGAGTAGACCTCCCTTTGTATTTGGTAGGTGTTTGGTGATTATGTATTAGTGATTATATAATTTATATATATTATAAGTTTATCTACATATAACATACATTAGTGTATGTATGTTAACCCCATAATCCTAATTTATCCACCCTCCCACCTTTCATTTTGGTTAACCATTAGTTTGTTTTATATGTCTCTGAGTGTCTTTTCCTTTGGAAATATGTTCATTGGTACGAATCTTAAGATAACATCTATAAATTATAGGATATATATCATACACTTTTGACTTAACGTAATATGATTATTTCTAGACTCAACTGTAGTCATGAAAACGGCATTGTTCATTTTTTTCAAAAGCTAATCTTCCATTAGGTACATGTACCACTTATTCTTTGTCCATTCATCTGTTGATTGACATTTTGGCTGCTTCCATGTCTTGCCTATTTTGAATATTGCTGCAGGACAGCTTTGTCAGCCTGTGTCTTCTTGATTTGGCTCTTAGGTGACAGGCCCAGTGGTGGGCGTGCTGGATCAAATGGCATCTCAATTTTTACTTTTAAATGCATCTCCTTTCTGTTCTCATTGCTGACTCTTACCACTTTACATCTCAGCAGCAGCTAGAGGGTACACAGTTCTCTAAAACCCTTTCAGAATTTATTGTTTGTAGACATTTTGCTGATGGTCATTCGACGGGTGTGACTCGAAAACTTTTCGTAGATTAGATTTGCATGAGTCTAATAATTCCTGATGTTGAGCTTTTACCCATTTTCCTTTTTTGAAAAAAAAGGGTCTAAAACTTACCTCTTCATACTATCTTGTTGAAAAATTTGCCAGTTGTGAATTTTTTTGGCCGTTCCCTACCTCAGGACATTTTTTGAGGGCAGGTGTGCTTTACAGCCCTTGTGAATGTTAAGTGACCGTTACCTGTGGGTTTAAAGCTGCTCTTGCGGGAAACGGCCACAAGGTGGCAGCATTTCTACCTTTCCAACTCTGGGTTTTTGGGCAACAGAGCCTTCCTGGAAATCGTGTTAGTAGGCTGCAAGTTAGAGTGGAACGTGCCAGGGCAAACACCAAAGAGCTTATATCTCCTTACTTCTTGTTTGTTTTTTAAATTTAATTTTTATTTATTATCACAGCAAATTTGATAAAAATGTTGTTTATGTATACAGAATCTGATTCATTATATCTATGTATCTAAATATTTATCTTTGGATCCTTTCCCGTGTAGGTTATTACAGTGTTGAGTACACCTCTCTTGGTATTCCATAGGTATTTTGTGATATGTATTTCATATGTATTAGTACATGTCTGTTAACCCCCATATTCTAATTCATCCATTCCTTACACTTTTCCATGTGATTAAACATAATTTTGTTTTCTTAATCCATGCGTGTCCTTCTCTTGGAAATAATTTCATGGGTATCAATTTTTAGGTAACACCTATAAGTGGTATCATAGGATATCTGTTTTTCGGTTTCTTCCTTACTTCAAATTGGGTGTTTATCTTTAGGACCTTCTATGGTGGTGCACATGGCACTGTTTCATTCTTTTCCATGGCTAATATTCCATGTGTACATGGACCAGTTATTCGTGGTGCATTTTTCTGTTGATGGACATTTTGGTTTCTTCCAAGTCTTGGCTATGTTAAATGTTGCTGCAGAGCAGGATTGCCAGCCTGTGTCTTTTTGATTCTAGTCTGCTTAGGTCATAGGCGCATCAAAGGGCCTACCAGATCACATGGTAGCTCAACTTTTACTATTTAAACGCACCTTCATTATGTTCTCGCTACTGGCTGTTACCAGTTTACATCCCTCCAGAAGCTAGAGGGTACACAGTTCTCTAAAACCCCTTCAGCATTTATTCTTTGTAGACTTTTTGCTGCTGATCATTCTGACGGCTGTGAGCTGAACGTTTCTGTAGATTGGATTTGCATGGCTTTATTAATTCCTGATGCTCAGCATTTTTTCATACCCTCTTTTTTTAAAAAAAATAAAAAGAAGGAAAAGACAAACTGTGCATAAAATGTGCCTCTTGATATTGTGTTCTTGAAATGTGGAGGTCTTTTGAAATTCTTGGTCGATTTACAACCCCAAATTTGTTTTGAGGGCAGGTGTCATTTACAGGCCTGCAATTGTTTTGAATATTAAGTGACCATTAGTGCTGGGTTTAAAGCTTCTGTTGTGTGAAATGGCCACAAGGCGGCAGCACTTCTCCTTAAAAAATTTGGTTATTAGGGCAACAGAGCCTTAAGGGAAGTCGTGTTCTAGGTTGTAAAAAAGAATGGAATGTGCCAGGAAAAAGGCTTTTAACTTTATGTCTCACTACTTCTTGTTCGTTTTATTAATTTAATTTTTATTTTTTATCACAGCATGTTTGATTACAATGGTTTCTTTGTTCTGCCTGTGCAAGATGTGATCCTTTACACATACACATATCTATTCTTCCTTGGATCCTTTTCCCATGTAGGTTGTGATACAATATTGAGTAGTCTTCTCTTGGTATTCCGTAGATCTTTGGTGATTATATATTTCACCTGTGTTTGTATATCTCTGTTAACGCCAATATCCTAATGTATCCAATCCTCACACTTTTACATTGGTGAAACATAAGTTTGTTTAATGAATCTGTGATTGCCTTTCTCTGTGGAAATATCTTCACTGGTATCAATTTTTAGGTAACACCTATAAGTGATATGATAGGATATGTGTCTTTCCCTTTCTCACTTACTACAAGTTGCGTAATTACTTCTAGACTCATGTATGGTGCTGCAAATGGCATTGTGCTATTTTTTTCCTTGGCTAATATTCCATCTGTACATGTACCAGTTCTTCTTTGTCCACTCTTCTGTTGATGGACTTTTTGGTTGCTTCCATGTCTTGGCTACTGTAACACTGCTGCAATGCAGATTTGCCCACCTGTGTCTTTCCAATTCTGTCTTCTTAGGTTATAGGCCTAGGAGTGGGCCTCCTGGATCATATCGTAGCTCAATGTTTACGTTGTAACGGCACCTCCATTCTGTTCTCATTAGTGGCTCTTACCAGGTTAAGCCCCACTTCAAGTTGAGGGTATGCACTTCTCCACAACCACTTCAACATTTATTGTTTGTAGTTTTTTTGCTGATGGTTATTCTGACTGGTGTGAGCTGATACCTCTTTGTGGGTGGACTTGGATGCGTCTCATAATCCCCTGAAATTGAACTTTCAGGCATGTCCTTTTTCTCTTCAAACTGTGAGTACAGCTTACCTCTTCAAATGGTTTTCTTGAAGTATGTGCCACATTTTGAAGTATTTTGGTCATTACACCCCTCAAGACATTTTGAGGGCAGGTTTCATTTACAGCCCTCCAGTACTTGTGCATATGAAGTGACCATTAGTACAGGTTTTAAAGCTGCTGTTGCAGGTAACGGCCAGAGGGCAGCAGCATTTCTGCTTTCCCCAGTCTGGTAACTAGGGAAACAGTCCTTCCTGCCAGTGGTGTTCCTTGGTTATAAATTAAAGTGGAGTGTCCCTGGATAAACCCCCAAAAGCTGATGTCTCCTTACTTATGTTTGTTTTTTAAATTGAATTTATATTTTTTATTGGAGTAATATTCCATTGTGTATATGGACCACTTCTTCTTCATGCATTCCTCTGTTGATGGACATTTTCATTGCTTCCAAGTGTTGGCAATGGTAAATATTGCTGGAGTGCAGGATTCCCAGCCTGTGTCTTTTTTATTCTTATCCTCTCAGGCGATAGGCCCAGCAGTGGGTATGCTTGACTGAATGGTAGCTCAATGTTTACCCTTTCGAGGCACCTCCATTGTGTTTTCATTAGTGGCTCTTACCACGTCCCACTTAGAACCAAGGGTACGTATTTCTCCACAATCCCTTCAGCATTTATTGTTTGAAGAACTTTTGCTGATGACTATTCTGACTGGTGTGAGCAGATAGATTTTTGTAATTTGGATATGCATGTCTTTAATAATTCCTAATGTTCAGCTTTTTTCCATGCCTTTTTAAATTCTGTTAAACAAAAACAGAAAAAAACTGTAAGTACAATAAACCTCTTGAAATTGTCTTCTTGGAAGTTTCCGTCTTTTGATTTTTTTGATCGATGTTCGACGCCAGGATTTTTTTTGAAAGCAGGTGTCATCTACAGGCCTGCAATGAGTGTGAATATTTAGTGACCCTTAGCACTGGTTTTAAAGCTGCTGTTGTGGGAAACGGCCACAAGGGGGCAGCATTTCTCCATCCCCAAATCCGGTTACTAGGGCAGCAGAGCCTTTCTGGAAGTCATGTTCCCAGGTTGTAAATTAGAATGGAATGTGCCAGGAAAAACCCCCATAAGTTTATGTCACATTACTTCTTGTTCATTGTTTTAAATTTTTAAATCAGGGTAATGATTAGAATATTGTTTGTCCTAGGTGTACACAATCTGGTTCATTTGTACATTATATTTATATATATGTAGATATATCTATATATATAGATAGATATATAGATATAGATATAGATGTACAGATCCTCCTCCCATGTAAATTATTGAAGAGTGTCCCGTAGACCTCCGTTTCTATATGGTCAGTCTTTTTGACATATGTATTTAATACGCATTTGTACACGTATGGTAAACCTGATCTTAATTTATCCATTCGCTCCACCTTTCCTTTTAGATGAGCATAATTTGTTTTCTAAGTCTGTGAGTGTGTTTCTCTGTGGAAATATGTTCATTTGGGTCAGTTGTTAGATAACACCTATAAGTGATATCATAGGATACGTCTTTTGCTTTCCGACTTACCTCATGTTTTGTGATTATCTGTAGGCTCATCTATGGTGCCTCAAAGAGCAGTGTTTCATTGTTTTCCAAGGCTAATAATCCATTGTGTACATGGACCACTTCTTCTTTATCCATTCATCTGTTGATGGACATTTTGGTTGCTTCCGTATTTTGGCTATTGTGAAAATGGCTGCAGTGCAGCTGTTGCAGCCTCTGTCTTCTCGATTCTGGTCTTCTCAGTTGAGAGGTTCAGCGTTGGGCATGCTGGATGGAATGGTGGCTCGGTTTTTCTTTTATTTGTGATATGAGAGCCTCGCACTGTTGCGGCCTCTCCCGTTATGGAGCACAGTTCTCTAAAACTCTTTCAGCATGTATTGTTTGTAGTCTTTTTGCTGATGGTAGTTGACTTGTGTGAGTTGAAACCTTTTTGTAGATTAGATTTGCATGAGTCTAATAATTCCTGATGTTGAGCTTTTATCCATTTTCCTTTCTTTTGAAGAAGAGTGTGTAAACTTATCTCTTCATACTATCTCCTTTAAACATTTGCATGTCTTGAATTTTTTTGGTCATTCCCTAGCTCAGAACATTTTTTGAGGGCACGTGTCCTTTAAAGCCCTGAGTCTTTGTGAATGTTAAGTGACCATTAGTAGTGGGTTTAAGCCGCTCTTGCCGCAAACGGCCACAAGGCGGCAGCATTTCTCCATTTCCAACTCGGGGTTTTTCAGCAACAGAGCCTTCCTGGAAATCCTGTTAGTAGGCTGCAAATTAGGGTGGAATGTGCCAGGGAAAACCCCTAAGAGCTTATATCTCCTTACTCCTTGTTTGTTTTTTAAATTTAATTTTTATTTAGTGTCAGAATAAATTTGATAAAAATGTGTGTGTTCTAGGTGTACAGAATCTGGTTCATTATATGTATGTATAGATTTATTCATCTTTGGATCCTTTCCCGTGTAGGTTATTACAGAGTGTTGAGTAGACCTCTCTTGGTATTCCCTAGGTATTTTGTGATTATATATTTCATATGTATTACTACATGTCTGTTAATCCCCATATCCTAATTCATACCTTCCTTACACCTTTCCATTTGGTTAAACATAATTTTGTTTTCTGAATCTATGCGTGTCCTTCTCTTGGACAGTATTTCATAGGTATCAATTTTTAGGTAACACCTATAATTTATGTCATAGGATATCTGTCTTTCGTTTTCTTTCTTCAAGTTGGGTGATTATATCTAGATCCTTCTATGGTGGTGCCAACAGCACTGTTCCATGCTTTTCCATGGCTAATATTCCATGTGTACATGGACCAGTTATTAATTGTGCATTTTTCTGTTGATGGACATTTTGGTTTCTTCGAGGTCTTGGCTGTGGTACATGTTGCTGCAGTGCAGGATTGCCAGCCTGTGTCTTTTTTATTCTGGTCTTCTCAGATGATAGGCCCATCAGTGGGCCTACCAGATCACATGGTAGCTCAATTTTGACCTTTAAACACACCTCCATTGTGTTCTCAACACTGGCTGTTACCAGGTTACAACCCACCAGCAGCTAGAGAGTACACAGTTCTCTAAAACCCCTTCAGCATTTATACTTTGTAGACATTTTTTGCTGATGATCATTCTGACAGCTGTGAGGTGAACCTTTTTGTAGACTGGATTTGCATGGCTTTATTAATTCCTGATGTTGAGCATTTATCCTTGCCCTTTTTTTTAATAAAAAAAAGAAAGAAAGAAAAAGAATACAAAATGTGCATAAAATATGCCTCTTGAAATTGTCGTTTTGAAATATGCACGTCTTTTCAGATTTTTGCTCAATATAGGACTCAAGGATTTGTTTAGAGGGCAGGTGTCATTTACAGGCCTGCAATTATTTTGAATATCAAGTAACCATTAGCGCTGGGTTTAGAGCTGCTGTTGTGTGAAACAGCCACAAGGCGGCAGCAGTTCTCCTTTACCAAATCTGGTTATCAGGGCAACAGAGGCTCAATGCAAGTCGTGTTCTAGGTTGTAAATTAGAATGGCATGTGCCAGGAAAAAGCCCCTTAAGTTTATATCTCATTACTTCTTGTTCGTTTTTTAAATTTAATTTAATTTTTTATCACAGCAAGTGTGATTACAATGTTTTGCTTGTTCTACGTTTGCAGGATGTGGTTGTTTTACACATATACATATATCTATTGTTCTTTGGACCCTTTTCCCATGTAGGTTATGACAAAATGTTGAGTAGTCTTCTCTTGGTATTCTGTAGGTCTTTGGTGATTATAGACGTCACCTGTGTTTGTATATCTCTGCGAACCCCGATATCCTAATGTATCCAATCCGCACACCTTTCCGTTGGTGAACCATAAGTTTGTTTATTAAATCTGTGATTGCCTTTCTCTGTGAAAATATCTTCACTGGTGTCCGTTTTTAGGTAACACCTAAAAGTGATATCATAGGATATGTGTATTTCACTTTCTGACTTACTACAAGTTGCGTGATTACTTCTAGACTCATCTATGGTGTTGCAAATGGCATTGCATCATTATTTTCCTTGGCTAGTATTCCATCTGTACATGTACAAGTTCTTCTTTGTCCACTCATCTGTTGATGGACTTTTGGTTGCTTCCATGTCTTGGCTACTGTAATACTGCTGCAAGGCACATTTGCCTGCCTGTGTCTTTCCAATTCTGTCTTCTTCAGTTATAGGCCCAGGAGTGGGCCTGCTGGATAATATGGTAGCCAAATGTTTCCCTTGTAAAGGCACCTCCATTCTGTTCCATTAGTGGCTCTTACCAGGTTACGTCCCATTTAAAGTTGAGGGTATGCACTTCACCATAACCCCTTCAGCATTTATTGTTTGTAGTTTTTCTGCTAATTTTTATTGTGACTGCTGTGAGCTGATACCTCTTTGTGGTTGGATTTGCATGCATCTCATAAACCCTTGAAATTGAGTTTTCAGGCATGTCCTTTTTTTCTTCAAACTGTGAGTACAGCTTACCTCTTCAAATGGTTTTCTTGAAGTATGTGCCACATTTTGAAATATTTTGGCCATTACCTCCCTGTAGACATTTTGAGGACACGTTTCATTTACAGCCCTCCAGTACTTGTGCATATGAAGTGATGATTAGCACAGGTTTTAAAGCTGCTGTTGCAGGTAACGGCCATAGGATGGCAGCATTTCCGCTTTCCCCATTCTGGTAACTAGGGAAACAGACCTTCCTGCCACTGGCGTTCCTCGTTTATACACTAGAGCTGAATGTGCCCGGATAAACGCCCAAAGGCTGAAGTTGTCGTACACTAAACTGTAACCTAAATCGTACCTGTTCCCTAACCGTAACCCTAACCCTTACTCTTACACTAACCCTAACCCTAAACTGTAACCGTTCCCTAACCCTAACCCTAACCCAAATGTTTACCCAAAGCCTTACCCTAACCCATACACTAATACTAATCCGTACACTAACACTAACCCATACCCTAACACGTATGCCAACACTAAACCATTGTACCTTAACCTGTACCCTAAAACGTACCAATTCCCTAACCCTAACCATAACCCTAACCCTTACGCAAAACCTTACCCTACACCGTACCCTAATCCTAACCCGTACACTAACACTAACCCATACCCTAACACGTACGCTAAACCTAAACCGTTATCGTACCTTAATGGGTACCCTAAAAAGTATCCATTCCCTAACCCTAACCCTTACCCGAAGCCTTACCCTAATCCGTACCCTAATCCTAACCCATACACTAACACTAAACCGTACCCTAACACATAAGCTAAGCCTAAACCATTGTCGTACCCTAACCTGTACCCTAACCCGTACCTGCTCCCTAACCCTAACCCTAACACTATCCCTTAGCCGAAACCTTACCCTAACCTGTACACTAATCCTAATCCGTACACTAACACTAACCCATACCCTAACACGTACGCTAACCCAAAACCTTTGTCATACCATAAAATGTACCATAAACCGTACCTGTTACCTAACCCAGAACCTAACTCTAAACCAAACCCTAACCATTCCCTGAAGGCTTACCCTAACACATACCTTAATCCTAAACCATACACTACCACTAACCTGTACCCTAACACATACGCTAACCCTAAACCGTTGTCGTACCCAACCTTGTACCCTAAACTGAACCCGTTCCATAACCCTAACGCTAACACTTACCCGAAGCCTTACCCTAACCCGTACCCTAATCCAAACCCGTACACTAACACTAACCCATACCCTAACATGTACGCTAAACCTAAACCGTTGTCATACCCTAACCTGTACACTAAACCATACCTGTACCCTAACCCTAACCATAACCCTAACCCTTACCCGAAGCCTTACCCTAACCCATACCCTAATTCTAACCCGTACACTAACACTAAGCCATACCCTAACACGTACGCTAACACTAAACTGTTGTTGTACCCTAACCTGTACACTAAACCGTCTCCGTTCCCTAACCCTAATCCTAACAGTAAACCTAACCTTTACCCGAAACCTTACCCTAACCTGTACCCTTATCCTAACCCGTACACTAACACTAAACCATACCCTAACATGTACACTAACCCTAAACCAATTTCGTACGCTAACCTGTACCCTAAACCATCCCCGTTTCGTAACCCTAACCGTAAACCTAACCCTTACCCGAAGCCTTACCCTAACCCGTCCCCTAATCGTAACCCGTACACTAACACTAACCCATACACTAACACGTATGCTAACTCTAAACCGTTGTTGAACACTAGCGTGTACCCTAAACCCTCCCCTAACCCTAACCCTAACCCTAACCCATACACTAACACTGACACCCTCACACTTATGCTAACCCTAAACCGTTTTCGTACCCTAACCGGTACCCTAAACCATTCCCATTCACTAACTCTATCCCTAACCCTAACCCTTACCTGAAACCTTACCCTAACATGTCCCATTATCGTAACCCGTACACTAACACTAACACGTACCCTAACGCATACGCTAAAACAAAACCATTGTTGTACCCTAACCTGTACCCTAAACAATTCCCATTAACTAACACTAAACCTAACCCTAACCCTAAACCTAACCCTTACCCGAAGACTTACCCTAAACCGTCCCCTAAGCCTAACCCATACGCTAACACTAATCCATACCCTAACACATACGCTAACCCTAAACCGTTGTCATACCCTAATGTGTACCCTAAACCCTCCCCATTCCCTAACCCCAACCCTAAACCTAACCCTAACCCTAACCCTTACCCAAAGCCTTACACTAATCCATACCCTAATCCTAACCCGTACACTAACACTAACCCATACCCTAACATGTACGCTAATCCTAAACCGTTGTCGTACCCTAACCTGTATCCTAAACTGTCCCTGTTCCCTAACCCTAACCCTTACTCGAAGCCTTACCCTAAAGCGTACCCTAATCCTAACCCGTACACTAACACTCACCCATACCCTAACACGTACACTAACCCTAAAATGTTGTCATAGCCTAACCTGTACCATAAACCGTCCCCATTCCCTAATCCTAACCCTAACCCTTACCCGAAGCCTTACCCTAAACTGTCCCCTAATCCTAACCCGTACACTAACACTAACCTGTACCCTAACACGTACGCTCACCCTAAACCATTGTCATACCCTAAACTGTACCCTAAACCGTCCCCGTCCCCATCCCCTAACCCTAATCCTAACACTAAACCTAACACTTACCTGAAGCCTTACCATAACCTGTAACCTAATCCCAACCCGTACGCTAACACTAACCCGTACCCTAACATGTAGGCTCACCCTAAACCGTTTTTGTACCCTGAACTGTACCCTAAACCGTCCCCGTCCCCTAACCGTAACCCTAACCCTAACCCTTACCTGAAGCCTTACCCTAATCCATACCCTAATCCTAACCCGTACGCTAACACTAACCCGCACCCTAACACGTACACTAACCCTAAACTTTTGTCGTACCCTAACCTGTACCCTAAACCGTCCCCGTCCCCTAACCCTAAACCTAACCCTTACCCGAAGCTTACCCTAACCCGTCCCGTAATCCTAACCCGTACGCTAACACCAACCTGTACCATAACACGTACGCTCACCCTAAACCGTTGTCGTAGCCTAATCTGTACCCTAAACCATCCCCATCCCCGTCCCCTAACCCTAACCCAAAGCCTTATCCTAACCCATGCCCTAATCCTAACCCGTACGCTAACACTAACCTGTACCCTAACACGTACACTCACCCTAAACTGCTGTCTTACCCTAACCTGTACCCTAAACCATCCCAGTCCCTTAACCCTAACCCTAACCCTTACCCAAAGCCTTACCCTAACCCGTCCCCTAATTCTAACCTGTACGCTAACACTAACCCGTACCATAACACGTACGCTCACCCTAAACCGTTGTTGTAGCCTAACCTGTACCCTAAACAATTCCCATTCACTAAAACTAAACCTAACCCTAACCCTAAACCTAACCCTTACCCGAAGACTTACCCTAAACCGTCCCCTAAGCCTAACCCATACACTAACACTAACCCATACCCTAACACGTACGCTACCCCTAAACCGTTGTCGTACCCTAACGTGTACCCTAAACCCTCCCCATTCCCTAAACCTAACCCTTACCTGAAGCCTTACCCTAAACCGTACCCTAATCCTAACCCGTACACTAACACTCACCCGTACCCTAACATGTACATTAACCCTAAAATGTTGTCGTAGCCTAACCTGTACCCTAAACTGTCCCCGTTACCTAATCCTAACCCTAATGCTAACCCTTACCCGAAGCCTTACCCTAACCTGCAACCTAATCCTAACCCGTACACTAACACTAACCTGTACCCTAACACGTACGCTAAACATTTGTCATACCCTAACCTGTACCCTAAACAGTCCCAGGTCTCTAATCCTAACCCTAACCCTAACACTTACCCGAAGCCTTACACTAACCCGTACCCTAATCCTAACGCTTACAACAACACTAACCTCTACGCTAACACGTACGCTAACCCTAAACCATTGTCGTACCCTAAACTGTACCCTAAGCCATCACCATTCCCTAACCCTAACCCTTACCCTAACCCTAAACCTTACCCGAAGCCTTACCCTAACCCGTACCATAATCCTAACCCATACACTAACACTAACACATATCCTAACACGTACGATAACCCTAAAATTTTGTCGTACCTTAAACTGTACTCCAAACCGTCTCCGATACCTAACCCTAACCCTAAACCTAACCTTTACCAAAAGCCTTCTCCTAACCCGTACCCTACTCCTAACCCGTACACTAACAGTAACATATATCCTAACACGTACGTTAACCCTAAACCGTTGTTGTACCCTCAACTGTACCTTAAATTGTCCCCATTCTGTAACACTAACCCTAACCTTAAGCCAGCCCTAAACCTTACCCGAAGCCTTACCCTAACTGTACCCCAATCCTAACCTGTACACTAACACTATCCCGTAAACTAACACGTACGCTAACCCTAAACCATTGTCATATCCTTACCTGTACCCTAAACTGTCCCCGTTCCCTAAACTTAACTGTAACCCAAACCCTAACACTAAACCTTACCTGAAGCCTTACCCGAACCCGTACCCTAATCCTAACTAGTACACTAACACTAACTCGTACCCTAACACGCACGCTAACCCTAAACTGTTGCCATACCCTAACCTGTACCCTAAACCGTCCACGTTCCCTAACACTAACCCTAACCCTTACCCGAAGTCTTACCCTAACCCGTATCCTAATCCTAACCCATACCCTAACACGTGTGCTAACCCTAAACCGTTGTCATACCTTAACCTGTACCCTAAACCGTCCACATTCCCGAACACTGACCCTAACCCTAACCGGAAGCCTTACACAAATCCGTACCCTAATCCTAACCCGTACACTAATACTAACTGCTAACCTTACACGTACACTAACCCTAAACCGTTGTCGTACCCTAAACTGTACCCTAAACCATCCCCGTCCCTAACCCTAACCCTAACCCTTACCTGAAGCCTTACCCTAACCCGTCCCCTAATCCTAACCTGTACGCTAACAATAAACCGTACCCTAACACATACGCTCACCCTAAACCGTTGTCATACCCTAAGCTGTACCCTAAACTGTCCCCATCCCATAACCCTAACCCTAAACCTTATCCGAAGCCTTACCCTAACCCGTCCCCTAATCCTAACCCGTACGCTAACAGTAACCCGTATCCTAACACGTATGCTCACCCTAAACTGTTGTCGTACACTAACCTGTACCCTAATCCGTCCCCATCCCCTAACCCTAACCCTAATCCTAACCCTAACCCTAACCCTTACCCGAAGACTTACTCTAACCTGTCCCCTAATCCTAACCCGTACGCTAACCCTAATCCGTACCCTAAGATGTACGCTCACCATAAACCATTGTCATACCCTAAACTGTACCCTAAACCGTCCCTGTCCCCATCCCCTAACCCTAACCCTAACACTAAACCTAACACTTACCCGAAGCCTTACCATAACCCGTAACCTAATCCCAACCCGTACGCTAACACTAACCCGTACCCTAACATGTACGCTCACCCTAAATGTTTTTGTACCCTGAACTGTACCCTAAACCGTCCCCGTCCCCTAACTGTAACCCCAACCCTAACCCTAACGCCTACCTGAAGCCTTACCCTAATCCGTACCCTAATCCTAACCCGTACACTAACACTAACCTGTACCCTAACACGTACGCTAATCCTAAACTTTTGTCGTACCCTAACCTGTACCCTAAACCGTCCCCATGCCCTAACACTAGCCCTAACCCTAACCCTTACCTGAAGCCTTACCCTAACCTGTACCTTAATCCTAACCCGTACACTAACACTAACACATACCCTAACATGTACGCTAACACTAAAACTTTGTCGTACCCTAAACTGTACGCTAAACGGTCCCGGTTCTCTAACCGTAACCCTAACCCTTACCCGAAGCCTTATCATAAACCGTACCCTAATCCTAAACCATACACTAACACGTACCCTAACACGTACGCTAACCCTAAACCGTTGTCGTACCCTAACCTGTTCCCTAAACCATCCCCGTTCCCTTACCATCATCCTAAACCTAAACCTAACCCTTACCCGAAGCCTTACCCTAACCCTTCCCCTAATCCTAACCCGAACACTAACACTAACCCATACCCTAACACGTATGCTCAACCTAAACGGTTGTCGTACCCTAACTTGTGCCCTAAACCGTCTCCGTCCCCTAACCCTAACCCTTACCCGAAGCCTTACCCTAAGGTGTCCCCTAATCCTAACCCGTACGCTAACACGAAACCATACCCTAACATGTATGCTCACCCTATACCATTGTTGTAAATCTATCCTGTACCCTAAAACGTCCCCGTCCCCGTCCCCTAACCCGTCCCCTAATGCTAACCCATACACTAGCACTAACCCATACCCTAACACATACGCTCAGTGTAAACCGCTGTCGTACACTAACCTGTACCCTAAACCGTCCCCATCCCCTAACCCTAACCCTTACCCAAAGACTTACCCTAACCCGTCCCATAATCCTAACCCGTATGCTAACACTAACCCATACCCTAACACGTATGCTAACCCTGAACCGTTGTTGTACCCTAACCTATACCCTAAACTCTCCCCGTCCCCGTCCCCAACCCTTACCCTTACCCAAAGCTTTACCCTAACCCGTCCCCTAATCCTAACCCGTATGCTAACACTAGCCCATACCCTAACACGTACGCTAACCCTAAACTGTTGTACCCTAACCTGTACCCTAAACTGTCCCCGTCCCCGTCCACTAACCCTAACCCTAACCCTTACCTGAAGCCTTACCCTAACCCTTCCCGTAATCCTAACCCGTACGCTAACACTAACACATACCCTAACACGTACGCTCACCCCAAACAGTTGTACCATAACCTGTACCCTAAACCGTCCCGTAATCCTAACCCATACGCTAACACTAACACATACCCTAACACGTACGCTCACCCCAAACAGTTGTACCATAACCTGTACCCTAAACCGTCACCGTCCCCTAAACCTAATGGTAAACCTAACCCTTAACCGAAGCCTTACCCTAACACGTCACCTAATCCCAACCCGTACGATAACACTAACACGTACCCTAACACGTATGCTCACCCTAAACTGTTGTCATACCCTAACCTGTACCCTAAACCATCCCCTAACCCTAACCCTAACTGTATCCCTAACCCTTACCCGGAGCCTTACCCTAACCCGTCCCCTAATCTTAACCTGTACGCTAACACTAACCCATACCCTAACATGTATGCTCACTGTAAACCATTGTGGTACACTAACCTGTACCCTAAACCGTCCCCATCCCCTAACCCTCACCATAAACCAAACCCTAACCCTTACCCGGAGACTTCCACTAACCCATCCCGTAATCCTAAACCATAAGCAAACACTAACCCATACCCTAACATGTACGCTCACCCTTAACCGTTGTCATACCCTAACTTGTACTCTAAATCGTCCCCGTCCCCAAACTCTAAAGCTAACCCTTACCCGAAGGCTTACCGTAAACCGTCCCCTAATCCTGAACCGTACGCTAACAGTAACCCATAACCTAACACGTACGACCACACTAAACCGCTGGCGTACCCTAACCTGTACCTAAACCGTCCCCATCCTCTAACCCTAAGCCTTACCCTAACCCTAACACTTACCCAAAGCCTTACCCTAACCCGTCCCCTAATCCTAATCCGTACACTAACACTAACCAGTACCCTAACACATACGATACAAGTTAAATATCCCAGAAAGCGAAAAACGGATAAAGAAGTTGTGGTACTTATGTACTATGGAATATCACTCAGCAATGAAATCCATGTCATCAGGCCCATGGCAGAATAACGAGTGGATTCAGGTACGATGATTCTACGTGAAATAAGTCACACAGAAAAAGAAACATCATAAGATACCACAATACACGGAATGTAAACTTGGCTACACATGAACTGAATTACAGAACAGGGTCTCAAATTTAGAAAACCAGCTTATGCTTGCTTTAGGGGAAAGGTGAGTTGAAGCGCTGCATAAAACCAGAGATTGAAATTAGCACAGATACTGTTCCATAAGCCAAATATGTAATAGACAAGACCTACACCTTGCTCAACGAAATGGACTCAACACCCCATATTCATGCCTAGGTATATACCTGAATAGTAAGAATCTTAAAACCTATGGATATATATGTCTCCATAAGAGAATCAAGTGTGTGTACAGTGGAATGAACGCAGCAGTAAAAATCATCTAAATCCTTTATAAAAATAAATTTCAAAAGCAAAACACAATGACAGTGAAATAGAGAGGAATTTTTAAATAATTCATTCGGGGCTTGTGATGAAACCTGGATTTACCACATCTACACCCACAGCTGGGTGAGATATAAGGCTGGACACTTGGGGCTGATAGGATTGGTGAGATTTGGTGAACAAATGCAGACCCTTTGAGGTAATACTGCATGGTACCCATTCCAAGGGTCCCAACTCTCCAGGTTTAAGGGATTCTTCCTTCAAATAAAACATGCATGGGGAACCCAGAGTATGGTGCACCGTGTGATTGGGAATCGTTTTTAAATGCATCTCAGTTTTCGTTCCCTGGTACTCGGGTTCGCCATTCGAGATGCTTTAGTATCAAACTGCCCACTTGGAGAGCCAGTGCCTTTAACCTCCTGTTTGGCACAGTTTGCAATTTCTGTGGAAGATGAACAGGAATAGGGAGAACCAATGAGAGACTAGCCATAGGTGTCTGGACGGGTACATTTAACTCTAAATTCCCATCAGGAAGAGGAATTAACCAAAGGCTCAGTGTGCCATGCCAGAACCAGATTAGGGCCTGAAGCAATGCTGCGGCTTTGCGGCCAGCTCACAAGAAAGCAAGTTGAAGAAAGGAGCTCAGGGGCACTGTAATTCACAAACCTGCAGAGTTATAAATGACAGCTATCGTCCAAAAATATATTTAAGTAAGGCTGCGAAGAGAACTTGAAAGCGGGGCAGAATTGCAGGAAACCGATTTCAGGAGGTAGACTGGAATTGCATTTAAAGCATAGGATAAGAGGCAGAACGTCAACAGTGATGCACTTAGCCAAAAAGGGCATATGCGTTTTTTCCTGAATATATTCAGGAAAAAATGCATACGCACTTTTTGGCCAACCAAGCAAGCGTGCAATGGAAATCTGCACTACAATGAAGTCTCACTTCCCCCTGGTAAAAAGGGCCGTCTAAAAACAGTGTAAAATCCAGAAAGGAAGGACAGGCCATGGAGAACAGTGAGCCCTGGTATGCTGATGGGCGGGATGTCAATTGCCAACAGCCCCTCTGGAGAAGTGTACAGTGTATCCTGAAATATCTAAAAAACAAAACTACAGAGCCTAGGGCACTTCCACTTATGGCCCTATAGCTTAGGAATATTAAAATCAACAAGAGACAGGCAACCCAAAATTTAGGGCTGCTGTGTTTACAAGAACCTCGAGTCCAGTACAACTTAAATATCCAGATAGAAAAAAATGGATAAAGAATTTGTGCTACTTACGTACAATGGAATATCACTCAACAATGAAATCAATGTCATCAGGCCTGTAGCAGCAAATTGAGTGGATTTAAGTACGATGATTCTGAGAGAAATATGTCACACAGAGTAAGAAAATTATCATAAGATATCACTAACAGAGGGAATGTAAACTTGGCTACACATGAACTGAATTACAAAACCGAACAGAGTCTAACATTTAGATTAAACTCTTATGCTTGCTTAATGTGAAAGTTGAATTGGGGTGCTGTAGAAACCCAGAGATTTAAATTAGCACAGATACCGTACCATAAACCAAATATATAATAGAGAATACGTACTCCTTAGTCAACGAAATAGACTCAACAGTGAGGTATCACCTCACACCTGTTAGAATGGGCATCATCAGAAAATCTACAAACAACAAATCCTGGAAAGGGTGTGGAGAAAAGGAACCCTATTCCACTATTATTGGGAATGTAAATTGATACAGTCACTGTGGAGAACATTATGGAGTTTCTTAGAAAACTAACAATAGAATTACCATATGATAGAGCAATCGAACTACTGGGCATATACGCAGACAAAACCATAAATCAAAAAGAGACATTCACCACAATGTTCATTGCATCACTATTTACAATATCCAGGTAATTGAAGCCACCTAAATGCCTACAGACAGACGAATGCATAAGGAAGTGGTTCATATATAAAATGGAATATTACTAAGCCATAAAAAGGAATGTGAGTCATTTGTAGAGACGTCGATCCATCTAGAGAATGTCATACAGAGTGAAGTAAGTCAGAAAGAGAAAAACAAATCTTGTCTATTAATGCATATATGTGGAACGTAGAAAAATTGTACAGATGAACCATTTTGCAAGGCAGAAATAGAGCAACAGATGTAGACAACAAACGTATGGACACCAAGGGGGGAAAGCTCTTGGGGGGGGCAGTGGGAGGAGTTGAGAGATTGGGATTGGCATGTATACATTTATATAAAATAGATAACCAATAAGAACCTGCTGTATAAAAAAATTAAATTAAATTAAAAATTAAAAAAATAAAATTAGAAAAAGTAAAACAGAAAAAAAACTTCTTCCCTTCACATACATGTATTTACATGAATAAATTATTTCCATGCTTATATCTGTAAATACAAAAAAGAGGAATAAAATCTACCTTGAACCAAAAACGAAAAAAAAGAAAAAAAAAACAGAACCCCACTGTTACACAGAGGAAAACCATATCAGGGCACTTGCTCCAGTTGTAAACAATTCTGAAGTTGGTCAGTGGTGGGGAATCATCTCCCATTCAGTCAGCAGGCCCCACGCAACAGGCGTCCTTATTGCAAAGCTGGGGCACCGTGCCGAGGCATCTGTGAATAAACGTGAGCTGAGCCCCAGGCCAGCTGCTGCTGAACTGTTCCCACCCTTCCCAGGTAAAACACCTGAATATGTACAAGGACTTGAAAGCCAAGAGGAAGGGCCGTGGAACCAGAGGAGCCACAGCATGCTGGTCGACTTGGTGCCTGCAGGCCAGCCAGGATGGTCCTGGCCCTGGGTGCTCTTCTGGAAGCTTTCCATTTCCCTGCCTGAGATATCCCTCCTGTCCCGGCCCCCACTGCTTTCTTCCTTCCTCACCTCTGCCCAGGGAGAAATTCCAGCGGCAGCTATGGGTGACACATCCTCTTCTTTAGCAGGTGGCAGCCTGGAAACTGCTGCAGAAAGTCCAGCAGAGCCCCACTCACACTGGGCCACCCACAAAGCCGTGGCCTCTCACTCCCTCCCACCAGCCCAGCCCCGAGACTGCTGACAGGGCAGAGAACATGGCGTCAGGCACAGCTGCAGGGACTCTTGCTGCCTGGAGTGGTGTTTATATTTATCTCAACCCAGGCAGCCTGGGGAGGGCTGGCCGGCACGGTCAGGCTGCTGAGGTCAGCCAGTCATCACCCCTCAGGGGCTCACAGTTATAGAAAATGGAACTTGCTGAACCGGCCAGGTCCAAGGAACAGGTGTGGGCTCCTGAGAGTCAGGATAGACAAGGGGCTGCAGCTCTGGCTTGTTTTCTAATTATATTATCTGGCCCATGAGTGGGAGACAACTTCAAGAAAACCCTCTCCTAATGAGAGGAACCCAGGAGTCAGGGAGAGGAGCGGTGGGTGGTGGGTGGAGACAGAGGCCTGGTGCCCCGGGTGCAGTGGAAGTCTTTGGAAGACCAGGTGGAGGGAGGCCGCACAGAGTGATGCCCAGGGTCACAGACCTGTTGGAGCTGCTGTTTGTTAGTTCAAGTCCTGCTCTGAGGTGCTCTGTGTTAGCTGTGAGTGACAGGTGAGCTGGGGGTGCTCTGCAATGAGGGCTCTGTGCACGGTTCCTGTGTGCCCAGACCTGCCATGGTACCTGCAAGGGTAGCCCTGTATCCTGGGAGGCGTCTGACCATGAGAGCTCCATGGGCTGCAGGGGAGCTGCCCAGGGAACCCCATATCCTGAGAAGGGCCTGACCACGAGAGCCACATAGCCTGGTGTGGGGGTGGGGTACCTGCCCAGGTGAGCTCCGTATCCTGGGATTGGCCTGACCTCGAGAGCCCCATGGGCTGCAGCAGTCCTGGTAAACGATGTCAGGACAGTCAGTGAAGCCATGGAGGATATAACTCCAGTAGTTCCTAACTCCTACACCCTGCTGGTCATTCTACCAACCACCAGGACATGGTATTCTGTATTAGTCTTAAATGATGTCTTCTTTTGTATTCCATTAGTCCCAGAGTCACAAGAAATTTTGGCTTGTGAGTGGCAGGACTCAACATACACCTAAAACAATACTTCCGGGCCGTCTTGCCCCAAGGGTTCAAAAATTCCCTCACCATCTTTGGGGAAAGCTTAGCTAAAGACCTAAAAGTTCTACCTCTGGAAAAGGAAACCCTCCTTCAATATGCAGATGACATTGTGATCGCCAGCCCTACTAAGGAGGCCTCTGAACTACCAAGCCAATAAAGGATAGAAGTTGTCCAAGAAAAAGCTCAAATATCACAGACTACGGTGACCTGCCTGGGCTTCATTCTCACAGAAGGTCGGAGAAGCCCATCCCAGGAAAGGGAAGAAACCATTTGCAGCCTTACCACTTTCTAAAACTAGAAGACAGCTTAGGGGTTCCTGGGGAGGCCAGGGTTTGCTGCTTCTGGACCTCTAAGTACAGTCTACTAGCTGGGCCTCTATATGAAACACTGAAAGGAAAAGATGATGATCCTTTTGAATCGAATCCAGAAGTGGCCTTTCAAGAATGGAAAGAGCAGTCAATTCAGACCCTTGCCCTGGAACTCCCTAATTTAGCTAAACACTTTGACCTTTACATTCCCTGTGATAGGTGAATCGCCATTGGAGTATTAGTGCAAAAACTGGGACCACTTGAAATGGAACAACGCAAGAATGCCATCCAGTTAGGATAAACTACATTCACCAAGGGGCTTGGCACACCGCCACATCTGGCCAAGATACTGGCAGTATCTAAAAACCTGGAAATCAGCAGCCCAAAAGGCCACCACACTCCTAAGGGAAAAGGACCCCACGTGGTGATCCTAACCCCGAACCATGCCCTGAGGTTGCAGGGTTCGCTCCATGGGCACACTGACCTCAAGTGAGGAGGCCCTCCAACTCCAACCTCCAGAGAGATAACTGGGGGCAATGGGGCACCATGACGACTCGTGTGACCATCACTTGACCTGGAGTTTCTCTCATAAAACAACAAGAGTGTGTCCCAAAAGAGTAGACTACTGCTTGCAGGACTTACTGCACCCAGAGGGGAGTTAATAATCTTGGCAGGGGAACCATATATCATGCTGTCACCATAGAAAAGCCTGCAGACACCCTGATGATGGTGGCCAATAAGACCGGCTGGACTCCTGTTTACTTCAAAAGGCTGTTGACTCAGTGGCCATCATGGTCCTTCATCACCACTGACCCTGGACTGTCTGGGAGTGGAGCGGGCAGGGTCCTGACACCTAGTGCTGTATTTACGTTAATTCAGGGACCTAATTGAAGAAAGCACAGACTACTGGTCAGAGCATCTAGGCTGGCAGAAACGGTCAGCCTAAGGTGGCCGAACAAATGTGGGGCGGGGTGAAACCGGACCCCACAGAATCTCTGCACATCTCCTTCGTGGACCCTTAAAGGTCATTAGAATCTATAACACTTCCAATGCTGGTGCTCAGGCGGACAAGCAGGGAGGCAGGAGGCCTGGGGACAATCAACGTCATCTGGAGGCTGCTGGGGAGAAGTTCTGACCTTCGCCCTCAGGTATGAGGGCTCCTAACTCAGCACTCAGCTGTTACAGAAGAAGGGTCTGCACCCTCAGCACTCCAAGAATGAGGAAGGGGACAAAAGGCAGAAGAGGGGGTTTGTCCCAGGCAAAGCCCATTAAAAATCCCTGGGAGATAATAATAGAATCTGGGCAATAAAATAAAGTCTAACCTTTTTTATCCTTTGTGCTTTGTCTAATTTCACGTGCTCCTACGTTCCCGCATGCAGTGGTTCCACACCCGGCAGTTCAGACCGGATTTCCTAGTGCAGAATGGCTGGGTTGACACCTCAGCTCCTGGGGCCCAGTGCAGACTCTGCGATATAGAGCCTGAGCTGCAGCCAACTGGGCCCTCGAGAGCTCCGCCCCCTCCCTCCCCCTGACTCTGACAGGATCTCTACACAGCAGCCCAGCCCACAGCCCACGGGGTAGCACATGCTCTCACCTCTCCATTCTCTGATCAAAATATAAAGTTTCCTTTGCTTCTGAACCAAACTCAGTCTCAATCTGTTGGCTCCAATGACACTGGGCAGGGGGACACTTGTTGGGGTCCACTCTGGAGGATCAGTAACAGAAATTGAGAACATTGTAACTTCAATGAACAGATGTGTGAGCTAAACTGTAATTATAGAACAGTGTATAAGGCTCGGGTAAAATAAGATGTTTCTAACACTTCCATTTGATATTTCCATCACTTTATTATAAGCAAGTTCAGTGAAAAGTCTTGTCTTATTTGTCAGGTCAATATTAGAGAAATGAAGTGATTTCTTTCCAAGGATGTACATCTAATAATCTTGGTTAAAGCTTCAATCTTGTTTTAAATGCTTTTCCATTGAAAATGATAGCTCTCTTTCAGCTCCCCCATTTCTGAGAAGTATAAAATCTTATAATTTACTATTACCAAAGGGGAAAGGTGGGAGGAGGGATAAATTAACAGTTTGGGATTAACACATACACACTGCTATGTGTAAAATAGATCATCAACAAGGAACTACTGTATAGTACAGGGAACTACACTCAATATTTTACAATAACCTATAAGGGGAAATAATCTGAAAAAGAATAGATATTTTTATTGACATCATCTATCAATGACAGTTAAAATGTAACCTAAGGGAAGCTGGTGGTGAGTGCTTCTGACCCTGAAGAGTTCAATCATCTAAAGCTTGGACTCTGCCTACTTCCCAAGGCCCTTAATGAACATATGTGTAGCCATAGCTTAAAAAATTCCCCAGTTTGGGTTTCGGGGAGACACTGATTTTGAAAAAGCCCTGGTGTTCTCCTTACATCAATGGGACCCTTCCTACTGCTAAAACATGCCTGTCACACACAGAGGATGTTATACCGCTTGAGCAGGAAGAGTTTGGAAAAGGCATCTCATCTCCTCATCTCCTGGTGCTCGGGTTCACCCCTCCAGCGTCTTTACTAACAGTCTCCCCACTTGGAGATGTCAGCACTGTCAACATCCTGTTGCGTACAGTTTGGAATTTGTCCAGAGGATGAAGCCGAAGGATGAGGAACA
The DNA here is from genome assembly GCF_059928025.1 of Delphinapterus leucas. Taxonomy (NCBI): domain Eukaryota; kingdom Metazoa; phylum Chordata; class Mammalia; order Artiodactyla; family Monodontidae; genus Delphinapterus; species Delphinapterus leucas. Next base: position 12,864,593 of record NW_028322240.1, on the reverse strand, counting down.
ATGAGAGACAAGTCCTAGGTGTTCGGCCAGGCACATGTCACTCTAATTTCCAATCAGGAAGACGAATTGACCAAAGGCCAGTGTTGCTCATGGAAACAGAATAGGGATTGAGGAAATCCCGCTGCTTTGTGCCCAGTTCCCATAAACACAAGTTGAAAAATGGAACTCAGGGGCAATAAAATTCACGAAACTGCAGAGTTGAAAATACCTATCACTGAAAAATGTCTTGAGGAAAGTCAGAGAAAAGGACTTGTAAACAAGGGAGAATGGCAGAAAAGGGATTGGAAGAGGTAGAAAGGACTCACCATTAAGCACAAGAAAACGGGCTGAACATTGCCAGCATTGCAGTTGGCCAAAAAGGGTGTATGCATTTTTTTCTGTATATATTCAAGAAAAGGGCATACACTTTTTTAGCCAACCAAACAGGTTGGCACTGGAAATCAATACTACAAAAGATATCACTTTGCATCAGTCAGAATAGCCGTCCTCATAAAGTGTAAACACCAGAAATGCAGGACAGGGCAAGGAGAAAAGGGAGCCCTGTGAGGCTTATAATGGAAATGTATATTGTCAACGGCCACTCTGGAGAAGTGTATTGTGTTTACTAAAGCATCTAAAAAATGAGCTACAGAGCATAGGGCACTTGCACTCATGGGCGTATATCTTGGGAAAAACAAAAATCGAGAGGACACAGGCACCCCAATATTACCACCTCTCTGTTTAAAAGATCCTCTACTAGGATATAACTTAAATATCTCTGGAGGGAAAAAATGGATAGAGATGTGGTACTTATGTAGAGTGGAATATTACTCAGCCTGGAAATCAATGAAATATGGCCAGTTGTAACAACTCCGGAGGAGTTACGTATGATCATTCTAAGTCACATAATTCAAAAAGAAAAAGACACATATCATAAGATATCACTTAAAGGTGGAATCCATAATGGCTACCCATGAAATAAATTACAAAACGAAAACATAATCATATTTGTAGAAAACATGCATAAGGCTGCTAAACGGGAAAGGTGGGGAGGGGTGAGGCATTATTCAGGAGGTTGAAATTGGCAAAGATAGCACTCCAAATACCAAACTGATAATCAACAAGGCCTACACGGTAGCTAAAAGAACTGCGCTCAACACACTCAAGTCACCGGAAAAGAATATATATGACTAGTAAGAATCTGCAAAAGAATTTATTGATGTTTCTCTGTAGGTGAATCAATTGGATGTACAGCAGCAAGAAACAGAGCTTTGAAAATCAGCTGTAACCAATATAATAATAAATTGAAAAAAATAAACGACAGAGAGACAGAGAAAACCTCTTACAACTTTTCCTCAGGGACGGTGATGCAACATGGATTGAACACATCTAGACCCACAGCAGGATGAGACATAAGGCTAGAAACTGTTCGCGCTAAGAGAAATGTGAGGTTGGATGAGGAAATGCACACCCTTTAAAGTAATACTACCAGGTACCCATTCAATGGGTCCCAAATCTGCAGGTTCAAGGGATCTTCCTACAGCTAAAACATGCATGGAAAACCCAGAGGACTGTACACCATGTGATCGGGAGATGTGTCTAAAATGCACCTCATTTATCGTGCCCTGGTGCTCCTGTTCACCATTCCAGCCACGTTACTTAGAATCTCCCCACTTGGAGAATCAGCACATTTAAACTTCTGTTTCGCACATTTTGCAAATCGTGAGGAGGATGAACGGGAAGAGGGGGAACCAATGAGAGAATAGTTGTAGGGGTCTGGACGGGCACATGTCACTCTAATTTCCCATTAAGAATAAGAATTAAAAAAAGACTCAGCCCGCCTCGCCAGAGCCAAAATAGGGCCTGAAGCAATCCTGTGGTTTTGAGGCCAGCTCACAAAAGAGCAACTTAAAAAATGAAGCTCAGGGTCACTGCAATTCACAAACCTGCAGAGTTATAAATAAAAACTAACGTCCAAAAATATGTTGAGGTAAGGCAAAGAAGAAGATCTGAATGCAAGACAGAATTGCAAGAAACAGATTTCAAGAGATAGATTGGACTTGTCTTTAAAGCACATGAAAAGTGGCAGAATTCCGACAATGATGCAGTTGGCCAAAAAGGGTGTATGCATTGTTTCCTGAATACATTCAGGAAAAAACCCATATGCACTTTATGGGCAACAAAGCAAGCAAGCAATCCAAATGTGCACAACAAAAGAGTCTCATTTCCCACCGGTCAAAAGGGCTATCCGAAAAAATTGTGAAAACCAGAAATGCAGGACAGGCCATGGGGAACAGGGATCCTTTACACGCTGATGGGCGGTGTGTGAACTGCCGAGAGCCACTCTGGAGAAGTGTATGGTGGTTCCTAAATCATCTAAAAAACAGAGCTACAGAGCATAGGGCACTTCCAATCACAGGAGTGTATCTAGGGAAGTCTAAAAATCAACAAGACACAAGCACACCACAGTTTAGGGCTGCTCTGTTTACAAGAACCTCGACTTCAGTACACCTTAAATATCCCAGGAAAGAGAACAATGGATAAAGAAGATGTGGTACTTATGTACAATGGAATATCTCTTCACCATGAATTCAATGTAATAAGGCTAGTAGAAGCATAAAGAATGGATTGAGGTCCGATAATACTACTTGAAATAAGTCAAACAGAAAAAGAAACATATCATAAGATATCATGTATAGACGGAATGTAAATATGGCTGCACAACAAATGAATTACAAAACAGAACAGTGTCTCACATTTAGAAAACACACTTATGTCAGCTTAAGGGGAAAGGAGAGGTGGGGTGATGCCTAAAACCAGAGTTTGAAATTAACACAGATACCGTTCAATAAACCAAATAGGTATTAGACAAGATCTACACCTTGCTCAATGAACAAGCCACAACACCCCCTATACACTGCAGAGGAATATATCTGAGTAATAAGAATCTTAAGACCTATGTATTGATATATCTCCATAAGGGAATCAAGTGTGTGCAGAGCGGCAGAAACACAGCAGTGAAAATGAGCTAAACCCCATTATAGAAATAAATTTTAAAAACAAAACACAGAAACAATGAAAGAGAGAAAAATTCTTACAAAATTCGTTCAGGAGCTGTGATGCAACCTGGATTGACCACATATAAACCCACAGCTGGATAAGACATAAGGCTGGACACTTGGGGCTGAGAGGATTGGTGAGCTTTGGTGAGCAACTGCTGAACCTTTAATGCAATACTTCATGCTACTCATTCCAAGGCTCCCAACACTCCAGGATGAAGGGAATCTTCCTACAGCTAAACCATGCATAGGAAACCCAGCGGATGGTATACCATGTGATCAGGAAAGGTTTCTAAAACGCACCTCATATTTCCTCTCCTGGGGCTCCGGATCGACATTCTAGCCACTTTACTAACAATATCTCCACCTGGAGAGTCAATGCCTTTAAGTTCCTGTATCGCACAGTCTGCAGTTAGTGCGGAGGATGAATGGGAAGAGGAGGAACCAGAAAGAAACTAGCTGTAGGTGTTTTGATGGGCACATGTCACTCTAAATTCACATCTAGAAAAAGAATTCACCAAAGGCACAGCAAGGTGCCCCATAACAAGAATAGGGCCTGAAGCAATCCTGTAGTTATGAGGCCAGATCACAAAAATAAGAGCTGAAAAATGGAGCTCAGTGGAACAGCAATTAACAAACCTGCAGAGTTATAAAGGCCAACTATTTTCCAAAAGTATATTGAGGTAAGGCTATGAAGAGGCCTTGAAAGCAAGGCATAACTGCAGGAAACTGATTTCAAGAGGTAGATGGCATTTGCCTTTAAAGCATATGAAAAGAGGAGGAAGTTCCACAATGATGCACTTGGCAAAAGGGCTTGTGCATTTTTTCCTGAATATATTCAGGAATAAAGGCATATGCACTTTTTGGCCAAACAAGCATGGGTGCAATGGAAGTCCGCACTACAATGAAGTCTCACTTCCCCCCGGTCAAAAGGGGCATTTGAAAAATGTGTAAAATCCAGAAAGGCAGGACAGACCATGGAGAAGAGGGAGCATTGTTATGCTGATGGGTGGGATGTAAATTACCACCAGCCACACTGGAGAAGTGTATGGTGTTTCCTGAAACATCTAACAAACAAAGGTACAGAGCCTAGGGCACTTCCACTTAGGACCCTATAGGTTAGGAAAATTAAAATCAACAAAACACATCCAACACAAAATTTAGCGCTGCTGTGTTTACAAGAACCTCGAGTCCAGTACAAATTAAATATCACAGAAAGAAAAAAATGGATAAAGAAGGTGTGGTACTTATGTACAATCCAATATCATTCAGCAATGAAATCTATGTCATCAGGCCCATAGCAGCATAATGAGTGGATTCAGGTACGATGATTCAAAGTGAAATAAGTCACACAGAAAAAGAAACATCATAAGATATCACTAATACACGGAATGTAAACTTGACTACACATGAACTGAATTACAAAACAGAACAGGGTCTCAAATTTAGAAAACCAACTTATGCTTGCTTAAGGGGAAAGGTGAGTTGGGGTGCTGCATAAAACCAGAGATTGAAATTAGCACAGATACTGTTCCATAAGCCAAGTATGTAATAGACAAGACCTACTCCTTGCTCAACGAAATGGACTCAACACCCCATATTCAACGCCTAGGAATATACCTGATAAGTAAGAATCTTAAAACCTATGGATTTATATGTCTCCGTAAGAGAATCAAGCATGTGTACAGCGTCATAAACGCAGCAGTGAAAATCAGCTAAATACCATTATCAAAATAAAATTAAAAAACAAAACACAATGACAGTGAAATAGAGAGCAATTCTTAAATAATTCATTCAGGGCTTTTGATGCAACCTGGATTTACCACATCTACACCCAGAGCTGGGTGAGACATAAGGCTGGACACTTCGGGCTGATAGCATTGGTGAGGTTCGGTGAGCAAACGCAGACCCTTTGAAGTCATACTGCATGGTACCCATTCCATGGGTCCCAACTCTCCAGGTTTAAGGGATTCTTCCTTCAGCTAAAATATGCATGGGGAAGCCAGAGTATGGTCCACCATGTGATCGGGAAACGTTTTTAAATGCATCTAAGTTTTCGTCCCCTGGTACCCGGGTTCGCCATTCCAGGCGCTTTACTAAAACTCTCCCCACTTGGAGAGTCAGTGCCTTTAACCTCCTGTTTGGCACAGTTTGTAATTTCTGCGGAAGATGTACAGGAATAGGGAGAACCAATGAGAGACTAGCTTAGATGTCTGGACGGGCACATTTAACTCTAATTTCCCACCAGGAAGAGGAATTAATGAAAGGCTCAGCGTGCCGTGCCGGACGCAGATTAGGGCCTGAATCAATCCCGCGGTTTTGCGAGCAGCTCACAAGAAAGCTAGTTGAAGAAAGGAGCTCAGGGACACTGTAATTCACAAACCTGCAGAGTTATAAATGACAGGTATCATTCGAAAATATATTGAAGTAAGGCTGTGAAGAGGACTTGAAAGCGGCTCAGAATTGCAGGAAATCGATTTCAGGAGGTAGACTGGAATTGCATTTAAAGCATAGGAAAAGAGGCAGAACGTCGACAATGATGCATTTGGCCAAAAAGGGCGTATGCGTTTTTTCCTGAATATATTCAGGAAAAAACGCATACGCCCTTTTTGGCCAAGTGCATCTTTGTCAAAGTTCTTCCTCTTTTCATATGCTTTAAAGGCAAATGCCATCTACCTCTTGAAATCAGTTTCCTGCAATTATGCCTTGCTTTCAAGGCCTCTTCATAGCCTTACCTCAATATACTTTTGGAAAATAGTTGGCCTTTATAACTCTGCAGGTTTGTGAATTACAGTTCCCCTGAGATCCATTTTTCAGCTCTTATTTTTGTGATCTGGCCTCATAACCACAGGATTGCTTCAGGCCCTATTCTTGTTATGGGGCACCTTGCTGTGCCTTTGGTGAATTCTTTTTCTAGATGTGAATTTAGAGTGACATGTGCCCATCAAAACACCTACAGCTAGTTTCTTTCTGGTTCCCCCTCTTCCCATTCATCCTCCGCACTAACTGCAGACTGTGCGATACAGGAACTTAAAGGCATTGACTCTCCAGGTGGAGATATTGTTAGTAAAGTGGCTAGAATGTCGATCCGGAGCCCCAGGAGAGGAAATATGAGGTGCGTTTTAGAAACCTTTCCTGATCACATGGTATACCATCCGCTGGGTTTCCTATGCATGGTTTAGCTGTAGGAAGATTCCCTTCATCCTGGAGTGTTGGGAGCCTTGGAATGAGTAGCATGAAGTATTGCATTAAAGGTTCAGCAGTTGCTCACCAAAGCTCACCAATCCTCTCAGCCCCAAGTGTCCAGCCTTATGTCTTATCCAGCTGTGGGTTTATATGTGGTCAATCCAGGTTGCATCACAGCTCCTGAACGAATTTTGTAAGAATTTTTCTCTCTTTCATTGTTTCTGTGTTTTGTTTTTAAAATTTATTTCTATAATGGGGTTTAGCTCATTTTCACTGCTGTGTTTCTGCACACACTTGATTCCCTTATGGAGATATATCAATACATAGGTCTTAAGATTCTTATTACTCAGATATATTCCTCTGCAGTTTATAGGGGGTGTTGTGGCTTGTTCATTGAGCAAGGTGTAGATCTTGTCTAATACCTATTTGGTTTATTGAACGGTATCTGTGTTAATTTCAAACTCTGGTTTTAGGCATCACCCCACCTCTCCTTTCCCCTTAAGCTGACATAAGTGTGTTTTCTAAATGTGAGACACTGTTCTGTTTTGTAATTCATTTGTTGTGCAGCCATATTTACATTCCGTCTATACATGATATCTTATGATATGTTTCTTTTTCTGTTTGACTTATTTCAAGTAGTATTATCGGACCTCAATCCATTCTTTATGCTTCTACTAGCCTTATTACATTGATTTCATGGTGAAGAGATATTCCATTGTACATAAGAACCACATCTTCTTTATCCATTGTTCTCTTTCCTGGGATATTTAAGGTGTACTGAAGTCGAGGTTCTTGTAAACAGAGCAGCCCTAAACTGTGGTGTGCTTGTGTCTTGTTGATTTTTAGACTTCCCTAGATACACTCCTGTGATTGGAAGTGCCCTATGCTCTGTAGCTCTGTTTTTTAGATGATTTAGGAACCACCATACACTTCTCCAGAGTGGCTCTCGGCAGTTCACACACCGCCCATCAGCGTGTAAAGGATCCCTGTTCCCCATGGCCTGTCCTGCATTTCTGGTTTTCACAATATTTTCGTATAGCCCTTTTGACCGGTGGGAAATGAGACTCCTTTGTTGTGCGCATTTGGATTGCTTGCTTGCTTTGTTGCCCATAATGTGCGTATGCGTTTTTTCCTGAATGTATTCAGGAAACAATGCATACACCCTATTTGGCCAACTGCATCATTGTCGAAATTCTGCCACTTTTCATGTGCTTTAAAGACGAGTCCTATCTATCTCTTGAAATCTGTTTCTTGCAATTCTGTTTTGCATTCAGATTCTCTTCTTTGCCTTACCTGAACATATTTTTGGACGTTAGTTTTCATTTATAACTCTGCAGGTTTGTGAATTGCAGTGACCCTGAGCTTCATTTTTTAAGTTGCTCTTTTGTGAGCTGGCCTCAAAACCACAGGATTGCTTCAGGCCCTATTTTGGCTCTGGCGAGGCGGGCTGAGTCTTTTTTTAATTCTTATTCTTAATGGGAAATTAGAGTGACATGTGCCCGTCCAGACCCCTACAACTATTCTCTCATTGGTTCCCCCTCTTCCCGTTCATCCTCCTCACAATTTGCAAAATGTGCGAAACAGAAGTTTAAATGTGCTGATTCTCCAAGTGGGGAGATTCTAAGTAACGTGGCTGGAATGGTGAACAGGAGCACCAGGGCACGATAAATGAGGTGCATTTTAGACACATCTCCCGATCACATGGTGTACAGTCCTCTGGGTTTTCCATGCATGTTTTAGCTGTAGGAAGATCCCTTGAACCTGCAGATTTGGGACCCATTGAATGGGTACCCGGTAGTATTACTTTAAAGGGTGTGCATTTCCTCATCCAACCTCACATTTCTCTTAGCGCGAACAGTTTCCAGCCTTATGTCTCATCCTGCTGTGGGTCTAGATGTGTTCAATCCATGTTGCATCACCGTCCCTGAGGAAAAGTTGTAAGAGGTTTTCTCTGTCTCTCTGTCGTTTATTTTTTTCAATTTATTATTATATTGGTTACAGCTGATTTTCAAAGCTCTGTTTCTTGCTGCTGTACATCCACTTGATTCACCTACAGAGAGACATCAATAAATTCTTTTGCAGATTCTTATTAGTCATATATATTCTTTTCCGGTGACTTGAGTGTGTTGAGCGCAGTTCTTTTAGCTACCGTGTAGGCCTTGTTGATTATCAATTTGGAATGGTATCTTTGCTAATTTCAACCTCATGGATAATGCCTCACCCCTCCTCACCTTTCCCTTTTAGCAGCCTTACGTATGTTTTCAACATATTTGACTATGTTTTTGTTTTGTAATTTACGTAATGTGTAGCCATTATGGATTCCACCTTTAAGTGATATCTTATGATATGTGTCTTTTTCTTTTGAATTATGTGACTTAGAATGATCATACGTAATTCCTCCGGAGTTGTTACAACTGGCCATATTTCATTGATTTCCAGGCTGACTAATATTCCACTCTACATAAGTACCACATCTCTATCCATTTTTTCCCTCCAGAGACATTTAATTTATATCCTAGTCGAGGATCTTTTAAACTGAGAGGCGTTAAACATTGGGGGTGCCTGTGTCCTCTCGATTTTTGTTTTTCCCAAGATATACGCCCATGAGTGCAAGTGCCCTATGCTCTGTAGCTCATTTTTTAGATGCTTTAGTAAACACAATACACTTTTCCAGAGTGACCATTGGCAATATACATTTCCACTATAAGCCTCACAGGGCTCCCTTTTCTCCTTGCCCTGTCCTGCATTTCTGGTGTTTACACTTTATGAGGACGGCTATTCTGACTGATGCAAAGTGATATCTTTTGTAGTATTGATTTCCAGTGCCCAACTGTTTGGTTGGCTGAAAAAGTGTATGCCCTTTTCTTGAATATATACAGAAAAAACGCATACACCGTTTTTGGTCAACTGCAATGTTGGCAATGTTCAGCCCATTTTCTTGTGCTTAATGGTGAGTCCTTTCTACCTCTTCCAATCCCTTTCCTGCCATTGTCCATTGCTTACAAGTCCTTTTCTCTGACTTTCCTCAAGACATTTTTCAGTGATAGATATTTTCAACTCTGCAGTTTCGAGAATTTTATTGCCCCTGAGTTCCATTTTTCAACTTTTGTTTATGGGAACTGGCCACAAAGCAGGGGGATTTCCTCAAGCCCTATTCTGTTTCCATGGGCAACACTGGCCTTTGGTCAATTTGTCTTCCTGATTGGAAATTAGAGTGACATGTGCCTGGCCGAACACCTAGGACTTGTCTCTCATTGTTCCTCATCCTTCGGCTTCATCCTCTGGACAAATTCCAAACTGTATGCAACAGGATGTTGACAGTGCTGACATCTCCAAGTGGGGAGACTGTTAGTAAAGACGCTGGAGGGATGAACCCGAGCACCAGGAGATGAGATGAGATGCTTTTCCAAACTGTTCCGCTCAGGCGGTATACCATCCTCTGTGTGTGACAGGCATGTTTTAGCAGTAGGAAGGGTCCCATTGATGTAAGGAGAACACTAGGGCTTTTTCAAAATCAGTGTCTCCCCGAAACCCAAACTGAGGAATTTTTTAAGCTACGGCTACACATATGTTCATTAAGGGCCTTGGGAAGTAGGCAGAGTCCAAGCTTTAGATGATTGAACTCTTCAGGGTCAGAAGCACTGACCACCGGCTTCACTTAGGTTACATTTTAACTGTCATTGATAGATGATGTCAATAAAAATATCTATTCTTTTTCACATTATTTCCCCTTATAGGTTATTGCAAAATATTGAGTGTAGTTCCGTGTGCTATACCATAGTTCCTTGTTGATGATCTATTTTATACATAGCAGTGTGTATGTGTTAATCCCAAACTGTTAATTTATCCCTCCTCCCACCTTTTCCCTTTGGTAATAATAAATTATAAGATTTTATACTTCTCAGAAATGGGGGAGCTGAAAGAGAGCTATCATTTTCAATGGAAAAACATTTAAAACAGAATTGAAGCTTTAACCAAGATTATTAGATGTACATCCTTGGAAAGAAATCACTTCGTTTCTCTAATATTGACCTGACAAATAAGACAAACCTTTTCACTGAACTTGCTTATAATAAAGTGATGGAAATATCAAATGGAAGTGTTAGAAACATCTTATTTTACCCGAGCCTTATACACTGTTCTATGTTAATTACAGTTTGGCTCACACATCTGTTCATTGAAGTTACAATGTTCTCAATTTCTGTTACTGATCCTCCAGAGTGGACCCCAACAAGTGTCCCCCTGCCCAGTGTCATTGGAGCCAACAGATTGAGACTGAGTTTGGTTCAGAAGCAAAGGAAACTTTATATTTTGATCAGAGAATGGAGAGGTGAGAGCATGTGCTACCCCGTGGGCTGTGGGCTGGGCTGCTGTGTAGAGATCCTGTCAGAGTCAGTGGGAGGGAGGGGGCGGAGCTCTCGAGTGCCTGGTTGGCTGCAGCTCAGGCTCTATATCGCAGAGTCTGCACTGGGCCCCAGGAGCTGAGGTGTCAACCCAGCCATTCTGCAGTAGGAAATCTGGTCTGAAGTGCCAGGTGTGGAACCCCTGCATGCGGGAACGTAGGAGCACGTGAAATTAGACAAAGCACAAAGGATAAAAAAGGTTAGACTTTATTTTATTGCCCAGATTCTATTATTATCTCCCAGGGATTTTTAAGGGGCTTTGCCTGGGACAAACCCCTCTTCTGCCTTTTGTCCCCTTCCTCATTCTTGGAGTGCTGAGGGTGCAGACCCTTCTTCTGTAACAGCTGAGTGCTGAGTTAGGAGCCCTCATACCTGAGGGCGAAGGTCAGAACTTCTCCCCAGCAGCCTCCAGATGACGTTGATTGTCCCCAGGCCTCCTGCCTCCCTGCTTGTCCGCCTGAGCACCAGCATTGGAAGTGTTATAGATTCTAATGAACTTTAAGGGTCCACGAAGGAGATGTGCAGAGATGCTGTGGGGTCCGGTTTCATCCCACCCCACATTAGTTCGGCCACCTTAGGCTGACCGTTTCTGGCAGCCTAGATGCTCTGACCAGTAGTCTGCGCTTTCTTCAATTAGGCCCCTGAATTAACATAAAAACAGCACCAGGTGTCAGAGGCCTGTCTGCTCAACTCCCAGACAGTCCAGGGTCAGTGGTGATGAAGGACCATGATGGCCACTGAGTCAACAGCCTTTTGAAGTAAACAGGAGTCCGGCCGGTCTTATTGGCCACCATCATCATGGTTTCTGTAGGCTTTTCTATGGTGACAGTATGATATACGGTTCCCCCGCCAAGATTATTAGCTCCCCTCTGGGTGCAGTAAGTCCTGCAAGCAGTAGTCTACTCTTTTGGGACACACTCTTGTTGTTTTATGAGAGAAACTCCAGGTCAAGTGATGGTCAGACGAGTCGTCATGGTGCCCCGTTGCACCCAGTTATCTCTCTGGAGGTTGGAGTTGGAGGGCCTCCTCACTTGAGGTCAGTGTGCCCACGGAGCGAACCCTGCAACTTCAAGGCATGGTTCGGGGTTAGGATCACCACGTGGGGTCCTTTTCCCTTAGGAGTGTGGTGGCCTTTTGGGCTGCTGATTTCCATGTTTTTAGATACCTCCAGTATCTTGGCCAGATGTGGCGGTGTGCCAAGCCCCTTGGTGACCGTAGTTTATCCTAACTGGATGGCATTATTGCGTTGTTCCATTTCAAGTGGTCCCATTTTTTGCACTAATCCTCCAGTGACGATTCACCTTTCACCAGGAATGTAAAGGTCAAAGGGTTTAGCTAAATTAGGGAGTTCCAGGGCAAGGGTCTGAATTGACTGCTCTTTCCATTCTTGAAAGGCCACTTCTGGATTCTATTCAAAAGGATCATCATCTTTTCCTTTCAGTGTTTCATAAAGAGGCCCAGCTAGTAGACTGTAGTTAGGGATCCAGAAGCAGCAAACCCTGGCCTCCCCAGGAACCCCTAAGCTGTCTTCTAGTTTTAGAAAGGGGAAAGGCTGTAAATTGTTTCTTCCCTTTCCTGGGATGGGCTTCTCCGACCTTCTGTGAGAATGAAGCCCAGGCAGGTCACCGTAGTCTGTGATATTTGAGCTTTTTCTTGAACAACTTCTATCCTTTATTGGCTTGGTAGTTCAGAGGCCTCCTTAGTAGGGCTGGCGATCAGAATGTCGTCTGCATATTGAAGGAGTGTTTCCTTTTCCAGAGGTAGAACTTTTAGGTCTTTAGCTGAGCTTTCCCCAAAGATGGTGTGGGAATTTTTGAACCCTTGGGGCAACACGGCCCGGAAGAATTGTTTTAGTTGTATGCCACTCACAAGCCAAAATTTCTTGTGACTCTGGGACTAATAGAATACAAAAGAAGGCATCATTGAAGACTAATACAGAATACCATGTCCTGGTGGTTGGTAGAATGACCAGCAGGGTGTAGGATTTAGGAACTACTGGAGGTATATCCTCGGTGGCTTCACTGACTGTCCTGACATCCTGTACCAGGACTCCAGCAGCCCATGGGGCTCTCGAGGTCAGGCCAATCCCAGGATATGGAGCTCACCTGGGCAGGTACCCCACGCCCACCCCAGCCCACGGGGCTCTCGTGTTCAGGCCCCTCCCAGGATATGGGGTTCCCTGGGCAGGTCCCCCTGCAGCCCATGGGGCTCTCGTGGTCAGGCCCCTTCCAGGATACAGAGCTACCCTTGCAGGTACCATGGCAGGGCTGGGAACACAGGAACCGTGCATATCGCCCTCATTGCAGAGCACTCCCATTTCACCTGTCACTCAGATCTGACACAGAGCACCTCAGAGCAGGACTTGAACTAACAAACAGCAGCTCCGACAGGTCTGTGACTCTGGGCATCACTCTGTGTGGCCTCCCTCCACCTGGTCTTCCAGAGATTTCCACTGCACCTGGGGCACCAGGCCTCTGTCTCCACCCACCACCCACCCCTCCTCTCCCTGACTCCTGGGTTCCTCTCATTAGGAGAGGGTTTTCTTGAAGTTGTCTCCCACTCATGGGCCAGATAATATAATTAGAAAACAAGCCAGAGCTGCAGCCCCTTGTCTATCCTGACTCTCAGGAGCCCACACCTGTTCCTTGGACCTGGCCGATTCAGCAAGTTCCAGTTTCTGCAACTGTGAGCCCCTGAGGGGTGATTATTGGCTGGCCTGGGAAGCCCGACCGTGCCGGCCAGCCCTCCCCAGGTGTGCCTGGGTTCAGATCAATATAAACACCGCTCCAGGCAGCAAGAGCCCCTGCAGCTGTGCCTGACGCCATTTTCTCTGCCCTGTCAGCAGTCTTGGGGCTGGACTGGTGGGAGGGAGTGAGAGGCCACGGCTTTGTGGGTGGCCCAGTGTGAGTGGGGCTCTGCTGGACTTTCTGCAGCAGTTGCCAAGATGCCACCTGCTAAAGAAGAGGATGTGTCACCCATACCTGCCGCTGGAATTTCTCCCTGGGCAGAGGTGAGTGAGGAAGAAAGCAGTGGGGGCCGGGACAGCAGGGGTATCTCAGGCAGGGAAATGGAAAGCTTCCAGAAGAGCACCCAGGGCCAGGACCATCCTGGCTGGCCTGCAGGCACCAAGTCGGCTGGCATGCTGTCGCTCATGTGGCTCCATGGCCCTTCCTCTAGGCTTTCAAGTCCTTGTACATATTCAGGTGTTTTACCTGGGAAGGGTGGGAACATTTCAGCAGCAGCTGGCCTGGGGCTCGGCCCACGTTTACTCACAGATGCCTCGGCACGGTCCCCCACCTTTGCAATGAGGACGCTTGTTGCGTGGGGCCTGCTGGCTGAATGGGAGATGATTCCCCACCACTGACCAACTTCAGAATTGTTTACAACTGGAGCAAGTGCCCTGTTACGGTTTTCCTCTGTGTAACTAGTGGGTTCTGTATTTTTTTTTCTTTTTTTCGTTTTTGGTTCAAGGTAGATTTTATTCCTCTTTTTTGTATTTACAGATATAAGCATGGAAATAATTTATTCATATAAATACATGTATGTGAAGGGAAGAATATTTTTTCTGCTTTACTTTTTTAAATTTTATTTTTTTAATTTTGAATTTTATTTTATTTTTTTATACAGCAGGTTCTTTTTGGTTATCTATTTTATACATATAAATGTATACATGCCAATCCCAATCTCTCAACTCCTCCCACCACCACCCCCCAACAGCTTTCCCCCCTTGGTGTCCATACGTTTGTTGTCTACATCTGTTGCTCTATTTCTGCCTTGCAAAACGGTTCATCTGTACAATTTTTCTAGGTTCCACATATATGCATTAATAGACAAGATTTGTTTTTCTCTTTCTGACTTACTTCACTCTGTATGACAGTGTCTAGATCCATCAACGTCTCTACAAATGACCCAATTTCATTCCTTTTTATGGCTTAGTAATATTCCATTTTATATATGTACCACTTCTTTATGCATTCGTCTGTCTGTGGGCATTTAGGTTGCTTCCATTACCTGGATATTGTAAATAGTGATGCAATGAACATTGCGGTGAATGTCTCTTTTTGATTTATGGTTTTGTCTGGGTATATGCCCAGTAGTGGGATTGCTGTATCATATGGTAATTCTATTCTTAGTTTTATAAGAAACTCCATAATGTTCTCCACAGTGACTCTATCAATTTACATTCCCAACAATAGTGGAAGAGGGTTCCTTATCTCCACACCCTTTCCAGCATTTGTTGTTTGTAGATTTTCTGATGATGCCCATTCTAACAGGTGTGAGGTGATACACCATGGATGAGTCTATTTCGTTGAGCAAAGAGTAGGTCTTGTCTATTACATATTTGGCTTATGGAACGGTATGTGTGCTAATTTCAATCTCTGGTTTTATACAGCACCCCAACTCAACTTTCCCCTTAAGCAAGCATAAGTTTTTATCTAAATGTGAGACTCTGTTCGGTTTTGGAATTCAGTTTATGTGTAGCCAAGTTTACACTCTCTCTATTAGTGATATCTTATGATAATTATCTTTCTCTGTGTGACCTATTTCTCTTAGAATCATCATACTTAAATCCACTCAATTTGCTGCTACAGGCCTGATGACATTGATTTCATTGCTGAGTGATATTCTGTTGTACGTAAGTAGCACAACTCCTTTATCCATTTTTTTCTTTCTGGGATATTTAATTTGTACTGGACTCAAGGTTCTTGTAAACACAGCAGCCCTAAATTTTGTGTTGGCTGTGTCTTGTTGATTTTAATTTTCCTAAGCTATAGGGCCAAAAGTGGAAGTGCCCTAGGGTCTGTAGCTTTGTTTTTCAGATGTTTCAGGATACACCATAAACATCTCCAGAGTGTCTGTTGGCAATTTACATCCCGCCCATCAGCATAACAAGGCTCCCTGTTCTCCATGGCCTGTCCTGTGTTTCTGGTTTTTACACTTTTTTCAGATGGCCCTTTTGACGAATGGGAAATGAGACTTCATTGTAGTGCGGATTTCCATTTCTCGAGTGCTTGGTTGGCCAAAAAGGGCATATGTGTTTTTTCCTGAATATATTCAGGAAAAAATGTTTACGCACTTTTGTCCAAGTGCATCACTGTCAAAGATCTGCCGCTTTTCACATGCTTTAAATGCAATTCCAATCTACCTCCTGAAATATGATTCCTGCAATTCTGCCTCGTTTTCAAGTCCTCTTTGCAGACTTACTTCCATATACTTTTGCCAATATCTGTCATTTATAACTCTGCAGGTTTGTGAATTACAGTGCCCGTGATTTCCTTTCTTAACTCGTTTCCTTGAAAACTGGCCACAGAACCACAGGTTTGCTTCAGGCCGTAATCAGGGTCTGGCACGGCACTCTGAGACTTTGGTTCATTCCACTTCCTGGTGGGAAATTAGAGTTAAATGTGCCCCTCCAGACACCTGCCTCACTCCTAGCCCCTTGGTGATGTGTGTCCTCTGGTTTGAGGCCACATGTGCTGGGTTCCTCACCTTTGGCTGATGTGGCCCCACTGGTGTGAGGACACTCCTGCCTGGTTCCCATCCCCTTGGTGATGTGGGCCCTCCGGTGAGAGTCTGATCCTGGTTGGGTTCCTCACACTTCTGTGAGGTGGGCCCTCTTCTCTGAGGTCACTCCTGCCTGGCTGGCACACCCCGCCTTGGCGACGTCGGCCCTCTGGTGGGATTTGGTGCCTGCTGGGTGTCTCCTCCCCTCGGTAATGAGGGCCCTCTGGCGTCAGGCCCTAACTCCTGGGCTCCCAATATTTTCTGATATGCGCCCTGTGGTTCGAGTACACTCCTGCCAGGTTCCCAACCCCATGGGAATGTGGGCCTTCTGCTCTGAGGTCCCAACCGTGGGTTGCTCAGTTTCATGATGAGGGCCCTCTGCTGTGAGTTCTCTCCGGCCTGGATCCCATAGCCTCGCTGCTCCTGGCCACCTGCTGGGAGGTTACAACTGCAGGATTCCTCACCTTTTTTCTTCTATGGGCCCTCTGTTTTGAGACTCCTCCTGCCTGCCTCACTCCCAGCCCCTTGGTGATGTGTGTCCTCTGGTTTGAGGCCACGTGTGCTGGGTCTCTCGCCTTTCGATGATGTGGCCCCACTGGTGTGAGGACACTCCTGCCTGGTTCCTATCCCCTTGGTGATGTGGGCCCTCTGGTGAGAGTCTGATCCTGGCTGGGTTCCTCCCACTTCTGTGAGGTGGGCCCTCTGCTGTGAGGTCACTCCTGCCTGGCTGGCACACCCCACCTGGGCAACATCGGCCCTCTTGTGGCAGTTGGGGCCTGCTGGGAGCCTCCTCCCCTTGGTGATGGGAGCCCTCTTGCGTCAGGCCCTAACTGCTGGGTACCCACATTTTCTGATACGTGCTAAGTGGTGCGAGGACACTCCTGCGAGGTTCCCATCCCCATGGGCATGTGGGCCTTCTGCTCTAAGGTCCCAACACCTGTGTTTTTCACCGTTTCATGATGTTGGCTCTCTGGTGTTAGTTCACTCAGGCATAGATCACATAGACTCTGTGCTCTGAGCGGCCTGCTGGGAGGTTCCTACTGCTGGATTCCTTACCTTTTTTATTCTTTGGGTCCTGTGTTTTCATGCTCCTACTTCCTGACTCACTCCCAGCCCATTTGTGATGTAGGTCCTCTGGTTTAAGGCCACGGGTACCGGGTTCCTCACCTTTATTGATGTGGCCCCACTGGTGTGAGGACACTCCTGCCTGGTTCCCATCCCCTTGGTGATGGGGGCCCTCTGGTTAGAGTCTGATCCTGTCTGGATTCCTCACACTTCTGGGAGGTGGGCCCTCTGCTGTGCGGTTACACCTGCCTGGCTGGCACACGTCACCTTGGCGATGTGGGCCCTCAGTTGGGAGTTGGTGCCTGCTGGGAGTCTCCTCCCCTCGGTAATGAGGGCCCTCTGGCGTCAGGCCCTAACTCATGGGCTCCCAAAATTTTCTGATGTGCGCCCTGTCGTGCGAGTACACTCCAGCCAGGGTCCCATCCCCATGGGGATGTGGGCTTTCTGCTCTGAGGTCCCAAAGGCTGGGTTGCTCACAGTGTCAGAATGTGGGCCCTCTGCTGTGAGTTCACTCCGGAATGGATCCCATAGCCTCGGTGCTCTGGGCCACCTGCTTGGAGCTTCCAACTGCGGGGTTCCTCACCTTTTTTATTCTATGGGCCCTCTGTTTTGAGTCTACTCCTGCATGCCTCACTCCCAGCCCTTTCGTGATGTGTGTCCCCTTGTTTGAGGCCACATGTGCTGTGTTCCTCACCTTTCGCTGATGTGGCCCCACTGGTGTGAGGACACTCCTGCCTGGTTTCCATCCCCTTGGTAATGTGGGCACTCTGGTTAGAGTCTGATCCTGTTTGGGTTCCTCACACTTCTGTGAGGTGGGCCCTCTGCTGTGAGTTCACTGTGGCCTGGATCCCATAGACTCCGTGCTCTGGGCCACCTGCTGGGAGCTTCCAACTGCGGGGTTCCTCACCTTTTTTATTCTATGGGCCCTCTGTTGTGAGTCTCCTCCTGCATGCCTTACTCCCAGCCCTTTCGTGATGTGTGTCCCCTTGTTTGAGGCCACATGTGCTGTGTTCCTCATCTTTCGCTGATGTGGCCCCACTGGTGTGAGGACACTCCTGCCTGGTTTCCATCCCCTTGGTGATGTGGGCGCTCTGGTTAGAGTCTGATCCTGTTTGGGCTCCTCACACTTCTGTGAGGTGGGCCCTCTGCTGTGAGGTAACTCCTGCCTGGCTTGCTCCCATTGCCTTGGTGACGTCGGCCCTCTGGTGGCATTTGGAACCTGCTGGTAGCCTCCTCTCCTCCGTGATGAGGGCCCTCTGGCGTCAGGCCATAACTGCTGGGTTCCCACATTTTCTGATACGTGCTAAGTTGTGCGAGGACACTCCTGCGAGGTTCCCATCCCCATGGGGATGTGGGCCTTCTGCTCTGAGGTCCCACTGGCTGGGTTGCTCACAGTTTCATGATGTGGGCCCTCTGCTGTGAGTTCACTGTGGCCTGGATCCCATAGACTCCATGCTCTTGGCCACCTGCTGGGAGGTTCAAACTGCTGGATTCCTCACATTTTTTATTCTGTGGGCCCTGTGTTGTTAGGCTACTCCTGCCTGCCTCACTCCGAGCACCTTGGAAATGTGGGTCCTCTGGTTTAGGCCACATGTGCTGGGTTCCTCACCTTTCTATAATGTGGCCACACTGGTGTGAGGACACTCCTGCCTTGTTCCGATCCCCTTGGTGATGTGGGCCCTCTGGTGAGAGTCTTATCCTGGCTGGGTTCCTCACCCTTCTGTGAGGTAGGCCCTCTGCTGTGAGGTCACTCCTGCCTGGCTGGCACACGTCAACTTGGCGACGTGGGCCCTCAGTTGGGAGTTGGTGCCTGCTGGGAGTCTCCTCCCCTCGGTAATGAGGGCCCTCTGGCGTCAGACCCTAACTCCTGGGCTCCCAAAATTTTCTGATGTGCGCCCTGTGGTGCGAGTACACTCCTGCCAGGTTCCCAACACCATGGGAATGTGGGCCTTCTGCTCTGAGGTCCCAATGGTACGTTGCTCAGTTTCATGATGAGGGCCCTCTGGTGTGAGTTCACTCCGGCATGGGCCCCATAGCCTCGCTGCACCTGGCCACCTGCGGGGAGGTTCCCACTGCGGGATTCCTCACCTTTTTCCTTCTATGGGCCCTCTGTTTTGAGACTCCTCCTGCCTGCCTCACTCCCAGCCCCTTGGTGATGTGTGTCCTCTGGTTTGAGGCCACGTGTGCTGGGTCCCTCACCTTTCGATGATGTGGCCCCACTGGTGTGAGGACACTCCTGCCTGGTTCCTATCCCCTTGGTGATGTGGGCCCTCTGGTGAGAGTCTGATCCTGGCTGGGTTCCTCCCACTTCTGTGAGGTGGGCCCTCTGCTGTGAGGTCACTCCTGCCTGGCTGGCACACCCCGCCTTGGTAATGTCGGCCCTCTTGTGGCAGTTGGAGCCTGCTGGGAGCCTCCTCCCCTCGGTGATGAGGGCCCTCTGGCGTCAGGCCCTAACTGCTGGGTACCCACATTTTCTGATACGTGCTAAGTGGTGCGAGGACACTCGTGCCATGTTCCCAACCCCATGGGGATGTGGGCCTTCTGCTCTGAGGTCCCAACGGCTGGGTTGCTCACAGTTTCATGATGTGGGCCCTCTGCTGTGAGTTCACTGCGGCCTGGATCGCATAGACTCGGTGCTCTGGGCCGGCTGCTGGGAGGTTCCCACTGCAGGATTGCTCAGCTTTTTTATTCTATTGGCCCTGTGTTGTGAGGCTACTCCTGCCTGCCTCACTCCGAGCCCCTTGGAGATCTGGATCCTCTGGTTTAGGCCACATGTGCTGGGTTCCTCACCTTTCTATGATGTGGCCACCCTGGTGTGAAGACAGTCCTGCCTGGTTCTGATGCCCTTGGTGATGTGGGCCCTCTGGTGAGAGTCTTACCCTGGCTGGGTTCCTCACCATTCTGTGAGGTAGGCCCTCAGCTGTGAGGTCACTCCTGCCTGGCTGTTGCACGTCACCTTGGCGACATGGGCCCTCAGTTGGGAGTTGGTGCCTGCTTGGGGTCTCCTCCCCTTGGTAATGAGGGCCCTCTGGCGTCAGGCCCTAACTTCTGGGCTCCCAAAATTCTCTGATGTGCACCCTGTGGTGCGAGTACACTTCTGCCAAGTTCCCAACCCCATGGGAATGTGGGCCTTCTGCTCTAAGGTCCCAACGGCTGGGTTGATCACAGTTTCATGATGAGGGCCCTCTGTTTTGAGTTCAGTCAGGCCTGGATCCCATAGCCTCGCTGCTCCTGGCCACCTGCTGGGAGGTTCCAACTGCGGGATTCCTCACCTTTTTTACGCTATGGGCCCTCTGTTTGGAGGCTCCTCCTGCCTGCCTCACTCCCAGCCCCTTGGTGATGTGTGTCCTGTAGTTTGAGGCCACGTGTGCTGGGTCCGTCACATTTCGGTGATGTGGCCCCACTGGTGTGAGGACACTCCTGCCTGGTTTCCATTCCCTTGGTGATGTGGGCCCTCCGGTGAGAGTCTGATCCTCTTTGGGTTCCTCACACTTTTGTGTGGTTGGCCCTCTGCTCTGAGGTCACTCCTGCCTGGCTGGCACACCCCGCATTGGCGACGTCGGCCTTCTGGTAGCAGTTGGAGCTTGCTGGGAGCCTCCTCTCCTCAGTGATGAGGGCCCTCTGGCGTCCGGCCCTAACTGCTGGGCTCCCCACATTTTCTGATGTGTGCCCACTGGTGCGATGACACTCCTGCTTGGTTCCCTTCCCCATGGGGATGTGGGCCTTGTGCTCTGAGGTTACAACGGCTGGGTTGCTTACAGTATCACGATGAGTGCCCTCTGTTGTGAGTTCATCACTGCCTGGATCCCATAGCCTCGGTGCTCTGGGCCACCTGCTGGGATGTTCCAACTGCTGGATTCCTCACCTTTTTTATACAATGGGCCATGTGTTTTGAGGTTAATCCTGCCTGCCTCGCTCCGAGACCCATGGTGATGTGGGTCCTCTGGTTTGAGGCCACATGTGCTGGGTACCTCAACTTTCGATGATGTGGCCCCATGGGTGTGAGGACACTCCTGCCTGGTTCCCAGCCCCTTGCTTATGTGGGCACTCTGGTGAGAGTCTGATCCTGACTGGGTTCCTTACCCTTCTGTGAGGTGGGCCCTCTGATGTGAGGTCACTCCTGCCTGGATGGCTCATGTCGCCTTGGCGACGTAGGCCCTCTGTTGGCCACTGAAGCATGCTGGGAGCCTCCTACCCTCTTTAATAAGGGCCCTGGAAGAAACGCATATGCCCTTTTTGACCAAGTGCATCATTGTCGAGGTTCTGCCTCTTCTCCTATACTTTCAGAGGACTTCCCGTCTACCTCCTGAAATCGTATTCCTGGAATTCTGTCCCGCGTTCAAGTCCTCTTTGAAGGACTTGTGGTAAATCCAGGTTGCATCACAAGCCCTGAATGAATTATTTAAGAATTGCTCTCTATTTCACTGTCATTGGGTTTAGTTTTTGAAATTTATTTTGATAATGGGATTTATCAGATTTTCACTGCTGCGTTTAGGCCGCTGTACATACGCTTGATTTCCTTATGGAGACATATAAATCCATGGGTTTTAAGATTCTTACTTATCAGGTATATTCCCAGGCGTTGAATATGTGGTGTTGAGTCCATTTAGTTGAGCAAGGAGTAGGTCTTGTCTGTTATATATTTGGCTTATGGAAAGGTATCTGTGCTAATTTCAATCCCTGGTTTTATGCAGCACCCCAACTCACCTTTCCCCATAAGCAAGCATAAGTTGGTTTTCTAAATTTGAGACCCTGTTCTGTTTTGTAATTCAGTTCATGTGTAGTCAAGTTTACATTCCGTGTATTAGTGATATCTTATGATGTTTCTTTTCCTGTGTGACTTATTTCTCGTAGAATCATCGTACCTGAATCCAATCATTATGCCGCTACGGGCCTGATGACGTAGACTTCATTGCTGAGTGATATTCCATTGTACGTGCGTACCACAACTTCTTTATCCATTTTTTGATTTCTCGGATATTTAACTTGTACTGTAGACGAGGTTCTTGTAAACAGAGCCGTCCCAAACTTTGGGGTGGCTGTGTGTTTTTGATTTTAATTTCCCTAAGCTATAGGACCATAAGTGGAAGTGCCATAGGGTGTGTTTCTTTGTTTCCTATGTGTTTCAGGAAACACCATACACTTCTCCAGAGTGGCTGTTGGCAATTTATATCCCACGGGTCACCATAACAAGGCTCCCTGTTCTCCATGACCTGTCCTGCCTTTTTGGATTTTACACTTTTTTCAGATGGCCCTTTTGACCGGGGGGCAGTGAGACTTCATTGTAGTGCAGATTTCCTTTACACGCTTGCTTGGTTGGCCAAAAAGGGCGTATGCGTGGAAAAAACGCATACGCCCTTTTTGGCCAAGTGCATCATTGTCGACATTCTGCCTCTTTTCCTATGCTTTAAGTGCAATTCCAGTCTACTCCCTGAAATCGTTTTCCTGAAATTCTGCCTCGCTTTCAAGTCCTCTTCGAAGACTTACTTCAATACATTTTTGGACGATAGCTGTCATTCATAACTCTGCAGGTTGGTGAAATACAGTGCCCCTGAGCTCCTTTCTTCAACTCGCTTTCTTGTGAGCTGGCCGCAAAACCGCAGGATTGCTTCAGGCGCTAATCTGTTTCCGGCAGGGCACGCTGAGCCTTTGGTTAATTCCTCTTCCTGGTGGGAAATGAGCGTTCCATTTGCCCGTGCAGACACCTACAGCTAGTCTCTCATTGGTTCTCCCTATTCCTGTTCATCTTGCGCAGAAATTGCAAACTGTGCCAAACAGGAGGTTAAAGGCACTGACTCTCCAAGTGGGGAGAGTGTTAGTAAAGCGTCTGGAATGGTGAACCCGAGTACCAGGGTTCGAAAACTGAGATGCATTTGAAAACGTTTCCCAATCACACGGTGGACCATACTCTGGGTTTCCCATGCATGTTTTAGCTGAAGGAAGAATCCCTTAAACCTGGAGAGTTGGGACCCATGGAATGGGTACCATGCAGTATCACTTCAAAGGGTCTGTGTTTGCTCACCGAACCTCACCAATGCTATCAGCCCGAAGTGTCCAACCTTATGTCTCACCCAGCTCTGGGTGTAGATGTGGTAAATCCAGGTTTCATCACAAGCCCTGAATGAATTATTTAAGAATTGCTCTCTATTTCACTGGCATTGTGTTTTGTTTTTGAAATTTATTTTGATAATGGGATTTATCAGATTTTCACGGCTGCGTTTAGGCCGCTGTACACACGCTTGATTTCCTTATGGAGACATATAAATCCATGGGTTTTAAGATTCTTACTTGTCAGGTATATTCCCAGGCGTTGAATATGGGGTGTTGAGTCCATTTCGTTGAGCAAGGAGTAGGTCTTGTCTGTTATATATTTGGCTTATGGAAAGGCATCTGTGCTAATTTCAATGTCTGGTTTTATGCAGCACCCCAACTCACCTTTCCCCATAAGCAAGCATAAGTTGGTTTTCTAAATTTGAGACCCTGTTCTGTTTTGTAATTCAGTTCATGTGTAGTCAAGTTTACATTCCGTGTATTAGTGATATCTTATGATGTTTCTTTTCCTATGTGACTTATTTCTCGTAGAATCATCGTACCTGAATCCACTCATTATGTCGCTAGGGGCCTGATGACGTAGATTTCATTGCTGAGTGATATTCCTTTGTACGTGCGTACCACAAATTCTTTATCCATTTTTTGCTTTCTCGGATATTTAACTTGTACCGTAGACGAGGTTCTTGTAAACAGAGCCGTCCCAATCCTTGGGGTGGCTGTGTGTTTTTCATTTTAATTTCCCTAAGCTATAGGACCATAAGTGGAAGTGCCATAGGCTGTGTTGCTTTGTTTTCTACGTGTTTCAGGAAACACCATACACTTCTCCAGAGTGGCTGTTGGCAATTTATATCCCACAGGTCAGCATAACAAGGCTCCCTGTTCTCCATGACCTGTCCTGCCTTTCTGGATTTTACACTTTTTTCAGATGGCCCTTTTGACCGGGGGGCAGTGAGACTTCATTGTAGTGCAGATTTCCTTTACACGCTTGCTTGGTTGGCCAAAAAGGGCGTATGCGTTTTTTCCTGAATATATTCAGGAAAAAACGCATACGCCCTTTTTGGCCAAGTGCATCATTGTCGACATTCTGCCTCTTTTCCTATGCTTTAAGTGCAATTCCAGTCTACCCCCTGAAATCGTTTTCCTGAAATTCTGCCCCTCTTTCAAGTCCTCTTCGAAGACTTACTTCAATATATTTTTGGACGATAGCTGTCATTCATAACTCTGCAGGTTGGTGAAATACAATGCCCCTGAGCTCCTTTCTTCAACTCGCTTTCTTGTGAGCTGGCCGCAAAACCGCAGGATTGCTTCAGGCGCTAATCTGTTTCCGGCAGGGCACGCTGAGCCTTTGGTTAATTCCTCTTCCTGGTGGGAAATGAGCGTTCCATTTGCCCGTGCAGACACCTACAGCTAGTCTCTCATTGGTTCTCCCTATTCCTGTTCATCTTGCGCAGAAATTGCAAACTGTGCCAAACAGGAGGTTAAAGGCACTGACTCTCCAAGTGGGGAGAGTGTTAGTAAAGCGTCTGGAATGGTGAACCCGAGTACCAGGGTTCGAAAACTGAGATGCATTTGAAAACGTTTCCCAATCACACGGTGGACCATACTCTGGGTTTCCCATGCATGTTTTAGCTGAAGGAAGAATCCCTTAAACCTGGAGAGTTGGGACCCATGGAATGGGTACCATGCAGTATGTCTTCAAAGGGTCTGCGTTTGCTCACCGTACCTCACCAATGCTATCAGCCCGAAGTGTCCAGCCTTATGTCTCACCCAGCTCTGGGTGTAGATGCGCTAAATCCAGGTTGCATCACAAGCCCTGAATGAATTATTTAAGAATTGCTCTCTATTTCACTGGCATTGTGTTTTGTTTTTGAAATTTATTTTGATAATGGGATTTATCAGATTTTCACAGCTGCGTTTAGGCCGCTGTACACACGCTTGATTTCCTTATGGAGACATATAAATCCATGGGTTTTAAGATTCTTACTTGTCAGGTATCTTCCCAGGCGTTGAATATGGGGTGTTGAGTCCATTTCGTTGAGCAAGGAGTATGTCTTGTGTATTATATATTTGGCTTATGGAACGGTATCTGTGCTAATTTCAATCTCTGGTTTTATGCAGCACCCCAACTCACCTTTCCCCATAAGCAAGCATAAGTTGGTTTTCTAAATTTGAGACTCTGTTCTGTTTTGTAATTCAGTTCATGTGTAGCCAAGTTTACATTCCGTGTATTAGTGATATCTTATGATGTTTCTTTTTCTGTGTGACTTATTTCTCGTAGAATCATCGTACCTGAATTGACTCATTATGCCGCTACGAACCTGATGACGTAGATATCATTGTTGAGTGATATTCCACTGTATGTGCGTACCACAACTTTTTTATCCATTTTTTGCTTTCTCGGATATTTAACTTGTACCGTAGACAAGGTTCTTGTAAACAGAGCCATCCCAAACTTTGGTGTGGCTGTGTGTTTTTGATTTTAATTTCCCTAAGCTATAGGACCATAAGTGGAAGTGCCATAGGCTGTGTTGCTTTGTTTCCTACGTGTTTCAGGAAACACCATACACTTCTCCAGAGTGGCTGTTGGCAATTTACATCCCGCCCATCAGCATAACAAGGCTCCCTGTTCTCCATGACCTGTCCTGCCTTTCGGGATTTTACACTTTTTTCAGAGGGCCCTTTTGACCGGGGGGCAGTGAGACTTCATTGTAGTGCAGATTTCCTTTACACGCTTGCTTGGTTGGCCAAAAAGTGCGTATGCGTTTTTTCCTGAATATATTCAGGAAAAACCGCATACGCCCTGTTTGGCCAAGTGCATCATTGTCGACATTCTGCCTCTTTTCCTATGCTTTAACTGCAATTCCAGTCTACCCCCTGAAATCGTTTTCCTGAAATTCTGCCCCGCTTTCACGTCCCCTTCGAAGACTTACTTCAATACATTTTTGGATGATAGCTGTCATTCATAACTCTGCAGGTTTGTGAATTACAGTGCCCCTGAGCTCCTTTCTTCAACTCGCTTTCTTGTGAGCTGGCCGCAAAACCGCAGGATTGCTTCAGGCCCTAATCTGTTTCCGGCAGGGCACGCTGAGCCTTTGTTTAATTCCTCTTCCTGGTGGGAAATGAGCGTTCCATTTGCCCGTGCAGACACCTACAGCTAGTCTCTCATTGGTTCTCCCTATTCCTGTTCATCTTGCGCAGAAATTGCAAACTGTGCCAAACAGGTGGTTAAAGGCACTGACTCTCCAAGTGGGGAGAGTGTTAGTAAAGCGTCTGGAATGGTGAACCCGAGTACCAGGGTTCGAAAACTGAGATGCATTTGAAAACGTTTCCCAATCACACGGTGGACCGTAATCTGGGTTTCCCATGCATGTTTTAGCTGAAGGAAGAATCCCTTAAACCTGGAGAGTTGGGACCCATGGAATGGGTACCAAGCAGTATGACTTCAAAGGGTCTGCGTTTGCTCACCGAACCTCACCAATGCTATCAGCCCAAAGTGTCCAGACTTATGTCTCACCCAGCTCTGGGTGTAGATGTGGTAAATCCAGGTTGCATCACAAGACCTGAATGAATTATTTAAGAATTGCTCTCTATTTCACTGACATTGTGTTTTGTTTTTGAAATTTATTTTGATAATTGGATTTATCGGTTTTTCACTGCTGCGTTTAGGCCGCTGTACACACGCTTGATTTCCTTATGGAGACATATAAATCCATGGGTTTTAAGATTCTTACTTGTCAGGTATCTTCCCTGGCGTTGAATATGGGGTGTTGAGTCCATTTCGTTGAGCAAGGAGTAGGTCTTGTCTATTATATATTTGGCTTATGGAACGGTATCTGTGCTAATTTCAATCTCTGGTTTTATGCAGCACCCCAACTCTCTTTTCCCCTTAAGCAAGCATAAGTTCGTTTTCTCAATTTGAGACCCTGTTCTGTTTTGTAATTCACTACATGTGTAGCCAAGTTTACATTCCGTGTATTAGTGATATCTTATGATGTTTCTTTTCCTGTGTGACTTATTTCTCGTAGAATCATCGTACCTGAATCCACTCAATATGCCGCTACGGGCCTGATGACGTAGATTTCATTGCTGAGTGATATTCCATTGTACGTGCGTACCACAACTTCTTTATCCATTTTTTGCTTTCTTGGATATTTAACTTGTACCGTAGACGAGGTTCTTGTAAACAGAGCCGTCCCAAACTTTGGGGTGGCTGTGTGTTTTTGATTTTAATTTCCCTAAGCTATAGGACCATAAGAGGAAGTGCCATAGGCTGTGTTGCTTTGTTTCCTATGTGTTTCAGGAAACACCATACACTTTTCCAGAGTGGCTGTTGGCAATTTACATCCCGCCCATCAGCATAACTAGGCTCCCTGTTCTCAATGACCTGTCCTGCCTTTCTGGATTTTACACTATTATCAGATGGCCCTATTGACCGGGGGGCAGTGATACTTCATTGTAGTGCAGATTTCCTTTACACGCTTGCTTGGTTGGCCAAAAAGTGCTTATGCATTTTATCCTGAATATATTCAGGAAAAAACCCATACGCCCTTTTTGGCCAAGTGCATCATTGTCGACATTCTGCCTCTTTTCCTATGCTTTAAGTGCAATTCCAGTCTACCCCCTGAAATCGTTTTCCTGAAATTCTGCCCCGCTTTCAAGTCCCCTTCGAAGACTTACTTCAATACATTTTTGGACGATAGCTATCATTCATAACTCTGCAGGTTGGTGAAATAAAGTGCCCCTGAGCTCCTTTCTTCAACTCGCTTTCTTGTGAGCTGGCCGCAAAACCGCAGGATTGCTTCAGGCGCTTATCTGTTTCCGGCAGGGCACGCTGAGCCTTTGGTTAATTCCTCTTCCTGGTGGGAAATGAGCGTTCCATTTGCCCGTGCAGACACCTACAGCTAGTCTCTCATTGGTTCTCCCTATTCCTGTTCATCTTGCGCAGAAATTGCAAACTGTGCCAAACAGGAGGTTAAAGGCACTGACTCTCCAAGTGGGGAGAGTGTTAGTAAAGCGTCTGGAATGGTGAACCCGAGTACCAGGGTTCGAAAACTGAGATGCATTTGAAAACGTTTCCCAATCACACGGTGGACCATACTCTGGGTTTCCCATGCATGTTTTAGCTGAAGGAAGAATCCCTTAAACCTGGAGAGTTGGGACCCATGGAATGGGTACCATGCAGTATGTCTTCAAAGGGTCTGCGTTTGCTCACCGTACCTCACCAATGCTATCAGCCCGAAGTGTCCAGCCTTATGTCTCACCCAGCTCTGGGTGTAGATGCGCTAAATCCAGGTTGCATCACAAGCCCTGAATGAATTATTTAAGAATTGCTCTCTATTTCACTGGCATTGTGTTTTGTTTTTGAAATTTATTTTGATAATGGGATTTATCAGATTTTCACAGCTGCGTTTAGGCCGCTGTACACACGCTTGATTTCCTTATGGAGACATATAAATCCATGGGTTTTAAGATTCTTACTTGTCAGGTATCTTCCCAGGCATTGAATATGGGGTGTTGAGTCCATTTCGTTGAGCAAGGAGTATGTCTTGTCTATTATATATTTGGCTTATGGAACGGTATCTGTGCTAATTTCAATCTCTGGTTTTATGCAGCACCCCAACTCACCTTTCCCCATAAGCAAGCATAAGTTGGTTTTCTAAATTTGAGACTCTGTTCTGTTTTGTAATTCAGTTCATGTGTAGCCAAGTTTACATTCCGTGTATTAGTGATATCTTATGATGTTTCTTTTTCTGTGTGACTTATTTCTCGTAGAATCATCGTACCTGAATTGACTCATTATGCCGCTACGAACCTGATGACGTAGATATCATTGTTGAGTGATATTCCACTGTATGTGCGTACCACAACTTTTTTATCCATTTTTTGCTTTCTCGGATATTTAACTTGTACCGTAGACAAGGTTCTTGTAAACAGAGCCGTCCCAAACTTTGGTGTGGCTGTGTGTTTTTGATTTTAATTTCCCTAAGCTATAGGACCATAAGTGGAAGTGCCATAGGCTGTGTTGCTTTGTTTCCTACGTGTTTCAGGAAACACCATACACTTCTCCAGAGTGGCTGTTGGCAATTTACATCCCGCCCATCAGCATAACAAGGCTCCCTGTTCTCCATGACCTGTCCTGCCTTTCGGGATTTTACACTTTTTTCAGAGGGCCCTTTTGACCGGGGGGCAGTGAGACTTCATTGTAGTGCAGATTTCCTTTACACGCTTGCTTGGTTGGCCAAAAAGTGCGTATGCGTTTTTTCCTGAATATATTCAGGAAAAACCGCATACGCCCTGTTTGGCCAAGTGCATCATTGTCGACATTCTGCCTCTTTTCCTATGCTTTAAGTGCAATTCCAGTCTACCCCCTGAAATCGTTTTCCTGAAATTCTGCCCCGCTTTCACGTCCCCTTCGAAGACTTACTTCAATACATTTTTGGATGATAGCTGTCATTCATAACTCTGCAGGTTTGTGAATTACAGTGCCCCTGAGCTCCTTTCTTCAACTCGCTTTCTTGTGAGCTGGCCGCAAAACCGCAGGATTGCTTCAGGCCCTAATCTGTTTCCGGCAGGGCACGCTGAGCCTTTGTTTAATTCCTCTTCCTGGTGGGAAATGAGCGTTCCATTTGCCCGTGCAGACACCTACAGCTAGTCTCTCATTGGTTCTCCCTATTCCTGTTCATCTTGCGCAGAAATTGCAAACTGTGCCAAACAGGTGGTTAAAGGCACTGACTCTCCAAGTGGGGAGAGTGTTAGTAAAGCGTCTGGAATGGTGAACCCGAGTACCAGGGTTCGAAAACTGAGATGCATTTGAAAACGTTTCCCAATCACACGGTGGACCGTAATCTGGGTTTCCCATGCATGTTTTAGCTGAAGGAAGAATCCCTTAAACCTGGAGAGTTGGGACCCATGGAATGGGTACCAAGCAGTATGACTTCAAAGGGTCTGCGTTTGCTCACCGAACCTCACCAATGCTATCAGCCCAAAGTGTCCAGACTTATGTCTCACCCAGCTCTGGGTGTAGATGTGGTAAATCCAGGTTGCATCACAAGACCTGAATGAATTATTTAAGAATTGCTCTCTATTTCACTGACATTGTGTTTTGTTTTTGAAATTTATTTTGATAATTGGATTTATCGGTTTTTCACTGCTGCGTTTAGGCCGCTGTACACACGCTTGATTTCCTTATGGAGACATATAAATCCATGGGTTTTAAGATTCTTACTTGTCAGGTATCTTCCCTGGCGTTGAATATGGGGTGTTGAGTCCATTTCGTTGAGCAAGGAGTAGGTCTTGTCTATTATATATTTGGCTTATGGAACGGTATCTGTGCTAATTTCAATCTCTGGTTTTATGCAGCACCCCAACTCTCCTTTCCCCTTAAGCAAGCATAAGTTCGTTTTCTCAATTTGAGACCCTGTTCTGTTTTGTAATTCACTACATGTGTAGCCAAGTTTACATTCTGTGTATTAGTGATATCTTATGATGTTTCTTTTCCTGTGTGACTTATTTCTCGTAGAATCATCGTACCTGAATCCACTCAATATGCCGCTACGGGCCTGATGACGTAGATTTCATTGCTGAGTGATATTCCATTGTACGTGCGTACCACAACTTCTTTATCCATTTTTTGCTTTCTTGGATATTTAACTTGTACCGTAGACGAGGTTCTTGTAAACAGAGCCGTCCCAAACTTTGGGGTGGCTGTGTGTTTTTGATTTTAATTTCCCTAAGCTATAGGACCATAAGAGGAAGTGCCATAGGCTGTGTTGCTTTGTTTCCTATGTGTTTCAGGAAACACCATACACTTCTCCAGAGTGGCTGTTGGCAATTTACATCCCGCCCATCAGCATAACTAGGCTCCCTGTTCTCAATGACCTGTCCTGCCTTTCTGGATTTTACACTATTATCAGATGGCCCTATTGACCGGGGGGCAGTGATACTTCATTGTAGTGCAGATTTCCTTTACACGCTTGCTTGGTTGGCCAAAAAGTGCTTATGCATTTTATCCTGAATATATTCAGGAAAAAACGCATACGCCCTTTTTGGCCAAGTGCATCATTGTCGACATTCTGCCTCTTTTCCTATGCTTTAAGTGCAATTCCAGTCTACCCCCTGAAATCGTTTTCCTGAAATTCTGCCCCGCTTTCAAGTCCCCTTCGAAGACTTACTTCAATACATTTTTGGACGATAGCTATCATTCATAACTCTGCAGGTTGGTGAAATAAAGTGCCCCTGAGCTCCTTTCTTCAACTCGCTTTCTTGTGAGCTGGCCGCAAAACCGCAGGATTGCTTCAGGCGCTAATCTGTTTCCGGCAGGGCACGCTGAGTCTTTGGTTAATTCCTCTTCCTGGTGGGAAATGAGCGTTCCATTTGCCCGTGCAGACACCTACAGCTAGTCTCTCATTGGTTCTCCCTATTCCTGTTCATCTTGCGCAGAAATTGCAAACTGTGCCAAACAGGAGGTTAAAGGCACTGACTCTCCAAGTGGGGAGAGTGTTAGTAAAGCGTCTGGAATGGTGAACCCGAGTACCAGGGTTCGAAAACTGAGATGCATTTGAAAACGTTTCCCAATCACACGGTGGACCATACTCTGGGTTTCCCATGCATGTTTTAGCTGAAGGAAGAATCCCTTAAACCTGGAGAGTTGGGACCCATGGAATGGGTACCATGCAGTATGTCTTCAAAGGGTCTGCGTTTGCTCACCGTACCTCACCAATGCTATCAGCCCGAAGTGTCCAGCCTTATGTCTCACCCAGCTCTGGGTGTAGATGCGCTAAATCCAGGTTGCATCACAAGCCCTGAATGAATTATTTAAGAATTGCTCTCTATTTCACTGGCATTGTGTTTTGTTTTTGAAATTTATTTTGATAATGGGATTTATCAGATTTTCACAGCTGCGTTTAGGCCGCTGTACACACGCTTGATTTCCTTATGGAGACATATAAATCCATGGGTTTTAAGATTCTTACTTGTCAGGTATCTTCCCAGGCGTTGAATATGGGGTGTTGAGTCCATTTCGTTGAGCAAGGAGTATGTCTTGTGTATTATATATTTGGCTTATGGAACGGTATCTGTGCTAATTTCAATCTCTGGTTTTATGCAGCACCCCAACTCACCTTTCCCCATAAGCAAGCATAAGTTGGTTTTCTAAATTTGAGACTCTGTTCTGTTTTGTAATTCAGTTCATGTGTAGCCAAGTTTACATTCCGTGTATTAGTGATATCTTATGATGTTTCTTTTTCTGTGTGACTTATTTCTCGTAGAATCATCGTACCTGAATTGACTCATTATGCCGCTACGAACCTGATGACGTAGATATCATTGTTGAGTGATATTCCACTGTATGTGCGTACCACAACTTTTTTATCCATTTTTTGCTTTCTCGGATATTTAACTTGTACCGTAGACAAGGTTCTTGTAAACAGAGCCGTCCCAAACTTTGGTGTGGCTGTGTGTTTTTGATTTTAATTTCCCTAAGCTATAGGACCATAAGTGGAAGTGCCATAGGCTGTGTTGCTTTGTTTCCTACGTGTTTCAGGAAACACCATACACTTCTCCAGAGTGGCTGTTGGCAATTTACATCCCGCCCATCAGCATAACAAGGCTCCCTGTTCTCCATGACCTGTCCTGCCTTTCGGGATTTTACACTTTTTTCAGAGGGCCCTTTTGACCGGGGGGCAGTGAGACTTCATTGTAGTGCAGATTTCCTTTACACGCTTGCTTGGTTGGCCAAAAAGTGCGTATGCGTTTTTTCCTGAATATATTCAGGAAAAACCGCATACGCCCTGTTTGGCCAAGTGCATCATTGTCGACATTCTGCCTCTTTTCCTATGCTTTAACTGCAATTCCAGTCTACCCCCTGAAATCGTTTTCCTGAAATTCTGCCCCGCTTTCACGTCCCCTTCGAAGACTTACTTCAATACATTTTTGGATGATAGCTGTCATTCATAACTCTGCAGGTTTGTGAATTACAGTGCCCCTGAGCTCCTTTCTTCAACTCGCTTTCTTGTGAGCTGGCCGCAAAACCGCAGGATTGCTTCAGGCCCTAATCTGTTTCCGGCAGGGCACGCTGAGCCTTTGTTTAATTCCTCTTCCTGGTGGGAAATGAGCGTTCCATTTGCCCGTGCAGACACCTACAGCTAGTCTCTCATTGGTTCTCCCTATTCCTGTTCATCTTGCGCAGAAATTGCAAACTGTGGCAAACAGGTGGTTAAAGGCACTGACTCTCCAAGTGGGGAGAGTGTTAGTAAAGCGTCTGGAATGGTGAACCCGAGTACCAGGGTTCGAAAACTGAGATGCATTTGAAAACGTTTCCCAATCACACGGTGGACCGTAATCTGGGTTTCCCATGCATGTTTTAGCTGAAGGAAGAATCCCTTAAACCTGGAGAGTTGGGACCCATGGAATGGGTACCAAGCAGTATGACTTCAAAGGGTCTGCGTTTGCTCACCGAACCTCACCAATGCTATCAGCCCAAAGTGTCCAGACTTATGTCTCACCCAGCTCTGGGTGTAGATGTGGTAAATCCAGGTTGCATCACAAGACCTGAATGAATTATTTAAGAATTGCTCTCTATTTCACTGACATTGTGTTTTGTTTTTGAAATTTATTTTGATAATTGGATTTATCGGTTTTTCACTGCTGCGTTTAGGCCGCTGTACACACGCTTGATTTCCTTATGGAGACATATAAATCCATGGGTTTTAAGATTCTTACTTGTCAGGTATCTTCCCTGGCGTTGAATATGGGGTGTTGAGTCCATTTCGTTGAGCAAGGAGTAGGTCTTGTCTATTATATATTTGGCTTATGGAAAGGTATCTGTGCTAATTTCAATCCCTTGTTTTATGCAGCACCCCAAGTCACCTTTCCCCATAAGCAAGCATTAGTTGGTTTTCTAAATTTGAGACCCTGTTTTGTTTTGTAATTCCGTTCATGTGTAGTCAAGTTTATATTCCGTGTATTAGTGATATCTTATGATGTTTCTTTTCCTGTGTGACTTATTTCTCGTAGAATCATCGTACCTGAATCCACTCATTATGCCGCTAAGGGCCTGATGACGTAGATTTCATTGCTGAGTGATATTCCTTTGTACGTGCGTACCACAACTTCTTTATCCATTTTTTGATTTCTCGGATATTTAACTTGTACTGTAGACGAGGTTCTTGTAAACAGAGCCATCCCAAATTTTGGGGTGGCTGTGTGATTTTGATTTTAATTTACCTAAGCTATAGGACCATAAGTGGAGGTGCAATAGGCTGTGTTTCTTTGTTTCCTACGTGTTTCAGGAAACACCATACACTTCCCCAGTGTGGCTGTTGGCAATTTACATCCCGCCCATCAGCATAACAAGGCTCCCTGTTCTCCATGAACTGTCCTGCCTTTCTGGATTTTACCCTTTTTTCAGATGGCCCTTTTGACCCGGGGGCAGTGAGACTTCATTGTAGTGCAGATTTCCTTTACACGCTTGCTTGGTTGGCAAAAAGTGCGTATGCGTTTTTTCCTGAATATATTCAGGAAAAAACGCATACGCCCTTTTTGGCCAAGTGCATCATTGTCGACATTCTGCCTCTTTTCCTATGCTTTAAGTGCAATTCCAGTCTACCCCCGAAATCGTTTTCCTGGAATTCTGCCCCGCTTTCAAGTCCTCTTCGAAGACTTACTTCAGTACATTTTTGGATGATAGCTGTCATTCATAACTCTGCAGTTTTGTGAATTACAGTGCCCCTGAGCTCCTTTCTTCAACTCGCTTTCTTGTGAGCTGGCCGCAAAACCGCAGGCTTGCTTCAGGCCCTAATCTGTTTCCGGCAGGGCACGCTGATCCTTTGGTTAATTCCTCTTCCTGGTGGGAAATGAGCGTTCCATTTGCCCGTGCAGACACCTACAGCTAGTCTCTCATTGGTTCTCCCTATTCCTGTTCATATTGCGCAGAAATTGCAAACTGTGCCAAACAGTAGGTTAAAGACACTGACTCTCCAAGTGGGGAGAGTGTTAGTAAAGCGTCTGGAATGGTGAACCCGAGTACCAGGGTTCGAAAACTGAGATGCATTTGAAAACGTTTCCCAATCACATGGTGGACCATACTCTGGGTTTCCCATGCATGTTTTAGCTGAAGGAAGAATCCCTTAAACCTGGAGAGTTGGGACCCATGGAATGGGTACCATGCAGTATGACTTCAAAGGGTCTGCGTTTGCTCACCGAACGTCACCAATGCTATCAGCAGGAAGTGTCCAGCCTTATGTCTCACCCAGCTCTGGGTGTAGATGTGGTAAATCCAGGTTGCATCACAAGCCCTGAATGAATTATTTAAAAATTGCTCTCTATTTCACTGTCATTGTGTTTTGTTTTTGAAATTTATTTTGATAATGGGATTTATCGTATTTTCACTGTTGCGTTTAGGCCGCTGTACACATGCTTGATTTCCTTATGGAGACATATAAATCCATGGGTTTTAAGATTCTTACTTGTCAGGTATCTTCCCACGCGTTGAATATGGGGTGTTGAGTCCATTTCGTTTAGCAAGGTGTAGGACTTGTTTGTTATATATTTGGCTTATGGAAAGGTATCTGTGCTAATTTCAATGTCTGGTTTTATGCAGCACCCCAACTCACCTTTACCCATAAGCAAGCATAAGTTGGTTTTCTAAATTTGAGACCCTGTTCTGTTTTGTAATTCAGTTCATGTGTAGTCAAGCTTACATTCCGTGTATTAGTGATATCTTATGGTGTTTCTTTCCCTGTGTGACTTATTTCTCGTAGAAACATCGTACCTGAATCCACTCATTATGCCGCTACGGGCCTGATGACGTAGATTTCATTGCTGAGTGATATTCCATTGTACGTGCGTACCACAACTTCTTTATCCATTTTTTGATTTCTCGGATATTTAACTTGTACTGTAGACGAGGTTCTTGTAAACAGAGCCATCCGAAACTTTGGGGTGGCTGTGTGATTTTGATTTTAATTTCCCTAAGCTATAGGACCATAAGTGGAAATGCCATAGGCTGTGTTTCTTTGTTTCCTACGTGTTTGAGGAAACACCATACACTTCCCCAGAGTGGCTGTTGGCAATTTACATCCCGCCCATCAGCATAACAAGGTTCCCTGTTCTCCATGGCCTGTGCTGGCTTTCTGGATTTTACACTTTTTTCAGATGGCCCTTTTGAACGGGGGGCAGCGAGACTTCATTGTAGTGCAGATTTCTTTAACATGCTTGCTTGGTTGGCCAAAAAGGGCGTATGCGTTTTTTCCTGAATATATTCAGGAAAAAACGCATACGCCCTTTTTGGCCAAGTGCATCATTGTCGACGTTCTGCCTCTTTTCCTATGCTTTAAATGCAATTCCAGTCTACCCCCTGAAATCGTTTTCTTGCAATTCTGCCCCGCTTTCAAGTCCTCTTCGCAGCCTTCCTTCAATATATTTTTGGGTGATAGCTGTCATTTATAACTCTGCAGGTTTGTGAATTACAGTGTCCCTGAGCTCCTTTCTTCAACTCGCTTTCTTGTGAGCTGGCCGCAAACCCGCAGGATTGCTTCAGGCCCTAATCTGGTTCCTGCACGGCATGCTGAGCCTTTGGTTAATTCCTCTTCCTGGTGGGAAATGAGCGTTAAATTTGTCCGTGCAGACACCTTCACACGAGTCTTCATGGTGCCACTTTGCCTCGGTTATCTCTATGGAGGTTGGAGTTGGAGGGCCTCCTCGCTCAAGGTCAGTGTGCCCATGGAGCCAACCCTGCAACTTCAGGGCATGGTTGGGTGTTAGGATCACCACGTGGGGTCCTTTTCCCTTAGGAGGGAGGTGGCCTTTTGGGCTGCTGATTTCCAGGTTTTCAGATACTGCCAGTATCTTGGCCAGATGTGGCGGTGGGCCAAGCCCCTTGGTGACCGTAGTTTATCCTACCTGGATCGCATTCTTGCATTGTTCCATTTCAAGTGGTCCCAGGTTTTGCACTAATACTCCAATGGCGATTCACCGTTCACCAGGAATGTAAAGGTCAAAGGGTTTAGCTAAATTAGGGAGTTCCAGGGCAAGGGTCTGAATTGACTGCTCTTTCCATTCTTGAAAGGCCACTTCTGCATTCTATTCAAAAGGATCATCATCTTTTCCTTTCAGTGTTTCATATAGAGGCCCAGCTAGTAGACTGTAGTTAGGGATCCAGAAGCAGCAAACCCTGGCCTCCCCAGGAACCCCTAAGCTGTCTTCTAGTTTCAGAAATGGGTAAGGCTGCAAATTGTTTCTTCCCTTTCCTGGGATGGGCTTCTCCGACCTTCTGTGAGAATGAAGCCCAGGCAGGTCACCGTAGTCTGTGATATTTGAGCTTTGTCTTGGACAACTTGTATCCTTTATTGGCTTGGTAGTTCAGAGGTCTCCTTAGTAGGGCTGGCGATCAGAATGTCGTCTGCATATTGAAGGAGTGTTTCCTTTTCCAGAGGTAGAACTTTTAGTTTTTTAGCTGAGCTTTCCCCAAAGATGGTGTGGGAATTTTTGAACCCTTGGGGCAACACGGCCCGGAAGTATTGTTTTAGTTGTACGTTGAATCCTGCCACTCACAAGCCAAAATTTCTTGTGACTCTGGGACTAATAGAATACAAAAGAAGGCATCATTGAAGACTAATACAGAATACCATGTCCTGGTGGTTGGTAGAATGACCAGCAGGGTGTAGGATTTAGGAACTACTGGAGGTATATCCTCGGTGGCTTCACTGACTGTCCTGACATCCTTTACCAGGACTCCAGCAGCCCATGGGGCTCTCGAGGTCAGGCCAATCCCAGGATATGGAGCTCACCTGGGCAGGTACCCCACCCCCACCCCAGCCCACGGGGCTCTCGTGTTCAGGCCCCTCCCAGGATATGGGGTTCCCTGGGCAGGTTCCCCTGCAGCCCATGGGGCTCTCGTGGTCAGGCCCCTCCCAGGATACAGAGCTACCCTTGCAGGTACCATGGCAGGGCTGGGAACACAGGAACCGTGCATATCGCCCTCATTGCAGAGCACTCCCAGCTCACCTGTCACTCAGATCTGACACAGAGCACCTCAGAGCAGGACTTGAACTAACAAACAGCAGCTCCGACAGGTCTGTGACCCTGGGCATCACTCTGTGTGGCCTCCCTCCACCTGGTCTTCCAGAGACTTCCACTGCACCCGGGGCACCAGGCCTCTGTCTCCACCCACCAGCCACCCCTCCTCTCCCTGACTCCTGGGTTCCTCTCATTAGGAGAGGGTTTTCTTGAAGTTGTCTCCCACTCATGGGCCAGATAATATAATTAGAAAACAAGCCAGAGCTGCAGCCCCTTGTCTATCCTGACTCTCAGGAGCCCACACCTGTTCCTTGGACCTGGCCGATTCAGCAAGTTCCAGTTTCTGCAACTGTGAGCCCCTGAGGGGTGATTATTGGCTGGCCTGGGAAGCCTGACCGTGCCGGCCAGCCCTCCCCAGGCGTGCCTGGGTTCAGATCAATATAAACACCGCTCCAGGCAGCAAGAGCCCCTGCAGCTGTGCCTGACGCCATTTTCTCTGCCCTGTCAGCAGTCTTGGGGCTGGACTGGTGGGAGGGAGTGAGAGGCCACGGCTTTGTGGGTGGCCCAGTGTGAGTGGGGCTCTGCTGGACTTTCTGCAGCAGTTGCCAAGATGCCACCTGCTAAAGAAGAGGATGTGTCACCCATACCTGCCGTTGGAATTTCTCCCTGGGCAGAGGTGAGTGAGGAAGAAAGCAGTGGGGGCCGGGACAGCAGGGGTATCTCAGGCAGGGAAATGGAAAGCTTCCAGAAGAGCACCCAGGGCCAGGACCATCCTGGCTGGCCTGCAGGCACCAAGTCGGCTGGCATGCTATCACTCATGTGGCTCCATGGACCTTCCTCTAGGCTTTCAAGTCCTTGTACATATTCAGGTGTTTTACCTGGGAAGGGTGGGAACATTTCAGCAGCAGCTGGCCTGGGGCTCAGCCCACGTTTACTCACAGATGCCTCGGCACGGTCCCCCAGCTTTGCAATGAGGACGCTTGTTGCGTGGGGCCTGCTGGCTGAATGGGAGATGATTCCCCACCACTGACCAACTTCAGAATTGTTTACAACTGGAGCAAGTGCCCTGATACGGTTTTCCTCTGTGTAACTGGTGGGTTCTGTTTTTGTTTCTTTTTTTCGTTTTTGGTTCAAGGTAGATTTTATTCCTCTTTTTTGTATTTACAGATATAAGCATGGAAATAATTTATTCATATAAATACATGTATGTGAATGGAAGAATATTTTTTCTGTTTTACTTTTTGTAATTTGAATTTTATTTTTTTTTTTTATACAGCAGGTTCTTTTTGGTTATCTATTTTATACATATAAATGTATACATGCCAATCCCAATCTCTCAACTCCTCCCACCACCACCCCCCAACAGCTTTCCCCCCTTGGTGTCCATACGTTTGTTGTCTACATCTGTTGCTCTATTTCTGCCTTGCAAAACGGTTCATCTGTACAATTTGTCTAGGTTCCACATATAGGCATTAATAGACAAGATTTGTTTTTCTCTTTCTGACTTACTTCACTCTGTATGACAGTGTCTAGATCCATCAACGTCTCTACAAATGACCCAATTTCATTCCTTTTTATGGCTTAGTAATATTCCATTTTATATATGTACCACTTCTTTATGCATTCGTCTGTCTGTGGGCATTTAGGTTGCTTCCATTACCTGGATATTGTAAATAGTGATGCAATGAACATTGCGGTGAATGTCTCTTTTTGATTTATGGTTTTGTCTGGGTATATGCCCAGTAGTGGGATTGCTGTATCATATGGTAATTCTATTCTTAGTTTTATAAGAAACTCCATAATGTTCTCCACAGTGACTCTATCAATTTACATTCCCAACAATAGTGGAAGAGGGTTCCTTATCTCCACACCCTTTCCAGCATTTGTTGTTTGTAGATTTTCTGATGATGCCCATTCTAACAGGTGTGAGGTGATACACCATGGATGAGTCTATTTCGTTGAGCAAAGAGTAGGTCTTGTCTATTACATATTTGGCTTATGGAACGGTATGTGTGCTAATTTCAATCTCTGGTTTTATACAGCACCCCAACTCAACTTTCCCCTTAAGCAAGCATAAGTTTTTATCTAAATGTGAGACTCTGTTCGGTTTTGGAATTCAGTTTATGTGTAGCCAAGTTTACACTCTCTCTATTAGTGATATCTTATGATAATTATCTTTCTCTGTGTGACCTATTTCTCTTAGAATCATCATACTTAAATCCACTCAATTTGCTGCTACAGGCCTGATGACATTGATTTCATTGCTGAGTGATATTCTGTTGTACGTAAGTAGCACAACTCCTTTATCCATTTTTTTCTTTCTGGGATATTTAATTTGTACTGGACTCAAGGTTCTTGTAAACACAGCAGCCCTAAATTTTGTGTTGGCTGTGTCTTGTTGATTTTAATTTTCCTAAGCTATAGGGCCAAAAGTGGAAGTGCCCTAGGGTCTGTAGCTTTGTTTTTCAGATGTTTCAGGATACACCATAAACATCTCCAGAGTGTCTGTTGGCAATTTACATCCCGCCCATCAGCATAACAAGGCTCCCTGTTCTCCATGGCCTGTCCTGTGTTTCTGGTGTTTACACATTTTTCAGATGGCCCTTTTGACGAATGGGAAATGAGACTTCATTGTAGTGCGGATTTCCATTTCTCGAGTGCTTGGTTGGCCAAAAAGGGCATATGTGTTTTTTCCTGAATATATTCAGGAAAAAATGTTTACGCACTTTTGTCCAAGTGCATCACTGTCAAAGATCTGCCGCTTTTCACATGCTTTAAATGCAATTCCAATCTACCTCCTGAAATATGATTCCTGCAATTCTGCCTCGTTTTCAAGTCCTCTTTGCAGACTTACTTCCATATATTTTTGCCAATAGCTGTCATTTATAACTCTGCAGGTTTGTGAATTACAGTGCCCGTGATTTCCTTTCTTAACTCGTTTCCTTGAAAACTGGCCACAGAACCGCAGGTTTGCTTCAGGCCGTAATCAGGGTCCGGAAGGGCACTCTGAGACTTTGGTTCATTCCACTTCCTGGTGGGAAATTAGAGTTAAATGTGCCCCTCCAGACACCTGCCTCACTCCTAGCCCCTTGGTGATGTGTGTCCTCTGGTTTGAGGCCACATGTGCTGGGTTCCTCACCTTTGGCTGATGTGGCCCCACTGGTGTGAGGACACTCCTGCCTGGTTCCCATCCCCTTGGTGATGTGGGCCCTCTGGTGAGAGTCTGATCCTGGTTGGGTTCCTCACACTTCTGTGAGGTGGGCCCTCTTCTCTGAGGTCACTCCTGCCTGGCTGGCACACCCCGCCTTGGCGACGTCGGCCCTCTGGTGGGATTTGGTGCCTGCTGGGTGTCTCCTCCCCTCGGTAATGAGGGCCCTCTGGCGTCAGGCCCTAACTCCTGGGCTCCCAATATTTTCTGATATGCGCCCTGTGGTTCGAGTACACTCCTGCCAGGTTCCCAACCCCATGGGAATGTGGGCCTTCTGCTCTGAGGTCCCAACCGTGGGTTGCTCAGTTTCATGATGAGGGCCCTCTGCTGTGAGTTCTCTCCGGCCTGGATCCCATAGCCTCGCTGCTCTTGGCCACCTGCTGTGAGGTTACAACTGCGGGATTCCTCACCTTTTTTCTTCTATGGGCCCTCTGTTTTGAGACTCCTCCTGCCTGCCTCACTCCCAGCCCCTTGGTGATGTGTGTCATCTGGTTTGAGGCCACGTATGCTGGGTCCCTCGCCTTTCGATGATGTGGCCCCACTGGTGTGGGGACACTCCTGCCTGGTTCCTATCCCCTTGATGATGTGGGCCCTCTGGTGAGAGTCTGATCCTGGCTGGGTTCCTCACCCTTCTGTGAGGTGGGCCCTCTGCTGTGAGGTCACTCCTGCCTGGCTGGCACACCCCACCTGGGCAACATCGGCCCTCTTGTGGCAGTTGGAGCCTGCTGGGAACCTCCCCTCGGTGATGGGGGCCCTCTTGCCTCAGACCCTAACTGCTGGGTACCCACATTTTCTGATACGTGCTAAGTGGTGCGAGGACACTCCTGCGAGGTTCCCATCCCCATGGGCATGTGGGCCTTCTGCTCTAAAGTCCCAACACCTGTGTTGTTCACCGTTTCATGATGTTGGCTCTCTGGTGTTAGTTCACCCAGGCCTAGATCCCATAGACTCTGTGCTCTGAGCGGCCTGCTGGGAGGTTCCTACTGCTGGATTCCTTACCTTTTTTATTCTTTGGGTCCTGTGTTTTCA
The DNA here is from genome assembly GCF_059928025.1 of Delphinapterus leucas. Taxonomy (NCBI): domain Eukaryota; kingdom Metazoa; phylum Chordata; class Mammalia; order Artiodactyla; family Monodontidae; genus Delphinapterus; species Delphinapterus leucas. The sequence continues at coordinate 12,822,093 of NW_028322240.1, read as the reverse complement.
TGCTCCTACTTCCTGACTCACTCCCAGCCCATTTGTGATGTAGGTCCTCTGGTTTAAAGCCACATGTACCGGTTTCCTCACCTTTATTGATGTGGCCCCACTGGTGTGAGGACACTCCTGCCTGGTTCCCATCCCCTTGGTGATGGGGGCCCTCTGGTGAGAGTCTGATCCTGTCTGGATTCCTCACACTTCTGGGAGGTGGGCCCTCTGCTGTGAGGTCACTCCTGCCTGGCTGGCACACGTCACCTTGGCGATGTGGGCCCTCAGTTGGGAGTTGGTGCCTGCTGGGAGTCTCCTCCCCTCGGTAATGAGGGCCCTCTGGCGTCAGGCCCTAACTCATGGGCTCCCAAAATTTTCTGACGTGCGCCCTGTCGTGCGAGTACACTCCAGCCAGGGTCCCATCCCCATGGGGATGTGGGCTTTCTGCTCTGAGGTCCCAACGGCTGGGTTGCTCACAGTGTCAGAATGTGGGCCCTCTGCTGTGAGTTTACTCCGGCATGGATCCCATAGCCTCGGTGCTCTGGGCCACCTGCTTGGAGCTTCCAACTGCGGGGTTCCTCACCTTTTTTATTCTATGGGCGCTCTGTTGTGAGTCTCCTCCTGCATGCCTCACTCCCAGCCCTTTCGTGATGTGTGTCCCCTTGTTTGAGGCCACATGTGCTGTGTTCCTCACCTTTCGCTGATGTGGCCCCACTGGTGTGAGGACACTCCTGCCTGGTTTCCATCCCCTTGGTGATGTGGGCGCTCTGGTTAGAGTCTGATCCTGTTTGGGCTCCTCACACTTCTGTGAGGTGGGCCCTCTGCTGTGAGGTAACTCCTGCCTGGCTTGCTCCCATTGCCTTGGTGACGTCGGCCCTCTGGTGGCATTTGGAACCTGCTGGTAGCCTCCTCTCCTCCGTGATGAGGGCCCTCTGGCGTCAGGCCATAACTGCTGGGTTCCCACATTTTCTGATACGTGCTAAGTTGTGCGAGGACACTCCTGCGAGGTTCCCATCCCCATGGGGATGTGGGCCTTCTGCTCTGAGGTCCCACTGGCTGGGTTGCTCACAGTTTCATGATGTGGGCCCTCTGCTGTGAGTTCACTGTGGCCTGGATCCCATAGACTCCATACTCTGGGCCACCTGCTGGGAGGTTCAAACTGCTGGATTCCTCACATTTTTTATTCTGTGGGCCCTGTGTTGTTAGGCTACTCCTGCCTGCCTCACTCGGAGCACCTTGGAAATGTGGGTCCTCTGGTTTAAGCCACACGTGCTGGGTTCCTCACCTTTCTATAATGTGGCCACACTGGTGTGAGGACACTCCTGCTTTGTTCCGATCCCCTTGGTGATGTGGGCCCTCTGGTGAGAGTCTTATCCTGGCTGGGTTCCTCACCCTTCTGTGAGGTAGGCCCTCTGCTGTGAGGTCACTCCTGCCTGGCTGGCACACGTCAACTTGGCGACGTGGGCCCTCAGTTGGGAGTTGGTGCCTGCTGGGAGTCTCCTCCCCTCGGTAATGAGGGCCCTCTGGCGTCAGACCCTAACTCCTGGGCTCCCAAAATTTTCTGATGTGCGCCCTGTGGTGCAAGTACACTCGTGCCAGGATCCCAAACCCATGGGAATGTGGGTCTTCTGCTCTGAGGTCCCAATGTTACGTTGTTCAGTTTCATGATGAGGGCCCTCTGGTGTGAGTTCACTCCGGCATGGACCCCATAGCCTCGCTGCTCCTGGCCACCTGCGGGGAGGTTCCAACTGCGGGATTCCTCACCTTTTTCCTTCTATGGGCCCTCTGTTTTGAGACTTCTCCTGCCTGCCTCACTCCCAGCCCCTTGGTGATGTGTGTCCTCTGGTTTGAGGCCACGTGTGCTGGGTCCCTCACCTTTCGATGATGTGGCCCCACTGGTGTGAGGACACTCCTGCCTGGTTCCTATCCCCTTGGTGATGTGGGCCCTCTGGTGAGAGTCTGATCCTGGCTGGGTTCCTCCCACTTCTGTGAGGTGGGCCCTCTGCTGTGAGGTCACTCCTGCCTGACTGGCACACCCCGCCTTGGCAATGTCGGCCCTCTTGTGGCAGTTGGAGCCTGCTCGGAGCCTCCTCCCCTCGGTGATGAGGGCCCTTTGGCGTCAGGCCCTAACTGCTGGGTACCCACATTTTCTGATACGTGCTAAGTGGTGCGAGGACACTCGTGCCATGTTCCCAACCCCATGGGGATGTGGGCCTTCTGTTCTGAGGTCCCAACGGCTGGGTTGCTCACAGTTTCATGATGTGGGCCCTCTGCTGTGAGTTCACTGCGGCCTGGATCGCATAGACTCGGTGCTCTGGGCCGCCTGCTGGGAGGTTCCCACTGCACGATTCCTCAGCTTTTTTATTCTATTGGCCCTGTGTTGTGAGTCTACTCCTGCCTGCCTCACTCCGAGCCCCTTGGAGATCTGGATCCTCTGGTTTAGGCCACATGTGCTGGGTTCCTCACCTTTCTATGATGTGGTCACCCTGGTGTGAAGACAGTCCTGCCTGGTTCTGATGCCCTTGGTGATGTGGGCCCTCTGGTGAGAGTCTTACCCTGGCTGGGTTCCTCACCATTCTGTGAGGTAGGCCCTCAGCTGTGAGGTCACTCCTGCCTGGCTGTTGCACGTCACCTTGGCGACATGGGCCCTCAGTTGGGAGTTGGTGCCTGCTTGGGGTCTCCTCCCCTTGGTAATGAGGGCCCTCTGGCGCCAGGCCCTAACTTCTGGGCTCCCAAAATTCACTGATGTGCGCCCTGTGGTGCGAGTACACTTCTGCCAGGTTCCCAACCACATGGGAATGTGGGCCTTCTGCTCTAAGGTCCCAACGGCTGGGTTGCTCACAGTTTCATGATGAGGGCCCTCTGTTTTGAGTTCAGTCAGGCCTGGATCCCATAGCCTTGCTGCTCCTGGCCACCTGCTGGGAGGTTCCAACTGCGGGATTCCTCACCATTTTTACGCTATGGGCCCTCTGTTTGGAGGCTCCTCCTGCCTGCCTCACTCCCAGCCCCTTGGTGATGTGTGTCCTGTAGTTTGAGTCCACGTGTGCTGGGTCCGTCACATTTCGGTGATGTGGCCCCACTGGTGTGAGGACACTCCTGCCTGGTTTCCATTCCCTTGGTGATGTGGGCCCTCTGGTGAGAGTCTGATCCTCTTTGGGTTCCTCACACTTTTGTGTGGTTGGCCCTCTGCTCTGAGGTCACTCCTGCCTGGCTGGCACACCCCGCATTGGCGACGTCGGCCTTCTGGTAGCAGTTGGAGCTTGCTGGGAGCCTCCTCTCCTCAGTGATGAGGGCCCTCTGGCGTCCGGCCCTAACTGCTGGGCTCCCCACCTTTTCTGATGTGTGCCCACTGGTGCGATGACACTCCTGCTTGGTTCCCTTCCCCATGGGGATGTGGGCCTTGTGCTCTGAGGTCACAACGGCTGGGTTGCTTACAGTATCACGATGAGTGCCCTCTGTTGTGAGTTCATCACTGCCTGGATCCCATAGCCTCGGTGCTCTGGGCCGCCTGCCTGGATGTTCCAACTGCTGGATTCCTCACCTTTTTTATACAATGGGCCATGTGTTTTGAGGTTAATCCTGCCTGCCTCGCTCCGAGACCCATGGTGATGTGGGTCCTCTGGTTTGAGGCCACATGTGCTGGGTACCTCAACTTTCGATGATGTGGCCCCATGGGTGTGAGGACACTCCTGCCTGGTTCCCAGCCCCTTGCTTATGTGGGCACTCTGGTGAGTGTCTGATCCTGACTGGGTTCCTTACCCTTCTGTGAGGTGGGCCCTCTGATGTGAGGTCACTCCTGCCTGGATGGCTCATGTCGCCTTGGCGACGTAGGCCCTCTGTTGGCCACTGAAGCATGCTGGGAGCCTCCTACCCTCTTTAATAAGGGCCCTGGAAGAAACGCATATGCCCTTTTTGACCAAGTGCATCATTGTCGAGGTTCTTCTGCCTCTTCTCCTATACTTTCAGAGGACTTCCCGTCTACCTCCTGAAATCGTATTCCTGGAATTCTGCCCCGTGTTCAAGTCCTCTTTGCAGCCTTACTTCAATATATTTTTGGACGATAGGTGTCATTTATAACTCTGCAGGTTTGTGAATTACAGTGCCCCTGAGCTCCTTTCTTCAACTCGCTTTCTTGTGAGCTGGCCGCAAAACCGCAGGATTGCTTCAGGCCCTAATCTGGTTCTGGCACGGCATGCTGAGCCTTTGGCTAATTCCTCTTCCTGGTGGGAAATGAGCGTTAAATTTGTTCGTGCAGACACCTACAGCTAATCTCTCATTGGTTCTCCCTATTCCTGTTCATCTTGCGCAGAAATTCCAAACTGTGCCAAACAGGAGGTTAAAGGCACTGACTCTCCAAGTGGGGAGAGTGTTAGTAAAGCGTCTGGAATGGTAAAACCGAGTACGAGGGGACGAAAACTGAGATGCATTTAAAAAGGTTTCCCGGTCACACGGTGGACCATATTCTGGGTTGCCCATGCATGTTTTACCTGAAGGAAGAATCCCTTCAACCTGGAGAGTTGGGACACATGGAATGGGTACCATGCAGTATGACTTCAAAGGGTTGCCTTTGCTCACCGAACGTCACCAATGTTATCAGCCCGAAGTGTCCAGCCTTATGTCTCACTCAGCTCGGGGTGTAGATGTGGTAAATCCACGTTGCATCACAAGCCCTGAATGAATTATTTAAGAATTGCTCTCTATTTCACTGTCATTGTGTTTTGTTTTTGTAATTTATTTTGATAATGGGATTTATCGGATTTTCACTGCTGCGTTTATGCCGCTGTACACATGCTTGATTCTCTTATGGAGACATATAAATCCATGGGTTTTCAGATTCTTACTAGTCAGGTATATTCCTAGGCATTGAATATGGGGTGTTGAGTCCATTTCGTGGAGCAAGGAGTAGGTCCTGACTATTACATATTTGCTTATGGAAAGGTATCTGTGCTAATTTCAATCTCTGGTTTTATGCAGCACCACAACTCACCTTTCCCCTTAAGCAAGCATAAGTTGGTTTTCTAAATTTGAGACCCTTTTCTGTTTTGTAATTGAGATCATGTGCAGCCATGTTTGCATTCCGTGTACTTGAGATATCTTATGGTGTTTCTTTTTCTGTGTGACTTAGTTAACTTAGAATGATCGTACCTGAATCCACTCATTATGCCGCGACGGGCCTCATGACATAGATTTCATTGCTGAGTGATATTCCATTGTACGTACGTAGAACAACTTCTTTATCCATTTTTGCTTTCTGGTATATTTCACTTGTACCGTAAATGAGGTTCTTGTAAGCAGAGCCGTCCAAAATTTATGGGTGGCTGTGTCTTTTTGATTTTAATTTCCCTAAGCTATAGAACCATAAGTTGAAGTGCCGTAGGCTCCGTTGCTTAGTTTTTTAGGTGTTTGAGGAAACACCATACACTTCTCCAGAGTGGCTGTTGGCAATTTACATCCCGCCCATCAGCATAACAAGGCTCCCTGTTCTCCATGGCCTGTCCTGCCTTTCTGGATTTTTCACTTTTTTCAGATGGCCCTTGTGACAGGGGGGCAGTGAGACTTCATTGTAATGCAGATTTCTTTACAGGCTTGCTTGTTTGGCCAAAAAGGGCATATGTGTTTTTTCTTGAATATATTCAGGAAAAAACGCATACGCCCTTTTTGGCCAAGTGCATCATTGTCGACGTTCTGCCTCTTTTCCTATGCTTTAAATGCAATTCCAGTCTACCCCTGAAATCGTTTTCTTGCAATTCTGCCCCGCTTTCAAGTCCTTTTCGCAGCCTTCCTTCAATATATTTTTGGACGATAGCTGTCATTTATAACTCTGCAGGTTTGTGAATTACAGTGTCCCTGAGCTCCTTTATTCAACTCGCTTTCTTGTGAGCTGGCCGCAAACCCGCAGGATTGCTTCAGGCCCTAATCTGGTTCCGGCACGGCATGCTGAGCCTTTGGTTAATTCCTCTTCCTGGTGGGAATTGAGCGTTAAATTTGCCCGTGCAGACACCTTCACACGAGTCGTCATGGTGCCACTTTGCCCCGGTTATCTCTATGGAGGTTGGAGTTGGAGGGCCTCCTCACTCAAGGTCAGTGTGCCCATGGAGCCAAACCTGCAACTTCAGGGCATGGTTGGGTGTTAGGATCACCACGTGGGGTCCTTTTCCCTTAGGAGGGAGGTGGCCTTTTGGGCTGCTGATTTCCAGGTTTTCAGATACTGCCAGTATCTTGGCCAGATGTGGCGGTGGGCCAAGCCCCTTGGTGACCGTAGTTTATCCTACCTGGATCGCATTCTTGCATTGTTCCATTTCAAGTGGTCCCAGGTTTTGCACTAATACTCCAATGGCGATTCACCGTTCACCAGGAATGTAAAGGTCAAAGGGTTTAGCTAAATTAGGGAGTTCCAGGGCAAGGGTCTGAATTGACTGCTCTTTCCATTCTTGAAAGGCCTCTTCTGCATTCTATTCAAAAGGATCATCATCTTTTCCTTTCAGTGTTTCATATAGAGGCCCAGCTAGTAGACTGTAGTTAGGGATCCAGAAGCAGCAAACCCTGGCCTCCCCAGGAACCCCTAAGCTGTCTTCTAGTTTCAGAAATGGGTAAGGCTGCAAATTGTTTCTTCCCTTTCCTGGGATGGGCTTCTCCGACCTTCTGTGAGAATGAAGCCCAGGCAGGTCACCGTAGTCTGTGATATTTGAGCTTTGTCTTGGACAACTTGTATCCTTTATTGGCTTGGTAGTTCAGAGGTCTCCTTAGTAGGGCTGGCGATCAGAATGTCGTCTGCATATTGAAGGAGTGTTTCCTTTTCCAGAGGTAGAACTTTTAGTTCTTTAGCTGAGCTTTCCCCAAAGATGGTGTGGGAATTTTTGAACCCTTGGGGCAACACGGCCCGGAAGTATTGTTTTAGTTGTATGTTGAGTCCTGCCACACACAAGCCAAAATTTCTTGTGACTCTGGGACTAATAGAATACCAAAGAAGGCATCATTGAAGACTAATACAGAATACCATGTCCTGGTGGTTGGTAGAATGACCAGCAGGGTGTAGGATTTAGGAACTACTGGAGGTATATCCTCGGTGGCTTCACTGACTGTCCTGACATCCTTTACCAGGACTCCAGCAGCCCATGGGGCTCTCGAGGTCAGGCCAATCCCAGGATATGGAGCTCACCTGGGCAGGTACCCCACCCCCACCCCAGCCCACGGGGCTCTCGTGTTCAGGCCCCTCCCAGGATATGGGGTTCCCTGGGCAGGTTCCCCTGCAGCCCATGGGGCTCTCGTGATCAGGCCCCTCCCAGGATACAGAGCTACCCTTGCAGGTACCATGGCAGGGCTGGGAACACAGGAACCGTGCATATCGCCCTCATTGCAGAGCACTCCCAGCTCACCTGTCACTCAGATCTGACACAGAGCACCTCAGAGCAGGACTTGAACTAACAAACAGCAGCTCCGACAGGTCTGTGACCCTGGGCATCACTCTGTGTGGCCTCCCTCCACCTGGTCTTCCAGAGACTTCCACTGCACCCGGGGCACCAGGCCTCTGTCTCCACCCACCAGCCACCCCTCCTCTCCCTGACTCCTGGGTTCCTCTCATTAGGAGAGGGTTTTCTTGAAGTTGTCTCCCACTCATGGGCCAGATAATATAATTAGAAAACAAGCCAGAGCTGCAGCCCCTTGTCTATCCTGACTCTCAGGAGCCCACACCTGTTCCTTGGACCTGGGCGATTCAGCAAGTTCCTGTTTCTGCAACTGTGAGCCCCTGAGTGGTGATTATTGGCTGGCCTGGGAAGCCCGACCATGCCGGCCAGCCCTCCCCAGGTGTGCCTGGGTTCAGATCAATATAAACACCGCTCCAGGCAGCAAGAGCCCCTGCAGCTGTGCCTGACGCCATTTTCTCTGCCCTGTCAGCAGTCTTGGGGCTGGACTGGTGGGAGGGAGTGAGAGGCCACGGCTTTGTGGGTGGCCCAGTGTGAGTGGGGCTCTGCTGGACTTTCTGCAGCAGTTGCCAAGATGCCACCTGCTAAAGAAGAGGATGTGTCACCCATACCTGCTGCTGGAATTTCTCCCTGGGCAGAGGTGAGTGAGGAAGAAAGCAGTGGGGGCCGGGACAGCAGGGGTATCTCAGGCAGGGAAATGGAAAACTTCCAGAAGAGCACCCAGGGCCAGGACCATCCTGGCTGGCCTGCAGGCACCAAGTCGGCTGGCATGCTGTCACTCATGTGGCTCCATGGCCCTTCCTCTAGGCTTTCAAGTCCTTGTACATATTCAGGTGTTTTACCTGGGAAGGGTGGGAACATTTCAGCAGCAGCTGGCCTGGGGCTCAGCCCACGTTTACTCACAGATGCCTCGGCACGGTCCCCCAGCTTTGCAATGAGGACGCTTGTTGCGTGGGGCCTGCTGGCTGAATGGGAGATGATTCCCCACCACTGACCAACTTCAGAATTGTTTACAACTGGAGCAAGTGCCCTGATACGGTTTTCCTCTGTGTAACTGGTGGGTTCTGTTTATTTTTCTTTTTTTCGTTTTTGGTTCAAGGTAGATTTTATTCCTCTTTTTTGTATTTACAGATATAAGCATGGAAATAATTTATTCATATAAATACATGTATGTGAATGGAAGAATATTTTTTCTGTTTTACTTTTTGTAATTTGAATTTTATTTTTTTTTTTATACAGCAGGTTCTTTTTGGTTATCTATTTTATACATATAAATGTATACATGCCAATCCCAATCTCTCAACTCCTCCCACCACCACCCCCCAACAGCTTTCCCCCCTTGGTGTCCATACGTTTGTCGTCTACATCTGTTGCTCTATTTCTGCCTTGCAAAACGGTTCATCTGTACAATTTGTCTAGGTTCCACATATAGGCATTAATAGACAAGATTTGTTTTTCTCTTTCTGACTTACTTCACTCTGTATGACAGTGTCTAGATCCATCAACGTCTCTACAAATGACCCAATTTCATTCCTTTTTATGGCTTAGTAATATTCCATTTTATATATGTACCACTTCTTTATGCATTCGTCTGTCTGTGGGCATTTAGGTTGCTTCCATTACCTGGATATTGTAAATAGTGATGCAATGAACATTGCGGTGAATGTCTCTTTTTGATTTATGGTTTTGTCTGGGTATATGCCCAGTAGTGGGATTGCTGTATCATATGGTAATTCTATTCTTAGTTTTATAAGAAACTCCATAATGTTCTCCACAGTGACTCTATCAATTTACATTCCCAACAATAGTGGAAGAGGGTTCCTTATCTCCACACCCTTTCCAGCATTTGTTGTTTGTAGATTTTCTGATGATGCCCATTCTAACAGGTGTGAGGTGATACACCATGGATGAGTCTATTTCGTTGAGCAAAGAGTAGGTCTTGTCTATTACATATTTGGCTTATGGAACGGTATGTGTGCTAATTTCAATCTCTGGTTTTATACAGCACCCCAACTCAACTTTCCCCTTAAGCAAGCATAAGTTTTTATCTAAATGTGAGACTCTGTTCGGTTTTGGAATTCAGTTTATGTGTAGCCAAGTTTACACTCTCTCTATTAGTGATATCTTATGATAATTATCTTTCTCTGTGTGACCTATTTCTCTTAGAATCATCATACTTAAATCCACTCAATTTGCTGCTACAGGCCTGATGACATTGATTTCATTGCTGAGTGATATTCTGTTGTACGTAAGTAGCACAACTCCTTTATCCATTTTTTTCTTTCTGGGATATTTAATTTGTACTGGACTCAAGGTTCTTGTAAACACAGCAGCCCTAAATTTTGTGTTGGCTGTGTCTTGTTGATTTTAATTTTCCTAAGCTATAGGGCCAAAAGTGGAAGTGCCCTAGGGTCTGTAGCTTTGTTTTTCAGATGTTTCAGGATACACCATAAACATCTCCAGAGTGTCTGTTGGCAATTTACATCCCGCCCATCAGCATAACAAGGCTCCCTGTTCTCCATGGCCTGTCCTGTGTTTCTGGTGTTTACACATTTTTCAGATGGCCCTTTTGACGAATGGGAAATGAGACTTCATTGTAGTGCGGATTTCCATTTCTCGAGTGCTTGGTTGGCCAAAAAGGGCATATGTGTTTTTTCCTGAATATATTCAGGAAAAAATGTTTACGCACTTTTGTCCAAGTGCATCACTGTCAAAGATCTGCCGCTTTTCACATGCTTTAAATGCAATTCCAATCTACCTCCTGAAATATGATTCCTGCAATTCTGCCTCGTTTTCAAGTCCTCTTTGCAGACTTACTTCCATATATTTTTGCCAATAGCTGTCATTTATAACTCTGCAGGTTTGTGAATTACAGTGCCCGTGATTTCCTTTCTTAACTCGTTTCCTTGAAAACTGGCCACAGAACCGCAGGTTTGCTTCAGGCCGTAATCAGGGTCCGGAAGGGCACTCTGAGACTTTGGTTCATTCCACTTCCTGGTGGGAAATTAGAGTTAAATGTGCCCCTCCAGACACCTGCCTCACTCCTAGCCCCTTGGTGATGTGTGTCCTCTGGTTTGAGGCCACATGTGCTGGGTTCCTCACCTTTGGCTGATGTGGCCCCACTGGTGTGAGGACACTCCTGCCTGGTTCCCATCCCCTTGGTGATGTGGGCCCTCTGGTGAGAGTCTGATCCTGGTTGGGTTCCTCACACTTCTGTGAGGTGGGCCCTCTTCTCTGAGGTCACTCCTGCCTGGCTGGCACACCCCGCCTTGGCGACGTCGGCCCTCTGGTGGGATTTGGTGCCTGCTGGGTGTCTCCTCCCCTCGGTAATGAGGGCCCTCTGGCGTCAGGCCCTAACTCCTGGGCTCCCAATATTTTCTGATATGCGCCCTGTGGTTCGAGTACACTCCTGCCAGGTTCCCAACCCCATGGGAATGTGGGCCTTCTGCTCTGAGGTCCCAACCGTGGGTTGCTCAGTTTCATGATGAGGGCCCTCTGCTGTGAGTTCTCTCCGGCCTGGATCCCATAGCCTCGCTGCTCTTGGCCACCTGCTGTGAGGTTACAACTGCGGGATTCCTCACCTTTTTTCTTCTATGGGCCCTCTGTTTTGAGACTCCTCCTGCCTGCCTCACTCCCAGCCCCTTGGTGATGTGTGTCATCTGGTTTGAGGCCACGTATGCTGGGTCCCTCGCCTTTCGATGATGTGGCCCCACTGGTGTGGGGACACTCCTGCCTGGTTCCTATCCCCTTGATGATGTGGGCCCTCTGGTGAGAGTCTGATCCTGGCTGGGTTCCTTACCCTTCTGTGAGGTGGGCGCTCTGATGTGAGGTCACTCCTGCCTGGATGGCTCACGTCGCCTTGGCGACGTAGGCCCTCTGTTGGCCACTGAAGCATGCTGGAAGCCTCCTACCCTCTTTAATGAGGGCCCTGGAAGAAACGCATATGCCCTTTTTGACCAAGTGCATCATTGTCGAAGTTCTGCCTCTTCTCCTATACTTTCAGAGGACTTCCCGTCTACCTCCTGAAATCGTATTCCTGGAATTCTGCCCCGCGTTCAAGTCCTCTTTGCAGCCTTACTTCAATATATTTTTGGACGATAGCTGTCATTTATAACTCTGCAGGTTTGTGAATTACAGTGCCCCTGAGCTCCATTCTTCAACTCGCTTTCTTGTGAGCTGGCCGCAAAACCGCAGGATTGCTTCAGGCCCTAATCTGGTTCCGGCATGGCATGTTGAGCCTTTGGCTAATTCCTCTTCCTGATGGGAAATGAGCGTTAAATTTGCTCGTGCAGACACCTACAGCTAATCTCTCATTGGTTCTCCCTATTCCTGTTCATCTTGCTCAGAAATTCCAAACTGTGCCAAACAGGAGGTTAAAGGCACTGACTCTCCGATTGGGGAAAGAGTTAGTAAAGCGTCTGGAATGGTAAAACCGAGTATGAGGGGAAGAAAACTGAGATGCATTTAAAAAGGTTTCCCGGTCACACGGTGGACCATATTCTGGGTTTCCCATGCGTGTTTTACCTGAAGGAAGAATCCCTTAAACCTGGAGAGGTGGGACCCATGCAATGGGTACCATGCAGTATGACTTCAAATGGCCTGCATTTTCTCACCGAACCTCACCAATGCTATCAGCCCAAAGTGTCGAACCTTATGTCTCACTCAGCTCTAGGTGTAGATGTGGTAAATCCAGGTTGCATCACAAGCCCTGAATGAATTATTTAAGAATTGCTCTCTATTTCACTGTCATTGTGTTTGTTTTTGTAGTTTATTTTGATAATGGGATTTATCGGATTTTCTCTGCTGCCTTCATGCAGCTGTACACACACTTGATTCTCTTACGGAGACATATAAATCCATGGGTTTGAAGATTCTTACTAGTCATGTGTAATCCTAGGAGTTGAATATGGTGTGTTTAGTCCATTTCGTTGAGCAAGGTGTAAGTCTTGACTATTACATATTTGGCTTATGGAAAGGTATGTGTGCTAATTTCTATCTCTGGTTTTATGCAGCACCCCACCTCACCTTTCCCCATAAGCAAGCATAAGTTGGTGTTCTAAATTTGAGACCCTGTTCTGTTTTGTAATTCAGTTCATGTGTAGCCAAGTTTACATTCCGTGTATTAGTGATATCTTATGATGTTTCATTTTCTGTGTGACTTATTTCACTTAGAATCATCGTACCTGGATCCACTCAATATGCCGCGACGGGCCTGATGACATAGATTTCATTGGTGAGTGATATTCCATTGTACGTGCGTACCACAACTTCTTTAACCATTTTTCACATTCTGGGATATTTAACTTGGACCGTAGACGACGTTCTTGTAAACAGAGCTGTCCCAAACTTTGGGGTGGCTGTGTGTTTTTGATTTTAATTTCCGTAAGCTATAGGACCATAAGTGGAAGTGACATAGGCTCTGTTGCTTTGTTTCCTACGTGTTTCAGGAAACCCCATAAACTTCTCCAGAGTGGCTGTTTGCAATTTACATCCCCCCCATCAGCATAACAAGTCTCCCTGTTCTCCATGACCTGTCCTGCCTTTCTGGATTTTACACTTTTTCAGATGCCCCTTTTGACCGGGGGGCAGTGAGACTTCATTGTAGTGCAGATTTCATTTACCTGCTTGCTTGCTTGGCCAAAAATGGCGTATGCGTTTTTTCCTGAATATATTCAGGAAAAAACGCATACGCACTTTTTGGCCAGTGCATCATTGTCGACATTCTGCCTCTATTCCTATGCTTTAAGTGCAATTCCAGTCTACCCCCTGAAATCGCTTTCCTGAAATTCTGCCCCGCTTTCAAGTCCTCTTCGAAGACTTACTTCAATACATTTTTCGACGATAGCTGTCATTCATAACTCTGCAGGTTTGTGAATTACAGTGCCCCTGAGCTCGTTTCCTCAACTCGCTTTCTTGTGAGCTGGCCGCAAAACCGCAGGATTGCTGCAGGCCCTAATCTGTTTCCGTCAGGGCACGCTGAGCCTTTGGTGAATTCCTCTTCCTGGTGGGAAATGAGCGTTCCATTTGTCCGTGCAGACACCTACAGCTAGTCTCTCATTGTTTCTCCCTATTCCTGTTAATCTTGCGTAGAAATTGCAAACTGTGCCAAACAGGAGGTTAAAGGCACTGACTCTCCAAGTGGGGAGAATGTTAGTAAAGTGTCTGGAATGGTGAACCCGAGTACCAGGGTTCGAAAACTGAGATATATTTGAAAACGTTTCCCAATCAGACGGTGGACAATACTCTGGGTTTCCCATGCATGTCTTAGCTGAAGGAAAAATCCCTTAAACCTGGAGAGCTGGGAACCATGGAATGGGTACCATGCAGTATGACTACAAAGGGTCTGCGTTTGCTCACCGAACCTCACAAATGCTATCAGCCCGAAGTGTCCAGCCGTATATCTCACCCAGCTCTGGGTGTAGATGTGGTAAATCCAGGTTGCATCACAAGCCCTGAATGAATTATTTAAGAATTGCTCTCTATTTCACTGTCAATGTGTTTTGGTTTTGAACTTTATTTTGATAATGGGATTTATCGGATTTTCACTGCTCCGTTTAGGCTGCTGTACACACGCTTGATTTCCTTATGGAGACATATAAATCCATGGGTTTTAAGATTCTTACTTGTCAGGTATATTCCCAGGCTTTGAGTCCGTTTCGTTGAGCAAGGAGTAGGTCTTGTCTATTATATATTTGGCTTATGGAACGGTATCTGTGCTAATTTCAATCTCTGGTTTTATGCAGCACCCCAACTCACCTTTCCCCATAAGCAAGCATAAGTTGGTTTTCTAAATTTGAGACCCTGTTCTGTTTTGTAATTCAGTTCATGGGTAGCCAAGTTTACATTCCGTGTATTAGTCATATCTTATGATGTTTCTTTTTCTGTGTGACTTATTTTTCGTAAAATCATCATACTTGAATCCACTCATTATGCCGCTACGGGCCTGAAGACGTAGATTTCATTGCTGAGTGATATTCCATTGTACGTGCGTATCAGAACTTCTTTATCCATTTTTTCCTTTCTCGGATATTTAACTTGTACCGTAGACAAGGTTCTTGTAAACAGAGCCATCCCAAACTTTAGGGTGGCTGTGTGTTTGTGATTTTAATAACCCTAAGCTATAAGACCATAGTGGAAGTGACATAGGCTGTCTTGCTTTGTTTCCTACGTGTTTCAGGATACACCATACATTTCTCCAGAGTGGCTGTTGGCAATTTACATCCCGCCCATCAGCATAACAAGGCTCCCTGTTCTCCAAGACCTGTCCTGCCTTTCTGGATTTTACACTTTTTTCAGATGGCCCTTTTGACTGGGGGGCAGTGAGACTTCATTGTAGTGTAGATTTCCTTTACACGCTTGCTTGGTTGGCCAAAGAGTGCGTATGCGTTTTTTCCTGAATATATTCAGGAAAAAACGCATACGCCCTTTTTGGCCAAGTGCATCATTGTCGACATTCTGCCTCTTTTCCTATGCTTTAAGTGCAATTCCAGTCTACCCCCTGAAATCGTTTTCCTGAAATTCTGCCCCGCTTTCAAGTCCTCTTTGAAGACTTACTTCAGTACATTTTTGGACGATGGCTGTCATTCATAACTCTGCAGGTTTGTGAATTACAGTGCCCCTGAGCTCCTTTCTTCAACTCCTTTTCTTGTGAGCTGCCCGCAAAACCGCAGGATTGCTTCAGGCCGTAATATGTTTCCGGCCGGGCACGCTGAGCCTTTGGTTAATTCCACTTCCTGGTGGGAAATGATCGTTCAATTTGCCCGTGCAGACACCAACAGCTAGTCTCTCATTGCTTCTCCCTATTCCTGTTTATCTTGCGCAGAAATTGCAAACTGTGCCAAACAGGAGGTTAAAGGCACTGACTCTTCAAGTGGGGAGAGTGTTAGTAAAGCGTCTGGAATGGTGAACCCGAGTACCAGGGGACGAAAACTGAGATGCATTTGAAAACGTTTCCCAATCACACGGCGGACGATAGTCTGGGTTTCCCATTCATGTTTTAGCTGAAGGAAGAATCCCTTAAACCTGGAGAGTTGGGACCCATGGAATGGGTACCATGCAGTATGACTTCAAAGGGTCTGCGTTTGCTCACCGAACCTCACCAATGCTATCAGCCCGAAGTGCCCAGCCTTATGTCTCACCCAGCTCTGGGTGTAGATGTGGTAAATCCAGGTTGCATCACAAGCCCTGAATGAATTATTTAAGAATTGCTCTCTATTTCACTGTCATTTTGTTTTGTTTTTGTAATTTATTTTGATAATGGGATTTATCGGATTTTCACTGCTGCGTTTAGGCCGCTGTACACACGCTTGATTTCCTTATGGAGACATATAAATCCATGGGTTTTAAGATTCTTACTTGTCAGGTATCTTGCCAGGCGTTGAATTTTGGGTGTTGAGTCCATTTCGTTGAGCAAGGAGTAGGTCTTGTCTATTATATATTTGGCTTATGGAACGGTATCTGTGCTAATTTCAATCTCTGGTTTTATGCAGCACCCCAACTCACCTTTCCCCATAAGCAAGCATAAGTTGGTTTTCTAAATTTGAGACCCTGTTTTGTTTTGTAATTCAGTTTATGTGTAGCCAAGTTTACATTCCGTGTATTACTGATATATTATGATGTTTCTTTTACTGTGTGACTTATTTCTCATAGAATCATCGTAGCTGAATCCACTCATTATGCCGCTACGGGCCTGAAGATGTAGATTTCATTGCTGAGTGATATTCCATTGTACGTGCGTACCAGAACTTTTCTATCCATTTTTTCCTTTCTCGGATATTTAACTTGTACCGTAGACAAGGTTCTTGTAAACAGAGCCATCCCAAACTTTGGGGTGGCTGTGTGTTTTTGATTTTAATTTCCCTAAGCTATAGGAGCATAAGTGGAAGTGACATAGGCTGTGTTGCTTTGTTTCCTAAGTGTTTCAGGATACAACATACATTTCTCCAGAGTGGCTGTTGGCAATTTACATCCCGCCCATCAGCATAACAAGGGTCTCTGTTCTCCAAGACCTGTCCTGCCTTTCTGGATTTTACACTTTTTTCAGATGGCCCTTTTGACCGGGGGGCAGTGAGACTTCATTGTAGTGCAGATTTCCTTTACACGCTTGCTTGGTTGGCCAAAAAGGGCGTATGCGTTTTTTCCTGAATATATTCAGGAAAAAACGCATACGCCCTTTTTGGCCAAGTACATCATTGTCGACATTCTGCCTCTTTTCCTATGCTTTAAGTGCAATTCCAGTCTACCCCCTGAAATCGTTTTTCTGAAATTCTGCCCCGCTTTCAAGTCCTCTTCGAAGACTTACTTCAGTACATTTTTGGACGATAGCTGTCATTCATAGCTCTGCAGGTTTGTGAATTACAGTGCCCGTGAGCTGATTTCTTCAACTCGCTTTCTTGTGAGCTGGCCGCAAAACCGCAGGATTGCTTCAGGCCCTAATCTCTTTCCAGCCGGGCACGCTGAGCCTTTGGTTAATTCCTCTTCCTGGTGGGAAATGAGCGTTCAATTTGCCCGTGCAGACACCAACAGCTAGTCTCTCATCGGTTCTCCCTATGCCTGTTCATCTTGCGCAGAAATTGCAAACTGTGCCAAACAGGAGGTTAATGGCACTGATTCTCCAAGTGGGGAGAGTGTTAGTAAAGCGTCTGGAATGGTGAACCCGAGTACCAGGGGACGAAAACTGAGATGCATTTGAAAACGTTTCCCAATCACACGGAGGACGATAGTCTGGGTTTCCCATGCATGTTTTAGCTGAAGGTAGAATCCCTTAAACCTGGAGAGTTGGGACCCATGGAATGGGTACCATGCAGTATGACTTCAAAGGGTCTGCGTTTGCTCACCGAACCTCACCAATGCTATCAGCCCGAAGTGTCCAGCCTTATGTCTCACCCAGCTCTGGGTGTAGATGTGGTAAATCCAGGTTGCATCACAAGCCCTGAATGAATTATTTAAGAATTGCTCTCTATTTCAGTGTCATTGTGTTTTGTTTTTGAAATTTATTTTGATAATGGGATTTATCGGATTTTCACTGCTGCGTTTAGGCCGTTGTACACACGCTTGATTTCCTTATGGAGACATATAAATCCATGGGTTTCAAGATTCTTACTTGTCATGTATCTTGCCAGGCGTTGAATATGGGGTGTTTAGTCCATTTCGTTGAGCAAGGAGTAGGTCTTGTCTATTATATATTTGGCTTATGGAACGGTATCTGTGCTAATTTCAATCTCTGGTTTTATGCAGCACCCCAACTCACCTTTCCCCATAAGCAAGCATAAGTTGGTTTTCTAAATTTGAGACCCTGTTCTGTTTTGTAATTCAGTTCATGGGTAGCCAAGTTTACATTCCGTGTATTAGTGATATCTTATGATGTTTCTTTTTCTGTGTGACTTATTTCTCGTAGAATCATCATACCTGAATCCACTCATTATGGCGCTACGGGCCTGATGACGTAGATTTCATTGCTGAGTGATATTCCATTGTACGTGCGTACCACAACTTCTTTATCCATTTTTTACTTTCTGGGATATTTTACTTGTACCGTAGACGAGGTTCTTGTAAACAGAGCCGTCCCAAACTCTGTGGTGGCTGTGTGTTTTTGATTTTAATTTCCCTAAGCTATAGGACCATAAGTGGAAGTGCCATAGGCTGTGTTGCTTTGTTTCCTACGTGTTTCTGGAAACACCATACACTTCTCCAGAGTGGTTGTTGGCAATTTACATCCCGCCCATCAGCATGACAAGGCTCCCTGTTCTCCATAACCTGTCCTGCCTTTCTGGATTTTACACTTTTTTCAGATGGCCCTTTTGACCGGGGGGGCAGTGAGACTTCATTTTAGTGCAGATTTCCTTTACACGCTTGCTTGGTTGGCCAAAAAGGGCGTATGCGTTTTTTCCTGAATATATTCAGGAAAAAACGCATACGCCCTTTTTGGACAAGTGCATCGTTGTCGACATTCTGCCTCTTTTCCTAAGCTTTTAGTACAATTCCAGTCTACCCCCTGAAATCGTTTTCCTGAAATTCTGCCCCGCTTTCAAGTCCTCTTCGAAGACTTACTTCAATACATTTTTGGACGATACCTGTCATTCATAACTCTGCAAGTTTGTGAATTACAGTGCCCCTGAGCTCATGTCTTCAACTCGCTTTCTTGTGAGCTGGCCGCAAAACCGCAGGATTGCTTCAGGCCATAATCTCTTTTCGGAAGGGCATGCTGAGCCTTTGTTTAATTCCTATTCCTGGTCGGAAATGAGCGTTCCTTTTGCCCGTGCAGGCACCTATAGCTAGTCTCTCATTGGTTCTCCCTATTCCTGTACATCTTGCGCAGAAATTGCAAACTGTGCCAAACAGGAGGTTAATGGCACTGACTCTCCAAGTGGGGATAGTGTTAGTAAAGCGTCTGGAATGGTGAACCCGAGTACCAGGGGACGAAAACTGAGATGCATTTGAAAACATTTCCCGGTCACACAGTGCACTGTACTGTGGGTTTCCCATGCATGTTTTAGCTGAAGGAAGAATCCCTTAAACCTGGAGAGTTGGGACCCATGGAATGGGTACCATGCAGTATGACTTCAAAGGGTCTGCGTTTGCTCACCGAACCTCACCAATGCTATCAGCCCGAAGTGCCCAGCCTTATGTCTCACCCAGCTCTGGGTGTAGATGTGGTAAATCCAGGTTGCATCCCAAGCCCTGAATGAATGATTTAAGAATTGCTCTCTATTTCACTGTCATTGTGTTTTGTTTTTGAAATTTATTTTGATAATGGGATTTATCGGAGTTTCACTGCTGCGTTTAGGCCGCTGTACAGACGCTTGATTTCCTTATGGAGACATATAAATCCATGGGTTTTAAGATTCTTACTTGTCAGGTATCTTGCCAGGCGTTGAATATGGGGTGTTGAGTCCATTTCGTTGAGCAAGGAGTAGGGCTTGTCTATTATATATTTGGCTTATGGAACGGTATCTGTGCTAATTTCAATCTCCGGTTTTATGCAGCACCCCAACTCAACTTTCCCCATAAGCAAGCATAAGTTGGTTTTCTAAATTTGAGACCCTGTTCTGTTTTGTTATTCAGTTCATGTGTAGCCAACTTTACATTCCGTGTATTAGTGATATCTTATGATGTTTCTATTTCTGTGTGACTTATTTCTCGTAGAATCATCGTACCTGAATCCACTCATTATGCCGCTACGGGCCTGATGACGTAGATTTCATTGCTGAGTGATATTCCATTGTACATGCGTACCACAGCTTCTTTATCCATTTTTTGCTTTCTGGGATATTTTACTTGTACCGTAGACGAGGTTCTTGTAAACAGAGCCGTCCCAAACTCTGGGGTGGCTGTGTGTTTTTGATTTTAATTTCCCTAAGCTATAGGACCATAAGTGGAATTGCCATAGGCTGTGTTGCTTTGTTTCCTACGTGTTTCTGGAAACACCATACACTTCTCCAGAGTGGTTGTTGGCAATTTACATCCCGCCCATCAGCATGACAAGGCTCCCTGTTCTCCATGACCTGTCCTGACATTCTGGATTTTACATTTTTTTCAGATGGCCCTTTTGACCGGGGGGCAGTGAGACTTCATTGTAGTGCAGATTTCCATTACACGCTTGCTTCATTGGCCAAAAAGGGCGTATGCGTTTTTTCCTGAATATATTCAGGAAAAAACGCATACGCCCTTTTTGGCCAAGTGCATCATTGTCGACATTCTGCCTCTTTTCCTATGCCTTTAGTACAATTCCAGTCTACCCCCTGAAATCGTTTTCCTGAAATACTGCCCCGCTATCAAGTCCTCTTCGAAGACTTACTTCTATACATTTTTGGACGATAGCTGTCATTCATAACTCTGCAGGTTTGTGAATTACAGTGCCCCTGAGCTCATGTCTTCAACTCGCTTTCTTGTGAGCTGGCCGCAAAACCGCAGGATTGCTTCAGGCCCTAATCTCTTTCCGGAAGGGCATGCTGAGCCTTTGTTTAATTCCTCTTCCTGGTCGGAAATGAGCGTTCCTTTTGCCCGTGCAGGCACCAACAGCTAGTCTCTCATCGGTTCTCCCTATGCCTGTTCATCTTGCGCAGAAATTGCAAACTGTGCCAAACAGGAGGTTAATGGCACTGACTCTCCAAGTGGGGAGAGTGTTAGTAAAGCGTCTGGAATGGTGAACCTGAGTACCAGGGGACGAAAACTGAGATGCATTTGAAAACGTTTCCCAATCACACGGAGGACGATAGTCTGGGTTTCCCATGCATGTTTTAGCTGAAGGAAAAATCCCTTAAACCTGGAGAGTGGGATCCATGGAGTGGGTACCATGCAGTATGACTTCAAAGGGTCTGCGTTTGCTCACCGAACCTCACCAATGCTATCAGCCCGAAGTGTCCAGCCTTATGTCTCACCCAGCTCTGGGTGTAGATGTGGTAAATCCAGGTTGCATCACAAGCCCTGAATGAATTATTTAAGAATTGCTCTCTATTTCAGTGTCATTGTGTTTTGTTTTTGAAATTTATTTTGATAATGGGATTTATCGGATTTTCACTGCTGCGTTTAGGCCGTTGTACACACGCTTGATTTCCTTATGGAGACATATAAATCCATGGGTTTCAAGATTCTTACTTGTCAGGTATCTTGCCAGGCGTTGAATATGGGGTGTTGAGTCCATTTCGTTGAGCAAGGAGTAGGTCTTGTCTATTATATATTTGGCTTATGGAACGGTATCTGTGCTAATTTCAATCTCTGGTTTTATGCAGCACCCCAACTCACCTTTCCCCATAAGCAAGCATAAGTTGGTTTTCTAAATTTGAGACCCTGTTCTGTTTTGTAATTCAGTTCATGGGTAGCCAAGTATACATTCCGTGTATTACTGATATATTATGATGTTTCTTTTTCTGTGTGACTTATTTCTCGTAGAATCATCGTACCTGAATCCACTCATTATGCCGCTACGGGCCTGAAGACGTAGATTTCATTGCTGAGAGATATTCCATTGTACGTGCGTACCAGAACTTCTTTATCCATTTTTTCTTTTCTCGGATATTTAAGTTGTACCGTAGACAAGCTTCTTGTTAACAGAGCCATCCCAAATTTGTGGTGGCTGTGTGTTTGTGATTTTAATTTCCCTAAGCTATAGGACCATAAGTGGAAGTGACATAGGCTGTTTTGCTTTGTTTCCTACGTGTTTCAGGATACACCATACATTTCTCCAGAGTGACTGTTGGCAATTTACATCCCGCCCATCAGCATAAGAAGGCTCCATGTTCTCCAAGACCTGTCGTGCCTTTCTGGATTTTACACATTTTTCAGATGGCCCTTTTGACCGGGGGGCAGTGAGAGTTCATTGTAGTGCAGATTTCCTTTACACGCTTGCTTCCTTGGCCAAAAAGGGCGTATGCGTTTTTACCTGAATATATTCAGGAAAAACCGCGTACGCCCTTTTTGGTCAACTGCATCATTGTCGACATTCTGCGTCTTTTCGTATGCTTTAAGTGCAATTCCAGTCTACTCCTTGAAATCGTTTTCCTGAAATTCTGCCCCGCTTTAATGTCCTCTTCGAAGACTTACTTCAATACACTTTTGGACGATAGCTGTCATTCATAACTCTGCAGGTTTGTGAATTGCAGTGCCCCTGAGCTCCTTTCTTCAACTCTCTTTCTTGTGAGCTGGCCGCAAAACCGCAGGATTGCTTCAGGCCATAATCTCTTTCTGGGGGGGAACGCTGAGCCTTTTTTTAATTCCTCTTCCTGGTGGGAAATGAGCGTTCCATTTGCCCGTGCAGGCACCTACAGCTAGTCTCTCATTGGTTCTCCCTATTCCTGTACATCTTGCGCAGAAATTGCAAACTGTGCCAAACAGGAGGTTAATGGCACTGACTCTCCAAGTGCGGAGAGTGTTAGTAAAGCGTCTGGAATGGTGAACCCGAGTACTAGGGGACGAAAACTGAGATGCATTTGAAAACGTTTCCCGGTCACACAGTGCACTGTACTGTGGGTTTCCCATGCATGTTTTAGCTGAAGGAAGAATCCCTTAAACCTGGAGAGTTGGGACCCATGGAATGGGTACCATGCAGGATGACTTCAAAGGGTCTGCGTTTGCTCACCGAACCTCACCAATGCTA
The DNA here is from genome assembly GCF_059928025.1 of Delphinapterus leucas. NCBI lineage: Eukaryota > Metazoa > Chordata > Mammalia > Artiodactyla > Monodontidae > Delphinapterus > Delphinapterus leucas. The sequence continues at coordinate 12,799,596 of NW_028322240.1, read as the reverse complement.
TCAGCCCGAAGTGTCCAGCCTTATGTCTCACCCAGCTCTGGGTGTAGATGTGGTAAATCCAGGTTGCATCACAAGCCCTGAATGAATTGTTTAAGAATTGCTCTCTATTTCACTGTCATTGTGTTTTGTTTTTGAAATTTATTTTGATAATGGGATTTATCGGATTTTCACTGCTCCGTTTAGGCTGCTGTACACACGCTTGTTTTCCTTATGGAGACATATAAATCCATGGTTTTTAAGATTCTTACTTGTCAGGTATCTTCCCAGGCGTTGAATATGGGGTGTTGAGTCCATTTCGTTGAGCAAGGAGTAGGTCTTGTCTATTATATATTTGGCTTATGGAACGGTATCTGTGCTAATTTCAATCTCTGGTTTTATGCAGCACCCCAACTCACCTTTCCCCATAAGCAAGCATAAGTTGGTTTTCTAAATTTGAGACCCTGTTCTGTTTTGTAATTCAGTTCATGTGTAGCCAAGTTTACATTCCGTGTATTAGTGATATCTTATGATGTTTCTTTTTCTGTGTGACTTATTTCTCGTAGAATCATCGTACCTGAATCCACTCATTATGCCGCTACGGGCCTCATGACGTAGTTTTCATTGCTGAGTGATATTCCATTGTATGTGCGTACCACAACTTCTTTATCCATTTTTTGCTTTCTCGGATATTTAACTTGTACCGTAGACGAGGTTCTTGTAAATAGAGCCGTCCCAAACTTTGGGGTGGCTGTGTCTTTTTGATTTTAATTTCCCTAAGCTATAGGACCATAAGTGGAAGGGCCATAGGCTGTGTTGCTTTGTTTCCTACGTGTTTCAGGAAACACCATACACTTCTCCAGAGTGGCTGTTGGCAATTTACATCCCGCCCATCAGCATAACAAGGCTCCCTGTTCTCCATGACCTGTCCTGCCTTTCTGGATTTTACACTTTTTTCAGATGGCCCTTTTGACCGGGGGGCAGTGAGGCTTAATTGTAATGCAGATTTCTTTACAGGCTTGCTTGGTTGGCCAAAAAGGGCGTATGCGTTTATTCCTGAATATATTCAGGAAAAAACGCATACGCCCTTTTTCGCCAAGTGCATCATTGTCGACATTCTGCCTCTTTTCCTATGCTTTAAGTGCAATTCCAGTCTACCCCCTGAAATCGTTTTCCTGAAATTCTGCCCCGCTTTCAATTCCTCTTCGAAGACTTACTTCAGTACATTTTTGGACAATACCTGTCATTCATAACTCTGCAGGTTTGTGAATTACAGTGCCCCTGAGCTCCTTTCTTCATCTCGTTTCCTTGTGAGCTAGCCGCAAAACCGCAGGATTGCTTCAGGCCCTAATCTGTTTCCGGCCAGGCACGCTGAGCCTTTGGTTATTTCCTCTTTCTGGTGGGAAATGAGCGTTCCATTTGCCCGTGCAGACACCTACAGCTAGTCTCTCATTGGTTCTCCCTATTCCTGTTCATCTTGCGCAGATATTGCAAACTGTGCCAAACAGGAGGTTAAAGGCACTGACTCTCCTAGTGGGGAGAGTGTTAGTAAAGCGTCTGGAATGGTGAACCCGAGTACCAGGGGCGAAAATTGAGATGCATTTGAAAACGTTTCCCAATCACACTGTGGTCCATACTCTGGGTTTCCCATGCATGTTTTAGCTGACGGAAGAATCCCTTAAACCTGGAGAGTTGGGACCCATAGAATGGGTACCATGCAGTATGACATCAAAGGGTCTGCGTTGCTCACCGAACCTCACCAATGCTATCAGCCCGAAGTGTCCAGCCTTATGTCTCACCCAGCTCTGGGTGTAGATGTGGGAAATCCTGGTTGCATCACAAGCCCTGAATGAATTATTTAAGAATTGCTCTCTATTTCACTGTCATTGTGTTTTGTTTTTGAAATTTATTTTGATAATGTGATTTATTGGATTTTCACTGCTGCGTTTAGGCCGCTGTACACACGCTTGATTTCCTTATGGAGACATATAAATCCATGGGTTTTAAGATTTTTACTTGTCAGGTATCTTCCCAGGCGTTGAATATGGGGTGTTGAGTCCATTTCGTTGAGCAAGGAGTAGGTCTTGTCTATTTTATATTTGGCTTATGGAACGGTATCTGTGCTAATTTCAATCTCTTGTTTTATGCAGCACCCCAACTCACCTTTCATCGTAAGCAAGCATAAGTTGGTTTCCTAAATTTGAGACCCTGTTCTGTTTTGTAATTTTGTTCATGTGTAGCCAAGTTGACATTCCGTGTATTAGTGATATCTTATGATGTTTCTTTTTCTGTGTGACTTATTTCTCGATAGAATCATGATACCTGAATCCACTCATTATGCCGATAGGGAACTGATGACGTAGATTTCATTGCTGAGAGATATTACATTGTACGTGCGTACCACAACATGTTTATCCATTTTTTGCTTTCTCGGATATTTAACTTGTACCGTAGACGAGGTTCTTATAAACAGAGCCGTCCCAAACTTTGGGGTGGCTGTGTCTTTTTGATTTTAATTTCCCTAAGCTATAGGACCATAAGTGGAAGGGCCATAGGCTGTGTTGCTTTGTTTCCTACGTGTTTCAGGAAACACCATACACTTCTCCAGAGTGGCTGTTGGCAATTTACATCCTGCCCATCAGCATAACAAGGCTCCCTGTTCTCCATGACCTTTCCTGCCTTTCTGGATTTAACACTTTTTCAGATGGCCCTTTTGACCGGGGGGCAGTGAGACTTCATTGTAGTGCCGATTTCATTTACACGCTTGCTTGGTTGGCCAAAAAGTGCGTTTGCGTTTTTTCCTGAATATATTCAGGAAAAAACGCATATGCTCTTTTTAGCCAAGTGCATCATTGTCGACATCCTGTCTCGGTTCCTATGCTTTAAGCGCAATTCCTGTCTACCCCCTGAAATCATTTTCCTGATATTCTGCCCCGCTTTCAAGTCCTCTTCGAAGACTTACTTCAGTACATTTTGGACGATAGCTGTCATTCATACCTCTGCAGGTTTGTGAATTACAGTGCCACTGAGCTCCTTTCTTCAACTCGCTTCCTTGTGAGCTGGCCGCCAAACCGCAGGATTGCTTCAGGCCCAAATCTGTTTCCGGCAGGCCACGCTGAGTATTTGGTTAATTCCTCTTCCTGGTGGGAAATGAGTGTTCCATTTGCCCGTGCAGACACCTACAGCTAGTCTCTCATTGGTTCTCCCTATTCCTGTTCACCTTGCGCAGAAATTGCAAACTGTGCCAAACAGGAGGTGAAAGGCACTGACTCTCCAAGTGAGGAGAGTGTTAGTAAAGCGTCTGGAATGGTGAACCCGAGTACCAGGGGACGAAAACTGAGATGCATTTGAAAACGTTTCCCAATCACACGGTTGACCATACTCTGGGTTTCCCATGCATGATTTAACTGAAGAAGAATCCCTTAAACCTGGAGAGTTGGGACCCATGGAATGGGTACAATGCAGTATGACTTCAAAGGGTCTGCGTTTGCTCACCGAACCTCACCAATGCTATCAGCCCGAAGAGTCCAGCCTTATGTCTCACCCAGATCTGGGTGTAGATGTGGGAAATCCAGGTTGCATCACAAGCTCTGAATGAATATTTTAAGAATTGCTCTCTATTTCACTGTCATTGTGTTTTGTTTTTGATATTTATTTTGATAATGGGATTTATCGGATTTTCACTGCTGCGTTTAGGCCGCTGTACACACGCTTGATTTCCTTATGGAGACATACATATCCATGGGTTTTAAGATTCTTACTTGTCAGGTATATTCCCAGGCGTTGAATATGGGGTGTTGAGTCCATTTCGTTGAGCAAGGAGTAGGTCTTGTCTATTATATATTTGGCTTATGGAACGGTATCTGTGCTAATTTCAATCTCTGGTTTTATGCAGCACCCCAACTCACCTTTCCCCGTAAGCAAGCATAAGTTGGTTTTCTAAATTTGAGACCCTGTTCTGTTTTGTAATTCAGTTCATGTGTAGCCAAGTTTATATTCCGTGTATTAGTGATATCTTATGATGTTTCTTTTTCTGTGTGACTTATTTCTCGTAGAATCATCGTACTTGAATCCACTCATTATGCCGCTAGGGACCTGATGACGTAGATTTCATTGCTGAGTGATATTCCATTGTACGTGCGTAACACAACTTCTTTATCCATTTTTTGATTTCTCGGATATTTCACTTGTACCGTAGACGAGGTTCTTGTAAACAGAGCCGTCCCAAATTTTGGGGTGGCTGTGTCTTTTTGATTTTAATTTCCCTAAGCTATAGGACCATAAGTGGAAGTGCCATAGGCTGTGTTGCTTTGTTTCCTTCGTGATTCAGGATACACCATACACTTCTCCAGAGTGGCTGTTGGCAATTTATATCCCGCCCATCAGCATAACAAGGCTCCCTGTTCTCCATGACCTGTCCTGCCTTTCTGGATCTTGCACTTTTTTCAGATGGCCCTTTTGACCGTGCGGCAGTGAGACTTCATTGTAGTGCAGATTTCTTTAACAGGCTTGCTTGGTTGGCCAAAAAGTGCGTATGCGTTTTTTCCTGAATATATTCAGGAAAAAACGCATACGCCCTTTTTGGCCAAGTGCATCATTGTCGACATTCTGCCTCTTTTCCTATGCTTTAAGTGCAATTCCAGTCTACCCCCTGAAATCGTTTTCCTGAAATTCTGCCCCGCTTTCATGTCCTCTTCGAAGACTTACTTCAGTACATTTTTGGACGATAGCTGTCATTCATAACTCTGCATGTTTGTGAATTACAGTGCCCCTGAACTCATTTCTTCAACTCGCTTTCTTTTGAGCTGGCCGCAAAACCGCAGGATTGATTCAGGCCCTAATCTGTTTCCGGCCGGGCACGCTGAGCTTTGGTTAATTCCTCTTCCTGGTGGGAAATGAACGTTCAATTTGCCCGTGCAGACACCAACAGCTAGTCTCTCATTGGTTCTCCCTATTCCTGTGCATCTTGCACAGAAATTGCAAACTGTGCCAAACAGGAGTTTAAAGGTACTGACTCTCCAAGTGGGGAGAGTGTTAGTAAAGCGTCTGGAATGGTGAACCCGAGTACCAGGGTACGAAAACTGAGATGCATTTGAAAACGTTTCCCAATCCCACAGTGCACCATATTCTGGGTTTCCCATGCATGTTTTAGCTGAAGGAAGTATCCCTTAAACCTGGAGAGTTGGGACCCATGGAATGGGAACAATGCAGTATGACTTCAAAGGGTCTGCATTTGCTCACCGAACCTCACCAATGCTATCAGCCCGAAGTGTCCAGCCTTATGTCTCAACCAGCTCTGCGTGTAGATGTGATAAATCCAGGTTGCATCAGAAGCCCTGAATGAATTATTTAAGAATTGCTCTCTATTTCACTGTCATTGTGTTTTGTTTTTGAAATTTATTTTGATAATGGGATTTATCGGATTTTCACTGCTGCGTTTAGCCCGCTGTACACACGCTTGATTTCCTTATGGAGACATATAAATCCATGGTTTTTAAGATTCTTATGTGTAAGGTATCTTCGCAGGCGTTGAATATGGGGTGTTGAATCCATTTCGTTGAGCAAGGAGTAGGTCTTGTCTATTATATATTTGGCTTATGTAATGGTATCTGTGCTAATTTCAATCTCTGGTTTTATGCAGCACCCCAACTCACCTTTCCCCATAAGCAAGCATAAGTTGATTTTCTAAATTTGAGACCCTGTTCTGTTTTGTAATTCTGTTCATGTGTAGCCAAGTTGACATTCCGTGTATTAGTGATATCTCATGATGTATCTTTTCGGTGTGACTTATTTCTCGTAGAGTCATCGTACCTGAATACACTCATTATGCCGCTACGGGCCTGATGACGTAGATTTCATTGCTGAGTGATATTCCGTTGTACGTACGTACCACAACTTCTTTATCCATATTTTGCTTTCTGGGATATTTAACTTGTACCGTAGACGAGGTTCTTGTAAACAGAGCCGTTCCAAACTTTGGGGTGGCTGTCTGTTTTTGATTTTAATTTCCCTAAGCTATAGGACCATAAGTGGAAATGCCATAGGCTGTGTTGCTTTTGTTTCCTACGTGTTTCAGGAAACACCATACACTTTTCCAGAGTGGCTATTGGCAATTTACATCCCACTCGTCAGCATAACAAGGCTCCCTGTTCTCCATGACCTGTCCTGCCTTTCTGGATTTTACACTTTTTTCAGATGGCCCTTTTGACCGGGGGGCAGTGAGACTTCATTGTAGTGCCGATTTCTTTAAACGCTTGCTTGGTTGGCCAAAAAGGGCGTATGCGTTTTTTCCTGAATATATTCAGGAAAAAACGCATACGCCCTTTTTGGCCAAGTGCATCATTGTCTACATTCTGCCTCTTTTCCTATGCTTTAAGTGCAATTCCAGTCTACGCCCTGAAATCGTTTTTCTGAAATTCGGCCCCGCTTTCAAGTCCTCTTCGAAGACTTACTTCAATACATTTTTGGATGATAGCTGTCATTCATAACTCTGCAGGTTTGTGAATTACAGTTCCCCTGAGCTCCTTTCTTCAACTCGCTTTCTTGTGAGCTGGCTGCAAAACCGCAGGATTGCTTCAGTCCCTAATCTGTTTCCGGCAGGGCATGCTGAGGCTTTGGTTAATTCCTCTTCTTGGAGGGAAATGAGCGTTCCATTTGCCCGTGCAGATACCTACAGATAGTCTCTCATTGGTTCTCCCTATTCCTGTTCATCTTGCACGGAAATTGCAAACTGTGCCAAACAGGAGTTTAAAGGCACTGACTCTCCAAGTGGGGAGAGTGTTAGTAAAGCATCTCTAATGGTGAACCCGAGTACCAGGGTTCGAAAACTGAGATGCATTTGAAAACGTTTCCCAATCACACAGAGGACCATACTCTGGGTTTCCCATGCATGTTTTAGCTGAAGGAAGAATCCCTTAAACCTGGAGAGTTGGGACCCATGGAATGGGTACCATGCAGTATGACTTCAAGGGGTCTGCGTTTGCTCACCGAACCTCACCAATGCTATCAGCCCGAAGTGTCCAGTCTTATGTCTCACCCAGCTCTGGGTGTAGATGTGGTAAATCCAGGTTGCATCACAATCCCTGAATGAATTATTTAAGAATTGCTCTCTATTTCACTGTCATTGTGTTTTGTTTTTGTAATTTATTTTGATAATGGGATTTATCGGATTTTCACTGCTGCGTTTATGCCGCTGTACACATGCTTGATTCTCTTATGGAGACATATAAATCCATGGGTTTTCAGATTCTTACTAGTCAGGTATATTCCTAGGCATTGAATATGGGGTGTTGAGTCCATTTCGTGGAGCAAGGAGTAGGTCCTGACTATTACATATTTGCTTATGGAAAGGTATCTGTGCTAATTTCAATCTCTGGTTTTATGCAGCACCACAACTCACCTTTCCCCTTAAGCAAGCATAAGTTGGTTTTCTAAATTTGAGACCCTTTTCTGTTTTGTAATTGAGATCATGTGCAGCCATGTTTGCATTCCGTGTACTTGAGATATCTTATGGTGTTTCTTTTTCTGTGTGACTTAGTTAACTTAGAATGATCGTACCTGAATCCACTCATTATGCCGCGACGGGCCTCATGACATAGATTTCATTGCTGAGTGATATTCCATTGTACGTACGTAGAACAACTTCTTTATCCATTTTTGCTTTCTGGTATATTTCACTTGTACCGTAAATGAGGTTCTTGTAAGCAGAGCCGTCCAAAATTTATGGGTGGCTGTGTCTTTTTGATTTTAATTTCCCTAAGCTATAGAACCATAAGTTGAAGTGCCGTAGGCTCCGTTGCTTAGTTTTTTAGGTGTTTGAGGAAACACCATACACTTCTCCAGAGTGGCTGTTGGCAATTTACATCCCGCCCATCAGCATAACAAGGCTCCCTGTTCTCCATGGCCTGTCCTGCCTTTCTGGATTTTTCACTTTTTTCAGATGGCCCTTGTGACAGGGGGGCAGTGAGACTTCATTGTAATGCAGATTTCTTTACAGGCTTGCTTGTTTGGCCAAAAAGGGCATATGTGTTTTTTCTTGAATATATTCAGGAAAAAACGCATACGCCCTTTTTGGCCAAGTGCATCATTGTCGACGTTCTGCCTCTTTTCCTATGCTTTAAATGCAATTCCAGTCTACCCCTGAAATCGTTTTCTTGCAATTCTGCCCCGCTTTCAAGTCCTTTTCGCAGCCTTCCTTCAATATATTTTTGGACGATAGCTGTCATTTATAACTCTGCAGGTTTGTGAATTACAGTGTCCCTGAGCTCCTTTATTCAACTCGCTTTCTTGTGAGCTGGCCGCAAACCCGCAGGATTGCTTCAGGCCCTAATCTGGTTCCGGCACGGCATGCTGAGCCTTTGGTTAATTCCTCTTCCTGGTGGGAATTGAGCGTTAAATTTGCCCGTGCAGACACCTTCACACGAGTCGTCATGGTGCCACTTTGCCCCGGTTATCTCTATGGAGGTTGGAGTTGGAGGGCCTCCTCACTCAAGGTCAGTGTGCCCATGGAGCCAAACCTGCAACTTCAGGGCATGGTTGGGTGTTAGGATCACCACGTGGGGTCCTTTTCCCTTAGGAGGGAGGTGGCCTTTTGGGCTGCTGATTTCCAGGTTTTCAGATACTGCCAGTATCTTGGCCAGATGTGGCGGTGGGCCAAGCCCCTTGGTGACCGTAGTTTATCCTACCTGGATCGCATTCTTGCATTGTTCCATTTCAAGTGGTCCCAGGTTTTGCACTAATACTCCAATGGCGATTCACCGTTCACCAGGAATGTAAAGGTCAAAGGGTTTAGCTAAATTAGGGAGTTCCAGGGCAAGGGTCTGAATTGACTGCTCTTTCCATTCTTGAAAGGCCTCTTCTGCATTCTATTCAAAAGGATCATCATCTTTTCCTTTCAGTGTTTCATATAGAGGCCCAGCTAGTAGACTGTAGTTAGGGATCCAGAAGCAGCAAACCCTGGCCTCCCCAGGAACCCCTAAGCTGTCTTCTAGTTTCAGAAATGGGTAAGGCTGCAAATTGTTTCTTCCCTTTCCTGGGATGGGCTTCTCCGACCTTCTGTGAGAATGAAGCCCAGGCAGGTCACCGTAGTCTGTGATATTTGAGCTTTGTCTTGGACAACTTGTATCCTTTATTGGCTTGGTAGTTCAGAGGTCTCCTTAGTAGGGCTGGCGATCAGAATGTCGTCTGCATATTGAAGGAGTGTTTCCTTTTCCAGAGGTAGAACTTTTAGTTCTTTAGCTGAGCTTTCCCCAAAGATGGTGTGGGAATTTTTGAACCCTTGGGGCAACACGGCCCGGAAGTATTGTTTTAGTTGTATGTTGAGTCCTGCCACACACAAGCCAAAATTTCTTGTGACTCTGGGACTAATAGAATACCAAAGAAGGCATCATTGAAGACTAATACAGAATACCATGTCCTGGTGGTTGGTAGAATGACCAGCAGGGTGTAGGATTTAGGAACTACTGGAGGTATATCCTCGGTGGCTTCACTGACTGTCCTGACATCCTTTACCAGGACTCCAGCAGCCCATGGGGCTCTCGAGGTCAGGCCAATCCCAGGATATGGAGCTCACCTGGGCAGGTACCCCACCCCCACCCCAGCCCACGGGGCTCTCGTGTTCAGGCCCCTCCCAGGATATGGGGTTCCCTGGGCAGGTTCCCCTGCAGCCCATGGGGCTCTCGTGATCAGGCCCCTCCCAGGATACAGAGCTACCCTTGCAGGTACCATGGCAGGGCTGGGAACACAGGAACCGTGCATATCGCCCTCATTGCAGAGCACTCCCAGCTCACCTGTCACTCAGATCTGACACAGAGCACCTCAGAGCAGGACTTGAACTAACAAACAGCAGCTCCGACAGGTCTGTGACCCTGGGCATCACTCTGTGTGGCCTCCCTCCACCTGGTCTTCCAGAGACTTCCACTGCACCCGGGGCACCAGGCCTCTGTCTCCACCCACCAGCCACCCCTCCTCTCCCTGACTCCTGGGTTCCTCTCATTAGGAGAGGGTTTTCTTGAAGTTGTCTCCCACTCATGGGCCAGATAATATAATTAGAAAACAAGCCAGAGCTGCAGCCCCTTGTCTATCCTGACTCTCAGGAGCCCACACCTGTTCCTTGGACCTGGGCGATTCAGCAAGTTCCTGTTTCTGCAACTGTGAGCCCCTGAGTGGTGATTATTGGCTGGCCTGGGAAGCCCGACCATGCCGGCCAGCCCTCCCCAGGTGTGCCTGGGTTCAGATCAATATAAACACCGCTCCAGGCAGCAAGAGCCCCTGCAGCTGTGCCTGACGCCATTTTCTCTGCCCTGTCAGCAGTCTTGGGGCTGGACTGGTGGGAGGGAGTGAGAGGCCACGGCTTTGTGGGTGGCCCAGTGTGAGTGGGGCTCTGCTGGACTTTCTGCAGCAGTTGCCAAGATGCCACCTGCTAAAGAAGAGGATGTGTCACCCATACCTGCTGCTGGAATTTCTCCCTGGGCAGAGGTGAGTGAGGAAGAAAGCAGTGGGGGCCGGGACAGCAGGGGTATCTCAGGCAGGGAAATGGAAAACTTCCAGAAGAGCACCCAGGGCCAGGACCATCCTGGCTGGCCTGCAGGCACCAAGTCGGCTGGCATGCTGTCACTCATGTGGCTCCATGGCCCTTCCTCTAGGCTTTCAAGTCCTTGTACATATTCAGGTGTTTTACCTGGGAAGGGTGGGAACATTTCAGCAGCAGCTGGCCTGGGGCTCAGCCCACGTTTACTCACAGATGCCTCGGCACGGTCCCCCAGCTTTGCAATGAGGACGCTTGTTGCGTGGGGCCTGCTGGCTGAATGGGAGATGATTCCCCACCACTGACCAACTTCAGAATTGTTTACAACTGGAGCAAGTGCCCTGATACGGTTTTCCTCTGTGTAACTGGTGGGTTCTGTTTATTTTTCTTTTTTTCGTTTTTGGTTCAAGGTAGATTTTATTCCTCTTTTTTGTATTTACAGATATAAGCATGGAAATAATTTATTCATATAAATACATGTATGTGAATGGAAGAATATTTTTTCTGTTTTACTTTTTGTAATTTGAATTTTATTTTTTTTTTTATACAGCAGGTTCTTTTTGGTTATCTATTTTATACATATAAATGTATACATGCCAATCCCAATCTCTCAACTCCTCCCACCACCACCCCCCAACAGCTTTCCCCCCTTGGTGTCCATACGTTTGTCGTCTACATCTGTTGCTCTATTTCTGCCTTGCAAAACGGTTCATCTGTACAATTTGTCTAGGTTCCACATATAGGCATTAATAGACAAGATTTGTTTTTCTCTTTCTGACTTACTTCACTCTGTATGACAGTGTCTAGATCCATCAACGTCTCTACAAATGACCCAATTTCATTCCTTTTTATGGCTTAGTAATATTCCATTTTATATATGTACCACTTCTTTATGCATTCGTCTGTCTGTGGGCATTTAGGTTGCTTCCATTACCTGGATATTGTAAATAGTGATGCAATGAACATTGCGGTGAATGTCTCTTTTTGATTTATGGTTTTGTCTGGGTATATGCCCAGTAGTGGGATTGCTGTATCATATGGTAATTCTATTCTTAGTTTTATAAGAAACTCCATAATGTTCTCCACAGTGACTCTATCAATTTACATTCCCAACAATAGTGGAAGAGGGTTCCTTATCTCCACACCCTTTCCAGCATTTGTTGTTTGTAGATTTTCTGATGATGCCCATTCTAACAGGTGTGAGGTGATACACCATGGATGAGTCTATTTCGTTGAGCAAAGAGTAGGTCTTGTCTATTACATATTTGGCTTATGGAACGGTATGTGTGCTAATTTCAATCTCTGGTTTTATACAGCACCCCAACTCAACTTTCCCCTTAAGCAAGCATAAGTTTTTATCTAAATGTGAGACTCTGTTCGGTTTTGGAATTCAGTTTATGTGTAGCCAAGTTTACACTCTCTCTATTAGTGATATCTTATGATAATTATCTTTCTCTGTGTGACCTATTTCTCTTAGAATCATCATACTTAAATCCACTCAATTTGCTGCTACAGGCCTGATGACATTGATTTCATTGCTGAGTGATATTCTGTTGTACGTAAGTAGCACAACTCCTTTATCCATTTTTTTCTTTCTGGGATATTTAATTTGTACTGGACTCAAGGTTCTTGTAAACACAGCAGCCCTAAATTTTGTGTTGGCTGTGTCTTGTTGATTTTAATTTTCCTAAGCTATAGGGCCAAAAGTGGAAGTGCCCTAGGGTCTGTAGCTTTGTTTTTCAGATGTTTCAGGATACACCATAAACATCTCCAGAGTGTCTGTTGGCAATTTACATCCCGCCCATCAGCATAACAAGGCTCCCTGTTCTCCATGGCCTGTCCTGTGTTTCTGGTGTTTACACATTTTTCAGATGGCCCTTTTGACGAATGGGAAATGAGACTTCATTGTAGTGCGGATTTCCATTTCTCGAGTGCTTGGTTGGCCAAAAAGGGCATATGTGTTTTTTCCTGAATATATTCAGGAAAAAATGTTTACGCACTTTTGTCCAAGTGCATCACTGTCAAAGATCTGCCGCTTTTCACATGCTTTAAATGCAATTCCAATCTACCTCCTGAAATATGATTCCTGCAATTCTGCCTCGTTTTCAAGTCCTCTTTGCAGACTTACTTCCATATATTTTTGCCAATAGCTGTCATTTATAACTCTGCAGGTTTGTGAATTACAGTGCCCGTGATTTCCTTTCTTAACTCGTTTCCTTGAAAACTGGCCACAGAACCGCAGGTTTGCTTCAGGCCGTAATCAGGGTCCGGAAGGGCACTCTGAGACTTTGGTTCATTCCACTTCCTGGTGGGAAATTAGAGTTAAATGTGCCCCTCCAGACACCTGCCTCACTCCTAGCCCCTTGGTGATGTGTGTCCTCTGGTTTGAGGCCACATGTGCTGGGTTCCTCACCTTTGGCTGATGTGGCCCCACTGGTGTGAGGACACTCCTGCCTGGTTCCCATCCCCTTGGTGATGTGGGCCCTCTGGTGAGAGTCTGATCCTGGTTGGGTTCCTCACACTTCTGTGAGGTGGGCCCTCTTCTCTGAGGTCACTCCTGCCTGGCTGGCACACCCCGCCTTGGCGACGTCGGCCCTCTGGTGGGATTTGGTGCCTGCTGGGTGTCTCCTCCCCTCGGTAATGAGGGCCCTCTGGCGTCAGGCCCTAACTCCTGGGCTCCCAATATTTTCTGATATGCGCCCTGTGGTTCGAGTACACTCCTGCCAGGTTCCCAACCCCATGGGAATGTGGGCCTTCTGCTCTGAGGTCCCAACCGTGGGTTGCTCAGTTTCATGATGAGGGCCCTCTGCTGTGAGTTCTCTCCGGCCTGGATCCCATAGCCTCGCTGCTCTTGGCCACCTGCTGTGAGGTTACAACTGCGGGATTCCTCACCTTTTTTCTTCTATGGGCCCTCTGTTTTGAGACTCCTCCTGCCTGCCTCACTCCCAGCCCCTTGGTGATGTGTGTCATCTGGTTTGAGGCCACGTATGCTGGGTCCCTCGCCTTTCGATGATGTGGCCCCACTGGTGTGGGGACACTCCTGCCTGGTTCCTATCCCCTTGATGATGTGGGCCCTCTGGTGAGAGTCTGATCCTGGCTGGGTTCCTTACCCTTCTGTGAGGTGGGCGCTCTGATGTGAGGTCACTCCTGCCTGGATGGCTCACGTCGCCTTGGCGACGTAGGCCCTCTGTTGGCCACTGAAGCATGCTGGAAGCCTCCTACCCTCTTTAATGAGGGCCCTGGAAGAAACGCATATGCCCTTTTTGACCAAGTGCATCATTGTCGAAGTTCTGCCTCTTCTCCTATACTTTCAGAGGACTTCCCGTCTACCTCCTGAAATCGTATTCCTGGAATTCTGCCCCGCGTTCAAGTCCTCTTTGCAGCCTTACTTCAATATATTTTTGGACGATAGCTGTCATTTATAACTCTGCAGGTTTGTGAATTACAGTGCCCCTGAGCTCCATTCTTCAACTCGCTTTCTTGTGAGCTGGCCGCAAAACCGCAGGATTGCTTCAGGCCCTAATCTGGTTCCGGCATGGCATGTTGAGCCTTTGGCTAATTCCTCTTCCTGATGGGAAATGAGCGTTAAATTTGCTCGTGCAGACACCTACAGCTAATCTCTCATTGGTTCTCCCTATTCCTGTTCATCTTGCTCAGAAATTCCAAACTGTGCCAAACAGGAGGTTAAAGGCACTGACTCTCCGATTGGGGAAAGAGTTAGTAAAGCGTCTGGAATGGTAAAACCGAGTATGAGGGGAAGAAAACTGAGATGCATTTAAAAAGGTTTCCCGGTCACACGGTGGACCATATTCTGGGTTTCCCATGCGTGTTTTACCTGAAGGAAGAATCCCTTAAACCTGGAGAGGTGGGACCCATGCAATGGGTACCATGCAGTATGACTTCAAATGGCCTGCATTTTCTCACCGAACCTCACCAATGCTATCAGCCCAAAGTGTCGAACCTTATGTCTCACTCAGCTCTAGGTGTAGATGTGGTAAATCCAGGTTGCATCACAAGCCCTGAATGAATTATTTAAGAATTGCTCTCTATTTCACTGTCATTGTGTTTGTTTTTGTAGTTTATTTTGATAATGGGATTTATCGGATTTTCTCTGCTGCCTTCATGCAGCTGTACACACACTTGATTCTCTTACGGAGACATATAAATCCATGGGTTTGAAGATTCTTACTAGTCATGTGTAATCCTAGGAGTTGAATATGGTGTGTTTAGTCCATTTCGTTGAGCAAGGTGTAAGTCTTGACTATTACATATTTGGCTTATGGAAAGGTATGTGTGCTAATTTCTATCTCTGGTTTTATGCAGCACCCCACCTCACCTTTCCCCATAAGCAAGCATAAGTTGGTGTTCTAAATTTGAGACCCTGTTCTGTTTTGTAATTCAGTTCATGTGTAGCCAAGTTTACATTCCGTGTATTAGTGATATCTTATGATGTTTCATTTTCTGTGTGACTTATTTCACTTAGAATCATCGTACCTGGATCCACTCAATATGCCGCGACGGGCCTGATGACATAGATTTCATTGGTGAGTGATATTCCATTGTACGTGCGTACCACAACTTCTTTAACCATTTTTCACATTCTGGGATATTTAACTTGGACCGTAGACGACGTTCTTGTAAACAGAGCTGTCCCAAACTTTGGGGTGGCTGTGTGTTTTTGATTTTAATTTCCGTAAGCTATAGGACCATAAGTGGAAGTGACATAGGCTCTGTTGCTTTGTTTCCTACGTGTTTCAGGAAACCCCATAAACTTCTCCAGAGTGGCTGTTTGCAATTTACATCCCCCCCATCAGCATAACAAGTCTCCCTGTTCTCCATGACCTGTCCTGCCTTTCTGGATTTTACACTTTTTCAGATGCCCCTTTTGACCGGGGGGCAGTGAGACTTCATTGTAGTGCAGATTTCATTTACCTGCTTGCTTGCTTGGCCAAAAATGGCGTATGCGTTTTTTCCTGAATATATTCAGGAAAAAACGCATACGCACTTTTTGGCCAGTGCATCATTGTCGACATTCTGCCTCTATTCCTATGCTTTAAGTGCAATTCCAGTCTACCCCCTGAAATCGCTTTCCTGAAATTCTGCCCCGCTTTCAAGTCCTCTTCGAAGACTTACTTCAATACATTTTTCGACGATAGCTGTCATTCATAACTCTGCAGGTTTGTGAATTACAGTGCCCCTGAGCTCGTTTCCTCAACTCGCTTTCTTGTGAGCTGGCCGCAAAACCGCAGGATTGCTGCAGGCCCTAATCTGTTTCCGTCAGGGCACGCTGAGCCTTTGGTGAATTCCTCTTCCTGGTGGGAAATGAGCGTTCCATTTGTCCGTGCAGACACCTACAGCTAGTCTCTCATTGTTTCTCCCTATTCCTGTTAATCTTGCGTAGAAATTGCAAACTGTGCCAAACAGGAGGTTAAAGGCACTGACTCTCCAAGTGGGGAGAATGTTAGTAAAGTGTCTGGAATGGTGAACCCGAGTACCAGGGTTCGAAAACTGAGATATATTTGAAAACGTTTCCCAATCAGACGGTGGACAATACTCTGGGTTTCCCATGCATGTCTTAGCTGAAGGAAAAATCCCTTAAACCTGGAGAGCTGGGAACCATGGAATGGGTACCATGCAGTATGACTACAAAGGGTCTGCGTTTGCTCACCGAACCTCACAAATGCTATCAGCCCGAAGTGTCCAGCCGTATATCTCACCCAGCTCTGGGTGTAGATGTGGTAAATCCAGGTTGCATCACAAGCCCTGAATGAATTATTTAAGAATTGCTCTCTATTTCACTGTCAATGTGTTTTGGTTTTGAACTTTATTTTGATAATGGGATTTATCGGATTTTCACTGCTCCGTTTAGGCTGCTGTACACACGCTTGATTTCCTTATGGAGACATATAAATCCATGGGTTTTAAGATTCTTACTTGTCAGGTATATTCCCAGGCTTTGAGTCCGTTTCGTTGAGCAAGGAGTAGGTCTTGTCTATTATATATTTGGCTTATGGAACGGTATCTGTGCTAATTTCAATCTCTGGTTTTATGCAGCACCCCAACTCACCTTTCCCCATAAGCAAGCATAAGTTGGTTTTCTAAATTTGAGACCCTGTTCTGTTTTGTAATTCAGTTCATGGGTAGCCAAGTTTACATTCCGTGTATTAGTCATATCTTATGATGTTTCTTTTTCTGTGTGACTTATTTTTCGTAAAATCATCATACTTGAATCCACTCATTATGCCGCTACGGGCCTGAAGACGTAGATTTCATTGCTGAGTGATATTCCATTGTACGTGCGTATCAGAACTTCTTTATCCATTTTTTCCTTTCTCGGATATTTAACTTGTACCGTAGACAAGGTTCTTGTAAACAGAGCCATCCCAAACTTTAGGGTGGCTGTGTGTTTGTGATTTTAATAACCCTAAGCTATAAGACCATAGTGGAAGTGACATAGGCTGTCTTGCTTTGTTTCCTACGTGTTTCAGGATACACCATACATTTCTCCAGAGTGGCTGTTGGCAATTTACATCCCGCCCATCAGCATAACAAGGCTCCCTGTTCTCCAAGACCTGTCCTGCCTTTCTGGATTTTACACTTTTTTCAGATGGCCCTTTTGACTGGGGGGCAGTGAGACTTCATTGTAGTGTAGATTTCCTTTACACGCTTGCTTGGTTGGCCAAAGAGTGCGTATGCGTTTTTTCCTGAATATATTCAGGAAAAAACGCATACGCCCTTTTTGGCCAAGTGCATCATTGTCGACATTCTGCCTCTTTTCCTATGCTTTAAGTGCAATTCCAGTCTACCCCCTGAAATCGTTTTCCTGAAATTCTGCCCCGCTTTCAAGTCCTCTTTGAAGACTTACTTCAGTACATTTTTGGACGATGGCTGTCATTCATAACTCTGCAGGTTTGTGAATTACAGTGCCCCTGAGCTCCTTTCTTCAACTCCTTTTCTTGTGAGCTGCCCGCAAAACCGCAGGATTGCTTCAGGCCGTAATATGTTTCCGGCCGGGCACGCTGAGCCTTTGGTTAATTCCACTTCCTGGTGGGAAATGATCGTTCAATTTGCCCGTGCAGACACCAACAGCTAGTCTCTCATTGCTTCTCCCTATTCCTGTTTATCTTGCGCAGAAATTGCAAACTGTGCCAAACAGGAGGTTAAAGGCACTGACTCTTCAAGTGGGGAGAGTGTTAGTAAAGCGTCTGGAATGGTGAACCCGAGTACCAGGGGACGAAAACTGAGATGCATTTGAAAACGTTTCCCAATCACACGGCGGACGATAGTCTGGGTTTCCCATTCATGTTTTAGCTGAAGGAAGAATCCCTTAAACCTGGAGAGTTGGGACCCATGGAATGGGTACCATGCAGTATGACTTCAAAGGGTCTGCGTTTGCTCACCGAACCTCACCAATGCTATCAGCCCGAAGTGCCCAGCCTTATGTCTCACCCAGCTCTGGGTGTAGATGTGGTAAATCCAGGTTGCATCACAAGCCCTGAATGAATTATTTAAGAATTGCTCTCTATTTCACTGTCATTTTGTTTTGTTTTTGTAATTTATTTTGATAATGGGATTTATCGGATTTTCACTGCTGCGTTTAGGCCGCTGTACACACGCTTGATTTCCTTATGGAGACATATAAATCCATGGGTTTTAAGATTCTTACTTGTCAGGTATCTTGCCAGGCGTTGAATTTTGGGTGTTGAGTCCATTTCGTTGAGCAAGGAGTAGGTCTTGTCTATTATATATTTGGCTTATGGAACGGTATCTGTGCTAATTTCAATCTCTGGTTTTATGCAGCACCCCAACTCACCTTTCCCCATAAGCAAGCATAAGTTGGTTTTCTAAATTTGAGACCCTGTTTTGTTTTGTAATTCAGTTTATGTGTAGCCAAGTTTACATTCCGTGTATTACTGATATATTATGATGTTTCTTTTACTGTGTGACTTATTTCTCATAGAATCATCGTAGCTGAATCCACTCATTATGCCGCTACGGGCCTGAAGATGTAGATTTCATTGCTGAGTGATATTCCATTGTACGTGCGTACCAGAACTTTTCTATCCATTTTTTCCTTTCTCGGATATTTAACTTGTACCGTAGACAAGGTTCTTGTAAACAGAGCCATCCCAAACTTTGGGGTGGCTGTGTGTTTTTGATTTTAATTTCCCTAAGCTATAGGAGCATAAGTGGAAGTGACATAGGCTGTGTTGCTTTGTTTCCTAAGTGTTTCAGGATACAACATACATTTCTCCAGAGTGGCTGTTGGCAATTTACATCCCGCCCATCAGCATAACAAGGGTCTCTGTTCTCCAAGACCTGTCCTGCCTTTCTGGATTTTACACTTTTTTCAGATGGCCCTTTTGACCGGGGGGCAGTGAGACTTCATTGTAGTGCAGATTTCCTTTACACGCTTGCTTGGTTGGCCAAAAAGGGCGTATGCGTTTTTTCCTGAATATATTCAGGAAAAAACGCATACGCCCTTTTTGGCCAAGTACATCATTGTCGACATTCTGCCTCTTTTCCTATGCTTTAAGTGCAATTCCAGTCTACCCCCTGAAATCGTTTTTCTGAAATTCTGCCCCGCTTTCAAGTCCTCTTCGAAGACTTACTTCAGTACATTTTTGGACGATAGCTGTCATTCATAGCTCTGCAGGTTTGTGAATTACAGTGCCCGTGAGCTGATTTCTTCAACTCGCTTTCTTGTGAGCTGGCCGCAAAACCGCAGGATTGCTTCAGGCCCTAATCTCTTTCCAGCCGGGCACGCTGAGCCTTTGGTTAATTCCTCTTCCTGGTGGGAAATGAGCGTTCAATTTGCCCGTGCAGACACCAACAGCTAGTCTCTCATCGGTTCTCCCTATGCCTGTTCATCTTGCGCAGAAATTGCAAACTGTGCCAAACAGGAGGTTAATGGCACTGATTCTCCAAGTGGGGAGAGTGTTAGTAAAGCGTCTGGAATGGTGAACCCGAGTACCAGGGGACGAAAACTGAGATGCATTTGAAAACGTTTCCCAATCACACGGAGGACGATAGTCTGGGTTTCCCATGCATGTTTTAGCTGAAGGTAGAATCCCTTAAACCTGGAGAGTTGGGACCCATGGAATGGGTACCATGCAGTATGACTTCAAAGGGTCTGCGTTTGCTCACCGAACCTCACCAATGCTATCAGCCCGAAGTGTCCAGCCTTATGTCTCACCCAGCTCTGGGTGTAGATGTGGTAAATCCAGGTTGCATCACAAGCCCTGAATGAATTATTTAAGAATTGCTCTCTATTTCAGTGTCATTGTGTTTTGTTTTTGAAATTTATTTTGATAATGGGATTTATCGGATTTTCACTGCTGCGTTTAGGCCGTTGTACACACGCTTGATTTCCTTATGGAGACATATAAATCCATGGGTTTCAAGATTCTTACTTGTCATGTATCTTGCCAGGCGTTGAATATGGGGTGTTTAGTCCATTTCGTTGAGCAAGGAGTAGGTCTTGTCTATTATATATTTGGCTTATGGAACGGTATCTGTGCTAATTTCAATCTCTGGTTTTATGCAGCACCCCAACTCACCTTTCCCCATAAGCAAGCATAAGTTGGTTTTCTAAATTTGAGACCCTGTTCTGTTTTGTAATTCAGTTCATGGGTAGCCAAGTTTACATTCCGTGTATTAGTGATATCTTATGATGTTTCTTTTTCTGTGTGACTTATTTCTCGTAGAATCATCATACCTGAATCCACTCATTATGGCGCTACGGGCCTGATGACGTAGATTTCATTGCTGAGTGATATTCCATTGTACGTGCGTACCACAACTTCTTTATCCATTTTTTACTTTCTGGGATATTTTACTTGTACCGTAGACGAGGTTCTTGTAAACAGAGCCGTCCCAAACTCTGTGGTGGCTGTGTGTTTTTGATTTTAATTTCCCTAAGCTATAGGACCATAAGTGGAAGTGCCATAGGCTGTGTTGCTTTGTTTCCTACGTGTTTCTGGAAACACCATACACTTCTCCAGAGTGGTTGTTGGCAATTTACATCCCGCCCATCAGCATGACAAGGCTCCCTGTTCTCCATAACCTGTCCTGCCTTTCTGGATTTTACACTTTTTTCAGATGGCCCTTTTGACCGGGGGGGCAGTGAGACTTCATTTTAGTGCAGATTTCCTTTACACGCTTGCTTGGTTGGCCAAAAAGGGCGTATGCGTTTTTTCCTGAATATATTCAGGAAAAAACGCATACGCCCTTTTTGGACAAGTGCATCGTTGTCGACATTCTGCCTCTTTTCCTAAGCTTTTAGTACAATTCCAGTCTACCCCCTGAAATCGTTTTCCTGAAATTCTGCCCCGCTTTCAAGTCCTCTTCGAAGACTTACTTCAATACATTTTTGGACGATACCTGTCATTCATAACTCTGCAAGTTTGTGAATTACAGTGCCCCTGAGCTCATGTCTTCAACTCGCTTTCTTGTGAGCTGGCCGCAAAACCGCAGGATTGCTTCAGGCCATAATCTCTTTTCGGAAGGGCATGCTGAGCCTTTGTTTAATTCCTATTCCTGGTCGGAAATGAGCGTTCCTTTTGCCCGTGCAGGCACCTATAGCTAGTCTCTCATTGGTTCTCCCTATTCCTGTACATCTTGCGCAGAAATTGCAAACTGTGCCAAACAGGAGGTTAATGGCACTGACTCTCCAAGTGGGGATAGTGTTAGTAAAGCGTCTGGAATGGTGAACCCGAGTACCAGGGGACGAAAACTGAGATGCATTTGAAAACATTTCCCGGTCACACAGTGCACTGTACTGTGGGTTTCCCATGCATGTTTTAGCTGAAGGAAGAATCCCTTAAACCTGGAGAGTTGGGACCCATGGAATGGGTACCATGCAGTATGACTTCAAAGGGTCTGCGTTTGCTCACCGAACCTCACCAATGCTATCAGCCCGAAGTGCCCAGCCTTATGTCTCACCCAGCTCTGGGTGTAGATGTGGTAAATCCAGGTTGCATCCCAAGCCCTGAATGAATGATTTAAGAATTGCTCTCTATTTCACTGTCATTGTGTTTTGTTTTTGAAATTTATTTTGATAATGGGATTTATCGGAGTTTCACTGCTGCGTTTAGGCCGCTGTACAGACGCTTGATTTCCTTATGGAGACATATAAATCCATGGGTTTTAAGATTCTTACTTGTCAGGTATCTTGCCAGGCGTTGAATATGGGGTGTTGAGTCCATTTCGTTGAGCAAGGAGTAGGGCTTGTCTATTATATATTTGGCTTATGGAACGGTATCTGTGCTAATTTCAATCTCCGGTTTTATGCAGCACCCCAACTCAACTTTCCCCATAAGCAAGCATAAGTTGGTTTTCTAAATTTGAGACCCTGTTCTGTTTTGTTATTCAGTTCATGTGTAGCCAACTTTACATTCCGTGTATTAGTGATATCTTATGATGTTTCTATTTCTGTGTGACTTATTTCTCGTAGAATCATCGTACCTGAATCCACTCATTATGCCGCTACGGGCCTGATGACGTAGATTTCATTGCTGAGTGATATTCCATTGTACATGCGTACCACAGCTTCTTTATCCATTTTTTGCTTTCTGGGATATTTTACTTGTACCGTAGACGAGGTTCTTGTAAACAGAGCCGTCCCAAACTCTGGGGTGGCTGTGTGTTTTTGATTTTAATTTCCCTAAGCTATAGGACCATAAGTGGAATTGCCATAGGCTGTGTTGCTTTGTTTCCTACGTGTTTCTGGAAACACCATACACTTCTCCAGAGTGGTTGTTGGCAATTTACATCCCGCCCATCAGCATGACAAGGCTCCCTGTTCTCCATGACCTGTCCTGACATTCTGGATTTTACATTTTTTTCAGATGGCCCTTTTGACCGGGGGGCAGTGAGACTTCATTGTAGTGCAGATTTCCATTACACGCTTGCTTCATTGGCCAAAAAGGGCGTATGCGTTTTTTCCTGAATATATTCAGGAAAAAACGCATACGCCCTTTTTGGCCAAGTGCATCATTGTCGACATTCTGCCTCTTTTCCTATGCCTTTAGTACAATTCCAGTCTACCCCCTGAAATCGTTTTCCTGAAATACTGCCCCGCTATCAAGTCCTCTTCGAAGACTTACTTCTATACATTTTTGGACGATAGCTGTCATTCATAACTCTGCAGGTTTGTGAATTACAGTGCCCCTGAGCTCATGTCTTCAACTCGCTTTCTTGTGAGCTGGCCGCAAAACCGCAGGATTGCTTCAGGCCCTAATCTCTTTCCGGAAGGGCATGCTGAGCCTTTGTTTAATTCCTCTTCCTGGTCGGAAATGAGCGTTCCTTTTGCCCGTGCAGGCACCAACAGCTAGTCTCTCATCGGTTCTCCCTATGCCTGTTCATCTTGCGCAGAAATTGCAAACTGTGCCAAACAGGAGGTTAATGGCACTGACTCTCCAAGTGGGGAGAGTGTTAGTAAAGCGTCTGGAATGGTGAACCTGAGTACCAGGGGACGAAAACTGAGATGCATTTGAAAACGTTTCCCAATCACACGGAGGACGATAGTCTGGGTTTCCCATGCATGTTTTAGCTGAAGGAAAAATCCCTTAAACCTGGAGAGTGGGATCCATGGAGTGGGTACCATGCAGTATGACTTCAAAGGGTCTGCGTTTGCTCACCGAACCTCACCAATGCTATCAGCCCGAAGTGTCCAGCCTTATGTCTCACCCAGCTCTGGGTGTAGATGTGGTAAATCCAGGTTGCATCACAAGCCCTGAATGAATTATTTAAGAATTGCTCTCTATTTCAGTGTCATTGTGTTTTGTTTTTGAAATTTATTTTGATAATGGGATTTATCGGATTTTCACTGCTGCGTTTAGGCCGTTGTACACACGCTTGATTTCCTTATGGAGACATATAAATCCATGGGTTTCAAGATTCTTACTTGTCAGGTATCTTGCCAGGCGTTGAATATGGGGTGTTGAGTCCATTTCGTTGAGCAAGGAGTAGGTCTTGTCTATTATATATTTGGCTTATGGAACGGTATCTGTGCTAATTTCAATCTCTGGTTTTATGCAGCACCCCAACTCACCTTTCCCCATAAGCAAGCATAAGTTGGTTTTCTAAATTTGAGACCCTGTTCTGTTTTGTAATTCAGTTCATGGGTAGCCAAGTATACATTCCGTGTATTACTGATATATTATGATGTTTCTTTTTCTGTGTGACTTATTTCTCGTAGAATCATCGTACCTGAATCCACTCATTATGCCGCTACGGGCCTGAAGACGTAGATTTCATTGCTGAGAGATATTCCATTGTACGTGCGTACCAGAACTTCTTTATCCATTTTTTCTTTTCTCGGATATTTAAGTTGTACCGTAGACAAGCTTCTTGTTAACAGAGCCATCCCAAATTTGTGGTGGCTGTGTGTTTGTGATTTTAATTTCCCTAAGCTATAGGACCATAAGTGGAAGTGACATAGGCTGTTTTGCTTTGTTTCCTACGTGTTTCAGGATACACCATACATTTCTCCAGAGTGACTGTTGGCAATTTACATCCCGCCCATCAGCATAAGAAGGCTCCATGTTCTCCAAGACCTGTCGTGCCTTTCTGGATTTTACACATTTTTCAGATGGCCCTTTTGACCGGGGGGCAGTGAGAGTTCATTGTAGTGCAGATTTCCTTTACACGCTTGCTTCCTTGGCCAAAAAGGGCGTATGCGTTTTTACCTGAATATATTCAGGAAAAACCGCGTACGCCCTTTTTGGTCAACTGCATCATTGTCGACATTCTGCGTCTTTTCGTATGCTTTAAGTGCAATTCCAGTCTACTCCTTGAAATCGTTTTCCTGAAATTCTGCCCCGCTTTAATGTCCTCTTCGAAGACTTACTTCAATACACTTTTGGACGATAGCTGTCATTCATAACTCTGCAGGTTTGTGAATTGCAGTGCCCCTGAGCTCCTTTCTTCAACTCTCTTTCTTGTGAGCTGGCCGCAAAACCGCAGGATTGCTTCAGGCCATAATCTCTTTCTGGGGGGGAACGCTGAGCCTTTTTTTAATTCCTCTTCCTGGTGGGAAATGAGCGTTCCATTTGCCCGTGCAGGCACCTACAGCTAGTCTCTCATTGGTTCTCCCTATTCCTGTACATCTTGCGCAGAAATTGCAAACTGTGCCAAACAGGAGGTTAATGGCACTGACTCTCCAAGTGCGGAGAGTGTTAGTAAAGCGTCTGGAATGGTGAACCCGAGTACTAGGGGACGAAAACTGAGATGCATTTGAAAACGTTTCCCGGTCACACAGTGCACTGTACTGTGGGTTTCCCATGCATGTTTTAGCTGAAGGAAGAATCCCTTAAACCTGGAGAGTTGGGACCCATGGAATGGGTACCATGCAGGATGACTTCAAAGGGTCTGCGTTTGCTCACCGAACCTCACCAATGCTATCAGCCCGAAGTGTCCAGCCTTATGTCTCACCCAGCTCTGGGTGTAGATGTGGTAAATCCAGGTTGCATCACAAGCCCTGAATGAATTGTTTAAGAATTGCTCTCTATTTCACTGTCATTGTGTTTTGTTT
Source organism: Delphinapterus leucas (assembly GCF_059928025.1). NCBI lineage: Eukaryota > Metazoa > Chordata > Mammalia > Artiodactyla > Monodontidae > Delphinapterus > Delphinapterus leucas. The sequence continues at coordinate 12,774,559 of NW_028322240.1, read as the reverse complement.
TTGAAATTTATTTTGATAATGGGATTTATCGGATTTTCACTGCTCCGTTTAGGCTGCTGTACACACGCTTGTTTTCCTTATGGAGACATATAAATCCATGGTTTTTAAGATTCTTACTTGTCAGGTATCTTCCCAGGCGTTGAATATGGGGTGTTGAGTCCATTTCGTTGAGCAAGGAGTAGGTCTTGTCTATTATATATTTGGCTTATGGAACGGTATCTGTGCTAATTTCAATCTCTGGTTTTATGCAGCACCCCAACTCACCTTTCCCCATAAGCAAGCATAAGTTGGTTTTCTAAATTTGAGACCCTGTTCTGTTTTGTAATTCAGTTCATGTGTAGCCAAGTTTACATTCCGTGTATTAGTGATATCTTATGATGTTTCTTTTTCTGTGTGACTTATTTCTCGTAGAATCATCGTACCTGAATCCACTCATTATGCCGCTACGGGCCTCATGACGTAGTTTTCATTGCTGAGTGATATTCCATTGTATGTGCGTACCACAACTTCTTTATCCATTTTTTGCTTTCTCGGATATTTAACTTGTACCGTAGACGAGGTTCTTGTAAATAGAGCCGTCCCAAACTTTGGGGTGGCTGTGTCTTTTTGATTTTAATTTCCCTAAGCTATAGGACCATAAGTGGAAGGGCCATAGGCTGTGTTGCTTTGTTTCCTACGTGTTTCAGGAAACACCATACACTTCTCCAGAGTGGCTGTTGGCAATTTACATCCCGCCCATCAGCATAACAAGGCTCCCTGTTCTCCATGACCTGTCCTGCCTTTCTGGATTTTACACTTTTTTCAGATGGCCCTTTTGACCGGGGGGCAGTGAGGCTTAATTGTAATGCAGATTTCTTTACAGGCTTGCTTGGTTGGCCAAAAAGGGCGTATGCGTTTATTCCTGAATATATTCAGGAAAAAACGCATACGCCCTTTTTCGCCAAGTGCATCATTGTCGACATTCTGCCTCTTTTCCTATGCTTTAAGTGCAATTCCAGTCTACCCCCTGAAATCGTTTTCCTGAAATTCTGCCCCGCTTTCAATTCCTCTTCGAAGACTTACTTCAGTACATTTTTGGACAATACCTGTCATTCATAACTCTGCAGGTTTGTGAATTACAGTGCCCCTGAGCTCCTTTCTTCATCTCGTTTCCTTGTGAGCTAGCCGCAAAACCGCAGGATTGCTTCAGGCCCTAATCTGTTTCCGGCCAGGCACGCTGAGCCTTTGGTTATTTCCTCTTTCTGGTGGGAAATGAGCGTTCCATTTGCCCGTGCAGACACCTACAGCTAGTCTCTCATTGGTTCTCCCTATTCCTGTTCATCTTGCGCAGATATTGCAAACTGTGCCAAACAGGAGGTTAAAGGCACTGACTCTCCTAGTGGGGAGAGTGTTAGTAAAGCGTCTGGAATGGTGAACCCGAGTACCAGGGGCGAAAATTGAGATGCATTTGAAAACGTTTCCCAATCACACTGTGGTCCATACTCTGGGTTTCCCATGCATGTTTTAGCTGACGGAAGAATCCCTTAAACCTGGAGAGTTGGGACCCATAGAATGGGTACCATGCAGTATGACATCAAAGGGTCTGCGTTGCTCACCGAACCTCACCAATGCTATCAGCCCGAAGTGTCCAGCCTTATGTCTCACCCAGCTCTGGGTGTAGATGTGGGAAATCCTGGTTGCATCACAAGCCCTGAATGAATTATTTAAGAATTGCTCTCTATTTCACTGTCATTGTGTTTTGTTTTTGAAATTTATTTTGATAATGTGATTTATTGGATTTTCACTGCTGCGTTTAGGCCGCTGTACACACGCTTGATTTCCTTATGGAGACATATAAATCCATGGGTTTTAAGATTTTTACTTGTCAGGTATCTTCCCAGGCGTTGAATATGGGGTGTTGAGTCCATTTCGTTGAGCAAGGAGTAGGTCTTGTCTATTTTATATTTGGCTTATGGAACGGTATCTGTGCTAATTTCAATCTCTTGTTTTATGCAGCACCCCAACTCACCTTTCATCGTAAGCAAGCATAAGTTGGTTTCCTAAATTTGAGACCCTGTTCTGTTTTGTAATTTTGTTCATGTGTAGCCAAGTTGACATTCCGTGTATTAGTGATATCTTATGATGTTTCTTTTTCTGTGTGACTTATTTCTCGATAGAATCATGATACCTGAATCCACTCATTATGCCGATAGGGAACTGATGACGTAGATTTCATTGCTGAGAGATATTACATTGTACGTGCGTACCACAACATGTTTATCCATTTTTTGCTTTCTCGGATATTTAACTTGTACCGTAGACGAGGTTCTTATAAACAGAGCCGTCCCAAACTTTGGGGTGGCTGTGTCTTTTTGATTTTAATTTCCCTAAGCTATAGGACCATAAGTGGAAGGGCCATAGGCTGTGTTGCTTTGTTTCCTACGTGTTTCAGGAAACACCATACACTTCTCCAGAGTGGCTGTTGGCAATTTACATCCTGCCCATCAGCATAACAAGGCTCCCTGTTCTCCATGACCTTTCCTGCCTTTCTGGATTTAACACTTTTTCAGATGGCCCTTTTGACCGGGGGGCAGTGAGACTTCATTGTAGTGCCGATTTCATTTACACGCTTGCTTGGTTGGCCAAAAAGTGCGTTTGCGTTTTTTCCTGAATATATTCAGGAAAAAACGCATATGCTCTTTTTAGCCAAGTGCATCATTGTCGACATCCTGTCTCGGTTCCTATGCTTTAAGCGCAATTCCTGTCTACCCCCTGAAATCATTTTCCTGATATTCTGCCCCGCTTTCAAGTCCTCTTCGAAGACTTACTTCAGTACATTTTGGACGATAGCTGTCATTCATACCTCTGCAGGTTTGTGAATTACAGTGCCACTGAGCTCCTTTCTTCAACTCGCTTCCTTGTGAGCTGGCCGCCAAACCGCAGGATTGCTTCAGGCCCAAATCTGTTTCCGGCAGGCCACGCTGAGTATTTGGTTAATTCCTCTTCCTGGTGGGAAATGAGTGTTCCATTTGCCCGTGCAGACACCTACAGCTAGTCTCTCATTGGTTCTCCCTATTCCTGTTCACCTTGCGCAGAAATTGCAAACTGTGCCAAACAGGAGGTGAAAGGCACTGACTCTCCAAGTGAGGAGAGTGTTAGTAAAGCGTCTGGAATGGTGAACCCGAGTACCAGGGGACGAAAACTGAGATGCATTTGAAAACGTTTCCCAATCACACGGTTGACCATACTCTGGGTTTCCCATGCATGATTTAACTGAAGAAGAATCCCTTAAACCTGGAGAGTTGGGACCCATGGAATGGGTACAATGCAGTATGACTTCAAAGGGTCTGCGTTTGCTCACCGAACCTCACCAATGCTATCAGCCCGAAGAGTCCAGCCTTATGTCTCACCCAGATCTGGGTGTAGATGTGGGAAATCCAGGTTGCATCACAAGCTCTGAATGAATATTTTAAGAATTGCTCTCTATTTCACTGTCATTGTGTTTTGTTTTTGATATTTATTTTGATAATGGGATTTATCGGATTTTCACTGCTGCGTTTAGGCCGCTGTACACACGCTTGATTTCCTTATGGAGACATACATATCCATGGGTTTTAAGATTCTTACTTGTCAGGTATATTCCCAGGCGTTGAATATGGGGTGTTGAGTCCATTTCGTTGAGCAAGGAGTAGGTCTTGTCTATTATATATTTGGCTTATGGAACGGTATCTGTGCTAATTTCAATCTCTGGTTTTATGCAGCACCCCAACTCACCTTTCCCCGTAAGCAAGCATAAGTTGGTTTTCTAAATTTGAGACCCTGTTCTGTTTTGTAATTCAGTTCATGTGTAGCCAAGTTTATATTCCGTGTATTAGTGATATCTTATGATGTTTCTTTTTCTGTGTGACTTATTTCTCGTAGAATCATCGTACTTGAATCCACTCATTATGCCGCTAGGGACCTGATGACGTAGATTTCATTGCTGAGTGATATTCCATTGTACGTGCGTAACACAACTTCTTTATCCATTTTTTGATTTCTCGGATATTTCACTTGTACCGTAGACGAGGTTCTTGTAAACAGAGCCGTCCCAAATTTTGGGGTGGCTGTGTCTTTTTGATTTTAATTTCCCTAAGCTATAGGACCATAAGTGGAAGTGCCATAGGCTGTGTTGCTTTGTTTCCTTCGTGATTCAGGATACACCATACACTTCTCCAGAGTGGCTGTTGGCAATTTATATCCCGCCCATCAGCATAACAAGGCTCCCTGTTCTCCATGACCTGTCCTGCCTTTCTGGATCTTGCACTTTTTTCAGATGGCCCTTTTGACCGTGCGGCAGTGAGACTTCATTGTAGTGCAGATTTCTTTAACAGGCTTGCTTGGTTGGCCAAAAAGTGCGTATGCGTTTTTTCCTGAATATATTCAGGAAAAAACGCATACGCCCTTTTTGGCCAAGTGCATCATTGTCGACATTCTGCCTCTTTTCCTATGCTTTAAGTGCAATTCCAGTCTACCCCCTGAAATCGTTTTCCTGAAATTCTGCCCCGCTTTCATGTCCTCTTCGAAGACTTACTTCAGTACATTTTTGGACGATAGCTGTCATTCATAACTCTGCATGTTTGTGAATTACAGTGCCCCTGAACTCATTTCTTCAACTCGCTTTCTTTTGAGCTGGCCGCAAAACCGCAGGATTGATTCAGGCCCTAATCTGTTTCCGGCCGGGCACGCTGAGCTTTGGTTAATTCCTCTTCCTGGTGGGAAATGAACGTTCAATTTGCCCGTGCAGACACCAACAGCTAGTCTCTCATTGGTTCTCCCTATTCCTGTGCATCTTGCACAGAAATTGCAAACTGTGCCAAACAGGAGTTTAAAGGTACTGACTCTCCAAGTGGGGAGAGTGTTAGTAAAGCGTCTGGAATGGTGAACCCGAGTACCAGGGTACGAAAACTGAGATGCATTTGAAAACGTTTCCCAATCCCACAGTGCACCATATTCTGGGTTTCCCATGCATGTTTTAGCTGAAGGAAGTATCCCTTAAACCTGGAGAGTTGGGACCCATGGAATGGGAACAATGCAGTATGACTTCAAAGGGTCTGCATTTGCTCACCGAACCTCACCAATGCTATCAGCCCGAAGTGTCCAGCCTTATGTCTCAACCAGCTCTGCGTGTAGATGTGATAAATCCAGGTTGCATCAGAAGCCCTGAATGAATTATTTAAGAATTGCTCTCTATTTCACTGTCATTGTGTTTTGTTTTTGAAATTTATTTTGATAATGGGATTTATCGGATTTTCACTGCTGCGTTTAGCCCGCTGTACACACGCTTGATTTCCTTATGGAGACATATAAATCCATGGTTTTTAAGATTCTTATGTGTAAGGTATCTTCGCAGGCGTTGAATATGGGGTGTTGAATCCATTTCGTTGAGCAAGGAGTAGGTCTTGTCTATTATATATTTGGCTTATGTAATGGTATCTGTGCTAATTTCAATCTCTGGTTTTATGCAGCACCCCAACTCACCTTTCCCCATAAGCAAGCATAAGTTGATTTTCTAAATTTGAGACCCTGTTCTGTTTTGTAATTCTGTTCATGTGTAGCCAAGTTGACATTCCGTGTATTAGTGATATCTCATGATGTATCTTTTCGGTGTGACTTATTTCTCGTAGAGTCATCGTACCTGAATACACTCATTATGCCGCTACGGGCCTGATGACGTAGATTTCATTGCTGAGTGATATTCCGTTGTACGTACGTACCACAACTTCTTTATCCATATTTTGCTTTCTGGGATATTTAACTTGTACCGTAGACGAGGTTCTTGTAAACAGAGCCGTTCCAAACTTTGGGGTGGCTGTCTGTTTTTGATTTTAATTTCCCTAAGCTATAGGACCATAAGTGGAAATGCCATAGGCTGTGTTGCTTTTGTTTCCTACGTGTTTCAGGAAACACCATACACTTTTCCAGAGTGGCTATTGGCAATTTACATCCCACTCGTCAGCATAACAAGGCTCCCTGTTCTCCATGACCTGTCCTGCCTTTCTGGATTTTACACTTTTTTCAGATGGCCCTTTTGACCGGGGGGCAGTGAGACTTCATTGTAGTGCCGATTTCTTTAAACGCTTGCTTGGTTGGCCAAAAAGGGCGTATGCGTTTTTTCCTGAATATATTCAGGAAAAAACGCATACGCCCTTTTTGGCCAAGTGCATCATTGTCTACATTCTGCCTCTTTTCCTATGCTTTAAGTGCAATTCCAGTCTACGCCCTGAAATCGTTTTTCTGAAATTCGGCCCCGCTTTCAAGTCCTCTTCGAAGACTTACTTCAATACATTTTTGGATGATAGCTGTCATTCATAACTCTGCAGGTTTGTGAATTACAGTTCCCCTGAGCTCCTTTCTTCAACTCGCTTTCTTGTGAGCTGGCTGCAAAACCGCAGGATTGCTTCAGTCCCTAATCTGTTTCCGGCAGGGCATGCTGAGGCTTTGGTTAATTCCTCTTCTTGGAGGGAAATGAGCGTTCCATTTGCCCGTGCAGATACCTACAGATAGTCTCTCATTGGTTCTCCCTATTCCTGTTCATCTTGCACGGAAATTGCAAACTGTGCCAAACAGGAGTTTAAAGGCACTGACTCTCCAAGTGGGGAGAGTGTTAGTAAAGCATCTCTAATGGTGAACCCGAGTACCAGGGTTCGAAAACTGAGATGCATTTGAAAACGTTTCCCAATCACACAGAGGACCATACTCTGGGTTTCCCATGCATGTTTTAGCTGAAGGAAGAATCCCTTAAACCTGGAGAGTTGGGACCCATGGAATGGGTACCATGCAGTATGACTTCAAGGGGTCTGCGTTTGCTCACCGAACCTCACCAATGCTATCAGCCCGAAGTGTCCAGTCTTATGTCTCACCCAGCTCTGGGTGTAGATGTGGTAAATCCAGGTTGCATCACAATCCCTGAATGAATTATTTAAGAATTGCTCTCTATTTCACTGTCATTGTGTTTTGTTTTTGAAATTTATTTTGATAATGGGATTTATCGGATTTTCACTGCTGCGTTTAGGCCGCTGTACAGATGCTTGTTTTCCTTATGGAGACATATAAATCCATGGGTTTTAAGATTATTACTTGTCAGGTATCTTCCCAGGCGTTGAATATGGGGTGTTGCGTCCATTTCATTGAGCAAGGAGTAGGTCTTGACTATTATATATTTGGCTTATGGAACGGTATCTGTGCTAATTTCAATCTCTGGTTTTATGCAGCACCCCAACTCACCTTTCCCCATAAGCAACCATAAGTTGGTTTTCTAAATTTGAGACCCTGTTCTGTTTTGTAATTTTGTTCATGTGTAGCCAAGTTTACATTCGGTGTATTAGTGATATCTTATGATGTTTCTTTTTCTGTGTGACTTATTTCTCGTAGAATCATCGTACCTCAATCCACTCATTATTCCGCTACGGGCCTGATGACGTAGATTTCATTGCTGAGTGATATTCCATTGTACGTGCGTACCACAACTTCTTTATCCGTTTTTTGCTTTCTCGGATATTTAACTTGTACCGTAGACGAGGTTCTTGTACACAGAGCCGTCCCGAACTTTGGGGTGGCTGTGTCTTTTTGATTTTAATTTCCCTAACCTATAGTACCATAAGTGGAAGTGCCATAGGCTGTGTTGTTTTGTTTCCTACGTGTTTCAGGAAACACCATACACTTCTCCAGAGTGGCTGTTGGCAATTTATATGCCGCCCATCAGCGTAACAAGGCTCCCTGTTCTCCATGACCTGTCCTGCCTTTCTGGATTTTACACTTTTTTCAGATGGCACTTTTGACCGGGGCGTAGAGAGACTTCATTGTAGTGCAGATTTCCTTTACACGCTTGCTTGGTTGGCCAAAAAGTGTGTATCCGTTTTTTCCTGAATATATTCAGGAAAAAATGCATACGCCCTTTTTAGCCAAGTGCATCATTGTCTACATTCTGCCTCTTTTCCTATGCTTTAAGTGCAATTCCAGTCTACCCCCTGAAATCGTTTTCCTGAAATTCTGCCCCGCTTTCAAGTCCTCTTCGAAGACTTACTTCAATACATTTTTGGACGATAGCTGTCATTCATAACTCTGCAGGTTTGTGAATTACAGTGCCCCTGAGTTCCTTTCTTCAACCCGCTTTCTTGTGAGCTGGCTGCAAAACCGCAGGATTGCTTCAGGCCCTAATCTGTTTCCGGCAGGGCATGCTGAGCCTTTGGTTAATTCCTCTTCCTGGTGGGAAATGAGTGTTACATATGCCCATGCAGACATCCACAGCTAGTCTCTCATTGGTTATGCCTATTCCTGTTCATCTTGCACAGAAATTGCAAACTGTGCCAAACAGGAGTTTAAAGGTACTGACTCTCCAAGTGGGGAGAGTGTTAGTAAAGCGTCTGGAATGGTGAACCCGAGTACCAGGGTACGAAAACTGAGATGCATTTGAAAACGTTTCCCAATCCCACAGTGCACCATATTCTGGGTTTCCCATGCATGTTTTAGCTGAAGGAAGTATCCCTTAAACCTGGAGAGTTGGGACCCATGGAATGGGAACAATGCAGTATGACTTCAAAGGGTCTGCATTTGCTCACCGAACCTCACCAATGCTATCAGCCCGAAGTGTCCAGCCTTATGTCTCAACCAGCTCTGCGTGTAGATGTGATAAATCCAGGTTGCATCAGAAGCCCTGAATGAATTATTTAAGAATTGCTCTCTATTTCACTGTCATTGTGTTTTGTTTTTGAAATTTATTTTGATAATGGGATTTATCGGATTTTCACTGCTGCGTTTAGCCCGCTGTACACACGCTTGATTTCCTTATGGAGACATATAAATCCATGGTTTTTAAGATTCTTATGTGTAAGGTATCTTCGCAGGCGTTGAATATGGGGTGTTGAATCCATTTCGTTGAGCAAGGAGTAGGTCTTGTCTATTATATATTTGGCTTATGTAATGGTATCTGTGCTAATTTCAATCTCTGGTTTTATGCAGCACCCCAACTCACCTTTCCCCATAAGCAAGCATAAGTTGATTTTCTAAATTTGAGACCCTGTTCTGTTTTGTAATTCTGTTCATGTGTAGCCAAGTTGACATTCCGTGTATTAGTGATATCTTATGATGTTTCTTTTTCTGTGTGACTTATTTCTCATAGAATCATCGTACCTGAATCCACTCATTATGCCGCTACGGGCCTGATGACGTAGGTTACATTGCTGAGTGATATTCCATTGTACGTGCGTACCACAACTTCTTTATCCATTTTTTGCTTTCTCGGATATTTAACTTGTACCGTAAACGAGGTTCTTGTAAACAGAGCCATCCCAAAGTTTGGGGTGGCTGTGTGTTTTTGATTTTAATTTCTCTATGCTATAGGACCATAAGTGGAAGTGCCATAGGCTGTGTTGCTTTGTTTCCTACGTGTTTCAGGAAACACCATACACTTCTCCAGAGTGGCTGTTGGCAATTTACATCCCGCCCATCAGCATAACAAGGCTCCCTGTTCTCCATGACCTGTCATGCCTTTCTGGAATTTACACATTTTTCAGATGGCCCTTTTGACCAGGGGGCAGTGAGGCTTCATTGTAGTGCACATTTCCTTTACACGGTTGCTTCGTTGGCCAAAAAGGCCGTATGCGTTTTTTCCTGAATATATTCAGGAAAAACCGCATACGCCCTTTTTGGCCAAGTGCATCATTGTCGACATTCTGCCTCTAATCTTATTCTTTAAGTGCAATTCCAGTCTACCCCCTGAAATCGTTTTCCTGAAATTCTTCCCCGATTTCAAGTCCTCTTCGAAGACTTACTTCAAAACATTTTTGGAAGATAGCTGTCATTCATTTCTCTGCAGGTTTGTGAATTACAGTGCCCCTGAGCTCCTTTCTTCAACTCGCTTTCTTGTGAGCTGGCCGCAAACCCGCAGGATTGCTTCAGGCCCTAATATGGTTCCGGCATGGCATGCTGAGCCTTTGGTTAATTCCTCTTCCTGGTGGGAAATGAGCATTAAATTTGCATGTGCAGACACCTTCACATGAGTCCTCATGGTGCCCCTTTGCCCCGGTTATCTCTATGGAGGTTGGAGTTGGAGGGCCTCCTCACTCAAGATCAGTGTGCCCACGGAGCCAACCCTGCAACTTCAGGGCATGGCTGGGGGTTAGGATCACCACGAGGGTTCCTTTTCCCTTAGGAGGGAGGTGGCCTTTTGGGCTGCTGATTTCCAGGTTATCAGATACTGCCAGTATCTTGGCCAGATGTGGCGGTGGGCCAAGCCCCTTGGTGACCGTAGTTTATCCTACCTGGATCGCATTCTTGCATTGTTCCATTTCAAGTGGTCCCAGGTTTTGCACTAATACTCCAATGGCGATTCACCGTTCACCAGGCATGTAAAGGTCAAAGGGTTTAGCTAAATTAGGGAGTTCCAGGGCAAGGGTCTTAATTGACTGCTCTTTCCATTCTTGAAAGGCCACTTCTGCATTCTATTCAAAAGGATCATCACCTTTTCCTTTCAGTGTTTCATATAGAGGCCGAGCTAGTAGACTGTAGTTAGGGATCCAGAAGCAGCAAACCCTGGCCTCCCCAGGAACCCCTAAGCTGTCTTCTAGTTTTAGAAATGGGTAAGGCTGTAAATTGTTTCTTCCCTTTCCTGGGATGGGCTTCTCCGACCTTCTGTGAGAATGAAGCCCAGGCAGGTCACCGTAGTCTGTGATATTTGAGCTTTTTCTTGGACAACTTGTATCCTTTATTGGCTTCGTAGTTCAGAGGTCTCCTTAGTAGGGCTGGCGATCAGAATGTCGTCTGCATATTGAAGGAGTGTTTCCTTTTCCAGAGGTAGAACTTTTAGGTCTTTAGCTGAGCTTTCCCCAAAGATGGTGTGGGAATTTTTGAACCCTTGGGGCAACACGGCCCGGAAGTATTGTTTTAGTTGTATGTTGAGTCCTGCCACTCACAAGCCAAAATTTCTTGTGACTCTGGGACTAATAGAATACAAAAGAAGGCATCATTGAAGACTAATACAGAATACCATGTCCTGGTGGTTGGTAGAATGACCAGCAGGGTGTAGGATTTAGGAACTACTGGAGGTATATCCTCGGTGGCTTCACTGACTGTCCTGACATCCTTTACCAGGACTCCAGCAGCCCATGGGTCTCTCGAGGTCAGGCCAATCCCAGGATATGGAGCTCACCTGGGCAGGTACCCCACCCCAGCCCACGGGGCTCTCGTGTTCAGGACCCTCCGAGGATATGGGGTTCCCTGGGCAGGTCCCCCTGCAGCCCATGGGGCTCTCGTGGTCAGGCCCCTCCCAGGATACAGAGCTACCCTTGCAGGTACCATGGCAGGGCTGGGAACACAGGAACTGTGCATATCGCCCTCATTGCAGAGCACTCCCAGCTCACCTGTCACTCAGATCTGACACAGAGCACCTCAGAGCAGGACTTGAACTAACAAACAGCAGCTCCGACAGGTCTGTGACCCTGGGCATCACTCTGTGTGGCCTCCCTCCACCTGGTCTTCCAGAGACTTCCACTGCACCCGGGGCACCAGGCCTCTGTCTCCACCCACCAGCCACCCCTCCTCTCCCTGACTCCTGGGTTCCTCTCATTAGGAGAGGGTTTTCTTGAAGTTGTCTCCCACTCATGGGCCAGATAATATAATTAGAAAACAAGCCAGAGCTGCAGCCCCTTGTCTATCCTGACTCTCAGGAGCCCACACCTGTTCCTTGGACCTGGCCGATTCAGCAAGTTCCAGTTTCTGCAACTGTGAGCCCCTGAGGGGTGATTATTGGCTGGCCTGGGAAGCCCGACCGTGCCGGCCAGACCTCCCCAGGTGTGCCTGGGTTCAGATCAATATAAACACCGTTCCAGGCAGCAAGAGCCCCTGCAGCTGTGCCTGACGCCATTTTCTCTGCTCTGTCAGCAGTCTCGGGGCTGGACTGGTGGGAGGGAGTGAGAGGCCACGGCTTTGTGGGTGGCCCAGTGTGAGTGGGGCTCTGCTGGACTTTCTGCAGCAGTTGCCAAGATGCCACCTGCTAAAGAAGAGGATGCGTCACCCATACCTGCCGCTGGAATTTCTCCCTGGGCAGAGGTGAGTGAGGAAGAAAGCAGTGGGGGCCGGGACAGCAGGGGTATCTCAGGCAGGGAAATGGAAAGCTTCCAGAAGAGCACCCAGGGCCAGGACCATCCTGGCTGGCCTGCAGGCACCAAGTCGGCTGGCATGCTGTCGCTCATGTGGCTCCATGGCCCTTCCTCTAGGCTTTCAAGTCCTTGTACATATTCAGGTGTTTTACCTGGGAAGGGTGGGAACATTTCAGCAGCAGCTGGCCTGGGGCTCAGCCCACGTTTACTCACAGATGCCTCGGCACGGTCCCCCAGCTTTGCAATGAGGACGCTTGTTGCGTGGGGCCTGCTGGCTGAATGGGAGATGATTCCCCACCACTGACCAACTTCAGAATTGTTTACAACTGGAGCAAGTGCCCTGATACGGTTTTCCTCTGTGTAGCTGGTGGGTTCTGTTTTTTTTTCTTTTTTGGTTCAAGGTAGATTTTATTCCTCTTTTTTGTATTTACAGATATAAGCATGGAAATAATTTATTCATATAAATACATGTATGTGAAGGGAAGAATATTTTCTCTGTTTTACTTTTTGTAATTTGAATTTTATTTTATTTTTTTATACAGCAGGTTCTTTTTGGTTATCTATTTTATACATATAAATGTATACATGCCAATCCCAATCTCTCAACTCCTCCCACCACCACCCCCCAACAGCTTTCCCCCCTTGGTGTCCATACGTTTGTTGTCTACATCTGTTGCTCTATTTCTGCCTTGCAAAACGGTTCATCTGTACAATTTGTCTAGGTTCCACATATATGCATTAATAGACAAGATTTCTTTTTCTCTTTCTGACTTACTTCACTCTGTATGACAGTCTCTAGATCCATCAACGTCTCTACAAATGACCCAATTTCATTCCTTTTTATGGCTTAGTAATATTCCATTTTATATATGTACCACTTCTTTATGCATTCGTCTGTCTGTGGGCATTTAGGTTGCTTCCATTACCTGGATATTGTAAATAGTGATGCAATGAACATTGCGGGGAATGTCTCTTTTTGATTTATGGTTTTGTCTGGGTATATGCCCAGTAGTGGGACTGCTGTATCATATGGTAATTCTATTCTTAGTTTTATAAGAAACTCCATAACGTTCTCCACAGTGACTGTGTCAATTTCATTCCCAACAATAGCGGAAGAGGGTTCCTTATCTCCACACCCTTTCCAGCATTTGTTGTTTGTAGATTTTCTGATGATGCCCATTCTAACAGGTGTGAGGTGATACACCATGGATGAGTCTATTTCGTTGAGCAAAGAGTAGGTCTTGTCTAGTACATATTTGGCTTATGGAACGGTATGTGTGCTAATTTCAATCTCTGGTTTTATACAGCACCGCAACTCAACTTTCCCCTTAAGCAAGCATAAGTTTTTATCTAAATGTGAGACTCTGTTCGGTTTTGGAATTCAGTTTATGTGTAGCCAAGTTTACACTCTCTCTATTAGTGATATCTTATGATAATTACCTTTCTCTGTGTGACATATTTCTCTTAGAATCATCATACCTAAATCCACTCAATTTGCTGCTACAGGCCTGATGACATTGATTTCATTGCTGAGTGATATTCCATTGTACGTAAGTAGCACAACTCCTTTATCCATATTTTTCTTTCTGGGATATTTAATTTGTACTGGACTCAAGGTTCTTGTAAACACAGCAGCCCTAAATTTTGTGTTGGCTGTGTCTTGTTGATTTTAATTTTCCTAAGCTATAGGGCCAAAAGTGGAAGTGCCCTAGGGTCTGTAGCTTTGTTTTTCAGATGTTTCAGGATACACCATAAACATCTCCAGAGTGTCTGTTGGCAATTTACATCCCGCCCATCAGCATAACAAGGCTCCCTGTTCTCCATGGCCTGTCCTGTGTTTCTGGTTTTTACACTTTTTTCAGATGGCCCTTTCGACCAATGGGAAATGAGACTTCATTGTAGTGCGGATTTCCATTGCTCGAGTGCTTGGTTGGCCAAAAAGGGCATATGTGTTTTTTCCTGAATATATTCAGGAAAAAATGTTTACGCACTTTTGTCCAAGTGCATCACTGTCAAAGATCTGCCGCTTTTCACATGCTTTAAATGCAATTCCAATCTACCTCCTGAAATATGATTCCTGCAATTCTGCCTCGTTTTCAAGTCCTCTTTGCAGACTTACTTCAGTATATTTTTGCCAATAGCTGTCATTTATAACTCTGCAGGTTTGTGAATTACAGTGCCCGTGATTTCCTTTCTTAACTCGTTTCCTTGAAAGCTGGCCACAGAACCGCAGGTTTGCTTTAGGCTATAATCAGGGTCTGGCACGGCACTCTGAGCCTTTGGTTAATTCCTCTTCCTGGTGGGAAATTAGAGTTAAATGTGCCCCTCCGGACACCTGCCTCACTCCCAGCCCCTTGGTGATGTGTGTCCTGTGGTTTGAGGCCACATGTGCTGGGTTCCTCACCTTTGGCTGATGTGGCCCCACTGGTGTGAGGACACTCCTGCCTGGTTCCCATCCCCTTGGTGATGTGGGCCATCCGGTGAGAGTCTGATCCTGGTTGGGTTCCTCACACTTCTGTGAGGTGGGCCCTCTTCTCTGACGTCACACCTGCCTGGCTGGCACACCCCGCCTTGGCGAAGTCGGCCCTCTGGTGGGATTTGGTGCCTGCTGGGTGTCTCCTGCCCTCGGTAATGAGGGCCCTCTGGCGTCAGGCCCTAATTCCTGGGCTCCCAATATTTTCTGATATGCGCCCTGTGGTTCGAGTACACTCCTGCCAGGTTCCCAACCCCATGGGAATGTGGGCCTTCTGCTCTGAGGTCCCAACCGTGGGTTGCTCAGTTTCATGATGAGGGCCCTCTGCTGTGAGTTCTCTCCGGCCTGGATCTCATAGCCTCGCTGCTCCTGGCCACCTGCTGGGAGGTTCCAACTGCGGGATTCCTCACCTATTTTCTTCTATGGACCCTCTGTTTTGAGACTCCTCCTGCCTGCCTCACTCCCAGTCCCTCGGTGATGTGTGGCCTCTGGTGTGAGGCCACGTGTGCTGGGTCCCTCGCCTTTCGATGATGTGGCCACACTGGTGTGAGGACACTCCTGCCTGCTTCCTATCCCCTTGATGATGTGGGCCCTCTGGTGAGAGTCTGATCCTGGCTGGGTTCCTCACCCTTCTGTGAGGTGGGCCCTCTGCTGTGAGGTCACTCCTGCCTGGCTGGCACACCCCACCTGGGCAACATCGGCCCTCTTGTGGCACTTGGAGCCTGCTCGGAGCCTCCTCCCCTCGGTGATGGGGGCCCTCTAGCGTCAGGCCCTAACTGCTGGGTACCCACATTTTCTGATACGTGCTAAGTGGTGCGAGGACACTCCTGCGAGGTTCCCATCCCCATGGGCATGTGGGCCTTCTGCTCTTAGGTCCCAACACCTGTGTTGTTCACCGTTTCATGATGTTGTCTCTCTGGTGTTAGTTCACTCAGGCCTAGATCCCATAGACTCTGTGCTCTGAGCCGACTGCTGGGAGGTTCCTACTGCTGGATTCCTTACCTTTTTTATTCTTTGGGTCCTGTGTTTTTATGCTCCTACTTCCTGACTCACTCCCAGCCCCTTTGTGATGTAGGTCCTCTGGTTTAAGGCCACATGTACCGGTTTCCTCACCTTTATTGATGTGGCCCCACTGGTGTGAGGACACTCCTGCCTGGTTCCCATCCCCTTGGTGATTGGGGCCCTCTTGTGAGAGTCTGATCCTGTCTGGATTCCTCACACTTCTGGGAGGTGGGCCCTCTGCTGTGAGGTCACTCCTGCCTGGCTGGCACACGTCACGTTGGCGATGTGGGCCCTCAGTTGGGAGTTGGTGCCTGCTGGGAGTCTCCTCCCCTCGGTAATGAGGGCCCTCTGGCGTCAGGCCCTAACTCATGGGCTCCCAAAATTTTCTGATGTGCGCCCTGTCGTGTGAGTACACTCCAGCCAGGGTCCCTTCCCTAGGGGATGTGGGCTTTCTGCTCTGTGTTCCCAACGGCTAGGTTGCTCACAGTGTCAGAATGTGGGCCCTCTGCTCTGAGTTCACTCCGGCATGGATCCCATAACCTCGGTGCTCTGGGCCACCTGCTTGGAGCTTCCAACTGCGGGGTTCCTCACCTTTTTTATTCTATGGGCCCTCTGTTGTGAGTCTCCTCCTGCATGCCTCACTCCCAGCCCTTTCGTGATGTGCGTCCCCTTGTTTGAGGCCACATGTGCTGTGTTCCTCACCTTTCGCTGATGTGGCCCCACTGGTGTGAGGACACTCCTGCCTTGTTCCGATCCCCTCGGTGATGAGGGCCCTCTGGCGTCAGGCCCTAACTGCTGGGTACCCACATTTTCTGATACGTGCTAAGTTGTGCGAGGACACTCGTGCCATGTTCCCAACCCCATGGTGATGTGGGCCTTCTGCTCTGAGGTCCAAACGGCTGGGTTGCTCACAGTTTCATGATGTGGGCCCTCTGCTGTGAGTTCACTGTGGCCTGGATCGCATAGACTCGGTGCTCTGGGCCGCCCACTGGGAGGTTCCCACTGCAGGATTCCTCAGCTTTTTTATTCTATTCACCCTGTGTTGTGAGGCTACTCATGCCTGCCTCACTCCGAACCCCTTGGAGATCTGGGTCCTCTGGTTTAGGCCACATGTGCTGGGTTCCTCACCTTTCTATGATGTGGTCACCCTGGTGTGAAGACAGTCCTGCCTGGTTTTGATGCCCTTGGTGATGTGGGCCCTCTGGTGAGAGTCTTATCCTGGCTGGGTTCCTCACCATTCTGTGAGGTAGGCCCTCAGCTGTGAGGTCACTCCTGCCTGGCTGTTGCACGTCACTTTGGCGACATGGTCCCTCCGTAGGGAGTTGGTGCCTGCTTGGGGTCTCCTCCCCTTGGTAATGAGGGCCCTCTGGCATCAGGCCCTAATTTCTGGGTTCCCAAAATTCTCTGATGTGCGCCCTGTGGTGCGACTACACTTCTGCCAAGTTCCCAACCACATGGGAATGTGGGCCTTCTGCTCTAAGGTCCCAACGGCTGGGTTGCTCACAGTTTCATGATAAGGGCCCTCTGTTTTGAGTTCAGTCAGGCCTGGATCCCATAGCCTCACTGCTCCTGGCCGCCTGCTGGGAGGTTCCAACTGCGGGATTCCTCACCATTTTTACGCAATGGGCCCTCTGTTTTGAGGCTCCTCCTGTCTGCCTCACTCCCAGCCCCTTGGTGATGTGTGTCCTGTAGTTTGAGGCCACGTGTGCTGGGTCCGTCACATTTCGGTGATGTGGCCCCACTGGTGTGAGGACACTCCTGCCTGGTTTCCATTCCCTTGGTGATGTGGGCCCTCTGGTGAGAGTCTGATCCTCTTTGGGTTCCTCACACTTTTGTGTGGTTGGCCTCTGCTCTGAGGTCACTCCTGCCTGGCTGGCACACCCCGCATTGGCGACGTCGGCCCTCTGGTAGCAGTTGGAGCTTGCTGGGAGCCTCCTCTCCTCAGTGATGAGGGCCCTCTGGCGTCCGGCCCTAACTGCTGGGCTCCCCACATTTTCTGTTGTGTGCCCACTGGTGCGATGACACTCCTGCTTGGTTCCCTTCCCCATGGGGATGTGGGCCTTGTGCTCTGAGGTCACAACGGCTGGGTTGCTTACAGTATCATGATGAGGGCCCTCTGTTGTGAGTTCATCACTGCCTGGATCCCATAGCCTTGGTGCTCTGGGCCGCCTGCTGGGATGTTCCAACTGCTGGATTCCTCACCTTTTTATACAATGGGCCATGTGTTTTGAGGTTAATCCTGCCTGCCTCGCTCTGAGACCCATGGTGATGTGGGTCTTCTGGTTTGAGGCCACATGTGCTGGGTACCTCAACTTTCGATGATGTGGCCCCATGGGTGTGAGGACACTCGTGCCTGATTCCCAGCCCCTTGCTTATGTGGGCACTCTGGTGAGAGTCTGATCATGACTGGGTTCCTTACCCTTCTGTGAGGTGGGCGCTCTGATGTGAGGTCACTCCTGCCTGGATGGCTCACGTCGCCTTGACGACGTAGGCCCTCTGTTGGCCACTGAAGCATGCTGGGAGCCTCCTACCCTCTTTAATGAGGGCCCTGGAAGAAACGCATATGCCCTTTTTGACCAAGTGCATCATTGTCGAAGTTCTGCCTCTTCTCCTATACTTTCAGAGGACTTCCCGTCTACCTCCTGAAATCGTATTCCTGGAATTCTGCCCCGCGTTCAAGTCCTCTTTGCAGCCTTACTTCAATATATTTTTGGACGATAGCTGTCATTTATAACTCTGCAGGTTTGTGAATTACAGTGCCCCTGAGCTCCATTCTTCAACTCGCTTTCTTGTGAGCTGGCCGCAAAACCGCAGGATTGCTTCAGGCCCTAATCTGGTTCCGGCATGGCATGTTGAGCCTTTGGCTAATTCCTCTTCCTGATGGGATATGAGCGTTAAATTTGCTCGTGCAGACACCTACAGCTAATCTCTCATTGGTTCTCCCTATTCCTGTTCATCTTGCTCAGAAATTCCAAACTGTGCCAAACAGGAGGTTAAAGGCACTGACTCTCCAATTGGGGAAAGAGTTAGTAAAGCGACTGGAATGGTAAAACCGAGTATGAGGGGAAGAAAACTGAGATGCATTTAAAAAGGTTTCCCGGTCACACGGTGGACCATATTCTGGGTTTCCCATGCGTGTTTTACCTGAAGGAAGAATCCCTTAAACCTGGAGAGGTGGGACCCATGCAATGGGTACCATGCAGTATGACTTCAAAGGGCCTGCATTTTCTCACCGAACCTCACCAATGCTATCAGCCCAAAGTGTCGAACCTTATGTCTCACTCAGCTCTAGGTGTAGATGTGGTAAATCCAGGTTGCATCACAAGCCCTGAATGAATTATTTAAGAATTGCTCTCTATTTCACTGTCATTGTGTTTGTTTTTGTAGTTTATTTTGATAATGGGATTTATCGGATTTTCTCTGCTGCCTTCATGCAGCTGTACACACACTTGATTCTCTTACGGAGACATATAAATCCATGGGTTTGAAGATTCTTACTAGTCATGTGTAATCCTAGGAGTTGAATATGATGTGTTTAGTCCATTTCGTTGAGCAAGGTGTAGGTCTTGACTATTACATATTTGGCTTATGGAAAGGTATGTGTGCTAATTTCTATCTCTGGTTTTATGCAGCACCCCACCTCACCCTTCCCCATAAGCAAGCATAAGTTGGTGTTCTAAATTTGAGACCCTGTTCTGTTTTGTAATTCAGTTCATGTGTAGCCAAGTTTACATTCCGTGTATTAGTGATAACTTACGATGTTTCATTTTCTGTGTGACTTATTTCACTTAGAATCATCGTACATGGATCCACTCAATATGCCGCGACGGGCCTGATGACATAGATTTCATTGGTGAGTGATATTCCATTGTACGTGCGTACCACAACTTCTTTAACCATTTATCACATTCTGGGATATTTAACTTGTACCGTAGACGACGTTCTTGTAAACAGAGCTGTCCCAAACTTTGGGGTGGCTGTGTGTTTGTGATTTTAATTTCCCTAAGCTATAGGACCATAAGTGGAAGTGACATAGGCTGTGTTGCTTTGTTTCCTACGTGTTTCAGGATACACCATACATTTCTCCAGAGTGGCTGTTGGCAATTTACATCCCGCCCATCAGCATAACAAGGCTCCCTGTTCTCCAAGACCTGTCCTGACTTTCTGGATTTTACACTTTTTTCAGATGGCCCTTTTGACCGGGGGGCAGTGAGACTCCATTGTAGTGCAGATTTCCATTACACGCTTGCTTGGTTGGCCAAAAAGGGCGTATGCGTTTTTTCCTGAATATATTCAGGAAAAAACGCATACGCCCTTTTTGGCCAAGTGCATCATTGTCGACATTCTGCCTCTTTTCCTATGCTTTAAGTGCAATTCCAGTCTACCCCATGAAATCGTTTTCCTGAAATTCTGCCCCGCTTTCAAGTCCTCTTTGAAGACTTACTTCAGTACATTTTTGGACGATAGCTGTCATTCATAACTCTGCAGGTTTGTGAATTACAGTGCCCCTGAGCTCCTGTCTTCAACTCCTTTTCTTGTGAGCTGGCCGCAAAACAGCAGGATTGCTTCAGGCCCTAATATGTTTCCGGCCGGGCACGCTGAGCCTTTGGTTAATTCCTCTTCCTGGTGGGAAATGAGCGTTCCATTTGCCCGTGCAGACACCTACAGCTAGTCTCTCATTGCTTCTCCCTATTCCTGTTCATCTTGCGCAGAAATTGCAAACTGTGCCAAACAGGAGGTTAAAGGCACTGACTCTGCAAGTGGGGAGAGTGTTAGTAAAGCGTCTGGAATGGTGAACCCGAGTACCAGGGGACGAAAACTGAGATGCATTTGAAAACGTTTCCCAATCACACGGCGGACGATAGTCTGGGTTTCCCATGCATGTTTTAGCTGAAGGAAGAATCCCTTAAACCTGGAGAGTTGGGACCCATGGAATGGGTACCATGCAGTATGACTTCAAAGGGTCTGCGTTTGCTCACCGAACCTCACCAATGTTATCAGCCCGAAGTGCCCAGCCTTATGTCTCACCCAGCTCTGGGTGTAGATGTGGTAAATCCAGGTTGCATCCCAAGCCCTGAATGAATGATTTAAGAATTGCTCTCTATTTCACTGTCATTGTGTTTTGTTTTTGAAATTTATTTTGATAATGGGATTTATCGGATTTTCACTGCTGCGTTTAGGCCGCTGTACACACGCTTGATTTCCTTATGGAGACATATAAATCCATGGGTTTTAAGATTCTTACTTGTCAGGTATCTTGCCAGGCGTTGAATATGGGGTGTTGAGTCCATTTCGTTGAGCAAGGAGTAGGGCTTGTCTATTATATATTTGGCTTATGGAACGGTATCTGTGCTAATTTCAATCTCTGGTTTTATGCAGCACCCCAACTCACCTTTCCCCATAAGCAAGCATAAGTTGGTTTTCTAAATTTGAGACCCTGTTCTGTTTTGTAATTCAGTTTATGTGTAGCCAAGTTTACATTCCGTGTATTACTGATATATTATGATGTTTCTTTTTCTGTGTGACTTATTTCTCGTAGAATCATCGTACCTGAATCCACTCATTATGCCGCTACGGGCCTGAAGACGTAGATTTCATTGCTGAGTGATATTCCATTGTACGTGCGTACCAGAACTCCTTTATCCATATTTTCCTTTCTCGGATATTTAACTTGTACCGTAGACAAGGTTCTTGTAAACAGAGCCATCCCAAACTTTGGGGTGGCTGTGTGTTTGTGATTTTAATTTCCCTAAGCTATAGGACCATAAGTGGAAGTGACATAGGCTGTGTGGCTTTGTTTCCTACGTGTTTCAGGATACACCATACATTTCTCCAGAGTGGCTGTTGGCAATTTACATCCCGCCCATCAGCATAACAAGGCTCCCTGTTCTCCAAGACCTGTCCTGCCTTTCTGGATTTTACACTTTTTTCAGATGGCCCTTTTGACCGGGGGGCAGTGAGACTTCATCGTAGTGCAGATTTCCTTTACACGCTTGCTTGGTTGGCCAAAAAGGGCGTATGCGTTTTTTCCTGAATCAGGAAAAAACGCATACGCCCTTTTTGGCCAAGTGCATCATTGTCGACATTCTGCCTCTTTTCCTATGCTTTAAGTGCAATTCCAGTCTACCCCCTGAAATCGTTTTCCTGAAATTCTGCCCCGCTTTCAAGTCCTCTTTGAAGACTTACTCAGTACATTTTTGGACGATAGCTGTCATTCATAACTCTGCAGGTTTGTGAATTACAGTGCCCCTGAGCTCCTGTCTTCAACTCCTTTTCTTGTGAGCTGGCCGCAAAACCGCAGGATTGCTTCAGGCCCTAATATGTTTCCGGCCGGGCACGCTGAGCCTTTGGTTAATTCCTCTTCCTGGTGGGAAATGATCGTTCCATTTGCCCGTGCAGACACCAACAGCTAGCCTCTCATTGGTTCTCCCTATGCCTGTTCATCTTGCGCAGAAATTGCAAACTGTGCCAAACAGGAGGTTAAAGGCACTGACTCTCCAAGTGGGGAGAGTGTTAGTAAAGCGTCTGGAATGGTGAACCCGAGTACCAGGGGACGAAAACTGAGATGCATTTGAAAACGTTTCCCAATCACACGGCGGACGATAGTCTGGGTTTCCCATGCATGTTTTAGCTGAAGGAAGAATCCCTTAAACCTGGAGAGTTGGGACCCATGGAATGGGTACCATGCAGTATGACTTCAAAGGGTCTGCGTTTGCTCACCGAACCTCACCAATGTTATCAGCCCGAAGTGCCCAGCCTTATGTCTCACCCAGCTCTGGGTGTAGATGTGGTAAATCCAGGTTGCATCCCAAGCCCTGAATGAATGATTTAAGAATTGCTCTCTATTTCACTGTCATTGTGTTTTGTTTTTGAAATTTATTTTGATAATGGGATTTATCGGATTTTCACTGCTGCGTTTAGGCCGCTGTACACACGCTTGATTTCCTTATGGAGACATATAAATCCATGGGTTTTAAGATTCTTACTTGTCAGGTATCTTGCCAGGCGTTGAATATGGGGTGTTGAGTCCATTTCGTTGAGCAAGGAGTAGGGCTTGTCTATTATATATTTGGCTTATGGAACGGTATCTGTGCTAATTTCAATCTCTGGTTTTATGCAGCACCCCAACTCACCTTTCCCCATAAGCAAGCATAAGTTGGTTTTCTAAATTTGAGACCCTGTTCTGTTTTGTAATTCAGTTTATGTGTAGCCAAGTTTACATTCCGTGTATTACTGATATATTATGATGTTTCTTTTTCTGTGTGACTTATTTCTCGTAGAATCATCGTACCTGAATCCACTCATTATGCCGCTACGGGCCTGAAGACGTAGATTTCATTGCTGAGTGATATTCCATTGTACGTGCGTACCAGAACTCCTTTATCCATTTTTTCCTTTCTCGGATATTTAACTTGTACCGTAGACAAGGTTCTTGTAAACAGAGCCATCCCAAACTTTGGGGTGGCTGTGTGTTTGTGATTTTAATTTCCCTAAGCTATAGGACCATAAGTGGAAGTGACATAGGCTCTGTGGCTTTGTTTCCTACGTGTTTCAGGATACACCATACATTTCTCCAGAGTGGCTGTTGGCAATTTACATCCCGCCCATCAGCATAACAAGGCTCCCTGTTCTCCAAGACCTGTCCTGCCTTTCTGGATTTTACACTGTTTTCAGATGGCCCTTTTGACCGGGGGGCAGTGAGACTTCATCGTAGTGCAGATTTCCTTTACACGCTTGCTTGGTTGGCCAAAAAGGGCGTATGCGTTTTTTCCTGAATATATTCAGGAAAAAACGCATACGCCCTTTTTGGCCAAGTGCATCATTGTCGACATTCTGCCTCTTTTCCTATGCTTTAAGTGCAATTCCAGTCTACCCCCTGAAATCGTTTTCCTGAAATTCTGCCCCGCTTTCAAGTCCTCTTTGAAGACTTACTTCAGTACATTTTTGGACAATAGCTGTCATTCATAACTCTGCAGGTTTGTGAATTACAGTGCCCCTGAGCTCCTGTCTTCAACTCCTTTTCTTGTGAGCTGGCCGCAAAACCGCAGGATTGCTTCAGGCCCTAATATGTTTCCGGCCGGGCACGCTGAGCCTTTGGTTAATTCCTCTTCCTGGTGGGAAATGATCGTTCCATTTGCCCGTGCAGACACCAACAGCTAGCCTCTCATTGGTTCTCCCTATGCCTGTTCATCTTGCGCAGAAATTGCAAACTGTGCCAAACAGGAGGTTAAAGGCACTGACTCTCCAAGTGGGGAGAGTGTTAGTAAAGCGTCTGGAATGGTGAACCCGAGTACCAGGGGACGAAAACTGAGATGCATTTGAAAACGTTTCCCAATCACACGGCGGACGATAGTCTGGGTTTCCCATGCATGTTTTAGCTGAAGGAAGAATCCCTTAAACCTGGAGAGTTGGGACCCATGGAATGGGTACCATGCAGTATGACTTCAAAGGGTCTGCGTTTGCTCACCGAACCTCACCAATGTTATCAGCCCGAAGTGCCCAGCCTTATGTCTCACCCAGCTCTGGGTGTAGATGTGGTAAATCCAGGTTGCATCCCAAGCCCTGAATGAATGATTTAAGAATTGCTCTCTATTTCACTGTCATTGTGTTTTGTTTTTGAAATTTATTTTGATAATGGGATTTATCGGATTTTCACTGCTGCGTTTAGGCCGCTGTACACACGCTTGATTTCCTTATGGAGACATATAAATCCATGGGTTTTAAGATTCTTACTTGTCAGGTATCTTGCCAGGCGTTGAATATGGGGTGTTGAGTCCATTTCGTTGAGCAAGGAGTAGGGCTTGTCTATTATATATTTGGCTTATGGAACGGTATCTGTGCTAATTTCAATCTCTGGTTTTATGCAGCACCCCAACTCACCTTTCCCCATAAGCAAGCATAAGTTGGTTTTCTAAATTTGAGACCCTGTTCTGTTTTGTAATTCAGTTTATGTGTAGCCAAGTTTACATTCCGTGTATTACTGATATATTATGATGTTTCTTTTTCTGTGTGACTTATTTCTCGTAGAATAATCGTACCTGAATCCACTCATTATGCCGCTACGGGCCTGAAGACGTAGATTTCATTGCTGAGTGATATTCCATTGTACGTGCGTACCAGAACTCCTTTATCCATTTTTTCCTTTCTCGGATATTTAACTTGTACCGTAGACAAGGTTCTTGTAAACAGAGCCATCCCAAACTTTGGGGTGGCTGTGTGTTTGTGATTTTAATTTCCCTAAGCTATAGGACCATAAGTGGAAGTGACATAGGCTGTGTGGCTTTGTTTCCTACGTGTTTCAGGATACACCATACATTTCTCCAGAGTGGCTGTTGGCAATTTACATCCCGCCCATCAGCATAACAAGGCTCCCTGTTCTCCAAGACCTGTCCTGCCTTTCTGGATTTTACACTTTTTTCAGATGGCCCTTTTGACCGGGGGGCAGTGAGACTTCATCGTAGTGCAGATTTCCTTTACACGCTTGCTTGGTTGGCCAAAAAGGGCGTATGCGTTTTTTCCTGAATATATTCAGGAAAAAACGCATACGCCCTTTTTGGCCAAGTGCATCATTGTCGACATTCTGCCTCTTTTCCTATGCTTTAAGTGCAATTCCAGTCTACCCCCTGAAATCGTTTTCCTGAAATTCTGCCCCGCTTTCAAGTCCTCTTTGAAGACTTACTTCAGTACATTTTTGGACAATAGCTGTCATTCATAACTCTGCAGGTTTGTGAATTACAGTGCCCCTGAGCTCCTGTCTTCAACTCCTTTTCTTGTGAGCTGGCCGCAAAACCGCAGGATTGCTTCAGGCCCTAATATGTTTCCGGCCGGGCACGCTGAGCCTTTGGTTAATTCCTCTTCCTGGTGGGAAATGATCGTTCCATTTGCCCGTGCAGACACCAACAGCTAGCCTCTCATTGGTTCTCCCTATGCCTGTTCATCTTGCGCAGAAATTGCAAACTGTGCCAAACAGGAGGTTAAAGGCACTGACTCTCCAAGTGGGGAGAGTGTTAGTAAAGCGTCTGGAATGGTGAACCCGAGTACCAGGGGACGAAAACTGAGATGCATTTGAAAACGTTTCCCAATCACACGGCGGACGATAGTCTGGGTTTCCCATGCATGTTTTAGCTGAAGGAAGAATCCCTTAAACCTGGAGAGTTGGGACCCATGGAATGGGTACCATGCAGTATGACTTCAAAGGGTCTGCGTTTGCTCACCGAACCTCACCAATGTTATCAGCCCGAAGTGCCCAGCCTTATGTCTCACCCAGCTCTGGGTGTAGATGTGGTAAATCCTGGTTGCATCACAAGCCCTGAATGAATGATTTAAGAATTGCTCTCTATTTCACTGTCATTGTGTTTTGTTTTTGAAATTTATTTTGATAATGGGATTTATCGGATTTTCACTGCTGCGTTTAGGCCGCTGTACACACGCTTGATTTCCTTATGGAGACATATAAATCCATGGGTTTTAAGATTCTTACTTGTCAGGTATCTTGCCAGGCGTTGAATATGGGGTGTTGAGTCCATTTCGTTGAGCAAGGAGTAGGGCTTGTCTATTATATATTTGGCTTATGGAACGGTATCTGTGCTAATTTCAATCTCTGGTTTTATGCAGCACCCCAACTCACCTTTCCCCATAAGCAAGCATAAGTTGGTTTTCTAAATTTGAGACCCTGTTCTGTTTTGTAATTCAGTTTATGTGTAGCCAAGTTTACATTCCGTGTATTACTGATATATTATGATGTTTCTTTTTCTGTGTGACTTATTTCTCGTAGAATCATCGTACCTGAATCCACTCATTATGCCGCTACGGGCCTGAAGACGTAGATTTCATTGCTGAGTGATATTCCATTGTACGTGCGTACCAGAACTCCTTTATCCATTTTTTCCTTTCTCGGATATTTAACTTGTACCGTAGACAAGGTTCTTGTAAACAGAGCCATCCCAAACTTTGGGGTGGCTGTGTGTTTGTGATTTTAATTTCCCTAAGCTATAGGACCATAAGTGGAAGTGACATAGGCTGTGTGGCTTTGTTTCCTACGTGTTTCAGGATACACCATACATTTCTCCAGAGTGGCTGTTGGCAATTTACATCCCGCCCATCAGCATAACAAGGCTCCCTGTTCTCCAAGACCTGTCCTGCCTTTCTGGATTTTACACTGTTTTCAGATGGCCCTTTTGACCGGGGGGCAGTGAGACTTCATCGTAGTGCAGATTTCCTTTACACGCTTGCTTGGTTGGCCAAAAAGGGCGTATGCGTTTTTTCCTGAATATATTCAGGAAAAAACGCATACGCCCTTTTTGGCCAAGTGCATCATTGTCGACATTCTGCCTCTTTTCCTATGCTTTAAGTGCAATTCCAGTCTACCCCCTGAAATCGTTTTCCTGAAATTCTGCCCCGCTTTCAAGTCCTCTTTGAAGACTTACTTCAGTACATTTTTGGACAATAGCTGTCATTCATAACTCTGCAGGTTTGTGAATTACAGTGCCCCTGAGCTCCTGTCTTCAACTCCTTTTCTTGTGAGCTGGCCGCAAAACCGCAGGATTGCTTCAGGCCCTAATATGTTTCCGGCCGGGCACGCTGAGCCTTTGGTTAATTCCTCTTCCTGGTGGGAAATGATCGTTCCATTTGCCCGTGCAGACACCAACAGCTAGCCTCTCATTGGTTCTCCCTATGCCTGTTCATCTTGCGCAGAAATTGCAAACTGTGCCAAACAGGAGGTTAAAGGCACTGACTCTCCAAGTGGGGAGAGTGTTAGTAAAGCGTCTGGAATGGTGAACCCGAGTACCAGGGGACGAAAACTGAGATGCATTTGAAAACGTTTCCCAATCACACGGCGGACGATAGTCTGGGTTTCCCATGCATGTTTTAGCTGAAGGAAGAATCCCTTAAACCTGGAGAGTTGGGACCCATGGAATGGGTACCATGCAGTATGACTTCAAAGGGTCTGCGTTTGCTCACCGAACCTCACCAATGTTATCAGCCCGAAGTGCCCAGCCTTATGTCTCACCCAGCTCTGGGTGTAGATGTGGTAAATCCTGGTTGCATCACAAGCCCTGAATAAATGATTTAAGAATTGCTCTCTATTTCACTGTCATTGTGTTTTGTTTTTGAAATTTATTTTGATAATGGGATTTATCGGATTTTCACTGCTGCGTTTAGGCCGCTGTACACACGCTTGATTTCCTTATGGAGACATATAAATCCATGGGTTTTAAGATTCTTACTTGTCAGGTATCTTGCCAGGCGTTGAATAGGGGGTGTTGAGTCCATTTCGTTGAGCAAGGAGTAGGGCTTGTCTATTATATATTTGGCTTATGGAACGGTATCTGTGCTAATTTCAATCTCTGGTTTTATGCAGCACCCCAACTCACCTTTCCCCATAAGCAAGCATAAGTTGGTTTTCTAAATTTGAGACCCTGTTCTGTTTTGTAATTCAGTTTATGTGTAGCCAAGTTTACATTCCGTGTATTACTGATATATTATGATGTTTCTTTTTCTGTGTGACTTATTTCTCGTAGAATCATCGTACCTGAATCCACTCATTATGCCGCTACGGGCCTGAAGACGTAGATTTCATTGCTGAGTGATATTCCATTGTACGTGCGTACCAGAACTCCTTTATCCATTTTTTCCTTTCTCGGATATTTAACTTGTACCGTAGACAAGGTTCTTGTAAACAGAGCCATCCCAAACTTTGGGGTGGCTGTGTGTTTGTGATTTTAATTTCCCTAAGCTATAGGACCATAAGTGGAAGTGACATAGGCTGTGTGGCTTTGTTTCCTACGTGTTTCAGGATACACCATACATTTCTCCAGAGTGGCTGTTGGCAATTTACATCCCGCCCATCAGCATAACAAGGCTCCCTGTTCTCCAAGACCTGTCCTGCCTTTCTGGATTTTACACTGTTTTCAGATGGCCCTTTTGACCGGGGGGCAGTGAGACTTCATTGTAGTGCAGATTTCCTTTACACGCTTGCTTGGTTGGCCAAAAAGGGCGTATGCGTTTTTTCCTGAAGGGCGTATGCGTTTTTTCCTGAATATATTCAGGAAAAAACGCATACGCCCTTTTTGGCCAAGTGCATCATTGTCGACATTCTGCCTCTTTTCCTATGCTTTAAGTGCAATTCCAGTCTACCCCCTGAAATCGTTTTCCTGAAATTCTGCCCCGCTTTCAAGTCCTCTTTGAAGACTTACTTCAGTACATTTTTGGACGATAGCTGTCATTCATAACTCTGCAGGTTTGTGAATTACAGTGCCCCTGAGCTCCTGTCTTCAACTCCTTTTCTTGTGAGCTGGCCGCAAAGCCGCAGGATTGCTTCAGGCCCTAATATGTTTCCGGCCGGGCACGCTGAGCCTTTGGTTAATTCCTCTTCCTGGTGGGAAATGATCGTTCCATTTGCCCGTGCAGACACCAACAGCTAGCCTCTCATTGGTTCTCCCTATGCCTGTTCATCTTGCACAGAAATTGCAAACTGTGCCAAACAGGAGGTTAAAGGCACTGACTCTCCAAGTGGGGAGAGTGTTAGTAAAGCGTCTGGAATGGTGAACCCGAGTACCAGGGGACGAAAACTGAGATGCATTTGAAAACGTTTCCCAATCACACGGCGGACGATAGTCTGGGTTTCCCATGCATGTTTTAGCTGAAGGAAGAATCCCTTAAACCTGGAGAGTTGGGACCCATGGAATGGGTACCATGCAGTATGACTTCAAAGGGTCTGCGTTTGCTCACCGAACCTCACCAATGTTATCAGCCCGAAGTGCCCAGCCTTATGTCTCACCCAGCTCTGGGTGTAGATGTGGTAAATCCAGGTTGCATCACAAGCCCTGAATGAATGATTTAAGAATTGCTCTCTATTTCACTGTCATTGTGTTTTGTTTTTGAAATTTATTTTGATAATGGGATTTATCGGATTTTCACTGCTGCGTTTAGGCCGCTGTACACACGCTTGATTTCCTTATGGAGACATATAAATCCATGGGTTTTAAGATTCTTACTTGTCAGGTATCTTGCCAGGCGTTGAATATGGGGTGTTGAGTCCATTTCGTTGAGCAAGGAGTAGGGCTTGTCTATTATATATTTGGCTTATGGAACGGTATCTGTGCTAATTTCAATCTCTGGTTTTATGCAGCACCCCAACTCACCTTTCCCCATAAGCAAGCATAAGTTGGTTTTCTAAATTTGAGACCCTGTTCTGTTTTGTAATTCAGTTTATGTGTAGCCAAGTTTACATTCCGTGTATTACTGATATATTATGATGTTTCTTTTTCTGTGTGACTTATTTCTCGTAGAATCATCGTACCTGAATCCACTCATTATGCCGCTACGGGCCTGAAGACGTAGATTTCATTGCTGAGTGATATTCCATTGTACGTGCGTACCAGAACTTCTTTATCCATTTTTTCCTTTCTCGGATATTTAACTTGTACCGTAGACAAGGTTCTTGTAAACAGAGCCATCCCAAACTTTGGGGTGGCTGTGTGTTTGTGATTTTAATTTCCCTAAGCTATAGGACCATAAGTGGAAGTGACATAGGCTGTGTGGCTTTGTTTCCTACGTGTTTCAGGATACACCATACATTTCTCCAGAGTGGCTGTTGGCAATTTACATCCCGCCCATCAGCATAACAAGGCTCCCTGTTCTCCAAGACCTGTCCTGCCTTTCTGGATTTTACACTTTTTTCAGATGGCCCTTTTGACCGGGGGGTAGTGAGACTTCATTGTAGTGCAGATTTCCTTTACACGCTTGCTTGGTTGGCCAAAAAGGGCGTATGCGTTTTTTCCTGAATATATTCAGGAAAAAACGCATACGCCCTTTTTGGCCAAGTGCATCATTGTCGACATTCTGCCTCTTTTCCTATGCTTTAAGTGCAATTCCAGTCTACCCCCTGAAATCGTTTTCCTGAAATTCTGCCCCGCTTTCAAGTCCTCTTTGAAGACTTACTTCAGTACATTTTTGGACGATAGCTGTCATTCATAACTCTGCAGGTTTGTGAATTACAGTGCCCCTGAGCTCCTGTCTTCAACTCCTTTTCTTGTGAGCTGGCCGCAAAACCGCAGGATTGCTTCAGGCCCTAATATGTTTCCGGCCGGGCACGCTGAGCCTTTGGTTAATTCCTCTTCCTGGTGGGAAATGATCGTTCCATTTGCCCGTGCAGACACCAACAGCTAGCCTCTCATTGGTTCTCCCTATGCCTGTTCATCTTGCGCAGAAATTGCACACTGTGCCAAACAGGAGGTTAAAGGCACTGACTCTCCAAGTGGGGAGAGTGTTAGTAAAGCGTCTGGAATGGTGAACCCGAGTACCAGGGGACGAAAACTGAGATGCATTTGAAAACGTTTCCCAATCACACGGCGGACGATAGTCTGGGTTTCCCATGCATGTTTTAGCTGAAGGAAGAATCCCTTAAACCTGGAGAGTTGGGACCCATGGAATGGGTACCATGCAGTATGACTTCAAAGGGTCTGCGTTTGCTCACCGAACCTCACCAATGCTATCAGCCCGAAGTGCCCAGCCTTATGTCTCACCCAGCTCTGGGTGTAGATGTGGTAAATCCAGGTTGCATCCCAAGCCCTGAATGAATGATTTAAGAATTGCTCTCTATTTCACTGTCATTGTGTTTTGTTTTTGAAATTTATTTTGATAATGGGATTTATCGGATTTTCACTGCTGCGTTTAGGCCGCTGTACACACGCTTGATTTCCTTATGGAGACATATAAATCCATGGGTTTTAAGATTCTTACTTGTCAGGTATCTTGCCAGGCATTGAATATGGGGTGTTGAGTCCATTTCGTTGAGCAAGGAGTAGGGCTTGTCTATTATATATTTGGCTTATGGAACGGTATCTGTGCTAATTTCAATCTCTGGTTTTATGCAGCACCCCAACTCACCTTTCCCCATAAGCAAGCATAAGTTGGTTTTCTAAATTTGAGACCCTGTTCTGTTTTGTAATTCAGTTTATGTGTAGCCAAGTTTACATTCCGTGTATTACTGATATATTATGATGTTTCTTTTTCTGTGTGACTTATTTCTCGTAGAATCATCGTACCTGAATCCACTCATTATGCCGCTACGGGCCTGAAGACGTAGATTTCATTGCTGAGTGATATTCCATTGTACGTGCGTACCAGAACTTCTTTATCCATTTTTTCCTTTCTCGGATATTTAACTTGTACCGTAGACAAGGTTCTTGTAAACAGAGCCATCCCAAACTTTGGGGTGGCTGTGTGTTTGTGATTTTAATTTCCCTAAGCTATAGGACCATAAGTGGAAGTGACATAGGCTGTGTGGCTTTGTTTCCTACGTGTTTCAGGATACACCATACATTTCTCCAGAGTGGCTGTTGGCAATTTACATCCCGCCCATCAGCATAACAAGGCTCCCTGTTCTCCAAGACCTGTCCTGCCTTTCTGGATTTTACACTTTTTTCAGATGGCCCTTTTGACCGGGGGGCAGTGAGACTTCATTGTAGTGCAGATTTCCTTTACACGCTTGCTTGGTTGGCCAAAAAGGGCGTATGCGTTTTTTCCTGAATATATTCAGGAAAAAACGCATACGCCCTTTTTGGCCAAGTGCATCATTGTCGACATTCTGCCTCTTTTCCTATGCTTTAAGTGCAATTCCAGTCTACCCCCTGAAATCGTTTTCCTGAAATTCTGCCCCGCTTTCAAGTCCTCTTTGAAGACTTACTTCAGTACATTTTTGGACGATAGCTGTCATTCATAACTCTGCAGGTTTGTGAATTACAGTGCCCCTGAGCTCCTGTCTTCAACTCCTTTTCTTGTGAGCTGGCCGCAAAACCGCAGGATTGCTTCAGGCCCTAATATGTTTCCGGCCGGGCACGCTGAGCCTTTGGTTAATTCCTCTTCCTGGTGGGAAATGATCGTTCCATTTGCCCGTGCAGACACCAACAGCTAGCCTCTCATTGGTTCTCCCTATGCCTGTTCATCTTGCGCAGAAATTGCAAACTGTGCCAAACAGGAGGTTAAAGGCACTGACTCTCCAAGTGGGGAGAGTGTTAGTAAAGCGTCTGGAATGGTGAACCCGAGTACCAGGGGACAAAAACTGAGATGCATTTGAAAACGTTTCCCAATCACACGGCGGACGATAGTCTGGGTTTCCCATGCATGTTTTAGCTGAAGGAAGAATCCCTTAAACCTGGAGAGTTGGGACCCATGGAATGGGTACCATGCAGTATGACTTCAAAGGGTCTGCGTTTGCTCACCGAACCTCACCAATGCTATCAGCCCGAAGTGCCCAGCCTTATGTCTCACCCAGCTCTGGGTGTAGATGTGGTAAATCCAGGTTGCATCCCAAGCCCTGAATGAATGATTTAAGAATTGCTCTCTATTTCACTGTCATTGTGTTTTGTTTTTGAAATTTATTTTGATAATGGGATTTATCGGATTTTCACTGCTGCGTTTAGGCCGCTGTACACACGCTTGATTTCCTTATGGAGACATATAAATCCATGGGTTTTAAGATTCTTACTTGTCAGGTATCTTGCCAGGCATTGAATATGGGGTGTTGAGTCCATTTCGTTGAGCAAGGAGTAGGGCTTGTCTATTATATATTTGGCTTATGGAACGGTATCTGTGCTAATTTCAATCTCTGGTTTTATGCAGCACCCCAACTCACCTTTCCCCATAAGCAAGCATAAGTTGGTTTTCTAAATTTGAGACCCTGTTCTGTTTTGTAATTCAGTTTATGTGTAGCCAAGTTTACATTCCGTGTATTACTGATATATTATGATGTTTCTTTTTCTGTGTGACTTATTTCTCGTAGAATCATCGTACCTGAATCCACTCATTATGCCGCTACGGGCCTGAAGACGTAGATTTCATTGCTGAGTGATATTCCATTGTACGTGCGTACCAGAACTTCTTTATCCATTTT
The DNA here is from genome assembly GCF_059928025.1 of Delphinapterus leucas. Taxonomy (NCBI): domain Eukaryota; kingdom Metazoa; phylum Chordata; class Mammalia; order Artiodactyla; family Monodontidae; genus Delphinapterus; species Delphinapterus leucas. The sequence continues at coordinate 12,741,072 of NW_028322240.1, read as the reverse complement.
TTCCTTTCTCGGATATTTAACTTGTACCGTAGACAAGGTTCTTGTAAACAGAGCCATCCCAAACTTTGGGGTGGCTGTGTGTTTGTGATTTTAATTTCCCTAAGCTATAGGACCATAAGTGGAAGTGACATAGGCTGTGTGGCTTTGTTTCCTACGTGTTTCAGGATACACCATACATTTCTCCAGAGTGGCTGTTGGCAATTTACATCCCGCCCATCAGCATAACAAGGCTCCCTGTTCTCCAAGACCTGTCCTGCCTTTCTGGATTTTACACTTTTTTCAGATGGCCCTTTTGACCGGGGGGCAGTGAGACTTCATTGTAGTGCAGATTTCCTTTACACGCTTGCTTGGTTGGCCAAAAAGGGCGTATGCGTTTTTTCCTGAATATATTCAGGAAAAAACGCATACGCCCTTTTTGGCCAAGTGCATCATTGTCGACATTCTGCCTCTTTTCCTATGCTTTAAGTGCAATTCCAGTCTACCCCCTGAAATCGTTTTCCTGAAATTCTGCCCCGCTTTCAAGTCCTCTTTGAAGACTTACTTCAGTACATTTTTGGACGATAGCTCTCATTCATAACGCTGCAGGTTTGTGAATTACAGTGCCCCTGAGCTCCTGTCTTCAACTCCTTTTCTTGTGAGCTGGCCGCAAAACCGCAGGATTGCTTCAGGCCCTAATATGTTTCCGGCCGGGCACGCTGAGCCTTTGGTTAATTCCTCTTCCTGGTGGGAAATGATCGTTCCATTTGCCCGTGCAGACACCAACAGCTAGTCTCTCATTGGTTCTCCCTATGCCTGTTCATCTTGCGCAGAAATTGCAAACTGTGCCAAACAGGAGGTTAAAGGCACTGACTCTCCAAGTGGGGAGAGTGTTAGTAAAGCGTCTGGAATGGTGAACCCGAGTACCAGGGGACGAAAACTGAGATGCATTTGAAAACGTTTCCCAATCACACGGCGGACGATAGTCTGGGTTTCCCATGCATGTTTTAGCTGAAGGAAGAATCCCTTAAACCTGGAGAGTTGGGACCCATGGAATGGGTACCATGCAGTATGACTTCAAAGGGTCTGCGTTTGCTCACCGAACCTCACCAATGCTATCAGCCCGAAGTGCCCAGCCTTATGTCTCACCCAGCTCTGGGTGTAGATGTGGTAAATCCAGGTTGCATCCCAAGCCCTGAATGAATGATTTAAGAATTGCTCTCTATTTCACTGTCATTGTGTTTTGTTTTTGAAATTTATTTTGATAATGGGATTTATCGGATTTTCACTGCTGCGTTTAGGCCGCTGTACACACGCTTGATTTCCTTATGGAGACATATAAATCCATGGGTTTTAAGATTCTTACTTGTCAGGTATCTTGCCAGGCGTTGAATATGGGGTGTTGAGTCCATTTCGTTGAGCAAGGAGTAGGGCTTGTCTATTATATATTTGGCTTATGGAACGGTATCTGTGCTAATTTCAATCTCTGGTTTTATGCAGCACCCCAACTCACCTTTCCCCATAAGCAAGCATAAGTTGGTTTTCTAAATTTGAGACCCTGTTCTGTTTTGTAATTCAGTTTATGTGTAGCCAAGTTTACATTCCGTGTATTACTGATATATTATGATGTTTCTTTTTCTGTGTGACTTATTTCTCGTAGAATCATCGTACCTGAATCCACTCATTATGCCGCTACGGGCCTGAAGACGTAGATTTCATTGCTGAGTGATATTCCATTGTACGTGCGTACCAGAACTTCTTTATCCATTTTTTCCTTTCTCGGATATTTAACTTGTACCGTAGACAAGGTTCTTGTAAACAGAGCCATCCCAAACTTTGGGGTGGCTGTGTGTTTGTGATTTTAATTTCCCTAAGCTATAGGACCATAAGTGGAAGTGACATAGGCTGTGTGGCTTTGTTTCCTACGTGTTTCAGGATACACCATACATTTCTCCAGAGTGGCTGTTGGCAATTTACATCCCGCCCATCAGCATAACAAGGCTCCCTGTTCTCCAAGACCTGTCCTGCCTTTCTGGATTTTACACTTTTTTCAGATGGCCCTTTTGACCGGGGGGCAGTGAGACTTCATTGTAGTGCAGATTTCCTTTACACGCTTGCTTGGTTGGCCAAAAAGGGCGTATGCGTTTTTTCCTGAATATATTCAGGAAAAAACGCATACGCCCTTTTTGGCCAAGTGCATCATTGTCGACATTCTGCCTCTTTTCCTATGCTTTAAGTGCAATTCCAGTCTACCCCCTGAAATCGTTTTCCTGAAATTCTGCCCCGCTTTCAAGTCCTCTTTGAAGACTTACTTCAGTACATTTTTGGACGATAGCTGTCATTCATAACTCTGCAGGTTTGTGAATTACAGTGCCCCTGAGCTCCTGTCTTCAACTCCTTTTCTTGTGAGCTGGCCGCAAAACCGCAGGATTGCTTCAGGCCCTAATATGTTTCCGGCCGGGCACGCTGAGCCTTTGGTTAATTCCTCTTCCTGGTGGGAAATGATCGTTCCATTTGCCCGTGCAGACACCAACAGCTAGTCTCTCATTGGTTCTCCCTATGCCTGTTCATCTTGCGCAGAAATTGCAAACTGTGCCAAACAGGAGGTTAAAGGCACTGACTCTCCAAGTGGGGAGAGTGTTAGTAAAGCGTCTGGAATGGTGAACCCGAGTACCAGGGGACGAAAACTGAGATGCATTTGAAAACGTTTCCCAATCACACGGCGGACGATAGTCTGGGTTTCCCATGCATGTTTTAGCTGAAGGAAGAATCCCTTAAACCTGGAGAGTTGGGACCCATGGAATGGGTACCATGCAGTATGACTTCAAAGGGTCTGCGTTTGCTCACCGAACCTCACCAATGCTATCAGCCCGAAGTGCCCAGCCTTATGTCTCACCCAGCTCTGGGTGTAGATGTGGTAAATCCAGGTTGCATCCCAAGCCCTGAATGAATGATTTAAGAATTGCTCTCTATTTCACTGTCATTGTGTTTTGTTTTTGAAATTTATTTTGATAATGGGATTTATCGGATTTTCACTGCTGCGTTTAGGCCGCTGTACACACGCTTGATTTCCTTATGGAGACATATAAATCCATGGGTTTTAAGATTCTTACTTGTCAGGTATCTTGCCAGGCGTTGAATATGGGGTGTTGAGTCCATTTCGTTGAGCAAGGAGTAGGGCTTGTCTATTATATATTTGGCTTATGGAACGGTATCTGTGCTAATTTCAATCTCTGGTTTTATGCAGCACCCCAACTCACCTTTCCCCATAAGCAAGCATAAGTTGGTTTTCTAAATTTGAGACCCTGTTCTGTTTTGTAATTCAGTTTATGTGTAGCCAAGTTTACATTCCGTGTATTACTGATATATTATGATGTTTCTTTTTCTGTGTGACTTATTTCTCGTAGAATCATCGTACCTGAATCCACTCATTATGCCGCTACGGGCCTGAAGACGTAGATTTCATTGCTGAGTGATATTCCATTGTACGTGCGTACCAGAACTTCTTTATCCATTTTTTCCTTTCTCGGATATTTAACTTGTACCGTAGACAAGGTTCTTGTAAACAGAGCCATCCCAAACTTTGGGGTGGCTGTGTGTTTGTGATTTTAATTTCCCTAAGCTATAGGACCATAAGTGGAAGTGACATAGGCTGTGTGGCTTTGTTTCCTACGTGTTTCAGGATACACCATACATTTCTCCAGAGTGGCTGTTGGCAATTTACATCCCGCCCATCAGCATAACAAGGCTCCCTGTTCTCCAAGACCTGTCCTGCCTTTCTGGATTTTACACTTTTTTCAGATGGCCCTTTTGACCGGGGGGCAGTGAGACTTCATTGTAGTGCAGATTTCCTTTACACGCTTGCTTGGTTGGCCAAAAAGGGCGTATGCGTTTTTTCCTGAATATATTCAGGAAAAAACGCATACGCCCTTTTTGGCCAAGTGCATCATTGTCGACATTCTGCCTCTTTTCCTATGCTTTAAGTGCAATTCCAGTCTACCCCCTGAAATCGTTTTCCTGAAATTCTGCCCCGCTTTCAAGTCCTCTTTGAAGACTTACTTCAGTACATTTTTGGACGATAGCTGTCATTCATAACTCTGCAGGTTTGTGAATTACAGTGCCCCTGAGCTCCTGTCTTCAACTCCTTTTCTTGTGAGCTGGCCGCAAAACCGCAGGATTGCTTCAGGCCCTAATATGTTTCCGGCCGGGCACGCTGAGCCTTTGGTTAATTCCTCTTCCTGGTGGGAAATGATCGTTCCATTTGCCCGTGCAGACACCAACAGCTAGTCTCTCATTGGTTCTCCCTATGCCTGTTCATCTTGCGCAGAAATTGCAAACTGTGCCAAACAGGAGGTTAAAGGCACTGACTCTCCAAGTGGGGAGAGTGTTAGTAAAGCGTCTGGAATGGTGAACCCGAGTACCAGGGGACGAAAACTGAGATGCATTTGAAAACGTTTCCCAATCACACGGCGGACGATAGTCTGGGTTTCCCATGCATGTTTTAGCTGAAGGAAGAATCCCTTAAACCTGGAGAGTTGGGACCCATGGAATGGGTACCATGCAGTATGACTTCAAAGGGTCTGCGTTTGCTCACCGAACCTCACCAATGTTATCAGCCCGAAGTGCCCAGCCTTATGTCTCACCCAGCTCTGGGTGTAGATGTGGTAAATCCAGGTTGCATCACAAGCCCTGAATGAATGATTTAAGAATTGCTCTCTATTTCACTGTCATTGTGTTTTGTTTTTGAAATTTATTTTGATAATGGGATTTATCGGATTTTCACTGCTGCGTTTAGGCCGCTGTACACACGCTTGATTTCCTTATGGAGACATATAAATCCATGGGTTTTAAGATTCTTACTTGTCAGGTATCTTGCCAGGCGTTGAATATGGGGTGTTGAGTCCATTTCGTTGAGCAAGGAGTAGGGCTTGTCTATTATATATTTGGCTTATGGAACGGTATCTGTGCTAATTTCAATCTCTGGTTTTATGCAGCACCCCAACTCACCTTTCCCCATAAGCAAGCATAAGTTGGTTTTCTAAATTTGAGACCCTGTTCTGTTTTGTAATTCAGTTTATGTGTAGCCAAGTTTACATTCCGTGTATTACTGATATATTATGATGTTTCTTTTTCTGTGTGACTTATTTCTCGTAGAATCATCGTACCTGAATCCACTCATTATGCCGCTACGGGCCTGAAGACGTAGATTTCATTGCTGAGTGATATTCCATTGTACGTGCGTACCAGAACTTCTTTATCCATTTTTTCCTTTCTCGGATATTTAACTTGTACCGTAGACAAGGTTCTTGTAAACAGAGCCATCCCAAACTTTGGGGTGGCTGTGTGTTTGTGATTTTAATTTCCCTAAGCTATAGGACCATAAGTGGAAGTGACATAGGCTGTGTTGCTTTGTTTCCTACGTGTTTCAGGATACACCATACATTTCTCCAGAGTGGCTGTTGGCAATTTACATCCCGCCCATCAGCATAACAAGGCTCCCTGTTCTCCAAGACCTGTCCTGCCTTTCTGGATTTTACACTTTTTTCAGATGGCCCTTTTGACCGGGGGGCAGTGAGACTTCATTGTAGTGCAGATTTCCTTTACACGCTTGCTTGGTTGGCCAAAAAGGGCGTATGCGTTTTTTCCTGAATATATTCAGGAAAAAACGCATACGCCCTTTTTGGCCAAGTGCATCATTGTCGACATTCTGCCTCTTTTCCTATGCTTTAAGTGCAATTCCAGTCTACCCCCTGAAATCGTTTTCCTGAAATTCTGCCCTGCTTTCAAGTCCTCTTTGAAGACTTACTTCAGTACATTTTTGGACGATAGCTGTCATTCATAACTCTGCAGGTTTGTGAATTACAGTGCCCCTGAGCTCCTGTCTTCAACTCCTTTTCTTGTGAGCTGGCCGCAAAACCGCAGGATTGCTTCAGGCCCTAATATGTTTCCGGCCGGGCACGCTGAGCCTTTGGTTAATTCCTCTTCCTGGTGGGAAATGATCGTTCCATTTGCCCGTGCAGACACCAACAGCTAGTCTCTCATTGGTTCTCCCTATGCCTGTTCATCTTGCGCAGAAATTGCAAACTGTGCCAAACAGGAGGTTAAAGGCACTGACTCTCCAAGTGGGGAGAGTGTTAGTAAAGCGTCTGGAATGGTGAACCCGAGTACCAGGGGACGAAAACTGAGATGCATTTGAAAACGTTTCCCAATCACACGGCGGACGATAGTCTGGGTTTCCCATGCATGTTTTAGCTGAAGGAAGAATCCCTTAAACCTGGAGAGTTGGGACCCATGGAATGGGTACCATGCAGTATGACTTCAAAGGGTCTGCGTTTGCTCACCGAACCTCACCAATGTTATCAGCCCGAAGTGCCCAGCCTTATGTCTCACCCAGCTCTGGGTGTAGATGTGGTAAATCCAGGTTGCATCACAAGCCCTGAATGAATGATTTAAGAATTGCTCTCTATTTCACTGTCATTGTGTTTTGTTTTTGAAATTTATTTTGATAATGGGATTTATCGGATTTTCACTGCTGCGTTTAGGCCGCTGTACACACGCTTGATTTCCTTATGGAGACATATAAATCCATGGGTTTTAAGATTCTTACTTGTCAGGTATCTTGCCAGGCGTTGAATATGGGGTGTTGAGTCCATTTCGTTGAGCAAGGAGTAGGGCTTGTCTATTATATATTTGGCTTATGGAACGGTATCTGTGCTAATTTCAATCTCTGGTTTTATGCAGCACCCCAACTCACCTTTCCCCATAAGCAAGCATAAGTTGGTTTTCTAAATTTGAGACCCTGTTCTGTTTTGTAATTCAGTTTATGTGTAGCCAAGTTTACATTCCGTGTATTACTGATATATTATGATGTTTCTTTTTCTGTGTGACTTATTTCTCGTAGAATCATCGTACCTGAATCCACTCATTATGCCGCTACGGGCCTGAAGACGTAGATTTCATTGCTGAGTGATATTCCATTGTACGTGCGTACCAGAACTTCTTTATCCATTTTTTCCTTTCTCGGATATTTAACTTGTACCGTAGACAAGGTTCTTGTAAACAGAGCCATCCCAAACTTTGGGGTGGCTGTGTGTTTGTGATTTTAATTTCCCTAAGCTATAGGACCATAAGTGGAAGTGACATAGGCTGTGTTGCTTTGTTTCCTACGTGTTTCAGGATACACCATACATTTCTCCAGAGTGGCTGTTGGCAATTTACATCCCGCCCATCAGCATAACAAGGCTCCCTGTTCTCCAAGACCTGTCCTGCCTTTCTGGATTTTACACTTTTTTCAGATGGCCCTTTTGACCGGGGGGCAGTGAGACTTCATTGTAGTGCAGATTTCCTTTACACGCTTGCTTGGTTGGCCAAAAAGGGCGTATGCGTTTTTTCCTGAATATATTCAGGAAAAAACGCATACGCCCTTTTTGGCCAAGTGCATCATTGTCGACATTCTGCCTCTTTTCCTATGCTTTAAGTGCAATTCCAGTCTACCCCCTGAAATCGTTTTCCTGAAATTCTGCCCCGCTTTCAAGTCCTCTTTGAAGACTTACTTCAGTACATTTTTGGACGATAGCTGTCATTCATAACTCTGCAGGTTTGTGAATTACAGTGCCCCTGAGCTCCTGTCTTCAACTCCTTTTCTTGTGAGCTGGCCGCAAAACCGCAGGATTGCTTCAGGCCCTAATATGTTTCCGGCCGGGCACGCTGAGCCTTTGGTTAATTCCTCTTCCTGGTGGGAAATGATCGTTCCATTTGCCCGTGCAGACACCAACAGCTAGCCTCTCATTGGTTCTCCCTATGCCTGTTCATCTTGCGCAGAAATTGCAAACTGTGCCAAACAGGAGGTTAAAGGCACTGACTCTCCAAGTGGGGAGAGTGTTAGTAAAGCGTCTGGAATGGTGAACCCGAGTACCAGGGGACGAAAACTGAGATGCATTTGAAAACGTTTCCCAATCACACGGCGGACGATAGTCTGGGTTTCCCATGCATGTTTTAGCTGAAGGAAGAATCCCTTAAACCTGGAGAGTTGGGACCCATGGAATGGGTACCATGCAGTATGACTTCAAAGGGTCTGCGTTTGCTCACCGAACCTCACCAATGTTATCAGCCCGAAGTGCCCAGCCTTATGTCTCACCCAGCTCTGGGTGTAGATGTGGTAAATCCAGGTTGCATCACAAGCCCTGAATGAATGATTTAAGAATTGCTCTCTATTTCACTGTCATTGTGTTTTGTTTTTGAAATTTATTTTGATAATGGGATTTATCGGATTTTCACTGCTGCGTTTAGGCCGCTGTACACACGCTTGATTTCCTTATGGAGACATATAAATCCATGGGTTTTAAGATTCTTACTTGTCAGGTATCTTGCCAGGCGTTGAATATGGGGTGTTGAGTCCATTTCGTTGAGCAAGGAGTAGGGCTTGTCTATTATATATTTGGCTTATGGAACGGTATCTGTGCTAATTTCAATCTCTGGTTTTATGCAGCACCCCAACTCACCTTTCCCCATAAGCAAGCATAAGTTGGTTTTCTAAATTTGAGACCCTGTTCTGTTTTGTAATTCAGTTTATGTGTAGCCAAGTTTACATTCCGTGTATTACTGATATATTATGATGTTTCTTTTTCTGTGTGACTTATTTCTCGTAGAATCATCGTACCTGAATCCACTCATTATGCCGCTACGGGCCTGAAGACGTAGATTTCATTGCTGAGTGATATTCCATTGTACGTGCGTACCAGAACTTCTTTATCCATTTTTTCCTTTCTCGGATATTTAACTTGTACCGTAGACAAGGTTCTTGTAAACAGAGCCATCCCAAACTTTGGGGTGGCTGTGTGTTTGTGATTTTAATTTCCCTAAGCTATAGGACCATAAGTGGAAGTGACATAGGCTGTGTTGCTTTGTTTCCTACGTGTTTCAGGATACACCATACATTTCTCCAGAGTGGCTGTTGGCAATTTACATCCCGCCCATCAGCATAACAAGGCTCCCTGTTCTCCAAGACCTGTCCTGCCTTTCTGGATTTTACACTTTTTTCAGATGGCCCTTTTGACCGGGGGGCAGTGAGACTTCATTGTAGTGCAGATTTCCTTTACACGCTTGCTTGGTTGGCCAAAAAGGGCGTATGCGTTTTTTCCTGAATATATTCAGGAAAAAACGCATACGCCCTTTTTGGCCAAGTGCATCATTGTCGACATTCTGCCTCTTTTCCTATGCTTTAAGTGCAATTCCAGTCTACCCCCTGAAATCGTTTTCCTGAAATTCTGCCCCGCTTTCAAGTCCTCTTTGAAGACTTACTTCAGTACATTTTTGGACGATAGCTGTCATTCATAACTCTGCAGGTTTGTGAATTACAGTGCCCCTGAGCTCCTGTCTTCAACTCCTTTTCTTGTGAGCTGGCCGCAAAACCGCAGGATTGCTTCAGGCCCTAATATGTTTCCGGCCGGGCACGCTGAGCCTTTGGTTAATTCCTCTTCCTGGTGGGAAATGATCGTTCCATTTGCCCGTGCAGACACCAACAGCTAGTCTCTCATTGGTTCTCCCTATGCCTGTTCATCTTGCGCAGAAATTGCAAACTGTGCCAAACAGGAGGTTAAAGGCACTGACTCTCCAAGTGGGGAGAGTGTTAGTAAAGCGTCTGGAATGGTGAACCCGAGTACCAGGGGACGAAAACTGAGATGCATTTGAAAACGTTTCCCAATCACACGGCGGACGATAGTCTGGGTTTCCCATGCATGTTTTAGCTGAAGGAAGAATCCCTTAAACCTGGAGAGTTGGGACCCATGGAATGGGTACCATGCAGTATGACTTCAAAGGGTCTGCGTTTGCTCACCGAACCTCACCAATGTTATCAGCCCGAAGTGCCCAGCCTTATGTCTCACCCAGCTCTGGGTGTAGATGTGGTAAATCCAGGTTGCATCACAAGCCCTGAATGAATGATTTAAGAATTGCTCTCTATTTCACTGTCATTGTGTTTTGTTTTTGAAATTTATTTTGATAATGGGATTTATCGGATTTTCACTGCTGCGTTTAGGCCGCTGTACACACGCTTGATTTCCTTATGGAGACATATAAATCCATGGGTTTTAAGATTCTTACTTGTCAGGTATCTTGCCAGGCGTTGAATATGGGGTGTTGAGTCCATTTCGTTGAGCAAGGAGTAGGGCTTGTCTATTATATATTTGGCTTATGGAACGGTATCTGTGCTAATTTCAATCTCTGGTTTTATGCAGCACCCCAACTCACCTTTCCCCATAAGCAAGCATAAGTTGGTTTTCTAAATTTGAGACCCTGTTCTGTTTTGTAATTCAGTTTATGTGTAGCCAAGTTTACATTCCGTGTATTACTGATATATTATGATGTTTCTTTTTCTGTGTGACTTATTTCTCGTAGAATCATCGTACCTGAATCCACTCATTATGCCGCTACGGGCCTGAAGACGTAGATTTCATTGCTGAGTGATATTCCATTGTACGTGCGTACCAGAACTTCTTTATCCATTTTTTCCTTTCTCGGATATTTAACTTGTACCGTAGACAAGGTTCTTGTAAACAGAGCCATCCCAAACTTTGGGGTGGCTGTGTGTTTGTGATTTTAATTTCCCTAAGCTATAGGACCATAAGTGGAAGTGACATAGGCTGTGTTGCTTTGTTTCCTACGTGTTTCAGGATACACCATACATTTCTCCAGAGTGGCTGTTGGCAATTTACATCCCGCCCATCAGCATAACAAGGCTCCCTGTTCTCCAAGACCTGTCCTGCCTTTCTGGATTTTACACTTTTTTCAGATGGCCCTTTTGACCGGGGGGCAGTGAGACTTCATTGTAGTGCAGATTTCCTTTACACGCTTGCTTGGTTGGCCAAAAAGGGCGTATGCGTTTTTTCCTGAATATATTCAGGAAAAAACGCATACGCCCTTTTTGGCCAAGTGCATCATTGTCGACATTCTGCCTCTTTTCCTATGCTTTAAGTGCAATTCCAGTCTACCCCCTGAAATCGTTTTCCTGAAATTCTGCCCCGCTTTCAAGTCCTCTTTGAAGACTTACTTCAGTACATTTTTGGACGATAGCTGTCATTCATAACTCTGCAGGTTTGTGAATTACAGTGCCCCTGAGCTCCTGTCTTCAACTCCTTTTCTTGTGAGCTGGCCGCAAAACCGCAGGATTGCTTCAGGCCCTAATATGTTTCCGGCCGGGCACGCTGAGCCTTTGGTTAATTCCTCTTCCTGGTGGGAAATGATCGTTCCATTTGCCCGTGCAGACACCAACAGCTAGCCTCTCATTGGTTCTCCCTATGCCTGTTCATCTTGCGCAGAAATTGCAAACTGTGCCAAACAGGAGGTTAAAGGCACTGACTCTCCAAGTGGGGAGAGTGTTAGTAAAGCGTCTGGAATGGTGAACCCGAGTACCAGGGGACGAAAACTGAGATGCATTTGAAAACGTTTCCCAATCACACGGCGGACGATAGTCTGGGTTTCCCATGCATGTTTTAGCTGAAGGAAGAATCCCTTAAACCTGGAGAGTTGGGACCCATGGAATGGGTACCATGCAGTATGACTTCAAAGGGTCTGCGTTTGCTCACCGAACCTCACCAATGTTATCAGCCCGAAGTGCCCAGCCTTATGTCTCACCCAGCTCTGGGTGTAGATGTGGTAAATCCAGGTTGCATCACAAGCCCTGAATGAATGATTTAAGAATTGCTCTCTATTTCACTGTCATTGTGTTTTGTTTTTGAAATTTATTTTGATAATGGGATTTATCGGATTTTCACTGCTGCGTTTAGGCCGCTGTACACACGCTTGATTTCCTTATGGAGACATATAAATCCATGGGTTTTAAGATTCTTACTTGTCAGGTATCTTGCCAGGCGTTGAATATGGGGTGTTGAGTCCATTTCGTTGAGCAAGGAGTAGGGCTTGTCTATTATATATTTGGCTTATGGAACGGTATCTGTGCTAATTTCAATCTCTGGTTTTATGCAGCACCCCAACTCACCTTTCCCCATAAGCAAGCATAAGTTGGTTTTCTAAATTTGAGACCCTGTTCTGTTTTGTAATTCAGTTTATGTGTAGCCAAGTTTACATTCCGTGTATTACTGATATATTATGATGTTTCTTTTTCTGTGTGACTTATTTCTCGTAGAATCATCGTACCTGAATCCACTCATTATGCCGCTACGGGCCTGAAGACGTAGATTTCATTGCTGAGTGATATTCCATTGTACGTGCGTACCAGAACTTCTTTATCCATTTTTTCCTTTCTCGGATATTTAACTTGTACCGTAGACAAGGTTCTTGTAAACAGAGCCATCCCAAACTTTGGGGTGGCTGTGTGTTTGTGATTTTAATTTCCCTAAGCTATAGGACCATAAGTGGAAGTGACATAGGCTGTGTTGCTTTGTTTCCTACGTGTTTCAGGATACACCATACATTTCTCCAGAGTGGCTGTTGGCAATTTACATCCCGCCCATCAGCATAACAAGGCTCCCTGTTCTCCAAGACCTGTCCTGCCTTTCTGGATTTTACACTTTTTTCAGATGGCCCTTTTGACCGGGGGGCAGTGAGACTTCATTGTAGTGCAGATTTCCTTTACACGCTTGCTTGGTTGGCCAAAAAGGGCGTATGCGTTTTTTCCTGAATATATTCAGGAAAAAACGCATACGCCCTTTTTGGCCAAGTGCATCATTGTCGACATTCTGCCTCTTTTCCTATGCTTTAAGTGCAATTCCAGTCTACCCCCTGAAATCGTTTTCCTGAAATTCTGCCCCGCTTTCAAGTCCTCTTTGAAGACTTACTTCAGTACATTTTTGGACGATAGCTGTCATTCATAACTCTGCAGGTTTGTGAATTACAGTGCCCCTGAGCTCCTGTCTTCAACTCCTTTTCTTGTGAGCTGGCCGCAAAACCGCAGGATTGCTTCAGGCCCTAATATGTTTCCGGCCGGGCACGCTGAGCCTTTGGTTAATTCCTCTTCCTGGTGGGAAATGATCGTTCCATTTGCCCGTGCAGACACCAACAGCTAGCCTCTCATTGGTTCTCCCTATGCCTGTTCATCTTGCGCAGAAATTGCAAACTGTGCCAAACAGGAGGTTAAAGGCACTGACTCTCCAAGTGGGGAGAGTGTTAGTAAAGCGTCTGGAATGGTGAACCCGAGTACCAGGGGACGAAAACTGAGATGCATTTGAAAACGTTTCCCAATCACACGGCGGACGATAGTCTGGGTTTCCCATGCATGTTTTAGCTGAAGGAAGAATCCCTTAAACCTGGAGAGTTGGGACCCATGGAATGGGTACCATGCAGTATGACTTCAAAGGGTCTGCGTTTGCTCACCGAACCTCACCAATGTTATCAGCCCGAAGTGCCCAGCCTTATGTCTCACCCAGCTCTGGGTGTAGATGTGGTAAATCCAGGTTGCATCACAAGCCCTGAATGAATGATTTAAGAATTGCTCTCTATTTCACTGTCATTGTGTTTTGTTTTTGAAATTTATTTTGATAATGGGATTTATCGGATTTTCACTGCTGCGTTTAGGCCGCTGTACACACGCTTGATTTCCTTATGGAGACATATAAATCCATGGGTTTTAAGATTCTTACTTGTCAGGTATCTTGCCAGGCGTTGAATATGGGGTGTTGAGTCCATTTCGTTGAGCAAGGAGTAGGGCTTGTCTATTATATATTTGGCTTATGGAACGGTATCTGTGCTAATTTCAATCTCTGGTTTTATGCAGCACCCCAACTCACCTTTCCCCATAAGCAAGCATAAGTTGGTTTTCTAAATTTGAGACCCTGTTCTGTTTTGTAATTCAGTTTATGTGTAGCCAAGTTTACATTCCGTGTATTACTGATATATTATGATGTTTCTTTTTCTGTGTGACTTATTTCTCGTAGAATCATCGTACCTGAATCCACTCATTATGCCGCTACGGGCCTGAAGACGTAGATTTCATTGCTGAGTGATATTCCATTGTACGTGCGTACCAGAACTTCTTTATCCATTTTTTCCTTTCTCGGATATTTAACTTGTACCGTAGACAAGGTTCTTGTAAACAGAGCCATCCCAAACTTTGGGGTGGCTGTGTGTTTGTGATTTTAATTTCCCTAAGCTATAGGACCATAAGTGGAAGTGACATAGGCTGTGTTGCTTTGTTTCCTACGTGTTTCAGGATACACCATACATTTCTCCAGAGTGGCTGTTGGCAATTTACATCCCGCCCATCAGCATAACAAGGCTCCCTGTTCTCCAAGACCTGTCCTGCCTTTCTGGATTTTACACTTTTTTCAGATGGCCCTTTTGACCGGGGGGCAGTGAGACTTCATTGTAGTGCAGATTTCCTTTACACGCTTGCTTGGTTGGCCAAAAAGGGCGTATGCGTTTTTTCCTGAATATATTCAGGAAAAAACGCATACGCCCTTTTTGGCCAAGTGCATCATTGTCGACATTCTGCCTCTTTTCCTATGCTTTAAGTGCAATTCCAGTCTACCCCCTGAAATCGTTTTCCTGAAATTCTGCCCCGCTTTCAAGTCCTCTTTGAAGACTTACTTCAGTACATTTTTGGACGATAGCTGTCATTCATAACTCTGCAGGTTTGTGAATTACAGTGCCCCTGAGCTCCTGTCTTCAACTCCTTTTCTTGTGAGCTGGCCGCAAAACCGCAGGATTGCTTCAGGCCCTAATATGTTTCCGGCCGGGCACGCTGAGCCTTTGGTTAATTCCTCTTCCTGGTGGGAAATGATCGTTCCATTTGCCCGTGCAGACACCAACAGCTAGCCTCTCATTGGTTCTCCCTATGCCTGTTCATCTTGCGCAGAAATTGCAAACTGTGCCAAACAGGAGGTTAAAGGCACTGACTCTCCAAGTGGGGAGAGTGTTAGTAAAGCGTCTGGAATGGTGAACCCGAGTACCAGGGGACGAAAACTGAGATGCATTTGAAAACGTTTCCCAATCACACGGCGGACGATAGTCTGGGTTTCCCATGCATGTTTTAGCTGAAGGAAGAATCCCTTAAACCTGGAGAGTTGGGACCCATGGAATGGGTACCATGCAGTATGACTTCAAAGGGTCTGCGTTTGCTCACCGAACCTCACCAATGTTATCAGCCCGAAGTGCCCAGCCTTATGTCTCACCCAGCTCTGGGTGTAGATGTGGTAAATCCAGGTTGCATCACAAGCCCTGAATGAATGATTTAAGAATTGCTCTCTATTTCACTGTCATTGTGTTTTGTTTTTGAAATTTATTTTGATAATGGGATTTATCGGATTTTCACTGCTGCGTTTAGGCCGCTGTACACACGCTTGATTTCCTTATGGAGACATATAAATCCATGGGTTTTAAGATTCTTACTTGTCAGGTATCTTGCCAGGCGTTGAATATGGGGTGTTGAGTCCATTTCGTTGAGCAAGGAGTAGGGCTTGTCTATTATATATTTGGCTTATGGAACGGTATCTGTGCTAATTTCAATCTCTGGTTTTATGCAGCACCCCAACTCACCTTTCCCCATAAGCAAGCATAAGTTGGTTTTCTAAATTTGAGACCCTGTTCTGTTTTGTAATTCAGTTTATGTGTAGCCAAGTTTACATTCCGTGTATTACTGATATATTATGATGTTTCTTTTTCTGTGTGACTTATTTCTCGTAGAATCATCGTACCTGAATCCACTCATTATGCCGCTACGGGCCTGAAGACGTAGATTTCATTGCTGAGTGATATTCCATTGTACGTGCGTACCAGAACTTCTTTATCCATTTTTTCCTTTCTCGGATATTTAACTTGTACCGTAGACAAGGTTCTTGTAAACAGAGCCATCCCAAACTTTGGGGTGGCTGTGTGTTTGTGATTTTAATTTCCCTAAGCTATAGGACCATAAGTGGAAGTGACATAGGCTGTGTTGCTTTGTTTCCTACGTGTTTCAGGATACACCATACATTTCTCCAGAGTGGCTGTTGGCAATTTACATCCCGCCCATCAGCATAACAAGGCTCCCTGTTCTCCAAGACCTGTCCTGCCTTTCTGGATTTTACACTTTTTTCAGATGGCCCTTTTGACCGGGGGGCAGTGAGACTTCATTGTAGTGCAGATTTCCTTTACACGCTTGCTTGGTTGGCCAAAAAGGGCGTATGCGTTTTTTCCTGAATATATTCAGGAAAAAACGCATACGCCCTTTTTGGCCAAGTGCATCATTGTCGACATTCTGCCTCTTTTCCTATGCTTTAAGTGCAATTCCAGTCTACCCCCTGAAATCGTTTTCCTGAAATTCTGCCCCGCTTTCAAGTCCTCTTTGAAGACTTACTTCAGTACATTTTTGGACGATAGCTGTCATTCATAACTCTGCAGGTTTGTGAATTACAGTGCCCCTGAGCTCCTGTCTTCAACTCCTTTTCTTGTGAGCTGGCCGCAAAACCGCAGGATTGCTTCAGGCCCTAATATGTTTCCGGCCGGGCACGCTGAGCCTTTGGTTAATTCCTCTTCCTGGTGGGAAATGATCGTTCCATTTGCCCGTGCAGACACCAACAGCTAGCCTCTCATTGGTTCTCCCTATGCCTGTTCATCTTGCGCAGAAATTGCAAACTGTGCCAAACAGGAGGTTAAAGGCACTGACTCTCCAAGTGGGGAGAGTGTTAGTAAAGCGTCTGGAATGGTGAACCCGAGTACCAGGGGACGAAAACTGAGATGCATTTGAAAACGTTTCCCAATCACACGGCGGACGATAGTCTGGGTTTCCCATGCATGTTTTAGCTGAAGGAAGAATCCCTTAAACCTGGAGAGTTGGGACCCATGGAATGGGTACCATGCAGTATGACTTCAAAGGGTCTGCGTTTGCTCACCGAACCTCACCAATGTTATCAGCCCGAAGTGCCCAGCCTTATGTCTCACCCAGCTCTGGGTGTAGATGTGGTAAATCCAGGTTGCATCACAAGCCCTGAATGAATGATTTAAGAATTGCTCTCTATTTCACTGTCATTGTGTTTTGTTTTTGAAATTTATTTTGATAATGGGATTTATCGGATTTTCACTGCTGCGTTTAGGCCGCTGTACACACGCTTGATTTCCTTATGGAGACATATAAATCCATGGGTTTTAAGATTCTTACTTGTCAGGTATCTTGCCAGGCGTTGAATATGGGGTGTTGAGTCCATTTCGTTGAGCAAGGAGTAGGGCTTGTCTATTATATATTTGGCTTATGGAACGGTATCTGTGCTAATTTCAATCTCTGGTTTTATGCAGCACCCCAACTCACCTTTCCCCATAAGCAAGCATAAGTTGGTTTTCTAAATTTGAGACCCTGTTCTGTTTTGTAATTCAGTTTATGTGTAGCCAAGTTTACATTCCGTGTATTACTGATATATTATGATGTTTCTTTTTCTGTGTGACTTATTTCTCGTAGAATCATCGTACCTGAATCCACTCATTATGCCGCTACGGGCCTGAAGACGTAGATTTCATTGCTGAGTGATATTCCATTGTACGTGCGTACCAGAACTTCTTTATCCATTTTTTCCTTTCTCGGATATTTAACTTGTACCGTAGACAAGGTTCTTGTAAACAGAGCCATCCCAAACTTTGGGGTGGCTGTGTGTTTGTGATTTTAATTTCCCTAAGCTATAGGACCATAAGTGGAAGTGACATAGGCTGTGTTGCTTTGTTTCCTACGTGTTTCAGGATACACCATACATTTCTCCAGAGTGGCTGTTGGCAATTTACATCCCGCCCATCAGCATAACAAGGCTCCCTGTTCTCCAAGACCTGTCCTGCCTTTCTGGATTTTACACTTTTTTCAGATGGCCCTTTTGACCGGGGGGCAGTGAGACTTCATTGTAGTGCAGATTTCCTTTACACGCTTGCTTGGTTGGCCAAAAAGGGCGTATGCGTTTTTTCCTGAATATATTCAGGAAAAAACGCATACGCCCTTTTTGGCCAAGTGCATCATTGTCGACATTCTGCCTCTTTTCCTATGCTTTAAGTGCAATTCCAGTCTACCCCCTGAAATCGTTTTCCTGAAATTCTGCCCCGCTTTCAAGTCCTCTTTGAAGACTTACTTCAGTACATTTTTGGACGATAGCTGTCATTCATAACTCTGCAGGTTTGTGAATTACAGTGCCCCTGAGCTCCTGTCTTCAACTCCTTTTCTTGTGAGCTGGCCGCAAAACCGCAGGATTGCTTCAGGCCCTAATATGTTTCCGGCCGGGCACGCTGAGCCTTTGGTTAATTCCTCTTCCTGGTGGGAAATGATCGTTCCATTTGCCCGTGCAGACACCAACAGCTAGTCTCTCATTGGTTCTCCCTATGCCTGTTCATCTTGCGCAGAAATTGCAAACTGTGCCAAACAGGAGGTTAAAGGCACTGACTCTCCAAGTGGGGAGAGTGTTAGTAAAGCGTCTGGAATGGTGAACCCGAGTACCAGGGGACGAAAACTGAGATGCATTTGAAAACGTTTCCCAATCACACGGCGGACGATAGTCTGGGTTTCCCATGCATGTTTTAGCTGAAGGAAGAATCCCTTAAACCTGGAGAGTTGGGACCCATGGAATGGGTACCATGCAGTATGACTTCAAAGGGTCTGCGTTTGCTCACCGAACCTCACCAATGTTATCAGCCCGAAGTGCCCAGCCTTATGTCTCACCCAGCTCTGGGTGTAGATGTGGTAAATCCAGGTTGCATCACAAGCCCTGAATGAATGATTTAAGAATTGCTCTCTATTTCACTGTCATTGTGTTTTGTTTTTGAAATTTATTTTGATAATGGGATTTATCGGATTTTCACTGCTGCGTTTAGGCCGCTGTACACACGCTTGATTTCCTTATGGAGACATATAAATCCATGGGTTTTAAGATTCTTACTTGTCAGGTATCTTGCCAGGCGTTGAATATGGGGTGTTGAGTCCATTTCGTTGAGCAAGGAGTAGGGCTTGTCTATTATATATTTGGCTTATGGAACGGTATCTGTGCTAATTTCAATCTCTGGTTTTATGCAGCACCCCAACTCACCTTTCCCCATAAGCAAGCATAAGTTGGTTTTCTAAATTTGAGACCCTGTTCTGTTTTGTAATTCAGTTTATGTGTAGCCAAGTTTACATTCCGTGTATTACTGATATATTATGATGTTTCTTTTTCTGTGTGACTTATTTCTCGTAGAATCATCGTACCTGAATCCACTCATTATGCCGCTACGGGCCTGAAGACGTAGATTTCATTGCTGAGTGATATTCCATTGTACGTGCGTACCAGAACTTCTTTATCCATTTTTTCCTTTCTCGGATATTTAACTTGTACCGTAGACAAGGTTCTTGTAAACAGAGCCATCCCAAACTTTGGGGTGGCTGTGTGTTTGTGATTTTAATTTCCCTAAGCTATAGGACCATAAGTGGAAGTGACATAGGCTGTGTTGCTTTGTTTCCTACGTGTTTCAGGATACACCATACATTTCTCCAGAGTGGCTGTTGGCAATTTACATCCCGCCCATCAGCATAACAAGGCTCCCTGTTCTCCAAGACCTGTCCTGCCTTTCTGGATTTTACACTTTTTTCAGATGGCCCTTTTGACCGGGGGGCAGTGAGACTTCATTGTAGTGCAGATTTCCTTTACACGCTTGCTTGGTTGGCCAAAAAGGGCGTATGCGTTTTTTCCTGAATATATTCAGGAAAAAACGCATACGCCCTTTTTGGCCAAGTGCATCATTGTCGACATTCTGCCTCTTTTCCTATGCTTTAAGTGCAATTCCAGTCTACCCCCTGAAATCGTTTTCCTGAAATTCTGCCCCGCTTTCAAGTCCTCTTTGAAGACTTACTTCAGTACATTTTTGGACGATAGCTGTCATTCATAACTCTGCAGGTTTGTGAATTACAGTGCCCCTGAGCTCCTGTCTTCAACTCCTTTTCTTGTGAGCTGGCCGCAAAACCGCAGGATTGCTTCAGGCCCTAATATGTTTCCGGCCGGGCACGCTGAGCCTTTGGTTAATTCCTCTTCCTGGTGGGAAATGATCGTTCCATTTGCCCGTGCAGACACCAACAGCTAGTCTCTCATTGGTTCTCCCTATGCCTGTTCATCTTGCGCAGAAATTGCAAACTGTGCCAAACAGGAGGTTAAAGGCACTGACTCTCCAAGTGGGGAGAGTGTTAGTAAAGCGTCTGGAATGGTGAACCCGAGTACCAGGGGACGAAAACTGAGATGCATTTGAAAACGTTTCCCAATCACACGGCGGACGATAGTCTGGGTTTCCCATGCATGTTTTAGCTGAAGGAAGAATCCCTTAAACCTGGAGAGTTGGGACCCATGGAATGGGTACCATGCAGTATGACTTCAAAGGGTCTGCGTTTGCTCACCGAACCTCACCAATGTTATCAGCCCGAAGTGCCCAGCCTTATGTCTCACCCAGCTCTGGGTGTAGATGTGGTAAATCCAGGTTGCATCACAAGCCCTGAATGAATGATTTAAGAATTGCTCTCTATTTCACTGTCATTGTGTTTTGTTTTTGAAATTTATTTTGATAATGGGATTTATCGGATTTTCACTGCTGCATTTAGGCCGCTGTACACACGCTTGATTTCCTTATGGAGACATATAAATCCATGGGTTTTAAGATTCTTACTTGTCAGGTATCTTGCCAGGCGTTGAATATGGGGTGTTGAGTCCATTTCGTTGAGCAAGGAGTAGGGCTTGTCTATTATATATTTGGCTTATGGAACGGTATCTGTGCTAATTTCAATCTCTGGTTTTATGCAGCACCCCAACTCACCTTTCCCCATAAGCAAGCATAAGTTGGTTTTCTAAATTTGAGACCCTGTTCTGTTTTGTAATTCAGTTTATGTGTAGCCAAGTTTACATTCCGTGTATTACTGATATATTATGATGTTTCTTTTTCTGTGTGACTTATTTCTCGTAGAATCATCGTACCTGAATCCACTCATTATGCCGCTACGGGCCTGAAGACGTAGATTTCATTGCTGAGTGATATTCCATTGTACGTGCGTACCAGAACTTCTTTATCCATTTTTTCCTTTCTCGGATATTTAACTTGTACCGTAGACAAGGTTCTTGTAAACAGAGCCATCCCAAACTTTGGGGTGGCTGTGTGTTTGTGATTTTAATTTCCCTAAGCTATAGGACCATAAGTGGAAGTGACATAGGCTGTGTTGCTTTGTTTCCTACGTGTTTCAGGATACACCATACATTTCTCCAGAGTGGCTGTTGGCAATTTACATCCCGCCCATCAGCATAACAAGGCTCCCTGTTCTCCAAGACCTGTCCTGCCTTTCTGGATTTTACACTTTTTTCAGATGGCCCTTTTGACCGGGGGGCAGTGAGACTTCATTGTAGTGCAGATTTCCTTTACACGCTTGCTTGGTTGGCCAAAAAGGGCGTATGCGTTTTTTCCTGAATATATTCAGGAAAAAACGCATACGCCCTTTTTGGCCAAGTGCATCATTGTCGACATTCTGCCTCTTTTCCTATGCTTTAAGTGCAATTCCAGTCTACCCCCTGAAATCGTTTTCCTGAAATTCTGCCCCGCTTTCAAGTCCTCTTTGAAGACTTACTTCAGTACATTTTTGGACGATAGCTGTCATTCATAACTCTGCAGGTTTGTGAATTACAGTGCCCCTGAGCTCCTGTCTTCAACTCCTTTTCTTGTGAGCTGGCCGCAAAACCGCAGGATTGCTTCAGGCCCTAATATGTTTCCGGCCGGGCACGCTGAGCCTTTGGTTAATTCCTCTTCCTGGTGGGAAATGATCGTTCCATTTGCCCGTGCAGACACCAACAGCTAGTCTCTCATTGGTTCTCCCTATGCCTGTTCATCTTGCGCAGAAATTGCAAACTGTGCCAAACAGGAGGTTAAAGGCACTGACTCTCCAAGTGGGGAGAGTGTTAGTAAGGCGTCTGGAATGGTGAACCCGAGTACCAGGGGACGTAAACTGAGATGCATTTGAAAACGTTTCCCAATCACACGGCGGACGATAGTCTGGGTTTCCCATGCATGTTTTAGCTGAAGGAAGAATCCCTTAAACCTGGAGAGTTGGGACCCATGGAATGGGTACCATGCAGTATGACTTCAAATGGTCTGCGTATGCTCACCGAACCTCACCAATGCTATCAGCCCGAAGTGTCCAGCCTTATGTCTCACCCAGCTCTGGGTGTAGGTGTGGTAAATCCAGGTTGCATCACAAGCCCTGAATGAATGATTTAAGAATTGCTCTCTATTTCACTGTCATTGTGTTTTGTTTTTGAAATTTATTTTGATAATGGGATTTATCGGATTTTCACTGCTGCGTTT
Source organism: Delphinapterus leucas (assembly GCF_059928025.1). NCBI lineage: Eukaryota > Metazoa > Chordata > Mammalia > Artiodactyla > Monodontidae > Delphinapterus > Delphinapterus leucas. Next base: position 12,718,833 of record NW_028322240.1, on the reverse strand, counting down.
AGGCCGCTGTACACACGCTTGATTTCCTTATGGAGACATATAAATCCATGGGTTTTAAGATTCTTACTTGTCAGGTATCTTGCCAGGCGTTGAATATGGGGTGTTGAGTCCATTTCGTTGAGCAAGGAGTAGGGCTTGTCTATTATATATTTGGCTTATGGAACGGTATCTGTGCTAATTTCAATCTCTGGTTTTATGCAGCACCCCAACTCACCTTTCCCCATAAGCAAGCATAAGTTGGTTTTCTAAATTTGAGACCCTGTTCTGTTTTGTAATTCAGTTTATGTGTAGCCAAGTTTACATTCCGTGTATTACTGATATATTATGATGTTTCTTTTTCTGTGTGACTTATTTCTCGTAGAATCATCGTACCTGAATCCACTCATTATGCCGCTACGGGCCTGAAGACGTAGATTTCATTGCTGAGTGATATTCCATTGTACGTGCGTACCAGAACTTCTTTATCCATTTTTTCCTTTCTCGGATATTTAACTTGTACCGTAGACAAGGTTCTTGTAAACAGAGCCATCCCAAACTTTGGGGTGGCTGTGTGTTTGTGATTTTAATTTCCCTAAGCTATAGGACCATAAGTGGAAGTGACATAGGCTGTGTTGCTTTGTTTCCTACGTGTTTCAGGATACACCATACATTTCTCCAGAGTGGCTGTTGGCAATTTACATCCCGCCCATCAGCATAACAAGGCTCCCTGTTCTCCAAGACCTGTCCTGCCTTTCTGGATTTTACACTTTTTTCAGATGGCCCTTTTGACCGGGGGGCAGTGAGACTTCATTGTAGTGCAGATTTCCTTTACACGCTTGCTTGGTTGGCCAAAAAGGGCGTATGCGTTTTTTCCTGAATATATTCAGGAAAAAACGCATACGCCCTTTTTGGCCAAGTGCATCATTGTCGACATTCTGCCTCTTTTCCTATGCTTTAAGTGCAATTCCAGTCTACCCCCTGAAATCGTTTTCCTGAAATTCTGCCCCGCTTTCAAGTCCTCTTTGAAGACTTACTTCAGTACATTTTTGGACGATAGCTGTCATTCATAACTCTGCAGGTTTGTGAATTACAGTGCCCCTGAGCTCCTGTCTTCAACTCCTTTTCTTGTGAGCTGGCCGCAAAACCGCAGGATTGCTTCAGGCCCTAATATGTTTCCGGCCGGGCACGCTGAGCCTTTGGTTAATTCCTCTTCCTGGTGGGAAATGATCGTTCCATTTGCCCGTGCAGACACCAACAGCTAGCCTCTCATTGGTTCTCCCTATGCCTGTTCATCTTGCGCAGAAATTGCAAACTGTGCCAAACAGGAGGTTAAAGGCACTGACTCTCCAAGTGGGGAGAGTGTTAGTAAAGCGTCTGGAATGGTGAACCCGAGTACCAGGGGACGAAAACTGAGACGCATTTGAAAACGTTTCCCAATCACACGGCGGACGATAGTCTGGGTTTCCCATGCATGTTTTAGCTGAAGGAAGAATCCCTTAAACCTGGAGAGTTGGGACCCATGGAATGGGTACCATGCAGTATGACTTCAAAGGGTCTGCGTTTGCTCACCGAACCTCACCAATGTTATCAGCCCGAAGTGCCCAGCCTTATGTCTCACCCAGCTCTGGGTGTAGATGTGGTAAATCCAGGTTGCATCCCAAGCCCTGAATGAATGATTTAAGAATTGCTCTCTATTTCACTGTCATTGTGTTTTGTTTTTGAAATTTATTTTGATAATGGGATTTATCGGATTTTCACTGCTGCGTTTAGGCCGCTGTACACACGCTTGATTTCCTTATGGAGACATATAAATCCATGGGTTTTAAGATTCTTACTTGTCAGGTATCTTGCCAGGCGTTGAATATGGGGTGTTGAGTCCATTTCGTTGAGCAAGGAGTAGGGCTTGTCTATTATATATTTGGCTTATGGAACGGTATCTGTGCTAATTTCAATCTCTGGTTTTATGCAGCACCCCAACTCACCTTTCCCCATAAGCAAGCATAAGTTGGTTTTCTAAATTTGAGACCCTGTTCTGTTTTGTAATTCAGTTTATGTGTAGCCAAGTTTACATTCCGTGTATTACTGATATATTATGATGTTTCTTTTTCTGTGTGACTTATTTCTCGTAGAATCATCGTACCTGAATCCACTCATTATGCCGCTACGGGCCTGAAGACGTAGATTTCATTGCTGAGTGATATTCCATTGTACGTGCGTACCAGAACTTCTTTATCCATTTTTTCCTTTCTCGGATATTTAACTTGTACCGTAGACAAGGTTCTTGTAAACAGAGCCATCCCAAACTTTGGGGTGGCTGTGTGTTTGTGATTTTAATTTCCCTAAGCTATAGGACCATAAGTGGAAGTGACATAGGCTGTGTTGCTTTGTTTCCTACGTGTTTCAGGATACACCATACATTTCTCCAGAGTGGCTGTTGGCAATTTACATCCCGCCCATCAGCATAACAAGGCTCCCTGTTCTCCAAGACCTGTCCTGCCTTTCTGGATTTTACACTTTTTTCAGATGGCCCTTTTGACCGGGGGGCAGTGAGACTTCATTGTAGTGCAGATTTCCTTTACACGCTTGCTTGGTTGGCCAAAAAGGGCGTATGCGTTTTTTCCTGAATATATTCAGGAAAAAACGCATACGCCCTTTTTGGCCAAGTGCATCATTGTCGACATTCTGCCTCTTTTCCTATGCTTTAAGTGCAATTCCAGTCTACCCCCTGAAATCGTTTTCCTGAAATTCTGCCCCGCTTTCAAGTCCTCTTTGAAGACTTACTTCAGTACATTTTTGGACGATAGCTGTCATTCATAACTCTGCAGGTTTGTGAATTACAGTGCCCCTGAGCTCCTGTCTTCAACTCCTTTTCTTGTGAGCTGGCCGCAAAGCCGCAGGACTGCTTCAGGCCCTAATATGTTTCCGGCCGGGCACGCTGAGCCTTTGGTTAATTCCTCTTCCTGGTGGGAAATGATCGTTCCATTTGCCCGTGCAGACACCAACAGCTAGCCTCTCATTGGTTCTCCCTATGCCTGTTCATCTTGCGCAGAAATTGCAAACTGTGCCAAACAGGAGGTTAAAGGCACTGACTCTCCAAGTGGGGAGAGTGTTAGTAAAGCGTCTGGAATGGTGAACCCGAGTACCAGGGGACGAAAACTGAGATGCATTTGAAAACGTTTCCCAATCACACGGCGGACGATAGTCTGGGTTTCCCATGCATGTTTTAGCTGAAGGAAGAACCCCTTAAACCTGGAGAGTTGGGACCCATGGAATGGGTACCATGCAGTATGACTTCAAAGGGTCTGCGTTTGCTCACCGAACCTCACCAATGTTATCAGCCCGAAGTGCCCAGCCTTATGTCTCACCCAGCTCTGGGTGTAGATGTGGTAAATCCAGGTTGCATCCCAAGCCCTGAATGAATGATTTAAGAATTGCTCTCTATTTCACTGTCATTGTGTTTTGTTTTTGAAATTTATTTTGATAATGGGATTTATCGGATTTTCACTGCTGCGTTTAGGCCGCTGTACACACGCTTGATTTCCTTATGGAGACATATAAATCCATGGGTTTTAAGATTCTTACTTGTCAGGTATCTTCCCAGTCGTTGAATATGGGGTGTTGAGTCCATTTCGTTGAGCAAGGAGTAGGGCTTGTCTATTATATATTTGGCTTATGGAACGGTATCTGTGCTAATTTCAATCTCTGGTTTTATGCAGCACCCCAACTCACCTTTCCCCATAAGCAAGCATAAGTTGGTTTTCTAAATTTGAGACCCTGTTCTGTTTTGTAATTCAGTTTATGTGTAGCCAAGTTTACATTCCGTGTATTACTGATATATTATGATGTTTCTTTTTCTGTGTGACTTATTTCTCGTAGAATCATCGTACCTGAATCCACTCATTATGCCGCTACGGGCCTGAAGACGTAGATTTCATTGCTGAGTGATATTCCATTGTACGTGCGTACCAGAACTTCTTTATCCATTTTTTCCTTTCTCGGATATTTAACTTGTACCGTAGACAAGGTTCTTGTAAACAGAGCCATCCCAAACTTTGGGGTGGCTGTGTGTTTGTGATTTTAATTTCCCTAAGCTATAGGACCATAAGTGGAAGTGACATAGGCTGTGTTGCTTTGTTTCCTACGTGTTTCAGGATACACCATACATTTCTCCAGAGTGGCTGTTGGCAATTTACATCCCGCCCATCAGCATAACAAGGCTCCCTGTTCTCCAAGACCTGTCCTGCCTTTCTGGATTTTACACTTTTTTCAGATGGCCCTTTTGACCGGGGGGCAGTGAGACTTCATTGTAGTGCAGATTTCCTTTACACGCTTGCTTGGTTGGCCAAAAAGGGCGTATGCGTTTTTTCCTGAATATATTCAGGAAAAAACGCATACGCCCTTTTTGGCCAAGTGCATCATTGTCGACATTCTGCCTCTTTTCCTATGCTTTAAGTGCAATTCCAGTCTACCCCCTGAAATCGTTTTCCTGAAATTCTGCCCCGCTTTCAAGTCCTCTTTGAAGACTTACTTCAGTACATTTTTGGACGATAGCTGTCATTCATAACTCTGCAGGTTTGTGAATTACAGTGCCCCTGAGCTCCTGTCTTCAACTCCTTTTCTTGTGAGCTGGCCGCAAAACCGCAGGATTGCTTCAGGCCCTAATATGTTTCCGGCCGGGCACGCTGAGCCTTTGGTTAATTCCTCTTCCTGGTGGGAAATGATCGTTCCATTTGCCCTGCAGACACCAACAGCTAGCCTCTCATTGGTTCTCCCTATGCCTGTTCATCTTGCGCAGAAATTGCAAACTGTGCCAAACAGGAGGTTAAAGGCACTGACTCTCCAAGTGGGGAGAGTGTTAGTAAAGCGTCTGGAATGGTGAACCCGAGTACCAGGGGACGAAAACTGAGATGCATTTGAAAACGTTTCCCAATCACACGGTGGACGATAGTCTGGGTTTCCCATGCATGTTTTAGCTGAAGGAAGAATCCCTTAAACCTGGAGAGTTGGGACCCATGGAATGGGTACCATGCAGTATGACTTCAAAGGGTCTGCGTTTGCTCACCGAACCTCACCAATGTTATCAGCCCGAAGTGCCCAGCCTTATGTCTCACCCAGCTCTGGGTGTAGATGTGGTAAATCCAGGTTGCATCCCAAGCCCTGAATGAATGATTTAAGAATTGCTCTCTATTTCACTGTCATTGTGTTTTGTTTTTGAAATTTATTTTGATAATGGGATTTATCGGATTTTCACTGCTGCGTTTAGGCCGCTGTACACACGCTTGATTTCCTTATGGAGACATATAAATCCATGGGTTTTAAGATTCTTACTTGTCAGGTATCTTGCCAGGCGTTGAATATGGGGTGTTGAGTCCATTTCGTTGAGCAAGGAGTAGGGCTTGTCTATTATATATTTGGCTTATGGAACGGTATCTGTGCTAATTTCAATCTCTGGTTTTATGCAGCACCCCAACTCACCTTTCCCCATAAGCAAGCATAAGTTGGTTTTCTAAATTTGAGACCCTGTTCTGTTTTGTAATTCAGTTTATGTGTAGCCAAGTTTACATTCCGTGTATTACTGATATATTATGATGTTTCTTTTTCTGTGTGACTTATTTCTCGTAGAATCATCGTACCTGAATCCACTCATTATGCCGCTACGGGCCTGAAGACGTAGATTTCATTGCTGAGTGATATTCCATTGTACGTGCGTACCAGAACTTCTTTATCCATTTTTTCCTTTCTCGGATATTTAACTTGTACCGTAGACAAGGTTCTTGTAAACAGAGCCATCCCAAACTTTGGGGTGGCTGTGTGTTTGTGATTTTAATTTCCCTAAGCTATAGGACCATAAGTGGAAGTGACATAGGCTGTGTGGCTTTGTTTCCTACGTGTTTCAGGATACACCATACATTTCTCCAGAGTGGCTGTTGGCAATTTACATCCCGCCCATCAGCATAACAAGGCTCCCTGTTCTCCAAGACCTGTCCTGCCTTTCTGGATTTTACACTTTTTTCAGATGGCCCTTTTGACCGGGGGGCAGTGAGACTTCATTGTAGTGCAGATTTCCTTTACACGCTTGCTTGGTTGGCCAAAAAGGGCGTATGCGTTTTTTCCTGAATATATTCAGGAAAAAACGCATACGCCCTTTTTGGCCAAGTGCATCATTGTCGACATTCTGCCTCTTTTCCTATGCTTTAAGTGCAATTCCAGTCTACCCCCTGAAATCGTTTTCCTGAAATTCTGCCCCGCTTTCAAGTCCTCTTTGAAGACTTACTTCAGTACATTTTTGGACGATAGCTGTCATTCATAACTCTGCAGGTTTGTGAATTACAGTGCCCCTGAGCTCCTGTCTTCAACTCCTTTTCTTGTGAGCTGGCCGCAAAGCCGCAGGACTGCTTCAGGCCCTAATATGTTTCCGGCCGGGCACGCTGAGCCTTTGGTTAATTCCTCTTCCTGGTGGGAAATGATCGTTCCATTTGCCCGTGCAGACACCAACAGCTAGTCTCTCATTGGTTCTCCCTATGCCTGTTCATCTTGCGCAGAAATTGCAAACTGTGCCAAACAGGAGGTTAAAGGCACTGACTCTCCAAGTGGGGAGAGTGTTAATAAAGCGTCTGGAATGGTGAACCCGAGTACCAGGGGACGAAAACTGAGATGCATTTGAAAACGTTTCCCAATCACACGGCGGACGATAGTCTGGGTTTCCCATACATGTTTTAGCTGAAGGAAGAACCCCTTAAACCTGGAGAGTTGGGACCCATGGAATGGGTACCATGCAGTATGACTTCAAAGGGTCTGCGTTTGCTCACCGAACCTCACCAATGTTATCAGCCCGAAGTGCCCAGCCTTATGTCTCACCCAGCTCTGGGTGTAGATGTGGTAAATCCAGGTTGCATCCCAAGCCCTGAATGAATGATTTAAGAATTGCTCTCTATTTCACTGTCATTGTGTTTTGTTTTTGAAATTTATTTTGATAATGGGATTTATCGGATTTTCACTGCTGCGTTTAGGCCACTGTACACACGCTTGATTTCCTTATGGAGACATATAAATCCATGGGTTTTAAGATTCTTACTTGTCAGGTATCTTGCCAGGCGTTGAATATGGGGTGTTGAGTCCATTTCGTTGAGCAAGGAGTAGGGCTTGTCTATTATATATTTGGCTTATGGAACGGTATCTGTGCTAATTTCAATCTCTGGTTTTATGCAGCACCCCAACTCACCTTTCCCCATAAGCAAGCATAAGTTGGTTTTCTAAATTTGAGACCCTGTTCTGTTTTGTAATTCAGTTTATGTGTAGCCAAGTTTACATTCCGTGTATTACTGATATATTATGATGTTTCTTTTTCTGTGTGACTTATTTCTCGTAGAATCATCGTACCTGAATCCACTCATTATGCCGCTACGGGCCTGAAGACGTAGATTTCATTGCTGAGTGATATTCCATTGTACGTGCGTACCAGAACTTCTTTATCCATTTTTTCCTTTCTCGGATATTTAACTTGTACCGTAGACAAGGTTCTTGTAAACAGAGCCATCCCAAACTTTGGGGTGGCTGTGTGTTTGTGATTTTAATTTCCCTAAGCTATAGGACCATAAGTGGAAGTGACATAGGCTGTGTTGCTTTGTTTCCTACGTGTTTCAGGATACACCATACATTTCTCCAGAGTGGCTGTTGGCAATTTACATCCCGCCCATCAGCATAACAAGGCTCCCTGTTCTCCAAGACCTGTCCTGCCTTTCTGGATTTTACACTTTTTTCAGATGGCCCTTTTGACCGGGGGGCAGTGAGACTTCATTGTAGTGCAGATTTCCTTTACACGCTTGCTTGGTTGGCCAAAAAGGGCGTATGCGTTTTTTCCTGAATATATTCAGGAAAAAACGCATACGCCCTTTTTGGCCAAGTGCATCATTGTCGACATTCTGCCTCTTTTCCTATGCTTTAAGTGCAATTCCAGTCTACCCCCTGAAATCGTTTTCCTGAAATTCTGCCCCGCTTTCAAGTCCTCTTTGAAGACTTACTTCAGTACATTTTTGGACGATAGCTGTCATTCATAACTCTGCAGGTTTGTGAATTACAGTGCCCCTGAGCTCCTGTCTTCAACTCCTTTTCTTGTGAGCTGGCCGCAAAACCGCAGGATTGCTTCAGGCCCTAATATGTTTCCGGCCGGGCACGCTGAGCCTTTGGTTAATTCCTCTTCCTGGTGGGAAATGATCGTTCCATTTGCCCGTGCAGACACCAACAGCTAGCCTCTCATTGGTTCTCCCTATGCCTGTTCATCTTGCGCAGAAATTGCAAACTGTGCCAAACAGGAGGTTAAAGGCACTGACTCTGCAAGTGGGGAGAGTGTTAGTAAAGCGTCTGGAATGGTGAACCCGAGTACCAGGGGACGAAAACTGAGATGCATTTGAAAACGTTTCCCAATCACACGGCGGACGATAGTCTGGGTTTCCCATGCATGTTTTAGCTGAAGGAAGAATCCCTTAAACCTGGAGAGTTGGGACCCATGGAATGGGTACCATGCAGTATGACTTCAAAGGGTCTGCGTTTGCTCACCGAACCTCACCAATGTTATCAGCCCGAAGTGCCCAGCCTTATGTCTCACCCAGCTCTGGGTGTAGATGTGGTAAATCCAGGTTGCATCCCAAGCCCTGAATGAATGATTTAAGAATTGCTCTCTATTTCACTGTCATTGTGTTTTGTTTTTGAAATTTATTTTGATAATGGGATTTATCGGATTTTCACTGCTGCGTTTAGGCCGCTGTACACAACGCTTGATTTCCTTATGGAGACATATAAATCCATGGGTTTTAAGATTCTTACTTGTCAGGTATCTTGCCAGGCGTTGAATATGGGGTGTTGAGTCCATTTCGTTGAGCAAGGAGTAGGGCTTGTCTATTATATATTTGGCTTATGGAACGGTATCTGTGCTAATTTCAATCTCTGGTTTTATGCAGCACCCCAACTCACCTTTCCCCATAAGCAAGCATAAGTTGGTTTTCTAAATTTGAGACCCTGTTCTGTTTTGTAATTCAGTTTATGTGTAGCCAAGTTTACATTCCGTGTATTACTGATATATTATGATGTTTCTTTTTCTGTGTGACTTATTTCTCGTAGAATCATCGTACCTGAATCCACTCATTATGCCGCTACGGGCCTGAAGACGTAGATTTCATTGCTGAGTGATATTCCATTGTACGTGCGTACCAGAACTTCTTTATCCATTTTTTCCTTTCTCGGATATTTAACTTGTACCGTAGACAAGGTTCTTGTAAACAGAGCCATCCCAAACTTTGGGGTGGCTGTGTGTTTGTGATTTTAATTTCCCTAAGCTATAGGACCATAAGTGGAAGTGACATAGGCTGTGTGGCTTTGTTTCCTACGTGTTTCAGGATACACCATACATTTCTCCAGAGTGGCTGTTGGCAATTTACATCCCGCCCATCAGCATAACAAGGCTCCCTGTTCTCCAAGACCTGTCCTGCCTTTCTGGATTTTACACTTTTTTCAGATGGCCCTTTTGACCGGGGGGCAGTGAGACTTCATTGTAGTGCAGATTTCCTTTACACGCTTGCTTGGTTGGCCAAAAAGGGCGTATGCGTTTTTTCCTGAATATATTCAGGAAAAAACGCATACGCCCTTTTTGGCCAAGTGCATCATTGTCGACATTCTGCCTCTTTTCCTATGCTTTAAGTGCAATTCCAGTCTACCCCCTGAAATCGTTTTCCTGAAATTCTGCCCCGCTTTCAAGTCCTCTTTGAAGACTTACTTCAGTACATTTTTGGACGATAGCTGTCATTCATAACTCTGCAGGTTTGTGAATTACAGTGCCCCTGAGCTCCTGTCTTCAACTCCTTTTCTTGTGAGCTGGCCGCAAAGCCGCAGGACTGCTTCAGGCCCTAATATGTTTCCGGCCGGGCACGCTGAGCCTTTGGTTAATTCCTCTTCCTGGTGGGAAATGATCGTTCCATTTGCCCGTGCAGACACCAACAGCTAGTCTCTCATTGGTTCTCCCTATGCCTGTTCATCTTGCGCAGAAATTGCAAACTGTGCCAAACAGGAGGTTAAAGGCACTGACTCTCCAAGTGGGGAGAGTGTTAGTAAAGCGTCTGGAATGGTGAACCCGAGTACCAGGGGACGAAAACTGAGATGCATTTGAAAACGTTTCCCAATCACACGGCGGACGATAGTCTGGGTTTCCCATACATGTTTTAGCTGAAGGAAGAACCCCTTAAACCTGGAGAGTTGGGACCCATGGAATGGGTACCATGCAGTATGACTTCAAAGGGTCTGCGTTTGCTCACCGAACCTCACCAATGCTATCAGCCCGAAGTGCCCAGCCTTATGTCTCACCCAGCTCTGGGTGTAGATGTGGTAAATCCAGGTTGCATCCCAAGCCCTGAATGAATGATTTAAGAATTGCTCTCTATTTCACTGTCATTGTGTTTTGTTTTTGAAATTTATTTTGATAATGGGATTTATCGGATTTTCACTGCTGCGTTTAGGCTGCTGTACACAACGCTTGATTTCCTTATGGAGACATATAAATCCATGGGTTTTAAGATTCTTACTTGTCAGGTATCTTGCCAGGCGTTGAATATGGGGTGTTGAGTCCATTTCGTTGAGCAAGGAGTAGGGCTTGTCTATTATATATTTGGCTTATGGAACGGTATCTGTGCTAATTTCAATCTCTGGTTTTATGCAGCACCCCAACTCACCTTTCCCCATAAGCAAGCATAAGTTGGTTTTCTAAATTTGAGACCCTGTTCTGTTTTGTAATTCAGTTTATGTGTAGCCAAGTTTACATTCCGTGTATTACTGATATATTATGATGTTTCTTTTTCTGTGTGACTTATTTCTCGTAGAATCATCGTACCTGAATCCACTCATTATGCCGCTACGGGCCTGAAGACGTAGATTTCATTGCTGAGTGATATTCCATTGTACGTGCGTACCAGGACTTCTTTATCCATTTTTTCCTTTCTCGGATATTTAACTTGTACCGTAGACAAGGTTCTTGTAAACAGAGCCATCCCAAACTTTGGGGTGGCTGTGTGTTTGTGATTTTAATTTCCCTAAGCTATAGGACCATAAGTGGAAGTGACATAGGCTGTGTGGCTTTGTTTCCTACGTGTTTCAGGATACACCATACATTTCTCCAGAGTGGCTGTTGGCAATTTACATCCCGCCCATCAGCATAACAAGGCTCCCTGTTCTCCAAGACCTGTCCTGCCTTTCTGGATTTTACACTTTTTTCAGATGGCCCTTTTGACCGGGGGGCAGTGAGACTTCATTGTAGTGCAGATTTCCTTTACACGCTTGCTTGGTTGGCCAAAAAGGGCGTATGCGTTTTTTCCTGAATATATTCAGGAAAAAACGCATACGCCCTTTTTGGCCAAGTGCATCATTGTCGACATTCTGCCTCTTTTCCTATGCTTTAAGTGCAATTCCAGTCTACCCCCTGAAATCGTTTTCCTGAAATTCTGCCCCGCTTTCAAGTCCTCTTTGAAGACTTACTTCAGTACATTTTTGGACGATAGCTGTCATTCATAACTCTGCAGGTTTGTGAATTACAGTGCCCCTGAGCTCCTGTCTTCAACTCCTTTTCTTGTGAGCTGGCCGCAAAGCCGCAGGACTGCTTCAGGCCCTAATATGTTTCCGGCCGGGCACGCTGAGCCTTTGGTTAATTCCTCTTCCTGGTGGGAAATGATCGTTCCATTTGCCCGTGCAGACACCAACAGCTAGTCTCTCATTGGTTCTCCCTATGCCTGTTCATCTTGCGGAGAAATTGCAAACTGTGCCAAACAGGAGGTTAAAGGCACTGACTCTCCAAGTGGGGAGAGTGTTAGTAAAGCGTCTGGAATGGTGAACCCGAGTACCAGGGGACGAAAACTGAGATGCATTTGAAAACGTTTCCCAATCACACGGCGGACGATAGTCTGGGTTTCCCATACATGTTTTAGCTGAAGGAAGAACCCCTTAAACCTGGAGAGTTGGGACCCATGGAATGGGTACCATGCAGTATGACTTCAAAGGGTCTGCGTTTGCTCACCGAACCTCACCAATGCTATCAGCCCGAAGTGCCCAGCCTTATGTCTCACCCAGCTCTGGGTGTAGATGTGGTAAATCCAGGTTGCATCCCAAGCCCTGAATGAATGATTTAAGAATTGCTCTCTATTTCACTGTCATTGTGTTTTGTTTTTGAAATTTATTTTGATAATGGGATTTATCGGATTTTCACTGCTGCGTTTAGGCCACTGTACACACGCTTGATTTCCTTATGGAGACATATAAATCCATGGGTTTTAAGATTCTTACTTGTCAGGTATCTTGCCAGGCGTTGAATATGGGGTGTTGAGTCCATTTCGTTGAGCAAGGAGTAGGGCTTGTCTATTATATATTTGGCTTATGGAACGGTATCTGTGCTAATTTCAATCTCTGGTTTTATGCAGCACCCCAACTCACCTTTCCCCATAAGCAAGCATAAGTTGGTTTTCTAAATTTGAGACCCTGTTCTGTTTTGTAATTCAGTTTATGTGCAGCCAAGTTTACATTCCGTGTATTACTGATATATTATGATGTTTCTTTTTCTGTGTGACTTATTTCTCGTAGAATCATCGTACCTGAATCCACTCATTATGCCGCTACGGGCCTGAAGACGTCGATTTCATTGCTGAGTGATATTCCATTGTACGTGCGTACCAGAACTTCTTTATCCACTTTTTCCTTTCTCGGATATTTAACTTGTACCGTAGACAAGGTTCTTGTAAACAGAGCCATCCCAAACTTTGGGGTGGCTGTGTGTTTGTGATTTTAATTTCCCTAAGCTATAGGACCATAAGTGGAAGTGACATAGGCTGTGTTGCTTTGTTTCCTACGTGTTTCAGGATACACCATACATTTCTCCAGAGTGGCTGTTGGCAATTTACATCCCGCCCATCAGCATAACAAGGCTCCCTGTTCTCCAAGACCTGTCCTGCCTTTCTGGATTTTACACTTTTTTCAGATGGCCCTTTTGACCGGGGGGCAGTGAGACTTCATTGTAGTGCAGATTTCCTTTACACGCTTGCTTGGTTGGCCAAAAAGGGCGTATGCGTTTTTTCCTGAATATATTCAGGAAAAAACGCATACGCCCTTTTTGGCCAAGTGCATCATTGTCGACATTCTGCCTCTTTTCCTATGCTTTAAGTGCAATTCCAGTCTACCCCCTGAAATCGTTTTCCTGAAATTCTGCCCCGCTTTCAAGTCCTCTTTGAAGACTTACTTCAGTACATTTTTGGACGATAGCTGTCATTCATAACTCTGCAGGTTTGTGAATTACAGTGCCCCTGAGCTCCTGTCTTCAACTCCTTTTCTTGTGAGCTGGCCGCAAAGCCGCAGGATTGCTTCAGGCCCTAATATGTTTCCGGCCGGGCACGCTGAGCCTTTGGTTAATTCCTCTTCCTGGTGGGAAATGATCGTTCCATTTGCCCGTGCAGACACCAACAGCTAGTCTCTCATTGGTTCTCCCTATGCCTGTTCATCTTGCGCAGAAATTGCAAACTGTGCCAAACAGGAGGTTAAAGGCACTGACTCTCCAAGTGGGGAGAGTGTTAGTAAAGCGTCTGGAATGGTGAACCCGAGTACCAGGGGACGAAAACTGAGATGCATTTGAAAACGTTTCCCAATCACACGGCGGACGATAGTCTGGGTTTCCCATGCATGTTTTAGCTGAAGGAAGAATCCCTTAAACCTGGAGAGTTGGGACCCATGGAATGGGTACCATGCAGTATGACTTCAAAGGGTCTACGTTTGCTCACCGAACCTCACCAATGTTATCAGCCCGAAGTGCCCAGCCTTATGTCTCACCCAGCTCTGGGTGTAGATGTGGTAAATCCAGGTTGTATCCCAAGCCCTGAATGAATGATTTAAGAATTGCTCTCTATTTCACTGTCATTGTGTTTTGTTTTTGAAATTTATTTTGATAATGGGATTTATCGGATTTTCACTGCTGCGTTTAGGCCGCTGTACACACGCTTGATTTCCTTATGGAGACATATAAATCCATGGGTTTTAAGATTCTTACTTGTCAGGTATCTTGCCAGGCGTTGAATATGGGGTGTTGAGTCCATTTCGTTGAGCAAGGAGTAGGGCTTGTCTATTATATATTTGGCTTATGGAACGGTATCTGTGCTAATTTCAATCTCTGGTTTTATGCAGCACCCCAACTCACCTTTCCCCATAAGCAAGCATAAGTTGGTTTTCTAAATTTGAGACCCTGTTCTGTTTTGTAATTCAGTTTATGTGTAGCCAAGTTTACATTCCGTGTATTACTGATATATTATGATGTTTCTTTTTCTGTGTGACTTATTTCTCGTAGAATCATCGTACCTGAATCCACTCATTATGCCGCTACGGGCCTGAAGACGTAGATTTCATTGCTGAGTGATATTCCATTGTACGTGCGTACCAGAACTTCTTTATCCATTTTTTCCTTTCTCGGATATTTAACTTGTACCGTAGACAAGGTTCTTGTAAACAGAGCCATCCCAAACTTTGGGGTGGCTGTGTGTTTGTGATTTTAATTTCCCTAAGCTATAGGACCATAAGTGGAAGTGACATAGGCTGTGTGGCTTTGTTTCCTACGTGTTTCAGGATACACCATACATTTCTCCAGAGTGGCTGTTGGCAATTTACATCCCGCCCATCAGCATAACAAGGCTCCCTGTTCTCCAAGACCTGTCCTGCCTTTCTGGATTTTACACTTTTTTCAGATGGCCCTTTTGACCGGGGGGCAGTGAGACTTCATTGTAGTGCAGATTTCCTTTACACGCTTGCTTGGTTGGCCAAAAAGGGCGTATGCGTTTTTTCCTGAATATATTCAGGAAAAAACGCATACGCCCTTTTTGGCCAAGTGCATCATTGTCGACATTCTGCCTCTTTTCCTATGCTTTAAGTGCAATTCCAGTCTACCCCCTGAAATCGTTTTCCTGAAATTCTGCCCCGCTTTCAAGTCCTCTTTGAAGACTTACTTCAGTACATTTTTGGACGATAGCTGTCATTCATAACTCTGCAGGTTTGTGAATTACAGTGCCCCTGAGCTCCTGTCTTCAACTCCTTTTCTTGTGAGCTGGCCACAAAACCGCAGGATTGCTTCAGGCCCTAATATGTTTCCGGCCGGGCACGCTGAGCCTTTGGTTAATTCCTCTTCCTGGTGGGAAATGATCGTTCCATTTGCCCGTGCAGACACCAACAGCTAGTCTCTCATTGGTTCTCCCTATGCCTGTTCATCTTGCGCAGAAATTGCAAACTGTGCCAAACAGGAGGTTAAAGGCACTGACTCTCCAAGTGGGGAGAGTGTTAGTAAAGCGTCTGGAATGGTGAACCCGAGTACCAGGGGACGAAAACTGAGATGCATTTGAAAACGTTTCCCAATCACACGGCAGACGGTAGTCTGGGTTTCCCATGCATGTTTTAGCTGAAGGAAGAATCCCTTAAACCTGGAGAGTTGGGACCCATGGAATGGGTGCCATGCAGTATGACTTCAAAGGGTCTGCGTTTGCTCACCGAACCTCACCAATGCTATCAGCCCGAAGTGCCCAGCCTTATGTCTCACCCAGCTCTGGGTGTAGATGTGGTAAATCCAGGTTGCATCCCAAGCCCTGAATGAATGATTTAAGAATTGCTCTCTATTTCACTGTCATTGTGTTTTGTTTTTGAAATTTATTTTGATAATGGGATTTATCGGATTTTCACTGCTGCGTTTAGGCCGCTGTACACACGCTTGATTTCCTTATGGAGACATATAAATCCATGGGTTTTAAGATTCTTACTTGTCAGGTATCTTGCCAGGCGTTGAATATGGGGTGTTGAGTCCATTTCGTTGAGCAAGGAGTAGGGCTTGTCTATTATATATTTGGCTTATGGAACGGTATCTGTGCTAATTTCAATCTCTGGTTTTATGCAGCACCCCAACTCACCTTTCCCCATAAGCAAGCATAAGTTGGTTTTCTAAATTTGAGACCCTGTTCTGTTTTGTAATTCAGTTTATGTGTAGCCAAGTTTACATTCCGTGTATTACTGATATATTATGATGTTTCTTTTTCTGTGTGACTTATTTCTCGTAGAATCATCGTACCTGAATCCACTCATTATGCCGCTACGGGCCTGAAGACGTAGATTTCATTGCTGAGTGATATTCCATTGTACGTGCGTACCAGAACTTCTTTATCCATTTTTTCCTTTCTCGGATATTTAACTTGTACCGTAGACAAGGTTCTTGTAAACAGAGCCATCCCAAACTTTGGGGTGGCTGTGTGTTTGTGATTTTAATTTCCCTAAGCTATAGGACCATAAGTGGAAGTGACATAGGCTGTGTGGCTTTGTTTCCTACGTGTTTCAGGATACACCATACATTTCTCCAGAGTGGCTGTTGGCAATTTACATCCCGCCCATCAGCATAACAAGGCTCCCTGTTCTCCAAGACCTGTCCTGCCTTTCTGGATTTTACACTTTTTTCAGATGGCCCTTTTGACCGGGGGGCAGTGAGACTTCATTGTAGTGCAGATTTCCTTTACACGCTTGCTTGGTTGGCCAAAAAGGGCGTATGCGTTTTTTCCTGAATATATTCAGGAAAAAACGCATACGCCCTTTTTGGCCAAGTGCATCATTGTCGACATTCTGCCTCTTTTCCTATGCTTTAAGTGCAATTCCAGTCTACCCCCTGAAATCGTTTTCCTGAAATTCTGCCCCGCTTTCAAGTCCTCTTTGAAGACTTACTTCAGTACACTTTTGGACGATAGCTGTCATTCATAACTCTGCAGGTTTGTGAATTACAGTGCCCCTGAGCTCCTGTCTTCAACTCCTTTTCTTGTGAGCGGGCCGCAAAACCGCAGGATTGCTTCAGGCCCTAATATGTTTCCGGCCGGGCACGCTGAGCCTTTGGTTAATTCCTCTTCCTGGTGGGAAATGATCGTTCCATTTGCCCGTGCAGACACCAACAGCTAGCCTCTCATTGGTTCTCCCTATGCCTGTTCATCTTGCGCAGAAATTGCAAACTGTGCCAAACAGGAGGTTAAAGGCACTGACTCTCCAAGTGTGGAGAGTGTTAGTAAAGCGTCTGGAATGGTGAACCCGAGTACCAGGGGACGAAAACTGAGATGCATTTGAAAACGTTTCCCAATCACACGGCGGACGATAGTCTGGGTTTCCCATGCATGTTTTAGCTGAAGGAAGAATCCCTTAAACCTGGAGAGTTGGGACCCATGGAATGGGTACCATGCAGTATGACTTCAAAGGGTCTGCGTTTGCTCACCGAACCTCACCAATGTTATCAGCCCGAAGTGCCCAGCCTTATGTCTCACCCAGCTCTGGGTGTAGATGTGGTAAATCCAGGTTGCATCCCAAGCCCTGAATGAATGATTTAAGAATTGCTCTCTATTTCACTGTCATTGTGTTTTGTTTTTGAAATTTATTTTGATAATGGGATTTATCGGATTTTCACTGCTGCGTTTAGGCCGCTGTACACACGCTTGATTTCCTTATGGAGACATATAAATCCATGGGTTTTAAGATTCTTACTTGTCAGGTATCTTGCCAGGCGTTGAATATGGGGTGTTGAGTCCATTTCGTTGAGCAAGGAGTAGGGCTTGTCTATTATATATTTGGCTTATGGAACGGTATCTGTGCTAATTTCAATCTCTGGTTTTATGCAGCACCCCAACTCACCTTTCCCCATAAGCAAGCATAAGTTGGTTTTCTAAATTTGAGACCCTGTTCTGTTTTGTAATTCAGTTTATGTGTAGCCAAGTTTACATTCCGTGTATTACTGATATATTATGATGTTTCTTTTTCTGTGTGACTTATTTCTCGTAGAATCATCGTACCTGAATCCACTCATTATGCCGCTACGGGCCTGAAGACGTAGATTTCATTGCTGAGTGATATTCCATTGTACGTGCGTACCAGAACTTCTTTATCCATTTTTTCCTTTCTCGGATATTTAACTTGTACCGTAGACAAGGTTCTTGTAAACAGAGCCATCCCAAACTTTGGGGTGGCTGTGTGTTTGTGATTTTAATTTCCCTAAGCTATAGGACCATAAGTGGAAGTGACATAGGCTGTGTGGCTTTGTTTCCTACGTGTTTCAGGATACACCATACATTTCTCCAGAGTGGCTGTTGGCAATTTACATCCCGCCCATCAGCATAACAAGGCTCCCTGTTCTCCAAGACCTGTCCTGCCTTTCTGGATTTTACACTTTTTTCAGATGGCCCTTTTGACCGGGGGGCAGTGAGACTTCATTGTAGTGCAGATTTCCTTTACACGCTTGCTTGGTTGGCCAAAAAGGGCGTATGCGTTTTTTCCTGAATATATTCAGGAAAAAACGCATACGCCCTTTTTGGCCAAGTGCATCATTGTCGACATTCTGCCTCTTTTCCTATGCTTTAAGTGCAATTCCAGTCTACCCCCTGAAATCGTTTTCCTGAAATTCTGCCCCGCTTTCAAGTCCTCTTTGAAGACTTACTTCAGTACATTTTTGGACGATAGCTGTCATTCATAACTCTGCAGGTTTGTGAATTACAGTGCCCCTGAGCTCCTGTCTTCAACTCCTTTTCTTGTGAGCTGGCCGCAAAACCGCAGGATTGCTTCAGGCCCTAATATGTTTCCGGCCGGGCACGCTGAGCCTTTGGTTAATTCCTCTTCCTGGTGGGAAATGATCGTTCCATTTGCCCGTGCAGACACCAACAGCTAGCCTCTCATTGGTTCTCCCTATGCCTGTTCATCTTGCGCAGAAATTGCAAACTGTGCCAAACAGGAGGTTAAAGGCACTGACTCTCCAAGTGGGGAGAGTGTTAGTAAAGCGTCTGGAATGGTGAACCCGAGTACCAGGGGACGAAAACTGAGATGCATTTGAAAACGTTTCCCAATCACACGGCGGACGATAGTCTGGGTTTCCCATGCATGTTTTAGCTGAAGGAAGAATCCCTTAAACCTGGAGAGTTGGGACCCATGGAATGGGTACCATGCAGTATGACTTCAAAGGGTCTGCGTTTGCTCACCGAACCTCACCAATGCTATCAGCCCGAAGTGCCCAGCCTTATGTCTCACCCAGCTCTGGGTGTAGATGTGGTAAATCCAGGTTGCATCCCAAGCCCTGAATGAATGATTTAAGAATTGCTCTCTATTTCACTGTCATTGTGTTTTGTTTTTGAAATTTATTTTGATAATGGGATTTATCGGATTTTCACTGCTGCGTTTAGGCCGCTGTACACACGCTTGATTTCCTTATGGAGACATATAAATCCATGGGTTTTAAGATTCTTACTTGTCAGGTATCTTGCCAGGCGTTGAATATGGGGTGTTGAGTCCATTTCGTTGAGCAAGGAGTAGGGCTTGTCTATTATATATTTGGCTTATGGAACGGTATCTGTGCTAATTTCAATCTCTGGTTTTATGCAGCACCCCAACTCACCTTTCCCCATAAGCAAGCATAAGTTGGTTTTCTAAATTTGAGACCCTGTTCTGTTTTGTAATTCAGTTTATGTGTAGCCAAGTTTACATTCCGTGTATTACTGATATATTATGATGTTTCTTTTTCTGTGTGACTTATTTCTCGTAGAATCATCGTACCTGAATCCACTCATTATGCCGCTACGGGCCTGAAGACGTAGATTTCATTGCTGAGTGATATTCCATTGTACGTGCGTACCAGAACTTCTTTATCCATTTTTTCCTTTCTCGGATATTTAACTTGTACCGTAGACAAGGTTCTTGTAAACAGAGCCATCCCAAACTTTGGGGTGGCTGTGTGTTTGTGATTTTAATTTCCCTAAGCTATAGGACCATAAGTGGAAGTGACATAGGCTGTGTGGCTTTGTTTCCTACGTGTTTCAGGATACACCATACATTTCTCCAGAGTGGCTGTTGGCAATTTACATCCCGCCCATCAGCATAACAAGGCTCCCTGTTCTCCAAGACCTGTCCTGCCTTTCTGGATTTTACACTTTTTTCAGATGGCCCTTTTGACCGGGGGGCAGTGAGACTTCATTGTAGTGCAGATTTCCTTTACACGCTTGCTTGGTTGGCCAAAAAGGGCGTATGCGTTTTTTCCTGAATATATTCAGGAAAAAACGCATACGCCCTTTTTGGCCAAGTGCATCATTGTCGACATTCTGCCTCTTTTCCTATGCTTTAAGTGCAATTCCAGTCTACCCCCTGAAATCGTTTTCCTGAAATTCTGCCCCGCTTTCAAGTCCTCTTTGAAGACTTACTTCAGTACATTTTTGGACGATAGCTGTCATTCATAACTCTGCAGGTTTGTGAATTACAGTGCCCCTGAGCTCCTGTCTTCAACTCCTTTTCTTGTGAGCTGGCCGCAAAGCCGCAGGACTGCTTCAGGCCCTAATATGTTTCCGGCCGGGCACGCTGAGCCTTTGGTTAATTCCTCTTCCTGGTGGGAAATGATCGTTCCATTTGCCCGTGCAGACACCAACAGCTAGCCTCTCATTGGTTCTCCCTATGCCTGTTCATCTTGCGCAGAAATTGCAAACTGTGCCAAACAGGAGGTTAAAGGCACTGACTCTCCAAGTGGGGAGAGTGTTAGTAAAGCGTCTGGAATGGTGAACCCGAGTACCAGGGGACGAAAACTGAGATGCATTTGAAAACGTTTCCCAATCACACGGCGGACGATAGTCTGGGTTTCCCATGCATGTTTTAGCTGAAGGAAGAATCCCTTAAACCTGGAGAGTTGGGACCCATGGAATGGGTACCATGCAGTATGACTTCAAAGGGTCTGCGTTTGCTCACCGAACCTCACCAATGCTATCAGCCCGAAGTGCCCAGCCTTATGTCTCACCCAGCTCTGGGTGTAGATGTGGTAAATCCAGGTTGCATCCCAAGCCCTGAATGAATGATTTAAGAATTGCTCTCTATTTCACTGTCATTGTGTTTTGTTTTTGAAATTTATTTTGATAATGGGATTTATCGGATTTTCACTGCTGCGTTTAGGCCGCTGTACACACGCTTGATTTCCTTATGGAGACATATAAATCCATGGGTTTTAAGATTCTTACTTGTCAGGTATCTTGCCAGGCGTTGAATATGGGGTGTTGAGTCCATTTCGTTGAGCAAGGAGTAGGGCTTGTCTATTATATATTTGGCTTATGGAACGGTATCTGTGCTAATTTCAATCTCTGGTTTTATGCAGCACCCCAACTCACCTTTCCCCATAAGCAAGCATAAGTTGGTTTTCTAAATTTGAGACCCTGTTCTGTTTTGTAATTCAGTTTATGTGTAGCCAAGTTTACATTCCGTGTATTACTGATATATTATGATGTTTCTTTTTCTGTGTGACTTATTTCTCGTAGAATCATCGTTCCTGAATCCACTCATTATGCCGCTACGGGCCTGAAGACGTAGATTTCATTGCTGAGTGATATTCCATTGTACGTGCGTACCAGAACTTCTTTATCCATTTTTTCCTTTCTCGGATATTTAACTTGTACCGTAGACAAGGTTCTTGTAAACAGAGCCATTCCAAACTTTGGGGTGGCTGTGTGTTTGTGATTTTAATTTCCCTAAGCTATAGGACCATAAGTGGAAGTGACATAGGCTGTGTGGCTTTGTTTCCTACGTGTTTCAGGATACACCATACATTTCTCCAGAGTGGCTGTTGGCAATTTACATCCCGCCCATCAGCATAACAAGGCTCCCTGTTCTCCAAGACCTGTCCTGCCTTTCTGGATTTTACACTTTTTTCAGATGGCCCTTTTGACCGGGGGGCAGTGAGACTTCATTGTAGTGCAGATTTCCTTTACACGCTTGCTTGGTTGGCCAAAAAGGGCGTATGCGTTTTTTCCTGAATATATTCAGGAAAAAACGCATACGCCCTTTTTGGCCAAGTGCATCATTGTCGACATTCTGCCTCTTTTCCTATGCTTTAAGTGCAATTCCAGTCTACCCCCTGAAATCGTTTTCCTGAAATTCTGCCCCGCTTTCAAGTCCTCTTTGAAGACTTACTTCAGTACACTTTTGGACGATAGCTGTCATTCATAACTCTGCAGGTTTGTGAATTACAGTGCCCCTGAGCTCCTGTCTTCAACTCCTTTTCTTGTGAGCGGGCCGCAAAACCGCAGGATTGCTTCAGGCCCTAATATGTTTCCGGCCGGGCACGCTGAGCCTTTGGTTAATTCCTCTTCCTGGTGGGAAATGATCGTTCCATTTGCCCGTGCAGACACCAACAGCTAGCCTCTCATTGGTTCTCCCTATGCCTGTTCATCTTGCGCAGAAATTGCAAACTGTGCCAAACAGGAGGTTAAAGGCACTGACTCTCCAAGTGGGGAGAGTGTTAGTAAAGCGTCTGGAATGGTGAACCTGAGTACCAGGGGACGAAAACTGAGATGCATTTGAAAACGTTTCCCAATCACATGGCGGACGATAGTCTGGGTTTCCCATGCATGTTTTAGCTGAAGGAAGAATCCCTTAAACCTGGAGAGTTGGGACCCATGGAATGGGTACCATGCAGTATGACTTCAAAGGGTCTGCGTTTGCTCACCGAACCTCACCAATGTTATCAGCCCGAAGTGCCCAGCCTTATGTCTCACCCAGCTCTGGGTGTAGATGTGGTAAATCCAGGTTGCATCCCAAGCCCTGAATGAATGATTTAAGAATTGCTCTCTATTTCACTGTCATTGTGTTTTGTTTTTGAAATTTATTTTGATAATGGGATTTATCGGATTTTCACTGCTGCGTTTAGGCCGCTGTACACACGCTTGATTTCCTTATGGAGACATATAAATCCATGGGTTTTAAGATTCTTACTTGTCAGGTATCTTGCCAGGCGTTGAATATGGGGTGTTGAGTCCATTTCGTTGAGCAAGGAGTAGGGCTTGTCTATTATATATTTGGCTTATGGAACGGTATCTGTGCTAATTTCAATCTCTGGTTTTATGCAGCACCCCAACTCACCTTTCCCCATAAGCAAGCATAAGTTGGTTTTCTAAATTTGAGACCCTGTTCTGTTTTGTAATTCAGTTTATGTGTAGCCAAGTTTACATTCCGTGTATTACTGATATATTATGATGTTTCTTTTTCTGTGTGACTTATTTCTCGTAGAATCATCGTACCTGAATCCACTCATTATGCCGCTACGGGCCTGAAGACGTAGATTTCATTGCTGAGTGATATTCCATTGTACGTGCGTACCAGA
The DNA here is from genome assembly GCF_059928025.1 of Delphinapterus leucas. Taxonomy (NCBI): domain Eukaryota; kingdom Metazoa; phylum Chordata; class Mammalia; order Artiodactyla; family Monodontidae; genus Delphinapterus; species Delphinapterus leucas. The sequence goes on along the minus strand of NW_028322240.1, from coordinate 12,695,666 downwards.
ACTTCTTTATCCATTTTTTCCTTTCTCGGATATTTAACTTGTACCGTAGACAAGGTTCTTGTAAACAGAGCCATCCCAAACTTTGGGGTGGCTGTGTGTTTGTGATTTTAATTTCCCTAAGCTATAGGACCATAAGTGGAAGTGACATAGGCTGTGTGGCTTTGTTTCCTACGTGTTTCAGGATACACCATACATTTCTCCAGAGTGGCTGTTGGCAATTTACATCCCGCCCATCAGCATAACAAGGCTCCCTGTTCTCCAAGACCTGTCCTGCCTTTCTGGATTTTACACTTTTTTCAGATGGCCCTTTTGACCGGGGGGCAGTGAGACTTCATTGTAGTGCAGATTTCCTTTACACGCTTGCTTGGTTGGCCAAAAAGGGCGTATGCGTTTTTTCCTGAATATATTCAGGAAAAAACGCATACGCCCTTTTTGGCCAAGTGCATCATTGTCGACATTCTGCCTCTTTTCCTATGCTTTAAGTGCAATTCCAGTCTACCCCCTGAAATCGTTTTCCTGAAATTCTGCCCCGCTTTCAAGTCCTCTTTGAAGACTTACTTCAGTACATTTTTGGACGATAGCTGTCATTCATAACTCTGCAGGTTTGTGAATTACAGTGCCCCTGAGCTCCTGTCTTCAACTCCTTTTCTTGTGAGCGGGCCGCAAAACCGCAGGATTGCTTCAGGCCCTAATATGTTTCCGGCCGGGCACGCTGAGCCTTTGGTTAATTCCTCTTCCTGGTGGGAAATGATCGTTCCATTTGCCCGTGCAGACACCAACAGCTAGCCTCTCATTGGTTCTCCCTATGCCTGTTCATCTTGCGCAGAAATTGCAAACTGTGCCAAACAGGAGGTTAAAGGCACTGACTCTCCAAGTGGGGAGAGTGTTAGTAAAGCGTCTGGAATGGTGAACCCGAGTACCAGGGGACGAAAACTGAGATGCATTTGAAAACGTTTCCCAATCACACGGCGGACGATAGTCTGGGTTTCCCATGCATGTTTTAGCTGAAGGAAGAATCCCTTAAACCTGGAGAGTTGGGACCCATGGAATGGGTACCATGCAGTATGACTTCAAAGGGTCTGCGTTTGCTCACCGAACCTCACCAATGTTATCAGCCCGAAGTGCCCAGCCTTATGTCTCACCCAGCTCTGGGTGTAGATGTGGTAAATCCAGGTTGCATCCCAAGCCCTGAATGAATGATTTAAGAATTGCTCTCTATTTCACTGTCATTGTGTTTTGTTTTTGAAATTTATTTTGATAATGGGATTTATCGGATTTTCACTGCTGCGTTTAGGCCGCTGTACACACGCTTGATTTCCTTATGGAGACATATAAATCCATGGGTTTTAAGATTCTTACTTGTCAGGTATCTTGCCAGGCGTTGAATATGGGGTGTTGAGTCCATTTCGTTGAGCAAGGAGTAGGGCTTGTCTATTATATATTTGGCTTATGGAACGGTATCTGTGCTAATTTCAATCTCTGGTTTTATGCAGCACCCCAACTCACCTTTCCCCATAAGCAAGCATAAGTTGGTTTTCTAAATTTGAGACCCTGTTCTGTTTTGTAATTCAGTTTATGTGTAGCCAAGTTTACATTCCGTGTATTACTGATATATTATGATGTTTCTTTTTCTGTGTGACTTATTTCTCGTAGAATCATCGTACCTGAATCCACTCATTATGCCGCTACGGGCCTGAAGACGTAGATTTCATTGCTGAGTGATATTCCATTGTACGTGCGTACCAGAACTTCTTTATCCATTTTTTCCTTTCTCGGATATTTAACTTGTACCGTAGACAAGGTTCTTGTAAACAGAGCCATCCCAAACTTTGGGGTGGCTGTGTGTTTGTGATTTTAATTTCCCTAAGCTATAGGACCATAAGTGGAAGTGACATAGGCTGTGTGGCTTTGTTTCCTACGTGTTTCAGGATACACCATACATTTCTCCAGAGTGGCTGTTGGCAATTTACATCCCGCCCATCAGCATAACAAGGCTCCCTGTTCTCCAAGACCTGTCCTGCCTTTCTGGATTTTACACTTTTCTCAGATGGCCCTTTTGACCGGGGGGCAGTGAGACTTCATTGTAGTGCAGATTTCCTTTACACGCTTGCTTGGTTGGCCAAAAAGGGCGTATGCGTTTTTTCCTGAATATATTCAGGAAAAAACGCATACGCCCTTTTTGGCCAAGTGCATCATTGTCGACATTCTGCCTCTTTTCCTATGCTTTAAGTGCAATTCCAGTCTACCCCCTGAAATCGTTTTCCTGAAATTCTGCCCCGCTTTCAAGTCCTCTTTGAAGACTTACTTCAGTACATTTTTGGACGATAGCTGTCATTCATAACTCTGCAGGTTTGTGAATTACAGTGCCCCTGAGCTCCTGTCTTCAACTCCTTTTCTTGTGAGCTGGCCGCAAAACCGCAGGATTGCTTCAGGCCCTAATATGTTTCCGGCCGGGCACGCTGAGCCTTTGGTTAATTCCTCTTCCTGGTGGGAAATGATCGTTCCATTTGCCCGTGCAGACACCAACAGCTAGCCTCTCATTGGTTCTCCCTATGCCTGTTCATCTTGCGCAGAAATTGCAAACTGTGCCAAACAGGAGGTTAAAGGCACTGACTCTCCAAGTGGGGAGAGTGTTAGTAAAGCGTCTGGAATGGTGAACCCGAGTACCAGGGGACGAAAACTGAGATGCATTTGAAAACGTTTCCCAATCACACGGCGGACGATAGTCTGGGTTTCCCATGCATGTTTTAGCTGAAGGAAGAATCCCTTAAACCTGGAGAGTTGGGACCCATGGAATGGGTACCATGCAGTATGACTTCAAAGGGTCTGCGTTTGCTCACCGAACCTCACCAATGTTATCAGCCCGAAGTGCCCAGCCTTATGTCTCACCCAGCTCTGGGTGTAGATGTGGTAAATCCAGGTTGCATCCCAAGCCCTGAATGAATGATTTAAGAATTGCTCTCTATTTCACTGTCATTGTGTTTTGTTTTTGAAATTTATTTTGATAATGGGATTTATCGGATTTTCACTGCTGCGTTTAGGCCGCTGTACACACGCTTGATTTCCTTATGGAGACATATAAATCCATGGGTTTTAAGATTCTTACTTGTCAGGTATCTTGCCAGGCGTTGAATATGGGGTGTTGAGTCCATTTCGTTGAGCAAGGAGTAGGGCTTGTCTATTATATATTTGGCTTATGGAACGGTATCTGTGCTAATTTCAATCTCTGGTTTTATGCAGCACCCCAACTCACCTTTCCCCATAAGCAAGCATAAGTTGGTTTTCTAAATTTGAGACCCTGTTCTGTTTTGTAATTCAGTTCATGGGTAGCCAAGTTTACATTCCGTGTATTAGTGATATCTTATGATGTTTCTTTTTCTGTGTGACTTATTTCTCATAGAATCATCGTACCTGAATCCACTCATTATGCCGCTACGGGCCTGAAGACGTAGATTTCATTGCTGAGTGATATTCCATTGTACGTGCGTACCACAACTTCTTTATCAATTTTTTACTTTCTGGGATATTTTACTTGTACCGTAGACGAGGTTCTTGTAAACAGAGCCGTCCCAAACTCTGGGGTGGCTGTGTGTTTTTGATTTTAATTTCCCTAAGCTATAGGACCATAAGTGGAAGTGCCATAGGCTGTGTTGCTTTGTTTCCTACGTGTTTCTGGAAACACCATACACTTCTCCAGAGTGGTTGTTGGCAATTTACATCCCGCCCATCAGCATGACAAGGCTCCCTGTTCTCCATGACCTGTCCTGCCTTTCTGGATTTTACCCTTTTTTCAGATGGCCCTTTTAACCGGGGGGGCAGTGAGACTTCATTGTAGTGCAGATTTCCATTACACGCTTGCTTGGTTTGCCAAAAACGGCGTATGCGTTTTTTCCTGAATATATTCAGGAAAAAACGCATACGCCCTTTTTGGCCAAGTGCATCGTTGTCGACATTCTGCCTCTTTTCCTATGCTTTTAGTACAATTCCAGTCTACCCCCTGAAATCGTTTTCCTGAAATTCTGACCCGCTTTCAAGTCCTCTTCGAAGACTTACTTCAATACATTTTTGGACGATAACTGTCATTCATAACTCTGCAGGTTTGTGAATTACAGTGCCCCTGAGCTCATGTCTTCAACTCGCTTTCTTGTGAGCTGGCCGCAAAACCGCAGGATTGCTTCAGGCCATAATCTCTTTCCGGCAGGGCATGCTGAGCCTTTGGTTAATTCCTCTTCCTGGTGGGAAATGATCGTTCCATTTGCCCGTGCAGACACCAACAGCTAGCCTCTCATTGGTTCTCCCTATGCCTGTTCATCTTGTGCAGAAATTGCAAACTGTGCCAAACAGGAGGTTAAAGGCACTGACTCTCCAAGTGGGGAGAGTGTTAGTAAAGCGTCTGGAATGGTGAACCCGAGTACCAGGGGACGAAAACTGAGATGCATTTGAAAACGTTTCCCAACCACACGGCGGACGATAGTCTGGGTTTCCCATGCATGTTTTAGCTGAAGGAAGAATCCCTTAAACCTGGAGAGTTGGGACCCATGGAATGGGTACCATGCAGTATGACTTCAAAGGGTCTGCGTTTGCTCACCGAACCTCACCAATGTTATCAGCCCGAAGTGCCCAGCCTTATGTCTCACCCAGCTCTGGGTGTAGATGTGGTAAATCCAGGTTGCATCCCAAGCCCTGAATGAATGATTTAAGAATTGCTCTCTATTTCACTGTCATTGTGTTTTGTTTTTGAAATTTATTTTGTTAATGGGATTTATCGGATTTTCACTGCTGCGTTTAGGCCGCTGTACACACGCTTGATTTCCTTATGGAGACATATAAATCCATGGGTTTTAAGATTCTTACTTGTCAGGTATCTTGCCAGGCGTTGAATATGGGGTGTTGAGTCCATTTCGTTGAGCAAGGAGTAGGGCTTGTCTATTATATATTTGGCTTATGGAACGGTATCTGTGCTAATTTCAATCTCTGGTTTTATGCAGCACCCCAACTCACCTTTCCCCATAAGCAAGCATAAGTTGATTTCTAAATTTGAGACCCTGTTCTGTTTTGTAATTCAGTTCATGGGTAGCCAAGTTTACATTCCGTGTATTAGTGATATCTTATGATGTTTCTTTTTCTGTGTGACTTATTTCTCGTAGAATCGTCATACCTGAATCCACTCATTATGCCGCTACGGGCCTGAAGACGTAGATTTCATTGCTGAGTGATATTCCATTGTACGTGCGTACCACAACTTCTTTATCCATTTTTTACTTTCTGGGATATTTTACTTGTACCGTAGACGAGGTTCTTGTAAACAGAGCCGTTCCAAACACTGGGGTGGCTGTGTGTTTTTGATTTTAATTTCCCTAAGCTATAGGACCATAAGTGGAAGTGCCATAGGCTGTGTTGCTTTGTTTCGTACGTGTTTCTGGAAACACCATACACTTCTCCAGAGTGGTTGTTGGCAATTTACATCCCGCCCATCAGCATGACAAGGCTCCCTGTTCTCCATGACCTGTCTTGCCTTTCTGGATTTTACACTTTTTTCAGATGGCCCTTTTGACCGGGGGGGCAGTGAGACTTCATTGTAGTGCAGATTTCCTTTACACGCTTGCTTGGTTGGCCAAAAAGGGCGTATGCGTTTTTTCCTGAATATATTCAGGAAAAAAACGCATACGCCATTTTTGGCCAAGTGCATCGTTGTCGACATTCTGCCTCTTTTCCTATGCTTCTAGTACAATTCCAGTCTACCCCCTGAAATCGTTTTCCTGAAATTCTGCCCCGCTTTCAAGTCTTCTTCGAAGACTTACTTCAATACATTTTTGGACGATATCTGTCATTCATAACTCTGCAGGTTTGTGAATTACAGTGCCCCTGAGCTCATGTCTTCAACTCGCTTTCTTGTGAGCTGGCCCCAAAACCGCAGGATTGCTTCAGGCCATAATCTCTTTCCGGTAGGGCATGCTGAGCCTTTGTTTAATTCCTCTTCCTGGTCGGAAATGAGCGTTCCTTTTGCCCGTGCAGGCACCTAAAGCTAGTCTCTCATTGGTTCTCCCTATTCCTGTACATCTTGCGCAGAAATTGCAAACTGTGCCAAACAGGAGGTTAATGGCACTGACTCTCCAAGTGGGGAGAGTGTTAGTAAAGCGTCTGGAATGGTGAACCCGAGTACCAGGGGACGAAAACTGAGATGCATTTGAAAACGTTTCCCGGTCACACAGTGCACTGTACTGTGGGTTTCCCATGCATGTTTTAGCTGAAGGAAGAATCCCTTAAACCTGGAGAGTTGGGACCCATGGAATGGGTACCATGCAGTATGACTTCAAAGGGTCTGCGTTTGCTCACCGAACCTCACCAATGCTATCAGCCCGAAGTGTCCAGCCTTATGTCTCACCCAGCTCTGGGTGTAGATGTGGTAAATCCAGGTTGCATCACAAGCCCTGAATGAATCATTTAAGAATTGCTCTCTATTTCACTGTCATTGTGTTTTGTTTTTGAAATTTATTTTGATAATGGGATTTATCGGATTTTCACTGCTGCGTTTAGGCCCCTGTACACACGCTTGATTTCCTTATGGAGACATATAAATCCATGGGTTTTAAGATTCTTACTTGTCAGGTATCTTGCCAGGCGTTGAATATGGGGTGTTGAGTCCATTTCGTTGAGCAAGGAGTAGGTCTTGTCTATTATACATTTGGCTTATGGAACGGTATCTGTGCTAATTTCAATCTCTGGTTTTATGCAGCACCCCAACTCACCTTTCCCCATAAGCAAGCATAAGTTGGTTTTCTAAATTTGAGACCCTGTTCTGTTTTGTAATTCAGTTCATGTGTAGCCAAGATTACATTCCGTGTATTACTGATATATTATGATGTTTCTTTTTCTGTGTGACTTATTTCTCGTAGAATCATCGTACCTGAATCCACTCATTATGCCGCTACGGGCCTGAAGACGTAGATTTCATTGCTGAGTGATATTCCATTGTACGTGCGTACCAGAACTTCTTTATCCATTTTTTCCTTTCTCGGATATTTAACTTGTACCGTAGACAAGGTTCTTGTAAACAGAGCCATCCCAAACTTTGGGGTGGCTGTGTGTTTGTGATTTTAATTTCCCTAAGCTATAGGACCATAAGTGGAAGTGACATAGGCTGTGTTGCTTTGTTTCCTACGTGTTTCAGGATACACCATACATTTCTCCAGAGTGGCTGTTGGCAATTTACATCCCGCCCATCAGCATAACAAGGCTCCCTGTTCTCCAAGACCTGTCCTGCCTTTCTGGATTTTACACTTTTTTCAGATGGCCCTTTTGACCGGGGGGCAGTGAGACTTCATTGTAGTGCAGATTTCCTTTACACGCCTGCTTGGTTGGCCAAAAAGGGCGTATGCGTTTTTTCCTGAATATATTCAGGAAAAAACGCATACGCCCTTTTTGGCCAAGTGCATCATTGTCGACATTCTGCCTCTTTTCCTATGCTTTAAATGCAATTCCAGTCTACCCCCTGAAATCGTGTTCCTGAAATTCTGCCCCGCTTTCAAGTCCTCTTCGAAGACTTACTTCAATACATTTTTGGACGATAGCTGTCATTCATAACTCTGCATGTTTCTGAATTACAGTGCCCCTGAGCTCCTTTCTTCAACTCGCTTTCTTGTGAGCTGGCCGCAAAACCACAGGATTGCTTCACGCCATAATCTCTTTCTGGCAGGGCACGCTGAGCCTTTGGTTAATTCCTCTTCCTGGTGGGAAATGAGCGTTCCATTTGCCCGTGCAGACACCTACAGCTAGTCTCTCTTTGGTTCTCCCTATTCCTGTTCATCTTGCGCAGAAATTGCAAACTGTGCCAAACAGGAGTTTAAAGGCACTGACTCTCCAAGTGGGGAGAGTGTTAGTAAAGCGTCTGGAATGGTGAACCCGAGTACCAGGGGCGAAAACTGAGATGCATTTGAAAACGTTTCCCAATCACACGGTGGTCCATACTCTGGGTTTCCCATGCATGTTTTAGCTGAAGGAAGAATCCCTTAAACCTGGAGAGTTGGGACCCATATAATGGGTACCATGCAGTATGGCTTCAAAGGGTCTGCGTTGCTCACCGAACCTCACCAATGCTATCAGCCCGAAGTGTCCGACCTTATGTCTCACCCAGCTCTGGGTGTAGATGTGGTAAATCCAGGTTCCATCACAAGCCCTGAATGAATTATTTAAGAATTTTTCTCTATTTCACTGTCATTGTGTTTTGTTTTTGAAATTTATTTTGATAATGGGATTTATCGGATTTCCATTGCTGCGTTTAGGCCACTGTACACACTCTTGATTTCCTTATGGAGAGATATAAATCCATGGGTTTTAAGATTCTTACTTGTCAGGTATCTTCCCAGGCGTTGAATATGGGGTGTTGAGTCCATTTCGTTGAGCAAGGAGTAGGTCTTGTCTATTATATATTTGGCTTATGGAACGGTATCTGTGCTAATTTCAATCTCTGGTGTTATGCAGCACCCCAACTCACCTTTCCCCATAAGCAAGCATAAGATGGTTTTCTAAACTTGAGACCCTGTTCTGTTTTGTAATTCAGTACATGTATAGCCAAGATTACATTCTGTGTATTAGGGATATCTTATGATGCTTCTTTTTCTGTGTGACTTATTTCTCGTAGAATCATCATACCTGAATCCACTCATTATGCCTCTACGGGCCTGATGACGTAGATTTCATTGCTGAGTGATATTCCACTGTACGTGCGTACCACAACTTCTTTATGCATTTTTTGCTTTCTTGGATATTTAACTTGTACTGTAGACGAGGTTCTTGTAAACAGAGCCGTCCCAAACGTTGGGGTGGCTGTGTGTTTTTGATTTTAATTTCCCTAAGCTATAGGACCATAAGTGGAAGTGCCATAGGCTGTGTTGCTTTGTTTCCTACGTGTTTCAGGAAACACCATACACTTCTCCAGAGTGGCTGTTGGCAATTTACATCCCGCCCATAAGCATAACAAGGCTCCCTTTTCTCCATGACCTTTCCTGCCTTTCAGGATTTTACACTTTTTTCATATGGCCCTTTTGACCACAGGGCAGTGAGACTACATTGTAGTGCCGATTTCATTTACACGCTTGCTTAGTTGGTCAAAAAGTGCGTTTGCGTTTTTTCCTGAATGTATTCAGGAAAAAACACATACGCCCTTTTTGGCCAAGTGCATCATTGTCGACATTCTGCCTATTTTCCTATGCTTTAAGTGCAATTCCAGTCTACCCCCTGAAATCGTGTTCCTGAAATTCTGCCCCGCTTTCCAGTCCTCTTCAAAGACTTACTTCAATACATTTTTGGACGATAGCTGTCATTCATAACTCTGCAGGTTTCTGAATTACACTGCCCCTGAGCTCCTTTCTTCAACTCGCTTTCTTGTGAGCTGGCCGCAAAACCGCAGGATTGCTTCACGCCATAATCTCTTTCTGGCAGGGCACGCTGAGCCTTTGGTTAATTCCTCTTCCTGGTGGGAAATGATCGTTCCATTTGCCCGTGCAGACACCAACAGCTAGTCTCTCATTGGTTCTCCCTATGCCTGTTCATCTTGCGCAGAAATTGCAAACTGTGCCAAACAGGAGGTTAAAGGCACTGACTCTCCAAGTGGGGAGAGTGTTAGTAAAGCCTCTGGAATGGTGAACCCGAGTACCAGGGGACGAAAACTGAGATGCATTTGAAAACGTTTCCCAATCACACGGCGGACGATAGTCTGGGTTTCCCATGCATGTTTTAGCTGAAGGAAGAATCCCTTAAACCTGGAGAGTTGGGACCCATAGAATGGGTACCATGCAGTATTATTTCAAATGGTCTGCGTTGCTCACCGAACCTCACCAATGCTATCAGCCCGAAGTGTCTGGCCTTATGTCTCACGCAGCTCTGTGTGTAGATGTGGTAAATCCAGGTTGCATCACAAGCCCTGAATGAATTATTTAAGAATTGATCTCTATGTCACTTTCATTGTGTTTTTTTTTAAATTTATTTTGATAATGGGATTTATCGGATTTTCACTGCTGCGTTTAGGCCGCTGTACACACGCTTGATTTCCTTATGGAGACATATAAATCCATGGGTTTTAAGATTCTTACTTGTCAGGTATCTTCCCAGGCGTTGAATATGGGGTTTTGAGTCCATTTCGTTGAGCAAGGAATAGGTCTTGTCTTTTATATATTTGGATAATGGAACGGTATCTGTGCTAATTTCAATCTCTGGTTTTATGCAGCACCCCAACTCAACTTTCCCCATAAGCAAGCATAAGTTGGTTTTCTAAATTTGAGACCCTGTTCTATTTTGTAATTCAGTTCATGTGTAGCCAAGTTTACATTCCGTGTATTAGTGATATCTTATGATGTTTCTTTTTCTGTGTGACTTATTTTTCGTTGAATCATCGTACCTGAATCCACTCATTATGCCGCTATGGGCCTGATGACGTAGATTTCATTGCTGAGTGATATTCCACTGTATGTGCGTACCACAACTTCTTTATCCATTTTTTGCTTTCTCGGATATTTAACTTGTACCGTAGACGAGGTTCTTGTAAACAGAGCCGTCCCAAACATTGGGGTGGCTGTGTGATTTTGATTTTAATTTCCCTAAGCTATAGGACCATAAGTGGAAGTGCCATAGGCTGTAATGCTTTGGCCCTACGTGTTTCAGGAAACACCATACACTTCTCCAGAGTGGCTGTTCGCAATTTACATCCCACCCATCAGCATAACAAGGCTCCCTGTTCTCCATGACCTGTCCTGCCTTTCTGGATTTTACACTTTTTTCAGATGGCCCTTTTGACCGGGGGACAGTGAGACTTCATTGTAGTGTAGATTTCCTTTACACGCTTGCTTGGTTGGCCAAAAAGTGCGTATGCTTTTTTTCCTGAACATATTGAGGAAAAAACGCATACGCACTTTTTGGCCAAGTGCATCATTGTCGACATTCTGCCTCTTTTCCTATGCTTTAAGTGCAATTCCAGTCTACCCCCTGAAATCGTTTTCCTGAAATTCTGCCCCGCTTTCAAGTCCTCTTCGAAGACTTACTTCTATACATTTTTGGACGATAGGTGTCATTCATAACTCTGCAGGTTTGTGAATTACACTGCCCCTGAGCTCCTTTCTTCAACTCGCTTTCTTGTGAGCTGGCCGCAAAACCGCAGGATTGCTTCAGGCCCTAATCTGTTTCCAGCTGGGCACGCTGAGCCTTTGGTTAATTCCTCTTCCTCGTAGGAAATGAGTGTTTCATTTGCCCGTGCAGACACCTACATTTATCCTCTAATTGGTTCTCCCTATTCCTGTTCATCTTGCGCAGAAATTGCAAACTCTGCCAAACAGGAGGTTAAAGGCACTGACTCTCCAAGTGGGGAGAGTGTTAGTAATGCGTCTGGAATGGTGAACTCGTGTACAAGGGTTCGAAAACTGAGATGCATTTGAAAACTTTTCCCAATCACATGGTGGACCATACTCTGGGTTTCCCATTCATGTTTTAGCTGAAGGAAGAATCCCTTAAACCTGGAGAGTTCGGACCCATAGATTGGGTACCATGCAGTATGACTTCAAAGGGTCTGCGTTTGCTCACCGAACCTCACCAATGCTATCAGCCCAAAGTGTCCAGCCTTATGTCTCACTCAGCTCTGGGTGTAGATGTGGTAAATCCAGGTTTCATCACAAGCCCTGAATGAATTATTTAAGAATTGCTCTCTATTTCACTGTCATTGTGTTTTGTTTTTGAAATTTATTTTGATAATGGGATTTATCGGTTTTTCACTGCTGCGTTTAGGCCGCTGTACACACGCTTGATTTCCTTATGGAGACATATAAATCCATGGGTTTTAAGATTCTTACTTGTCAGGTATATTCCCAGGCGTTGAATATGGGGTTTTGAGTCCATTTCGTTGAGCAAGGAGTAGGTCTTGTCTGTTATATATTTGGCTTATGGAAAGGTATCTGTGCTAATTTCAATCCGTGGTTTTATGCAGCACCCCAACTCACCTTTCCCCATAAGCAAGCATAAGTTGGTTTTCTAAATTTGAGACCCTGTTCTGTTTTGTAATTCAGTTCATGTGTAGTCAAGTTTACATTCCGTGTATTAGTGATATCTTATGATGTTTCTTTTCCTGTGTGACTTATTTCTCGTAGAATCATCGTACCTGAATCCACTCATTATGCCGCTACGGGCCTGATGACGTAGATTTCATTGCTGAGTGATATTCCATTGTACGTGCGTACCACAACTTCTTTATCCATTTTTTGCTTTCTCGGATATTTAACTTGTACTGTAGACGAGGTTCTTGTAAAGAGAGCCGTCCCAATCTTTGGGGTGGCTTTGTGCTTTTGATTTTAATTTCCCTAAGCTATAGGACCATAAGTGGAAGTGCCATAGACTGTGTTTCTTTGTTTCCTAAGTGTTTCAGGAAACTCCTTACACTTCTCCAGAGTGGCTGTTGGCAATTTACATCCCGCCCATCAGCATAACAAGGCTCCCTGTTCTCCATGACCTGTCCTGCCTTTCTGGATTTTACACTTTTTTCAGATGGCCCTTTTGACCGGGGGGCAATGAGACTTCATTGTAGTGCAGATTTCCTTTACACGCTTGGTTGCTTGGCCAAAAAGGGCGTATGAGTTTTTTCCTGAATATATTCAGGAAAAAACGCATACGCCCTTTTTGGCCAAGTGCATCATTGTCGACATTCTGCCTCTTTTCCTATGCTTTAAGTGCAATTCCAGTCTACCCACTGAAATCGTTTTCCTGAAATTCTGCCCCACTTTCAAGTCTTCTTCGAAGACTTACTTCAATACATTTTTGGACGATAGCTGTCATTCATAACTTTGCAGGTTTGTGAATTACAGTGCCCCTGAGCTCCTTTCTTCAACTCGCTTTCTTTTGAGCTGGCCGCAAAACCGCAGGATTGCTTTAGGCCCTAAACGGTTTCCGGGAGGAAACGCTGAGCCTTTGGTAAATTCCTCTTCCTGGGGGGAAATGAGCATTCCATTTGCCCGTGCAGACACCTACAGCTAGTCTCTCATTGGCTCTCCCTATTCCTGTTCATCTTGCGCAGAAATTGCAAACTGTGCCAAACAGGAGGTTAAAGGCACTGACTCTACAAGTGGGGAGAGTGTTAGTAAAGCGTCTGGAATGGTGAACCCGAGTACCAGGGTTCGAAAACTGAGATGCATTTGAAAACGTTTCCCAATCACATGGTGGACCATACTCTGGGTATCCCATGCATGTTTTAGCTGAAGGAAGAATACCTTAAACCTGGAGATTTGGGACCCATGGAATGGGTACCATGCAGTATGACTTCAAAGGGTCTGCATTTGCTCACCGAACCTCACCAATGCTATCAGCCCGAAGTGTCCAGCCTTATGTCTCACCCAGCTCTGGGTGTAGATGAGGTAAATCCAGGTTGCATCACAAGCCCTGAATGAATTATTTAAGAATTGCTCTCTATTTCAATGGCATTGTGTTTTGTTTTTGAAATTAATTTTGATAATGGTATTTATCAGATTTTCACAGCTGCGTTTAGGCCTCTGTACACACACTTGATTTCCTTATGGAGACATATAAATCCATGGGTTTTAAGATTCTTACTTATCAGGTATATTCCCAGGCGTTGAATAAGGGGTGTTGAGTCCATTTCGTTGAGCAAGGTGTAGGTCTTGTCTGTTATATATTTGGCTTATGGAAAGGTATCTGTGCTAATTTCAATCTCTGGTTTTATGCAGCACCCCAACTCACCTTTCCCCATAAGCAAGCATAAGTTGGTTTTCTAAATTTGAGACCCTGTTTTGTTTTCTAATTCAGTTCATGTGTAGTCAAGTTTACATTCCGTGTATTAGTGATATCTTATGATGTTTCTCTTCCTGTGTGACTTATTTCTCGTACAGTCATCGTACCTGAATCCACTCATTATGCCGCTACGGGCCTGATGACGTAGATTTCATTGCTGAGTGATATTCCATTGTACGTGCGTACCACAACTTCTTTATCCATTTTTTCCTTTCTCGGATATTTAACTTGTACCGTAGACGAGGTTCTTGTAAACAGAGCCGTCCCAATCTTTGGGGTGGCTGTGTGTTTTTGATTTTAATTTCCCTAAGCTATAGGACCATAAGTGGAAGTGCAATAGGCTGTGTTGCTTTGTTTCCTACATGTTTCAGGAAACACCATACACTTCTCCAGAGTGGCTGTTGGCAATTTACATCCCGCCCATCAGCATAACAAGGCTCCCTGTTCTCCATGACCTGTCCTGCCTTTCTGGATTTTACACTTTTTTCAGATGGCCCTTTTGACCGGGGGGCAGTGAGACTTCATTGTAGTGCAGATTTCCTTTACACGCTTGCTTGGTTGGCCAAAAAGGGCGTATCCGTTTTTTCCTGAATATATTCAGGAAAAAACGCATACGCACTTTTTGGCCAAGTGCATCATTGTCGACATTCTGCCTCTTTTCCTATGCTTTAAGTGCAATTCCAGTCTACCCCCTGAAATCGTTTTCCTGAAACTCTGCCCCACTTTCCACTCCTCTTCGAAGACTTACTTCAATACATTTTTGGACGATAGCTGTCATTCATAACTCTGCAGGTTTGTGAATTACAGTGTCCCTGAGCTCCTTTCTTCAACTCGCTTTCTTGTGAGCTGGCCGCAAAACCGCAGGATTGCTTCAGGCCCTAATCTGTTTCCGGCAGGGCACGCTGAGCCTTTGGTTAATTCCTCTTCCTGGTGGGAAATGAGCGTTCCATTTGCCCGTGCAGACACCTACAGCTAGTCTCTCATTGGTTCTCCCTATTCCTGTTCATCTTGCGCAGAAATTGCAAACTGTGCCAAACAGGAAGTTAAAGGCACTGACTCTCCAAGTGGGGAGAGTGTTAGTAAAGCGTTTCGAAGGGTGAACCCGAGTACCAGGGTTTGAAAACTGAGATGCATTTGAAAACGTTTCCCAATCACACGGTGGACCATACTCTGGGTTTCCCATGCATGTTTTAGCTGAAGGAAGAATCCCTTAAACCTGGAGAGTTGGGACCCGTGGAATGGGTACCATGCAGTTGACTTCAAATGGTCTGCGTTTGCTCACCGAACCTCACCAATGCTATCAGCCCGAAGTGTCCAGCCTTATGTCTCAACCAGCTCTGGGTGTAGATGTGGTAAATCCAGGTTGCATCACAAGCCCTGAATGAATTATTTAATAATTGCTCTCTATTTCACTGTCATTGTGTTTAGTTTTTGAAATTTATTTTGATAATGGGATTTATCAGAAATTCGTTGCTGCGTTTAGGCCGCTGTACACACGCTTGATTTCCTTATGGAGACATATAAATCCATGGGTTTTAAGATTCTTACTTGTCAGGTATCTTCCCAGGCGTTGAATATGGGGTGTTGAGTCCATTTCGTTGAGCAAGGAGTAGGTCTTGTCTGTTATATATTTGGCTTATGGAAAGGTATCTGTGCTAATTTCAATCTCTGGTTTTATGCAGCACCCCAACTCACCTTTCCCCATAAGCAAGCATAAGTTGGTTTTCTAAATTTGAGACCCTGTTCTGTTTTGTAATTCAGTTCATGTGTAGTCAAGTTTATATTCCGTGTATTAGTGATATCTTATGATGTTTCTTTTCCTGTGTGACTTATTTCTCGTAGAATCATCGTACCTGAATCCACTCATTATGCCACTACGGGCCTGATGACGTAGATTTCATTGCTGAGTGATATTCCATTGTACGTGCGTACCACAACTTATTATCCATTTTTTGATTTCTCGGATATTTAACTTGTACTGTAGACGAGGTTCTTGTAAACAGAGCCGTCGCAAACTTTGGGGTGGCTGTGTGTTTTTGATTTTAATTTCCCTAAGCGATAGGACCATAAGTGGAAGTGCCATAGGCTGTGTTTCTTTGTTTCCTATGTGTTTCAGGAAACACCATACACTTCTCCAGAGTGGCTGTTGGCAATTTATATCCCACAGGTCAGCATAACAAGGCTCCCTGTTCTCCATGACCTGTCCTGCCTTTCTGGATTTTACACTTTATTCAGATGGCCCTTTTGACCGGGGGGCAGTGAGACTTCATTGTAGTGCAGATTTCCTTTACACGCTTGCTTGGTTGGCCAAAAAGTGTGTATGCGTTTTTTCCTGAATATATTCAGGAAAAAACGCATACGCCCTTTTTGGCCAAGTGCATCATTGTCGACATTCTGCCTCTTTTCCTATGCTTTAAGTGCAATTCCAGTCTACCCCCTGAAATCGTTTTCCTGAAATTCTGCCCCACTTTCAAGTCCTCTTCGAAGACTTACTTCAATACATTTTTGCACGATAGCTGTCATTCATAACTCTGCAGGTTTGTGAATTACAGTGCCCCTGAGCTCCTTTCTTCAACTCGCTTTCTTTTGAGCTGGCCGCAAACCGCAGGATTGCTTCAGGCCCTAATCTGTTTCCGGCAGGGCACGCTGAGCCTTTGGTTAATTCCTCTTCCTGGTGGGAAATGAGCGTTCCATTTGCCCGTGCAGACACCTACATCTAGTCTCTCATTGCTTCTCCCTATTCCTGTTCATCTTGCGCAGAAATTGCAAACTGTGCCAAACAGGAAGTTAATGGCACTGACTCTCCAAGTGGGGAGAGTGTTAGTAAAGCGTT
Source organism: Delphinapterus leucas (assembly GCF_059928025.1). Classification (NCBI taxonomy): domain Eukaryota; kingdom Metazoa; phylum Chordata; class Mammalia; order Artiodactyla; family Monodontidae; genus Delphinapterus; species Delphinapterus leucas. The sequence goes on along the minus strand of NW_028322240.1, from coordinate 12,679,051 downwards.
CAAATGTTGAACCCGAGTACCAGGGGACGAAAACTGAGATGCATTTGAAAACGTTTCCCAATCACACGGTGGACCATACTCTGGGATTCCCATGCATATTTTAGCTGAAGGAAGAATCCCTTAAATCTGGAGAGTTGGGACCCATGGAATGGGTACCATGCAGTATGACTTCAAAGGGCCTGCATTTGCTCACCGAACCTCACCAATGCTATCAGCCCGAAGTGTCCAGCCTTATGTCTCACCCAGCTCTGAGTGTAGATGTGGTAAATCCAGGTTGCATCACAAGCCCTGAATGAATTATTTAAGAATTGCTCTCTATTTCACTGGCATTGTGTTTTGTTTTTGAAATTAATTTTGTTAATGGTATTTATCAGATTTTCACAGCTGCGTTTATGCCGCTGTACACACACTTGATTTCCTTATGGAGACATATAAATCCATGGGTTTTAAGATTCTTACTTATCAGGTATATTCCCAGGCGTTGAATATGCGGTGTTGAGTCCATTTCGTTGAGCAAGGAGTAGGTCTTGTCTGTTATATATTTGGCTTATGGAAAGGTATCTGTGCTAATTTCAATCTCTGGTTTTATGCAGCACCCCAACTCACCTTTCCCCATAAGCAAGCATAAGTTGCTTTTCTAAATTTGAGACCCTGTTTTGTTTTGTAATTCAGTTCATGTGTAGTCAAGTTTACATTCCATGTATTAGTGATATCTTATGATGTTTCTTTTCCTGTGTGACTTATTTCTCGTAGAATCATCGTACCTGAATCCACTCATTATGCCGCTACGGGCCTGATGACGTAGATTTCATTGCTGAGTGATATTCCGTTGTACTTGCGTACCACAACTTCTTTATCCATTTTTTGCATTCTCGGATATTTAACTTGTACCGTAGACGAGGTTCTTGTAAACAGAGCCGTCCCAATCTTTGGGGTGGCTGTGTGATTTTGATTTTAATTTCCCTAAGCTATAGGACCATAAGTGGAAGTGCCATAGGCTTTGTTTCTTTGTTTCCTACGTGTTTCAGGAAACACCATACACTTCTCCAGAGTGGCTGTTGGCAATTTACATCCTGCCCATCAGCATAACAAGGCTCCCTGTTCTCCATGACCTGTCCTGCCTTTCTGGATTTTACACTTTTTTCAGATGGCCCTTTTGACCGGGGGGCAGTGAGACTTCATTGTATTGCAGATTTCCTTTACACGCTTGGTTGGTTGGCCAAAAAGGGCGTATGCGTTTTTTCCTGAATATATTCAGGAAAAAACGCATACGCCCTTTTTAGCCAAGTGCATCATTGTCGACATTCTGCCTCTTTTCCTATGCTTTAAGTGCAATTCCAGTCTACCCCCTGAAATCGTTTTCCTGAAATTCTGCCCCACTTTCAAGTCCTCTTCGAAGACTTACTTCAGTACATTTTTGGACGATAGCTGTCATTCATAACTCTGCAGGTTTGTGAATTACAGTGTCCCTGAGCTCCATTCTTCAACTCGCTTTCTTGTGAGCTGGCCGCAAAACCGCAGGATTGCTTCAGGCCCTAATCTGTTTCCGGTAGGGCACGCTGAGCCTTTGGTTAATTCCTCTTCCTGGTGGGAAATGAGCGTTCCATTTGCCCGTGCAGACACCTACAGCTAGTCTCTCATTGGTTCTCCCTATTCCTGTTCATCTTGCGCAGAAATTGCAAACTGTGCCAAACAGGAGGTTAAAGGCACTGACTCTCCAAGTGGGGAGAGTGTTAGTAAAGCGTCTGGAATGGTGAACCCGAGTACCAGGGTTCGAAAACTGAGATGCATTTGAAAACGTTTCCCAATCACACGGTGGACCATACTCTGGGTTTCCCATGCATATTTTAGCTGAAGGAAGAATCCCTTAAACCTGGAGAGTTGGGACCCATGGAATGGGTACCATGCAGTATGACTTCAAAGGGTCTGCGTTTGCTCACCGAACCTCACCAATGCTATCGGCCCCAAGTGTCCAGCCTTATGTCTCACCCAGCTCTGGGTGTAGATGTGGTAAATCCAGGTTGCATCCCAAGCCCTGAATGAATGATTTAAGAATTGCTCTCTATTTCACTGTCATTGTGTTTTGTTTTTGAAATTTATTTTGATAATGGGATTTATCGGATTTTCACTGCTGCGTTTAGGCCGCTGTACACACGCTTGATTTCCTTATGGAGACATATAAATCCATGGGTTTTAAGATTCTTACTTGTCAGGTATCTTCCCAGGCGTTGAATATGTGGTGTTGAGTCCATTTCGTTGAGCAAGGAGTAGGTCTTGTCTATTATATATTTGGCTTATGGAACGGTATCTGTGCTAATTTCAATCTCTGGTTTTATGCAGCACCCCAACTCACCTTTCCCCTTAAGCAAGAATAAGTTGGTTTTCTCAATTTGAGACCCTGTTCTGTTTTGTAATTCAGTTCATGTGTAGCCAAGTTTACATTCCGTGTATTAGTGATATCTTATGATGTTTCTTTTTCTGTGTGACTTATTTCTCGTAGAATCATCGTACCCGAATTGACTCATTATGCCACTACGTACCTGATGACGTAGATATCATTGTTGAGTGATATTCCACTGTACGTGCATACCACAACTTCTTTATCCATTTTTTGCATTCTCGGATATTTAACCTGTACCTTAGACGAGGTTTTTGTAAGCAGAGCCGTCCCAAACTTTGGTGTGGCTGTGTGTTTTTGATTTTAATTTCCCTAAGCTATAATACCATAAGTGGAAGTGCCATAGGCTGTGTTCCTTTGTTTCCTACGTGATTCAGGAAACACCATACACTTCTCCAGAGTGGCTGTTGGCAATTTACATCCCGCCCATCAGCATAACAAGGCTCCCTGTTCTCCATGACCTGCCCTGCCTTTCTGGATTTTACACTTTTTTCAGATGGCCCTTTAGACCGGGGGGCAGTGAGACTTCATTGTAGTGCAGATTTCCTTTACACGCTTGCTTGGTTGGCCAAAAAGGGCGTATGCGTTTTTTCCTGAATATATTCAGGAAAAAACGCATACGCCCTTTTTGGCCAAGTGCATCATTGTCGACATTCTGCCTCTTTTCCTATGCTTTAAGTGCAATTCCAGTCTACCCCCTGAAATCGTTTTCCTGAAATTCTGCCCCGCTTTCAAGTCCTCTTCAAAGACTTACTTCAATACATTTTTGGACGATAGCTGTCATTCATAACTCTGCAGGTTTGTGAGTTACAGTGCCCCTGAGCTCCTTTCTTCAACTCGCTTTCCTGTGAGCTGGCCGCAAAATGCAGGATTGCTTCAGGCCCTAATCTGTTTCCGGCAGGGCACGCTGAGCCGTTGGTTAATTCCTATTCCTGGTGGGAAATGAGCATTCCTTTTGCCCGTGCAGACACCTAGAGCTAGTCTCTCATTGGTTCTCCCTATTCCTGTTCATCTTGCGCAGAAATTGCAAACTGTGCCAAACAGGATGTTAAAGGCACTGACTCTGCAAGTGGGGAGAGTGTTAGTAAAGCGTCTGGAATGGTGAACCCGAGTACCAGGGTTCGAAAACTGAGATGCATTTGAAAACGTTTCCCAATCACACGGTGGACCATACTCTGGGTATCCCATGCATGTTTTAGCTGAAGGAAGAATCCCTTAAACCTGGAGATTTGGGACCCATGGAATGTGTACCATGCAGTATGACTTCAAAGGGTCTGCGTTTGCTCACCGAACCTCACCAATGGTATCAGCCAGAAGTGTCCAGCCTTATGTCTCACCCAGCTCTGGGTGTAGATATGGTAAATCCAGATTGCATCAAAAGCCCTGAATGAATTATTTAAGAATTGCTCTAAATTTTACTGGCATTGTGTTTTGTTTTTGAAATTTATTTTGATAATGGGATTTATCAGATTTTCACAGCTGCGTTTAGGCCGCTGTACACACGCTTGATTTCCTTATGGAGACATATAAATCCATGGGTTTAAAGTTTCTTACTTGTCAGGTATCTTCCCAGGCGTTGAATATGGGGTGTTGAGTCCATTTCGTTGAGCAAGGAGTAGGTCTTTTCTGTTATATATTTGGCTTATGGAAAGGTATCTGTGCTAATTTCAATCTCTGGTTTTATGCAGCACCCCAACTCACCTTTCCCATAAGCAAGCATAAGTTGGTTTTCTAAATTTGAGACCCTGTTCTGTTTTGTAATTCAGTTCATGTGTAGCCAAGTTTACATTCCGTGTATTACTGATATCTTATGATATTTCTTTTTCTGGGTAACTTATTCCTCGTAGAATCATCGTACCTGAATCCACTCATTATGCCGCTACGGGCCTGATGACGTAGATTTCATTGCTGAGTGATATTCCATTGTACGTGCGTACCACAACATCTTTATGCATTTTTTGCTTTCTGGGATATTTAACTTGTACCGTAGACGAGGTTCTTGTAAACAGAGCCGTCCCAAACATTGGGGTGGCTGTGTGATTTTGATTTTAATTTCCCTAAGCTATAGGACCATAAGTGGAAGTGCCATAGGCTGTAATGCTTTGGCCCTACGTGTTTCAGGAAACACCATACACTTCTCCAGAGTGGCTGTTCGCAATTTACATCCCACCCATCAGCATAACAAGGCTCCCTGTTCTCCATGACCTGTCCTGCCTTTCTGGATTTTACACTTTTTTCAGATGGCCCTTTTGACCGGGGGACAGTGAGACTTCATTGTAGTGTAGATTTCCTTTACACGCTTGCTTGGTTGGCCAAAAAGTGCGTATGCTTTTTTTCCTGAACATATTGAGGAAAAAACGCATACGCACTTTTTGGCCAAGTGCATCATTGTCGACATTCTGCCTCTTTTCCTATGCTTTAAGTGCAATTCCAGTCTACCCCCTGAAATCGTTTTCCTGAAATTCTGCCCCGCTTTCAAGTCCTCTTCGAAGACTTACTTCTATACATTTTTGGACGATAGGTGTCATTCATAACTCTGCAGGTTTGTGAATTACACTGCCCCTGAGCTCCTTTCTTCAACTCGCTTTCTTGTGAGCTGGCCGCAAAACCGCAGGATTGCTTCAGGCCCTAATCTGTTTCCAGCTGGGCACGCTGAGCCTTTGGTTAATTCCTCTTCCTCGTAGGAAATGAGTGTTTCATTTGCCCGTGCAGACACCTACATTTATCCTCTAATTGGTTCTCCCTATTCCTGTTCATCTTGCGCAGAAATTGCAAACTCTGCCAAACAGGAGGTTAAAGGCACTGACTCTCCAAGTGGGGAGAGTGTTAGTAATGCGTCTGGAATGGTGAACTCGTGTACAAGGGTTCGAAAACTGAGATGCATTTGAAAACTTTTCCCAATCACATGGTGGACCATACTCTGGGTTTCCCATTCATGTTTTAGCTGAAGGAAGAATCCCTTAAACCTGGAGAGTTCGGACCCATAGATTGGGTACCATGCAGTATGACTTCAAAGGGTCTGCGTTTGCTCACCGAACCTCACCAATGCTATCAGCCCAAAGTGTCCAGCCTTATGTCTCACTCAGCTCTGGGTGTAGATGTGGTAAATCCAGGTTTCATCACAAGCCCTGAATGAATTATTTAAGAATTGCTCTCTATTTCACTGTCATTGTGTTTTGTTTTTGAAATTTATTTTGATAATGGGATTTATCGGTTTTTCACTGCTGCGTTTAGGCCGCTGTACACACGCTTGATTTCCTTATGGAGACATATAAATCCATGGGTTTTAAGATTCTTACTTGTCAGGTATATTCCCAGGCGTTGAATATGGGGTTTTGAGTCCATTTCGTTGAGCAAGGAGTAGGTCTTGTCTGTTATATATTTGGCTTATGGAAAGGTATCTGTGCTAATTTCAATCCGTGGTTTTATGCAGCACCCCAACTCACCTTTCCCCATAAGCAAGCATAAGTTGGTTTTCTAAATTTGAGACCCTGTTCTGTTTTGTAATTCAGTTCATGTGTAGTCAAGTTTACATTCCGTGTATTAGTGATATCTTATGATGTTTCTTTTCCTGTGTGACTTATTTCTCGTAGAATCATCGTACCTGAATCCACTCATTATGCCGCTACGGGCCTGATGACGTAGATTTCATTGCTGAGTGATATTCCATTGTACGTGCGTACCACAACTTCTTTATCCATTTTTTGCTTTCTCGGATATTTAACTTGTACTGTAGACGAGGTTCTTGTAAAGAGAGCCGTCCCAATCTTTGGGGTGGCTTTGTGCTTTTGATTTTAATTTCCCTAAGCTATAGGACCATAAGTGGAAGTGCCATAGACTGTGTTTCTTTGTTTCCTAAGTGTTTCAGGAAACTCCTTACACTTCTCCAGAGTGGCTGTTGGCAATTTACATCCCGCCCATCAGCATAACAAGGCTCCCTGTTCTCCATGACCTGTCCTGCCTTTCTGGATTTTACACTTTTTTCAGATGGCCCTTTTGACCGGGGGGCAATGAGACTTCATTGTAGTGCAGATTTCCTTTACACGCTTGGTTGCTTGGCCAAAAAGGGCGTATGAGTTTTTTCCTGAATATATTCAGGAAAAAACGCATACGCCCTTTTTGGCCAAGTGCATCATTGTCGACATTCTGCCTCTTTTCCTATGCTTTAAGTGCAATTCCAGTCTACCCACTGAAATCGTTTTCCTGAAATTCTGCCCCACTTTCAAGTCTTCTTCGAAGACTTACTTCAATACATTTTTGGACGATAGCTGTCATTCATAACTTTGCAGGTTTGTGAATTACAGGGCCCCTGAGCTCCTTTCTTCAACTCGCTTTCTTTTGAGCTGGCCGCAAAACCGCAGGATTGCTTTAGGCCCTAAACGGTTTCCGGGAGGAAACGCTGAGCCTTTGGTAAATTCCTCTTCCTGGGGGGAAATGAGCATTCCATTTGCCCGTGCAGACACCTACAGCTAGTCTCTCATTGGCTCTCCCTATTCCTGTTCATCTTGCGCAGAAATTGCAAACTGTGCCAAACAGGAGGTTAAAGGCACTGACTCTACAAGTGGGGAGAGTGTTAGTAAAGCGTCTGGAATGGTGAACCCGAGTACCAGGGTTCGAAAACTGAGATGCATTTGAAAACGTTTCCCAATCACATGGTGGACCATACTCTGGGTATCCCATGCATGTTTTAGCTGAAGGAAGAATACCTTAAACCTGGAGATTTGGGACCCATGGAATGGGTACCATGCAGTATGACTTCAAAGGGTCTGCATTTGCTCACCGAACCTCACCAATGCTATCAGCCCGAAGTGTCCAGCCTTATGTCTCACCCAGCTCTGGGTGTAGATGAGGTAAATCCAGGTTGCATCACAAGCCCTGAATGAATTATTTAAGAATTGCTCTCTATTTCAATGGCATTGTGTTTTGTTTTTGAAATTAATTTTGATAATGGTATTTATCAGATTTTCACAGCTGCGTTTAGGCCTCTGTACACACACTTGATTTCCTTATGGAGACATATAAATCCATGGGTTTTAAGATTCTTACTTATCAGGTATATTCCCAGGCGTTGAATAAGGGGTGTTGAGTCCATTTCGTTGAGCAAGGTGTAGGTCTTGTCTGTTATATATTTGGCTTATGGAAAGGTATCTGTGCTAATTTCAATCTCTGGTTTTATGCAGCACCCCAACTCACCTTTCCCCATAAGCAAGCATAAGTTGGTTTTCTAAATTTGAGACCCTGTTTTGTTTTCTAATTCAGTTCATGTGTAGTCAAGTTTACATTCCGTGTATTAGTGATATCTTATGATGTTTCTCTTCCTGTGTGACTTATTTCTCGTACAGTCATCGTACCTGAATCCACTCATTATGCCGCTACGGGCCTGATGACGTAGATTTCATTGCTGAGTGATATTCCATTGTACGTGCGTACCACAACTTCTTTATCCATTTTTTCCTTTCTCGGATATTTAACTTGTACCGTAGACGAGGTTCTTGTAAACAGAGCCGTCCCAATCTTTGGGGTGGCTGTGTGTTTTTGATTTTAATTTCCCTAAGCTATAGGACCATAAGTGGAAGTGCAATAGGCTGTGTTGCTTTGTTTCCTACATGTTTCAGGAAACACCATACACTTCTCCAGAGTGGCTGTTGGCAATTTACATCCCGCCCATCAGCATAACAAGGCTCCCTGTTCTCCATGACCTGTCCTGCCTTTCTGGATTTTACACTTTTTTCAGATGGCCCTTTTGACCGGGGGGCAGTGAGACTTCATTGTAGTGCAGATTTCCTTTACACGCTTGCTTGGTTGGCCAAAAAGGGCGTATCCGTTTTTTCCTGAATATATTCAGGAAAAAACGCATACGCACTTTTTGGCCAAGTGCATCATTGTCGACATTCTGCCTCTTTTCCTATGCTTTAAGTGCAATTCCAGTCTACCCCCTGAAATCGTTTTCCTGAAACTCTGCCCCACTTTCCACTCCTCTTCGAAGACTTACTTCAATACATTTTTGGACGATAGCTGTCATTCATAACTCTGCAGGTTTGTGAATTACAGTGTCCCTGAGCTCCTTTCTTCAACTCGCTTTCTTGTGAGCTGGCCGCAAAACCGCAGGATTGCTTCAGGCCCTAATCTGTTTCCGGCAGGGCACGCTGAGCCTTTGGTTAATTCCTCTTCCTGGTGGGAAATGAGCGTTCCATTTGCCCGTGCAGACACCTACAGCTAGTCTCTCATTGGTTCTCCCTATTCCTGTTCATCTTGCGCAGAAATTGCAAACTGTGCCAAACAGGAAGTTAAAGGCACTGACTCTCCAAGTGGGGAGAGTGTTAGTAAAGCGTTTCGAAGGGTGAACCCGAGTACCAGGGTTTGAAAACTGAGATGCATTTGAAAACGTTTCCCAATCACACGGTGGACCATACTCTGGGTTTCCCATGCATGTTTTAGCTGAAGGAAGAATCCCTTAAACCTGGAGAGTTGGGACCCGTGGAATGGGTACCATGCAGTTGACTTCAAATGGTCTGCGTTTGCTCACCGAACCTCACCAATGCTATCAGCCCGAAGTGTCCAGCCTTATGTCTCAACCAGCTCTGGGTGTAGATGTGGTAAATCCAGGTTGCATCACAAGCCCTGAATGAATTATTTAATAATTGCTCTCTATTTCACTGTCATTGTGTTTAGTTTTTGAAATTTATTTTGATAATGGGATTTATCAGAAATTCGTTGCTGCGTTTAGGCCGCTGTACACACGCTTGATTTCCTTATGGAGACATATAAATCCATGGGTTTTAAGATTCTTACTTGTCAGGTATCTTCCCAGGCGTTGAATATGGGGTGTTGAGTCCATTTCGTTGAGCAAGGAGTAGGTCTTGTCTGTTATATATTTGGCTTATGGAAAGGTATCTGTGCTAATTTCAATCTCTGGTTTTATGCAGCACCCCAACTCACCTTTCCCCATAAGCAAGCATAAGTTGGTTTTCTAAATTTGAGACCCTGTTCTGTTTTGTAATTCAGTTCATGTGTAGTCAAGTTTATATTCCGTGTATTAGTGATATCTTATGATGTTTCTTTTCCTGTGTGACTTATTTCTCGTAGAATCATCGTACCTGAATCCACTCATTATGCCACTACGGGCCTGATGACGTAGATTTCATTGCTGAGTGATATTCCATTGTACGTGCGTACCACAACTTATTATCCATTTTTTGATTTCTCGGATATTTAACTTGTACTGTAGACGAGGTTCTTGTAAACAGAGCCGTCGCAAACTTTGGGGTGGCTGTGTGTTTTTGATTTTAATTTCCCTAAGCGATAGGACCATAAGTGGAAGTGCCATAGGCTGTGTTTCTTTGTTTCCTATGTGTTTCAGGAAACACCATACACTTCTCCAGAGTGGCTGTTGGCAATTTATATCCCACAGGTCAGCATAACAAGGCTCCCTGTTCTCCATGACCTGTCCTGCCTTTCTGGATTTTACACTTTATTCAGATGGCCCTTTTGACCGGGGGGCAGTGAGACTTCATTGTAGTGCAGATTTCCTTTACACGCTTGCTTGGTTGGCCAAAAAGTGTGTATGCGTTTTTTCCTGAATATATTCAGGAAAAAACGCATACGCCCTTTTTGGCCAAGTGCATCATTGTCGACATTCTGCCTCTTTTCCTATGCTTTAAGTGCAATTCCAGTCTACCCCCTGAAATCGTTTTCCTGAAATTCTGCCCCACTTTCAAGTCCTCTTCGAAGACTTACTTCAATACATTTTTGCACGATAGCTGTCATTCATAACTCTGCAGGTTTGTGAATTACAGTGCCCCTGAGCTCCTTTCTTCAACTCGCTTTCTTTTGAGCTGGCCGCAAACCGCAGGATTGCTTCAGGCCCTAATCTGTTTCCGGCAGGGCACGCTGAGCCTTTGGTTAATTCCTCTTCCTGGTGGGAAATGAGCGTTCCATTTGCCCGTGCAGACACCTACATCTAGTCTCTCATTGCTTCTCCCTATTCCTGTTCATCTTGCGCAGAAATTGCAAACTGTGCCAAACAGGAAGTTAATGGCACTGACTCTCCAAGTGGGGAGAGTGTTAGTAAAGCGTTCAAATGTTGAACCCGAGTACCAGGGGACGAAAACTGAGATGCATTTGAAAACGTTTCCCAATCACACGGTGGACCATACTCTGGGATTCCCATGCATATTTTAGCTGAAGGAAGAATCCCTTAAATCTGGAGAGTTGGGACCCATGGAATGGGTACCATGCAGTATGACTTCAAAGGGCCTGCATTTGCTCACCGAACCTCACCAATGCTATCAGCCCGAAGTGTCCAGCCTTATGTCTCACCCAGCTCTGAGTGTAGATGTGGTAAATCCAGGTTGCATCACAAGCCCTGAATGAATTATTTAAGAATTGCTCTCTATTTCACTGGCATTGTGTTTTGTTTTTGAAATTAATTTTGTTAATGGTATTTATCAGATTTTCACAGCTGCGTTTATGCCGCTGTACACACACTTGATTTCCTTATGGAGACATATAAATCCATGGGTTTTAAGATTCTTACTTATCAGGTATATTCCCAGGCGTTGAATATGCGGTGTTGAGTCCATTTCGTTGAGCAAGGAGTAGGTCTTGTCTGTTATATATTTGGCTTATGGAAAGGTATCTGTGCTAATTTCAATCTCTGGTTTTATGCAGCACCCCAACTCACCTTTCCCCATAAGCAAGCATAAGTTGGTTTTCTAAATTTGAGACCCTGTTTTGTTTTGTAATTCAGTTCATGTGTAGTCAAGTTTACATTCCATGTATTAGTGATATCTTATGATGTTTCTTTTCCTGTGTGACTTATTTCTCGTAGAATCATCGTACCTGAATCCACTCATTATGCCGCTACGGGCCTGATGACGTAGATTTCATTGCTGAGTGATATTCCGTTGTACTTGCGTACCACAACTTCTTTATCCATTTTTTGCATTCTCGGATATTTAACTTGTACCGTAGACGAGGTTCTTGTAAACAGAGCCGTCCCAATCTTTGGGGTGGCTGTGTGATTTTGATTTTAATTTCCCTAAGCTATAGGACCATAAGTGGAAGTGCCATAGGCTTTGTTTCTTTGTTTCCTACGTGTTTCAGGAAACACCATACACTTCTCCAGAGTGGCTGTTGGCAATTTACATCCTGCCCATCAGCATAACAAGGCTCCCTGTTCTCCATGACCTGTCCTGCCTTTCTGGATTTTACACTTTTTTCAGATGGCCCTTTTGACCGGGGGGCAGTGAGACTTCATTGTAGTGCAGATTTCCTTTACACGCTTGGTTGGTTGGCCAAAAAGGGCGTATGCGTTTTTTCCTGAATATATTCAGGAAAAAACGCATACGCCCTTTTTAGCCAAGTGCATCATTGTCGACATTCTGCCTCTTTTCCTATGCTTTAAGTGCAATTCCAGTCTACCCCCTGAAATCGTTTTCCTGAAATTCTGCCCCACTTTCAAGTCCTCTTCGAAGACTTACTTCAGTACATTTTTGGACGATAGCTGTCATTCATAACTCTGCAGGTTTGTGAATTACAGTGTCCCTGAGCTCCATTCTTCAACTCGCTTTCTTGTGAGCTGGCCGCAAAACCGCAGGATTGCTTCAGGCCCTAATCTGTTTCCGGTAGGGCACGCTGAGCCTTTGGTTAATTCCTCTTCCTGGTGGGAAATGAGCGTTCCATTTGCCCGTGCAGACACCTACAGCTAGTCTCTCATTGGTTCTCCCTATTCCTGTTCATCTTGCGCAGAAATTGCAAACTGTGCCAAACAGGAGGTTAAAGGCACTGACTCTCCAAGTGGGGAGAGTGTTAGTAAAGCGTCTGGAATGGTGAACCCGAGTACCAGGGTTCGAAAACTGAGATGCATTTGAAAACGTTTCCCAATCACACGGTGGACCATACTCTGGGTTTCCCATGCATATTTTAGCTGAAGGAAGAATCCCTTAAACCTGGAGAGTTGGGACCCATGGAATGGGTACCATGCAGTATGACTTCAAAGGGTCTGCGTTTGCTCACCGAACCTCACCAATGCTATCGGCCCCAAGTGTCCAGCCTTATGTCTCACCCAGCTCTGGGTGTAGATGTGGTAAATCCAGGTTGCATCCCAAGCCCTGAATGAATGATTTAAGAATTGCTCTCTATTTCACTGTCATTGTGTTTTGTTTTTGAAATTTATTTTGATAATGGGATTTATCGGATTTTCACTGCTGCGTTTAGGCCGCTGTACACACGCTTGATTTCCTTATGGAGACATATAAATCCATGGGTTTTAAGATTCTTACTTGTCAGGTATCTTCCCAGGCGTTGAATATGTGGTGTTGAGTCCATTTCGTTGAGCAAGGAGTAGGTCTTGTCTATTATATATTTGGCTTATGGAACGGTATCTGTGCTAATTTCAATCTCTGGTTTTATGCAGCACCCCAACTCACCTTTCCCCTTAAGCAAGAATAAGTTGGTTTTCTCAATTTGAGACCCTGTTCTGTTTTGTAATTCAGTTCATGTGTAGCCAAGTTTACATTCCGTGTATTAGTGATATCTTATGATGTTTCTTTTTCTGTGTGACTTATTTCTCGTAGAATCATCGTACCCGAATTGACTCATTATGCCACTACGTACCTGATGACGTAGATATCATTGTTGAGTGATATTCCACTGTACGTGCATACCACAACTTCTTTATCCATTTTTTGCATTCTCGGATATTTAACCTGTACCTTAGACGAGGTTTTTGTAAGCAGAGCCGTCCCAAACTTTGGTGTGGCTGTGTGTTTTTGATTTTAATTTCCCTAAGCTATAATACCATAAGTGGAAGTGCCATAGGCTGTGTTCCTTTGTTTCCTACGTGATTCAGGAAACACCATACACTTCTCCAGAGTGGCTGTTGGCAATTTACATCCCGCCCATCAGCATAACAAGGCTCCCTGTTCTCCATGACCTGCCCTGCCTTTCTGGATTTTACACTTTTTTCAGATGGCCCTTTAGACCGGGGGGCAGTGAGACTTCATTGTAGTGCAGATTTCCTTTACACGCTTGCTTGGTTGGCCAAAAAGGGCGTATGCGTTTTTTCCTGAATATATTCAGGAAAAAACGCATACGCCCTTTTTGGCCAAGTGCATCATTGTCGACATTCTGCCTCTTTTCCTATGCTTTAAGTGCAATTCCAGTCTACCCCCTGAAATCGTTTTCCTGAAATTCTGCCCCGCTTTCAAGTCCTCTTCAAAGACTTACTTCAATACATTTTTGGACGATAGCTGTCATTCATAACTCTGCAGGTTTGTGAGTTACAGTGCCCCTGAGCTCCTTTCTTCAACTCGCTTTCCTGTGAGCTGGCCGCAAAATGCAGGATTGCTTCAGGCCCTAATCTGTTTCCGGCAGGGCACGCTGAGCCGTTGGTTAATTCCTATTCCTGGTGGGAAATGAGCATTCCTTTTGCCCGTGCAGACACCTAGAGCTAGTCTCTCATTGGTTCTCCCTATTCCTGTTCATCTTGCGCAGAAATTGCAAACTGTGCCAAACAGGATGTTAAAGGCACTGACTCTCCAAGTGGGGAGAGTGTTAGTAAAGCGTCTGGAATGGTGAACCCGAGTACCAGGGTTCGAAAACTGAGATGCATTTGAAAACGTTTCCCAATCACACGGTGGACCATACTCTGGGTATCCCATGCATGTTTTAGCTGAAGGAAGAATCCCTTAAACCTGGAGATTTGGGACCCATGGAATGTGTACCATGCAGTATGACTTCAAAGGGTCTGCGTTTGCTCACCGAACCTCACCAATGGTATCAGCCAGAAGTGTCCAGCCTTATGTCTCACCCAGCTCTGGGTGTAGATATGGTAAATCCAGATTGCATCAAAAGCCCTGAATGAATTATTTAAGAATTGCTCTAAATTTTACTGGCATTGTGTTTTGTTTTTGAAATTTATTTTGATAATGGGATTTATCAGATTTTCACAGCTGCGTTTAGGCCGCTGTACACACGCTTGATTTCCTTATGGAGACATATAAATCCATGGGTTTAAAGTTTCTTACTTGTCAGGTATCTTCCCAGGCGTTGAATATGGGGTGTTGAGTCCATTTCGTTGAGCAAGGAGTAGGTCTTTTCTGTTATATATTTGGCTTATGGAAAGGTATCTGTGCTAATTTCAATCTCTGGTTTTATGCAGCACCCCAACTCACCTTTCCCATAAGCAAGCATAAGTTGGTTTTCTAAATTTGAGACCCTGTTCTGTTTTGTAATTCAGTTCATGTGTAGCCAAGTTTACATTCCGTGTATTACTGATATCTTATGATATTTCTTTTTCTGGGTAACTTATTCCTCGTAGAATCATCGTACCTGAATCCACTCATTATGCCGCTACGGGCCTGATGACGTAGATTTCATTGCTGAGTGATATTCCATTGTACGTGCGTACCACAACATCTTTATGCATTTTTTGCTTTCTGGGATATTTAACTTGTACTGTAGACGAGGTTGTTGTAAACAGAGCCGTCCCAAACTTTGGGGTGGCTGTGTGTTTTTGATTTTAATTTCCCTAAGCTATAGGACCATAAGTGGAATTGTCATAGGCTGTGTTGCTTTGTTTCCTACGTGTTTCTGGAAACACCATACACTTCTCCAGAGTGGTTGTTGGCAATTTACATCCCGCCCATCAGCATAACAAGGCTCCCTGTTCTCCATGACCTGTTCTGCCTTTCTGGATTTTACACTTTTTTCAGATGACCCTTTTGACCGGTGGGCAGTGAGACATCTTTGTAGTGCAGATTTCCTTTACACGCTTGCTTGGTTGGCCAAAAAGGGCGTATGCGTTTTTTCCTGAATATATTCAGGAAAAAACGCATACGCCCTTTTTGTCCAAGTGCATCATTGTCGACATTCTGCCTCTTTTCCTATGCTTTAAGTGCAATTCCAGTCTACCCCCTGAAATCGTTTTCCTGAAATTCTGCCCCGCTTTCAAGTCCTCTTCAAAGACTTACTTCAATACATTTTTGGACGATAGCTGTCATTCATAACTCTGCAGGTTTGTGAATTGCAGTGCCCCTGAGCTCCTTTCTTCAACTCTCTTTCTTGTGAGCTGGCCGCAAAACCGCAGGATTGCTTCAGGCCATAAACTCTTACCGGGGGGGAACGCTGAGCCTTTGTTTAATTCCTCTTCCTTGTCGGAAATGAGCATTCCATTTGCCCGTGCAGGCACCTACAGCTAGTCTCTCATTGGTTCTCCCTATTCCTGTACATCTTGCGCAGAAATTGCAAACGGTGCCCAACAGGAGGTTAATGGCCCTGACTCTCCAAGTGGGGAGAGTGTTAGTAAAGTGTCTGGAATGATGAACCCGAGTTCCAGGGGACGAAAACTGAGATGCATTTGAAAACGTTTCCCGGTCACACAGTGCACAGTACTGTGGGTTTCCCATGCATGTTTTAGCTGAAGGAAGAATCCCTTAAACCTGGAGATTTGGGACCCATGGAATGGGTACCATGCAGTATGACTTCAAAGGGTCTGCGTTTGCTCAGCGAACCTCACCAATGCTATCAGCCCGAAGTGTCCAACCTTATGTCTCACCCAGCTCTGGATGTAGATGTGATAAATCCAGGTTGCATCACATGCCCTGAATGAATGATTTAAGAATTGCTCTCTATTTCACTGTCATTGTGTTTTGTTTTTGTAATTCATTTTGATCATGGGATTTATTGGATTTTCTCTGCTGCGTTCATGCAGCTGTACACACGCTTGATTGTCTTAAGGAGATATATAAATCCATGGGTTTGAAGATTCTTACTACTCAGGTGTATTCCTAGGCGTTGAATATGAGGTGTTTAGTCCATTTCGTTGAGCAAGGGGTAGCTCTTGACTATTACATATTTGGCTTATGGAAAGGTATCTGTGCTAATTTCTATCTCTGCTTTTATGCAGCACCCCAACTCACTTTTCCCCTTAAGCAAGCATAAGTTGGTTTTCTAAATTTGAGACCCTGTTCTGTTTTGTAATTCAGTTCATGTGTAGCCAAGTTTACATTCCGTGTATTAGTGATAACTTATGATGTTTCATTTTCTGTGTGACTTATTTCACTTAGAATCATCGTACCTGAATCCACTCATTATGCCGCGACGGGCCTGATGAAATAGATTTCATTGGTGAGTGATATTCATTTGTACGTACGTACCACACTTCTTTATCCATTTTTCGCTTTCTGGGATATTTAACTTGTTCCGTAGACGAGGTTCTTGTAAACAGAGCCGTCCGACACTTTGGGGTGGCTGTCTGTTTTTGATTTTAATTTCCGTGATCTATAAGACCATAAGTGGAAGTGCCGTAGTCTCCGTTGCTTTGTTTCTTAGGTGTTTCAGGAAACACCATACACTTCTCCAGAGTGGCTGTTGGCATTTACATCCCGCCCATCAGCATAACAAGGCTCCCTGTTCTCCATGGCCTGTCCTGTGTTTCTGGTTTTTACACTTTTTTCAGATGGCCCTTTGGACGAATGGGAAATGAGACTTCATTGTAGTGCGGATTTCCATTTCTCGAGTGCTTGGTTGGCCAAAAAGGGCATATGTGTTTTTTCCTGAATATATTCAGGAAAAAATGTTTACGCACTTTTGTCCAAGTGCATCACTGTCAAAGATCTGCCGCTTTTCACATGCTTTAAATGCAATTCCAATCTACCTCCTGAAATATGATTCCTGCAATTCTGCCTCGTTTTCAAGTCCTCTTTGCAGACTTACTTCCATATATTTTTGCCAATAGCTGTCATTTATAACTCTGCAGGTTTGTGAATTACAGTGCCCGTGATTTCCTTTCTTAACTCGTTTCCTTGAAAACTGGCCACAGAACCGTAGGTTTGCTTCAGGCCGTAATCAGGGTCCGGCACGGCACTCTGAGACTTTGGTTCATTCCACTTCCTGGTGGGAAATTAGAGTTAAATGTACCCCTCCAGACACCTGCCTCACTCCTAGCCCCTTGGTGATGTGTGTCCTCTGGTTTGAGGCCACATGTGCTGGGTTCCTCACCTTTGGCTGATGTGGCCCCACTGGTGTGAGGACACTCCTGCCTGGTTCCCATCCCCTTGGTGATGTGGGCCCTCCGGTGAGAGTCTGATCCTGGTTGGGTTCCTCACACTTCTGTGAGGTGGGCCCTCTTCTCTGAGGTCACTCCTGCCTGGCTGGCACACCCCACCTTGGCGACGTCGGTCCTCTGGTGGGATTTGGTGCCTGCTGGGTGTCTCCTCCCCTCGGTAATGAGGGCCCTCTGGCGTCAGGCCCTAACTCCTGGGCTCCCAATATTTTCTGATATGCGCCCTGTGGTTCGAGTACACTCCTGCCAGGTTCCCAACCCCATGGGAATGTGGGCCTTCTGCTCTGAGGTCCCAACCGTGGGTTACTCAGTTTCATGATGAGGGCCCTCTGCTGCGAGTTCTCTCCGGCCTGGATCCCATAGCCTCGCTGCTCTTGGCCACCTGCTGGGAGGTTACAACTGCGGGATTCCTCACCTTTTTTCTTCTATGGGCCCTCTGTTTTGAGACTCCTTCTGCCTGCCTCACTCCCAGCAACTTGGTGATGTGTGTCCTCTGGTTTGAGGCCACGTATGCTGGGTCCCTCGCCTTTCGATGATGTGGCCCCACTGATGTGAGGACACTCCTGCCTGGTTCCTATCCCCTTGATGATGTGGGCCCTCTGGTGAGAGTCTGATCCTGGCTGGGTTCCTCACGCTTCTGTGAGGGGGGCCCTCTGCTGTGAGGTCACTCCTGCCTGGCTGGCACACCCCACCTGGGCAACATCGGCCCTCTTGTGGCAGTTGGAGCCTGCTGGGAACCTCCCCTCGGTGATGGGGGCCCTCTTGCCTCAGGCCCTAACTGCTGGGTACCCACATTTTCTGATACGTGCTAAGTGGTGCGAGGACACTCCTGCCAGGTTCCCATCCCCATGGGCATGTGGGCCTTCTGCTCTAAGGTCCCAACACCTGTGTTGTTCACCGTTTCATGATGTTGGCTCTCTGGTGTTAGTTCACCCAGGCCTAGATCCCATAGACTCTGTGCTCTGAGCGGCCTGCTGGGAGGTTCCTACTGCTGGATTCCTTACCTCTTTTATTCTTTGGGTCCTGTGATTTCATGCTCCTACTTCCTGACTCACTTCCAGCCCATTTGTGATGTAGGTCCTCTGGTTTAAAGCCACATGTACCGGTTTCCTCACCTTTATTGATGTGGCCCCACTGGTGTGAGGACACTCCTGCCTGGTTCCCATCCCCTTGGTGATGGGGGCCCTCTGGTGAGAGTCTGATCCTGTCTGGATTCCTCACACTTCTGGGAGGTGGGCCCTCTGCTGTGAGGTCACTCCTGCCTGGCTGGCACACGTCACCTTGGCGATGTGGGCCCTCAGTTGGGAGTTGGTGCCTGCTGGGTGTCTCCTCCCCTCGGTAATGAGGGCCCTCTGGCGTCAGGCCCAAACTCATGGGCTCCCAAAATTTTCTGATGTGCGCCCTGTCGTGCGAGTACACTCCAGCCAGGGTCCCATCCCCATGGGGATGTGGGCTTTCTGCTCTGAGGTCCCAAAGGCTGGGTTGCTCACAGTGTCAGAATGTGGGCCCTCTGCTGTGAGTTCACTCCGGCATGGATCCCATACCTCGGTGCTCTGGGCCACCTGCTTGGAGCTTCCAACTGCGGGGTTCCTCACCTTTTTTATTCTATGGGCGCTCTGTTGTGAGTTTCCTCCTGCATGCCTCACTCCCAGCCCTTTCGTGATGTGTGTCCCCTTGTTTGAGGCCACATGTGCTGTGTTCCTCACCTTTCCCTGATGTGGCCCCACTGGTGTGAGGACACTCCTGCCTGGTTTCCATCCCATTGGTGATGTGGGCGCTCTGGTTAGAGTCTGATCCTGTTTGGGCTCCTCACACTTCTGTGAGTTGGGCCCTCTGCTGTGAGGTAACTCCTGCCTGGCTTGCTCCCATTGCCTTGGTGACGTCGGCCCTCTGGTGGCATTTGGAGCCTGCTGGTAGCCTCCTCTCCTCAGTGATGAGGGCCCTCTGGCGTCAGGCCATAACTGCTGGGTTCCCACATTTTCTGATACGTGCTAAGTTGTGCGAGGACACTCCTGCGAGGTTCCCATCCCCATGGGGATGTGGGCCTTCTGCTCTGAGGTCCCACTGGCTGGGTTGCTCACAGTTTCATGATGTGGGCCCTCTGCTGTGAGTTCACTGTGGCCTGGATCCCATAGACTCCATGCTCTGGGCCACCTGCTGGGAGGTTCAAACTGCTGGATTCCTCACATTTTTTATTCTGTGGGCCCTGTGTTGTTAGGCTACTCCTGCCTGCCTCACTCGGAGCACCTTGGAAATGTGGGTCCTCTGGTTTAGGCCACATGTGCTGGGTTCCTCACCTTTCTATAATGTGGCCACACTGGTGTGAGGACACTCCTGCCTTGTTCCGATCCCCTTGGTGATGTGGGCCCTCTGGTGAGAGTCTTATCCTGGCTGGGTTCCTCACCCTTCTGTGAGGTAGGCCCTCTGCTGTGAGGTCACTCCTGCCTGGCTGGCACACGTCAACTTGGCGACGTGGGCCCTCAGTTGGGAGTTGGTGCCTGCTGGGAGTCTCCTCCCCTCGGTAATGAGGGCCCTCTGGCGTCAGACCCTAACTCCTGGGCTCCCAAAATTTTCTGATGTGCGCCCTGTGGTGCGAGTACACTCCTGCCAGGATCCCAACCCCATGGGAATGTGGGTCTTCTGCTCTGAGGTCCCAATGGTACGTTGCTCAGTTTCATGATGAGGGCCCTCTGGTGTGAGTTCACTCCGGCATGGACCCCATAGCCTCGCTGCTCCTGGCCTCCTGCGGGGAGGTTCCAACTGCGGGATTCCTCACCTTTTTCCTTCTATGGGCCCTCTGTTTTGAGACTCCTCCTGCCTGCCTCACTCCCAGCCCCTTGGTGATGTGTGTCCTCTGGTTTGAGGCCACGTGTGCTGGGTCCCTCACCTTTCGATGATGTGGCCCCACTGGTGTGAGGACACTCCTGCCTGGTTCCTATCCCCTTGGTGATGTGGGCCCTCTGGTGAGAGTCTGATCCTGGCTGGGTTCCTCACACTTCTGTGAGGTGGGCCCTCTGCTGTGAGGTCACTCCTGCCTGGCTGGCACACCCCGCCTTGGCAATGTCGGCCCTCTTGTGGCAGTTGGAGCCTGCTCGGAGCCTCCTCCCCTCGGTGATGAGGGCCCTCTGGCGTCAGGCCCTAACTGCTGGGTACCCACATTTTCTGATACGTGCTAAGTGGTGCGAGGACACTCGTGCCATGTTCCCAACCCCATGGGGATGTGGGCCTTCTGCTCTGAGGTCCCAACGGCTGGGTTGCTCACAGTTTCATGATGTGGGCCCTCTGCTGTGAGTTCACTGCGGCCTGGATCGCATAGACTCGGTGCTCTGGGCCGCCTGCTGGGAGGTTCCCACTGCACGATTCCTCAGCTTTTTTATTCTATTGGCCCTGTGTTGTGAGTCTACTCCTGCCTGCCTCACTCCGAGCCCCTTGGAGATCTGGATCCTCTGGTTTAGGCCACATGTGCTGGGTTCCTCACCTTTCTATGATGTGGCCACCCTGGTGTGAAGACAGTCCTGCCTGGTTCTGATGCCCTTGGTGATGTGGGCCCTCTGGTGAGAGTCTTACCATGGCTGGGTTCCTCACCATTCTGTGAGGTAGGCCCTCAGCTGTGAGGTCACTCCTGCCTGGCTGTTGCACGTCACCTTGGCGACATGGGCCCTCAGTTGGGAGTTGGTGCCTGCTTGGGGTCTCCTCCCCTTGGTAATGAGGGCCCTCTGGCATCAGGCCCTAACTCCTGGGCTCCCAAAATTTTCTGATGTGCGCCCTGTGGTGCGAGTACACTTCTGCCAGGTTCCCAACCACATGGGAATGTGGGCCTTCTGCTCTAAGGTCCCAACGGCTGGGTTGCTCACAGTTTCATGATGAGGCCCCTCTGTTTTGAGTTCAGTCAGGTCTGGATCCCATAGCCTCGCTGCTCCTGGCCACCTGCTGGGAGGTTCCAACTGCCGGATTCCTCACCTTTTTTACGCTATGGGCCCTCTGTTTGGAGGCTCCTCCTGCCTGCCTCACTCCCAGCCCCTTGGTGATGTGTGTCCTGTAGTTTGAGGCCACGTGTGCTGGGTCCGTCACATTTCGGTGATGTGGCCACACTGGTGTGAGGACACTCCTGCCTGGTTTCCATTCCCTTGGTGATGTGGGCCCTCCGGTGAGAGTCTGATCCTCTTTGGGTTCCTCACACTTTTGTGTGATTGGCCCTCTGCTCTGAGGTCACTCCTGCCTGGCTGGCACACCCCGCATTGGCGACGTCGGCCTTCTGGTAGCAGTTGGAGCTTGCTGGGAGCCTCCTCTCCTCAGTGATGAGGGCCCTCTGGCGTCCGGCCCTAACTGCTGTGCTCCCCACATTTTCTGATGTGTGCCCACTGGTGCGATGACACTCCTGCTTGGTTCCCTTCCCCATGGGGATGTGGGCCTTGTGCTCTGAGGTTACAACGGCTGGGTTGCTTACAGTATCACGATGAGGGCCCTCTGTTGTGAGTTCATCACTGCCTGGATCCCATAGCCTCGGTGCTCTGGGCCGCCTGCTGGGATGTTCCAACTGCTGGATTCCTCACCTTTTTTATACAATGGGCCATGTGTTTTGAGGTTAATCCTGCCTGCCTCGCTCCGAGACCCATGGTGATGTGGGTCCTCTGGTTTGAGGCCACATGTGCTGGGTACCTCAACTTTCGATGATGTGGCCCCATGGGTGTGAGGACACTCCTGCCTGGTTCCCAGCCCCTTGCTTATGTGGGCACTCTGGTGAGAGTCTGATCCTGACTGGGTTCCTTACCCTTCTGTGAGGTGGGCCCTCTGATGTGAGGTCACTCCTGCCTGGATGTCTCATGTCGCCTTGGTGACACAGGCCCTCTGTTGGCCACTGAAGCATGCTGGGAGCCTCCTACCCTCTTTAATAAGGGCCCTGGAAGAAACGCATATGCCCTTTTTGACCAAGTGCATCATTGTCGAGGTTCTGCCTCTTCTCCTATACTTTCAGAGGACTTCCCGTCTACCTCCTGAAATCGTATTCCTGGAATTCTGCCCCGCGTTCAAGTCCTCTTTGCAGCCTTACTTCAATATATTTTTGGACGATAGCTGTCATTTATAACTCTGCAGGTTTGTGAATTACAGTGCCCCTGAGCTCCTTTCTTCAACTCGCTTTCTTGTGAGCTGGCCGCAAACCCGCAGGATTGCTTCAGGCCCTAATCTTGTTCCGGCACGGCATGCTGAGCCTTTGGCTAATTCCTCTTCCTGGTGGGAAATGAGCGTTCCTTTGGCCCGTGCAGGCACCTACAGCTAGTCTCTCATTGGTTCTCCCTATTCCTGTACATCTTGCGCAGAAATTGCAAACTGTGCCAAACAGGAGGTTAATGGCACTGACTCTCCAAGTGGGGAGAGTGTTAGTAAAGCGTCTGGAATGGTGAACCCGAGTACCAGGGGACGAAAACTGAGATGCATTTGAAAACGTTTCCCGGTCACACAGTGCACTGTACTGTGGGTTTCCCATGCATGTTTTAGCTGAAGGAAGAATCCCTTAAACCTGGAGAGTTGGGACCCATGGAATGGGTACCATGCAGGATGACTTCAAAGGGTCTGCGTTTGCTCACCGAACCTCACCAATGCTATCAGCCCGAAGTGTCCAGCCTTATGTCTCACCCAGCTCTGGATGTAGATGTGGTAAATCCAGGTTGCATCACATGCCCTGAATGAATGATTTAAGAATTGCTCTCTCTTTCACTGTCATTGTGTTTTGTTTTTGTAATTCATTTTGATCATGGGATTTATTGGATTTTCTCTGCTGCGTTCATGCAGCTGTACACACGCTTGATTGTCTTAAGGAGATATATAAATCCATGGGTTTGAAGATTCTTACTACTCAGGTGTATTCCTAGGCGTTGAATATGAGGTGTTTAGTCCATTTCGTTGAGCAAGGGGTAGCTCTTGACTATTACATATTTGGCTTATGGAAAGGTATCTGCTAATTTCTATCTCTGCTTTTATGCAGCACCCCAACTCACTTTTCCCCTTAAGCAAGCATAAGTTGGTTTTCTAAATTTGAGACCCTGTTCTGTTTTGTAATTCAGTTCATGTGTAGCCAAGTTTACATTCCGTGTATTAGTGATAACTTATGATGTTTCATTTTCTGTGTGACTTATTTCACTTAGAATCATCGTACCTGAATCCACTCATTATGCCGCGACGGGCCTGATGAAATAGATTTCATTGGTGAGTGATATTCATTTGTACGTACGTACCACACTTCTTTATCCATTTTTCGCTTTCTGGGATATTTAACTTGTTCCGTAGACGAGGTTCTTGTAAACAGAGCCGTCCGACACTTTGGGGTGGCTGTCTGTTTTTGATTTTAATTTCCGTGATCTATAAGACCATAAGTGGAAGTGCCGTAGTCTCCGTTGCTTTGTTTCTTAGGTGTTTCAGGAAACACCATACACTTCTCCAGAGTGGCTGTTGGCATTTACATCCCGCCCATCAGCATAACAAGGCTCCCTGTTCTCCATGGCCTGTCCTGTGTTTCTGGTTTTTACACTTTTTTCAGATGGCCCTTTGGACGAATGGGAAATGAGACTTCATTGTAGTGCGGATTTCCATTTCTCGAGTGCTTGGTTGGCCAAAAAGGGCATATGTGTTTTTTCCTGAATATATTCAGGAAAAAATGTTTACGCACTTTTGTCCAAGTGCATCACTGTCAAAGATCTGCCGCTTTTCACATGCTTTAAATGCAATTCCAATCTACCTCCTGAAATATGATTCCTGCAATTCTGCCTCGTTTTCAAGTCCTCTTTGCAGACTTACTTCCATATATTTTTGCCAATAGCTGTCATTTATAACTCTGCAGGTTTGTGAATTACAGTGCCCGTGATTTCCTTTCTTAACTCATTTCCTTGAAAACTGGCCACAGAACCGTAGGTTTGCTTCAGGCCGTAATCAGGGTCTGGCACGGCACTCTGAGACTTTGGTTCATTCCACTTCCTGGTGGGAAATTAGAGTTAAATGTACCCCTCCAGACACCTGCCTCACTCCTAGCCCCTTGGTGATGTGTGTCCTCTGGTTTGAGGCCACATGTGCTGGGTTCCTCACCTTTGGCTGATGTGGCCCCACTGGTGTGAGGACACTCCTGCCTGGTTCCCATCCCCTTGGTGATGTGGGCCCTCCGGTGAGAGTCTGATCCTGGTTGGGTTCCTCACACTTCTGTGAGGTGGGCCCTCTTCTCTGAGGTCACTCCTGCCTGGCTGGCACACCCCACCTTGGCGACGTCGGTCCTCTGGTGGGATTTGGTGCCTGCTGGGTGTCTCCTCCCCTCGGTAATGAGGGCCCTCTGGCGTCAGGCCCTAACTCCTGGGCTCCCAATATTTTCTGATATGCGCCCTGTGGTTCGAGTACACTCCTGCCAGGTTCCCAACCCCATGGGAATGTGGGCCTTCTGCTCTGAGGTCCCAACCGTGGGTTACTCAGTTTCATGATGAGGGCCCTCTGCTGCGAGTTCTCTCCGGCCTGGATCCCATAGCCTCGCTGCTCTTGGCCACCTGCTGGGAGGTTACAACTGCGGGATTCCTCACCTTTTTTCTTCTATGGGCCCTCTGTTTTGAGACTCCTTCTGCCTGCCTCACTCCCAGCAACTTGGTGATGTGTGTCCTCTGGTTTGAGGCCACGTATGCTGGGTCCCTCGCCTTTCGATGATGTGGCCCCACTGATGTGAGGACACTCCTGCCTGGTTCCTATCCCCTTGATGATGTGGGCCCTCTGGTGAGAGTCTGATCCTGGCTGGGTTCCTCACGCTTCTGTGAGGGGGGCCCTCTGCTGTGAGGTCACTCCTGCCTGGCTGGCACACCCCACCTGGGCAACATCGGCCCTCTTGTGGCAGTTGGAGCCTGCTGGGAACCTCCCCTCGGTGATGGGGGCCCTCTTGCCTCAGGCCCTAACTGCTGGGTACCCACATTTTCTGATACGTGCTAAGTGGTGCGAGGACACTCCTGCCAGGTTCCCATCCCCATGGGCATGTGGGCCTTCTGCTCTAAGGTCCCAACACCTGTGTTGTTCACCGTTTCATGATGTTGGCTCTCTGGTGTTAGTTCACCCAGGCCTAGATCCCATAGACTCTGTGCTCTGAGCGGCCTGCTGGGAGGTTCCTACTGCTGGATTCCTTACCTCTTTTATTCTTTGGGTCCTGTGATTTCATGCTCCTACTTCCTGACTCACTTCCAGCCCATTTGTGATGTAGGTCCTCTGGTTTAAAGCCACATGTACCGGTTTCCTCACCTTTATTGATGTGGCCCCACTGGTGTGAGGACACTCCTGCCTGGTTCCCATCCCCTTGGTGATGGGGGCCCTCTGGTGAGAGTCTGATCCTGTCTGGATTCCTCACACTTCTGGGAGGTGGGCCCTCTGCTGTGAGGTCACTCCTGCCTGGCTGGCACACGTCACCTTGGCGATGTGGGCCCTCAGTTGGGAGTTGGTGCCTGCTGGGTGTCTCCTCCCCTCGGTAATGAGGGCCCTCTGGCGTCAGGCCCAAACTCATGGGCTCCCAAAATTTTCTGATGTGCGCCCTGTCGTGCGAGTACACTCCAGCCAGGGTCCCATCCCCATGGGGATGTGGGCTTTCTGCTCTGAGGTCCCAAAGGCTGGGTTGCTCACAGTGTCAGAATGTGGGCCCTCTGCTGTGAGTTCACTCCGGCATGGATCCCATACCTCGGTGCTCTGGGCCACCTGCTTGGAGCTTCCAACTGCGGGGTTCCTCACCTTTTTTATTCTATGGGCGCTCTGTTGTGAGTTTCCTCCTGCATGCCTCACTCCCAGCCCTTTCGTGATGTGTGTCCCCTTGTTTGAGGCCACATGTGCTGTGTTCCTCACCTTTCCCTGATGTGGCCCCACTGGTGTGAGGACACTCCTGCCTGGTTTCCATCCCATTGGTGATGTGGGCGCTCTGGTTAGAGTCTGATCCTGTTTGGGCTCCTCACACTTCTGTGAGTTGGGCCCTCTGCTGTGAGGTAACTCCTGCCTGGCTTGCTCCCATTGCCTTGGTGACGTCGGCCCTCTGGTGGCATTTGGAGCCTGCTGGTAGCCTCCTCTCCTCAGTGATGAGGGCCCTCTGGCGTCAGGCCATAACTGCTGGGTTCCCACATTTTCTGATACGTGCTAAGTTGTGCGAGGACACTCCTGCGAGGTTCCCATCCCCATGGGGATGTGGGCCTTCTGCTCTGAGGTCCCACTGGCTGGGTTGCTCACAGTTTCATGATGTGGGCCCTCTGCTGTGAGTTCACTGTGGCCTGGATCCCATAGACTCCATGCTCTGGGCCACCTGCTGGGAGGTTCAAACTGCTGGATTCCTCACATTTTTTATTCTGTGGGCCCTGTGTTGTTAGGCTACTCCTGCCTGCCTCACTCGGAGCACCTTGGAAATGTGGGTCCTCTGGTTTAGGCCACATGTGCTGGGTTCCTCACCTTTCTATAATGTGGCCACACTGGTGTGAGGACACTCCTGCCTTGTTCCGATCCCCTTGGTGATGTGGGCCCTCTGGTGAGAGTCTTATCCTGGCTGGGTTCCTCACCCTTCTGTGAGGTAGGCCCTCTGCTGTGAGGTCACTCCTGCCTGGCTGGCACACGTCAACTTGGCGACGTGGGCCCTCAGTTGGGAGTTGGTGCCTGCTGGGAGTCTCCTCCCCTCGGTAATGAGGGCCCTCTGGCGTCAGACCCTAACTCCTGGGCTCCCAAAATTTTCTGATGTGCGCCCTGTGGTGCGAGTACACTCCTGCCAGGATCCCAACCCCATGGGAATGTGGGTCTTCTGCTCTGAGGTCCCAATGGTACGTTGCTCAGTTTCATGATGAGGGCCCTCTGGTGTGAGTTCACTCCGGCATGGACCCCATAGCCTCGCTGCTCCTGGCCTCCTGCGGGGAGGTTCCAACTGCGGGATTCCTCACCTTTTTCCTTCTATGGGCCCTCTGTTTTGAGACTCCTCCTGCCTGCCTCACTCCCAGCCCCTTGGTGATGTGTGTCCTCTGGTTTGAGGCCACGTGTGCTGGGTCCCTCACCTTTCGATGATGTGGCCCCACTGGTGTGAGGACACTCCTGCCTGGTTCCTATCCCCTTGGTGATGTGGGCCCTCTGGTGAGAGTCTGATCCTGGCTGGGTTCCTCACACTTCTGTGAGGTGGGCCCTCTGCTGTGAGGTCACTCCTGCCTGGCTGGCACACCCCGCCTTGGCAATGTCGGCCCTCTTGTGGCAGTTGGAGCCTGCTCGGAGCCTCCTCCCCTCGGTG
This sequence comes from Delphinapterus leucas, assembly GCF_059928025.1. Taxonomy (NCBI): domain Eukaryota; kingdom Metazoa; phylum Chordata; class Mammalia; order Artiodactyla; family Monodontidae; genus Delphinapterus; species Delphinapterus leucas. The sequence goes on along the minus strand of NW_028322240.1, from coordinate 12,651,331 downwards.
ATGAGGGCCCTCTGGCGTCAGGCCCTAACTGCTGGGTACCCACATTTTCTGATACGTGCTAAGTGGTGCGAGGACACTCGTGCCATGTTCCCAACCCCATGGGGATGTGGGCCTTCTGCTCTGAGGTCCCAACGGCTGGGTTGCTCACAGTTTCATGATGTGGGCCCTCTGCTGTGAGTTCACTGCGGCCTGGATCGCATAGACTCGGTGCTCTGGGCCGCCTGCTGGGAGGTTCCCACTGCACGATTCCTCAGCTTTTTTATTCTATTGGCCCTGTGTTGTGAGTCTACTCCTGCCTGCCTCACTCCGAGCCCCTTGGAGATCTGGATCCTCTGGTTTAGGCCACATGTGCTGGGTTCCTCACCTTTCTATGATGTGGCCACCCTGGTGTGAAGACAGTCCTGCCTGGTTCTGATGCCCTTGGTGATGTGGGCCCTCTGGTGAGAGTCTTACCATGGCTGGGTTCCTCACCATTCTGTGAGGTAGGCCCTCAGCTGTGAGGTCACTCCTGCCTGGCTGTTGCACGTCACCTTGGCGACATGGGCCCTCAGTTGGGAGTTGGTGCCTGCTTGGGGTCTCCTCCCCTTGGTAATGAGGGCCCTCTGGCATCAGGCCCTAACTCCTGGGCTCCCAAAATTTTCTGATGTGCGCCCTGTGGTGCGAGTACACTTCTGCCAGGTTCCCAACCACATGGGAATGTGGGCCTTCTGCTCTAAGGTCCCAACGGCTGGGTTGCTCACAGTTTCATGATGAGGCCCCTCTGTTTTGAGTTCAGTCAGGTCTGGATCCCATAGCCTCGCTGCTCCTGGCCACCTGCTGGGAGGTTCCAACTGCCGGATTCCTCACCTTTTTTACGCTATGGGCCCTCTGTTTGGAGGCTCCTCCTGCCTGCCTCACTCCCAGCCCCTTGGTGATGTGTGTCCTGTAGTTTGAGGCCACGTGTGCTGGGTCCGTCACATTTCGGTGATGTGGCCACACTGGTGTGAGGACACTCCTGCCTGGTTTCCATTCCCTTGGTGATGTGGGCCCTCCGGTGAGAGTCTGATCCTCTTTGGGTTCCTCACACTTTTGTGTGATTGGCCCTCTGCTCTGAGGTCACTCCTGCCTGGCTGGCACACCCCGCATTGGCGACGTCGGCCTTCTGGTAGCAGTTGGAGCTTGCTGGGAGCCTCCTCTCCTCAGTGATGAGGGCCCTCTGGCGTCCGGCCCTAACTGCTGTGCTCCCCACATTTTCTGATGTGTGCCCACTGGTGCGATGACACTCCTGCTTGGTTCCCTTCCCCATGGGGATGTGGGCCTTGTGCTCTGAGGTTACAACGGCTGGGTTGCTTACAGTATCACGATGAGGGCCCTCTGTTGTGAGTTCATCACTGCCTGGATCCCATAGCCTCGGTGCTCTGGGCCGCCTGCTGGGATGTTCCAACTGCTGGATTCCTCACCTTTTTTATACAATGGGCCATGTGTTTTGAGGTTAATCCTGCCTGCCTCGCTCCGAGACCCATGGTGATGTGGGTCCTCTGGTTTGAGGCCACATGTGCTGGGTACCTCAACTTTCGATGATGTGGCCCCATGGGTGTGAGGACACTCCTGCCTGGTTCCCAGCCCCTTGCTTATGTGGGCACTCTGGTGAGAGTCTGATCCTGACTGGGTTCCTTACCCTTCTGTGAGGTGGGCCCTCTGATGTGAGGTCACTCCTGCCTGGATGTCTCATGTCGCCTTGGCGACACAGGCCCTCTGTTGGCCACTGAAGCATGCTGGGAGCCTCCTACCCTCTTTAATAAGGGCCCTGGAAGAAACGCATATGCCCTTTTTGACCAAGTGCATCATTGTCGAGGTTCTGCCTCTTCTCCTATACTTTCAGAGGACTTCCCGTCTACCTCCTGAAATCGTATTCCTGGAATTCTGCCCCGCGTTCAAGTCCTCTTTGCAGCCTTACTTCAATATATTTTTGGACGATAGCTGTCATTTATAACTCTGCAGGTTTGTGAATTACAGTGCCCCTGAGCTCCTTTCTTCAACTCGCTTTCTTGTGAGCTGGCCGCAAACCCGCAGGATTGCTTCAGGCCCTAATCTTGTTCCGGCACGGCATGCTGAGCCTTTGGCTAATTCCTCTTCCTGGTGGGAAATGAGCGTTCCTTTGGCCCGTGCAGGCACCTACAGCTAGTCTCTCATTGGTTCTCCCTATTCCTGTACATCTTGCGCAGAAATTGCAAACTGTGCCAAACAGGAGGTTAATGGCACTGACTCTCCAAGTGGGGAGAGTGTTAGTAAAGCGTCTGGAATGGTGAACCCGAGTACCAGGGGACGAAAACTGAGATGCATTTGAAAACGTTTCCCGGTCACACAGTGCACTGTACTGTGGGTTTCCCATGCATGTTTTAGCTGAAGGAAGAATCCCTTAAACCTGGAGAGTTGGGACCCATGGAATGGGTACCATGCAGGATGACTTCAAAGGGTCTGCGTTTGCTCACCGAACCTCACCAATGCTATCAGCCCGAAGTGTCCAGCCTTATGTCTCACCCAGCTCTGGATGTAGATGTGGTAAATCCAGGTTGCATCACATGCCCTGAATGAATGATTTAAGAATTGCTCTCTCTTTCACTGTCATTGTGTTTTGTTTTTGTAATTCATTTTGATCATGGGATTTATTGGATTTTCTCTGCTGCGTTCATGCAGCTGTACACACGCTTGATTGTCTTAAGGAGATATATAAATCCATGGGTTTGAAGATTCTTACTACTCAGGTGTATTCCTAGGCGTTGAATATGAGGTGTTTAGTCCATTTCGTTGAGCAAGGGGTAGCTCTTGACTATTACATATTTGGCTTATGGAAAGGTATCTGCTAATTTCTATCTCTGCTTTTATGCAGCACCCCAACTCACTTTTCCCCTTAAGCAAGCATAAGTTGGTTTTCTAAATTTGAGACCCTGTTCTGTTTTGTAATTCAGTTCATGTGTAGCCAAGTTTACATTCCGTGTATTAGTGATAACTTATGATGTTTCATTTTCTGTGTGACTTATTTCACTTAGAATCATCGTACCTGAATCCACTCATTATGCCGCGACGGGCCTGATGAAATAGATTTCATTGGTGAGTGATATTCATTTGTACGTACGTACCACACTTCTTTATCCATTTTTCGCTTTCTGGGATATTTAACTTGTTCCGTAGACGAGGTTCTTGTAAACAGAGCCGTCCGACACTTTGGGGTGGCTGTCTGTTTTTGATTTTAATTTCCGTGATCTATAAGACCATAAGTGGAAGTGCCGTAGTCTCCGTTGCTTTGTTTCTTAGGTGTTTCAGGAAACACCATACACTTCTCCAGAGTGGCTGTTGGCATTTACATCCCGCCCATCAGCATAACAAGGCTCCCTGTTCTCCATGGCCTGTCCTGTGTTTCTGGTTTTTACACTTTTTTCAGATGGCCCTTTGGACGAATGGGAAATGAGACTTCATTGTAGTGCGGATTTCCATTTCTCGAGTGCTTGGTTGGCCAAAAAGGGCATATGTGTTTTTTCCTGAATATATTCAGGAAAAAATGTTTACGCACTTTTGTCCAAGTGCATCACTGTCAAAGATCTGCCGCTTTTCACATGCTTTAAATGCAATTCCAATCTACCTCCTGAAATATGATTCCTGCAATTCTGCCTCGTTTTCAAGTCCTCTTTGCAGACTTACTTCCATATATTTTTGCCAATAGCTGTCATTTATAACTCTGCAGGTTTGTGAATTACAGTGCCCGTGATTTCCTTTCTTAACTCATTTCCTTGAAAACTGGCCACAGAACCGTAGGTTTGCTTCAGGCCGTAATCAGGGTCCGGCACGGCACTCTGAGACTTTGGTTCATTCCACTTCCTGGTGGGAAATTAGAGTTAAATGTACCCCTCCAGACACCTGCCTCACTCCTAGCCCCTTGGTGATGTGTGTCCTCTGGTTTGAGGCCACATGTGCTGGGTTCCTCACCTTTGGCTGATGTGGCCCCACTGGTGTGAGGACACTCCTGCCTGGTTCCCATCCCCTTGGTGATGTGGGCCCTCCGGTGAGAGTCTGATCCTGGTTGGGTTCCTCACACTTCTGTGAGGTGGGCCCTCTTCTCTGAGGTCACTCCTGCCTGGCTGGCACACCCCACCTTGGCGACGTGGGTCCTCTGGTGGGATTTGGTGCCTGCTGGGTGTCTCCTCCCCTCGGTAATGAGGGCCCTCTGGCGTCAGGCCCTAACTCCTGGGCTCCCAATATTTTCTGATATGCGCCCTGTGGTTCGAGTACACTCCTGCCAGGTTCCCAACCCCATGGGAATGTGGGCCTTCTGCTCTGAGGTCCCAACCGTGGGTTACTCAGTTTCATGATGAGGGCCCTCTGCTGCGAGTTCTCTCCGGCCTGGATCCCATAGCCTCGCTGCTCTTGGCCACCTGCTGGGAGGTTACAACTGCGGGATTCCTCACCTTTTTTCTTCTATGGGCCCTCTGTTTTGAGACTCCTTCTGCCTGCCTCACTCCCAGCAACTTGGTGATGTGTGTCCTCTGGTTTGAGGCCACGTATGCTGGGTCCCTCGCCTTTCGATGATGTGGCCCCACTGATGTGAGGACACTCCTGCCTGGTTCCTATCCCCTTGATGATGTGGGCCCTCTGGTGAGAGTCTGATCCTGGCTGGGTTCCTCACGCTTCTGTGAGGGGGGCCCTCTGCTGTGAGGTCACTCCTGCCTGGCTGGCACACCCCACCTGGGCAACATCGGCCCTCTTGTGGCAGTTGGAGCCTGCTGGGAACCTCCCCTCGGTGATGGGGGCCCTCTTGCCTCAGGCCCTAACTGCTGGGTACCCACATTTTCTGATACGTGCTAAGTGGTGCGAGGACACTCCTGCCAGGTTCCCATCCCCATGGGCATGTGGGCCTTCTGCTCTAAGGTCCCAACACCTGTGTTGTTCACCGTTTCATGATGTTGGCTCTCTGGTGTTAGTTCACCCAGGCCTAGATCCCATAGACTCTGTGCTCTGAGCGGCCTGCTGGGAGGTTCCTACTGCTGGATTCCTTACCTCTTTTATTCTTTGGGTCCTGTGATTTCATGCTCCTACTTCCTGACTCACTTCCAGCCCATTTGTGATGTAGGTCCTCTGGTTTAAAGCCACATGTACCGGTTTCCTCACCTTTATTGATGTGGCCCCACTGGTGTGAGGACACTCCTGCCTGGTTCCCATCCCCTTGGTGATGGGGGCCCTCTGGTGAGAGTCTGATCCTGTCTGGATTCCTCACACTTCTGGGAGGTGGGCCCTCTGCTGTGAGGTCACTCCTGCCTGGCTGGCACACGTCACCTTGGCGATGTGGGCCCTCAGTTGGGAGTTGGTGCCTGCTGGGTGTCTCCTCCCCTCGGTAATGAGGGCCCTCTGGCGTCAGGCCCTAACTCATGGGCTCCCAAAATTTTCTGATGTGCGCCCTGTCGTGCGAGTACACTCCAGCCAGGGTCCCATCCCCATGGGGATGTGGGCTTTCTGCTCTGAGGTCCCAAAGGCTGGGTTGCTCACAGTGTCAGAATGTGGGCCCTCTGCTGTGAGTTCACTCCGGCATGGATCCCATACCTCGGTGCTCTGGGCCACCTGCTTGGAGCTTCCAACTGCGGGGTTCCTCACCTTTTTTATTCTATGGGCGCTCTGTTGTGAGTTTCCTCCTGCATGCCTCACTCCCAGCCCTTTCGTGATGTGTGTCCCCTTGTTTGAGGCCACATGTGCTGTGTTCCTCACCTTTCCCTGATGTGGCCCCACTGGTGTGAGGACACTCCTGCCTGGTTTCCATCCCATTGGTGATGTGGGCGCTCTGGTTAGAGTCTGATCCTGTTTGGGCTCCTCACACTTCTGTGAGTTGGGCCCTCTGCTGTGAGGTAACTCCTGCCTGGCTTGCTCCCATTGCCTTGGTGACGTCGGCCCTCTGGTGGCATTTGGAGCCTGCTGGTAGCCTCCTCTCCTCAGTGATGAGGGCCCTCTGGCGTCAGGCCATAACTGCTGGGTTCCCACATTTTCTGATACGTGCTAAGTTGTGCGAGGACACTCCTGCGAGGTTCCCATCCCCATGGGGATGTGGGCCTTCTGCTCTGAGGTCCCACTGGCTGGGTTGCTCACAGTTTCATGATGTGGGCCCTCTGCTGTGAGTTCACTGTGGCCTGGATCCCATAGACTCCATGCTCTGGGCCACCTGCTGGGAGGTTCAAACTGCTGGATTCCTCACATTTTTTATTCTGTGGGCCCTGTGTTGTTAGGCTACTCCTGCCTGCCTCACTCGGAGCACCTTGGAAATGTGGGTCCTCTGGTTTAGGCCACATGTGCTGGGTTCCTCACCTTTCTATAATGTGGCCACACTGGTGTGAGGACACTCCTGCCTTGTTCCGATCCCCTTGGTGATGTGGGCCCTCTGGTGAGAGTCTTATCCTGGCTGGGTTCCTCACCCTTCTGTGAGGTAGGCCCTCTGCTGTGAGGTCACTCCTGCCTGGCTGGCACACGTCAACTTGGCGACGTGGGCCCTCAGTTGGGAGTTGGTGCCTGCTGGGAGTCTCCTCCCCTCGGTAATGAGGGCCCTCTGGCGTCAGACCCTAACTCCTGGGCTCCCAAAATTTTCTGATGTGCGCCCTGTGGTGCGAGTACACTCCTGCCAGGATCCCAACCCCATGGGAATGTGGGTCTTCTGCTCTGAGGTCCCAATGGTACGTTGCTCAGTTTCATGATGAGGGCCCTCTGGTGTGAGTTCACTCCGGCATGGACCCCATAGCCTCGCTGCTCCTGGCCTCCTGCGGGGAGGTTCCAACTGCGGGATTCCTCACCTTTTTCCTTCTATGGGCCCTCTGTTTTGAGACTCCTCCTGCCTGCCTCACTCCCAGCCCCTTGGTGATGTGTGTCCTCTGGTTTGAGGCCACGTGTGCTGGGTCCCTCACCTTTCGATGATGTGGCCCCACTGGTGTGAGGACACTCCTGCCTGGTTCCTATCCCCTTGGTGATGTGGGCCCTCTGGTGAGAGTCTGATCCTGGCTGGGTCCCTCACACTTCTGTGAGGTGGGCCCTCTGCTGTGAGGTCACTCCTGCCTGGCTGGCACACCCCGCCTTGGCAATGTCGGCCCTCTTGTGGCAGTTGGAGCCTGCTCGGAGCCTCCTCCCCTCGGTGATGAGGGCCCTCTGGCGTCAGGCCCTAACTGCTGGGTACCCACATTTTCTGATACGTGCTAAGTGGTGCGAGGACACTCGTGCCATGTTCCCAACCCCATGGGGATGTGGGCCTTCTGCTCTGAGGTCCCAACGGCTGGGTTGCTCACAGTTTCATGATGTGGGCCCTCTGCTGTGAGTTCACTGCGGCCTGGATCGCATAGACTCGGTGCTCTGGGCCGCCTGCTGGGAGGTTCCCACTGCACGATTCCTCAGCTTTTTTATTCTATTGGCCCTGTGTTGTGAGTCTACTCCTGCCTGCCTCACTCCGAGCCCCTTGGAGATCTGGATCCTCTGGTTTAGGCCACATGTGCTGGGTTCCTCACCTTTCTATGATGTGGCCACCCTGGTGTGAAGACAGTCCTGCCTGGTTCTGATGCCCTTGGTGATGTGGGCCCTCTGGTGAGAGTCTTACCATGGCTGGGTTCCTCACCATTCTGTGAGGTAGGCCCTCAGCTGTGAGGTCACTCCTGCCTGGCTGTTGCACGTCACCTTGGCGACATGGGCCCTCAGTTGGGAGTTGGTGCCTGCTTGGGGTCTCCTCCCCTTGGTAATGAGGGCCCTCTGGCATCAGGCCCTAACTCCTGGGCTCCCAAAATTTTCTGATGTGCGCCCTGTGGTGCGAGTACACTTCTGCCAGGTTCCCAACCACATGGGAATGTGGGCCTTCTGCTCTAAGGTCCCAACGGCTGGGTTGCTCACAGTTTCATGATGAGGCCCCTCTGTTTTGAGTTCAGTCAGGTCTGGATCCCATAGCCTCGCTGCTCCTGGCCACCTGCTGGGAGGTTCCAACTGCCGGATTCCTCACCTTTTTTACGCTATGGGCCCTCTGTTTGGAGGCTCCTCCTGCCTGCCTCACTCCCAGCCCCTTGGTGATGTGTGTCCTGTAGTTTGAGGCCACGTGTGCTGGGTCCGTCACATTTCGGTGATGTGGCCACACTGGTGTGAGGACACTCCTGCCTGGTTTCCATTCCCTTGGTGATGTGGGCCCTCCGGTGAGAGTCTGATCCTCTTTGGGTTCCTCACACTTTTGTGTGATTGGCCCTCTGCTCTGAGGTCACTCCTGCCTGGCTGGCACACCCCGCATTGGCGACGTCGGCCTTCTGGTAGCAGTTGGAGCTTGCTGGGAGCCTCCTCTCCTCAGTGATGAGGGCCCTCTGGCGTCCGGCCCTAACTGCTGTGCTCCCCACATTTTCTGATGTGTGCCCACTGGTGCGATGACACTCCTGCTTGGTTCCCTTCCCCATGGGGATGTGGGCCTTGTGCTCTGAGGTTACAACGGCTGGGTTGCTTACAGTATCACGATGAGGGCCCTCTGTTGTGAGTTCATCACTGCCTGGATCCCATAGCCTCGGTGCTCTGGGCCGCCTGCTGGGATGTTCCAACTGCTGGATTCCTCACCTTTTTTATACAATGGGCCATGTGTTTTGAGGTTAATCCTGCCTGCCTCGCTCCGAGACCCATGGTGATGTGGGTCCTCTGGTTTGAGGCCACATGTGCTGGGTACCTCAACTTTCGATGATGTGGCCCCATGGGTGTGAGGACACTCCTGCCTGGTTCCCAGCCCCTTGCTTATGTGGGCACTCTGGTGAGAGTCTGATCCTGACTGGGTTCCTTACCCTTCTGTGAGGTGGGCCCTCTGATGTGAGGTCACTCCTGCCTGGATGTCTCATGTCGCCTTGGCGACACAGGCCCTCTGTTGGCCACTGAAGCATGCTGGGAGCCTCCTACCCTCTTTAATAAGGGCCCTGGAAGAAACGCATATGCCCTTTTTGACCAAGTGCATCATTGTCGAGGTTCTGCCTCTTCTCCTATACTTTCAGAGGACTTCCCGTCTACCTCCTGAAATCGTATTCCTGGAATTCTGCCCCGCGTTCAAGTCCTCTTTGCAGCCTTACTTCAATATATTTTTGGACGATAGCTGTCATTTATAACTCTGCAGGTTTGTGAATTACAGTGCCCCTGAGCTCCTTTCTTCAACTCGCTTTCTTGTGAGCTGGCCGCAAACCCGCAGGATTGCTTCAGGCCCTAATCTTGTTCCGGCACGGCATGCTGAGCCTTTGGCTAATTCCTCTTCCTGGTGGGAAATGAGCGTTCCTTTGGCCCGTGCAGGCACCTACAGCTAGTCTCTCATTGGTTCTCCCTATTCCTGTACATCTTGCGCAGAAATTGCAAACTGTGCCAAACAGGAGGTTAATGGCACTGACTCTCCAAGTGGGGAGAGTGTTAGTAAAGCGTCTGGAATGGTGAACCCGAGTACCAGGGGACGAAAACTGAGATGCATTTGAAAACGTTTCCCGGTCACACAGTGCACTGTACTGTGGGTTTCCCATGCATGTTTTAGCTGAAGGAAGAATCCCTTAAACCTGGAGAGTTGGGACCCATGGAATGGGTACCATGCAGGATGACTTCAAAGGGTCTGCGTTTGCTCACCGAACCTCACCAATGCTATCAGCCCGAAGTGTCCAGCCTTATGTCTCACCCAGCTCTGGGTGTAGATGTGGTAAATCCAGGTTGCATCACATGCCCTGAATGAATTATTTAAGAATTGCTCTCTATTTCACTGTCATTGTGTTTTGTTTTTGAAATTTATTTTGATAATGGGATTTATCGGATTTTCACTGCTGCGTTTATGCCGCTGTACACACGCTTGATTTCCTTATGGAGACATATAAATCCATGGGTTTTAAGATTCTTACTTGTCAGGTATCTTGCCAGGCGTTGAATATGGGGTGTTGAGTCCATTTCGTTGAGCAAGGAGTAGGGCTTGTCTATTATATATTTGGCTTATGGAACGGTATCTGTGCTAATTTCAATCTCTGGTTTTATGCAGCACCCCAACTCACCTTTCCCCATAAGCAAGCATAAGTTGGTTTTCTAAATTTGAGACCCTGTTCTGTTTTGTAATTCAGTTCATGGGTAGCCAAGTTTACGTTCCGTGTATTAGTGATATCTTATGATGTTTCTTTTTCTGTGTGACTTATTTCTCGTAGAATCATCATACCTGATTCCACTCATTATGCCGCTATGGGCCTGATGACGTAGATTTCATTGCTGAGTGATATTCCATTGTACGTGCGTACCACAACTTCTTTATCCATTTTTTACTTTCTGGGATATTTTACTTGTACCGTAGACGAGGTTCTTGTAAACAGAGCCGTCCCAAACTCTGGGGTGGCTGTGTGTTTTTGATTTTAATTTCCCTAAGCTATAGGACCATAAGTGGAAGTGCCATAGGCTGTGTTGCTTTGTTTCCTACGTGTTTCAGGATACACCATACACTTCTCCAGAGTGGCTGTTGGCAATTTACATCCCGCCCATCAGCATAACAAGGCTCCCTGTTTTCCATGACCTGTCCTGACTTTCTGGATTTTGCACTTTTTTCAGATGGCCCTTTTGACCGGGGGGCAGTGAGACTTCATTGTAGTGCAGATTTCCTTTACACGCTTGCTTGGTTGGCCAAAAAGGGCGGATGCGTTTTTTCCTGAATATATTCAGGAAAAAACGCATACGCCCTTTTTGACCAAGTGCATCATTGTCGACATTCTGCCTCTTTTCCTATGCTTTAAGTGCAATTCCAGTCTACCCCCTGAAAACGTTTTCCTGAAATTCTGCCCTGCTATCAAGTCCTCTTCTCATCCTTACTTTAGTACATTTTTGGACGATAGCTGTCATTCATAACTCTGCAGGTTTGTGAATTACAGTGCCCCTGAGCTCCTTTCTTCAACTCGCTTTCTTGTGAGCTGGCCGCAAAACCGCAGGATTGCTTCAGGCCCTAATATATTTCCGGCAGGGCACACTGAGCCTTTGGTTAATTCCTCTTCCTGGTGGGAAATGAGCGTTCCATTTGCCCGTGCAGACACCTACAGCTAGTCTCTCATTGGTTCTCCCTATTCCTGTTCATCTTGCGCAGAAATTGCAAACTGTGCCAAACAGGAGGTTAATGGCACTGACTCTCCAAGTGGGGAGAGTGTTAGTAAAGCGTTGAAATGGTGAACCCGAGTACCAGGGGACGAAAACTGAGATGCATTTGAAAACGTTTCCCAATCACACGGTGGACCATACTCTGGGTTTCCCATGCATGTTTTAGCTGAAGGAAGAATCCCTTAAACCTGGAGAGTTGGGAACCATGGAATGGGTACCATGCAGTATGACTTCAAAGGGTCTGCATTTGCTCACCGAACCTCACCAATGCTATCAGCCCGAAGTGTCCAGCCTTATGTCTCACCCAGCTCTGGGTGTAGATGTGGTAAATCCAGGTTGCATCACAAGCCCTGAATGAATTATTTAAGAATTGCTCTCTATTTCACTGTCATTTTGTTTTGTTTTTGAAATTTATTTTGATAATGGGATTTATCGGATTTTCACTGCTGCGTTTAGGCCGCTGTACACACGCTTGATTTCCTTATGGAGACATATAAATCCATGGGTTTTAAGATTCTTACTTGTCAGGTATCTTCCCAGGCGTTGAATATGGGGTGTTGAGTCCATTTCGTTGAGCAAGGAGTAGGGCTTGTCTATTATATATTTGGCTTATGGAACGGTATCTGTGCTAATTTCAATCTCTGGTTTTATGCAGCACCCCAACTCACCTTTCCCCATAAGCAAGCATAAGTTGGTTTTCTAAATTTGAGACCCTGTTCTGTTTTGTAATTCAGTTGATGTGTAGCCAAGTTTACATTCCGTGTATTACTGATATATTATGATGTTTCTTTTTCTGTGTGACTTATTTCTCGTAGAATCATCGTACCTGAATCCACTCATTATGCCGCTACGGGCCTGAAGACGTAGATTTCATTGCTGAGTGATATTCCATTGTACGTGCATACCAGGACTTCTTTATCCATTTTCTCCTTTCTCGGATATTTAACTTGTACCGTAGACAAGGTTCTTGTAAACAGAGCCATCCCAAACTTTGGGGTGGCTGTGTGTTTTTGATTTTAATTTCATTAAGCTATAGGATCATAAGTGGAAGTGACATAGGCTGTGTTGCTTTGTTTCCTACGTGTTTCAGGATACACCATACATTTCTCCAGAGTGGCTGTTGGCAAATTACATACCGCCCATCAGCATAACAAGGCTCCCTGTTCTCCAAGACCTGTCCTGCCTTTCTGGATTTTACACTTTTTTCAGATGGCCCTTTTGACCGGGGGGCAGTGAGACTTCATTGTAGTGCAGATTTCCTTTACACGCTTGCTTCGTTGGCCAAAAAGGGCGTATGCGTTTTTTCCTGAATATATTCAGGAAAAAACGCATACGCCCTTTTTGGCCAAGTGCATCATTGTCGACATTCTGCCTCTTTTCCTATGTTTTAAGTGCAATTCTAGTCTACCCCTTGAAATCGTTTTTCTGAAATTCTGCCCCGCTTTCAAGTCCTCTTCCAAGACTTACTTCAGTACATTTTTGGACGATAGCTGTCATTCATAACTCTGCAGGTTTGTGAATTGCAGTGCCCCTGAGCTCCTTTCTTCAACTCGCTTTCTTGTGAGCTGGCCGCAAAACCGCAGGATTGCTTCAGGCCCTAATCTGTTTCCAGCCGGGCACGCTGAGCCTTTGGTTAATTCCTCTTCCTGGTGGGAAATGAGCATTCAATTTGCCCATGCAGACACCAACAGCTAGTCTCTCATTGGTTCTCCCTATGCCTGTTCATCTTGCGCAGGAATTGCAAACTGTGCCAAACAGGAGGTTAAAGGCACTGACTCTGCAAGTGGGGAGAGTGTTAGTAAAGCGTCTGGAATGGTGAACCCGAGTAACAGGGGACGAAAACTGAGATGCATTTGAAAACGTTTCCCAATCACACGGCGCACGATAGTCTGGGTTTCCCATGCATGTTTTAGCTGAAGGAAGAATCCCTTAAACCTGGAGAGTTGGGACCCATGGAATGGGTACCATGCAGTATGACTTCAAAGTGTCTGCGTTTGCTCACCGAACCTCAGCAATGCTATCAGCCCGAAGTGTCCAGCCTTATGTCTCACCCAGCTCTGGGTGTAGATGTGGTAAATCCAGGTTGCATCACAAGCCCTGAATGAATTATTTAAGAATTGCTCTCTATTTCACTGTCATTGTGTTTTGTTTTTGAAATTTATTTTGATAATGGGATTTATCGGATTTTCACTGCTGCGTTTAGGCCATTGTACACACGCTTGACTTCCTTAAGGAGACATATAAATCCATGGGTTTTAAGATTCTTACTTGTCAGGTATCTTGCCAGGCGTTGAATATGGGGTGTTGAGTCCATTTCTTTGAGCAAGGAGTAGGTCTTGTCTATTATATATTTGGCTTATGGAACGGTATCTGTGCTAATTTCAATCTCTGGTTTTATGCAGCACCCCAACTCACCTTTCCCCATAAGCAAGCATAAGTTGGTTTTCTCAATTTGAGACCCTGTTCTGTTTTGTAATTCACTACATGTGTAGCCAAGTTTACATTCCGTGTATTAGTGATATCTTATGATGTTTCTTTTCCTGTGTGACTTATTTCTCATAGAATCATCGTACCTGAATCCACTCATTATGCCGCTACGGGCCTGATGACGTACATTTCATTGCTGAGTGATATTTCATTGTACGTGCGTACCACAACTTCTTTATCCATTTTTTGCTTTCTCGGATATTTAACTTGTAGCGTAGACGAGGTTCTTGTAAACAGAGCCGTCCCAAACTTTGGGGTGGCTGTGTCTTTTTGATTTTAATTTCCCTAAGCTATAGGACCATAAGTGGAAGTGCCATAGGCTGTGTTGCTTTGTTTCCTACGTGTTTCTGGAAACACCATACACTTCTCCAGAGTGGTTGTTGGCAATTTACATCCCGCCCATCAGCATAACAAGGCTCCCTCTTCTCCATGACCTGTCCTGCCTTTCTGGATTTTACACTTTTTTCAGATGGCCCTTTTGACCGGTGGGCAGTGAGACATCTTTGTAGTGCAGATTTCCTTTACACGCTTGCTTGGTTGGCCAAAAAGGGCGTATGCGTTTTTTCCTGAATATATTCAGGAAAAAACGCATACGCCCTTTTTGGCCAAGTGCATCATTGTCGACATTCTGCCTCTTTTCCTATGCTTTAAGTGCAATTCCAGTCTACCCCCTGAAATCGTTTTCCTGAAATTCTGCCCCGCTTTCAAGTCCTCTTCGAAGACTTACTTCAATACATTTTTGGACGATAGCTGTCATTCATAACTCTGCAGGTTTGTGAATTGCAGTGCCCCTGAGCTCCTTTCTTCAACTCTCTTTCTTGTGAGCTGGCCGCAAAACCGCAGGATTGCTTCAGGCCATAATCTCTTTCCGGGGGGGAACGCTGAGCCTTTGTTTAATTCCTCTTCCTTGTCGGAAATGAGCGTTCCATTTGCCCGTGCAGGCACCTACAGCTAGTCTCTCATTGGTTCTCCCTATTCCTGTACATCTTGCGCAGAAATTGCAAACGGTGCCCAACAGGAGGTTAATGGCGCTGACTCTCCAAGTGGGGAGAGTGTTAGTAAAGTGTCTGGAATGATGAACCCGAGTTCCAAGGGACGAAAACTGAGATGCATTTGAAAACGTTTCCCGGTCACACAGTGCACAGTACTGTGGGTTTCCCATGCATGTTTTAGCTGAAGGAAGAATCCCTTAAACCTGGAGAGTTGGGACCCATGGAATGGGTACCATGCAGTATGACTTCAAAAGGTCTGCGTTTGCTCACCGAACCTCACCAATGCTATCAGCCCGAAGTGTCCAGCCTTATGTCTCACCCAGCTCTGGATGTAGATGTGGTAAATCCAGGTTGCATCACATGCCCTGAATGAATGATTTAAGAATTGCTCTCTCTTTCACTGTCATTGTGTTTTGTTTTTGTAATTCATTTTGATCATGGGATTTATTGGATTTTCTCTGCTGCGTTCATGCAGCTGTACACACGCTTGATTGTCTTAAGGAGATATATAAATCCATGGGTTTGAAGATTCTTACTACTCAGGTGTATTCCTAGGCGTTGAATATGAGGTGTTTAGTCCATTTCGTTGAGCAAGGGGTAGCTCTTGACTATTACATATTTGGCTTATGGAAAGGTATCTGTGCTAATTTCTATCTCTGCTTTTATGCAGCACCCCAACTCACTTTTCCCCTTAAGCAAGCATAAGTTGGTTTTCTAAATTTGAGACCCTGTTCTGTTTTGTAATTCAGTTCATGTGTAGCCAAGTTTACATTCCGTGTATTAGTGATAACTTATGATGTTTCATTTTCTGTGTGACTTATTTCACTTAGAATCATCGTACCTGAATCCACTCATTATGCCGCGACGGGCCTGATGAAATAGATTTCATTGGTGAGTGATATTCATTTGTACGTACGTACCACACTTCTTTATCCATTTTTCGCTTTCTGGGATATTTAACTTGTTCCGTAGACGAGGTTCTTGTAAACAGAGCCGTCCGACACTTTGGGGTGGCTGTCTGTTTTTGATTTTAATTTCCGTGATCTATAAGACCATAAGTGGAAGTGCCGTAGTCTCCGTTGCTTTGTTTCTTAGGTGTTTCAGGAAACACCATACACTTCTCCAGAGTGGCTGTTGGCATTTACATCCCGCCCATCAGCATAACAAGGCTCCCTGTTCTCCATGGCCTGTCCTGTGTTTCTGGTTTTTACACTTTTTTCAGATGGCCCTTTTGACGAATGGGAAATGAGACTTCATTGTAGTGCGGATTTCCATTTCTCGAGTGCTTGGTTGGCCAAAAAGGGCATATGTGTTTTTTCCTGAATATATTCAGGAAAAAATGTTTACGCACTTTTGTCCAAGTGCATCACTGTCAAAGATCTGCCGCTTTTCACATGCTTTAAATGCAATTCCAATCTACCTCCTGAAATATGATTCCTGCAATTCTGCCTCGTTTTCAAGTCCTCTTTGCAGACTTACTTCCATATATTTTTGCCAATAGCTGTCATTTATAACTCTGCAGGTTTGTGAATTACAGTGCCCGTGATTTCCTTTCTTAACTCGTTTCCTTGAAAACTGGCCACAGAACCGTAGGTTTGCTTCAGGCCGTAATCAGGGTCCGGCACGGCACTCTGAGACTTTGGTTCATTCCACTTCCTGGTGGGAAATTAGAGTTAAATGTACCCCTCCAGACACCTGCCTCACTCCTAGCCCCTTGGTGATGTGTGTCCTCTGGTTTGAGGCCACATGTGCTGGGTTCCTCACCTTTGGCTGATGTGGCCCCACTGGTGTGAGGACACTCCTGCCTGGTTCCCATCCCCATGGGCATGTGGGCCTTCTGCTCTAAGGTCCCAACACCTGTGTTGTTCACCGTTTCATGATGTTGGCTCTCTGGTGTTAGTTCACCCAGGCCTAGATCCCATAGACTCTGTGCTCTGAGCGGCCTGCTGGGAGGTTCCTACTGCTGGATTCCTTACCTCTTTTATTCTTTGGGTCCTGTGTTTTCATGCTCCTACTTCCTGACTCACTTCCAGCCCATTTGTGATGTAGGTCCTCTGGTTTAAAGCCACATGTACCGGTTTCCTCACCTTTATTGATGTGGCCCCACTGGTGTGAGGACACTCCTGCCTGGTTCCCATCCCCTTGGTGATGGGGGCCCTCTGGTGAGAGTCTGATCCTGTCTGGATTCCTCACACTTCTGGGAGGTGGGCCCTCTGCTGTGAGGTCACTCCTGCCTGGCTGGCACACGTCACCTTGGCGATGTGGGCCCTCAGTTGGGAGTTGGTGCCTGCTGGGAGTCTCCTCCCCTCGGTAATGAGGGCCCTCTGGCGTCAGGCCCTAACTCATGGGCTCCCAAAATTTTCTGATGTGCGCCCTGTCGTGCGAGTACACTCCAGCCAGGGTCCCATCCCCATGGGGATGTGGGCTTTCTGCTCTGAGGTCCCAAAGGCTGGGTTGCTCACAGTGTCAGAATGTGGGCCCTCTGCTGTGAGTTCACTCCGGCATGGATCCCATACCTCGGTGCTCTGGGCCACCTGCTTGGAGCTTCCAACTGCGGGGTTCCTCACCTTTTTTATTCTATGGGCGCTCTGTTGTGAGTTTCCTCCTGCATGCCTCACTCCCAGCCCTTTCGTGATGTGTGTCCCCTTGTTTGAGGCCACATGTGCTGTGTTCCTCACCTTTCGCTGATGTGGCCCCACTGGTGTGAGGACACTCCTGCCTGGTTTCCATCCCATTGGTGATGTGGGCGCTCTGGTTAGAGTCTGATCCTGTTTGGGCTCCTCACACTTCTGTGAGTTGGGCCCTCTGCTGTGAGGTAACTCCTGCCTGGCTTGCTCCCATTGCCTTGGTGACGTCGGCCCTCTGGTGGCATTTGGAGCCTGCTGGTAGCCTCCTCTCCTCAGTGATGAGGGCCCTCTGGCGTCAGGCCATAACTGCTGGGTTCCCACATTTTCTGATACGTGCTAAGTTGTGCGAGGACACTCCTGCGAGGTTCCCATCCCCATGGGGATGTGGGCCTTCTGCTCTGAGGTCCCACTGGCTGGGTTGCTCACAGTTTCATGATGTGGGTCCTCTGCTGTGAGTTCACTGTGGCCTGGATCCCATAGACTCCATGCTCTGGGCCACCTGCTGGGAGGTTCAAACTGCTGGATTCCTCACATTTTTTATTCTGTGGGCCCTGTGTTGTTAGGCTACTCCTGCCTGCCTCACTCGGAGCACCTTGGAAATGTGGGTCCTCTGGTTTAGGCCACATGTGCTGGGTTCCTCACCTTTCTATAATGTGGCCACACTGGTGTGAGGACACTCCTGCCTTGTTCCGATCCCCTTGGTGATGTGGGCCCTCTGGTGAGAGTCTTATCCTGGCTGGGTTCCTCACCCTTCTGTGAGGTAGGCCCTCTGCTGTGAGGTCACTCCTGCCTGGCTGGCACACGTCAACTTGGCGACGTGGGCCCTCAGTTGGGAGTTGGTGCCTGCTGGGAGTCTCCTCCCCTCGGTAATGAGGGCCCTCTGGCGTCAGACCCTAACTCCTGGGCTCCCAAAATTTTCTGATGTGCGCCCTGTGGTGCGAGTACACTCCTGCCAGGATCCCAACCCCATGGGAATGTGGGTCTTCTGCTCTGAGGTCCCAATGGTACGTTGCTCAGTTTCATGATGAGGGCCCTCTGGTGTGAGTTCACTCCGGCATGGACCCCATAGCCTCGCTGCTCCTGGCCTCCTGCGGGGAGGTTCCAACTGCGGGATTCCTCACCTTTTTCCTTCTATGGGCCCTCTGTTTTGAGACTCCTCCTGCCTGCCTCACTCCCAGCCCCTTGGTGATGTGTGTCCTCTGGTTTGAGGCCACGTGTGCTGGGTCCCTCACCTTTCGATGATGTGGCCCCACTGGTGTGAGGACACTCCTGCCTGGTTCCTATCCCCTTGGTGATGTGGGCCCTCTGGTGAGAGTCTGATCCTGGCTGGGTTCCTCACACTTCTGTGAGGTGGGCCCTCTGCTGTGAGGTCACTCCTGCCTGGCTGGCACACCCCGCCTTGGCAATGTCGGCCCTCTTGTGGCAGTTGGAGCCTGCTCGGAGCCTCCTCCCCTCGGTGATGAGGGCCCTCTGGCGTCAGGCCCTAACTGCTGGGTACCCACATTTTCTGATACGTGCTAAGTGGTGCGAGGACACTCGTGCCATGTTCCCAACCCCATGGGGATGTGGGCCTTCTGCTCTGAGGTCCCAACGGCTGGGTTGCTCACAGTTTCATGATGTGGGCCCTCTGCTGTGAGTTCACTGCGGCCTGGATCACATAGACTCGGTGCTCTGGGCCGCCTGCTGGGAGGTTCCCACTGCACGATTCCTCAGCTTTTTTATTCTATTGGCCCTGTGTTGTGAGTCTACTCCTGCCTGCCTCACTCCGAGCCCCTTGGAGATCTGGATCCTCTGGTTTAGGCCACATGTGCTGGGTTCCTCACCTTTCTATGATGTGGCCACCCTGGTGTGAAGACAGTCCTGCCTGGTTCTGATGCCCTTGGTGATGTGGGCCCTCTGGTGAGAGTCTTACCCTGGCTGGGTTCCTCACCATTCTGTGAGGTAGGCCCTCAGCTGTGAGGTCACTCCTGCCTGGCTGTTGCACGTCACCTTGGCGACATGGGCCCTCAGTTGGGAGTTGGTGCCTGCTTGGGGTCTCCTCGCCTTGGTAATGAGGGCCCTCTGGCGTCAGGCCCTAACTTCTGGGCTCCCAAAATTCTCTGATGTGCGCCCTGTGGTGCGAGTACACTTCTGCCAGGTTCCCAACCACATGGGAATGTGGGCCTTCTGCTCTAAGGTCCCAACGGCTGGGTTGCTCACAGTTTCATGATGAGGCCCCTCTGTTTTGAGTTCAGTCAGGTCTGGATCCCATAGCCTCGCTGCTCCTGGCCACCTGCTGGGAGGTTCCAACTGCGGGATTCCTCACCTTTTTTATGCTATGGGCCCTCTGTTTGGAGGCTCCTCCTGCCTGCCTCACTCCCAGCCCCTTGGTGATGTGTGTCCTGTAGTTTGAGGCCACGTGTGCTGGGTCCGTCACATTTCGGTGATGTGGCCACACTGGTGTGAGGACACTCCTGCCTGGTTTCCATTCCCTTGGTGATGTGGGCCCTCCGGTGAGAGTCTGATCCTCTTTGGGTTCCTCACACTTTTGTGTGATTGGCCCTCTGCTCTGAGGTCACTCCTGCCTGGGTGGCACACCCCGCATTGGCGACGTCGGCCTTCTGGTAGCAGTTGGAGCTTGCTGGGAGCCTCCTCTCCTCAGTGATGAGGGCCCTCTGGCATCCGGCCCTAACTGCTGTGCTCCCCACATTTTCTGATGTGTGCCCACTGGTGCGATGACACTCCTGCTTGGTTCCCTTCCCCATGGGGATGTGGGCCTTGTGCTCTGAGGTTACAACGGCTGGGTTGCTTACAGTATCACGATGAGGGCCCTCTGTTGTGAGTTCATCACTGCCTGGATCCCATAGCCTCGGTGCTCTGGGCCGCCTGCTGGGATGTTCCAACTGCTGGATTCCTCACCTTTTTTATACAATGGGCCATGTGTTTTGAGGTTAATCCTGCCTGCCTCGCTCCGAGACCCATGGTGATGTGGGTCCTCTGGTTTGAGGCCACATGTGCTGGGTACCTCAACTTTCGATGATGTGGCCCCACGGGTGTGAGGACACTCCTGCCTGGTTCCCAGCCCCTTGCTTATGTGGGCACTCTGGTGAGAGTCTGATCCTGACTGGGTTCCTTACCCTTCTGTGAGGTGGGCCCTCTGATGTGAGGTCACTCCTGCCTGGATGTCTCATGTCGCCTTGGCGACATAGGCCCTCTGTTGGCCAATGAAGCATGCTGGGAGCCTCCTACCCTCTTTAATAAGGGCCCTGGAAGAAACGCATATGCCCTTTTTGACCAAGTGCATCATTGTCGAGGTTCTGCCTCTTCTCCTATACTTTCAGAGGACTTCCCGTCTACCTCCTGAAATCGTATTCCTGGAATTCTGCCCCGCGTTCAAGTCCTCTTTGCAGCCTTACTTCAATATATTTTTGGACGATAGCTGTCATTTATAACTCTGCAGGTTTGTGAATTACAGTGCCCCTGAGCTCCTTTCTTCAACTCGCTTTCTTGTGAGCTGGCCGCAAAACCGCAGGATTGCTTCAGGCCCTAATCTTGTTCCGGCACGGCATGCTGAGCCTTTGGCTAATTCCTCTTCCTGGTGGGAAATGAGCGTTCCTTTTGCCCGTGCAGGCACCTACAGCTAGTCTCTCATTGGTTCTCCCTATTCCTGTATATCTTGCGCAGAAATTGCAAACTGTGCCAAACAGGAGGTTAATGGCACTGACTCTCCAAGTGGGGAGAGTGTTAGTAAAGCGTCTGGAATGGTGAACCCGAGTACCAGGGGACGAAAACTGAGATGCATTTGAAAACGTTTCCCGGTCACACAGTGCACTGTACTGTGGGTTTCCCATGCATGTTTTAGCTGAAGGAAGAATCCCTTAAACCTGGAGAGTTGGGACCCATGGAATGGGTACCATGCAGGATGACTTCAAAGGGTCTGCGTTTGCTCACCGAACCTCACCAATGCTATCAGCCCGAAGTGTCCAGCCTTATGTCTCACCCAGCTCTGGGTGTAGATGTGGTAAATCCAGGTTGCATCACATGCCCTGAATGAATTATTTAAGAATTGCTCTCTATTTCACTGTCATTGTGTTTTGTTTTTGTAATTCATTTTGATCATGGGATTTATTGGATTTTCTCTGCTGCGTTCATGCAGCTGTACACACGCTTGATTGTCTTAAGGAGATATATAAATCCATGGGTTTGAAGATTCTTACTACTCAGGTGTATTCCTAGGCGTTGAATATGAGGTGTTTAGTCCATTTCGTTGAGCAAGGGGTAGCTCTTGACTATTACATATTTGGCTTATGGAAAGGTATCTGTGCTAATTTCTATCTCTGCTTTTATGCAGCACCCCAACTCACTTTTCCCCTTAAGCAAGCATAAGTTGGTTTTCTAAATTTGAGACCCTGTTCTGTTTTGTAATTCAGTTCATGTGTAGCCAAGTTTACATTCCGTGTATTAGTGATAACTTATGATGTTTCATTTTCTGTGTGACTTATTTCACTTAGAATCATCGTACCTGAATCCACTCATTATGCCGCGACGGGCCTGATGAAATAGATTTCATTGGTGAGTGATATTCATTTGTACGTACGTACCACACTTCTTTATCCATTTTTCGCTTTCTGGGATATTTAACTTGTTCCGTAGACGAGGTTCTTGTAAACAGAGCCGTCCGACACTTTGGGGTGGCTGTCTGTTTTTGATTTTAATTTCCGTGATCTATAAGACCATAAGTGGAAGTGCCGTAGTCTCCGTTGCTTTGTTTCTTAGGTGTTTCAGGAAACACCATACACTTCTCCAGAGTGGCTGTTGGCATTTACATCCCGCCCATCAGCATAACAAGGCTCCCTGTTCTCCATGGCCTGTCCTGTGTTTCTGGTTTTTACACTTTTTTCAGATGGCCCTTTTGACGAATGGGAAATGAGACTTCATTGTAGTGCGGATTTCCATTTCTCGAGTGCTTGGTTGGCCAAAAAGGGCATATGTGTTTTTTCCTGAATATATTCAGGAAAAAATGTTTACGCACTTTTGTCCAAGTGCATCACTGTCAAAGATCTGCCGCTTTTCACATGCTTTAAATGCAATTCCAATCTACCTCCTGAAATATGATTCCTGCAATTCTGCCTCGTTTTCAAGTCCTCTTTGCAGACTTACTTCCATATATTTTTGCCAATAGCTGTCATTTATAACTCTGCAGGTTTGTGAATTACAGTGCCCGTGATTTCCTTTCTTAACTCGTTTCCTTGAAAACTGGCCACAGAACCGTAGGTTTGCTTCAGGCCGTAATCAGGGTCCGGCACGGCACTCTGAGACTTTGGTTCATTCCACTTCCTGGTGGGAAATTAGAGTTAAATGTACCCCTCCAGACACCTGCCTCACTCCTAGCCCCTTGGTGATGTGTGTCCTCTGGTTTGAGGCCACATGTGCTGGGTTCCTCACCTTTGGCTGATGTGGCCCCACTGGTGTGAGGACACTCCTGCCTGGTTCCCATCCCCATGGGCATGTGGGCCTTCTGCTCTAAGGTCCCAACACCTGTGTTGTTCACCGTTTCATGATGTTGGCTCTCTGGTGTTAGTTCACCCAGGCCTAGATCCCATAGACTCTGTGCTCTGAGCGGCCTGCTGGGAGGTTCCTACTGCTGGATTCCTTACCTCTTTTATTCTTTGGGTCCTGTGTTTTCATGCTCCTACTTCCTGACTCACTTCCAGCCCATTTGTGATGTAGGTCCTCTGGTTTAAAGCCACATGTACCGGTTTCCTCACCTTTATTGATGTGGCCCCACTGGTGTGAGGACACTCCTGCCTGGTTCCCATCCCCTTGGTGATGGGGGCCCTCTGGTGAGAGTCTGATCCTGTCTGGATTCCTCACACTTCTGGGAGGTGGGCCCTCTGCTGTGAGGTCACTCCTGCCTGGCTGGCACACGTCACCTTGGCGATGTGGGCCCTCAGTTGGGAGTTGGTGCCTGCTGGGAGTCTCCTCCCCTCGGTAATGAGGGCCCTCTGGCGTCAGGCCCTAACTCATGGGCTCCCAAAATTTTCTGATGTGCGCCCTGTCGTGCGAGTACACTCCAGCCAGGGTCCCATCCCCATGGGGATGTGGGCTTTCTGCTCTGAGGTCCCAAAGGCTGGGTTGCTCACAGTGTCAGAATGTGGGCCCTCTGCTGTGAGTTCACTCCGGCATGGATCCCATACCTCGGTGCTCTGGGCCACCTGCTTGGAGCTTCCAACTGCGGGGTTCCTCACCTTTTTTATTCTATGGGCGCTCTGTTGTGAGTTTCCTCCTGCATGCCTCACTCCCAGCCCTTTCGTGATGTGTGTCCCCTTGTTTGAGGCCACATGTGCTGTGTTCCTCACCTTTCGCTGATGTGGCCCCACTGGTGTGAGGACACTCCTGCCTGGTTTCCATCCCATTGGTGATGTGGGCGCTCTGGTTAGAGTCTGATCCTGTTTGGGCTCCTCACACTTCTGTGAGTTGGGCCCTCTGCTGTGAGGTAACTCCTGCCTGGCTTGCTCCCATTGCCTTGGTGACGTCGGCCCTCTGGTGGCATTTGGAGCCTGCTGGTAGCCTCCTCTCCTCAGTGATGAGGGCCCTCTGGCGTCAGGCCATAACTGCTGGGTTCCCACATTTTCTGATACGTGCTAAGTTGTGCGAGGACACTCCTGCGAGGTTCCCATCCCCATGGGGATGTGGGCCTTCTGCTCTGAGGTCCCACTGGCTGGGTTGCTCACAGTTTCATGATGTGGGTCCTCTGCTGTGAGTTCACTGTGGCCTGGATCCCATAGACTCCATGCTCTGGGCCACCTGCTGGGAGGTTCAAACTGCTGGATTCCTCACATTTTTTATTCTGTGGGCCCTGTGTTGTTAGGCTACTCCTGCCTGCCTCACTCGGAGCACCTTGGAAATGTGGGTCCTCTGGTTTAGGCCACATGTGCTGGGTTCCTCACCTTTCTATAATGTGGCCACACTGGTGTGAGGACACTCCTGCCTTGTTCCGATCCCCTTGGTGATGTGGGCCCTCTGGTGAGAGTCTTATCCTGGCTGGGTTCCTCACCCTTCTGTGAGGTAGGCCCTCTGCTGTGAGGTCACTCCTGCCTGGCTGGCACACGTCAACTTGGCGACGTGGGCCCTCAGTTGGGAGTTGGTGCCTGCTGGGAGTCTCCTCCCCTCGGTAATGAGGGCCCTCTGGCGTCAGACCCTAACTCCTGGGCTCCCAAAATTTTCTGATGTGCGCCCTGTGGTGCGAGTACACTCCTGCCAGGATCCCAACCCCATGGGAATGTGGGTCTTCTGCTCTGAGGTCCCAATGGTACGTTGCTCAGTTTCATGATGAGGGCCCTCTGGTGTGAGTTCACTCCGGCATGGACCCCATAGCCTCGCTGCTCCTGGCCTCCTGCGGGGAGGTTCCAACTGCGGGATTCCTCACCTTTTTCCTTCTATGGGCCCTCTGTTTTGAGACTCCTCCTGCCTGCCTCACTCCCAGCCCCTTGGTGATGTGTGTCCTCTGGTTTGAGGCCACGTGTGCTGGGTCCCTCACCTTTCGATGATGTGGCCCCACTGGTGTGAGGACACTCCTGCCTGGTTCCTATCCCCTTGGTGATGTGGGCCCTCTGGTGAGAGTCTGATCCTGGCTGGGTTCCTCACACTTCTGTGAGGTGGGCCCTCTGCTGTGAGGTCACTCCTGCCTGGCTGGCACACCCCGCCTTGGCAATGTCGGCCCTCTTGTGGCAGTTGGAGCCTGCTCGGAGCCTCCTCCCCTCGGTGATGAGGGCCCTCTGGCGTCAGGCCCTAACTGCTGGGTACCCACATTTTCTGATACGTGCTAAGTGGTGCGAGGACACTCGTGCCATGTTCCCAACCCCATGGGGATGTGGGCCTTCTGCTCTGAGGTCCCAACGGCTGGGTTGCTCACAGTTTCATGATGTGGGCCCTCTGCTGTGAGTTCACTGCGGCCTGGATCACATAGACTCGGTGCTCTGGGCCGCCTGCTGGGAGGTTCCCACTGCACGATTCCTCAGCTTTTTTATTCTATTGGCCCTGTGTTGTGAGTCTACTCCTGCCTGCCTCACTCCGAGCCCCTTGGAGATCTGGATCCTCTGGTTTAGGCCACATGTGCTGGGTTCCTCACCTTTCTATGATGTGGCCACCCTGGTGTGAAGACAGTCCTGCCTGGTTCTGATGCCCTTGGTGATGTGGGCCCTCTGGTGAGAGTCTTACCCTGGCTGGGTTCCTCACCATTCTGTGAGGTAGGCCCTCAGCTGTGAGGTCACTCCTGCCTGGCTGTTGCACGTCACCTTGGCGACATGGGCCCTCAGTTGGGAGTTGGTGCCTGCTTGGGGTCTCCTCGCCTTGGTAATGAGGGCCCTCTGGCGTCAGGCCCTAACTTCTGGGCTCCCAAAATTCTCTGATGTGCGCCCTGTGGTGCGAGTACACTTCTGCCAGGTTCCCAACCACATGGGAATGTGGGCCTTCTGCTCTAAGGTCCCAACGGCTGGGTTGCTCACAGTTTCATGATGAGGCCCCTCTGTTTTGAGTTCAGTCAGGTCTGGATCCCATAGCCTCGCTGCTCCTGGCCACCTGCTGGGAGGTTCCAACTGCGGGATTCCTCACCTTTTTTATGCTATGGGCCCTCTGTTTGGAGGCTCCTCCTGCCTGCCTCACTCCCAGCCCCTTGGTGATGTGTGTCCTGTAGTTTGAGGCCACGTGTGCTGGGTCCGTCACATTTCGGTGATGTGGCCACACTGGTGTGAGGACACTCCTGCCTGGTTTCCATTCCCTTGGTGATGTGGGCCCTCCGGTGAGAGTCTGATCCTCTTTGGGTTCCTCACACTTTTGTGTGATTGGCCCTCTGCTCTGAGGTCACTCCTGCCTGGGTGGCACACCCCGCATTGGCGACGTCGGCCTTCTGGTAGCAGTTGGAGCTTGCTGGGAGCCTCCTCTCCTCAGTGATGAGGGCCCTCTGGCATCCGGCCCTAACTGCTGTGCTCCCCACATTTTCTGATGTGTGCCCACTGGTGCGATGACACTCCTGCTTGGTTCCCTTCCCCATGGGGATGTGGGCCTTGTGCTCTGAGGTTACAACGGCTGGGTTGCTTACAGTATCACGATGAGGGCCCTCTGTTGTGAGTTCATCACTGCCTGGATCCCATAGCCTCGGTGCTCTGGGCCGCCTGCTGGGATGTTCCAACTGCTGGATTCCTCACCTTTTTTATACAATGGGCCATGTGTTTTGAGGTTAATCCTGCCTGCCTCGCTCCGAGACCCATGGTGATGTGGGTCCTCTGGTTTGAGGCCACATGTGCTGGGTACCTCAACTTTCGATGATGTGGCCCCACGGGTGTGAGGACACTCCTGCCTGGTTCCCAGCCCCTTGCTTATGTGGGCACTCTGGTGAGAGTCTGATCCTGACTGGGTTCCTTACCCTTCTGTGAGGTGGGCCCTCTGATGTGAGGTCACTCCTGCCTGGATGTCTCATGTCGCCTTGGCGACATAGGCCCTCTGTTGGCCAATGAAGCATGCTGGGAGCCTCCTACCCTCTTTAATAAGGGCCCTGGAAGAAACGCATATGCCCTTTTTGACCAAGTGCATCATTGTCGAGGTTCTGCCTCTTCTCCTATACTTTCAGAGGACTTCCCGTCTACCTCCTGAAATCGTATTCCTGGAATTCTGCCCCGCGTTCAAGTCCTCTTTGCAGCCTTACTTCAATATATTTTTGGACGATAGCTGTCATTTATAACTCTGCAGGTTTGTGAATTACAGTGCCCCTGAGCTCCTTTCTTCAACTCGCTTTCTTGTGAGCTGGCCGCAAAACCGCAGGATTGCTTCAGGCCCTAATCTTGTTCCGGCACGGCATGCTGAGCCTTTGGCTAATTCCTCTTCCTGGTGGGAAATGAGCGTTCCTTTTGCCCGTGCAGGCACCTACAGCTAGTCTCTCATTGGTTCTCCCTATTCCTGTATATCTTGCGCAGAAATTGCAAACTGTGCCAAACAGGAGGTTAATGGCACTGACTCTCCAAGTGGGGAGAGTGTTAGTAAAGCGTCTGGAATGGTGAACCCGAGTACCAGGGGACGAAAACTGAGATGCATTTGAAAACGTTTCCCGGTCACACAGTGCACTGTACTGTGGGTTTCCCATGCATGTTTTAGCTGAAGGAAGAATCCCTTAAACCTGGAGAGTTGGGACCCATGGAATGGGTACCATGCAGGATGACTTCAAAGGGTCTGCGTTTGCTCACCGAACCTCACCAATGCTATCAGCCCGAAGTGTCCAGCCTTATGTCTCACCCAGCTCTGGGTGTAGATGTGGTAAATCCAGGTTGCATCACATGCCCTGAATGAATTATTTAAGAATTGCTCTCTATTTCACTGTCATTGTGTTTTGTTTTTGTAATTCATTTTGATCATGGGATTTATTGGATTTTCTCTGCTGCGTTCATGCAGCTGTACACACGCTTGATTGTCTTAAGGAGATATATAAATCCATGGGTTTGAAGATTCTTACTACTCAGGTGTATTCCTAGGCGTTGAATATGAGGTGTTTAGTCCATTTCGTTGAGCAAGGGGTAGCTCTTGACTATTACATATTTGGCTTATGGAAAGGTATCTGTGCTAATTTCTATCTCTGCTTTTATGCAGCACCCCAACTCACTTTTCCCCTTAAGCAAGCATAAGTTGGTTTTCTAAATTTGAGACCCTGTTCTGTTTTGTAATTCAGTTCATGTGTAGCCAAGTTTACATTCCGTGTATTAGTGATAACTTATGATGTTTCATTTTCTGTGTGACTTATTTCACTTAGAATCATCGTACCTGAATCCACTCATTATGCCGCGACGGGCCTGATGAAATAGATTTCATTGGTGAGTGATATTCATTTGTACGTACGTACCACACTTCTTTATCCATTTTTCGCTTTCTGGGATATTTAACTTGTTCCGTAGACGAGGTTCTTGTAAACAGAGCCGTCCGACACTTTGGGGTGGCTGTCTGTTTTTGATTTTAATTTCCGTGATCTATAAGACCATAAGTGGAAGTGCCGTAGTCTCCGTTGCTTTGTTTCTTAGGTGTTTCAGGAAACACCATACACTTCTCCAGAGTGGCTGTTGGCATTTACATCCCGCCCATCAGCATAACAAGGCTCCCTGTTCTCCATGGCCTGTCCTGTGTTTCTGGTTTTTACACTTTTTTCAGATGGCCCTTTTGACGAATGGGAAATGAGACTTCATTGTAGTGCGGATTTCCATTTCTCGAGTGCTTGGTTGGCCAAAAAGGGCATATGTGTTTTTTCCTGAATATATTCAGGAAAAAATGTTTACGCACTTTTGTCCAAGTGCATCACTGTCAAAGATCTGCCGCTTTTCACATGCTTTAAATGCAATTCCAATCTACCTCCTGAAATATGATTCCTGCAATTCTGCCTCGTTTTCAAGTCCTCTTTGCAGACTTACTTCCATATATTTTTGCCAATAGCTGTCATTTATAACTCTGCAGGTTTGTGAATTACAGTGCCCGTGATTTCCTTTCTTAACTCGTTTCCTTGAAAACTGGCCACAGAACCGTAGGTTTGCTTCAGGCCGTAATCAGGGTCCGGCACGGCACTCTGAGACTTTGGTTCATTCCACTTCCTGGTGGGAAATTAGAGTTAAATGTACCCCTCCAGACACCTGCCTCACTCCTAGCCCCTTGGTGATGTGTGTCCTCTGGTTTGAGGCCACATGTGCTGGGTTCCTCACCTTTGGCTGATGTGGCCCCACTGGTGTGAGGACACTCCTGCCTGGTTCCCATCCCCATGGGCATGTGGGCCTTCTGCTCTAAGGTCCCAACACCTGTGTTGTTCACCGTTTCATGATGTTGGCTCTCTGGTGTTAGTTCACCCAGGCCTAGATCCCATAGACTCTGTGCTCTGAGCGGCCTGCTGGGAGGTTCCTACTGCTGGATTCCTTACCTCTTTTATTCTTTGGGTCCTGTGTTTTCATGCTCCTACTTCCTGACTCACTTCCAGCCCATTTGTGATGTAGGTCCTCTGGTTTAAAGCCACATGTACCGGTTTCCTCACCTTTATTGATGTGGCCCCACTGGTGTGAGGACACTCCTGCCTGGTTCCCATCCCCTTGGTGATGGGGGCCCTCTGGTGAGAGTCTGATCCTGTCTGGATTCCTCACACTTCTGGGAGGTGGGCCCTCTGCTGTGAGGTCACTCCTGCCTGGCTGGCACACGTCACCTTGGCGATGTGGGCCCTCAGTTGGGAGTTGGTGCCTGCTGGGAGTCTCCTCCCCTCGGTAATGAGGGCCCTCTGGCGTCAGGCCCTAACTCATGGGCTCCCAAAATTTTCTGATGTGCGCCCTGTCGTGCGAGTACACTCCAGCCAGGGTCCCATCCCCATGGGGATGTGGGCTTTCTGCTCTGAGGTCCCAAAGGCTGGGTTGCTCACAGTGTCAGAATGTGGGCCCTCTGCTGTGAGTTCACTCCGGCATGGATCCCATACCTCGGTGCTCTGGGCCACCTGCTTGGAGCTTCCAACTGCGGGGTTCCTCACCTTTTTTATTCTATGGGCGCTCTGTTGTGAGTTTCCTCCTGCATGCCTCACTCCCAGCCCTTTCGTGATGTGTGTCCCCTTGTTTGAGGCCACATGTGCTGTGTTCCTCACCTTTCCCTGATGTGGCCCCACTGGTGTGAGGACACTCCTGCCTGGTTTCCATCCCATTGGTGATGTGGGCGCTCTGGTTAGAGTCTGATCCTGTTTGGGCTCCTCACACTTCTGTGAGTTGGGCCCTCTGCTGTGAGGTAACTCCTGCCTGGCTTGCTCCCATTGCCTTGGTGACGTCGGCCCTCTGGTGGCATTTGGAGCCTGCTGGTAGCCTCCTCTCCTCAGTGATGAGGGCCCTCTGGCGTCAGGCCATAACTGCTGGGTTCCCACATTTTCTGATACGTGCTAAGTTGTGCGAGGACACTCCTGCGAGGTTCCCATCCCCATGGGGATGTGGGCCTTCTGCTCTGAGGTCCCACTGGCTGGGTTGCTCACAGTTTCATGATGTGGGTCCTCTGCTG
The DNA here is from genome assembly GCF_059928025.1 of Delphinapterus leucas. Lineage (NCBI taxonomy): Eukaryota > Metazoa > Chordata > Mammalia > Artiodactyla > Monodontidae > Delphinapterus > Delphinapterus leucas. Next base: position 12,621,096 of record NW_028322240.1, on the reverse strand, counting down.
TGAGTTCACTGTGGCCTGGATCCCATAGACTCCATGCTCTGGGCCACCTGCTGGGAGGTTCAAACTGCTGGATTCCTCACATTTTTTATTCTGTGGGCCCTGTGTTGTTAGGCTACTCCTGCCTGCCTCACTCGGAGCACCTTGGAAATGTGGGTCCTCTGGTTTAGGCCACATGTGCTGGGTTCCTCACCTTTCTATAATGTGGCCACACTGGTGTGAGGACACTCCTGCCTTGTTCCGATCCCCTTGGTGATGTGGGCCCTCTGGTGAGAGTCTTATCCTGGCTGGGTTCCTCACCCTTCTGTGAGGTAGGCCCTCTGCTGTGAGGTCACTCCTGCCTGGCTGGCACACGTCAACTTGGCGACGTGGGCCCTCAGTTGGGAGTTGGTGCCTGCTGGGAGTCTCCTCCCCTCGGTAATGAGGGCCCTCTGGCGTCAGACCCTAACTCCTGGGCTCCCAAAATTTTCTGATGTGCGCCCTGTGGTGCGAGTACACTCCTGCCAGGATCCCAACCCCATGGGAATGTGGGTCTTCTGCTCTGAGGTCCCAATGGTACGTTGCTCAGTTTCATGATGAGGGCCCTCTGGTGTGAGTTCACTCCGGCATGGACCCCATAGCCTCGCTGCTCCTGGCCTCCTGCGGGGAGGTTCCAACTGCGGGATTCCTCACCTTTTTCCTTCTATGGGCCCTCTGTTTTGAGACTCCTCCTGCCTGCCTCACTCCCAGCCCCTTGGTGATGTGTGTCCTCTGGTTTGAGGCCACGTGTGCTGGGTCCCTCACCTTTCGATGATGTGGCCCCACTGGTGTGAGGACACTCCTGCCTGGTTCCTATCCCCTTGGTGATGTGGGCCCTCTGGTGAGAGTCTGATCCTGGCTGGGTTCCTCACACTTCTGTGAGGTGGGCCCTCTGCTGTGAGGTCACTCCTGCCTGGCTGGCACACCCCGCCTTGGCAATGTCGGCCCTCTTGTGGCAGTTGGAGCCTGCTCGGAGCCTCCTCCCCTCGGTGATGAGGGCCCTCTGGCGTCAGGCCCTAACTGCTGGGTACCCACATTTTCTGATACGTGCTAAGTGGTGCGAGGACACTCGTGCCATGTTCCCAACCCCATGGGGATGTGGGCCTTCTGCTCTGAGGTCCCAACGGCTGGGTTGCTCACAGTTTCATGATGTGGGCCCTCTGCTGTGAGTTCACTGCGGCCTGGATCACATAGACTCGGTGCTCTGGGCCGCCTGCTGGGAGGTTCCCACTGCACGATTCCTCAGCTTTTTTATTCTATTGGCCCTGTGTTGTGAGTCTACTCCTGCCTGCCTCACTCCGAGCCCCTTGGAGATCTGGATCCTCTGGTTTAGGCCACATGTGCTGGGTTCCTCACCTTTCTATGATGTGGCCACCCTGGTGTGAAGACAGTCCTGCCTGGTTCTGATGCCCTTGGTGATGTGGGCCCTCTGGTGAGAGTCTTACCCTGGCTGGGTTCCTCACCATTCTGTGAGGTAGGCCCTCAGCTGTGAGGTCACTCCTGCCTGGCTGTTGCACGTCACCTTGGCGACATGGGCCCTCAGTTGGGAGTTGGTGCCTGCTTGGGGTCTCCTCGCCTTGGTAATGAGGGCCCTCTGGCGTCAGGCCCTAACTTCTGGGCTCCCAAAATTCTCTGATGTGCGCCCTGTGGTGCGAGTACACTTCTGCCAGGTTCCCAACCACATGGGAATGTGGGCCTTCTGCTCTAAGGTCCCAACGGCTGGGTTGCTCACAGTTTCATGATGAGGCCCCTCTGTTTTGAGTTCAGTCAGGTCTGGATCCCATAGCCTCGCTGCTCCTGGCCACCTGCTGGGAGGTTCCAACTGCGGGATTCCTCACCTTTTTTATGCTATGGGCCCTCTGTTTGGAGGCTCCTCCTGCCTGCCTCACTCCCAGCCCCTTGGTGATGTGTGTCCTGTAGTTTGAGGCCACGTGTGCTGGGTCCGTCACATTTCGGTGATGTGGCCACACTGGTGTGAGGACACTCCTGCCTGGTTTCCATTCCCTTGGTGATGTGGGCCCTCCGGTGAGAGTCTGATCCTCTTTGGGTTCCTCACACTTTTGTGTGATTGGCCCTCTGCTCTGAGGTCACTCCTGCCTGGGTGGCACACCCCGCATTGGCGACGTCGGCCTTCTGGTAGCAGTTGGAGCTTGCTGGGAGCCTCCTCTCCTCAGTGATGAGGGCCCTCTGGCATCCGGCCCTAACTGCTGTGCTCCCCACATTTTCTGATGTGTGCCCACTGGTGCGATGACACTCCTGCTTGGTTCCCTTCCCCATGGGGATGTGGGCCTTGTGCTCTGAGGTTACAACGGCTGGGTTGCTTACAGTATCACGATGAGGGCCCTCTGTTGTGAGTTCATCACTGCCTGGATCCCATAGCCTCGGTGCTCTGGGCCGCCTGCTGGGATGTTCCAACTGCTGGATTCCTCACCTTTTTTATACAATGGGCCATGTGTTTTGAGGTTAATCCTGCCTGCCTCGCTCCGAGACCCATGGTGATGTGGGTCCTCTGGTTTGAGGCCACATGTGCTGGGTACCTCAACTTTCGATGATGTGGCCCCACGGGTGTGAGGACACTCCTGCCTGGTTCCCAGCCCCTTGCTTATGTGGGCACTCTGGTGAGAGTCTGATCCTGACTGGGTTCCTTACCCTTCTGTGAGGTGGGCCCTCTGATGTGAGGTCACTCCTGCCTGGATGTCTCATGTCGCCTTGGCGACATAGGCCCTCTGTTGGCCAATGAAGCATGCTGGGAGCCTCCTACCCTCTTTAATAAGGGCCCTGGAAGAAACGCATATGCCCTTTTTGACCAAGTGCATCATTGTCGAGGTTCTGCCTCTTCTCCTATACTTTCAGAGGACTTCCCGTCTACCTCCTGAAATCGTATTCCTGGAATTCTGCCCCGCGTTCAAGTCCTCTTTGCAGCCTTACTTCAATATATTTTTGGACGATAGCTGTCATTTATAACTCTGCAGGTTTGTGAATTACAGTGCCCCTGAGCTCCTTTCTTCAACTCGCTTTCTTGTGAGCTGGCCGCAAAACCGCAGGATTGCTTCAGGCCCTAATCTTGTTCCGGCACGGCATGCTGAGCCTTTGGCTAATTCCTCTTCCTGGTGGGAAATGAGCGTTCCTTTTGCCCGTGCAGGCACCTACAGCTAGTCTCTCATTGGTTCTCCCTATTCCTGTATATCTTGCGCAGAAATTGCAAACTGTGCCAAACAGGAGGTTAATGGCACTGACTCTCCAAGTGGGGAGAGTGTTAGTAAAGCGTCTGGAATGGTGAACCCGAGTACCAGGGGACGAAAACTGAGATGCATTTGAAAACGTTTCCCGGTCACACAGTGCACTGTACTGTGGGTTTCCCATGCATGTTTTAGCTGAAGGAAGAATCCCTTAAACCTGGAGAGTTGGGACCCATGGAATGGGTACCATGCAGGATGACTTCAAAGGGTCTGCGTTTGCTCACCGAACCTCACCAATGCTATCAGCCCGAAGTGTCCAGCCTTATGTCTCACCCAGCTCTGGGTGTAGATGTGGTAAATCCAGGTTGCATCACATGCCCTGAATGAATTATTTAAGAATTGCTCTCTATTTCACTGTCATTGTGTTTTGTTTTTGAAATTTATTTTGATAATGGGATTTATCGGATTTTCACTGCTGCGTTTATGCCGCTGTACACACGCTTGATTTCCTTATGGAGACATATAAATCCATGGGTTTTAAGATTCTTACTTGTCAGGTATCTTGCCAGGCGTTGAATATGGGGTGTTGAGTCCATTTCGTTGAGCAAGGAGTAGGTCTTGTCTATTATATATTTGGCTTATGGAACGGTATCTGTGCTAATTTCAATCTCTGGTTTTATGCAGCACCCCAACTCACCTTTCCCCATAAGCAAGCATAAGTTGGTTTTCTAAATTTGAGACCCTGTTCTGTTTTGTAATTCAGTTCATGGGTAGCCAAGTTTACATTCCGTGTATTAGTGATATCTTATGATGTTTCTTTTTCTGTGTGACTTATTTCTCGTAGAATCATCATACCTGAATCCACTCATTATGCCGCTACGGGCCTGATGACGTAGATTTCATTGCTGAGTGATATTCCATTGTACGTGCGTACCACAACTTCTTTATCCATTTTTTACTTTCTGGGATATTTTACTTGTACCGTAGACGAGGTTCTTGTAAACAGAGCCGTCCCAAACTCTGGGGTGGCTGTGTGTTTTTGATTTTAATTTCCCTAAGCTATAGGACCATAAGTGGAAGTGCCATAGGCTGTGTTGCTTTGTTTCCTACGTGTTTCTGGAAACACCATACACTTCTCCAGAGTGGTTGTTGGCAATTTACATCCCGCCCATCAGCATGACAAGGCTCCCTTTTCTCCATGACCTGTCCTGCCTTTCTGGATTTTACACTTTTTTCAGATGGCCCTTTTGACCGGGGGGGCAGTGAGACTTCATTGTAGTGCAGATTTCCTTTACACGCTTGCTTGGTTGGCCAAAAAGGGCGTATGCGTTTTTTCCTGAATATATTCAGGAAAAAACGCATACGCCCTTTTTGGCCAAGTGCATCGTTGTCGACATTCTGCCTCTTTTCCTATGCTTTTAGTACAATTCCAGTCTACCCCCTGAAATCCTTTTCCTGAAATTCTGCCCCGCTTTCAAGTCCTCTTCGAAGACTTACTTCAATACATTTTTGGACGATAGCTGTCATTCATAACTCTGCAGGTTTGTGAATTACAGCGCCCCTGAGCTCATGTCTTCAACTCGCTTTCTTGTGAGCTGGACGCAAAACCGCAGGATTGCTTCAGGCCATAATCTCTTTCCGGCAGGGCATGCTGAGCCTTTGTTTAATTCCTCTTCCTGGTGGGAAATGAGCGTTCCTTTTGCCCGTGCAGGCACCTACAGCTAGTCTCTCATTGGTTCTCCCTATTCCTGTACATCTTGCGCAGAAATTGCAAACTGTGCCAAACAGGAGGTTAATGGCAGTGACTCTCCAAGAGGGGAGAGTGTTAGTAAAGCGTCTGGAATGGTGAACCCGAGTACAAGGGGACGAAAACTGAGATGCATTTGAAAACGTTTCCCGGTCACACAGTGCACTGTTCTGTGGGTTTCCAATGAATGTTTTAACTGAAGGAAGAATCCCTTAAACCTGGAGAGTTGGGAACCATGGAATGGGTACCATGCAGTATGACTTCAAAGGGTCTGCATTTGCTCACCGAACCTCACCAATGCTATCAGCCCGAAGTGTCCAGCCTTATGTCTCACCCAGCTCTGGGTGTAGATGTGGTAAATCCAGGTTGCATCACAAGCCCTGAATGAATTATTTAAGAATTGCTCTCTATTTCACTGTCATTTTGTTTTGTTTTTGAAATTTATTTTGATAATGGGATTTATCGGATTTTCACTGCTGCGTTTAGGCCGCTGTACACACGCTTGATTTCCTTATGGAGACATATAAATCCATGGGTTTTAAGATTCTTACTTGTCAGGTATCTTCCCAGGCGTTGAATATGGGGTGTTGAGTCCATTTCGTTGAGCAAGGAGTAGGGCTTGTCTATTATATATTTGGCTTATGGAACGGTATCTGTGCTAATTTCAATCTCTGGTTTTATGCAGCACCCCAACTCACCTTTCCCCATAAGCAAGCATAAGTTGGTTTTCTAAATTTGAGACCCTGTTCTGTTTTGTAATTCAGTTGATGTGTAGCCAAGTTTACATTCCGTGTATTACTGATATATTATGATGTTTCTTTTTCTGTGTGACTTATTTCTCGTAGAATCATCGTACCTGAATCCACTCATTATGCCGCTACGGGCCTGAAGACGTAGATTTCATTGCTGAGTGATATTCCATTGTACGTGCATACCAGGACTTCTTTATCCATTTTCTCCTTTCTCCGATATTTAACTTGTACCGTAGACAAGGTTCTTGTAAACAGAGCCATCCCAAACTTTGGGGTGGCTGTGTGTTTTTGATTTTAATTTCATTAAGCTATAGGATCATAAGTGGAAGTGACATAGGCTGTGTTGCTTTGTTTCCTACGTGTTTCAGGATACACCATACATTTCTCCAGAGTGGCTGTTGGCAAATTACATACCGCCCATCAGCATAACAAGGCTCCCTGTTCTCCAAGACCTGTCCTGCCTTTCTGGATTTTACACTTTTTTCAGATGGCCCTTTTGACCGGGGGGCAGTGAGACTTCATTGTAGTGCAGATTTCCTTTACACGCTTGCTTCGTTGGCCAAAAAGGGCGTATGCGTTTTTTCCTGAATATATTCAGGAAAAAACGCATACGCCCTTTTTGGCCAAGTGCATCATTGTCGACATTCTGCCTCTTTTCCTATGTTTTAAGTGCAATTCTAGTCTACCCCTTGAAATCGATTTTCTGAAATTCTGCCCCGCTTTCAAGTCCTCTTCCAAGACTTACTTCAGTACATTTTTGGACGATAGCTGTCATTCATAACTCTGCAGGTTTGTGAATTACAGTGCCCCTGAGCTCATTTCTTCAACTCGCTTTCTTGTGAGCTGGCCGCAAAACCGCAGGATTGCTTCAGGCCCTAATCTGTTTCCAGCCGGGCACGCTGAGCCTTTGGTTAATTCCTCTTCCTGGTGGGAAATGAGCATTCAATTTGCCCGTGCAGACACCAACAGCTAGTCTCTCATTGGTTCTCCCTATGCCTGTTCATCTTGCGCAGGAATTGCAAACTGTGCCAAACAGGAGGTTAAAGGCACTGACTCTGCAAGTGGGGAGAGTGTTAGTAAAGCGTCTGGAACGGTGAACCCGAGTACCAGGGGACGAAAACTGAGATGCATTTGAAAACGTTTCCCAATCACACGGCGCACGATAGTCTGGGTTTCCCATGCATGTTTTAGCTGAAGGAAGAATCCCTTAAACCTGGAGAGTTGGGACCCATGGAATGGGTACCATGCAGTATGACTTCAAAGTGTCTGCGTTTGCTCACCGAACCTCAGCAATGCTATCAGCCCGAAGTGTCCAGCCTTATGTCTCACCCAGCTCTGGGTGTAGATGTGGTAAATCCAGGTTGCATCACAAGCCCTGAATGAATTATTTAAGAATTGCTCTCTATTTCACTGTCACTGGGTTTTGTTTTTGAAATTTATTTTGATAATGGGATTTATCGGATTTTCACTGCTGCGTTTAGGCCATTGTACACACGCTTGACTTCCTTATGGAGACATATAAATCCATGGGTTTTAAGATTCTTACTTGTCAGGTATCTTGCCAGGCGTTGAATATGGGGTGTTGAGTCCATTTCTTTGAGCAAGGAGTAGGTCTTGTCTATTATATATTTGGCTTATGGAACGGTATCTGTGCTAATTTCAATCTCTGGTTTTATGCAGCACCCCAACTCACCTTTCCCCATAAGCAAGCATAAGTTGGTTTTCTCAATTTGAGACCCTGTTCTGTTTTGTAATTCACTACATGTGTAGCCAAGTTTACATTCCGTGTATTAGTGATATCTTATGATGTTTCTTTTCCTGTGTGACTTATTTCTCGTAGAATCATCGTACCTGAATCCACTCATTATGCCGCTACGGGCCTGATGACGTACATTTCATTGCTGAGTGATATTCCATTGTACGTGCGTACCACAACTTCTTTATCCATTTTTTGCTTTCTCAGATATATAACTTGTACCGTAGACGAGGTTCTTGTAAACAGAGCCGTCCCAAACTTTGGGGTAGCTGTGTGTTTTTCATTTTAATTTCCCTAAGCTATAGGACCATAAGTGGAAGTGCCATAGGCTGTGTTGCTTTGTTTCCTACGTGTTTCAGGAAACACCGTACACTTCTCCAGAGTGGCTGTTGGCTATTTACATCCCGCCCATCAGCATAACAAGGCTCCATGTTCTCCATGACCTCTCCTGCCTTTCTGGATTTTACAATATTTTCAGATGCCCCTTTTGACCGGGGGGCAGTGAGACTTCATTGTAGTGCAGATTTCTTTTACACGCTTGGTTGGTTGGCCAAAAAGTGCGTATGCGTCTTTTCCTGAATATATTCAGGATAAAACGCATACGCAATTTTTGGCCAAGTGCATCATTGTCGACATTCTGCCTTTTTTCCTATGCTTTAAATGCAATTCCAGTCTACCCCCTGAAATCGTTTTCCTGAAATTCTGCCCCGCTTTCAAGCCCTCTTTGAAGACTTACTTCAATACATTTTTGGACGATAGCTGTCATTCATAACTCTGCAGGTTTGTGAACTACAGTGTCCCTGAGCTCCTTTCTTCAACTCGCTTTCTTGTGAGCTGTCCGCAACACTGCAGGATTACTTCAGGCCCTAATCATTTTCTGGCAGGGCATGCTGAGCCTTTGTTTAATTCCTCATCCTGGTGGGAAATGTGCATTCCATTTGCCCGTGAAGACACCTACAGCTAGTCTCTCCTTTGTTCTCCCTATTCCTGTTCATCTTGCGCAGAAATTGCAAACTGTGCCAAACAGGAGGTTAAAGGCACTGACTCCCCAAGTGGGGAGAGTGTTAGTAAAGCGTCTGGAATGGTGAACCCGAGTCCCAGGTTTCGAAAACTGAGATGCATTTGAAAAGGTTTCCCAATCACACGGTTGACCATACTCTGGGTTTCCCATGCATGTTTTAGCTGAAGGAAGAATCCCTTAAACATGAAGAGTTGGGAACCATGTAATGGGTACCATGCAGTATGACTTCAAAGGGTCTGCGTTTGTTCACCGAACCTCACCAATGCTATCAGCCCGAAGTGTCCAGCCTTATGTCTCAGCCACCTCTGGGTGTAGATGTTGTAAATCCAGGTTGCATCACAAGCCTTGAATGAATTATTTAAGAATTGCTCTCTATTTCACTGTCATTGGGTTTTGTTTATGAAATTTATTTTGGTAATGGGATTTATCGGATGTTCACTGCTGCATTTAGACCACTGTACACACGCTTGATTTCCTTATGGAGACATATAAATCCATGGGTTTTAAGATTCTTACTTGTCAGGTATCTTCCCAGGCGTTGAATATGGGGTGTTGAGTCCATTTCGTTGAGCAAGGAGTAGGTCTTGTCTATTATATATTTGGCTTATGGAACGGTATCTGTGCTAATTTCAATCTCTGGTTTTATGCAGCACCCCAACTCACCTTTCCCCATAAGCAAGCATAAGTTGGTTTTCTAAATTTGAGGCCCTGTTCTGTTTTGTAATTCAGTTCATGTGTAGCCAAGTTTACATTCCGTGTATTAGTGATATTTTATGATGTTTCTTTTTCTGTGTGACATATTTCTCGTAGAATCATCGTACCTGAATCCACTCATTATGCCGCTACAGGCCTGATGACGTAGATTTCATTGCTGAGTGATATTCCATTGTACGTGCGTACCACAACTTCTTTATCCACTTTTCACATTCTGGGATATTTAACTTGTACCGTAGACGAGGTTCTTGTAAACAGAGCCATCCCAAACTTTGGGGTGGCTGTGTGTTTTTGATTTTAATTTCCCTAAGCTATAGGACCATAAGTGGAAGTGCCATAGGCTGTGTTGCTTTGTTTCCTACGTGTTTCAGGATACACCATACACTTCTCCAGAGTGGCTCTTGGCAATTTACATCCCGCCCATCAGCATAACAAGGCTCCCTGTTTTCCATGACCTGTCCTGACTTTCTGGATTTTGCACTTTTTTCAAATGGCCCTTTTGACCGGGGGGCAGTGAGACTTCATTGTAGTGCAGATTTCCTTTACACGCTTGCTTGGTTGGCCAAAAAGGGCGTATGCGTTTTTTCCTGAATATATTCAGGAAAAAACGCATACGCCCTTTTTGACCAAGTGCATCATTGTCGACATTCTGCCTCTTTTCCTATGCTTTAAGTGCAATTCCAGTCTACCCCCTGAAATTGTTTTCCTGAAATTCTGCCCCGCTATCAAGTCCTCTTCTCATCCTTACTTTAGTACATTTTTGGACGATAGCTGTCATTCATAACTCTGCAGGTTTGTGAATTACAGTGCCCCTGAGCTCCTTTCTTCAACTCGCTTTCTTGTGAGCTGGCCGCAAAACCGCAGGATTGCTTCAGGCCCTAATCTGTTTCCGGCAGGGCACACTGAGCCTTTGGTTAATTCCTCTTCCTGGTGGGAAATGAGCGTTCCATTTGCCCGTGCACACACCTACAGCTAGTCTCTCATTGGTTCTCCCTATTCCTGTTCATCTTGCGCAGAAATTGCAAACTGTGCCAAACAGGAGGTTAATGGCACTGACTCTCCAAGTGGGGAGAGTGTTAGTAAAGCGTTGAAATGGTGAAACCGAGTACCAGGGGATGAAAACTGAGATGCATTTGAAAACGTTTCCCAATCACACGGTGGACCATACTCTGGGTTTCCCATGCATGTTTTAGCTGAAGGAAGAATCCCTTAAACCTGGAGAGTTGGGAACCATGGAATGGGTACCATGCAGTATGACTTCAAAGGGTCTGCGTTTGCTCACCGAACCTCACCAATGCTATCAGCCCGAAGTGTCCAGCCTTATGTCTCATCCAGCTCTGGTTGTAGATGTGGTAAATCCAGGTTTCATCACAAGCCCTGAATGAATTATTTAAGAATTGCTCTCTATTTCACTGTCATTGTGTTTTGTTTTTGAAATTCATTTTGATAATGGGATTTATCGGATTTTCACTGCTGCTTTTAGGCCACTGTACACACGCCTGATTTCCTTATGGAGACATATAAATCCATGGGTTTTAAGATTCTTACTTGTCAGGTATCTTCCCAGGCAATGAATATAGGGTTTTGAGTCCATTTCGTTGAGCAAGGAGTAGGTCTTGTGTATTATATATTTGGCTTATGTAACGGTATCTGTGCTAATTTCAATCTCTGGTTTTATGCAGCATCCCAACTGACCTTTCCCCATAAGCAAGCATAAGTTGGTTTTCTAAAGTTGAGACCCTGTTCTGTTTTGTAACTCAGTTCATGTGTAGCCAAGGTTACATTCCGTGTATTACTGATATATTATGATGTTTCTTTTTCTGTGTGACTTATTTCTCGTAGAATCATCGTACCTGAATCCACTCATTATGCTGCTAGGGACCTGATGACGTAGATTTCATTGCTGAGTGATATTTCATTGTACGTGCGTACCACAACTTCTTTATCCATTTTTTGCTTTCTCGGATATTTAACTTGTACCGTAGACGAGGTTCTTGTAAACAGAGCCGTCCCAAACTTTGGGGTGGCTGTGTCTTTTTGATTTTAATTTCCCTAAGCTATAGGACCATAAGTGGAAGTGCCATAGGCTGTGTTGCTTTGTTTCCTACGTGTTTCTGGAAACACCATACACTTCTCCAGAGTGGTTGTTGGCAATTTACATCCCGCCCATCAGCATAACAAGTCTCCCTGTTCTCCATGACCTGTCCTGCCTTTCTGGATTTTACACTTTTTTCAGATGGCCCTTTTGACCGGTGGGCAGTGAGACATCTTTGTAGTGCAGATTTCCTTTACACGCTTGCTTGGTTGGCCAAAAAGGGCGTATGCGTTTTTTCCTGAATATATTCAGGAAAAAACGCATACGCCCTTTTTGGCCAAGTGCATCATTGTCGACATTCTGCCTCTTTTCCTATGCTTTAAGTGCAATTCCAGTCTACCCCCTGAAATCGTTTTCCTGAAATTCTGCCCCGCTTTCAAGTCCTCTTCGAAGACTTACTTCAATACATTTTTGGACGATAGCTGTCATTCATAACTCTGCAGGTTTGTGAATTGCAGTGCCCCTGAGCTCCTTTCTTCAACTCTCTTTCTTGTGAGCTGGCCGCAAAACCACAGGATTGCTTCAGGCCATAATCTCTTTCCGGGGGGGAACGCTGAGCCTTTGTTTAATTCCTCTTCCTTGTCGGAAATGAGCGTTCCATTTGCCCGTGCAGGCACCTACAGCTAGTCTCTCATTGGTTCTCCCTATTCCTGTACATCTTGCGCAGAAATTGCAAACGGTGCCCAACAGGAGGTTAATGGCGCTGACTCTCCAAGTGGGGAGAGTGTTAGTAAAGTGTCTGGAATGATGAACCCGAGTTCCAGGGGACGAAAACTGAGATGCATTTGAAAACGTTTCCCGGTCACACAGTGCACAGTACTGTGGGTTTCCCATGCATGTTTTAGCTGAAGGAAGAATCCCTTAAACCTGGAGAGTTGGGACCCATGGAATGGGTACCATGCAGTATGACTTCAAAAGGTCTGCGTTTGCTCACCGAACCTCACCAATGCTATCAGCCCGAAGTGTCCAGCCTTATGTCTCACCCAGCTCTGGATGTAGATGTGGTAAATCCAGGTTGCATCACATGCCCTGAATGAATGATTTAAGAATTGCTCTCTCTTTCACTGTCATTGTGTTTTGTTTTTGTAATTCATTTTGATCATGGGATTTATTGGATTTTCTCTGCTGCGTTCATGCAGCTGTACACACGCTTGATTGTCTTAAGGAGATATATAAATCCATGGGTTTGAAGATTCTTACTACTCAGGTGTATTCCTAGGCGTTGAATATGAGATGTTTAGTCCATTTCGTTGAGCAAGGGGTAGCTCTTGACTATTACATATTTGGCTTATGGAAAGGTATCTGTGCTAATTTCCATCTCTGCTTTTATGCAGCACCCCAACTCACTTTTCCCCTTAAGCAAGCATAAGTTGGTTTTCTAAATTTGAGACCCTGTTCTGTTTTGTAATTCAGTTCATGTGTAGCCAAGTTTACATTCCGTGTATTAGTGATAACTTATGATGTTTCATTTTCTGTGTGACTTATTTCACTTAGAATCATCGTACCTGAATCCACTCATTATGCCGCGACGGGCCTGATGAAATAGATTTCATTGGTGAGTGATATTCATTTGTACGTACGTACCACACTTCTTTATCCATTTTTCGCTTTCTGGGATATTTAACTTGTTCCGTAGACGAGGTTCTTGTAAACAGAGCCGTCCGACACTTTGGGGTGGCTGTCTGTTTTTGATTTTAATTTCCGTGATCTATAAGACCATAAGTGGAAGTGCCGTAGTCTCCGTTGCTTTGTTTCTTAGGTGTTTCAGGAAACACCATACACTTCTCCAGAGTGGCTGTTGGCATTTACATCCCGCCCATCAGCATAACAAGGCTCCCTGTTCTCCATGGCCTGTCCTGTGTTTCTGGTTTTTACACTTTTTTCAGATGGCCCTTTTGACGAATGGGAAATGAGACTTCATTGTAGTGCGGATTTCCATTTCTCGAGTGCTTGGTTGGCCAAAAAGGGCATATGTGTTTTTTCCTGAATATATTCAGGAAAAAATGTTTACGCACTTTTGTCCAAGTGCATCACTGTCAAAGATCTGCCGCTTTTCACATGCTTTAAATGCAATTCCAATCTACCTCCTGAAATATGATTCCTGCAATTCTGCCTCGTTTTCAAGTCCTCTTTGCAGACTTACTTCCATATATTTTTGCCAATAGCTGTCATTTATAACTCTGCAGGTTTGTGAATTACAGTGCCCGTGATTTCCTTTCTTAACTCGTTTCCTTGAAAACTGGCCACAGAACCGTAGGTTTGCTTCAGGCCGTAATCAGGGTCCGGCACGGCACTCTGAGACTTTGGTTCATTCCACTTCCTGGTGGGAAATTAGAGTTAAATGTACCCCTCCAGACACCTGCCTCACTCCTAGCCCCTTGGTGATGTGTGTCCTCTGGTTTGAGGCCACATGTGCTGGGTTCCTCACCTTTGGCTGATGTGGCCCCACTGGTGTGAGGACACTCCTGCCTGGTTCCCATCCCCTTGGTGATGTGGACCCTCCGGTGAGAGTCTGATCCTGGTTGGGTTCCTCACACTTCTGTGAGGTGGGCCCTCTTCTCTGAGGTCACTCCTGCCTGGCTGGCACACCCCACCTTGGCGACGTCGGTCCTCTGGTGGGATTTGGTGCCTGCTGGGTGTCTCCTCCCCTCGGTAATCAGGGCCCTCTGGCGTCAGGCCCTAACTCCTGGGCTCCCAATATTTTCTGATATGCGCCCTGTGGTTCGAGTACACTCCTGCCAGGTTCCCAACCCCATGGGAATGTGGGCCTTCTGCTCTGAGGTCCCAACCGTGGGTTACTCAGTTTCATGATGAGGGCCCTCTGCTGCGAGTTCTCTCCGGCCTGGATCCCATAGCCTCGCTGCTCTTGGCCACCTGCTGGGAGGTTACAACTGCGGGATTCCTCACCTTTTTTCTTCTATGGGCCCTCTGTTTTGAGACTCCTTCTGCCTGCCTCACTCCCAGCAACTTGGTGATGTGTGTCCTCTGGTTTGAGGCCACGTATGCTGGGTCCCTCGCCTTTCGATGATGTGGCCCCACTGATGTGAGGACACTCCTGCCTGGTTCCTATCCCCTTGATGATGTGGGCCCTCTGGTGAGAGTCTGATCCTGGCTGGGTTCCTCACCCTTTTGTGAGGGGGGCCCTCTGCTGTGAGGTCACTCCTGCCTGGCTGGCACACCCCACCTGGGCAACATCGGCCCTCTTGTGGCAGTTGGAGCCTGCTGGGAACCTCCCCTCGGTGATGGGGGCCCTCTTGCGTCAGGCCCTAACTGCTGGGTACCCACATTTTCTGATACGTGCTAAGTGGTGCGAGGACACTCCTGCCAGGTTCCCATCCCCATGGGCATGTGGGCCTTCTGCTCTAAGGTCCCAACACCTGTGTTGTTCACCGTTTCATGATGTTGGCTCTCTGGTGTTAGTTCACCCAGGCCTAGATCCCATAGACTCTGTGCTCTGAGCGGCCTGCTGGGAGGTTCCTACTGCTGGATTCCTTACCTCTTTTATTCTTTGGGTCCTGTGTTTTCATGCTCCTACTTCCTGACTCACTTCCAGCCCATTTGTGATGTAGGTCCTCTGGTTTAAAGCCACATGTACCGGTTTCCTCACCTTTATTGATGTGGCCCCACTGGTGTGAGGACACTCCTGCCTGGTTCCCATCCCCTTGGTGATGGGGGCCCTCTGGTGAGAGTCTGATCCTGTCTGGATTCCTCACACTTCTGGGAGGTGGGCCCTCTGCTGTGAGGTCACTCCTGCCTGGCTGGCACACGTCACCTTGGCGATGTGGGCCCTCAGTTGGGAGTTGGTGCCTGCTGGGAGTCTCCTCCCCTCGGTAATGAGGGCCCTCTGGCGTCAGGCCCTAACTCATGGGCTCCCAAAATTTTCTGATGTGCGCCCTGTCGTGCGAGTACACTCCAGCCAGGGTCCCATCCCCATGGGGATGTGGGCTTTCTGCTCTGAGGTCCCAAAGGCTGGGTTGCTCACAGTGTCAGAATGTGGGCCCTCTGCTGTGAGTTCACTCCGGCATGGATCCCATACCTCGGTGCTCTGGGCCACCTGCTTGGAGCTTCCAACTGCGGGGTTCCTCACCTTTTTTATTCTATGGGCGCTCTGTTGTGAGTTTCCTCCTGCATGCCTCACTCCCAGCCCTTTCGTGATGTGTGTCCCCTTGTTTGAGGCCACATGTGCTGTGTTCCTCACCTTTCGCTGATGTGGCCCCACTGGTGTGAGGACACTCCTGCCTGGTTTCCATCCCATTGGTGATGTGGGCGCTCTGGTTAGAGTCTGATCCTGTTTGGGCTCCTCACACTTCTGTGAGTTGGGCCCTCTGCTGTGAGGTAACTCCTGCCTGGCTTGCTCCCATTGCCTTGGTGACGTCGGCCCTCTGGTGGCATTTGGAGCCTGCTGGTAGCCTCCTCTCCTCAGTGATGAGGGCCCTCTGGCGTCAGGCCATAACTGCTGGGTTCCCACATTTTCTGATACGTGCTAAGTTGTGCGAGGACACTCCTGCGAGGTTCCCATCCCCATGGGGATGTGGGCCTTCTGCTCTGAGGTCCCACTGGCTGGGTTGCTCACAGTTTCATGATGTGGGCCCTCTGCTGTGAGTTCACTGTGGCCTGGATCCCATAGACTCCATGCTCTGGGCCACCTGCTGGGAGGTTCAAACTTCTGGATTCCTCACATTTTTTATTCTGTGGGCCCTGTGTTGTTAGGCTACTCCTGCCTGCCTCACTCGGAGCACCTTGGAAATGTGGGTCCTCTGGTTTAGGCCACATGTGCTGGGTTCCTCACCTTTCTATAATGTGGCCACACTGGTGTGAGGACACTCCTGCCTTGTTCCGATCCCCTTGGTGATGTGGGCCCTCTGGTGAGAGTCTTATCCTGGCTGGGTTCCTCACCCTTCTGTGAGGTAGGCCCTCTGCTGTGAGGTCACTCCTGCCTGGCTGGCACACGTCAACTTGGCGACGTGGGCCCTCAGTTGGGAGTTGGTGCCTGCTGGGAGTCTCCTCCCCTCGGTAATGAGGGCCCTCTGGCGTCAGACCCTAACTCCTGGGCTCCCAAAATTTTCTGATGTGCGCCCTGTGGTGCGAGTACACTCCTGCCAGGATCCCAACCCCATGGGAATGTGGGTCTTCTGCTCTGAGGTCCCAATGGTACGTTGCTCAGTTTCATGATGAGGGCCCTCTGGTGTGAGTTCACTCCGGCATGGACCCCATAGCCTCGCTGCTCCTGGCCTCCTGCGGGGAGGTTCCAACTGCGGGATTCCTCACCTTTTTCCTTCTATGGGCCCTCTGTTTTGAGACTCCTCCTGCCTGCCTCACTCCCAGCCCCTTGGTGATGTGTGTCCTCTGGTTTGAGGCCACGTGTGCTGGGTCCCTCACCTTTCGATGATGTGGCCCCACTGGTGTGAGGACACTCCTGCCTGGTTCCTATCCCCTTGGTGATGTGAGCCCTCTGGTGAGAGTCTGATCCTGGCTGGGTTCCTCACACTTCTGTGAGGTGGGCCCTCTGCTGTGAGGTCACTCCTGCCTGGCTGGCACACCCCGCCTTGGCAATGTCGGCCCTCTTGTGGCAGTTGGAGCCTGCTTGGAGCCTCCTCCCCTCGGTGATGAGGGCCCTCTGGCGTCAGGCCCTAACTGCTGGGTACCCACATTTTCTGATACGTGCTAAGTGGTGCGAGGACACTCGTGCCATGTTCCCAACCCCATGGGGATGTGGGCCTTCTGCTCTGAGGTCCCAACGGCTGGGTTGCTCACAGTTTCATGATGTGGGCCCTCTGCTGTGAGTTCACTGCGGCCTGGATCGCATAGACTCGGTGCTCTGGGCCGCCTGCTGGGAGGTTCCCACTGCACGATTCCTCAGCTTTTTTATTCTATTGGCCCTGTGTTGTGTGTCTACTCCTGCCTGCCTCACTCCGAGCCCCTTGGAGATCTGGATCCTCTGGTTTAGGCCACATGTGCTGGGTTCCTCACCTTTCTATGATGTGGCCACCCTGGTGTGAAGACAGTCCTGCCTGGTTCTGATGCCCTTGGTGATGTGGGCCCTCTGGTGAGAGTCTTACCATGGCTGGGTTCCTCACCATTCTGTGAGGTAGGCCCTCAGCTGTGAGGTCACTCCTGCCTGGCTGTTGCACGTCACCTTGGCGACATGGGCCCTCAGTTGGGAGTTGGTGCCTGCTTGGGGTCTCCTCCCCTTGGTAATGAGGGCCCTCTGGCGTCAGGCCCTAACTTCTGGGCTCCCAAAATTCTCTGATGTGCGCCCTGTGGTGCGAGTACACTTCTGCCAGGTTCCCAACCACATGGGAATGTGGGCCTTCTGCTCTAAGGTCCCAACGGCTGGGTTGCTCACAGTTTCATGATGAGGCCCCTCTGTTTTGAGTTCAGTCAGGTCTGGATCCCATAGCCTCGCTGCTCCTGGCCACCTGCTGGGAGGTTCCAACTGCGGGATTCCTCACCTTTTTTACGCTATGGGCCCTCTGTTTGGAGGCTCCTCCTGCCTGCCTCACTCCCAGCCCCTTGGTGATGTGTGTCCTGTAGTTTGAGGCCACGTGTGCTGGGTCCGTCACATTTCGGTGATGTGGCCACACTGGTGTGAGGACACTCCTGCCTGGTTTCCATTCCCTTGGTGATGTGGGCCCTCCGGTGAGAGTCTGATCCTCTTTGGGTTCCTCACACTTTTTTGTGATTGGCCCTCTGCTCTGAGGTCACTCCTGCCTGGCTGGCACACCCCGCATTGGCGACGTTGGCCTTCTGGTAGCAGTTGGAGCTTGCTGGGAGCCTCCTCTCCTCAGTGATGAGGGCCCTCTGGCGTCCGGCCCTAACTGCTGTGCTCCCCACATTTTCTGATGTGTGCCCACTGGTGCGATGACACTCCTGCTTGGTTCCCTTCCCCATGGGGATGTGGGCCTTGTGCTCTGAGGTTACAACGGCTGGGTTGCTTACAGTATCACGATGAGGGCCCTCTGTTGTGAGTTCATCACTGCCTGGATCCCATAGCCTCGGTGCTCTGGGCCGCCTGCTGGGATGTTCCAACTGCTGGATTCCTCACCTTTTTTATACAATGGGCCATGTGTTTTGAGGTTAATCCTGCCTGCCTCGCTCCGAGACCCATGGTGATGTGGGTCCTCTGGTTTGAGGCCACATGTGCTGGGTACCTCAACTTTCGATGATGTGGCCCCACGGGTGTGAGGACACTCCTGCCTGGTTCCCAGCCCCTTGCTTATGTGGGCACTCTGGTGAGAGTCTGATCCTGACTGGGTTCCTTACCCTTCTGTGAGGTGGGCCCTCTGATGTGAGGTCACTCCTGCCTGGATGTCTCATGTCGCCTTGGCGACATAGGCCCTCTGTTGGCCACTGAAGCATGCTGGGAGCCTCCTACCCTCTTTAATAAGGGCCCTGGAAGAAACGCATATGCCCTTTTTGACCAAGTGCATCATTGTCGAGGTTCTGCCTCTTCTCCTATACTTTCAGAGGACTTCCCGTCTACCTCCTGAAATCGTATTCCTGGAATTCTGCCCCGCGTTCAAGTCCTCTTTGCAGCCTTACTTCAATATATTTTTGGACGATAGCTGTCATTTATAACTCTGCAGGTTTGTGAATTACAGTGCCCCTGAGCTCCTTTCTTCAACTCGCTTTCTTGTGAGCTGGCCGCAAAACCGCAGGATTGCTTCAGGCCCTAATCTGTTTCCGGCAGGGCACACTGAGCCTTTGGTTAATTCCTCTTCCTGGTGGGAAATGAGCGTTCCATTTGCCCGTGCACACACCTACAGCTAGTCTCTCATTGGTTCTCCCTATTCCTGTTCATCTTGCGCAGAAATTGCAAACTGTGCCAAACAGGAGGTTAATGGCACTGACTCTCCAAGTGGGGAGAGTGTTAGTAAAGCGTTGAAATGGTGAAACCGAGTACCAGGGGATGAAAACTGAGATGCATTTGAAAACGTTTCCCAATCACACGGTGGACCATACTCTGGGTTTCCCATGCATGTTTTAGCTGAAGGAAGAATCCCTTAAACCTGGAGAGTTGGGAACCATGGAATGGGTACCATGCAGTATGACTTCAAAGGGTCTGCGTTTGCTCACCGAACCTCACCAATGCTATCAGCCCGAAGTGTCCAGCCTTATGTCTCATCCAGCTCTGGTTGTAGATGTGGTAAATCCAGGTTTCATCACAAGCCCTGAATGAATTATTTAAGAATTGCTCTCTATTTCACTGTCATTGTGTTTTGTTTTTGAAATTCATTTTGATAATGGGATTTATCGGATTTTCACTGCTGCTTTTAGGCCACTGTACACACGCCTGATTTCCTTATGGAGACATATAAATCCATGGGTTTTAAGATTCTTACTTGTCAGGTATCTTCCCAGGCAATGAATATAGGGTTTTGAGTCCATTTCGTTGAGCAAGGAGTAGGTCTTGTGTATTATATATTTGGCTTATGTAACGGTATCTGTGCTAATTTCAATCTCTGGTTTTATGCAGCATCCCAACTGACCTTTCCCCATAAGCAAGCATAAGTTGGTTTTCTAAAGTTGAGACCCTGTTCTGTTTTGTAACTCAGTTCATGTGTAGCCAAGGTTACATTCCGTGTATTACTGATATATTATGATGTTTCTTTTTCTGTGTGACTTATTTCTCGTAGAATCATCGTACCTGAATCCACTCATTATGCTGCTAGGGACCTGATGACGTAGATTTCATTGCTGAGTGATATTTCATTGTACGTGCGTACCACAACTTCTTTATCCATTTTTTGCTTTCTCGGATATTTAACTTGTACCGTAGACGAGGTTCTTGTAAACAGAGCCGTCCCAAACTTTGGGGTGGCTGTGTCTTTTTGATTTTAATTTCCCTAAGCTATAGGACCATAAGTGGAAGTGCCATAGGCTGTGTTGCTTTGTTTCCTACGTGTTTCTGGAAACACCATACACTTCTCCAGAGTGGTTGTTGGCAATTTACATCCCGCCCATCAGCATAACAAGTCTCCCTGTTCTACATGACCTGTCCTGCCTTTCTGGATTTTACACTTTTTTCAGATGGCCCTTTTGACCGGTGGGCAGTGAGACATCTTTGTAGTGCAGATTTCCTTTACACGCTTGTTTGGTTGGCCAAAAAGGGCGTATGCGTTTTTTCCTGAATATATTCAGGAAAAAACACATACGCCCTTTTTGGCCAAGTGTATTATTGTCGACATTCTGCCTCTTTTCCTATGCTTTAAGTGCAATTCCAGTCTACCCCCTGAAATCGTTTTCCTGAAATTCTGCCCCGCTTTCAAGTCCTCTTCGAAGACTTACTTCAATACATTTTTGGACGATAGCTGTCATTCATAACTCTGCAGGTTTGTGAATTGCAGTGCCCCTGAGCTCCTTTCTTCAACTCTCTTTCTTGTGAGCTGGCCGCAAAACCACAGGATTGCTTCAGGCCATAATCTCTTTCCGGGGGGGAACGCTGAGCCTTTGTTTAATTCCTCTTCCTTGTCGGAAATGAGCGTTCCATTTGCCCGTGCAGGCACCTACAGCTAGTCTCTCATTGGTTCTCCCTATTCCTGTACATCTTGCGCAGAAATTGCAAACGGTGCCCAACAGGAGGTTAATGGCGCTGACTCTCCAAGTGGGGAGAGTGTTAGTAAAGTGTCTGGAATGATGAACCCGAGTTCCAGGGGACGAAAACTGAGATGCATTTGAAAACGTTTCCCGGTCACACAGTGCACAGTACTGTGGGTTTCCCATGCATGTTTTAGCTGAAGGAAGAATCCCTTAAACCTGGAGAGTTGGGACCCATGGAATGGGTACCATGCAGTATGACTTCAAAAGGTCTGCGTTTGCTCACCGAACCTCACCAATGCTATCAGCCCGAAGTGTCCAGCCTTATGTCTCACCCAGCTCTGGATGTAGATGTGGTAAATCCAGGTTGCATCACATGCCCTGAATGAATGATTTAAGAATTGCTCTCTCTTTCACTGTCATTGTGTTTTGTTTTTGTAATTCATTTTGATCATGGGATTTATTGGATTTTCTCTGCTGCGTTCATGCAGCTGTACACACGCTTGATTGTCTTAAGGAGATATATAAATCCATGGGTTTGAAGATTCTTACTACTCAGGTGTATTCCTAGGCGTTGAATATGAGGTGTTTAGTCCATTTCGTTGAGCAAGGGGTAGCTCTTGACTATTACATATTTGGCTTATGGAAAGGTATCTGTGCTAATTTCTATCTCTGCTTTTATGCAGCACCCCAACTCACTTTTCCCCTTAAGCAAGCATAAGTTGGTTTTCTAAATTTGAGACCCTGTTCTGTTTTGTAATTCAGTTCATGTGTAGCCAAGTTTACATTCCGTGTATTAGTGATAACTTATGATGTTTCATTTTCTGTGTGACTTATTTCACTTAGAATCATCGTACCTGAATCCACTCATTATGCCGCGACGGGCCTGATGAAATAGATTTCATTGGTGAGTGATATTCATTTGTACGTACGTACCACACTTCTTTATCCATTTTTCGCTTTCTGGGATATTTAACTTGTTCCGTAGACGAGGTTCTTGTAAACAGAGCCGTCCGACACTTTGGGGTGGCTGTCTGTTTTTGATTTTAATTTCCGTGATCTATAAGACCATAAGTGGAAGTGCCGTAGTCTCCGTTGCTTTGTTTCTTAGGTGTTTCAGGAAACACCATACACTTCTCCAGAGTGGCTGTTGGCATTTACATCCCGCCCATCAGCATAACAAGGCTCCCTGTTCTCCATGGCCTGTCCTGTGTTTCTGGTTTTTACACTTTTTTCAGATGGCCCTTTTGACGAATGGGAAATGAGACTTCATTGTAGTGCGGATTTCCATTTCTCGAGTGCTTGGTTGGCCAAAAAGGGCATATGTGTTTTTTCCTGAATATATTCAGGAAAAAATGTTTACGCACTTTGGTCCAAGTGCATCACTGTCAAAGATCTGCCGCTTTTCACATGCTTTAAATGCAATTCCAATCTACCTCCTGAAATATGATTCCTGCAATTCTGCCTCGTTTTCAAGTCCTCTTTGCAGACTTACTTCCATATATTTTTGCCAATAGCTGTCATTTATAACTCTGCAGGTTTGTGAATTACAGTGCCCGTGATTTCCTTTCTTAACTCGTTTCCTTGAAAACTGGCCACAGAACCGTAGGTTTGCTTCAGGCCGTAATCAGGGTCCGGCACGGCACTCTGAGACTTTGGTTCATTCCACTTCCTGGTGGGAAATTAGAGTTAAATGTACCCCTCCAGACACCTGCCTCACTCCTAGCCCCTCGGTGATGTGTGTCCTCTGGTTTGAGGCCACATGTGCTGGGTTCCTCACCTTTGGCTGATGTGGCCCCACTGGTGTGAGGACACTCCTGCCTGGTTCCCATCCCCTTGGTGATGTGGACCCTCCGGTGAGAGTCTGATCCTGGTTGGGTTCCTCACACTTCTGTGAGGTGGGCCCTCTTCTCTGAGGTCACTCCTGCCTGGCTGGCACACCCCACCTTGGCGACGTCGGTCCTCTGGTGGGATTTGGTGCCTGCTGGGTGTCTCCTCCCCTCGGTAATGAGGGCCCTCTGGCGTCAGGCCCTAACTCCTGGGCTCCCAATATTTTCTGATATGCGCCCTGTGGTTCGAGTACACTCCTGCCAGGTTCCCAACCCCATGGGAATGTGGGCCTTCTGCTCTGAGGTCCCAACAGTGGGTTACTCAGTTTCATGATGAGGGCCCTCTGCTGCGAGTTCTCTCCGGCCTGGATCCCATAGCCTCGCTGCTCTTGGCCACCTGCTGGGAGGTTACAACTGCGGGATTCCTCACCTTTTTTCTTCTATGGGCCCTCTGTTTTGAGACTCCTTCTGCCTGCCTCACTCCCAGCAACTTGGTGATGTGTGTCCTCTGGTTTGAGGCCACGTATGCTGGGTCCCTCGCCTTTCGATGATGTGGCCCCACTGATGTGAGGACACTCCTGCCTGGTTCCTATCCCCTTGATGATGTGGGCCCTCTGGTGAGAGTCTGATCCTGGCTGGGTTCCTCACCCTTTTGTGAGGGGGGCCCTCTGCTGTGAGGTCACTCCTGCCTGGCTGGCACACCCCACCTGGGCAACATCGGCCCTCTTGTGGCAGTTGGAGCCTGCTGGGAACCTCCCCTCGGTGATGGGGGCCCTCTTGCGTCAGGCCCTAACTGCTGGGTACCCACATTTTCTGATACGTGCTAAGTGGTGCGAGGACACTCCTGCCAGGTTCCCATTCCCATGGGCATGTGGGCCTTCTGCTCTAAGGTCCCAACACCTGTGTTGTTCACCGTTTCATGATGTTGGCTCTCTGGTGTTAGTTCACCCAGGCCTAGATCCCATAGACTCTGTGCTCTGAGCGGCCTGCTGGGAGGTTCCTACTGCTGGATTCCTTACCTCTTTTATTCTTTGGGTCCTGTGTTTTCATGCTCCTACTTCCTGACTCACTTCCAGCCCATTTGTGATGTAGGTCCTCTGGTTTAAAGCCACATGTACCGGTTTCCTCACCTTTATTGATGTGGCCCCACTGGTGTGAGGACACTCCTGCCTGGTTCCCATCCCCTTGGTGATGGGGGCCCTCTGGTGAGAGTCTGATCCTGTCTGGATTCCTCACACTTCTGGGAGGTGGGCCCTCTGCTGTGAGGTCACTCCTGCCTGGCTGGCACACGTCACCTTGGCGATGTGGGCCCTCAGTTGGGAGTTGGTGCCTGCTGGGAGTCTCCTCCCCTCGGTAATGAGGGCCCTCTGGCGTCAGGCCCTAACTCATGGGCTCCCAAAATTTTCTGATGTGCGCCCTGTCGTGCGAGTACACTCCAGCCAGGGTCCCATCCCCATGGGGATGTGGGCTTTCTGCTCTGAGGTCCCAAAGGCTGGGTTGCTCACAGTGTCAGAATGTGGGCCCTCTGCTGTGAGTTCACTCCGGCATGGATCCCATACCTCGGTGCTCTGGGCCACCTGCTTGGAGCTTCCAACTGCGGGGTTCCTCACCTTTTTTATTCTATGGGCGCTCTGTTGTGAGTTTCCTCCTGCATGCCTCACTCCCAGCCCTTTCGTGATGTGTGTCCCCTTGTTTGAGGCCACATGTGCTGTGTTCCTCACCTTTCGCTGATGTGGCCCCACTGGTGTGAGGACACTCCTGCCTGGTTTCCATCCCATTGGTGATGTGGGCGCTCTGGTTAGAGTCTGATCCTGTTTGGGCTCCTCACACTTCTGTGAGTTGGGCCCTCTGCTGTGAGGTAACTCCTGCCTGGCTTGCTCCCATTGCCTTGGTGACGTCGGCCCTCTGGTGGCATTTGGAGCCTGCTGGTAGCCTCCTCTCCTCAGTGATGAGGGCCCTCTGGCGTCAGGCCATAACTGCTGGGTTCCCACATTTTCTGATACGTGCTAAGTTGTGCGAGGACACTCCTGCGAGGTTCCCATCCCCATGGGGATGTGGGCCTTCTGCTCTGAGGTCCCACTGGCTGGGTTGCTCACAGTTTCATGATGTGGGCCCTCTGCTGTGAGTTCACTGTGGCCTGGATCCCATAGACTCCATGCTCTGGGCCACCTGCTGGGAGGTTCAAACTTCTGGATTCCTCACATTTTTTATTCTGTGGGCCCTGTGTTGTTAGGCTACTCCTGCCTGCCTCACTCGGAGCACCTTGGAAATGTGGGTCCTCTGGTTTAGGCCACATGTGCTGGGTTCCTCACCTTTCTATAATGTGGCCACACTGGTGTGAGGACACTCCTGCCTTGTTCCGATCCCCTTGGTGATGTGGGCCCTCTGGTGAGAGTCTTATCCTGGCTGGGTTCCTCACCCTTCTGTGAGGTAGGCCCTCTGCTGTGAGGTCACTCCTGCCTGGCTGGCACACGTCAACTTGGCGACGTGGGCCCTCAGTTGGGAGTTGGTGCCTGCTGGGAGTCTCCTCCCCTCGGTAATGAGGGCCCTCTGGCGTCAGACCCTAACTCCTGGGCTCCCAAAATTTTCTGATGTGCGCCCTGTGGTGCGAGTACACTCCTGCCAGGATCCCAACCCCATGGGAATGTGGGTCTTCTGCTCTGAGGTCCCAATGGTACGTTGCTCAGTTTCATGATGAGGGCCCTCTGGTGTGAGTTCACTCCGGCATGGACCCCATAGCCTCGCTGCTCCTGGCCTCCTGCGGGGAGGTTCCAACTGCGGGATTCCTCACCTTTTTCCTTCTATGGGCCCTCTGTTTTGAGACTCCTCCTGCCTGCCTCACTCCCAGCCCCTTGGTGATGTGTGTCCTCTGGTTTGAGGCCACGTGTGCTGGGTCCCTCACCTTTCGATGATGTGGCCCCACTGGTGTGAGGACACTCCTGCCTGGTTCCTATCCCCTTGGTGATGTGAGCCCTCTGGTGAGAGTCTGATCCTGGCTGGGTTCCTCACACTTCTGTGAGGTGGGCCCTCTGCTGTGAGGTCACTCCTGCCTGGCTGGCACACCCCGCCTTGGCAATGTCGGCCCTCTTGTGGCAGTTGGAGCCTGCTTGGAGCCTCCTCCCCTCGGTGATGAGGGCCCTCTGGCGTCAGGCCCTAACTGCTGGGTACCCACATTTTCTGATACGTGCTAAGTGGTGCGAGGACACTCGTGCCATGTTCCCAACCCCATGGGGATGTGGGCCTTCTGCTCTGAGGTCCCAACGGCTGGGTTGCTCACAGTTTCATGATGTGGGCCCTCTGCTGTGAGTTCACTGCGGCCTGGATCGCATAGACTCGGTGCTCTGGGCCGCCTGCTGGGAGGTTCCCACTGCACGATTCCTCAGCTTTTTTATTCTATTGGCCCTGTGTTGTGTGTCTACTCCTGCCTGCCTCACTCCGAGCCCCTTGGAGATCTGGATCCTCTGGTTTAGGCCACATGTGCTGGGTTCCTCACCTTTCTATGATGTGGCCACCCTGGTGTGAAGACAGTCCTGCCTGGTTCTGATGCCCTTGGTGATGTGGGCCCTCTGGTGAGAGTCTTACCATGGCTGGGTTCCTCACCATTCTGTGAGGTAGGCCCTCAGCTGTGAGGTCACTCCTGCCTGGCTGTTGCACGTCACCTTGGCGACATGGGCCCTCAGTTGGGAGTTGGTGCCTGCTTGGGGTCTCCTCCCCTTGGTAATGAGGGCCCTCTGGCGTCAGGCCCTAACTTCTGGGCTCCCAAAATTCTCTGATGTGCGCCCTGTGGTGCGAGTACACTTCTGCCAGGTTCCCAACCACATGGGAATGTGGGCCTTCTGCTCTAAGGTCCCAACGGCTGGGTTGCTCACAGTTTCATGATGAGGCCCCTCTGTTTTGAGTTCAGTCAGGTCTGGATCCCATAGCCTCGCTGCTCCTGGCCACCTGCTGGGAGGTTCCAACTGCGGGATTCCTCACCTTTTTTACGCTATGGGCCCTCTGTTTGGAGGCTCCTCCTGCCTGCCTCACTCCCAGCCCCTTGGTGATGTGTGTCCTGTAGTTTGAGGCCACGTGTGCTGGGTCCGTCACATTTCGGTGATGTGGCCACACTGGTGTGAGGACACTCCTGCCTGGTTTCCATTCCCTTGGTGATGTGGGCCCTCCGGTGAGAGTCTGATCCTCTTTGGGTTCCTCACACTTTTTTGTGATTGGCCCTCTGCTCTGAGGTCACTCCTGCCTGGCTGGCACACCCCGCATTGGCGACGTCGGCCTTCTGGTAGCAGTTGGAGCTTGCTGGGAGCCTCCTCTCCTCAGTGATGAGGGCCCTCTGGCGTCCGGCCCTAACTGCTGTGCTCCCCACATTTTCTGATGTGTGCCCACTGGTGCGATGACACTCCTGCTTGGTTCCCTTCCCCATGGGGATGTGGGCCTTGTGCTCTGAGGTTACAACGGCTGGGTTGCTTACAGTATCACGATGAGGGCCCTCTGTTGTGAGTTCATCACTGCCTGGATCCCATAGCCTCGGTGCTCTGGGCCGCCTGCTGGGATGTTCCAACTGCTGGATTCCTCACCTTTTTTATACAATGGGCCATGTGTTTTGAGGTTAATCCTGCCTGCCTCGCTCCGAGACCCATGGTGATGTGGGTCCTCTGGTTTGAGGCCACATGTGCTGGGTACCTCAACTTTCGATGATGTGGCCCCACGGGTGTGAGGACACTCCTGCCTGGTTCCCAGCCCCTTGCTTATGTGGGCACTCTGGTGAGAGTCTGATCCTGACTGGGTTCCTTACCCTTCTGTGAGGTGGGCCCTCTGATGTGAGGTCACTCCTGCCTGGATGTCTCATGTCGCCTTGGCGACATAGGCCCTCTGTTGGCCACTGAAGCATGCTGGGAGCCTCCTACCCTCTTTAATAAGGGCCCTGGAAGAAACGCATATGCCCTTTTTGACCAAGTGCATCATTGTCGAGGTTCTGCCTCTTCTCCTATACTTTCAGAGGACTTCCCGTCTACCTCCTGAAATCGTATTCCTGGAATTCTGCCCCGCGTTCAAGTCCTCTTTGCAGCCTTACTTCAATATATTTTTGGACGATAGCTGTCATTTATAACTCTGCAGGTTTGTGAATTACAGTGCCCCTGAGCTCCTTTCTTCAACTCGCTTTCTTGTGAGCTGGCCGCAAAACCGCAGGATTGCTTCAGGCCCTAATCTGTTTCCGGCAGGGCACACTGAGCCTTTGGTTAATTCCTCTTCCTGGTGGGAAATGAGCGTTCCATTTGCCCGTGCACACACCTACAGCTACTCTCTCATTGGTTCTCCCTATTCCTGTTCATCTTGCGCAGAAATTGCAAACTGTGCCAAACAGGAGGTTAATGGCACTGACTCTCCAAGTGGGGAGAGTGTTAGTAAAGCGTTGAAATGGTGAAACCGAGTACCAGGGGATGAAAACTGAGATGCATTTGAAAACGTTTCCCAATCACACGGTGGACCATACTCTGGGTTTCCCATGCATGTTTTAGCTGAAGGAAGAATCCCTTAAACCTGGAGAGTTGGGAACCATGGAATGGGTACCATGCAGTATGACTTCAAAGGGTCTGCGTTTGCTCACCGAACCTCACCAATGCTATCAGCCCGAAGTGTCCAGCCTTATGTCTCATCCAGCTCTGGTTGTAGATGTGGTAAATCCAGGTTTCATCACAAGCCCTGAATGAATTATTTAAGAATTGCTCTCTATTTCACTGTCATTGTGTTTTGTTTTTGAAATTCATTTTGATAATGGGATTTATCGGATTTTCACTGCTGCTTTTAGGCCACTGTACACACGCCTGATTTCCTTATGGAGACATATAAATCCATGGGTTTTAAGATTCTTACTTGTCAGGTATCTTCCCAGGCAATGAATATAGGGTTTTGAGTCCATTTCGTTGAGCAAGGAGTAGGTCTTGTGTATTATATATTTGGCTTATGTAACGGTATCTGTGCTAATTTCAATCTCTGGTTTTATGCAGCATCCCAACTGACCTTTCCCCATAAGCAAGCATAAGTTGGTTTTCTAAAGTTGAGACCCTGTTCTGTTTTGTAACTCAGTTCATGTGTAGCCAAGGTTACATTCCGTGTATTACTGATATATTATGATGTTTCTTTTTCTGTGTGACTTATTTCTCGTAGAATCATCGTACCTGAATCCACTCATTATGCTGCTAGGGACCTGATGACGTAGATTTCATTGCTGAGTGATATTTCATTGTACGTGCGTACCACAACTTCTTTATCCATTTTTTGCTTTCTCGGATATTTAACTTGTACCGTAGACGAGGTTCTTGTAAACAGAGCCGTCCCAAACTTTGGGGTGGCTGTGTCTTTTTGATTTTAATTTCCCTAAGCTATAGGACCATAAGTGGAAGTGCCATAGGCTGTGTTGCTTTGTTTCCTACGTGTTTCTGGAAACACCATACACTTCTCCAGAGTGGTTGTTGGCAATTTACATCCCGCCCATCAGCATAACAAGGCTCCCTGTTCTCCATGACCTGTCCTGCCTTTCTGGATTTTACACTTTTTTCAGATGGCCCTTTTGACCGGTGGGCAGTGAGACATCTTTGTAGTGCAGATTTCCTTTACACGCTTGCTTGGTTGGCCAAAAAGGGCGTATGCGTTTTTTCCTGAATATATTCAGGAAAAAACGCATACGCCCTTTTTGGCCAAGTGCATCATTGTCGACATTCTGCCTCTTTTCCTATGCTTTAAGTGCAATTCCAGTCTACCCCCTGAAATCGTTTTCCTGAAATTCTGCCCCGCTTTCAAGTCCTCTTCGAAGACTTACTTCAATACATTTTTGGACGATAGCTGTCATTCATAACTCTGCAGGTTTGTGAATTGCAGTGCCCCTGAGCTCCTTTCTTCAACTCTCTTTCTTGTGAGCTGGCCGCAAAACCACAGGATTGCTTCAGGCCATAATCTCTTTCCGGGGGGGAACGCTGAGCCTTTGTTTAATTCCTCTTCCTTGTCGGAAATGAGCGTTCCATTTGCCCGTGCAGGCACCTACAGCTAGTCTCTCATTGGTTCTCCCTATTCCTGTACATCTTGCGCAGAAATTGCAAACGGTGCCCAACAGGAGGTTAATGGCGCTGACTCTCCAAGTGGGGAGAGTGTTAGTAAAGTGTCTGGAATGATGAACCCGAGTTCCAGGGGACGAAAACTGAGATGCATTTGAAAACGTTTCCCGGTCACACAGTGCACAGTACTGTGGGTTTCCCATGCATGTTTTAGCTGAAGGAAGAATCCCTTAAACCTGGAGAGTTGGGACCCATGGAATGGGTACCATGCAGTATGACTTCAAAAGGTCTGCGTTTGCTCACCGAACCTCACCAATGCTATCAGCCCGAAGTGTCCAGCCTTATGTCTCACCCAGCTCTGGATGTAGATGTGGTAAATCCAGGTTGCATCACATGCCCTGAATGAATGATTTAAGAATTGCTGTCTCTTTCACTGTCATTGTGTTTTGTTTTTGTAATTCATTTTGATCATGGGATTTATTGGATTTTCTCTGCTGCGTTCATGCAGCTGTACACACGCTTGATTGTCTTAAGGAGATATATAAATCCATGGGTTTGAAGATTCTTACTACTCAGGTGTATTCCTAGGCGTTGAATATGAGGTGTTTAGTCCATTTCGTTGAGCAAGGGGTAGCTCTTGACTATTACATATTTGGCTTATGGAAAGGTATCTGTGCTAATTTCTATCTCTGCTTTTATGCAGCACCCCAACTCACTTTTCCCCTTAAGCAAGCATAAGTTGGTTTTCTAAATTTGAGACCCTGTTCTGTTTTGTAATTCAGTTCATGTGTAGCCAAGTTTACATTCCGTGTATTAGTGATAACTTATGATGTTTCATTTTCTGTGTGACTTATTTCACTTAGAATCATCGTACCTGAATCCACTCATTATGCCGCGACGGGCCTGATGAAATAGATTTCATTGGTGAGTGATATTCATTTGTACGTACGTACCACACTTCTTTATCCATTTTTCGCTTTCTGGGATATTTAACTTGTTCCGTAGACGAGGTTCTTGTAAACAGAGCCGTCCGACACTTTGGGGTGGCTGTCTGTTTTTGATTTTAATTTCCGTGATCTATAAGACCATAAGTGGAAGTGCCGTAGTCTCCGTTGCTTTGTTTCTTAGGTGTTTCAGGAAACACCATACACTTCTCCAGAGTGGCTGTTGGCATTTACATCCCGCCCATCAGCATAACAAGGCTCCCTGTTCTCCATGGCCTGTCCTGTGTTTCTGGTTTTTACACTTTTTTCAGATGGCCCTTTTGACGAATGGGAAATGAGACTTCATTGTAGTGCGGATTTCCATTTCTCGAGTGCTTGGTTGGCCAAAAAGGGCATATGTGTTTTTTCCTGAATATATTCAGGAAAAAATGTTTACGCACTTTTGTCCAAGTGCATCACTGTCAAAGATCTGCCGCTTTTCACATGCTTTAAATGCAATTCCAATCTACCTCCTGAAATATGATTCCTGCAATTCTGCCTCGTTTTCAAGTCCTCTTTGCAGACTTACTTCCATATATTTTTGCCAATAGCTGTCATTTATAACTCTGCAGGTTTGTGAATTACAGTGCCCGTGATTTCCTTTCTTAACTCGTTTCCTTGAAAACTGGCCACAGAACCGTAGGTTTGCTTCAGGCCGTAATCAGGGTCCGGCACGGCACTCTGAGACTTTGGTTCATTCCACTTCCTGGTGGGAAATTAGAGTTAAATGTACCCCTCCAGACACCTGCCTCACTCCTAGCCCCTCGGTGATGTGTGTCCTCTGGTTTGAGGCCACATGTGCTGGGTTCCTCACCTTTGGCTGATGTGGCCCCACTGGTGTGAGGACACTCCTGCCTGGTTCCCATCCCCTTGGTGATGTGGACCCTCCGGTGAGAGTCTGATCCTGGTTGGGTTCCTCACACTTCTGTGAGGTGGGCCCTCTTCTCTGAGGTCACTCCTGCCTGGCTGGCACACCCCACCTTGGCGACGTCGGTCCTCTGGTGGGATTTGGTGCCTGCTGGGTGTCTCCTCCCCTCGGTAATGAGGGCCCTCTGGCGTCAGGCCCTAACTCCTGGGCTCCCAATATTTTCTGATATGCGCCCTGTGGTTCGAGTACACTCCTGCCAGGTTCCCAACCCCATGGGAATGTGGGCCTTCTGCTCTGAGGTCCCAACAGTGGGTTACTCAGTTTCATGATGAGGGCCCTCTGCTGCGAGTTCTCTCCGGCCTGGATCCCATAGCCTCGCTGCTCTTGGCCACCTGCTGGGAGGTTACAACTGCGGGATTCCTCACCTTTTTTCTTCTATGGGCCCTCTGTTTTGAGACTCCTTCTGCCTGCCTCACTCCCAGCAACTTGGTGATGTGTGTCCTCTGGTTTGAGGCCACGTATGCTGGGTCCCTCGCCTTTCGATGATGTGGCCCCACTGATGTGAGGACACTCCTGCCTGGTTCCTATCCCCTTGATGATGTGGGCCCTCTGGTGAGAGTCTGATCCTGGCTGGGTTCCTCACCCTTTTGTGAGGGGGGCCCTCTGCTGTGAGGTCACTCCTGCCTGGCTGGCACACCCCACCTGGGCAACATCGGCCCTCTTGTGGCAGTTGGAGCCTGCTGGGAACCTCCCCTCGGTGATGGGGGCCCTCTTGCGTCAGGCCCTAACTGCTGGGTACCCACATTTTCTGATACGTGCTAAGTGGTGCGAGGACACTCCTGCCAGGTTCCCATTCCCATGGGCATGTGGGCCTTCTGCTCTAAGGTCCCAACACCTGTGTTGTTCACCGTTTCATGATGTTGGCTCTCTGGTGTTAGTTCACCCAGGCCTAGATCCCATAGACTCTGTGCTCTGAGCGGCCTGCTGGGAGGTTCCTACTGCTGGATTCCTTACCTCTTTTATTCTTTGGGTCCTGTGTTTTCATGCTCCTACTTCCTGACTCACTTCCAGCCCATTTGTGATGTAGGTCCTCTGGTTTAAAGCCACATGTACCGGTTTCCTCACCTTTATTGATGTGGCCCCACTGGTGTGAGGACACTCCTGCCTGGTTCCCATCCCCTTGGTGATGGGGGCCCTCTGGTGAGAGTCTGATCCTGTCTGGATTCCTCACACTTCTGGGAGGTGGGCCCTCTGCTGTGAGGTCACTCCTGCCTGGCTGGCACACGTCACCTTGGCGATGTGGGCCCTCAGTTGGGAGTTGGTGCCTGCTGGGAGTCTCCTCCCCTCGGTAATGAGGGCCCTCTGGCGTCAGGCCCTAACTCATGGGCTCCCAAAATTTTCTGATGTGCGCCCTGTCGTGCGAGTACACTCCAGCCAGGGTCCCATCCCCATGGGGATGTGGGCTTTCTGCTCTGAGGTCCCAAAGGCTGGGTTGCTCACAGTGTCAGAATGTGGGCCCTCTGCTGTGAGTTCACTCCGGCATGGATCCCATACCTCGGTGCTCTGGGCCACCTGCTTGGAGCTTCCAACTGCGGGGTTCCTCACCTTTTTTATTCTATGGGCGCTCTGTTGTGAGTTTCCTCCTGCATGCCTCACTCCCAGCCCTTTCGTGATGTGTGTCCCCTTGTTTGAGGCCACATGTGCTGTGTTCCTCACCTTTCGCTGATGTGGCCCCACTGGTGTGAGGACACTCCTGCCTGGTTTCCATCCCATTGGTGATGTGGGCGCTCTGGTTAGAGTCTGATCCTGTTTGGGCTCCTCACACTTCTGTGAGTTGGGCCCTCTGCTGTGAGGTAACTCCTGCCTGGCTTGCTCCCATTGCCTTGGTGACGTCGGCCCTCTGGTGGCATTTGGAGCCTGCTGGTAGCCTCCTCTCCTCAGTGATGAGGGCCCTCTGGCGTCAGGCCATAACTGCTGGGTTCCCACATTTTCTGATACGTGCTAAGTTGTGCGAGGACACTCCTGCGAGGTTCCCATCCCCATGGGGATGTGGGCCTTCTGCTCTGAGGTCCCACTGGCTGGGTTGCTCACAGTTTCATGATGTGGGCCCTCTGCTGTGAGTTCACTGTGGCCTGGATCCCATAGACTCCATGCTCTGGGCCACCTGCTGGGAGGTTCAAACTTCTGGATTCCTCACATTTTTTATTCTGTGGGCCCTGTGTTGTTAGGCTACTCCTGCCTGCCTCACTCGGAGCACCTTGGAAATGTGGGTCCTCTGGTTTAGGCCACATGTGCTGGGTTCCTCACCTTTCTATAATGTGGCCACACTGGTGTGAGGACACTCCTGCCTTGTTCCGATCCCCTTGGTGATGTGGGCCCTCTGGTGAGAGTCTTATCCTGGCTGGGTTCCTCACCCTTCTGTGAGGTAGGCCCTCTGCTGTGAGGTCACTCCTGCCTGGCTGGCACACGTCAACTTGGCGACGTGGGCCCTCAGTTGGGAGTTGGTGCCTGCTGGGAGTCTCCTCCCCTCGGTAATGAGGGCCCTCTGGCGTCAGACCCTAACTCCTGGGCTCCCAAAATTTTCTGATGTGCGCCCTGTGGTGCGAGTACACTCCTGCCAGGATCCCAACCCCATGGGAATGTGGGTCTTCTGCTCTGAGGTCCCAATGGTACGTTGCTCAGTTTCATGATGAGGGCCCTCTGGTGTGAGTTCACTCCGGCATGGACCCCATAGCCTCGCTGCTCCTGGCCTCCTGCGGGGAGGTTCCAACTGCGGGATTCCTCACCTTTTTCCTTCTATGGGCCCTCTGTTTTGAGACTCCTCCTGCCTGCCTCACTCCCAGCCCCTTGGTGATGTGTGTCCTCTGGTTTGAGGCC
Organism: Delphinapterus leucas; assembly: GCF_059928025.1. Taxonomy (NCBI): domain Eukaryota; kingdom Metazoa; phylum Chordata; class Mammalia; order Artiodactyla; family Monodontidae; genus Delphinapterus; species Delphinapterus leucas. The sequence continues at coordinate 12,586,680 of NW_028322240.1, read as the reverse complement.
ACGTGTGCTGGGTCCCTCACCTTTCGATGATGTGGCCCCACTGGTGTGAGGACACTCCTGCCTGGTTCCTATCCCCTTGGTGATGTGAGCCCTCTGGTGAGAGTCTGATCCTGGCTGGGTTCCTCACACTTCTGTGAGGTGGGCCCTCTGCTGTGAGGTCACTCCTGCCTGGCTGGCACACCCCGCCTTGGCAATGTCGGCCCTCTTGTGGCAGTTGGAGCCTGCTTGGAGCCTCCTCCCCTCGGTGATGAGGGCCCTCTGGCGTCAGGCCCTAACTGCTGGGTACCCACATTTTCTGATACGTGCTAAGTGGTGCGAGGACACTCGTGCCATGTTCCCAACCCCATGGGGATGTGGGCCTTCTGCTCTGAGGTCCCAACGGCTGGGTTGCTCACAGTTTCATGATGTGGGCCCTCTGCTGTGAGTTCACTGCGGCCTGGATCGCATAGACTCGGTGCTCTGGGCCGCCTGCTGGGAGGTTCCCACTGCACGATTCCTCAGCTTTTTTATTCTATTGGCCCTGTGTTGTGTGTCTACTCCTGCCTGCCTCACTCCGAGCCCCTTGGAGATCTGGATCCTCTGGTTTAGGCCACATGTGCTGGGTTCCTCACCTTTCTATGATGTGGCCACCCTGGTGTGAAGACAGTCCTGCCTGGTTCTGATGCCCTTGGTGATGTGGGCCCTCTGGTGAGAGTCTTACCATGGCTGGGTTCCTCACCATTCTGTGAGGTAGGCCCTCAGCTGTGAGGTCACTCCTGCCTGGCTGTTGCACGTCACCTTGGCGACATGGGCCCTCAGTTGGGAGTTGGTGCCTGCTTGGGGTCTCCTCCCCTTGGTAATGAGGGCCCTCTGGCGTCAGGCCCTAACTTCTGGGCTCCCAAAATTCTCTGATGTGCGCCCTGTGGTGCGAGTACACTTCTGCCAGGTTCCCAACCACATGGGAATGTGGGCCTTCTGCTCTAAGGTCCCAACGGCTGGGTTGCTCACAGTTTCATGATGAGGCCCCTCTGTTTTGAGTTCAGTCAGGTCTGGATCCCATAGCCTCGCTGCTCCTGGCCACCTGCTGGGAGGTTCCAACTGCGGGATTCCTCACCTTTTTTACGCTATGGGCCCTCTGTTTGGAGGCTCCTCCTGCCTGCCTCACTCCCAGCCCCTTGGTGATGTGTGTCCTGTAGTTTGAGGCCACGTGTGCTGGGTCCGTCACATTTCGGTGATGTGGCCACACTGGTGTGAGGACACTCCTGCCTGGTTTCCATTCCCTTGGTGATGTGGGCCCTCCGGTGAGAGTCTGATCCTCTTTGGGTTCCTCACACTTTTTTGTGATTGGCCCTCTGCTCTGAGGTCACTCCTGCCTGGCTGGCACACCCCGCATTGGCGACGTCGGCCTTCTGGTAGCAGTTGGAGCTTGCTGGGAGCCTCCTCTCCTCAGTGATGAGGGCCCTCTGGCGTCCGGCCCTAACTGCTGTGCTCCCCACATTTTCTGATGTGTGCCCACTGGTGCGATGACACTCCTGCTTGGTTCCCTTCCCCATGGGGATGTGGGCCTTGTGCTCTGAGGTTACAACGGCTGGGTTGCTTACAGTATCACGATGAGGGCCCTCTGTTGTGAGTTCATCACTGCCTGGATCCCATAGCCTCGGTGCTCTGGGCCGCCTGCTGGGATGTTCCAACTGCTGGATTCCTCACCTTTTTTATACAATGGGCCATGTGTTTTGAGGTTAATCCTGCCTGCCTCGCTCCGAGACCCATGGTGATGTGGGTCCTCTGGTTTGAGGCCACATGTGCTGGGTACCTCAACTTTCGATGATGTGGCCCCACGGGTGTGAGGACACTCCTGCCTGGTTCCCAGCCCCTTGCTTATGTGGGCACTCTGGTGAGAGTCTGATCCTGACTGGGTTCCTTACCCTTCTGTGAGGTGGGCCCTCTGATGTGAGGTCACTCCTGCCTGGATGTCTCATGTCGCCTTGGCGACAGAGGCCCTCTGTTGGCCACTGAAGCATGCTGGGAGCCTCCTACCCTCTTTAATAAGGGCCCTGGAAGAAACGCATATGCCCTTTTTGACCAAGTGCATCATTGTCGAGGTTCTGCCTCTTCTCCTATACTTTCAGAGGACTTCCCGTCTACCTCCTGAAATCGTATTCCTGGAATTCTGCCCCGCGTTCAAGTCCTCTTTGCAGCCTTACTTCAATATATTTTTGGACGATAGCTGTCATTTATAACTCTGCAGGTTTGTGAATTACAGTGCCCCTGAGCTCCTTTCTTCAACTCGCTTTCTTGTGAGCTGGCCGCAAAACCGCAGGATTGCTTCAGGCCCTAATCTTGTTCCGGCACGGCATGCTGAGCCTTTGGCTAATTCCTCTTCCTGGTGGGAAATGAGCGTTCCTTTTGCCCGTGCAGGCACCTACAGCTAGTCTCTCATTGGTTCTCCCTATTCCTGTACATCTTGCGCAGAAATTGCAAAGTGTGCCAAACAGGAGGTTAATGGCACTGACTCTCCAAGTGGGGAGAGTGTTAGTAAAGCGTCTGGAATGGTGAACCCGAGTACCAGGGGACGAAAACTGAGATGCATTTGAAAATGTTTCCCGGTCACACAGTGCACTGTACTGTGGGTTTCCCATGCATGTTTTAGCTGAAGGAAGAATCCCTTAAACCTGGAGAGTTGGGACCCATGGAATGGGTACCATGCAGGATGACTTCAAAGGGTCTGCGTTTGCTCACCGAACCTCACCAATGCTATCAGCCCGAAGTGTCCAGCCTTATGTCTCACCCAGCTCTGGGTGTAGATGTGGTAAATCCAGGTTGCATCACATGCCCTGAATGAATTATTTAAGAATTGCTCTCTATTTCACTGTCATTGTGTTTTGTTTTTGAAATTTATTTTGATAATGGGATTTATCGGATTTTCACTGCTGCGTTTATGCCGCTGTACACACGCTTGGTTTCCTTATGGAGACATATAAATCCATGGGTTTTAAGATTCTTACTTGTCAGGTATCTTGCCAGGCGTTGAATATGGGGTGTTGAGTCCATTTCGTTGAGCAAGGAGTAGGTCTTGTCTATTATATATTTGGCTTATGGAACGGTATCTGTGCTAATTTCAATCTCTGGTTTTATGCAGCACCCCAACTCACCTTTCCCCATAAGCAAGCATAAGTTGGTTTTCTCAATTTGAGACCCTGTTCTGTTTTGTAATTCACTACATGTGTAGCCAAGTTTACATTCCGTGTATTAGTGATATCTTATGATGTTTCTTTTTCTGTGTGACTTATTTCTCGTAGAATCATCATACCTGAATCCACTCATTATGCTGCTACGGGCCTGATGACGTAGATTTCATTGCTGAGTGATATTCCATTGTACGTGCGTACCACAACTTCTTTATCCATTTTTTACTTTCTGGGATATTTTACTTGTACCGTAGACGAGGTTCTTGTAAACAGAGCCGTCCCAAACTCTGGGGTGGCTGTGTGTTTTTGATTTTAATTTCCCTAAGCTATAGGACCATAAGTGGAAGTGCCATAGGCTGTGTTGCTTTGTTTCCTACGTGTTTCTGGAAACACCATACACTTCTCCAGAGTGGTTGTTGGCAATTTACATCCCGCCCATCAGCATGACAAGGCTCCCTTTTCTCCATGACCTGTCCTGCCTTTCTGGATTTTACACTTTTTTCAGATGGCCCTTTTGACCAGGGGGGCAGTGAGACTTCATTGTAGTGCAGATTTCCTTTACACGCTTGCTTGGTTGGCCAAAAAGGGCGTATGCGTTTTTTCCTGAATATATTCAGGAAAAAACGCATACGCCCTTTTTGGCCAAGTGCATCGTTGTCGACATTCTGCCTCTTTTCCTATGCTTTTAGTACAATTCCAGTCTACCCCCTGAAATCCTTTTCCTGAAATTCTGCCCCGCTTTCAAGTCCTCTTCGAAGACTTACTTCAATACATTTTTGGACGATAGCTGTCATTCATAACTCTGCAGGTTTGTGAATTACAGCGCCCCTGAGCTCATGTCTTCAACTCGCTTTCTTGTGAGCTGGCCGCAAAACCGCAGGATTGCTTCAGGCCATAATCTCTTTCCGGCAGGGCATGCTGAGCCTTTGTTTAATTCCTCTTCCTGGTGGGAAATGAGCGTTCCTTTTGCCCGTGCAGGCACCTACAGCTAGTCTCTCATTGGTTCTCCCTATTCCTGTACATCTTGCGCAGAAATTGCAAACTGTGCCAAACAGGAGGTTAATGGCACTGACTCTCCAAGAGGGGAGAGTGTTAGTAAAGCGTCTGGAATGGTGAACCCGAGTACAAGGGGACGAAAACTGAGATGCATTTGAAAACGTTTCCCGGTCACACAGTGCACTGTACTGTGGGTTTCCCATGCATGTTTTAGCTGAAGGAAGAATCCCTTAAACCTGGAGAGTTGGGAACCATGGAATGGGTACCATGCAGTATGACTTCAAAGGGTCTGCATTTGCTCACCGAACCTCACCAATGCTATCAGCCCGAAGTGTCCAGCCTTATGTCTCACCCAGCTCTGGGTGTAGATGTGGTAAATCCAGGTTGCATCACAAGCCCTGAATGAATTATTTAAGAATTGCTCTCTATTTCACTGTCATTTTGTTTTGTTTTTGAAATTTATTTTGATAATGGGATTTATCGGATTTTCACTGCTGCGTTTAGGCCGCTGTACACACGCTTGATTTCCTTATGGAGACATATAAATCCATGGGTTTTAAGATTCTTACTTGTCAGGTATCTTCCCAGGCGTTGAATATGTGGTGTTGAGTCCATTTCGTTGAGCAAGGAGTAGGGCTTGTCTATTATATATTTGGCTTATGGAACGGTATCTGTGCTAATTTCAATCTCTGGTTTTATGCAGCACCCCAACTCACCTTTCCCCATAAGCAAGCATAAGTTGGTTTTCTAAATTTGAGACCCTGTTCTGTTTTGTAATTCAGTTGATGTGTAGCCAAGTTTACATTCCGTGTATTACTGATATCTTATGATGTTTCTTTTTCTGTGTGACTTATTTCTCGTAGAATCATCGTACCTGAATCCACTCATTATGCCGCTACGGGCCTGAAGACGTAGATTTCATTGCTGAGTGATATTCCATTGTACGTGCATACCAGAACTTCTTTATCCATTTTCTCCTTTCTCGGATATTTAACTTGTACCGTAGACAAGGTTCTTGTAAACAGAGCCATCCCAAACTTTGGGGTGGCTGTGTGTTTTTGATTTTAATTTCATTAAGCTATAGGATCATAAGTGGAAGTGACATAGGCTGTGTTGCTTTGTTTCCTACGTGTTTCAGGATACACCATACATTTCTCCAGAGTGGCTGTTGGCAAATTACATACCGCCCATCAGCATAACAAGGCTCCCTGTTCTCCAAGACCTGTCCTGCGTTTCTGGATTTTACACTTTTTTCAGATGGCCCATTTGACCGGGGGGCAGTGAGACTTCATTGTAGTGCAGATTTCCTTTACACGCTTGCTTCGTTGGCCAAAAAGGGCGTATGCCTTTTTTCCTGAATATATTCAGGAAAAAACGCATACGCCCTTTTTGGCCAAGTGCATCATTGTCGACATTCTGCCTCTTTTCCTATGTTTTAAGTGCAATTCTAGTCTACCCCTTGAAATCGTTTTTCTGAAATTCTGCCCCGCATTCAAGTCCTCTTCCAAGACTTACTTCAGTACATTTTTGGACGATAGCTGTCATTCATAACTCTGCAGGTTTGTGAATTACAGTGCCCCTGAGCTCATTTCTTCAACTCGCTTTCTTGTGAGCTGGCCGCAAAACCGCAGGATTGCTTCAGGCCCTAATCTGTTTCCAGCCGGGCACGCTGAGCCTTTGGTTAATTCCTCTTCCTGGTGGGAAATGAGCATTCAATTTGCCCGTGCAGACACCAACAGCTAGTCTCTCATTGGTTCTCCCTATGCCTGTTCATCTTGCGCAGGAATTGCAAACTGTGCCAAAGAGGAGGTTAAAGGCACTGACTCTCCAAGTGGGGAGAGTGTTAGTAAAGCGTCTGGAATGGTGAACCCGAGTACCAGGGTTCGAAAACTGAGATGCATTTGAAAACGTTTCCCAATCACACGGTGGACCATACTCTGGGTTTCCCATGCATGTTTTAACTGAAGGAAGAATCCATTAAACCTGGACAGTTGGGACCCATGGAATGGGTACCATGCAGTATGACTTCAAAGGGTCTGCGTTTGCTCACCGAACCTCACCAATGCTATCAGCCCAAAGTGTCCAGCCTTATGTCTCACCCAGCTCTGGGTGTAGATGTGGTAAATCCAGGTTGCATCACAAGCCCTGAATGAATTATTTAAGAATTGCTCTCTATTTCACTGTCATTGTGTTTTGTTTTTGAAATTTATTTTGATAATGGGATTTATCAGATGTTCACAGCTTCGTTTAGGCCGCTGTACACACGCTTGATTTCCTTATGGAGACATATAAATCCATGGGTTTTAAGGTTCTTACTTGTCAGGTATCTTCCCAGGCGTTGAATACGGGGTTTTGAGTCCATTTCGTTGAGCAAGGAGTAGGTCTTGTCTATTATATATTTGGCTTATGGAACGGTATCTGTGCTAATTTCAATCTCTGGTTTTATGCAGCACCCCAAATCTCCTTTCCCCTTAAGCAAGCATAAGTTGTTTTTCTCAATTTGAGACCCTGTTCTGTTTGTAATTCACTACATGTGTAGCCAAGTTTACATTCCGTGTATTAGTGATATCTTATGATATTTGTTTTCCTGTGTGACTTATTGCTCGTAAAATCATCGTACCTGAATCCACTCATTATGCCGCTACGGGCCTGATGACGTAGATTTCATTGCTGAGTGATATTCCATTGTACGTGCGTACCACAACTTCTTTATCCATTTTTTGCTTTCTCGGATATTTAACTTGTACGGTAGACGAGGTTCTTGTAAACAGAGCCGTCCCAAACTTTGGGGTGGCTGTGTGTTTTTCATTTTAATTTCCCTAAGCTATAGGACCATAAGTGGAAGTGCCATAGGCTGTATTGCTTTGTTTCCTACGTGTTTCAGGAAAAACCATACACTTCTCCAGTGTGGCTGTTGGCAATTTACATCCCGCCCATCAGCATAACAAGGCTCCCTGTTCTCCATGACCTGTCCTGCCTTTCTGGATTTTACACATTTTTCAGATGGCCCTTTTGACCGGGGGGCAGTGAGATTTCATTGTAGTGCAGATTTCTTTACACGCTAGCTTGGTTGGCCAAAAAGGGCTTATGCGTTTTATCCTGAATATATTCAGGAAAAAACGCATACCCCCTTTCTGGCCAAGTGCATCATTGGCGACATTCTGCCTCTTTTCCTATGCTTTAAGTGCAATTCCAGTCTACCCCCTGAAATCATTTTCCTGAAATTCTGCCCCGCTTTCAAGTCCGCTTCGAAGACTTACTTCAATACATTTTTGGACGATAGCTGTCATTCATAACTCTGCAGGTTTGTGAAATACAGTGCCCCTGATCTCCTTTCTTCAACTCGCTTTCTTGTGAGCTGGCCACAAAACCGCAGGATTGCTTCATGCCCTAATCTGTTTCCGGCAGGGTACGCTGAGCCTTTGCTTAATTCCTCTTCCTGGTGGGAAATGAGCGTTCCATTTGCCCATGCAGACACCTACAGCTAGTCTCTCATTGGTTCTCCCTATTCCTGTTCATCTTGCGCAGAAATTGCAAACTGTGCCAAACAGGAGGTTAAAGGCACTGACTCTCCAAGTGGGGAGAGTGTTAGTAAAGCGTCTGGAATGGTGAACCCGAGTACCAGGGTTCGAAAACTGAGATGCATTTGAAAACGTTTCCCAATCACACGGTGGACCATACTCTGGGTTTCCCATGCATGTTTTAGCTGAAGGAAGAATCCCTTAAATCTGGAGAGTTGGGAACCATGGAATGGGTACCATGCAGTATGACTTCAAAGGGTCTGCGTTTGCTCACCGAACCTCACCAATGCTATCAGACAAAGTGTCCAGCCTAATGTCTCACCCAGCTCTGGGTGTAGATGTGGTAAATCCAGGTTTCATCACAAGCCCTGAATGAATTATTTAATAATTGCTCTCTATTTCACTGGCATTGTGTTTTGTTTTTGAAATTTATTTTGATAATGGGATTTATCAGATTTTCACAGCTGCGTTTAGGCGGCTGTACACACGCTTGATTTCCTTATGGAGACATATAAATCCATGGGTTTTAAGATTCTTACTTGTCAGGTATCTTCCCAGGCGTTGAATATGTGGTGTTGAGTCCATTTCGTTGAGCAAGGAGTAGGTGTTGTCTATTATATATTTGGCTTATGGAACGGTATCTGTGCTAATTTCAATGTCTGGTTTTATGCAGCACCCCAACTCACCATTCCCCTTAAGCAAGCATAAGTTGGTTTTCTAAATTTGAGACCCTGTTCTGTTTTGTAATTCAGTTCATGTGTAGTCAAGTTTACATTCCGTGTATTAGTGATATCTTATGATGTTTCTTTTCCTGTGTGACTTATTTGTCGTAGAATCATCGTACCTGAATCCACTCATTATGCCGCTACGGGCCTGATGATGTAGATTTCATTGCTGAGTGATATTCCATTGTACGTGCGTACCACAACTTCTTTATACATTTTTTGCTTTCTCGGATATTTAACTTGTACTGTAGACGAGGTTCTTGTAAACAGAGCCGTCCCAATCTTTGGGGTGGCTGTGCGTTTTTGATTTTAATTTCCCTAAGCTATAGCACCATAAGTGGAAGTGCCATAGGCTGTGTTTCTTTGTTTCCTATGTGTTTCAGGAAACACCATACACTTCTCCAGAGTGGCTGTTGGCAATTTATATCCCACAGGTCAGCATAACAAGGCTCCCTGTTCTCCATGACCTGTCCTGCCTTTCTGGATTTTACACTTTTTTCAGATGGCCCTTTTGACCAGGGTGCAGTGACACTTCATTTTAGTGCAGATTTCCTTTACACGCTTGCTTCGTTGGCCAAAAAGGGCGTATGCGTTTTTTCCTGAATATATTCAGGAAAAAACGCATACGCACTTTTTGGCCAAGTGCATCATTGTCGACATTCTGCTTCTTTTCCTATGCTTTAAGTGCAATTCCAGTCTACCCCCTGAAATCGTTTTCCTGAAATTCTGCCCCGCTTTCAAGTCCTCTTCGAAGACTTACTTCAATACATTTTTGGACGATAGCTGTCATTCATAACTCTGCAGGTTGGTGAAATACAGTGCCCCTGAGCTCCTTTCTTCAACTCGCTTTCTTGTGAGCTGGCCGCAAAACCGCAGGATTGATTCAGGCCCTAATCTGTTTCCGGCAGGGCACGCTGAGCCTTTGTTAAATTCCTCTTCCTGGTGGGAAATGAGCGTTCCATTTGCCCGTGCAGACACCTACAGCTAGTCTCTCATTGGTTCTCCCTATTCCTGTTCATCTTGCGCAGAAATTGTAAACTGTGTCAAAAAGGAGGTTAAAGGCACTGACTCTCCAAGTGGGGAGAGTGTTAGTAAAGCGTCTGGAATGGTGAACCCGAGTACCAGGGTTCGAAAACTGAGATGCATTTGAAAACGTTACCCAATCACACGGTGGACCATACTCTGGGTTTCCCATGCATGTTTTAGCTGAAGGAAGAATCCCTTAAACCTGGAGAGTTGGGACCCGTGGAACGGGTACCATGCAGTATGACTTCAAAGGGTCTGGGTTTGCTCACCGAACCTCACCAATGCTATCAGCCTGAAGTGTCCAGCCTTATGTCTCACCCAGCTCTGTGTGTAGATGTGGTAAATCCAGGTTGCATCACAAGCCCTGAATGAATTATTTAAGAATTGCTCTCTATTTCACTGTCATTGTGTTTAGTTTTTGAAATTTATTTTGATAATGGGATTTATCAGATTTTCACTGCTGCGTTTAGGCCGCTGTACACACGCTTGATTTCCTTATGGAGACATATAAATCCATGGGTTTTAAGATTCTTACTTGTCAGGTATCTTCCCAGGCGTTGAATATGTGGTGTTGAGTCCATTTCGTTGAGCAAGGAGTAGGTCTTGTCTGTTATATATTTGGCTTAGGGAAAGGTATCTGTGCTAATTTCAATCTCTGGTTTTATGCAGCACCCCAACTCACCTTTCCCCATAAGCAAGCATAAGTTGGTTTTCTAAATTTGAGACCCTGTTCTGTTTTGTAATTCAGTTCATGTGTAGCCAAGTTTACATTCCGTGTATTAGTGATATCTTATGATGTTTCTTTTCCTGTGTGACTTATTTCTCGTAGAATCATCGTACCTGAATCCACTCATTATGCCGCTACAGGCCTGATGACGTAGATTTCATTGCTGAGTGATATTCCATTGTACGTGCGTACCACAACTTCTTTATCCATTTTTTGATTTCTCGGATATTTAACTTGTACTGTAGACGAGGTTCTTGTAAACAGAGCCGTCCCAAACTTTGGGGTGGCTGTGTGTTTTTGATTTTAATTTCCCTAAGCGATAGGACCATAAGTGGAAGTGCCATAGGCTGTGTTTCTTTGTTTCCTATGTGTTTCAGGAAACACCATACACTTCTCCAGAGTGGCTGTTGGCAATTTACATCCCGCCCATCAGCATAACAAGGCTCCCTGTTCTCCATGACCTGCCCTGCCTTTCTGGATTTTACACTTTTTTCAGATGGCCCTTTTGACCGGGGGGCAGTGAGACTTCATTGTAGTGCAGATTTCCTTTACACGCTTGCTTGGTTGGCCAAAAAGGGCGTATGCGTTTTTTCCTGAATATATTCAGGAAAAAACGCATACGCCCTTTTTGGCCAAGTGCATCATTGTCGACATTCTGCCTCTTTTCCTATGCTTTAAGTGCAATTCCAGTCTACCCCCTGAAATTGTTTTCCTGAAATTCTGCCCCGCTTTCAAGTCCTCTTCGAAGACTTACTTCAATACATTTTTGGACGATAGCTCTCATTCATAACTCTGCAGGTTTGTGAGTTACAGTGCCCCTGAGCTCCTTTCTTCAACTCTCTTTCCTGTGAGCTGGCCGCAAAATGCAGGATTGCTTCAGGCCCTAATCTGTTTCCGGCAGGGCACGCTGAGCCTTTGGTTAATTCCTATTCCTGGTGGGAAATGAGCATTCCTTTTGCCCGTGCAGACACCTAGAGGAGTCTCTCATTGGTTCTCCCTATTCCTGTTCATCTTGCGCAGAAATTGCAAACTGTGCCAAACAGGAGGTTAAAGGCACTGACTCTCCAAGTGGGGAGAGTGTTAGTAAAGCGTCTGGAATGGTGAACCCGAGTACCAGGGTTCGAAAACTGAGATGCATTTGAAAACGTTTCCCAATCACACGGTGGACCATACTCTGGGTATCCCATGCATGTTTTAGCTGAAGGAAGAATCCCTTAAACCTGGAGAGTTGGGAAACATGGAATGGGTACCATGCAGTATGACTTCAAAGGGTCTGCGTTTGCTCACCGAACCTCACCAATGCTATCAGCCAGAAGTGTCCAGCCTTATGTCTCACCCAGCTCTGGGTGTAGATGTGGTAAATCCAGGTTGCATCAAAAGCCCTGAATGAATTATTTAAGAATTGCTCTCTATTTCACTGGCATTGTGTTTTGTTTTTGAAATTTATTTTGATAATGGGATTTATCAGATTTTCACAGCTGCGTTTAGGCGGCTGTACACACGCTTGATTTCCTTATGGAGACATATAAATCCATGGGTTTTATGATTCTTACTTATCAGGTATCTACCCAGGCGTTGAATATGGGGTGCTGAGTCCATTTCGTTGAGCAAGGAGTAGGTCTTGTCTATTATATATTTGGCTTATGGAATGGTATCTGTGCTAATTTCAATCTCTGGTTTTATGCAGCACCCCAACTCACCTTTCCCCTTAAGCAAGCATAAGTTGTTTTTCTAAACTTGAGACCCTGTTCTGTTTTGTAATTCAGTACATGTTTCGCCAAGTTTACATTCCGTGTATTAGGGATATCTTATGATGTTTCTTTTTCTGTGTGACTTATTTCTCGTAGAATCATCGTACCTGAATCCACTCATTATGCCGATAGGGACCTGAGGACGTAGATTTCATTGCTGAGTGATATTCCATTGTACGTGCGTACCACAACTTCTTTATCCATTTTTTGCTTTCTCGGATATTTAAATTGTACCGTAGACGAGGTTCTTGTAAACAGAGCCATCCCAAATTTTGGGGTGGCTGTGTCTTTTAGATTTTAATTTCCCTAATCTAAAGGACCATATGTGGAAGTGCCATAGGCTGTGTTGCTTTGTTTCCTACGTGTTTCTGGAAACACCATACACTTCTCCAGAGTGGTTGTTGGCAATTTACATGCCACCCATCAGCATAACAAGGCTCCCTGTTCTCCATGACCTGTCCTGCCTTTCTGGATTTTACACTTTTTTCAGATGGCCCTTTTGACCGGGGTCAGTGAGGCTTCATAGTAGTGCAGATTTCCTTTACACGCTTGCTTGGTTGGCCAAAAAGGGCGTATGCGTTGTTTCCTGAATATATTCAGGAAGAAACGCATACGCCCTTTTTGGTCAAGTGCATCATTGTTGACATTCTGCCTCTTTTCCTATGCTTTAAGTGCAATTCCAGTTTACCCCCTGAAATCGTGTTCCTGAAATTCTGCCCCGCTTTCAAGTCCTCTTCGAAGACTTACTTCAATATATTTTTGGACGATAGCTGTCATTCATAACTCTGCAGGTTTCTGAATTACACTGCCCCTGAGCTCCTTTCTTCAACTCGCTTTCTTGTGAGCTGGCCGCAAAACCGCAGGATTGCTTCACGCCATATTCTCTTTCTGGCAAGGCAAGCTGAGCATTTGGTTAATTCCTCTTCCTGGTGGGAAATGAGCGTTCCATTTGCCCGTGCAGACACCTACATCTAGTCTCTCATTGGTTCTCCCTATTCCTGTTCATCTTGCGCAGAAATTGCAAACTGTGCCAAACAGGAGGTTAAAGGCACTGACTCTCCAAGTGGGGAGAGTGTTAGTAAAGCGTCTGGAATGGTGAACCCGAGTACCAGGGGCTAAAATTGAGATGTATTTGAAAACGTTTCCCAATCACACGGTGGTCCATAGTCTGGGTTTCCCATGCATGTTTTAGCTGAAGGAAGAATCCCTTAAACCTGGAGAGTTGGGACCCATAGAATGGGTACCATGCAGTATGACTTCAAATGGTCTGCGTTGCTCACCGAACCTCACCAATGCTATCAGGCCGAAGTGTCCGGCCTTATTTCTCACGCAGCTCTGTGTGTAGATGTCGTAAATTCAGGTTGCATCACAAGCCCTGAATGAATTATTTAAGAATTGTTCTCTATTTCACTGTCATTGTGTTTTGTTTTTGAAATTTATTTTGATAATGGGATTTATCGGATTTTCATTGCTGCGTTTAGGCCACTGTACACACTCTTGATTTCCTTATGGAGACATATAAATCCATGGGTTTTAAGATTTTCCTTGTCAGGTATCTTCCCAGGAGTTGAATATGGGGTGTTGAGTCCATTTCGTTGAGCAAGGAGTAGGTCTTGTCTATTATATATTTGGTTTATGGAACGGTATCTGTGCTAATTTCAATCTCTGGTTTTATGCAGCACCCCAACTCACCTTTCCCCATAAGCAAGCATAAGTAGGTTTTCTCAATTTGAGACCCTGTTCTGTTTTGTAATTCAGTTCATGTGTAGCCAAGTTTACATTCCGTGTATTAGTGATATCTTATGATGTTTCTTTTTCTGTGTGAGTTATTTCTCGTAGAATCATCGTACCTGAATCCACTCATTATGCCGCTACGGGCCTGATGACGTAGATTTCATTGCTGAGTGATATTCCACTGTACGTGCGTACCACAACTTCTTTATCCATTTTTTGCTTTCTCTGATATTTAACTTGTACCGTAGAGGACGTTCTTGTAAACAGAGACTTCCCAAATTTTGGGGTGGCTGTGTCTTTTTCATTTTAATTTCCCTAAGCTATAGGACCATAAGTGGAAGTGCCATAGGCTGTGTTGTTTTGTTTCCTACGTGTCTCTGGAAACACCATACACTTCTCCAGAGTGGTTGTTGGCAATTTACATCCCGACCATCAGCATAACAAGGCTCCCTGTTCTCCATAACCTGTCCTGCCTTTCTGGATTTTACACTTTTTTCAGATGGCCCTTTTGACCGGGGGGCAGTGAGACTTCATTGTAGTGCAGATTTCCTTTACACGCTTGCTTGGTTGGCCAAAAAGGGCGTATGCGTTTTTTCCTGAATATATTCAGGAGAAAACGCATACGCACTTTTTGGCCAATTGTATCATTGTCGACATTCTGCCTCTTTTCCTATGCTTTAAGTGCAATTCCAGTCTACCCCCTGAAATCGTGTTCCTGAAATTCTGCCCCGCTTTCAAGTCCTCTTCGAAGTCTTACTTCAATACATTTTTGGACGATAGCTGTCATTCATAACTCTGCAGGTCTGTGAATTACAGTGCCCCTGAGCTCCTTTCTTCAACTCGCTTTCTTGTGAGCTGGCCGCAATACCGCAGGATTGCTTCAGGCCCTAATCTGTTTATGGCAGGGCACGGTGAGCCTTTCGTTAATTCCTCTTCCTGTTGGGAAATGAGCGTCCCATTTGCACGTGCAGACACCTACATCTAGTCTCTCATTGGTTCTCCCTATTCATGTTCATCTTGCACAGAAATTGCAAACTGTGCCAAACAGGAGGTTAAAGGCACTGACTCTCCAAGTGGGGAGAGTGTTAGTAAAGCGTCTGGAATGGTGAACCCGAGTACCAGGGGACGAAAGCTGAGATGCATTTGAAAACGTTTCCCAAACACACGGTGGACCATACTCTGGGTTTCCCATGCATGTTTTAACTGAAGGAAGAATTTTTTAAACCTGGAGAGTTGGGACCCATGGAATGGGTATCATGCAGTATGACTTCAAAGCGTCTGACTCTGCTCACCGAACCTCACCAATGCTATCAGCGTGAAGTGTCCAGCCTTATGTCTCACCCAGCTCTGGGTGTAGATGTGGTAAATCCAGGTGGCATCACAAATCCTGAATGAATTATTTAAGTATTGCTCTCTATTTCACTGTCATTGTGTTTTGTTTTTGAAATTTATTTTGATAATGGGATTTATCAGATTTTCATGGCTGCGTTTAGGCCGCTGTACACACGCTTGATTTCCTTATGGAGACATATAAATCCATGGTTTTAAGATTCTTACTTGTCAGGTATCTTCCCAGGCGTTGAATATGGGGTGTTGAGTCCATTTCGCTGAGCAAGGAGTAGGCCTTGTCTATAATATATTTGGCTTATGGAACGGTATCTGTGCTAATTTCAATCTCTGGTTTTATGCAGCACCCCAACTCTCCTTTCCCCTTAAGCAAGCATAAGTTGGTTTTCTCAATTTGAAACCCTGTTCTGTTTTGTAATTCACTACATGTGTAGCCAAGTTTACATTCCGTGTATTAGTGATATCTTATGATGTTTCTTTTTCTGTGTGACTTATTTCTCATAGAATCATCGTACCTGAATCCACTCATTATGCCGCTACGGGCCTGATGACGTAGATTTCATTGTTGAGTGATATTCCATTGTACGTGCGTACCACAACTTCTTTATCCATTTTTTGATTTCTCGGATATTTAACTTGTACCGTAGACGAGGTTCTTGTAAACAGAGCCGTCCCAAACTTTGGGGTGGCTGTGTGTTTTTCATTTTAATTTCCCTAAGCTATAGGACCATAAGTGGAATTGCCATAGGCTGTGTTGCTTTGTTTCCTACGTGTTTCAGGAAACACCATACACTTCTCCAGAGTGGCTGTTGGCAATTTACATCCCGCCCATCAGCATAACAAGGCTCCCTGTTCTCCATGACCTGTCCTGCCTTTCTGGATTTTACACTTTTTTCAGATGGCCCTTTTGACCGGGAGGCAGTGAGACTTCATTGTAGTGCAGATTTCTTTACACGCTTGCTTGGTTGGCCAAAACGGGCTTATGCGTTTTATCCTGAATATATTCAGGAAAAAACGCATACGCCCTTTTTGGCCAAGTGCATCATTGTCGACATTCTGCCTCTTTTCCTATGCTTTAAGTGCAATTCCAGTCTACCCCCTGAAATCGTTTTCCTGAAATTCTGCCCCGCTTTCAAGTCCTCTTCGAAGACTTACTTCAATACATTTTTGGACGATAGCTGTCATTCATAACTCTGCAGGTTTGTGAAATACAGTGCCCCTGAGCTCCTTTCTTCAACTCGCTTTCTTGTGAGCTGGCCGCAAAACTGCAGGATTGCTTCAGGCCCTAATCTGTTTCCGGCAGGGCGTGCTGAGCCTTTGGTTCATTCCTCTTCCTGCTGGGAAATGAGCGTTCCATTTGCCTGTGCAGACACCTACAGCTAGTCTCTCATTGGTTCTCCCTATTCCTGTTCATCTTGCGCAGAAATTGCAGACTGTGCCAAACAGGAGGTTAAAGGCACTTACTCTCCAAGTGGGGAGAGTGTTAGTAAAGCGTCTGGAATGGTGAACCCGAGTACCAGGGTTTGAAAACTGAGATGCATTTGAAAACGTTTCCCAATCACACGGTGGACCATACTCTGGGTTTCCCATGCATGTTTTAGCTGAAGGAAGAATCCCTTAAACCTGGAGAGTTGGGACCCATGGAATGGGTACCATGCAGTATGACTTCAAAGGGTCTGCGTTTGCTCACCGAACCTCACCACTGCTATCAGCCTGAAGTGTCCAGCCTTATGTCTCACCCAGCTCTGGGTGTAGATGTGGTAAATCCAGGTTTCATCACAAGCCCTGAATGAATTATTTAAGAATTGCTCTCTATTTCACTGGCATTGTGTTTTGTTTTTGAAATTTATTTTGATAATGGGATTTATCAGATTTTCACAGCTGCGTCTAGGCGGCTGTACACACGCTTGATTTCCTTATGGAGACATATAAATCCATGGGTTTTTTAGATTCTTACTTGTCAGGTATCTTCCCAGGCGTTGAATATGGGGTGTTGAGTCCATTTCGTTGAGAAAGGAGTAGGTCTTGTCTATTATATATTTGGCTTATGGAACGGTATCTGTGCTAATTTCAATCTCTGGTTTTATGCAGTACCCCAACTCACCTTTCCCCTTAAGCAAGCATAATTTGATTTTCTAAATTTGAGACCCTGTTCTGTTTTGTAATTCAGTTCATGTGTAGCCAAGTTTACATTCCGTGTATTAGTGATATCTTATGATGTTTATTTTTCTGTGTGACTTATTTCTCGTAGAATCATCGTACCTGAATTGACTCATTATGCCACTACGTACCTGATGACGTAGATATCATTGTTGAGTGATATTCCACTGTACGTGCGTACCACAACTTCTTTATCCATTTTTTGCTTTCTCGGATATTTAACTTGTACCGTAGACGAGGTTCTTGAAAACAGAGCCGTCCCAAACTTTGGGGTGGCTGTGTGTTTTTCATTTTAATTTCCCTAAGCTATAGGACCATAAGTGGAAGTGCCATAGGCTGTGTTTCTTTGTTTCCTATGTGTTTCAGGAAACACCATACACTTCTCCAGAGTGGCTGTTGGCAATTTACATCTCGCCCATCAGCATAACAAGTCTCCCTGTTCTCCATGACCTGTCCTGCCTTTCTGGATTTTACACTTTTTTCAGATGGCCCTTTTGACCGGGGGGCAGTGAGACTTCATTGTAGTGCAGATTTCTTTACACGCTTGCTTGGTTGGCCAAAACGGGCGTATGCGTTTTATCCTGAATATATTCAGGAAAAAACGCATACGCCCTTTTTGGCCAAGTGCATCATTGTCGACATTCTGCCTCTTTTCCTATGCTTTACGTGCAATTCCTGTCTACCCCCTGAAATCGTTTTCCTGAAATTCTGACCCGCTTTCAAGTCCTCTTCGAAGACTTACTTCAATACATTTTTGGACGATAGCTGTCATTCATAACTCTGCAGGTTTGTGAAATACAGTGCCCCTGAGCTCCTTTCTTCAACTCGCTTTCTTGTGAGCTGGCCGCAAAACCGCAGGATTGCTTCAGGCCCTAATCTGTTTCTGGCAGGGCACGCTGAGCCTTTGGTTAATTCCTCCTCCTGGTGGGAAATGAGCGTTCCATTTGCCCGTGCAGACACCTACAGCTAGTCTCTCATTGGTTCTCCCTATTCCTGTTCATCTTGCGCAGAAATTGCAAACTGTGCCAAAGAGGAGGTTAAAGGCACTGACTCTCCAAGTGGGGAGAGTGTTAGTAAAGCGTCTGGAATGGTGAACCCGAGTCCCAGAGTTCGAAAACTGAGATGCATTTGAAAACGTTTCCCAATCACACGGTGGACCATACTCTGGGTTTCCCATGCATGTTTTAGCTGAAGGAAGAATCCCTTAAACCTGGAGAGTTGGGACCCATGGAATGGGTACCATGCAGTATGACTTCAAAGGGTCTGCGTTTGCTCACCGAACCTCACCAGTGCTATCAGCCCGAAGTGTCCAGCCTTATGTCTCACCCTGCTCTGGGTGTAGATGTGGTAATCCAGGTTGCATCACAAGCCCTGAATGAATTATTTAAGAATTGCTCTCTATTTCACTGTCATTGTGTTTTGTTTTTGAAATTTATTTTGATAATGGGATTTATAAGATTTTCACAGCTGCGTTTAGGCTGCTGTACACACGCTTGATTTCCTTATGGAGACATATAAATCCATGGGTTTTAAGATTCTTACTTGTCAGGTATCTTCCCAGTCGTTGAATATGGGGTGTTGAGTCCATTTCGTTGAGCAAGGAGTAGGTCTTGTCTATAATATATTTGGCTTATGGAACGGTATCTGTGCTAATATCAATCTCTGGTTTAATGCAGCACCCCAACTCTCCTTTCCCCTTAAGCAAGCATAAGTTGGTTTTCTCAATTTGAGACCCTGTTCTGTTTTGTAATTCACTACATGTGTAGCCAAGATTACATTCCGTGTATTAGTGATATCGTATGATGTTTCTTTTCCTGTGTGACTTATTTCTCGTAGAATCATCGTACCTGAATCCACTCATTATGCCGCTACGGGCCTGATGACGTAGATTTCATTGCTGAGTGATATTCCATTGTACGTGCGTACCACAACTTCTTTATCCATTTTTTGCTTTCTCGGATATTTAACTTGTACCGTAGACGAGGTTCTTGTAAACAGAGCCGTCACAAACTTTGGGGTGGCTGTGTGTTTTTCATTTTAATTTCCCTAATCTATAGGACCATAAGTGGAAGTGCCATAGGCTGTGTTTCTTTGTTTCCTATGTGTTTCAGGAAACACCATACACTTCTCCAGAGTGGCTGTTGGCAATTTACATCTCGCCCATCAGCATAACAAGTCTCCCTCTTCTCCATGACCTGTCCTGCCTTTCTGGATTTTACACTTTTTTCAGATGGCCCTTTTGACCGGGGGGCAGTGAGACTTCATTGTAGTGCAGATTTCTTTACACGCTTGCTTGGTTGGCCAAAAAGGGCGTAGGCATTTTTTCTTGAATATATTCAGGAAAAAACGCATACGCCCTTTTTGGCCAAGTGCATCATTGTCGACATTCTGCCTCTTTTCCTATGCTTTAAGTGCAATTCCAGTATACCCCCTGAAATCGTTCTCCTGAAATTCTGCCCCGTTTCAAGTCCTCTTCGAAGACTTAGTTCAGTACAATTTTGGACGATAGCTGTCATTCATAACTCTGCAGGTTTGTAAATTACAGTGCCTCGGAGCTCCTTTCTTCAACTCGCTTTATTGTGAGATGGCCGCAAAACCGCAGGATTGCTTCAGGCCCTAATCTGTTTCCTGCAGGGCACGCTGAGCCTTTGGTTAATTCCTCTTCCTGGTGGGAAATGAGCGTTCCATTTGCCCGTGCAGACACCTACAGCTAGTCTCTCATTGGTTCTCCCTATTCCTGTTCATCTTGCGCAGAAATTGCAAACTGTGCCAAAGAGGAGGTTAAAGGCACTGACTCTCCAAGTGGGGAGAGTGTTAGTAAAGCGTCTGGAATGGTGAACCTGAGTCCCAGGTTTCGAAAACCGAGATGCATCTGAAAACGTTTCCCAATCACACGGTGGACGATTCTGTGGGTTTCCCATGCATGTTTTAGCTGAAGGAAGAATCCCTTAAACCTGGAGAGTTGGGACCCATGGAATGGGTACCATGCAGTATGACTTCAAAGGGTCTGCGTTTGCTCACCGAACCTCACCAATGCTATCAGCCCGAAGTGTCCAGCCTTATGTCTCACCCAGCTCTGGGTGTAGATGTGGTAAATCCAGGTTGCATCACTAGCCCTGAATGAATGATTTAAGAATTGCTCTCTATTTCACTGTCATTGTGTTTTGTTTTTGAATTTTATTTTGATAATGGGATTTATCAGATTTTCACTGCTGCCTTTAGGCCGCTGTACACACGCTTGATTTCCTTATGGAGACATATAAATCCATGGGTTTTAAGATTCTTACATGTCAGGTATCTTCCTAGGCGTTGAATATGGGGTTTTGAGTCCGTTTCGTTGAGCAAGGTGTGGATCTTGTCTATTATATATTTGGCTTATGGAACAGTATCTGTGCTACTTTCAATCTCTGGTTTTATGCAGCACCCCAACTCACCTTTCCCCGTAAGCAAGCATAAGTTGGTTTTCTAAATTTGAGACCCTGTTCTGTTTTGTAATTCTGTTCATGTGTAGCCAAGTTTACATTCCGTGTATTAGGGATATCTAATTATGTTTCTTTTTCTGTGTGACTTATTTCTCGTAGAATCATCGTACCTGAATCCACTCATTATGCCGCTACGGGCCTGATGACGTAGATTTCATTGCTGAGTGATATTCCATTGTACGTGCGTTCCACAACTTCTTTATCCATTTTTTGCTTTCTCGGATATTTAACTTGTACCGTAGACGAGGTTCTTGTAAACAGAGCCGTCCCAAACTTTGGGGTGGCTGTGTGTTTTTGATTTTAATTTCCCTAAGCTATAGGACCATAAGTGGAAGTGCCATAGGCTGTGTTGCTTTGTTTCCTTCGTGATTCAGGATACACCATACACTTCTCCAGAGTGGCTGTTGGCAATTTACATCCCGACCATCAGCGTAACAAGTCTCCCTGTTCTCCATGACCTGTCCTGCCTTTCTGGATCTTGCACTTTTTTCAGATGGCCCTTTTGACCGGGGAGCAGTGAGACTTCATTGTAGTGCAGATTTTCTTTACTCGCTTGCTTGGTTGGCCAAAAAGGTAGTATGCGTTTTTTCCTGAATATATTCAGGATAAAACGCATACGCCCTTTTTGGCCAAGTGCATCATTGTCGACATTCTGCCTCTTTTCCTATGCTTTAAGTGCAATTCCAGTCTACCCCCTGAAATCGTTTTCCTGAAATTCTGCCCCGCTTTCAAGTCCTCTTCGAATCCTTACTTCAGTACATTTTTGGACGATAGCTGTCATTCATAACTCTGCAGGTTTGTGAATTACAGTGCCCCTGAGCTCCTTTTTTCAACTCGCTTTCTTGTGAGCTGGCCGCAAAACCGCAGGATTGCTTCAGGCCATAATCTATTTCCGGCAGGGCACGCTGAGCCTTTGGTTAATTCCTCTTCCTGGTGGGAAATGAGCGTTCCACTTGCCCGTGCAGACACCTACAGCTAGTCTCTCATTGGTTCTCCCTATTCCTGTTCATCTTGCGCAGAAATTGCAAACTGTGCCAAACAGGAGGTTAAAGGCACTGACTCTCCAAGTGGGGAGAGTGTTAGTAAAGCGTCTGGAATGGTGAACCCAAGTACCAGGGTTCGAAAACTGAGATGCATTTGGAAACGTTTCCCAATCACACGGTGGACCATTCTGTGGGTTTCCCATGCATGTTTAACTGAAGGAAGAATCCCTTAAACGTGGAGAGTTGGGACCCATGGAATGGGTACCATGAAGTATGACTTCAAAGGGTCTGCGTTTGCTCACCGAACCTCACCAATGCTATCAGCCCGAAGTGTCCAGCCTTATGTCTCACCCAGCTCTGGGTGTAGATGTGGTAAATCCAGGTTGCATCACAAGCCCTGAATGAATTATTTAAGAATTGCTCTCTATTTCACTGTCATTGTGTTTTGTTTCTGAAATTTATTTTGATAATGGGATTTATCAGATTTTCACTGGTGCGTTTAGGCCCCTGTACACACGCTTGATTTCCTTATGGAGACATATAAATCCATGGGTTTTAAGATTTTTACTTGTCACGTATCTTCCCAGGCGTTGAGTATGGGGTGTTGAATCCATTTCTTTGAGCAAGGAGTAGGTCTTATCTATTATATATTTGGCTTATGGAACGGTATCTGTGCTAATTTCAATCTCTGGTTTTATGCAGCACCCCAGCTCACCTTTCCCCTTAAGCAAGAATAAGTTGATTTTCTAAATTTGAGACCCTGTTCTGTTTTGTAATTCAGTTCATGTGTAACCAAGTTTACATTCCGTGTATTAGTGATATCTTATGATGTTTCTTTTTCTGTGTGATTTATTTCTCGTAGAATCATCGTACCTGAATCCACTCATTATGCCGCTACGGGCCTGATGACGTAGATTTCATTGCTGTGTGATATTCCATTGTACGTGCGTACCACAAATTCTTTATCCATTTTTTGCTTTCTCGGATATTTAACTTGTACCCTAGACGAGGTTCTTGTAAACACAGCCGTCCCAAACTTAGGGGTGGGTGTGTGTTTTTGAATTTAATTTCCCTAAGCTATAGGACCATAAGTGGAAGTGCCATAGGCTGTGTTGCTTTGTTTCCTACGTGTTTCAGGAAACCCCATACACTTCTCCAGAGTGGCTGTTGGCAATTTACATCCCGCCCATCAGCATAACAAGGCTCCCTGTTCTCCATGACCTGTCCTACCTTTCTGGATTTCACACTTTTTTCAGATGGCCCTTTTGACAGGGGGGCAGTGAAACTTCATTGTAGTGCAGATTTCTTTTACACGCTTTCTTGGTTGGCCAGAAAGGTAGTATGCGTTTTTTCCTGAATATATTCAGGAAAAAACGCATACGCCCTTTTTGGCCAAGTGCATCATTGTCGACATTCTGCCTCTTTTCCTATGCTTTAAGTGCAATTCCAGTCTAACCCCTGAAATTGTTTTCCTGAAATTCTGCCCCGCTTTCAAGTCCTCTTCGAAGACTTAGCTCAGTACAATTTTGGACGATAGCTGGCATTCATAACTCTGCGTGTTTGTGAATTACTGTGCCCATGAGCTCCTTTTTTCAACTCGCTTTCTTGTGAGCTGGCCGCAAAACCGCATGATTGCTTCAGGCCCTAATCTCTTTCCGGAAGGGCATGCTGAGCCTTTGGTTAATTCCTCTTCCTGGTGGGAAATGAGCGTTCCACTTGCCCGTGCAGGCACCTACAGCTAGTCTATCATTGGTTCTCCCTATTCCTGTTCATCTTGCGCAGAAATTGCAAACTGTGCCAAACAGGAGGTTAAAGGCACTGACTCTCCAAGTGGGGAGAGTGTTAGTAAAGCGTCTGGAATGGTGAACCCTAATACCAGGGTTCGAAAACTGAGATGCATTTGAAAATGTTTCCCAATCACACGGTGGACCATACTCTGGGTTTCCCATGCATGTTTTAGCTGAAGGAAGAATCCCTTAAACCTAGAGAGTTGGGACCCATGGAATGGGTACCATGCAGTATGACTTCAAAGGGTCTGCATTTGCTCACCGAACCTCACCAATGCTATCAGCCCGAAGTGTCCAGCCTTATGACTCACCCAGCTCTGGGTGTAGATGTGGGAAATCCAGGTTGCATCACAAGCCCTGAATGAATGATTTAAAATTGCTCTCTATTTCACTGTCATTGTGTTTTGTTTTGAAATTTATTTTGATAATGGGATTTATCGGATTTTCACTGCTGTGTTCAGGCCGCTGTACACACGCTTGATTTCCTTATGGAGACATATAAATCCATGGGTTTTAAGATTCTTACTTGTCAGGTATATTCCCAGGCGTTGAATATGGGTTGTTGAGTCCATGTCGTTGAGCAAGGAGTAGGTGTTGTCTATTATATATTTGGCTTATGGAAAGGTATCTGTGCTAATTTCAATCTCTGGTTTTATGCAGCACCCCAACTCACCTTTCCCTGTAAGCACGCATAAGTTGGTTTTCTTAATTTGAGACCCTGTTCTGTTTTGTAATTCAGTTCATGTGTAGCCAAGTTTACATTCCGTGTATTAGTGATATCTTATGATGTTTCTTTTTCTGTGTGACTTATTTCTCGTAGAATCATCGTACCTGAATCCACTCATTATGCTGCTAGGGACCTGATGACGTAGATTTCATTGCTGAGTGATATTCCATTGTACGTGCGTACCACAACTTCTTTATCCATTTTTTGCTTTCTCGGATATTTAACTTGTACCGTAGACGAGGTTCTTGTAAACAGAGCCGTCCCAAATTTTGGGGTGGCTGTATCTTTTTGATTTTAATTTCCCTAAGCTATAGGACCATAAGTGGAAGTGCCATAGGCTGTTTTGTTTTGTTTCCTACCTGTTTCAGGGAACACCATAAACTTCTCCAGAGTGGCTGTTGGCAATTTATATCCCGCCCATCAGCATTACAAGGCTCCCTGTTTTCCATGACCTGTCCTGGTTTTCTGGATTTTACACTTTTTTCAGATTGCCCTTTTGACCGGGGGGCAGTGAGACTTCATTGTAGTGCAGATTTCCTTTACACGCTTGCTTGGTTGGCCAAAAAGGGCGTATGCGTTTTTTCCTGAATATATTCAGGAAAAAACGCATACGCCCTTTTTGGCCAAGTGCATCATTGTCGACATTCTGCCTCTTTTCCTATGCTTTAAGTGCAATTCCAGTCTACCCCCTGAAATCGTTTTCCTGAAATTGTGCCCCACTTTCAAGTCCTCTTCGAAGGCTTAGTTCAGTACAATTTTGGACGATAGCTGTCATTCATAACTCTGCAGATTTGTGAATTACAGTGCCCCTGAGCTCCTTCCTTCAACTTGCTTTTTTGTGAGATGGCCGCAAAACCGCAGGATTGCTTCAGGCACTAATCTGTTTCCGGCAGGGCACGCTGAGCCTTTGGTTAATTCCTCTTCCTGGTGGGAAATGAGCGTTAAATTTGCCCGTGCAGACACCTACAGGTAGTCTCTCATTGGTTCTCCCTATTCCTGTTCATCTTGCGCAGAAATTGCAAACTGTGCCAAACAGGAGGTTAAAGGCACTGACTCTCCAAGTGGGGAGAGTGTTAGTAAAGGGTCTGGAATGGTGAACCCGAGTAAAAGGGGACGAAAACTGAGACGCATTTGAAAACGTTTCCCGGTCACACAGTGCACTCTACTGTGGGTTTCCCATGCATGTTTTAGCTGAAGGAAGAATCCCTTAAACCTGGAGAGTTGGGACCCATGGAATGGGTACCATGCAGTATGACTTCAAAGGGTCTGCGTTTGCTCATCGAACCTCACCAATGCTATCAGCCCGAAGTGTCCAGCCTTATGTGTCACTCAGCTCTGGGTGTAGATGTGGTAAATCCAGGTTGCATCACATGCCCTGAATGAATTATTTAAGAATTCCTCTCTATTTCACTGTCATTGTGTTTGTTTTTGTAATTCATTTTGATAATGGATTTTATCGGATTTTCTCTGCTGCATTCATGCCACTGTACACACACTTGATTGTCTTACGGAGACATATAAATCCATGGGTTTGAAGATTCTTACTAGTCATGTGTAATCCTAGGCGTTGAATATGGGGTGTTTAGTCCATTTCGTTGAGCAAGGGCTAGGTCTTGACTATTACATATTTGGCTTATGGAAAGGTATCTGTGCTAATTTCTATCTCTGGTTTTATGCAGCACCCCAACTCACCTTTCCCCTTAAGGAAGCATAAGTTGGTTTTCTAAATTTGAGACCTTGTTCTGTTTTGTAATTCAGTTCATGTGTAGCCAAGTTTGCATTCCGTGTATTAGTGATATCTTATGATGTTTCATTTTCTGTGTGACTTATTTCACTTAGAATCATCGTACCTGAATCCACTCATTATGCCGCGATGGGCCTGATGACATAGATTTCATTGCTGAGTGAGATTCCATTTTACGTATGTACCACAACTTCTTTATCCATTTTTCACATTCTGGGATATTTAACTTGTACCGTAGACGAGGTTCTTGTAAACAGAGCCGTCCAAAACTTTGGGGTGGCTGTGTGTTTTTGATTTTAATTTCCCTAAGCTATAGGACCATAAGTGGAAGTGCTATAGGCTCCGTTGCTTTGTTTTTTAGGTGTTTCAGGAAACACAATACACTTCTCCAGAGTGGCTGTTGGCAATTTACATCTCGCCCATCAGCATAACAAGGCTCCATGTTCTCCATGGCCTGTGCTGTCTTTCTGGATTTTACACTTTTTTCAGATTGCGCTTTTGACCGGGGGGCATTGAGACTTCATTGTAGTGCAGATTTCTTTAACATGCTTGCTTGGTTGGCCAAAAAGGGCGTATGCGTTTTTTCCTGAATATATTCAGGAAAAAACGCATACGCCCTTTTTGGCCAACTGAATCATTGTCGACGTTCTGCCTCTTTTCCTATGCTTTACATGCAATTCCAGTCTACCCCCTGAAATCATTTTCCTTCCATTCTGCACCGCTTTCAAGTCCTCTTCACAGCCTTCCTTCAATATATTTTTGGACGATAGCTGTCATTTATAACTCTGCAGGTTTTTGAATTACAGTGCCCCTGAGCTCCTTTCTTCAACTCGCTTTCTTGTGAGCTGGCCGCAAACCCGCAGGATTGCTTCAGGCCCTAATCAGGTTCCGGCATGGCATGCTGAGCCTTTGGTTAATTCTTCTTCCTGGTGGGAAATGAGCGTTAAATTGCCAGTGCAGACACCTACAGCTAGTCTCTCATTGCTTCTCCCTATTCCTGTTCATCTTGCACAGAAATTGCAAACTGTGCCAAACAGGAGGTTAAAGGCACTGACTCTCCAAGTGGGGAGAGTGTTAGTAAAGGTCTGGAATGGTGAACCCGAGTAAAAGGGGACGAAAACTGAGATGCATTTGAAAATGTTTCCTGGTCACACGGTGCACCATACTGTGGGTTTCCCATGCACGTTTTAGCTGAAGGAAGAATCCCTTAAAACTGGAGAGTTGGGACCCATGGAATGGGTACCATGCAGTATGACTTCAAAGGGTCTGCATTTGCTCATCGAACCTCACCAATGCTATCAGCCCGAAGTGTCCAACCTTATGTCTCACTCAGCTCTGGGTGTAGATGTGGTAAATCCAGGTTGCATCACATGCCCTGAATGAATTATTTAAGAATTGCTCTCTATTTCACTGTCATTGTGTTTTGTTTTTGTAATTCATTTTGATAATGGGATTTATTGGATTTTCTCTGCTGCGTTCATGCAGCTGTACACATGCTTGATTGTCTTACGGAGACATATAAATCCATGGGTTTGAAGATTCTTACTAGTCAGGTGTATTCCTAGGCGTTGAATATGAGGTGTTTAGTCCATTTCGTTGAGCAAGGGGTAGGTCTTGACTATTACATATTTGGCTTATGGAAAGGTATCTGTGCTAATTTCTATCTCTGCTTTTATGCAGCACCCCAACTCACTTTTCCCCTTAAGCAAGCATAAGTTGGTTTTCTAAATTTGAGACCCTGTTGTGTTTTGTAATTCAGTTCATGTGTAGCCAAGTTTACATTCCGTGTATTAGTGATAACTTATGATGTTTCATTTTCTGTGTGACTTATTTCACTTAGAATCATCGTACCTGAATCCACTCATTATGCCGCGACGGGCCTGATGAAATAGATTTCATTGGTGAGTGATATTCATTTGTACGTACGTACCACACTTCTTTATCCATTATTCGCTTTCTGGGATATTTAACTTGTTCCGTAGACGAGGTTCTTGTAAACAGAGCCGTCCGACACTTTGGGGTGGCTGTCTGTTTTTGATTTTAATTTCCGTGATCTATAAGACCATAAGTGGAAGTGCTGTAGTCTCCGTTGCTTTGATTCTTAGGTGTTTCAGGAAACACCATACACTTCTCCAGAGTGGCTGTTGGCATTTACATCCCGCCCATCAGCATAACAAGGCTCCCTGTTCTCCATGGCCTGTCCTGTGTTTCTGGTTTTTACACTTTTTTCAGATGGCCCTTTTGACGAATGGGAAATGAGACTTCATTGTAGTGCGGATTTCCATTGCTCGAGTGCTTGGTTGGCCAAAAAGGGCATATGTGTTTTTTCCTGAATATATTCAGGAAAAAATGTTTACGCACTTTGGTCCAAGTGCATCACTGTCAAAGATCTGCCACTTTTCACATGCTTTAAATGCAATTCCAATCTACCTCCTGAAATATGATTCCTGCAATTCTGCCTCGTTTTCAAGTCCTCTTTGCAGACTTACTTCCATATATTTTTGCCAATAGCTGTCATTTATAACTCTGCAGGTTTGTGAATTACAGTGCCCGTGATTTCCTTTCTTAACTCGTTTCCTTGAAAACTGGCCACAGAACCGTAGGTTTGCTTCAGGCCGTAATCAGGGTCCGGCACGGCACTCTGAGACTTTGGTTCATTCCACTTCCTGGTGGGAAATTAGAGTTAAGTGTGCCCCTCCAGACACCTGCCTCACTCCTAGCCCCTTGGTGATGTGTGTCCTCTGGTTTGAGGCCACATGTGCTGGGTTCCTCACCTTTGGCTGATGTGGCCCCACTGGTGTGAGGACACTCCTGCCTGGTTCCCATCCCCTTGGTGATGTGGGTCCTCCGGTGAGAGTCTGATCCTGGTTGGGTTCCTCACACTTCTGTGAGGTGGGCCCTCTTCTCTGAGGTCACTCCTGCCTGGCTGGCACACCCCGCCTTGGCGACGTCGGCCCTCTGGTGGGATTTGGTGCCTGCTGGGTGTCTCCTCCCCTCGGTAATGAGGGCCCTCTGGCGTCAGGCCCTAACTCCTGGGCTCCCAATATTTTCTGATATGCGCCCTGTGGTTCGAGTACACTCCTGCCAGGTTCCCAACCCCATGGGAATGTGGGCCTTCTGCTCTGAGGTCCCAACCGTGGGTTGCTCAGTTTCATGATGAGGGCCCTCTGCTGTGAGTTCTCTCTGGCCTGGATCCCATAGCCTCGCTGCTCCTGGCCACCTGCTGGGAGGTTACAACTGCGGGATTCCTCACCTTTTTTCTATGGGCCCTCTGTTTTGAGACTCCTCCTGCCTGCCTCACTCCCAGCCCCTTGGTGATGTGTGTCCTCTGGTTTGAGGCCACGTGTGCTGGGTCCCTCACCTTTCGATGATGTGGCCCCACTGGTGTGAGGACACTCCTGCCTGGTTCCTATCCCCTTGATGATGTGGGCCCTCTGGTGAGAGTCTGATCCTGGCTGGGTTCCTCACCCTTCTGTGAGGTGGGCCCTCTGCTGTGAGGTCACTCGTGCCTGGCTGGCACACCCCACCTGGGCAACATCGGCCCTCTTGTGGCAGTTGGGGCCTGCTGGGGACCTCCCCTCGGTGATGGGGGCCCTCTTGCGTCAGGCCCTAACTGCTGGGTACCCACATTTTCTTATACGTGCTAAGTGGTGCGAGGACACTCCTGCGAGGTTCCCATCCCCATGGGCATGTGGGCCTTCTGCTCTAAGGTCCCAACACCTGTGTTGTTCACCATTTCATGATGTTAGCTCTCTGGTGTTAGTTCACTCAGGCCTAGATCCCATAGACTCTGTGCTCTGAGCGGCCTGCTGGGAGGTTCCTACTGCTGGATTCCTTACCTCTTTTATTCTTTGGGTCCTGTGTTTTCATGCTCCTTCTTCCTGACTCACTCCCAGCCCATTTGTGATGTTGGTCCTCTGGTTTAAGGCCACATGTACCGGTTTCCTCACCTTTATTGATGTGGCCCCACTGGTGTGAGGACACTCCTGCCTGGTTCCCATCCCCTTGGTGATGGGGGCCCTCTGGTGAGAGTCTGATCCTGTCTGGATTCCTCACACTTCTGGGAGGTGGGCCCTCTGCTGTGAGGTCACTCCTGCCTGGCTGGCACACGTCACCTTGGCGATGTGGGCCCTCAGTTGGGAGTTGGTGCCTGCTGGGAGTCTCCTCCCCTCGGTAATGAGGGCCCTCTGGCGTCAGGCCCTAACTCATGGGCTCCCAAAATTTTCTGATGTGCGCCCTGTCGTGCGAGTACACTCCAGCCAGGGTCCCATCCCCATGGGGATGTGGGCTTTCTGCTCTGAGGTCCCAACGGCTGGGTTGCTCACAGTGTCAGAATGTGGGCCCTCTGCTGTGAGTTCACTTCGGCATGGATCCCATAGCCTCGGTGCTCTGGGCCACCTGCTTGGAGCTTGCAACTGCGGGGTTCCTCACCTTTTTTATTCTATGGGCGCTCTGTTGTGAGTCTCCTCCTGCATGCCTCACTCCCAGCCCTTTCGTGATGTGTGTCCCCTTGTTTGAGGCCACATGTGCTGTGTTCCTCACCTTTCGCTGATGTGGCCCCACTGGTGTGAGGACACTCCTGCCTGGTTTCCATCCCCTTGGTGATGTGGGCGCTCTGGTTAGAGTCTGATCCTGTTTGGGCTCCTCACACTTCTGTGAGGTGGGCCCTCTGCTGTGAGGTAACTCCTGCCTGCCTTGCTCCCGTTCCATTGGTGACGTCGGCCCTCTGGTGGCATTTGGAGCCTGCTGGTAGCCTCCTCTCCTCCGTGATGAGGGCCCTCTGGCGTCAGGCCATAACTGCTGGGTTCCCACATTTTCTGATACGTGCTAAGTTGTGCGAGGACACTCCTGCGAGGTTCCCATTCCCATGGGGATGTGGGCCTTCTGCTCTGAGGTCCCACTGGCTGGGTTGCTCACAGTTTCATGATGTGGGCCCTCTGCTGTGAGTTCACTGTGGCCTGGATCCCATAGACTCCATGCTCTGGGCCACCTGCTGGGAGGTTCAAACTGCTGGATTCCTCACATTTTTTATTCTGTGGGCCCTGTGTTGTTAGGCTACTCCTGCCTGCCTCACTCGGAGCACCTTGGAAATGTGGGTCCTCTGGTTTAGGCCACATGTGCTGGGTTCCTCACCTTTCTATAATGTGGCCACACTGGTGTGAGGACACTCCTGCCTTGTTCCGATCCCCTTGGTGATGTGGGCCCTCTGGTGAGAGTCTTATCCTGGCTGGGTTCCTCACCCTTCTGTGAGGTAGGCCCTCTGCTGTGAGGTCACTCCTGCCTGGCTGGCACACGTCAACTTGGCGACGTGGGCCCTCAGTTGGGAGTTGGTGCCTGCTGGGAGTCTCCTCCCCTCGGTAATGAGGGCCCTCTGGCGTCAGACCCTAACTCCTGGGCTCCCAAAATTTTCTGATGTGTGCCCTGTGGTGCGAGTACACTCCTGCCAGGATCCCAACCCCATGGGAATGTGGGTCTTCTGCTCTGAGGTCCCAATGGTACGTTGCTCAGTTTCATGATGAGGGCCCTCTGCTGTGAGTTCATTCCGGCATGGACCCCATAGCCTCGCTGCTCCTGGCCTCCTGCGGGGAGGTTCCGACTACGGGATTCCTCACCTTTTTCCTTCTATGGGCCCTCTGTTTTGAGACTCCTCCTGCCTGCCTCACTCCCAGCCCCTTGGTGATGTGTGTCCTCTGGTTTGAGGCCACGTGTGCTGGGTCCCTCACCTTTCGATGATGTGGCCCCACTGGTGTGAGGACACTCCTGCCTGGTTCCTATCCCCTTGGTGATGTGGGCCCTCTGGTGAGAGTCTGATCCTGGCTGGGTTCCTCACACTTCTGTGAGGTGGGCCCTCTGCTGTGAGGTCACTCCTGCCTGGCTGGCACACCCCGCCTTGGCAATGTCGGCCCTTTTGTGGCAGTTGGAGCCTGCACGGAGCCTCCTCCCCTCGGTGATGAGGGCCCTCTGGCGTCAGGCCCTAACTGCTGGGTACCCACATTTTCTGATACGTGCTAAGTGGTGCGAGGACACTCGTGCCATGTTCCCAACCCCATGGGGATGTGGGCCTTCTGCTCTGAGGTCCCAACGGCTG
The DNA here is from genome assembly GCF_059928025.1 of Delphinapterus leucas. Taxonomy (NCBI): domain Eukaryota; kingdom Metazoa; phylum Chordata; class Mammalia; order Artiodactyla; family Monodontidae; genus Delphinapterus; species Delphinapterus leucas. The sequence continues at coordinate 12,554,715 of NW_028322240.1, read as the reverse complement.
GGTTGCTCACAGTTTCATGATGTGGGCCCTCTGCTGTGAGTTCACTGCGGCCTGGATCGCATAGACTCGGTGCTCTGGGCCGCCTGCTGGGAGGTTCCCACTGCAGGATTCCTCAGCTTTTTTATTCTATTGGCCCTGTGTTGTGAGGCTACTCCTGCCTGCCTCACTCCGAGCCCCTTGGAGATCTGGATCCTCTGGTTTAGGCCACATGTGCTGGGTTCCTCACCTTTCTATGATGTGGCCACCCTGGTGTGAAGACAGTCCTGCCTGGTTCTGATGCCCTTGGTGATGTGGGCCCTCTGGTGAGAGTCTTACCCTGGCTGGGTTCCTCACCATTCTGTGAGGAGGCCCTCAGCTGTGAGGTCACTCCTGCCTGGCTGTTGCACATCACCTTGGCGACATGGGCCCTCAGTTGGGAGTTGGTGCCTGCTTGGGGTCTCCTCCCCTTGGTAATGAGGGCCCTCTGGCGTCAGGCCCTAACTTCTGGGCTCCCAAAATTCTCTGATGTGCGCCCTGTGGTGCGAGTACACTTCTGCCAGGTTCCCAACCACATGGGAATGTGGGCCTTCTGCTCTAAGGTCCCAACGGCTGGGTTGCTCACAGTTTCATGATGAGGGCCCTCTGTTTTGAGTTCAGTCAGGCCTGGATCCCATAGCCTCGCTGCTCCTGGCCACCTGCTGGGAGGTTCCAACTGCGGGATTCCTCACCTTTTTTACGCTATGGGCCCTCTGTTTGGAGGCTCCTCCTGCCTGCCTCACTCCCAGCCCCTTGGTGATGTGTGTCCTGTAGTTTGAGGCCACGTGTGCTGGGTCCGTCTCATTTCGGTGATGTGGCCCCACTGGTGTGAGGACACTCCTGCCTGGTTTCCATTCCCTTGGTGACGTGGGCCCTCCGGTGAGAGTCTGATCCTCTTTGGGTTCCTCACACTTTTGTGTGGTTGGCCCTCTGCTCTGAGGTCACTCCTGCCTGGCTGGCACACCCCGCATTGGCGACGTCGGCCTTCTGGTAGCAGTTGGAGCTTGCTGGGAGCCTCCTCTCCTCAGTGATGAGGGCCCTCTGGCGTCCGGCCCTAACTGCTGGGCTCCCCACCTTTTCTGATGTGTGCCCACTGGTGCGATGACACTCCTGCTTGGTTCCCTTCCCCATGAGGATGTGGGCCTTGTGCTCTGAGGTTACAACGGCTGGGTTGCTTACAGTATCACGATGAGGGCCCTCTGTTGTGAGTTCATCACTGCCTGGATCCCATAGCCTCGGTGCTCTGGGCCGCCTGCTGGGATGTTCCAACTGCTGGATTCCTCACCTTTTTTATACAATGGGCCATGTGTTTTGAGGTTAATCCTGCCTGCCTCGCTCCGAGACCCATGGTGATGTGGGTCCTCTGGTTTGAGGCCACATGTGCTGGGTACCTCAACTTTCGATGATGTGGCCCCACGGGTGTGAGGACACTCCTGCCTGGTTCCCAGCCCCTTGCTTATGTGGGCACTCTGGTGAGAGTCTGATCCTGACTGGGTTCCTTACCCTTCTGTGAGGTGGGCCCTCTGATGTGAGGTCACTCCTGCCTGGATGTCTCATGTCACCTTGGCGACGTAGGCCCTCTGTTGGCCACTGAAGCATGCTAGGAGCCTCCTACCCTCTTTAATAAGGGCCCTGGAAGAAACGCATATGCCCTTTTTGACCAAGTGCATCATTGTCGAGGTTCTGCCTCTTCTCCTATACTTTCAGAGGACTTCCCGTCTACCTCCTGAAATAGTATTCCTGGAATTCTGCCCCGCGTTCAAGTCCTCTTTGCAGCCTTACTTCAATATATTTTTGGACGATAGCTGTCATTTATAACTCTGCAGGTTTGTGAATTACAGTGCCCCTGAGCTCCTTTCTTCAACTCGCTTTCTTGTGAGCTGGCCGCAAAACCGCAGGATTGCTTCAGGCCCTAATCTGGTTCTGACACGGCATGCTGAGCCTTTGGCTAATTCCTCTTCCTGGTGGGAAATGAGCATTAAATTTGTTCGTGCAGAAACCTACAGCTTATCTCTCATTGGTTCTCCCTATTCCTGTTCATCTTGCGTAGAAATTCCAAACTGTGCCAAACAGGAGGTTAAAGGCACTGACTCTCCAAGTGGGGAGAGTGTTAGTAAAGCGTCTGGAATGGTAAAACCGAGTACGAGGGGACGAAAACTGAGATGCATTTAAAAAGGTTTCCCGGTCACACGGTGGACCATATTCTGGGTTGCCCATGCATGTTTTACCTGAAGGAAGAATCCCTTCAACCTGGAGAGTTGGGACCCATGGAATGGGTACCATGCAGTATGACTTCAAAGGGTTGCCTTTGCTCACCGAACGTCACCAATGTTATCAGCCCGAAGTGTCCAGCCTTATGTCTCACTCAGCTCGGGGTGTAGATGTGGTAAATCCACGTTGCATCACAAGCCCTGAATGAATTATTTAAGAATTGCTCTCTATTTCACTGTCATTGTGTTTTGTTTTTGTAATTTATTTTGATAATGGGATTTATCGGATTTTCACTGCTGCGTTTATGCCGCTGTACACATGCTTGATTCTCTTATGGAGACATATAAATCCATGGGTTTTCAGATTCTTACTAGTCAGGTATATTCCTAGGCATTGAATATGGGGTGTTGAGTCCATTTCGTGGAGCTAGGAGTAGGTCCTGACTATTACATATTTGCTTATGGAAAGGTATCTGTGCTAATTTCAATCTCTGGTTTTATGCAGCACCACAACTCACCTTTCCCCTTAAGCAAGCATAAGTTGGTTTTCTAAATTTGAGACCCTTTTCTGTTTTGTAATTGAGTTCATGTGCAGCCATGTTTGCATTCCGTGTATTTGAGATATCTTATGGTGTTTCTTTTTCTGTGTGACTTAGTTAACTTAGAATGATCGTACCTGAATCCACTCATTATGCTGCGACGGGCCTCATGACATAGATTTCATTGCTGAGTGATATTCCATTGTACGTACGTACAACAACTTCTTTATCCATTTTTGTTTTCTGGGATATTGCAATTGTACCGTGAACGAGGTTCTTGTAAGCAGAGCCGTCCAAAATTTATGGGTGGCTGTGTCTTTTTGATTTTAATTTCCCTAAGCTATAGAACCATAAGTTGAAGTGCCGTAGGCTCCGTTGCTTAGTTTTTTAGGTGTTTGAGGAAACACCATACACTTCTCCAGAATGGCTGTTGGCAATTTACATCCCGCCCATCAGCATAACAAGGCTCCCTGTTCTCCATGGCCTGTCCTGCCTTTCTGGATTTTTCACTTTTTTCAGATGTCCCTTTTGACAGGGGGGCAGTGAGACTTCATTGTAATGCAGATTTCTTTACAGGCTTGCTTGTTTGGCCAAAAAGGGCATATTTGTTTTTTCTTGAATATATTCAGGAAAAAACGCATACGCCCTTCTAGACCAAGTGCATCATTGTTGACTTTCTGTCTCTTTCCCTATGCTTTACATGCAATTCCAGTCTGCCCCTGAAATCGTTTTCCTGCAATTCTGCCCCGCTTTGCAGTCCTCTTCGCAGCCTTCCTTGAATATATTTTTGGACGATAGCTGTCATTTATAACTCTGCAGGTTTGTGAATTACAGTGCCCCTGAGCTCCTTTCTTCAACTCGCTTTCTTGTGAGCTGGCCGCAAACCCGCAGGATTGCTTCAGGCCTTAATCAGGTTCCGGCATGGCATGCTGAGCCTTTGGTTAATTCTTCTTCCTGGTGGGAAATGAGCGTAAAATTTCCAGTGCAGACACCTACAGCTAGTCTCTCATTGGTTCTCCCTATTCCTGTTCATCTTGCGCAGAAATTGCAAACTGTGCCAAACAGGAGTTTAAAGGCACTGACTCTCCAAGTGGGGAGAGTGTTAGTAAAGGTCTGGAATGGTGAACCCGAGTAAAAGGGGACGAAAACTGAGATGCATTTGAAAACGTTTCCTGGTCACACGGTGCACCATACTGTGGGTTTCCCATGCACGTTTTAGCTGAAGGAAGAATCCCTTAAAACTGGAGAGTTGGGACCCATGGAATGGGTACCATGCAGTATGACTTCAAAGCGTCTGCATTTGCTCATCGAACCTCACCAATGCTATCAGCCCGAAGTGTCCAACCTTATGTCTCACTCAGCTCTGGGTGTAGATGTGGTAAATCCAGGTTGCATCACATGCCCTGAATGAATTATTTAAGAATTGCTCTCTATTTCACTGTCATTGTGTTTTGTTTTTGTAATTCATTTTGATAATGGGATTTATTGGATTTTCTCTGCTGCATTCATGCAGCTGTACACACGCTTGATTGTCTTACGGAGACATATAAATCCATGGGTTTGAAGATTCTTACTAGTCAGGTGTATTCCTAGGTGTTGAATATGAGGTGTTTAGTCCATTTCGTTGAGCAAGGGGTAGGTCTTGACTATTACATATTTGGCTTATGGAAAGGTATCTGTGCTAATTTCTATCTCTGCTTTTATGCAGCACCCCAACTCACTTTTCCCCTTAAGCAAGCATAAGTTGGTTTTCTAAATATGAGACCCTGTTCTGTTTTGTAATTCAGTTCATGTGTAGCGAAGTTTACATTCCGTGTATTAGTGATAACTTATGATGTTTCATTTTCTGTGTGACTTATTTCACTTAGAATCATCGTACCTGAATCCACTCATTATGCCGCGATGGGCCTGATGAAATAGATTTCATTGGTGAGTGATATTCCTTTGTACGTACGTACCACACTTCTTTATCCATTTTTCGCTTTCTGGGATATTTAACTTGTACCGTAGACGAGGTTCTTGTAAACAGAGCCGTAAACAGAAACTTTGTGGTGGCTGTGTGTTTTTGATGTTAATTTCCCTAAGCTATAGGAAAATAAGTGGTAATGCCGTAGGCTCCGTTGCTTTGTTTTTTAGGTTTTTGAGGAAACACCATACACATCTCCAGAGTGGCTGTTGGTAATTTACCTCCCGCCCATCAGCATAACAAGGCTCCCTGTTCTAAATGGCCTGTGCTGCCTTTCTGGATTTTACACTTTTTTCAGATGGCCCTTTTGTACGGGGGGCAGTGAGACTTCATTGTAGTGGAGATTTCTTTAACATGCTTGCTTGGTTGGCCAAAAAGTGCGTATGCGTTTTTTCCTGAATATATTCAGGAAAAAACGCATATGCCCTTTTGGGCCAAGTGCATCATTGTCGACATTCTGCCTCTTTTCCTGTGCTTTAAATGCAATTCCAGTCTACCCCCTGAAATCGTTTTCTTGCAATTCTGCCCCGCTTTCAAGTCCTTTTCGCAGCCTTCCTTCAATATATTTTTGGGTGATAGCTGTCATTTATAACTCTGCAGGTTTGTGAATTGCAGTGTCCCTGAGCTCCTTTCTTCAACTCGCTTTCTTGTGAGCTGGCCGCAAACCCGCAGGATTGCTTCAGGCCCTAATCTGGTTCCGGCACGGCATGCTGAGCCTTTGGTTAATTCCTCTTCCTGGTGGGAAATGAGCGTTAAATTTGCCCGTGCAGACACCTTCACACGAGTCGTCATGGTGCCACTTTGCCCCGGTTATCTCTATGGAGGTTGGAGTTAGAGGGCCTCCTCACTCAAGGTCTGTGTGCCCAGGGACCCAACCCTGCAACTTCAGGGCATGGTTGGGTGTTAGGATCACCACGTGGGGTCCTTTTCCCTTAGGAGGGAGGTGGCCTTTTGGGCTGCTGATTTCCAGGTTTTCAGATACTGCCAGTATCTTGGCCAGATGTGGCGGTGGGCCAAGCCCCTTGGTGACCGTAGTTTATCCTACCTGGATCGCATTCTTGCATTGTTCCATTTCAAGTGGTCCCAGGTTTTGCACTAATACTCCAATGGCGATTCACCGTTCACCAGGAATGTAAAGGTCAAAGGGTTTAGCTAAATTAGGGAGTTCCAGGGCAAGGGTCTGAATTGACTGCTCTTTCCATTCTTGAAAGGCCACTTCTGCATTCTATTCAAAAGGATCATCATCTTTTCCTTTCAGTGTTTCATATAGAGGCCCAGCTAGTAGACTGTAGTTAGGGATCCAGAAGCAGCAAACCCTGGCCTCCCCAGGAACCCCTAAGCTGTCTTCTAGTTTCAGAAATGGGTAAGGCTTTAAATTGTTTCTTCCCTTTCCTGGGATGGGCTTCTCCGACCTTCTGTGAGAATGAAGCCCAGGCAGGTCACCGTAGTCTGTGATATTTGAGCTTTGTCTTGGACAACTTGTATCCTTTATTGGCTTGGTAGTTCAGAGGTCTCCTTAGTAGGGCTGGCGATCAGAATGTCGTCTGCATATTGAAGGAGTGTTTCCTTTTCCAGAGGTAGAACTTTTAGTTCTTTAGCTGAGCTTTCCCCAAAGATGGTGTGGGAATTTTTGAACCCTTGGGGCAACACGGCCCGGAAGTATTGTTTTAGTTGTATGTTGAGTCCTGCCACTCACAAGCCAAAATTTCTTGTGACTCTGGGACTAATAGAATACAAAAGAAGGCATCATTGAAGACTAATACAGAATACCATGTCCTGGTGGTTGGTAGAATGACCAGCAGGGTGTAGGATATAGGAACTACTGGAGGTATATCCTCGGTGGCTTCACTGACTGTCCTGACATCCTTTACCAGGACTCCAGCAGCCCATGGGGCTCTCGAGGTCAGGCCAATCCCAGGATATGGAGCTCACCTGAGCAGGTACCCCACCCCCACCCCAGCCCACGGGGCTCTCGTGTTCAGGCCCCTCCCAGGATATGGGGTTGCCTGGGCAGGTTCCCCTGCAGCCCATGGGGCTCTCGTGGTCAGGCCCCTCCCAGGATACAGAGCTACCCTTGCAGGTACCATGGCAGGGCTGGGAACACAGGAACCGTGCATATTGCCCTCATTGCAGAGCACTCCCAGCTCACCTGTCACTCAGATCTGACACAGAGCACCTCAGAGCAGGACTTGAACTAACAAACAGCAGCTCCGACAGGTCTGTGACCCTGGGCATCACTCTGTGTGGCCTCCCTCCACCTGGTCTTCCAGAGACTTCCACTGCACCCGGGGCACCAGGCCTCTGTCTCCACCCACCAGCCACCCCTCCTCTCCCTGACTCCTGGGTTCCTCTCATTAGGAGAGGGTTTTCTTGAAGTTGTCTCCCACTCATGGGCCAGATAATATAATTAGAAAACAAGCCAGAGCTGCAGCCCCTTGTCTATCCTGACTCTCAGGAGCCCACACCTGTTCCTTGGACCTGGCCGATTCAGCAAGTTCCAGTTTCTGCAAATGTGAGCCCCTGAGGGGTGATTATTGGCTGGCCTGGGAAGCCCGACCGTGCCGGCCAGCCCTCCCCAGGTGTGCCTGGGTTCAGATCAATATAAACACCGCTCCAGGCAGCAAGAGCCCCTGCAGCTGTGCCTGACGCCATTTTCTCTGCCCTGTCAGCAGTCTTGGGGCTGGACTGGTGGGAGGGAGTGAGAGGCCACGGCTTTGTGGGTGGCCCAGTGTGAGTGGGGCTCTGCTGGACTTTCTGCAGCAGTTGCCAAGATGCCACCTGCTAAAGAAGAGGATGTGTCACCCATACCTGCCGCTGGAATTTCTCCCTGGGCAGAGGTGAGTGAGGAAGAAAGCAGTGGGGGCCGGGACAGCAGGGGTATCTCAGGCAGGGAAATGGAAAACTTCCAGAAGGGCACCCAGGGCCAGGACCATCCTGGCTGGTCTGCAGGCACCAAGTCGGCTGGCATGCTGTCACTCATGTGGCTCCATGGCCCTTCCTCTAGGCTTTCAAGTCCTTGTACATATTCAGGTGTTTTACCTGGGAAGGGTGGGAACATTTCAGCAGCAGCTGGCCTGGGGCTCAGCCCACGTTTACTCACAGATGCCTCGGCACGGTCCCCCAGCTTTGCAATGAGGACGCTTGTTGCGTGGGGCCTGCTGGCTGAATGGGAGATGATTCCCCACCACTGACCAACTTCAGAATTGTTTACAACTGGAGCAAGTGCCCTGATACGGTTTTCCTCTGTGTAACTGGTGGGTTCTGTTTTTTTTTCTTTTTTTAGTTTTTGGTTCAAGGTAGATTTTATTCCTCTTTTTTGTATTTACAGATATAAGCATGGAAATAATTTATTCATATAAATACATGTATGTGAAGGGAAGAATATTTTTTCTGTTTTACTTTTTGTAATTTGAATTTTATTTTATTTTTTTATACAGCAGGTTCTTTTTGGTTATCTATTTTATACATATAAATGTATACATGCCAATCCCAATCTCTCAACTCCTCCCACCACCACCCCCCAACAGCTTTCCCCCCTTGGTGTCCATACGTTTGTTGTCTACATCTGTTGCTCTATTTCTGCCTTGCAAAACGGTTCATCTGTACAATTTTTCTAGGTTCCACATATATGCATTAATAGACAAGATTTGTTTTTCTCTTTCTGACTTACTTCACTCTGTATGACAGTGTCTAGATCCATCAACGTCTCTACAAATGACCCAATTTCATTCCTTTTTATGGCTTAGCAATATTCCATTTTATATATGTACCACATCTTTATGCATTCGTCTGTCTGTGGGCATTTAGGTTGCTTCCATTACCTGGATATTGTAAATAGTGATGCAATGAACATTGCGGTGAATGTCTCTTTTTGATTTATGGTTTTGTCTGGGTATATGCCCAGTAGTGGGATTGCTGTATCATATGGTAATTCTATTCTTAGTTTTATAAGAAACTCCATAATGTTCTCCACAGTGACTGTATCAATTTACATTCCCAACAATAGTGGAAGAGGGTTCCTTATCTCCACACCCTTTCCAGCATTTGTTGTTTGTATATTTTCTGATGATGCCCATTCTAACAGGTGTGAGGTGATACACCATGGATGAGTCTATTTCGTTGAGCAAAGAGTAGGTCTTGTCTATTACATATTTGGCTTATGGAACGGTATGTGTGCTAATTTCAATCTCTGGTTTTATACAGCACCCCAACTCAACTTTCCCCTTAAGCAAGCATAAGTTTTTATCTAAATGTGAGACTCTGTTCGGTTTTGGAATTCAGTTTATGTGTAGCCAAGTTTACACTCTCTCTATTAGTGATATCTTATGATAATTATCTTTCTCTGTGTGACCTATTTCTCTTAGAATCATCATACTTAAATCCACTCAATTTGCTGCTACAGGCCTGATGACATTGATTTCATTGCTGAGTGATATTCCGTTGTACGTAAGTAGCACAACTCCTTTATCCATTTTTTTCTTTCTGGGATATTTAATTTGTACTGGACTCAAGGTTCTTGTAAACACAGCAGCCCTAAATTTTGTGTTGGCTGTGTCTTGTTGATTTTAATTTTCCTAAGCTATAGGGCCAAAAGTGGAAGTGCCCTAGGGTCTGTAGCTTTGTTTTTCAGATGTTTCAGGATACACCATAAACATCTCCAGAGTGTCTGTTGGCAATTTACATCCCGCCCATCAGCATAACAAGGCTCCCTGTTCTCCATGGCCTGTCCTGTGTTTCTGGTTTTTACACTTTTTTCAGATGGCCCTTTTGACGAATGGGAAATGAGACTTCATTATAGTGCGGATTTCCATTGCTCGAGTGCTTGGTTGGACAAAAAGGGCATATGTGTTTTTTCCTGAATATATTCAGGAAAAAATGTTTACGCACTTTTGTCCAAGTGCATCACTGTCAAAGATCTGCCGCTTTTCACATGCTTTAAATGCAATTCCAATCTACCTCCTGAAATATGATTCCTGCAATTCTGCCTCGTTTTCAAGTCCTCTTTGCAGACTTACTTCCATATATTTTTGCCAATAGCTGTCATTTATAACTCTGCAGGTTTGTGAATTACAGTGCCCGTGATTTCCTTTCTTAACTCGTTTCCTTGAAAACTGGCCACAGAACCGCAGGTTTGCTTCAGGCCATAATCAGGGTCCGGCACGGCACTCTGAGACTTTGGTTCATTCCACTTCCTGGTGGGAAATTAGAGTTAAATGTGCCCCTCCAGACACCTGCCTCACTCCTAGCCCCTTGGTGATGTGTGTCCTCTGGTTTGAGGCCACATGTGCTGGGTTCCTCACCTTTGGCTGATGTGGCCCCACTGGTGTGAGGACACTCCTGCCTGGTTCCCATCCCCTTGGTGATGTGGGCCCTCCGGTGAGAGTCTGATCCTGGTTGGGTTCCTCACACTTCTGTGAGGTGGGCCCTCTTCTCTGAGGTCACTCCTGCCTGGCTGGCACACCCCGCCTTGGCGACGTCGGCCCTCTGGTGGGATTTGGTGCCTGCTGGGTGTCTCCTCCCCTCGGTAATGAGGGCCCTCTGGCGTCAGGCCCTAACTCCTGGGCTCCCAATATTTTCTGATATGCGCCCTGTGGTTCGAGTACACTCCTGCCAGGTTCCCAACCCCATGGGAATGTGGGCCTTCTGCTCTGAGGCCCCAACCGTGGGTTACTCAGTTTCATGATGAGGGCTCTCTGCTGCGAGTTCTCTCCGGCCTGGATCCCATAGCCTCGCTGCTCTTGGCCACCTGCTGGGAGGTTACAACTGCGGGATTCCTCACCTTTCTTCTTCTATGGGCCCTCTGTTTTGAGACTCCTCCTGCCTGCCTCACTCCCAGCCCCTTGGTGATGTGTGTCCTCTGGTTTGAGGCCACGTATGCTGGGTCCCTCGCCTTTCGATGATGTGGCCCCACTGATGTGAGGACACTCCTGCCTGGTTCCTATCCCCTTGATGATGTGGGCCCTCTGGTGAGAGTCTGATCCTGGCTGGGTTCCTCACCCTTCTGTGAGGTGGGCCCTCTGCTGTGAGGTCACTCCTGCCTGGCTGGCACACCCCACCTGGGCAACATCGGCCCTCTTGTGGCAGTTGGGGCCTGCTGGGAACCTCCCCTCGGTGATGGGGGCCCTCTTGCGTCAGGCCCTAACTGCTGGGTACCCACATTTTCTGATACGTGCTAAGTGGTGCGAGGACACTCCTGCGAGGTTCCCATCCCCATGGGCATGTGGGCCTTCTGCTCTAAGGTCCCAACACCTGTGTTGTTCACCGTTTCATGATGTTGGCTCTCTGGTGTTAGTTCACCCAGGCCTAGATCCCATAGACTCTGTGCTCTGAGCGGCCTGCTGGGAGGTTCCTACTGCTGGATTCCTTACCTCTTTTATTCTTTGGGTCCTGTGTTTTCATGCTCCTACTTCCTGACTCACTTCCAGCCCATTTGTGATGTAGGTCCTCTGGTTTAAAGCCACATGTACCGGTTTCCCCACCTTTATTGATGTGGCCCCACTGGTGTGAGGACACTCCTGCCTGGTTCCCATCCCCTTGGTGATGGGGGCCCTCTGGTGAGAGTCTGATCCTGTCTGGATTCCTCACACTTCTGGGAGGTGGGCCCTCTGCTGTGAGGTCACTCCTGCCTGGCTGGCACACGTCACCTTGGTGATGTGGGCCCTCAGTTGGGAGTTGGTGCCTGCTGGGAGTCTCCTCCCCTCGGTAATGAGGGCCCTCTGGCGTCAGGCCCTAACTCATGGGCTCCCAAAATTTTCTGATGTGCGCCCTGTGGTGCGAGTACACTCCAGCCAGGGTCCCATCCCCATGGGGATGTGGGCTTTCTGCTCTGAGGTCCCAACGGCTGGGTTGCTCACAGTGTCAGAATGTGGGCCCTCTGCTGTGAGTTCACTCCGGCATGGATCCCATAGCCTCGGTGCTCTGGGCCATCTGCTTGGAGCTTCCAACTGCGGGGTTCCTCACCTTTTTTATTCTATGGGCGCTCTGTTGTGAGTTTCCTCCTGCATGCCTCACTCCCAGGCCTTTCGTGATGTGTGTCCCCTTGTTTGAGGCCACATGTGCTGTGTTCCTCACCTTTCGCTGATGTGGCCCCACTGGTGTGAGGACACTCCTGCCTGGTTTCCATCCCCTTGGTGATGTGGGCACTCTGGTTAGAGTCTGATCGTGTTTGGGCTCCTCACACTTCTGTGAGGTGGGCCCTCTGCTGTGAGGTAACTCCTGCCTGGCTTGCTCCCATTGCCTTGGTGACGTCGGCCCTCTGGTGGCATTTGGAGCCTGCTGGTAGCTTCCTCTCCTCAGTGAGGAGGGCCCTCTGGCGTCAGGCCATAACTGCTGGGTTCCCACATTTTCTGATACGTGCTAAGTTGTGCGAGGACACTCCTGCGAGGTTCCCATCCCCATGGGGATGTGGGCCTTCTGCTCTGAGGTCCCACTGGCTGGGTTGCTCACAGTTTCATGATGTGGGCCCTCTGCTGTGAGTTCACTGTGGCCTGGATCCCATAGACTCCATGCTCTGGGCCACCTGCTGGGAGGTTCAAACTGCTGGATTCCTCACATTTTTTATTCTGTGGGCCCTGTGTTGTTAGGCTACTCCTGCCTGCCTCACTCGGAGCACCTTGGAAATGTGGGTCCTCTGGTTTAGGCCACATGTGCTGGGTTCCTCACCTTTCTATAATGTGGCCACACTGGTGTGAGGACACTCCTGCCTTGTTCCGATCCCCTTGGTGATGTGGGCCCTCTGGTGAGAGTCTTATCCTGGCTGGGTTCCTCACCCTTCTGTGAGGTAGGCCCTCTGCTGTGAGGTCACTCCTGCCTGGCTGGCACACGTCAACTTGGCGACGTGGGCCCTCAGTTGGGAGTTGGTGCCTGCTGGGAGTCTCCTCCCCTCGGTAATGAGGGCCCTCTGGCGTCAGACCCTAACTCCTGGGCTCCCAAAGTTTTCTGATGTGCGCCCTGTGGTGCGAGTACACTCCTGCCAGGATCCCAACCCCATGGGAATGTGGGTCTTCTGCTCTGAGGTCCCAATGGTACGTTGCTCAGTTTCATGATGAGGGCCCTCTGGTGTGAGTTCACTCCGGCATGGACCCCATAGCCTCGCTGCTCCTGGCCTCCTGCGGGGAGGTTCCAACTGCGGGGTTCCTCACCTTTTTCCTTCTATGGGCCCTCTGTTTTGAGACTCCTCCTGCCTGCCTCACTCCCAGCCCCTTGGTGATGTGTGTCCTCTGGTTTGAGGCCACGTGTGCTGGGTCCCTCACCTTTCGATGATGTGGCCCCACTGGTGTGAGGACACTCCTGCCTGATTCCTATCCCCTTGGTGATGTGGGCCCTCTGGTGAGAATCTGATCCTGGCTGGGTTCCTCCCACTTCTGTGAGGTGGGCCCTCTGCTGTGAGGTCACTCCTGTCTGGCTGGCACACCCCGCCTTGGCAATGTCGGCCCTCTTGTGGCAGTTGGAGCCTGCTCGGAGCCTCCTCCCCTCGGTGATGAGGGTCCTCTGGTGTCAGGCCCTAACTGCTGGGTACCCACATTTTCTGATACGTGCTAAGTTGTGCGAGGACACTCGTGCCATGTTCCCAACCCCATGGGGATGTGGGCCTTCTGCTCTGAGGTCCCAACGGCTGGGTTGCTCACAGTTTCATGATGTGGGCCCTCTGCTGTGAGTTCACTGCGGCCTGGATCGCATAGACTCGGTGCTCTGGGCCGCCTGCTAGGAGGTTCCCACTGCACGATTCCTCAGCTTTTTTATTCTATTGGCCCTGTGTTGTGAGTCTACTCCTGCCTGCCTCACTCCGAGCCCCTTGGAGATCTGGATCCTCTGGTTTAGGCCACATGTGCTGGGTTCCTCACCTTTCTATGATGTGGCCACCCTGGTGTGAAGACAGTCCTGCCTGGTTCTGATGCCCTTGGTGATGTGGGCCCTCTGGTGAGAGTCTTACCCTGGCTGGGTTCCTCACCATTCTGTGAGGTAGGCCCTCAGCTGTGAGGTCACTCCTGCCTGGCTGTTGCACGTCACCTTGGCGACATGGGCCCTCAGTTGGGAGTTGGTGCCTGCTTGGGGTCTCCTCCCCTCGGTAATGAGAGCCCTCTGGCGTCAGGCCCTAACTTCTGGGCTCCCAAAATTCTCTGATGTGCGCCCTGTGGTGCGAGTACACTTCTGCCAGGTTCCCAACCACATGGGAATGTGGGCCTTCTGCTCTAAGGTCCCAACGGCTGGGTTGCTCACAGTTTCATGATGAGGCCCCTTTGTTTTGAGTTCAGTCAGGCCTGGATCCCATAGCCTCGCTGCTCCTGGCCACCTGCTGGGAGGTTCCAACTGCGGGATTCCTCACCTTTTTTACGCTATGGGCCCTCTGTTTGGAGGCTCCTCCTGCCTGCCTCACTCCCAGCCCCTTGGTGATGTGTGTCCTGTAGTTTGAGGCCACGTGTGCTGGGTCCGTCTCATTTCGGTGATGTGGCCCCACTGGTGTGAGGACACTCCTGCCTGGTTTCCATTCCCTTGGTGACGTGGGCCCTCCGGTGAGAGTCTGATCCTCTTTGGGTTCCTCACACTTTTGTGTGGTTGGCCCTCTGCTCTGAGGTCACTCCTGCCTGGCTGGCACACCCCGCATTGGCGACGTCGGCCTTCTGGTAGCAGTTGGAGCTTGCTGGGAGCCTCCTCTCCTCAGTGATGAGGGCCCTCTGGCGTCCGGCCCTAACTGCTGGGCTCCCCACCTTTTCTGATGTGTGCCCACTGGTGCGATGACACTCCTGCTTGGTTCCCTTCCCCATGGGGATGTGGGCCTTGTGCTCTGAGGTTACAACGGCTGGGTTGCTTACAGTATCACGATGAGGGCCCTCTGTTGTGAGTTCATCACTGCCTGGATCCCATAGCCTCGGTGCTCTGGGCCGCCTGCTGGGATGTTCCAACTGCTGGATTCCTCACCTTTTTTATACAATGGGCCATGTGTTTTGAGGTTAATCCTGCCTGCCTCGCTCCGAGACCCATGGTGATGTGGGTCCTCTGGTTTGAGGCCACATGTGCTGGGTACCTCAACTTTCGATGATGTGGCCCCACGGGTGTGAGGACACTCCTGCCTGGTTCCCAGCCCCTTGCTTATGTGGGCACTCTGGTGAGAGTCTGATCCTGACTGGGTTCCTTACCCTTCTGTGAGGTGGGCCCTCTGATGTGAGGTCACTCCTGCCTGGATGTCTCATGTCGCCTTGGCGACATAGGCCCTCTGTTGGCCACTGAAGCATGCTGGGAGCCTCCTACCCTCTTTAATAAGGGCCCTGGAAGAAACGCATATGCCCTTTTTGACCAAGTGCATCATTGTCGAGGTTCTGCCTCTTCTCCTATACTTTCAGAGGACTTCCCGTCTACCTCCTGAAATCGTATTCCTGGAATTCTGCCCCGCGTTCAAGTCCTCTTTGCAGCCTTACTTCAATATATTTTTGGACGATAGCTGTCATTTATAACTCTGCAGGTTTGTGAATTACAGTGCCCCTGAGCTCCTTTCTTCAACTCGCTTTCTTGTGAGCTGGCCGCAAAACCGCAGGATTGCTTCAGGCCCTAATCTTGTTCCGGCACGGCATGCTGAGCCTTTGGCTAATTCCTCTTCCTGGTGGGAAATGAGCGTTCCTTTTGCCCGTGAAGGCACCTACAGCTAGTCTCTCATTGGTTCTCCCTATTCCTGTATATCTTGCGCAGAAATTGCAAACTGTGCCAAACAGGAGGTTAATGGCACTGACTCTCCAAGTGGGGAGAGTGTTAGTAAAGCGTCTGGAATGGTGAACCCGAGTACCAGGGTTCGAAAACTGAGATGCATTTGAAAACGTTTCCCAATCACACGGTGGACCATACTCTGGGTTTCCCATGCATGTTTTAGCTGAAGGAAGAATCCCTTAAACCTGGAGAGTTGGGATCCATGGAAAGGGTACCATGCATTATGACCTCAAAGGGTCTGCGTTTGCTCACCGAACCTCACCAATGCTATCAGCCCGAAGTGTCCAGCCTTATGTCTCACCCAGCTCTGGGTGTAGATGTGGTAAATCCAGGTTGCATCACAAGCCCTGAATGAATAATTTAAGAATTGCTCTCTATTTCACTGTCATTGTGTGTTGTTTTTGAAATTTATTTTGATAATGGGATTTATCGGATTTTCACTGCTGCCTTTAAGCCGCTGTACACACGCTTGATTTCCTTATGGAGACATATAAATCCATGGGTTTTAAGATTCTTACTTGTCAGGTATCTTCCCACTCGTTGAGTCCGTTTCGTTGATCAAGGAATAGGTCTTGTCTATTATATATTTGGCTTATGGAACGGTATCTGTGCTAATTTCATTCTCTGGTTTGATGCAGCACCCCAACTCACCTTTCCCCATAAGCAAGCATAAGTTTGTTTTCTAAATTTGAGACCCTGTTCTGTTTTGTAATTCAATTCATGTGTAGCCAAGTTTACATTCCGTGTATTACTGATATCTTATGATGTTTCTTTTTCTGTGTGACTTATTTCTCGTAGAATCATCGTACTTGAATCCACTCGTTATGCCGCTACCGGCCTGATTACGTAGATTTCATTGCTGAGTGATATTCAATTGTACGTGCGTACCACAACTTCTTTATCCATTTTTTGCTTTCTCGGATATTTAACTTGTACCGGAGACGAGGTTCTTGTAAACAGAGCCGTCTCAAATTTTGGGGTGGCTGTGTGTCTTTGATTTTAATTTCCCCAAGCTATAGGACCATAAGTGGAAGTGCCATAGGCTGTGTTGCTTTGTTTCCTACGTGTTTCAGGAAACAATATACACTTCTCCAGAGTGTCTGTTGGCAATTTATATCCCGCACATCAGCATAACAAGGCTCCCTGTTCTCCATGACCTGTCCTGCCTTTCTGGATTTTACACTTTTTTCAGATGGCCCTTTTGACCGGGGAGCAGTGAGACTTCATTGTAGTGCAGATTTCCTTTACACGCCTGCTTGGTTGGCCAAAAAGGGCGTATGCGTTTTTTCCTGAATATATTCAGGAAAAAACGCATACGCCCTTTTTGGCCAAGTGCATCATTGTCGACATTCTGCCTCTTTTCCTATGCTTTAAGTGCAATTCCAGTCTACCCCCTGAAATCGTTTTCCTGAAATTCTGCCCCGCTTTCAAGTCCTCTTCGAAGACTTACTTCAATACATTTTTGGACGATAACTGTCATTCATAACTCTGCAGGCTTGTGAATTTCAGTGGCCCTGAGCTCCTTTCTTCAACTCACATTCTTGTGAGCTGGCTGCAAAACCGCAGGATTGCTTAAGGCGCTAATCTGTTTCTGGCAGGGCACGCTGAGCCTTTGGTTAATTCATCTTCCTGGTGGGAAATGGGCGTTCCATTTGCCCTTGCAGACACCTACAGCTAGTCTCTCATTGGTTCTCCCTATTCCTGTTCATCTTGCGGAGAAATTGCAAACTGTGCCAAACAGGACGTTAAAGGCACTGACTCTCCAAGTGGGGAGAGTGTTAGTAAAGCGTCTGGAATGGTGAACCCGAGTACCAGGGGACGAAAACTGAGATGCATTTGAAAACGTTTCCCAATCACACGGTGGACCATACTCTGGGTTTCCCATGCATGTTTTAGCTGAAGGAAGAATCCCTTAAACCTGGAGATTTAAGACCCTTGGAATGGGTACCAGGCAGTATGACTTCAAAGGGTCTGGGTTTGCTCACCGAACCTCACCAATGCTATCAGCCCGAAGTGTCCAGCCTTATGTCTCACACAGCTCTGCGTGTAGATGTGGTAAATCCAGGTTGCATCACAAGCCCTGAGTGAATTATTTAACAATTGCTCTCTATTTCACTGTCATTGTGTTTTGTTTTCAAAATTTATTTTGATAATGGGATTTATCGGATTTTCCCTGCTGGGTTTAGTCCGCTGTACCCACGATTGATTTCCTTATGGAGACATATAAATCCATGGGTTTTAAGATTCTTACTTGTCAGGTAAGTTCCCAGGCGTTGAGTATGGTGTGTTGAGTACATTTCATTGAGCAAGGAGTAGGTCTTGTCTATTATATATTTGGCTTATGGAACGGTATCTGTGCTAATTTCAATCTCTGGTTTGATGTAGCACCCCAACTCACCTTTCCCCACAAGCAAGCATAATTTGGTTTTCTAAATTTGAGACCCTGTTCTGTTTTGTAATTCAGTTCATGTGTAGCCAAGTTTACATTCCGTGTATTAGTGATATCTTATGATGTTTCTTTTTCTGTGTGACTTATTTCTCATAGAATCATCGTTCCTGAATCCACTCATTATGCCGCTGTGGACCTGATGACGTAGATTTCATTGCTGAGTGATATTCCATTGTACGTGAGTACCACAACTTCTTTATCCGTTTTTTGCTTTCTCGGATAGTTAACTTATACCGTAGACAAGGTTCTTGTTAACAGAGCCGTCCCAAACTTTGGGGTGGCTGTGTGTTTTTGATTTTAATTTCCCTAAGCTATAGGACCATAAGTGGAAGTGCCATAGGCTGTGTTGCTTTGTTTCCTACGTGTTTCAGGAAACACCATACACTTCTCCAGAGTGGCTGTTGGCAATTTATATCCCGCACATCAGCATAACAAGGCTCCCTGTTCTCCATGACCTGTCCTGTCTTTCTGGATTTTACACCTTTTTCAGATGGCCCTTTTGACTGGGGGGCAGTGAGACTTCATTGTAGTGCAGATTTCCTTTACAGGCTTGCTTGGTTGGCCAAAAAGGGCGTATGCGTTTTTTCCTGAATATATTCAGGAAAAAACGCATACGCCCTTTTTGGCCAAGTGCATCATTGTCGACATTCTGCCTCTTTTCCTATGCTTTAAGTGCAATTCCAGTCTACCCCCTGAAATCGTTTTCCTGAAATTCTGCCCCGCTTTCAAGTCCTCTTTGAAGACTTACTTCAGTACATTTTTGGACGATAGCTGTCATTCGTAACTCTGCAGGTTTGTGAATTACAGTGCCCCTGAGCTCCTTTCTTCAACTCGTTTTCTTGTGAGCTGGCCGCAAAACCTCAGGATTGCTTCAGGCCCTAATATGTTTCCGGCCGGGCACGCTGAGCCTTTGGTTAATTCCTCTTCCTGGTGGGAAATGAGCGTTCAATTTGCCCGTGCAGACACCAACAGCTAGTCTCTCATTGGTTCTCCCTATGCCTGTTCATCTTGCGCAGAAATTGCAAACTGTGCCAAACAGGAGGTTAAAGGCACTGACTCTGCAGGTGGGAAGAGTGTTAGTAAAGCGTCTGGAATGGTGAACCCGAGTACCAGGGGACGAAATCTCAGATGCATTTGAAAACGTTTCCCAATCACACGGCGGACGATAGTCTGGGTTTCCCATGCATGTTTTAGCTGAAGGAAGAATCCCTTAAACCTGGAGAGTTGGGACCCAGGGAATGGGTACCATGCAGTATGAATTCAAAGGGTCTGCGTTTGTTCACGGAACCTCACCAATGCTATCAGCCCGAAGTGCCCAGCCTTATGTCTCACCCAGCTCTGGGTGTAGATGTGGTAAATCCAGGTTACATCACAAGCCCTGAATGAATTATTTAAGAATTGCTCTCTATTTCACTGTCATTGTGTTTTGTTTTTGAAATTTATTTTGATAATGGGATTTATCGGATTTTCACTGCTGCGTTTAGGCCGCTGTACACACGCTTGATTTCCTTATGGAGACATATAAATCCATGGGTTTTAAGATTCTTACTTGTCAGGTATCTTGCCAGGCGTTGAATATGGGGTGTTGAGTCCATTTCGTTGAGCAAGGAGTAGGTCTTGTCTATTATATATTTGCCTAATGGAACGGTATCTGTGCTAATTTCAATCTCTGGTTTTATGCAGCACCCCAACTCACCTTTCCCCATAAGCAAGCATAAGTTGGTTTTCTAAATTTGAGACCCTGTTCTGTTTTGTAATTCAGTTTATGTGTAGCCAAGTTTACATTCCGTGTATTACTGATATATTATGATGTTTCTTTTTCTGTGTGACTTATTTCTCGTAGAATCATGGTACCTGAATCCACTCATTATACCGCTAGGGACCTGATGACGTAGATTTCATTGCTGAGTGATATTCCATTGTACGTGTGTACCACAACTTCTTTATCCATTTGTTGCTTTCTTGGATATTTAACTTGTACTGTAGACGAGGTTCTTGTAAACAGAGCCGTCCGAAAATTTGGGGTGGCTGTGTGTTTTTGATTTTAATTTCCCTAAGCTATAGGACCATAAGTGGAATTGCCATAGGCTCTGTTGCTTTGTTTCCTACCTGTTTCAGGAAACACCATACACTTCTCCAGAGTGGCTGTTGGCAATTTTCATCCGCCCATCAGCATAACAAGGCTCCCTGTTCTCCATGACCTGTCCGGCCTTTCTGGATTTTACACTTTTTTCAGATGGCCCTTTTGACCTGGGGGCAGTGAGACTTCATTGTAGTGCAGATTTTCTTTACATGCTTACTTGGTTGGCCAAAAAGGGCGTATGCATTTTTTCCTGAATATATTCAGGAAAAAACGCATACGCCCTTTTTGGCCAAGTGTATCATTATCGACATTCTGCCTCTTTTCCTATGTTTTAAGTGCAATTCCAGTCTACCCCCTGAAATCGTGTTCCTGAAATTCTGCCCCGCTTTCAAGTCCTCTTCGAAGACTTACTTCAGTACATTTTTGGACGATAGCTGTCATTCATAACACTGCAGGTTTGTGAATTACAGTGCCCCTGAGCTCCTTTCTTCAACTCGCCTCCTTGTGAGCTGGCCGCCAAACCGCAGGATTGCTTCAGGCCCTAATCTGTTTCCGGCAGGCCCCGCTGAGCCTTTGGTTAATTCTTCTTCCTGGTGGGAAATAAGTGTTCCATTTGCCCGTGCAGACACCTACAGCTAGTCTCTCATTGGTTCTCCCTATTCCTGTTCACCTTGCGCAGAAATTGCAAACTGTGCCAAACAGGAAGTGAAAGGCACTGACTCTCCAAGTGAGGAGAGTGTTAGTAAAGCGTCTGGAATGGTGAACCCGAGTACCAGGGGACGAAAACTGAGATGCATTTGAAAACGTTTCCCAATCACACGGTTGACCATACTCTTGGTTTCCCATGCATGTTTTAACTGAAATAGAATCCCTTAAACCTGGAGAGTTGGGACCCATGGAATTGGTACCATGCAGTATGACTTCAAAGTGTCTGCGTTTGCTCACCAAACTTCACCAATGCTATCAGCCCGAAGTGTCCAGCCTTATGTCTCACCCAGCTCTGGGTGTAGATGTGGTAAATCCAGGTTGCATCACAAGCCCTGAATGAATTATTTAAGAATTGCTCTGTATTTCACTGTCATTGTGTTTTGTTTTTGAAATTCATTTTGATAATGGGATTTATCGGATGTTCACTGCTGCGTTTACGCCGCTGTACACACGCTTGATTTCCTTATGGAGACATATAAATCTATGGGTTTTAAGATTCTTACTTGTCAGGTATCTTCCCAGGCGTTGAATATGGGGTGTTGAGTCCATTTCGTTGAGTAAGGAGTAGGTCTTGTCTATTATATATTTGGCTTATGGAACGGTATCTGTGCTAATTTCAATCTCTGGTTTTATGCAGCACCCCAACTCAACTTTCCCCATAAGGAAGCATAAGTTGGTTTTCTAAATCTGAGACCCTGTTTTGTTTTGTAATTCAGTTCATGTGTAGCCAAGGTTACATTCCGTGTATTAGTGATATCTTATGATGTTTCTTTCTCTGTGTGATTTATTTCTCGTAGAATTATCGTACCTGAATCCACTCATTATGCCGATAGGGACCTGATGATGTAGATTTCATTGCTGAGTGATATTCCATTGTACGTGCGTACCACAACTTCTTTATCCATTTTTTGCTTTCTCGGATATTTAACTTGTACCGTAGACGAGGTTCTTGTAAACAGAGCCATCCCAAATTTTGGGGTGGCTGTGTGTTTTTGATTTTAATTTCCCTAAGCTATAGGACCATAAGTGGAAGTGCCATAGGCTGTGTTGCTTTGTTTCCTACGTGTTTCTGGAAACACCATACACTTCTCCAGAGTGGTTGTTGGGAATTTACATCCCGCCCATCAGCATAACAAGGCTCCCTGTTCTCCATGACCTGTCCGGCCTTTCTGGATTTTACACTTTTCTCAGATGGCCCTTTTGACCGGGGGGCAGTGAGACTTCATTGTAGTGCAGATTTCCTTTACACGCTTGCTTGGTTGGCCAAAAAGGGCGTATGCGTTTTTTCCTGAATATATTCAGGAAAAAACGCATACGCCCTTTTTGGCCAAGTTCATCATTGTCGACATTCTGCCTCTTTTCCTATGCTTTAAGGGCAAATCCAGTCTACCCCCTGAAATCGTGTTCCTGAAATTCTGCCCGGCTTTCAAGTCCTCTTCGAAGACTTACTTCAATACATTTTTGGACGATAGGTGTCATTCATAACTCTGCAGGTTTCTGAATTACAGTGCCCCTGAGCTCCTTTCTTCAACTCGCTTTCTTGTGAGCTGGCCGCAAAACCGCAGGTTTTCTTCACGCCATAATCTGTTTCTGGCAGGGCACGCTGAGCCTTTGGTTAATTCCTCTTCCTGGTGGGAAATGAGCGTTCCATTTGCCCGTGCAGACACCTACAGCTAGTCTCTCATTGGTTCTCCCTATTCCGGTTCATCTTGCGCAGAAATTGCAAACTGTGCCAAACAGGAGGTTAAAGGCACTGACTCTCCAAGTGGGGAGAGTGTTAGTAAAGCGCCTGGAATGGTGAACCCGAGTACCAGGGGTGAAAACTGAGATGCATTAGAAAACGTTTCCCAATCACACGGTGGACCATACTCTGGGTTTCCCATGCATGTTTTAGCTGAAGGAAGAATCCCTTAAACCTAGAGAGTTGGGACCCATGGAATGGGTACCATGCAGTATGACTTCAAAGGCTCTGCGTTTGCTCACCCAAGCTAACCAATACTATCAGCCCGAAGTGTCCAGCGTTATGTCTCACGCAGCTCTGTGTGTAGATGTGGTATATCCAGGTTGCATCACAAGCCCTGAATGAATTATTTAAGAATTGCTCTCTATTTCACTGTCATTGTGTTTTGTTTTTGAAATTTATTTTGATAATGGGATTTATCGGATTTTCTTTGCTGTGTTCAGGCCACTGTACACACGCTTGATTTCCTTATGGAGACATATAAATCCATGGGTTTTAAGATTCTTACTTGTCAGGTATCTTCCCAGGCGTTGAATATGGGGTGTTGAGTCCATTTCGTTGAGCAAGGAGTAGGTCTTGTCTATTATATATTTGGCTTATGGAACGGTATCTGTGCTAATTTCAATCTCTGGTTTTATGCAGCACCCCAACTCACCTTTCCCCATAAGCAAGCATAAGTTGGTTTTCTAAATTTCAGACCCTGTTCTGTTTTGTATTTCAGTTCATGTGTAGCCAAGGTTACATTCCGTGTATTAGTGATATCTTATGATGTTTCTTTATCTCTGTGAATTATTTCTCGTAGAATCATCGTACCTGAATCCACTAATTATGCCGCTACGGGCCTGATGACGTAGATTTCATTGCTGAGTTATATTCCATTGTACGTGCGTACCACAACTTCTTTATCAATTTTTTGCTTTCTCGGATATTTAACTTGTACTGTAGACGAGGTTCTTGTAAACAGAGCCGTCCCAAACTTTGAGGTGGCTGTGTGTTTTTGATTTTAATTTCCCTAAGCTATAGGACCATATGTGGAAGTGCCATAGGCTGTGTTGCTTTGTTTCCTACATGTTTCAGGAAACACCATACACTTCTCCAGGGTGGCTGTTGGCAATTTACATTCCGCCCATCAGCATAACAATCTCCGTGTTCTCCATGACCTGTCCTGCCTTTCTGGATTTTACACTTTTTTCCGATGGCCCTTTTGACCGGGGGGCAGTGAGACTTCATTGTAGTGCAGATTTCCTTTACACGCTTGCTTGGTTGGCCAAAAAGGGCGTATGCGTTTTTTCCTGAATATATTCAGGAAAAAATGCATACGCCGTTTTTGGCCAAGTGCATCATTGTCGACATTCTGCCTCTTTTCCTATGATTTAAGTGCAATTCCAGTCTGCCCACTGAAATCATTTTCCTGAGATTTTGCCCCGCTTTCAAGTCCTCTTCGAAGACTTACTTCAATACATTTTTGGACGATAGCTCTCATTCATAACTCTGCAGGTTTGTGAATTACAGTGCCCCTGAGCTCATTTCTACAACTCGCTTTCTTGTGAGCTGGCCGCAAAACCGCAGGATTGCTTCAGGCCCTAATCTGTTTCCAGCCGGGCACGCTGAGCCTTTGGTTAATTCCTCTTCCTGGTTGGAAATGAGCATTCAATTTGCCCGTGCAGACACCAACAGCTAGTCTCTCATTGGTTCTCCCTATGCCTGTTCATCTTGCGCAGGAATTGCAAACTGTGCCAAACAGGAGGTTAAAGGCACTGACTCTCCAAGTGGGGAGAGTGTTAGTAAAGTGTCTGGAATGGTGAACCCGAGTACCAGGGGACGAAAACTGAGATGCATTTGAAAACGTTTCCCAATCACACGGCGCACGATAGTCTGGGTTTCCCATGCATGTCTTAGCTGAAGGAAGAATCCCTTAAACCTGGAGAGTTGGGACCCATGGAATGTGTACCATGCAGTATGACTTCAAAGTGTCTGCGTTTGCTCACCGAACCTCAGCAATGCTATCAGCCCGAAGTGTCCAGCCTTATGTCTCACCCAGCTCTGGGTGTAGATGTGGTAAATCCAGGTTGCATCACAAGCCCTGAATGAATTATTTAAGAATTGCTCTCTATTTCACTGTCATTGTGTTTTGTTTTTGAAATTTATTTTGATAATGGGATTTATCGGATTTTCACTGCTGCGTTTAGGCCATTGTACACACGCTTGACTTCCTTAAGGAGACATATAAACCCATGGGTTTTAAGATTCTTACTTGTCAGGTATCTTGCCAGGCGTTGAATATGGGGTGTTGAGTCCATTTCTTTGAGCAAGGAGTAGGTCTTGTCTATTATATATTTGGCTTATGGAACGGTATCTGTGCTAATTTCAATCTCTGGTTTTATGCAGCACCCCAACTCACCTTTCCCCATAAGTAAGCATAAGTTGGTTTTCTCAATTTGAGACCCTGTTCTGTTTTGTAATTCAGCACATGTTTCGCCAAGTTTACATTCCGTGTATTAGTGATATCTTATGATGTTTCTTTTCCTGTGTGACTTATTTCTCGTAGAATCATCGTACCTGAATCCACTCATTATGCCGCTACGGGCCTGATGACCTACATTTCATTGCTGAGTGATATATCATTGTACGTGCGTACCACAACTTCTTTATCCATTTTTTGCTTTCTCGGATATTTAACTTGTACCGTAGACGAGGTTCTTGTAAACAGAGCCGTCCCAAACTTTGGGGTGGCTGTGTCTTTTTGATTTTAATTTCCCTAAGCTATAGGACCATAAGTGGAAGTGCCATAGGCTGTGTTGCTTTGTTTCCTACGTGTTTCTGGAAACACCATACACTTCTCCAGAGTGGTTGTTGGCAATTTACATCCCGCCCATCAGCATAACAAGGCTCCCTGTTCTCCATGACCTGTCCTGCCTTTCTGGATTTTACACTTTTTTCAGATGGCCCTTTTGACCGGTGGGCAGTGAGACATCTTTGTAGTGCAGATTTCCTTTACACGCTTGCTTGGTTGGCCAAAAAGGGCGTATGCGTTTTTTCCTGAATATATTCAGGAAAAAACGCATACGCCCTTTTTGGCCAAGTGCATCATTGTCGACATTCTGCCTCTTTTCCTATGCTTTAAGTGCAATTCCAGTCTACCCCCTGAAATCGTTTTCCTGAAATTCTGCCCCGCTTTCAAGTCCTCTTCGAAGACTTACTTCAATACATTTTTGGACGATAGCTGTCATTCATAACTCTGCAGGTTTGTGAATTGCAGTGCCCCTGAGCTCCTTTCTTCAACTCTCTTTCTTGTGAGCTGGCCGCAAAACCGCAGGATTGCTTCAGGCCATAATCTCTTTCCGGGGGGGAACGCTGAGCCTTTGTTTAATTCCTCTTCCTTGTCGGAAATGAGCGTTCCATTTGCCCGTGCAGGCACCTACAGCTAGTCTCTCATTGGTTCTCCCTATTCCTGTACATCTTGCGCGGAAATTGCAAACGGTGCCCAACAGGAGGTTAATGGCGCTGACTCTCCAAGTGGGGAGAGTGTTAGTAAAGTGTCTGGAATGATGAACCCGAGTTCCAGGGGACGAAAACTGAGATGCATTTGAAAACGTTTCCCGGTCACACAGTGCACAGTACTGTGGGTTTCCCATGCATGTTTTAGCTGAAGGAAGAATCCCTTAAACCTGGAGAGTTGGGACCCATGGAATGGGTACCATGCAGTATGACTTCAAAAGGTCTGCGTTTGCTCACCGAACCTCACCAATGCTATCAGCCCGAAGTGTCCAGCCTTATGTCTCACCCAGCTCTGGATGTAGATGTGGTAAATCCAGGTTGCATCACATGCCCTGAATGAATGATTTAAGAATTGCTCTCTCTTTCACTGTCATTTTGTTTTGTTTTTGTAATTCATTTTGATCATGGGATTTATTGGATTTTCTCTGCTGCGTTCATGCAGCTGTACACACGCTTGATTGTCTTAAGGAGATATATAAATCCATGGGTTTGAAGATTCTTACTACTCAGGTGTATTCCTAGGCGTTGAATATGAGGTGTTTAGTCCATTTCGTTGAGCAAGGGGTAGCTCTTGACTATTACATATTTGGCTTATGGAAAGGTATCTGTGCTAATTTCTATCTCTGCTTTTATGCAGCACCCCAACTCACTTTTCCCCTTAAGCAAGCATAAGTTGGTTTTCTAAATTTGAGACCCTGTTCTGTTTTGTAATTCAGTTCATGTGTAGCCAAGTTTACATTCCGTGTATTAGTGATAACTTATGATGTTTCATTTTCTGTGTGACTTATTTCACTTAGAATCATCGTACCTGAATCCACTCATTATGCCGCGACGGGCCTGATGAAATAGATTTCATTGGTGAGTGATATTCATTTGTACGTACGTACCACACTTCTTTATCCATTTTTCGCTTTCTGGGATATTTAACTTGTTCCGTAGATGAGGTTCTTGTAAACAGAGCCATCCGACACTTTGGGGTGGCTGTCTGTTTTTGATTTTAATTTCCGTGATCTATAAGACCATAAGTGGAAGTGCCGTAGTCTCCGTTGCTTTGTTTCTTAGGTGTTTCAGGAAACACCATACACTTCTCCAGAGTGGCTGTTGGCATTTACATCCCGCCCATCAGCATAACAAGGCTCCCTGTTCTCCATGGCCTGTCCTGTGTTTCTGGTTTTTACACTTTTTTCAGATGGCCCTTTTGACGAATGGGAAATGAGACTTCATTGTAGTGCGGATTTCCATTGCTCGAGTGCTTGGTTGGCCAAAAAGGGCATATGTGTTTTTTCCTGAATATATTCAGGAAAAAATGTTTACGCACTTTTGTCCAAGTGCATCACTGTCAAAGATCTGCCGCTTTTCACATGCTTTAAATGCAATTCCAATCTACCTCCTGAAATATGATTCCTGCAATTCTGCCTCGTTTTCAAGTCCTCTTTGCAGACTTACTTCCATATATTTTTGCCAATAGCTGTCATTTATAACTCTGCAGGTTTGTGAATTACAGTGCCCGTGATTTCCTTTCTTAACTCGTTTCCTTGAAAACTGGCCACAGAACCGTAGGTTTGCTTCAGGCCGTAATCAGGGTCCGGCACGGCACTCTGAGACTTTGGTTCATTCCACTTCCTGGTGGGAAATTAGAGTTAAATGTACCCCTCCAGACACCTGCCTCACTCCTAGCCCCTTGGTGATGTGTGTCCTCTGGTTTGAGGCCACATGTGCTGGGTTCCTCACCTTTGGCTGATGTGGCCCCACTGGTGTGAGGACACTCCTGCCTGGTTCCCATCCCCTTGGTGATGTGGGCCCTCCGGTGAGAGTCTGATCCTGGTTGGGTTCCTCACACTTCTGTGAGGTGGGCCCTCTTCTCTGAGGTCACTCCTGCCTGGCTGGCACACACCACCTTGGCGACGTCGGTCCTCTGGTGGGATTTGGTGCCTGCTGGGTGTCTCCTCCCCTCGGTAATGAGGGCCCTCTGGCGTCAGGCCCTAACTCCTGGGCTCCCAATATTTTCTGATATGCGCCCTGTGGTTCGAGTACACTCCTGCCAGGTTCCCAACCCCATGGGAATGTGGGCCTTCTGCTCTGAGGTCCCAACCGTGGGTTACTCAGTTTCATGATGAGGGCCCTCTGCTGCGAGTTCTCTCCGGCCTGGATCCCATAGCCTCGCTGCTCTTGGCCACCTGCTGGGAGGTTACAACTGCGGGATTCCTCACCTTTTTTCTTCTATGGGCCCTCTGTTTTGAGACTCCTTCTGCCTGCCTCACTCCCAGCAACTTGGTGATGTGTGTCCTCTGGTTTGAGGCCACGTATGCTGGGTCCCTCGCCTTTCGATGATGTGGCCCCACTGATGTGAGGACACTCCTGCTTGGTTCCTATCCCCTTGATGATGTGGGCCCTCTGCTGAGAGTCTGATCCTGGCTGGGTTCCTCACCCTTCTGTGAGGGGGGCCCTCTGCTGTGAGGTCACTCCTGCCTGGCTGGCACACCCCACCTGGGCAACATCGGCCCTCTTGTGGCAGTTGGAGCCTGCTGGGAACCTCCCCTCGGTGATGGGGGCCCTCTTGCCTCAGGCCCTAACTGCTGGGTACCCACATTTTCTGATACGTGCTAAGTGGTGCGAGGACACTCCTGCCAGGTCCCCATCCCCATGGGCATGTGGGCCTTCTGCTCTAAGGTCCCAACACCTGTGTTGTTCACCGTTTCATGATGTTGGCTCTCTGGTGTTAGTTCACCCAGGCCTAGATCCCATAGACTCTGTGCTCTGAGCGGCCTGCTGGGAGGTTCCTACTGCTGGATTCCTTACCTCTTTTATTCTTTGGGTCCTGTGTTTTCATGCTCCTACTTCCTGACTCACTTCCAGCCCATTTGTGATGTAGGTCCTCTGGTTTAAAGCCACATGTACCGGTTTCCTCACCTTTATTGATGTGGCCCCACTGGTGTGAGGACACTCCTGCCTGGTTCCCATCCCCTTGGTGATGGGGGCCCTCTGGTGAGAGTCTGATCCTGTCTGGATTCCTCACACTTCTGGGAGGTGGGCCCTCTGCTGTGAGGTCACTCCTGCCTGGCTGGCACACGTCACCTTGGCGATGTGGGCCCTCAGTTGGGAGTTGGTGCCTGCTGGGAGTCTCCTCCCCTCTGTAATGAGGGCTCTCTGGCGTCAGGCCCTAACTCATGGGCTCCCAAAATTTTCTGATGTGCGCCCTGTCGTGCGAGTACACTCCAGCCAGGGTCCCATCCCCATGGGGATGTGGGCTTTCTGCTCTGAGGTCCCAAAGGCTGGGTTGCTCACAGTGTCAGAATGTGGGCCCTCTGCTGTGAGTTCACTCCGGCATGGATCCCATACCTCGGTGCTCTGGGCCACCTGCTTGGAGCTTCCAACTGCGGGGTTCCTCACCTTTTTTATTCTATGGGCGCTCTGTTGTGAGTTTCCTCCTGCATGCCTCACTCCCAGCCCTTTCGTGATGTGTGTCCCCTTGTTTGAGGCCACATGTGCTGTGTTCCTCACCTTTCGCTGATGTGGCCCCACTGGTGTGAGGACACTCCTGCCTGGTTTCCATCCCATTGGTGATGTGGGCGCTCTGGTTAGAGTCTGATCCTGTTTGGGCTCCTCACACTTCTGTGAGTTGGGCCCTCTGCTGTGAGGCAACTCCTGCCTGGCTTGCTCCCATTGCCTTGGTGACGTCGGCCCTCTGGTGGCATTTGGAGCCTGCTGGTAGCCTCCTCTCCTCAGTGATGAGGGCCCTCTGGCGTCAGGCCATAACTGCTGGGTTCCCACATTTTCTGATACGTGCTAAGTTGTGCGAGGACACTCCTGCGAGGTTCCCATCCCCATGGGGATGTGGGCCTTCTGCTCTGAGGTCCCACTGGCTGGGTTGCTCACAGTTTCATGATGTGGGCCCTCTGCTGTGAGTTCACTGTGGCCTGGATCCCATAGACTCCATGCTCTGGGCCACCTGCTGGGAGGTTCAAACTGCTGGATTCCTCACATTTTTTATTCTGTGGGCCCTGTGTTGTTAGGCTACTCCTGCCTGCCTCACTCGGAGCACCTTGGAAATGTGGGTCCTCTGGTTTAGGCCACATGTGCTGGGTTCCTCACCTTTCTATAATGTGGCCACACTGGTGTGAGGACACTCCTGCCTTGTTCCGATCCCCTTGGTGATGTGGGCCCTCTGGTGAGAGTCTTATCCTGGCTGGGTTCCTCACCCTTCTGTGAGGTAGGCCCTCTGCTGTGAGGTCACTCCTGCCTGGCTGGCACACGTCAACTTGGCGACGTGGGCCCTCAGTTGGGAG
The DNA here is from genome assembly GCF_059928025.1 of Delphinapterus leucas. NCBI lineage: Eukaryota > Metazoa > Chordata > Mammalia > Artiodactyla > Monodontidae > Delphinapterus > Delphinapterus leucas. The sequence continues at coordinate 12,524,522 of NW_028322240.1, read as the reverse complement.
TTGGTGCCTGCTGGGAGTCTCCTCCCCTCGGTAATGAGGGCCCTCTGGCGTCAGACCCTAACTCCTGGGCTCCCAAAATTTTCTGATGTGCGCCCTGTGGTGCGAGTACACTCCTGCCAGGATCCCAACCCCATGGGAATGTGGGTCTTCTGCTCTGAGGTCCCAATGGTACGTTGCTCAGTTTCATGATGAGGGCCCTCTGGTGTGAGTTCACTCCGGCATGGACCCCATAGCCTAGCTGCTCCTGGCCTCCTGCGGGGAGGTTCCAACTGCGGGATTCCTCACCTTTTTCCTTCTATGGGCCCTCTGTTTTGAGACTCCTCCTGCCTGCCTCACTCCCAGCCCCTTGGTGATGTGTGTCCTCTGGTTTGAGGCCACGTGTGCTGGGTCCCTCACCTTTCGATGATGTGGCCCCACTGGTGTGAGGACACTCCTGCCTGGTTCCTATCCCCTTGGTGATGTGAGCCCTCTGGTGAGAGTCTGATCCTGGCTGGGTTCCTCCCACTTCTGTGAGGTGGGCCCTCTGCTGTGAGGTCACTCCTGCCTGGCTGGCACACCCCGCCTTGGCAATGTCGGCCCTCTTGTGGCAGTTGGAGCCTGCTTGGAGCCTCCTCCCCTCGGTGATGAGGGCCCTCTGGCGTCAGGCCCTAACTGCTGGGTACCCACATTTTCTGATACGTGCTAAGTGGTGCGAGGACACTCGTGCCATGTTCCCAACTCCATGGGGATGTGGGCCTTCTGCTCTGAGGTCCCAACGGCTGGGTTGCTCACAGTTTCATGATGTGGGCCCTCTGCTGTGAGTTAACTGCGGCCTGGATCGCATAGACTCGGTGCTCTGGGCCGCCTGCTAGGAGGTTCCCACTGCACGATTCCTCAGCTTTTTTATTCTATTGGCCCTGTGTTGTGAGTCTACTCCTGCCTGCCTCACTCCGAGCCCCTTGGAGATCTGGATCCTCTGGTTTAGGCCACATGTGCTGGGTTCCTCACCTTTCTATGATGTGGCCACCCTGGTGTGAAGACAGTCCTGCCTGGTTCTGATGCCCTTGGTGATGTGGGCCCTCTGGTGAGAGTCTTACCATGGCTGGGTTCCTCACCATTCTGTGAGGTAGGCCCTCAGCTGTGAGGTCACTCCTGCCTGGCTGTTGCAGGTCACCTTGGCGACATGGGCCCTCAGTTGGGAGTTGGTGCCTGCTTGGGGTCTCCTCCCCTTGGTAATGAGGGCCCTCTGGCGTCAGGCCCTAACTTCTGGGCTCCCAAAATTCTCTGATGTGCGCCCTGTGGTGCGAGTACACTTCTGCCAGGTTCCCAACCACATGGGAATGTGGGCCTTCTGCTCTAAGGTCCCAACGGCTGGGTTGCTCACAGTTTCATGATGAGGCCCCTCTGTTTTGAGTTCAGTCAGGTCTGGATCCCATAGCCTCGCTGCTCCTGGCCACCTGCTGGGAGGTTCCAACTGCCGGATTCCTCACCTTTTTTACGCTATGGGCCCTCTGTTTGGAGGCTCCTCCTGCCTGCCTCACTCCCAGCCCCTTGGTGATGTGTGTCCTGTAGTTTGAGGCCACGTGTGCTGGGTCCGTCACATTTCGGTGATGTGGCCACACTGGTGTGAGGACACTCCTGCCTGGTTTCCATTCCCTTGGTGATGTGGGCCCTCCGGTGAGAGTCTGATCCTCTTTGGGTTCCTCACACTTTTTTGTGATTGGCCCTCTGCTCTGAGGTCACTCCTGCCTGGCTGGCACACCCCGCATTGGCGACGTCGGCCTTCTGGTAGCAGTTGGAGCTTGCTGGGAGCCTCCTCTCCTCAGTGATGAGGGCCCTCTGGCGTCCGGCCCTAACTGCTGTGCTCCCCACATTTTCTGATGTGTGCCCACTGGTGCGATGACACTCCTGCTTGGTTCCCTTCCCCATGGGGATGTGGGCCTTGTGCTCTGAGGTTACAATGGCTGGGTTGCTTACAGTATCACGATGAGGGCCCTCTGTTGTGAGTTCATCACTGCCTGGATCCCATAGCCTCGGTGCTCTGGGCCACCTGCTGGGATGTTCCAACTGCTGGATTCCTCACCTTTTTTATACAATGGGCCATGTGTTTTGAGGTTAATCCTGCCTGCCTCGCTCCGAGACCCATGGTGATGTGGGTCCTCTGGTTTGAGGCCACATGTGCTGGGTACCTCAACTTTCGATGATGTGGCCCCACGGGTGTGAGGACACTCCTGCCTGGTTCCCAGCCCCTTGCTTATGTGGGCACTCTGGTGAGAGTCTGATCCTGACTGGGTTCCTTACCCTTCTGTGAGGTGGGCCCTCTGATGTGAGGTCACTCCTGCCTGGATGTCTCATGTCGCCTTGGTGACATAGGCCCTCTGTTGGCCACTGAAGCATGCTGGGAGCCTCCTACCCTCTTTAATAAGGGCCCTGGAAGAAACGCATATGCCCTTTTTGACCAAGTGCATCATTGTCGAGGTTCTGCCTCTTCTCCTATACGTTCAGAGGACTTCCCGTCTACCTCCTGAAATCGTATTCCTGGAATTCTGCCCCGCGTTCAAGTCCTCTTTGCAGCCTTACTTCAATATATTTTTGGACGATAGCTGTCATTTATAACTCTGCAGGTTTGTGAATTACAGTGCCCCTGAGCTCCTTTCTTCAACTCGCTTTCTTGTGAGCTGGCCGCAAAACCGCAGGATTGCTTCAGGCCCTAATCTTGTTCCGGCACGGCATGCTGAGCCTTTGGCTAATTCCTCTTCCTGGTGGGAAATGAGCGTTCCTTTTGCCCGTGCAGGCACCTACAGCTAGTCTCTCATTGGTTCTCCCTATTCCTGTACATCTTGCGCAGAAATTGCAAACTGTGCCAAACAGGAGGTTAATGGCACTGACTCTCCAAGTGGGGAGAGTGTTAGTAAAGCGTCTGGAATGGTGAACCCGAGTACCAGGGGACGAAAACTGAGATGCATTTGAAAACGTTTCCCGGTCACACAGTGCACTGTACTGTGGGTTTCCCATGCATGTTTTAGCTGAAGGAAGAATCCCTTAAACCTGGAGAGTTGGGACCCATGGAATGGGTACCATGCAGGATGACTTCAAAGGGTCTGCGTTTGCTCACCGAACCTCACCAATGCTATCAGCCCGAAGTGTCCAGCCTTATGTCTCACCCAGCTCTGGGTGTAGATGTGGTAAATCCAGGTTGCATCACATGCCCTGAATGAATTATTTAAGAATTGCTCTCTATTTCACTGTCATTGTGTTTTGTTTTTGAAATTTATTTTGATAATGGGATTTATCGGATTTTCACTGCTGCGTTTAGGCCGCTGTACACACGCTTGATTTCCTTATGGAGACATATAAATCCATGGGTTTTAAGATTCTTACTTGTCAGGTATCTTGCCAGGCGTTGAATATGGGGTGTTGAGTCCATTTCGTTGAGCAAGGAGTAGGTCTTGTCTATTATATATTTGGCTTATGGAATGGTATCTGTGCTAATTTCAATCTCTGGTTTTATGCAGCACCCCAACTCACCTTTCCCCATAAGCAAGCATAAGTTGGTTTTCTAAATTTGAGACCCTGTTCTGTTTTGTAATTCAGTTCATGTGTAGCCAAGTTTACATTCCGTGTATTAGTGATATCTTATGATGTTTCTTTTTCTGTGTGACTTATTTCTCGTAGAATCATCATACCTGAATCCACTCAGTATGCTGCTACGGGCCTGATGACGTAGATTTCATTGCTGAGTGATATTCCATTGTACGTGCGTACCACAACTTCTTTATCCATTTTTTACTTTCTGGGATATTTTACTTGTACCGTAGACGAGGTTCTTGTAAACAGAGCCGTCCCAAACTCTGGGGTGGCTGTGTGTTTTTGATTTTAATTTCCCTAAGCTATAGGACCATAAGTGGAAGTGCCATAGGCTGTGTTGCTTTGTTTCCTACGTGTTTCTGGAAACACAATACACTTCTCCAGAGTGGTTTTTGGCAATTTACATCCCGCCCATCAGCATGACAAGGCTCCCTTTTCTCCATGACCTGTCCTGCCTTTCTGGATTTTACACTTTTTTCAGATGGCCCTTTTGACCGGGGGGGCAGTGAGACTTCCTTGTAGTGCAGATTTCCTTTACACGCTTGCTTGGTTGGCCAAAAAGGGTGTATGCGTTTTTTCCTGAATATATTCAGGAAAAAACGCATACGCCCTTTTTGGCCAAGTGCATCGTTGTCGACATTCTGCCTCTTTTCCTATGCTTTTAGTACAATTCCAGTCTAACCCCTGAAATCCTTTTCCTGAAATTCTGCCCCGCTTTCAAGTCCTCTTCGAAGACTTACTTCAATACATTTTTGGACGATAGCTGTCATTCATAACTCTGCAGGTTTGTGAATTACAGCGCCGCTGAGCTCATGTCTTCAACTCGCTTTCTTGTGAGCTGGTTGCAAAACCGCAGGATTGCTTCAGGCCATAATCTCTTTCCGGCAGGGCATGCTGAGCCTTTGTTTAATTCCTCTTCCTGGTCGGAAATGAGCGTTCCTTTTGCCCGTGCAGGCACCTACAGCTAGTCTCTCATTGGTTCTCCCTATTCCTGTACATCTTGCGCAGAAATTGCAAACTGTGCCAAACAGGAGGTTAATGGCACTGACTCTCCAAGAGGGGAGAGTGTTAGTAAAGCGTCTGGAATGGTGAACCCGAGTACAAGGGGACGAAAACTGAGATGCATTTGAAAACGTTTCCCGGTCACACAGTGCACTGTACTGTGGGTTTCCCATGCATGTTTTAGCTGAAGGAAGAATCCCTTAAACCTGGAGAGTTGGGAACCATGGAATGGGTACCATGCAGTATGACTTCAAAGGGTCTGCGTTTGCTCACCGAACCTCACCAATGCTATCAGCCCGAAGTGTCCAGCCTTATGTCTCACCCAGCTCTGTGTGTAGATGTGGTAAATCCAGGTTGCATCACAAGCCCTGAATGAATGATTTAAGAATTGCTCTCTATTTCACTGTCATTTTGTTTTGTTTTTGAAATTTATTTTGATAATGGGATTTATCGGATTTTCACTGCTGCGTTTATGCCGCTGTACACACGCTTGATTTCCTTATGGAGACATATAAATCCATGGGTTTTAAGATTCTTACTTGTCAGGTACCTTCCCAGGCGTTGAATATGGGGTGTTGAGTCCATTTCGTTGAGCAAGGAGTAGGGCTTGTCTATTATATATTTGGCTTATGGAATGGTATCTGTGCTAATTTCAATCTCTGGTTTTATGCAGCACCCCAACTCACCTTTCCCCATAAGCAAGCATAAGTTGGTTTTCTAAATTTGAGACCCTGTTCTGTTTTGTAATTCAGTTGATGTGTAGCCAAGTTTACATTCCGTGTATTACTGATATATTATGATGTTTCTTTTTCTGTGTGACTTATTTCTCGTAGAATCATCGTACCTGAATCCACTCATTATGCCGCTACGGGCCTGAAGACGTAGATTTCATTGCTGAGTGATATTCCATTGTACGTGCATACCAGAACTTCTTTATCCATTTTCTCCTTTCTCGGATATTTAACTTGTACCGTAGACAAGGTTCTTGTAAACAGAGCCATCCCAAACTTTGGGGTGGCTGTGTGTTTTTGATTTTAATTTCATTAAGCTATAGGATCATAAGTGGAAGTGACATAGGCTGTGTTGCTTTGTTTCCTACGTGTTTCAGGATACACCATACATTTCTCCAGAGTGGCTGTTGGCAAATTACATACCGCCCATCAGCATAACAAGGCTCCCTGTTCTCCAAGACCTGTCCTGCCTTTCTGGATTTTACACTTTTTTCAGATGGCCCTTTTGACCGGGGGGCAGTGAGACTTCATTGTAGTGCAGATTTCCTTTACACGCTTGCTTCGTTGGCCAAAAAGGGCGTATGCCTTTTTTCCTGAATATATTCAGGAAAAAACGCATACGCCCTTTTTGGCCAAGTGCATCATTGTCGACATTCTGCCTCTTTTCCTATGTTTTAAGTGCAATTCTAGTCTACCCCTTGAAATCGTTTTTCTGAAATTCTGCCCCGCTTTCAATTCCTCTTCCAAGACTTACTTCAGTACATTTTTGGACGATAGCTGTCATTCATAACTCTGCAGGTTTGTGAATTACAGTGCCCCTGAGCTCGTTTCTTCAACTCGCTTTCTTGTGAGCTGGCCGCAAAACCGCAGGATTGCTTCAGGCCCTAATCTGTTTCCAGCCGGGCACGCTGAGCCTTTGGTTAATTCCTCTTCCTGGTGGGAAATGAGCATTCAATTTGCCCGTGCAGACACCAACAGCTAGTCTCTCATTGGTTCTCCCTATTCCTGTTCATCTTGCGCAGGAATTGCAAACTGTGCCAAACAGGAGGTTAAAGGCACTGACTCTCCAAGTGGGGAGAGTGTTAGTAAAGCGTCTGGAATGGTGAACCCGAGTACCAGGGGACGAAAACTGAGATGCATTTGAAAACGTTTCCCAATCACACGGCGCACGATAGTCTGGGTTTCCCATGCATGTTTTAGCTGAAGGAAGAATCCCTTAAACCTGGAGAGTTGGGACCCATGGAATGGGTACCATGCAGTATGACTTCAAAGTGTCTGCGTTTGCTCACCGAACCTCAGCAATGCTATCAGCCCGAAGTGTCCAGCCTTATGTCTCACCCAGCTCTGGGTGTAGATGTGGTAAATCCAGGTTGCATCACAGGCCCTGAATGAATTATTTAAGAATTGCTATCTATTTCACTGTCATTGTGTTTTGTTTTTGAAATTTATTTTGATAATGGGATTTATCGGATTTTCACTGCTGCGTTTAGGCCATTGTACACACGCTTGACTTCCTTATGGAGACATATAAATCCATGGGTTTTAAGATTCTTACTTGTCAGGTATCTTGCCAGGCATTGAATATGGGGTGTTGAGTCCATTTCTTTGAGCAAGGAGTAGGTCTTGTCTATAATATATTTGGCTTATGGAACGGTATCTGTGCTAATTTCAATCTCTGGTTTTATGCAGCACCCCAACTCACCTTTCCCCATAAGCAAGCATAAGTTGCTTTTCTCAATTTGAGACCCTGTTCTGTTTTGTAATTCACTACATGTGTAGCCAAGTTTAAATTCCGTGTATTAGTGATATCTTATGATGTTTCTTTTCCTGTGTGACTTATTTCTCGTAGAATCATCGTACCTGAATCCACTCATTATGCCGCTACGGGCCTGATGACGTACATTTCATTGCTGAGTGATATTCCATTGTACGTGCGTACCACAACTTCTTTATCCATTTTTTGCTTTCTCAGATATTTAACTTGTACCGTAGACGTGGTTCTTGTAAACAGAGCCGTCCCAAACTTTGGGGTGGCTGTGTGTTTTTCATTTTAATTTCCCTAAGCTATAGGACCATAAGTGGAAGTGCCATAGGCTGTGTTGCTTTGTTTCCTACGTGTTTCAGGAAACACCGTACACTTCTCCAGAGTGGCTGTTGGCTATTTACATCCCGCCCATCAGCATAACAAGGCTCCCTGTTCTCCATGACCTCTCCTGCCTTTCTGGATTTTACACTTTTTTCAGATGGCCCTTTTGACCGGGGGGCAGTGAGACTTCATTGTAGTGCAGATTCCCTTTACACGCTTGCTTGGTTGGTCAAAAAGTGCGTATGCGTTTTTTCCTGAATATATTCAGGAAAAAACGCATACGCCCTTTTTGGCCACGTGCATCATTGTCGACATTCTGCCTCTTTTCCTATGCTTTAAGTGCAATTCCAGTGTACCCCCTGAAATCGTTTTCCTGAAATTCTGCCCCGCTTTCAAGTCCTCTTCGAAGACTTACTTCAATACATTTTTGGACGATAGCTGTCATTCATAACTCTGCAGGTTTGTGAATTACAGTGTCCCTGAGCTCCTTTCTTCAACTCGCTTTCTTGAGAGTTTCCGCAAAACCGCAGGATTGCTTCAGGCCCTAATCTGTTTCTGGCAGGGCACGCTGAGCCTTTGTTTAATTCCTCTTCCTGGTGGGAAATGAGCGTTCCATTTGCCCGTGCAGACACCTACAGCTAGTCTCTCATTGGTTCTCCCTATTCCTGTTCATCTTGCGCAGAAATTGCAAACTGTGCCAAAGAGGAGGTTAAAGGCACTGACTCTCCAAGTGGGGAGAGTGTTAGTAAAGCGTCTGGAATGGTGAACCCGAGTACCAGGGTTCGAAAACTGAGATGCATTTGAAAACGTTTCCCAATCACACGGTGGACCATACTCTGGGTTTCCCATGCATGTTTTAGCTGAAGGAAGAATCCCTTAAACCTGGAGAGTTGGGACCCATGGAATGGGTACCATGCAGTATGACTTCAAAGGGTCTGCGTTTGCTCACCGAACCTCACCAATGCTATCAGCCCAAAGTGTCCAGCCTTATGTCTCACCCAGCTCTGGGTGTAGATGTGGTAAATCCAGGTTGCATCCCAAGCCCTGAATGAATTATTTAAGAATTGCTCTCTATTTCACTGTCATTGTGTTTTGTTTTTGAAATTTATTTTGATAATGGGATTTATAAGATTTTCACAGCTTCGTTTAGGCCGCTGTACACACGCTTGATTTCCTTATGGAGACATATAAATCCATGGGTTTTAAGGTTCTTACTTGTCAGGTATCTTCCCAGGCGTTGAATACGGGGTTTTGAGTCCATTTCGTTGAGCAAGGAGTAGGTCTTGTCTATTATATATTTGGCTTATGGAACGGTATCTGTGCTAATTTCAATCTCTGGTTTTATGCAGCACCCCAAATCTCCTTTCCCCTTAAGCAAGCATAAGTTGGTTTTCTCAATTTGAGACCCTGTTCTGTTTGTAATTCACTACATGTGTAGCCAAGTTTACATTCCGTGTATTAGTGATATCTTATGATATTTGTTTTCCTGTGTGACTTATTGCTCGTAAAATCATCGTACCTGAATCCACTCATTATGCCGCTACGGGCCTGATGACGTAGTTTTCATTGCTGAGTGATATTCCATTGTACGTGCGTACCACAACTTCTTTATCCATTTTTTGCTTTCTCGGATATTTAACTTGTACGGCAGACGAGGTTCTTGTAAACAGAGCCGTCCCAAACTTTGGGGTGGCTGTGTGTTTTTCATTTTAATTTCCCTAAGCTATAGGACCATAAGTGGAAGTGCCATAGGCTGTGTTGCTTTGTTTCCTACGTGTTTCAGGAAAAACCATACACTTCTCCAGTGTGGCTGTTGGCAATTTACATCCCGCCCATCAGCATAACAAGGCTCCCTGTTCTCCATGACCTGTCCTGCCTTTCTGGATTTTACACATTTTTCAGATGGCCCTTTTGACCGGGGGGCAGTGAGATTTCATTGTAGTGCAGATTTCTTTACACGCTAGCTTGGTTGGCCAAAAAGGGCTTATGCGTTTTATCCTGAATATATTCAGGAAAAAACGCATACCCCCTTTCTGGCCAAGTGCATCATTGGCGACATTCTGCTTCTTTTCCTATGCTTTAAGTGCAATTCCAGTCTACCCCCTGAAATCATTTTCCTGAAATTCTGCCCCGCTTTCAAGTCCTCTTCGAAGACTTACTTCAATACATTTTTGGACGATAGCTGTCATTCATAACTCTGCAGGTTTGTGAAATACAGTGCCCCTGAGCTCCTTTCTTCAACTCGCTTTCTTGTGAGCTGGCCGCAAAACCGCAGGATTGATTCAGGCCCTAATCTGTTTCCGGCAGGGCACGCTGAGCCTTTGTTAAATTCCTCTTTCTGGTGGGAAATGAGCGTTCCATTTGCCCGTGCAGACACCTACAGCTAGTCTCTCACTGGTTCTCCCTATTCCTGTTCATCTTGCGCAGAAATTGTAAACTGTGTCAAAAATGAGGTTAAAGGCACTGACTCTCCAAGTGGGGAGAGTGTTAGTAAAGCGTCTGGAATGGTGAACCCGAGTACCAGGGTTCGAAAACTGAGATGCATTTGAAAACGTTACCCAATCACACGGTGGACCATACTCTGGGTTTCCCATGCATGTTTTAGCTGAAGGAAGAATCCCTTAAACCTGGAGAGTTGGGACCCGTGGAATGGGTACCATGCAGTATGACTTCAAAGGGTCTGGGTTTGCTCACCGAACCTCACCAATGCTATCAGCGCGAAGTGTCCAGCCTTATGACTCACCCAGCTCTGTGTGTAGATGTGGTAAATCCAGGTTGCATCACAAGCCCTGAATGAATTATTTAAGAATTGCTCTCTATTTCAGTGTCATTGTGTTTAGTTTTTGAAATTTATTTTGATAATGGGATTTATCAGATTTTCACTGCTGCGTTTAGGCCGCTGTACACACGCTTGATTTCCTTATGGAGACATATAAATCCATGGGTTTTAAGATTCTTACTTGTCAGGTATCTTCCCAGGCGTTGAATATGTGGTGTTGAGTCCATTTCGTTGAGCAAGGAGTAGGTCTTGTCTGTTATATATTTGGCTTATGGAACGGTATCTGTGCTAATTTCAATCTCTGGTTTTATGCAGCACCCCAACTCACCTTTCCCCATAAGCAAGCATAAGTTGGTTTTCTAAATTTGAGACCCTGTTCTGTTTTGTAATTCAGTTCATGTGTAGCCAAGTTTACATTCCGTGTATTAGTGATATCTTATGATGTTTCTTTTCCTGTGTGACTTATTTCTCGTAGAATCATCGTACCTGAATCCACTCATTATGCCGCTACAGGCCTGATGACGTAGATTTCATTGCTGAGTGATATTCCATTGTACGTGCGTACCACAACTTCTTTATCCATTTTTTGATTTCTCGGATATTTAACTTGTACTGTAGACGAGGTTCTTGTAAACAGAGCCGTCCCAAACTTTGGGGTGGCTGTGTGTTTTTGATTTTAATTTCCCTAAGCTATAGGACCATAAGTGGAAGTGCCATAGGCTGTGTTTCTTTGTTTCCTATGTGTTTCAGGAAACACCATACAATTCTCCAGAGTGGCTGTTGGCAATTTACATCCCGCCCATCAGCATAACAAGGCTCCCTGTTCTCCATGACCTGCCCTGCCTTTCTGGATTTTACACTTTTTTCAGATGGCCCTTTTGACCGGGGGGCAGTGAGACTTCATTGTAGTGCAGATTTCCTTTACACGCTTGCTTGGTTGGCCAAAAAGGGCGTATGCGTTTTTTCCTGAATATATTCAGGAAAAAACGCATACGCCCTTTTTGGCCAAGTGCATCATTGTCGACATTCTGCCTCTTTTCCTATGCTTTAAGTGCAATTCCAGTCTACCCCCTGAAATTGTTTTCCTGAAATTCTGCCCCGCTTTCAAGTCCTCTTCGAAGACTTACTTCAATACATTTTTGGACGATAGCTCTCATTCATAACTCTGCAGGTTTGTGAGTTACAGTGCCCCTGAGCTCCTTTCTTCAACTCGCTTTCCTGTGAGCTGGCCGCAAAATGCAGGATTGCTTCAGGCCCTAATCTGTTTCCGGCAGGGCACGCTGAGCCTTTGGTTAATTCCTATTCCTGGTGGGAAATGAGCATTCCTTTTGCCCGTGCAGACACCTAGAGGAGTCTCTCATTGGTTCTCCCTATTCCTGTTCATCTTGCGCAGAAATTGCAAACTGTGCCAAACAGGAGGTTAAAGGCACTGACTCTCCAAGTGGGGAGAGTGTTAGTAAAGCGTCTGGAATGGTGAACCCGAGTACCAGGGTTCGAAAACTGAGATGCATTTGAAAACGTTTCCCAATCACACGGTGGACCATACTCTGGGTATCCCATGCATGTTTTAGCTGAAGGAAGAATCCCTTAAACCTGGAGATTTGGGAAACATGGAATGGGTACCATGCAGTATGACTTCAAAGGGTCTGCGTTTGCTCACCGAACCTCACCAATGCTATCAGCCAGAAGTGTCCAGCCTTATGTCTCACCCAGCTCTGGGTGTAGATGTGGTAAATCCAGGTTGCATCAAAAGCCCTGAATGAATTATTTAAGAATTGCTCTCTATTTCACTGGCATTGTGTTTTGTTTTTGAAATTTATTTTGATAATGGGATTTATCAGATTTTCACAGCTGCGTTTAGGCGGCTGTACACACGCTTGATTTCCTTATGGAGACATATAAATCCATGGGTTTTATGATTCTTACTTATCAGGTATCTACCCAGGCGTTGAATATGGGGTGCTGAGTCCATTTCGTTGAGCAAGGAGTAGGTCTTGTCTATTATATATTTGGCTTATGGAACGGTATCTGTGCTAATTTCAATCTCTGGTTTTATGCAGCACCCCAACTCACCTTTCCCCTTAAGCAAGCATAAGTTGTTTTTCTAAACTTGAGACCCTGTTCTGTTTTGTAATTCAGTACATGTTTCGCCAAGTTTACATTCCGTGTATTAGGGATATCTTATGATGTTTCTTTTTCTGTGTGACTTATTTCTCGTAGAATCATCGTACCTGAATCCACTCATTATGCCGATAGGGACCTGATGACGTAGATTTCATTGCTGAGTGATATTCCATTGTACGTGCGTACCACAACTTCTTTATCAATTTTTTGCTTTCTCGGATATTTAAATTGTACCGTAGACGAGGTTCTTGTAAACAGAGCCATCCCAAATTTTGGGGTGGCTGTGTCTTTTTGATTTTAATTTCCCTAATCTATAGGACCATAAGTGGAAGTGCCATAGGCTGTGTTGCTTTGTTTCCTACGTGTTTCTGGAAACACCATACACTTCTCCAGAGTGGTTGTTGGCAATTTACATGCCACCCATCAGCATAACAAGGCTCCCTGTTCTCCATGACCTGTCCTGCCTTTCTGGATTTTACACTTTTTTCAGATGGCCCTTTTCACCGGGGTCAGTGAGGCTTCATAGTAGTGCAGATTTCCGTTACACGCTTGCTTGGTTGGCCAAAAAGGGCGTATGCGTTGTTTCCTGAATATATTCAGGAAGAAACGCATACGCCCTTTTTGGCCAAGTGCATCATTGTTGACATTCTGCCTCTTTTCCTATGCTTTAAGTGCAATTCCAGTTTACCCCCTGAAATCGTGTTCCTGAAATTCTGCCCCGCTTTCAAGTCCTCTTCGAAGACTTACTTCAATATATTTTTGGACGATAGCTGTCATTCATAACTCTGCAGGTTTCTGAATTACACTTCCCCTGAGCTCCTTTCTTCAACTCGCTTTCTTGTGAGCTGGCCGCAAAACCGCAGGATTGCTTCACGCCATAATCTCTTTCTGGCAAGGCAAGCTGAGCATTTGGTTAATTCCTCTTCCTGGTGGGAAATGAGCGTTCCATTTGCCCGTGCAGACACCTACATCTAGTCTCTCATTGGTTCTCCCTATTCCTGTTCATCTTGCGCAGAAATTGCAAACTGTGCCAAACAGGAGGTTAAAGGCACTGACTCTCCAAGTGGGGAGAGTGTTAGTAAAGCGTCTGGAATGGTGAACCCGAGTACCAGGGGCGAAAATTGAGATGTATTTGAAAACGTTTCCCAATCACACGGTGGTCCATAGTCTGGGTTTCCCATGCATGTTTTAGCTGAAGGAAGAATCCCTTAAACCTGGAGAGTTGGGACCCATAGAATGGGTACCATGCAGTATGACTTCAAATGGTCTGCGTTGATCACCGAACCTCACCAATGCTATCAGCCTGAAGTGTCCGGCCTTATTTCTCACGCAGCTCTGTGTGTAGATGTCGTAAATTCAGGTTGCATCACAAGCCCTGAATGAATTATTTAAGAATTGTTCTCTATTTCACTGTCATTGTGTTTTGTTTTTGAAATTTATTTTGATAATGGGATTTATCGGATTTTCATTGCTGCGTTTAGGCCACTGTACACACTCTTGATTTCCTTATGGAGACATATAAATCCATGGGTTTTAAGATTTTCCTTGTCAGGTATCTTCCCAGGAGTTGAATATGGGGTGTTGAGTCCATTTCGTTGAGCAAGGAGTAGGTCTTGTCTATTATATATTTGGTTTATGGAACGGTATCTGTGCTAATTTCAATCTCTGGTTTTATGCAGCACCCCAACTCACCTTTCCCCATAAGCAAGCATAAGTAGGTTTTCTCAATTTGAGACCCTGTTCTGTTTTGTAATTCAGTTCATGTGTAGCCAAGTTTACATTCCGTGTATTAGTGATATCTTATGATGTTTCTTTTTCTGTGTGAGTTATTTCTCGTAGAATCATCGTACCTGAATCCACTCATTATGCCGCTACGGGCCTGATGACGTAGATTTCATTGCTGAGTGATATTCCACTGTACGTGCGTACCACAACTTCTTTATCCATTTTTTGCTTTCTCGGATATTTAACTTGTACCGTAGAGGACGTTCTTGTAAACAGAGACTTCCCAAATTTTGGGGTGGCTGTGTCTTTTTCATTTTAATTTCCCTAAGCTATAGGACCATAAGTGGAAGTGCCATAGGCTGTGTTGTTTTGTTTCCTACGTGTCTCTGGAAACACCATACACTTCTCCAGAGTGGTTGTTGGCATTTTACATCCCGACCATCAGCATAACAAGGCTCCCTGTTCTCCATAACCTGTCCTGCCTTTCTGGATTTTACACTTTTTTCAGATGGCCCTTTTGACCGGGGGGCAGTGAGACTTCATTGTAGTGCAGATTTCCTTTACACGCTTGCTTGGTTGGCCAAAAAGGGCGTATGCGTTTTTTCCTGAATATATTCAGGAGAAAACGCATACGTACTTTTTGGCCAATTGCATCATTGTCGACATTCTGCCTCTTTTCCTATGCTTTAAGTGCAATTCCAGTCTACCCCCTGAAATCGTGTTCCTGAAATTCTGCCCCACTTTCAAGTCCTCTTCGAAGTCTTACTTCAATACATTTTTGGACGATAGCTGTCATTCATAACTCTGCAGGTCTGTGAATTACAGTGCCCCTGAGCTCCTTTCTTCAACTCGCTTTCTTGTGAGCTGGCCGCAATACCGCAGGATTGCTTCAGGCCCTAATCTGTTTATGGCAGGGCACGGTGAGCCTTTGGTTAATTCCTCTTCCTGTTGGGAAATGAGCGTCCCATTTGCACGTGCAGACACCTACATCTAGTCTCTCATTGGTTCTCCCTATTCCTGTTCATCTTGCACAGAAATTGCAAACTGTGCCAAACAGGAGGTTAAACGCACTGACTCTCCAAGTGGGGAGAGTGTTAGTAAAGCGTCTGGAATGGTGAACCCGAGTACCAGGGGACGAAAACTGAGATGCATTTGAAAACGTTTCCCAAACACACGGTGGACCATACTCTGGGTTTCCCATGCATGTTTTAACTGAAGGAAGAATCCCTTAAACCTGGAGAGTTGGGACCCATGGAAAGGGTATCATGCAGTATGACTTCAAAGGGTCTGACTCTGCTCACCGAACCTCACCAATGCTATCAGCGTGAAGTGTCCAGCCTTATGTCTCACCCAGCTCTGGGTGTAGATGTGGTAAATCCAGGTGGCATCACAAATCCTAAATGAATTATTTAAGTATTGCTCTCTATTTCACTGTCATTGTGTTTTGTTTTTGAAATTTATTTTGATAATGGGATTTATCAGATTTTCATGGCTGCGTTTAGGCCGCTGTACACACGCTTGATTTCCTTATGGAGACATATAAATCCATGGGTTTTAAGATTCTTACTTGTCAGGTATCTTCCCAGGCGTGGAATATGGGGTGTTGAGTCCATTTCGCTGAGCAAGGAGTAGGCCTTGTCTATAATATATTTGGCTTATGGAACGGTATCTGTGCTAATTTCAATCTCTGGTTTTATGCAGCACCCCAACTCTCCTTTCCCCTTAAGCAAGCATAAGTTGGTTTTCTCAATTTGAAACCCTGTTATGTTTTGTAATTCACTACATGTGTAGCCAAGTTTACATTCCGTGTATTAGTGATATCTTATGATGTTTCTTTTTCTGTGTGACTTATTTCTCGTAGAATCATCGTACCTGAATCCACTCATTATGCCGCTACGGGCCTGATGACGTAGATTTCATTGTTGAGTGATATTCCATTGTACGTGCGTACCACAACTTCTTTATCCATTTTTTGCTTTCTCGGATATTTAACTTGTACCGTAGACGAGGTTCTTGTAAACAGAGCCGTCCCAAACTTTGGGGTGGCTGTGTGTTTTTCATTTTAATTTCCCTAAGCTATAGGACCATAAGTGGAAGTGCCATAGGCTGTGTTGCTTTGTTTCCTACGTGTTTCAGGAAACACCATATACTTATCCAGAGTGGCTGTTGGCAATTTACATGCCACCCATCAGCATAACAAGGCTCCCTGTTCTCCATGACCTGTCCTGCCTTTCTGGATTTTACACTTTTTTCAGATGGCCCTTTTGACCGGGAGGCAGTGAGACTTCATTGTAGTGCAGATTTCTTTACACGCTTGCTTGGTTGGCCAAAACGGGCTTATGCGTTTTATCCTGAATATATTCAGGAAAAAACGCATACGCCCTTTTTGGCCAAGTGCATCATTGTCGACATTCTGCCTCTTTTCCTATGCTTTAAGTGCAATTCCAGTCTACCCCCTGCAATCGTTTTCCTGAAATTCTGCCCCGCTTTCAAGTCCTCTTCGAAGACTTACTTCAATACATTTTTGGACGATAGCTGTCATTCATAACTCTGCAGGTTTGTGAAATACAGTGCCCCTGAGCTCCTTTCTTCAACTCGCTTTCTTGTGAGCTGGCCGCAAAACTGCAGGATTGCTTCAGGCCCTAATCTGTTTCCGGCAGGGCACGCTGAGCCTTTGGTTAATTCCTCTTCCTGGTGGGAAATGAGCGTTCCATTTGCCCGTGCAGACACCTACAGCTAGTCTCTCATTGGTTCTCCCTATTCCTGTTCATCTTGCGCAGAAATTGCAGACTGTGCCAAACAGGACGTTAAAGGCACTTACTCTCCAAGTGGGGAGAGTGTTAGTAAAGCGTCTGGAATGGTGAACCCGAGTACCAGGGTTTGAAAACTGAGATGCATTTGAAAACGTTTCCCAATCACACGGTGGACCATACTCTGGGTTTCCCATGCATGTTTTAGCTGAAGGAAGAATCCCTTAAACCTGGAGAGTTGGGACCCATGGAATGGGTACCATGCAGTATGACTTCAAATGGTCTGCGTTTGCTCACCGAACCTCACCAATGCTATCAGCCTGAAGTGTCCAGCCTTATGTCTCACCCAGCTCTGGGTGTAGATGTGGTAAATCCAGGTTTCAGCACAAGCCCTGAATGAATTATTTAAGAATTGCTCTCTATTTCACTGGCATTGTGTTTTGTTTTTGAAATTTATTTTGATAATGGGATTTATAAGATTTTCACAGCTGCGTCTAGGCGGCTGTACACACGCTTGATTTCCTTATGGAGACATATAAATCCATGGGTTTTAAGATTCTTACTTGTCAGGTATCTTCCCAGGCGTTGAATATGGGGTGTTGAGTCCATTTCGTTGAGCAAGGAGTAGGGCTTGTCTATTATATATTTGGCTTATGGAACGGTATCTGTGCTAATTTCAATCTCTGGTTTTATGCAGTACCCCAACTCACCTTTCCCCTTAAGCAAGCATAATTTGGTTTTCTAAATTTGAGACCCTGTTCTGTTTTGTAATTCAGTTCATGTGTAGCCAAGTTTACATTCCGTGTATTAGTGATATCTTATGATGTTTCTTTTTCTGTGTGACTTATTTCTCATAGAATCATCGTACCTGAATTGACTCATTATGCCACTACGTACCTGATGACGTAGATATCATTGTTGAGTGATATTCCACTGTACGTGCGTACCACAACTTCTTTATCCATTTTTTGATTTCTCGGATATTTAACTTGTACTGTAGACGAGGGTCTTGTAAACACAGCCGTCCCAAACTTTGGGGTGGCTGTGTGTTTTTGATTTTAATTTCCCTAAGCTATAGGACCATAAGTGGAAGTGCCATAGGCTGTGTTTCTTTGTTTCCTATGTGTTTCAGGAAACACCATACACTTCTCCAGAGTGGCTGTTGGCAATTTACATCCCGCCCATCAGCATAACAAGGCTCCCTGTTCTCCATGACCTGTTCTGCCTTTCTGGATTTTACAGTTTTTTCAGATGGCCCTTTTGACCGGGGGGCAGTGAGACTTCATTGTAGTGCAGATTTCCTTTACACGATGGCTTGGTTGGTCAAAAAGTGCGTATGCGTTTTTTCCTGAATATATTCAGGAAAAAACGCATACGCCCTTTTTGGCAAAGTGCATCATTGTCGACATTCTGCCTCTTTTCCTATGCTTTAAGCGCAATTCCAGTCTACCCCCTGAAATCGTTTTCCTGAAATTCTGCCCCGCTTTCAAGTCCTCTTGGAAGACTTACTTCAATACATTTTTGGACGATAGCTGTCAATCATAACTCTGCAGGTTTGTGAATTACAGTGTCCCTGAGCTCCTTTCTTCAACTCGCTTTGTTGTGAGCTGGCCGCAAAACCGCAGGATTGCTTCAGGCCCTAATCTGTTTCCGGCAGGGCACGCTGAGCCTTTGGTTAATTCCTCTTCCTGGTGGGAAATGAGCGTTCCATTTGCCCGTGCAGACACCTACAGCTAGTCTCTCATTGGTTCTCCCTATTCCTGTTCATCTTGCGCAGAAATTGCAAACTGTGCCAAAGAGGAGGTTAAAGGCACTGACTCTCCAAGTGGGGAGAGTGTTAGTAAAGCGTCTGGAATGGTGAACCCGAGTACCAGGGTTCGAAAACTGAGATGCATTTGAAAACGTTTCCCAATCACACGGTGGACCATACTCTGGGTTTCCCATGTATGTTTTACCTGAAGGAAGAATCCCTTAAACCTGGAGAGTTGGGACCCATGGAATGGGTACCATGCAGTATGACTTCAAAGGGTCTGCGTTTGCTCACCGAACCTCACCAGTGCTATCAGCCCAAAGTGTCCAGCCTTATGTCTCACCCTGCTCTGGGTGTAGGTGTGGTAATCCAGGTTGCATCACAAGCCCTGAATGAATTATTTAAGAATTGCTCTCTATTTCACTGTCATTGTGTTTTGTTTTTGAAATTTATTTTGATAATGGGATTTATAAGATTTTCACAGCTGCGTTTAGGCCGCTGTACACACGCTTGATTTCCTTATGGAGACATATAAATCCATGGGTTTTAAGATTCTTACTTGTCAGGTATCTTCCCAGTCGTTGAATATGGGGTGTTGAGTCCATTTCGTTGAGCAAGGAGTAGGTCTTGTCTATAATATATTTGGCTTATGGAACGGTATCTGTGCTAATTTCAATCTCTGGTTTTATGCAGCACCCCAACTCTCCTTTCCCCTTAAGCAAGCATAAGTTGGTTTTCTCAATTTGAGACCCTGTTCTGTTTTGTAATTCACTACATGTGTAGCCAAGATTACATTCGGTGTATTAGTGATATCGTATGATGTTTCTTTTCCTGTGTGACTTATTTCTCGTAGAATCATCGTACCTGATTCCACTCATTATGCCGCTATGGGCCTGATGACGTAGATTTCATTGCTGAGTGATATTCCATTGTACGTGCGTACCACAACTTCTTTATCCATTTTTTGCTTTCTCGGATATTTAACTTGTACCGTAGACGAGGTTCTTGTAAACAGAGCCGTCCCAAACTTTGGGGTGGCTGTGTGTTTTTCATTTTAATTTCCCTAAGCTATAGGACCATAAGTGGAAGTGACATAGGCTGTGTTTCTTTGTTTCCTATGTGTTTCAGGAAACACCATACACTTCTCCAGAGTGGCTGTTGGCAATTTACATCTCGCCCATCAGCATAACAAGTCTCCCTGTTCTCCATGACCTGTCCTGCCTTTCTGGATTTTACACTTTTTTCAGATGGCCCTTTTGACTGGGGGGCAGTGAGACTTCATTGTAGTGCAGATTTCTTTACACGCTTGCTTGGTTGGCCAAAAAGGGCTTATGCGTTTTATCCTGAATATATTCAGGAAAAAACGCATACGCCCTTTTTGGTCAAGTGCATCATTGTCGACATTCTGCCTCTTTTCCTATGCTTTAAGTGCAATTCCAGTCTACCCCCTGAAATTGTTTTCCTGAAATTCTGCCCCGCTTTCAAGTGCTCTTCGAAGACTTACTTCAGTACATTTTTGGATGATAGCTGTCATTCATAACTCTGCAGCTTTGTGAATTACAGTGCCCCTGAGCTCCTTTCTTCAACTCGCCTTCTTGTGAGCTGGCCGCAAAACCGCAGTATTGCTTCAGGCCCTAATTTGTTTCCGTCCGGGCACGCTGAGCCTTTGGTTAATTCCTCTTCCTGGTGGGAAATGAGCGTTCCATTTGCCCGTGCAGACACCTACAGCTAGTCTCTCATTGGTTCTCCCTATTCCTGTTCATCTTGCGCAGAAATTGCAAACTGTGCCAAACAGGAGGTTAAAGGCACTGACTCTCCAAGTGGGGAGAGTGTTAGTAAAGCGTCTGGAATGGTGAACCCGAGTACCAGGGTTCGAAAACTGAGATGCATTTGAAAATGTTTCCCAATCACACGGTGGACCATACTCTGGGTTTCCCTTGCATGTTTTAGCTGAAGGAAGAATCCCTTAAACCTGGAGAGTTGGGACCCATGGAATGGGTACCATGCAGTATGACTTCAAAGGGTCTGCGTTTGCTCACCGAACCTCACCAATGCTATCAGCCCGAAGTGTCCAGCCTTATGTCTCACCCAGCTCTGGGTGTAGATGTGGTAAATCCAGGTTGCATCACAAGCCCTGAATGAATTATTTAAGAATTGCTCTCTATTTCACTGTCATTGTGTTTTGTTTTTGAAATTTATTTTGATAATGGGATTTATCGGATTTTCACTGCTGCATTTAGGCCGCTGTACACACGCTTGACATCCTTATGGAGACATATAAATCCATGGGTCTTAAGATTCTTACTTGTCAGGTATCTTCCCAGGCGTTGAATATGTGGTGTTGAATCCATTTCATTGAGCAAGGAGTAGGTCTTGTCTATTATATATTTGGCTTATGGAACGGTATCTTTGCTAATTTCAATCTCTGGTTTTATGCAGCACCCCAACTCACCTTTCCCCATAAGCAAGCATAAGTTGGTTTTCTCAAATTGAGACCCTGTTCTGTTTTGTAATTCTGTTCATGTGTAGCCAAGTTTACATTCCGTGTATTAGTGATATCTTATGATGTTTCTTTTTCTGTGTGACTTATTTTTCGTAGAATCATCGTACCTGAATCCACTCATTATGCCGCTACGGGCCTGATGACGTAGATTTCATTGCTGTGTGATATTCCATTGTACGTTGGTACCACAACTTCTTTATCCATTTTTTGCTTTCTCGGATATTAACTTGTAACCTAGACGAGGTTCTTGTAAACACAGCCGTCCCAAACTTAGGGGAGGCTGTGTGTTTTTGAATTTAATTTCCCTAAGCTATATGACCATAAGTGGAAGTGACATAGGCTGTGTTGCTTTGTTTCCTACGTGTTTCAGGAAACCACATACACTTCTCCAGAGTGGCTGTTGGCAATTTACATCCGGCCCATCAGCATAACAAGGCTCCCTGTTCTCCATGACCTGTCCTGCCTTTCTGGATTTTACACTTTTTTCAGATGGCCCTTTTGACCGTGGGGCAGTGAGACTTCATTGTAGTGCAGATTTCCTTTACACGCTTGCTTGGTTGGCCAAAAAGGGCGTAGGCATTTTTTCTTGAATATATTCAGGAAAAAACGCATACGCCCTTTTTGGCCAAGTGCATCATTGTCGACATTCTGCCTCTTTTCCTATGCTTTAAGTGCAATTCCAGTATACCCCCTGAAATCGTTCTCCTGAAATTCTGCCCCGTTTCAAGTCCTCTTCGAAGACTTAGTTCAGTACAATTTTGGACGATAGCTGTCATTCATAACTCTGCAGGTTTGTAAATTACAGTGCCTCTGAGCTCCTTTCTTCAACTCGCTTTATTGTGAGATGGCCGCAAAACCGCAGGATTGCTTCAGGCCCTAATCTGTTTCCTGCAGGGCACGCTGAGCCTTTGGTTAATTCCTCTTCCTGGTGGGAAATGAGCGTTCCATTTGCCCAAGCAGACACCTACAGCTAGTCTCTCATTGGTTCTCCCTATTCCTGTTCATCTTGCGCAGAAATTGCAAACTGTGCCAAACAGGAGGTTAAAGGCACTGACTCTCCAAGTGGGGAGAGTGTTAGTAAAGCGTCTGGAATGGTGAACCCGAGTCCCAGGTTTCGAAAACCGAGATGCATCTGAAAACGTTTCCCAATCACACGGTGGACCATTCTGTGGGTTTCCCATGCATGTTTTAGCTGAAGGAAGAATCCCTTAAACCTGGAGAGTTGGGACCCATGGAATGGGTACCATGCAGTATGACTTCAAAGGGTCTGCGTTTGCTCACCGAACCTCACCAATGCTATCAGCCCGAAGTGTCCAGCCTTATGTCTCACCCAGCTCTGGGTGTAGATGTGGTAAATCCAGGTTGCATCACTAGCCCTGAATGAATGATTTAAGAATTGCTCTCTATTTCACTGTCATTGTGTTTTGTTTTTGAAATTTATTTTGATAATGGGATTTATCAGATTTTCACTGCTGCCTTTAGGCCGCTGTACACACGCTTGATTTCCTTATGGAGACATATAAATCCATGGGTTTTAAGATTCTTACATATCAGGTATCTTCCTAGGCGTTGAATATGGGGTTTTGAGTCCATTTCGTTGAGCAAGGTGTAGGTCTTGTCTATTATATATTTGGCTTATGGAACAGTATCTGTGCTACTTTCAATCTCTGGTTTTATGCAGCACCCCAGCTCACCTTTCCCCTTAAGCAAGCATAAGTTGGTTTTCTAAATTTGAGACCCTGTTCTGTTTTGTAATTCAGTTCATGTGTAGCCAAGTTTACATTCCGTGTATTAGTGATATCTTATGATATTTCTTTTTCTGTGTGATTTATTTCTCGTAGAATCATCGTACCTGAATCCACTCATTATGCCGCTACGGGCCTGATGACGTAGATTTCATTGCTGAGTGATATTCCATTGTACGTGCGTACCACAACTTCTTTATCCATTTTTTGCTTTCTCGGATATTTAACTTGTACCCTAGACGAGGTTCTTGTAAACACAGCCGTCCCAAACTTAGGGGTGGCTGTGTGTTTTTGACTTTAATTTCCCTAAGCTATAGGACCATAAGTGGAAGTGCCATAGGCTGTGTTGCTTTGTTTCCTACGTGTTTCAGGAAACCCCATACACTTCTCCAGAGTGGCTGTTGGCAATTTACATCCCGCCCATCAGCATAACAAGGCTCCCTGTTCTCCATGACCTGTCCTACCTTTCTGGATTTTACACTTTTTTCAGATGGCCCTTTTGACCGGGGGGCAATGAGACTTCATTGTAGTGCAGATTTCCTTTACTCGCTTGCTTGGTTGGCCAAAAAGGTAGTATGCGTTTTTTCCTGAATATATTCAGGAAAAAACGCATACGCCCTTTTTGGCCAAGTGCATCATTGTCGACATTCTGCCTCTTTTCCTATGCTTTAAGTGCAATTCCAGTATACCCCCTGAAATTGTTTTCCTGAAATTCTGCCCCGCTTTCAAGTCCTCTTCGAAGACTTAGCTCAGTACAATTTTGGACGATAGCTGTCATTCATAACTCTGCAGGTTTGTGAATTACTGTGCCCATGAGCTCCTTTTTTCAACTCGCTTTCTTGTGAGCTGGCCGCAAAACCGCAGGATTGCTTCAGGCCATAATCTGTTTCCGGCAGGGCATGCTGAGCCTTTGGTTAATTCCTCTTCCTGGTGGGAAATGAGCGTTCCACTTGCCCGTGCAGACACCTACAGCTAGTCTCTCTTTGGTTCTCCCTATTCCTGTTCATCTTGCGCAGAAATTGCAAACTGTGCCAAACAGGAGGTTAAAGGCACTGACTCTCCAAGTGGGGAGAGTGTTAGTAAAGCGTCTGGAATGGTGAACCTAAATACCAGGGTTCGAAAACTGAGATGCATTTGAAAATGTTTCCCAATCACACGGTGGACCATACTGTGGGTTTCCCATGCATGTTTTAGCTGAAGGAATAATCCCTTAAACCTAGAGAGTTGGGACCCATGGAATGGGTACCATGCAGTATGACTTCAAAGGGTCTGCATTTGCTCACCGAACCTCACCAATGCTATCAGCCCGAAGTGTCCAGCCTTATGACTCACCCAGCTCTTGGTGTAGATGTGGGAAATCCAGGTTGCATCACAAGCCCTGAATGAATGATTTAAGAATTGCTCTCTATTTCACTGTCATTGTGTTTTGTTTTGAAATTTATTTTGATAATGGGATTTATCGGATTTTCACTGGTGTGTTCAGGCCGCTGTACAAATGCTTGATTTCCTTATGGAGACATATAAATCCATGGGTTTTAAGATTCTTACTTGTCAGGTATATTCCCAGGCGTTGAATATGGGGTGTTGAGTCCATGTCGTTGAGCAAGGAGTAGGTCTTGTCTATTATATATTTGGCTTATGGAACGGTATCTGTGCTAATTTCAATCTCTGGTTTTATGCAGCACCCCAACTCACCTTTCCCCGTAAGCAAGCATAAGTTGGTTTTCTAAATTTGAGACCCTGTTCTGTTTTGTAATTCAGTTCATGTGTAGCCAAGTTTACATTCCGTGTATTAGTGATATCTTATGATATTTCTTTTTCTGTGTGACTTATTTCTCGTAGAATCATCGTACCTGAATCCACTCATTATGCTGCTAGGGACCTGATGACGTAGATTTCATTGCTGAGTGATATTCCATTGTACGTGCCTACCACAACTTCTTTATCCATTTTTTGCTTTCTCAGATATTTAACTTGTACCGTAGACGAGGTTCTTGTAAACAGAGCCGTCCCAAATTTTGGGGTGGCTGTATCTTTTTGATTTTAATTTCCCTAAGCTATAGGACCATAAGTGGAAGTGCCATAGGCTGTTTTGTTTTGTTTCCTACCTGTTTCAGGGAACACCATAAACTTCTCCAGAGTGGCTGTTGGCAATTTATATCCCGCCCATCAGCATTACAAGGCTCCCTGTTTTCCATGACCTGTCCTGCCTTTCTGGATTTTACACTTTTTTCAGATGGCCCTTTTGACCGGGGGGCAGTGAGACTTCATTGTAGTGCAGATTTCCTTTACACGCTTGCTTGGTTGGCCAAAAAGGGCGTATGCGTTTTTTCCTGAATATATTCAGGAAAAAACGCATACGCCCTTTTTGGCCAAGTGCATCATTGTCGACATTCTGCCTCTTTTCCTATGCTTTAAGTGCAATTCCAGTCTACCCCCTGAAATCGTTTTCCTGAAATTGTGCCCCGCTTTCAAGTCCTCTTCGAAGGCTTAGTTCAGTACAATTTTGGACGATAGCTGTCATTCATAACTCTGCAGATTTGTGAATTACAGTGCCCCTGAGCTCCTTCCTTCAACTTGCTTTTTTGTGAGATGGCCGCAAAACCGCAGGATTGCTTCAGGCACTAATCTGTTTCCGGCAGGGAACGCTGAGCCTTTGGTTAATTCCTCTTCCTGTTGGGAAATGAGCGTTCCACTTGCCCATGCAGACACCTACAGCTAGTCTCTCATTGGTTCTCCCTATTCCTGTTCATCTTGCACAGAAATTCCAAACTGTGCCAAACAGGAGGTTAAAGGCACTGACTCTCCAAGTGGGGAGAGTGTTAGTAAAGCGTGTGGAATGGTGAACCCGAGTACCAGGGGACGAAAACTAAGATGCATTTGAAAACGTTTCCAAATCACACGGTGGACCATACTCTGTGTTTCCCATGCATGTATTACCTGAAGGAAGAATCCCTTAAACATGGAGAGTTGGGACCCATGGAACGGATGCCATGCAGGATGACTTCAAAGCGTGTGTGTTTGCTCACCGAACCTCACCAATGCTATCAGCCCAAAGTGTCCAGCCTTATGACTCACCCAGCTCTGGGTGTAGATGTGGTAAATCCAGGTTGCATCAGAAGCCCTGAATGAATGATTTAAGAATTGCTCTCTATTTCACTGTCATTGTGTTTTGTTTTTGAAATTTATTTTGGTAATGGGATTTATCGGATGTTCACTGCTGCGTTTAGGCCGCTGTACACACGCTTGATTTCCATATGGAGACATATAAATCCATGGGTTTTCAGATTCTTTCTAGTCAGGTATATTCCTAGGCATTGAATATGGGGTGTTGAGTCCATTTCGTGGAGCAAGGAGTAGGTCCTGACTATTACATATTTGCTTATGGAAAGGTATCTGTGCTAATTTCAATCTCTGGTTTTATGCAGCACCACAACTCACCTTTCCCCTTAAGCAAGCATAAGTTGGTTTTCTAAATTTGAGACCCTTTTCTGTTTTGTAATTGAGTTCATGTGCAGCCATGTTTGCATTCCGTGTATTTGAGATATCTTATGGTGTTTCTTTTTCTGTGTGACTTAGTTAACTTAGAATGATCGTACCTGAATCCACTCATTATGCCGCGACGGGCCTCATGACATAGATTTCATTGCTGAGTGATATTCCATTGTACGTACGTACAACAACTTCTTTATCCATTTTTGCTTTCTGGGATATTGCACTTGTACCGTGAACGAGGTTCTTGTAAGCAGAGCCGTCCAAAATTTATGGGTGGCTGTGTCTTTTTGATTTTAATTTCCCTAAGCTATAGAACCATAAGTTGAAGTGCCGTAGGCTCCGTTGCTTAGTTTTTTAGGTGTTTGAGGAAACACCATACACTTCTCCAGAGTGGCTGTTGGCAATTTACATCCCGCCCATCAGCATAACAAGGCTCCCTGTTCTCCATGGCCTGTCCTGCCTTTCTGGATTTTTCACTTTTTTCAGATGTCCCTTTTGACAGGGGGGCAGTGAGACTTCATTGTAATGCAGATTTCTTTACAGGCTTGCTTGTTTGGCCAAAAAGGGCGTATGCATTTTTTCCTGAATATATTCAGGAAAAAACGCATACGCCCGTTTTGACCAAGTGCATCATTGTCGACTTTCTGTCTCTTTCCCTATGCTTTATATGCAATTCCAGTCTGCCCCTGAAATCGTTTTCCTGCAATTCTGCCCCGCTTTGCAGTCCTCTTCGCAGCCTTCCTTGAATATATTTTTGGACGATAGCTGTCATTTATAACTCTGCAGGTTTGTGAATTACAGTGCCCCTGAGCTCCTTTCTTCAACTCGCTTTCTTGTGAGCTGGCTGCAAACCCGCAGGAATGCTTCAGGCCCTAATCTGGTTCCAGCACGGCATGCTGAGCCTTTGGTTAATTCCTCTTCCTGGTGGGAAATGAGCGTTAAATTTGCCCGTGCAGACACCTACAGGTAGTCTCTCATTGGTTCTCCCTATTCCTGTTCATCTTGCGCAGAAATTGCAAACTGTGCCAAACAGGAGGTTAAAGGCACTGACTCTCCAAGTGGGGAGAGTGTTAGTAAAGGGTCTGGAATGGTGAACCCGAGTAAAAGGGGACGAAAACTGAGACGCATTTGAAAACGTTTCCCGGTCACACAGTGCACTCTACTGTGGGTTTCCCATGCATGTTTTAGCTGAAGGAAGAATCCCTTAAACATGGAGAGTTGGGACCCATGGAATGGATACCATGCAGGATGACTTCAAAGGGTCTGCGTTTGCTCACCGAACCTCACCAATGCTATCAGCCCAAAGTGTCCAGCCTTATGACTCACCCAGCTCTGGGTGTAGATGTGGTAAATCCAGGTTGCATCACAAGCCCTGAATGAATGATTTAAGAATTGCTCTCTATTTCACTGTCATTGTGTTTTGTTTTTGAAATTTATTTTGATAATGGGATTTATCGGATTTTCACTGCTGCGTTTATGCCGCTGTACACATGCTTGATTCTCTTATGGAGACATATAAATCCATGGGTTTTCAGATTCTTACTAGTCAGGTATATTCCTAGGCATTGAATATGGGGTGTTGAGTCCATTTCGTGGAGCAAGGAGTAGGTCCTGACTATTACATATTTGCTTATGGAAAGGTATCTGTGCTAATTTCAATCTCTGGTTTTATGCAGCACCACAACTCACCTTTCCCCTTAAGCAAGCATAAGTTGGTTTTCTAAATTTGAGACCCT
The DNA here is from genome assembly GCF_059928025.1 of Delphinapterus leucas. NCBI lineage: Eukaryota > Metazoa > Chordata > Mammalia > Artiodactyla > Monodontidae > Delphinapterus > Delphinapterus leucas. Next base: position 12,496,529 of record NW_028322240.1, on the reverse strand, counting down.
TTTCTGTTTTGTAATTGAGTTCATGTGCAGCCATGTTTGCATTCCGTGTATTTGAGATATCTTATGGTGTTTCTTTTTCTGTGTGACTTAGTTAACTTAGAATGATCGTACCTGAATCCACTCATTATGCCGCGACGGGCCTCATGACATAGATTTCATTGCTGAGTGATATTCCATTGTACGTACGTACAACAACTTCTTTATCCATTTTTGCTTTCTGGGATATTGCACTTGTACCGTGAACGAGGTTCTTGTAAGCAGAGCCGTCCAAAATTTATGGGTGGCTGTGTCTTTTTGATTTTAATTTCCCTAAGCTATAGAACCATAAGTTGAAGTGCCGTAGGCTCCGTTGCTTAGTTTTTTAGGTGTTTGAGGAAACACCATACACTTCTCCAGAGTGGCTGTTGGCAATTTACATCCCGCCCATCAGCATAACAAGGCTCCCTGTTCTCCATGGCCTGTCCTGCCTTTCTGGATTTTTCACTTTTTTCAGATGTCCCTTTTGACAGGGGGGCAGTGAGACTTCATTGTAATGCAGATTTCTTTACAGGCTTGCTTGTTTGGCCAAAAAGGGCGTATGCGTTTTTTCCTGAATATATTCCGGAAAAACGCATACGCCCTTTTTGACCAAGTGCATCATTGTCGACTTTCTGTCTCTTTCCCTATGCTTTAAATGCAATTCCAGTCTGCCCCTGAAATCGTTTTCCTGCAATTCTGCCCCGCTTTGCAGTCCTCTTCGCAGCCTTCCTTGAATATATTTTTGGACGATAGCTGTCATTTATAACTCTGCAGGTTTGTGAATTACAGTGCCCCTGAGCTCCTTTCTTCAACTCGCTTTCTTGTGAGCTGGCCGCAAACCCACAGGAATGCTTCAGGCCCTAATCTGGTTCCAGCACGGCATGCTGAGCCTTTGGTTAATTCCTCTTCCTGGTGGGAAATGAGCGTTAAATTTGCCCGTGCAGACACCTACAGGTAGTCTCTCATTGGTTCTCCCTATTCCTGTTCATCTTGCGCAGAAATTGCAAACTGTGCCAAACAGGAGGTTAAATGCACTGACTCTCCAAGTGGGGAGAGTGTTAGTAAAGGGTCTGGAATGGTGAACCCGAGTAAAAGGGGACGAAAACTGAGAGGCATTTGAAAACGTTTCCCGGTCACACAGTGCACTCTACTGTGGGTTTCCCATGCATGTTTTAGCTGAAGGAAGAATCCCTTAAACCTGGAGAGTTGGGACCTATGGAATGGGTACCATGCAGTATGACTTCAAAGGGTCTGCGTTTGCTCATCGAACCTCACCAATGCTATCAGCCCGAAGTGTCCAGCCTTATGTCTCACTCAGCTCTGGGTGTAGATGTGGGAAATCCAGGTTGCATCACATGCCCTGAATGAATTATTTAAGAATTGCTCTCTATTTCACTGTCATTGTGTGTGTTTTTGTAATTCATTTTGATAATGGATTTTATCGGATTTTCTCTGCTGCATTCATGCCACTGTACACACACTTGAGTCTCTTACGGAGACATATAAATCCATGGGTTTGAAGATTCTTACTAGTCATGTGTAATCCTAGGCGTTGAATATGGGGTGTTTAGTCCATTTCATTGAGCAAGGGCTAGGTCTTGACTATTACATATTTGGCTTATGGAAAGGTATCTGTGCTAATTTCTATCTCTGGTTTTATGCAGCACCCCAACTCACCTTTCCCCTTAAGCAAGCATAAGTTGGTTTGCTAAATTTGAGACCCTGTTCTGTTTTGTAATTCAGTTCATGTTTAGCCAAGTTTGCATTCCGTGTATTAGTGATATCTTATGATGTTTCTTTTTCTGTGTGATTTATTTCTCGTAGAATCATCGTACCTGAATCCACTCATTATGCCGCTACGGGCCTGATGACGTAGATTTCATTGCTGAGTGATATTCCATTGTACGTGTGTACCACAACTTCTTTATCCATTTTTTGCTTTCTCGGATATTTAACTTGTACCCTAGACGAGGTTCTTGTAAACACAGCCGTCCCAAACTTAGGGGTGGCTGTGTGTTTTTGAATTTAATTTCCCTAAGCTATAGGACCATAAGTGGAAGTGCCATAGGCTGTGTTGCTTTGTTTCCTACGTGTTTCAGGAAACCCCATACACTTCTCCAGAGTGGCTGTTGGCAATTTACATCCCGCCCATCAGCATAACAAGGCTCCCTGTTCTCCATGACCTGTCCTACCTTTCTGGATTTTACACTTTTTTCAGATGGCCCTTTTGACCGGGGGGCAATGAGACTTCATTGTAGTGCAGATTTCCTTTACACGCTTGCTTGGTTGGCCAAAAAGGTAGTATGCGTTTTTTCCTGAATATATTCAGGAAAAAACGCATACGCCCTTTTTGGCCAAGTGCATCATTGTCGACATTCTGCCTCTTTTCCTATGCTTTAAGTGCAATTCCAGTATAACCCCTGAAATTGTTTTCCTGAAATTCTGCCCCGCTTTCAAGTCCTCTTCGAAGACTTAGCTCAGTACAATTTTGGACGATAGCTGTCATTCATAACTCTGCAGGTTTGTGAATTACTGTGCCCATGAGCTCCTTGTTTCAACTCGCTTTCTTGTGAGCTGGCCGCAAAACCGCAGGATTGCTTCAGGCCATAATCTGTTTCCGGCAGGGCATGCTGAGCCTTTGGTTAATTCCTCTTCCTGGTGGGAAATGAGCGTTCCACTTGCCCGTGCAGACACCTACAGCTAGTCTCTCTTTGGTTCTCCCTATTCCTGTTCATCTTGCGCAGAAATTGCAAACTGTGCCAAACAGGAGGTTAAAGGCACTGACTCTCCAAGTGGGGAGAGTGTTAGTAAAGCGTCTGGAATGGTGAACCTAAATACCAGGGTTCGAAAACTGAGATGCATTTGAAAATGTTTCCCAATCACACGGTGGACCATACTCTGGGTTTCCCATGCATGTTTTAGCTGAAGGAATAATCCCTTAAACCTAGAGAGTTGGGACCCATGGAATGGGTACCATGCAGTATGACTTCAAAGGGTCTGCATTTGCTCACCGAACCTCACCAATGCTATCAGCCCGAAGTGTCCAGCCTTATGACTCACCCAGCTCTTGGTGTAGATGTGGGAAATCCAGGTTGCATCACAAGCCCTGAATGAATGATTTAAGAATTGCTCTCTATTTCACTGTCATTGTGTTTTGTTTTGAAATTTATTTTGATAATGGGATTTATCGGATTTTCACTGCTGTGTTCAGGCCGCTGTACAAATGCTTGATTTCCTTATGGAGACATATAAATCCATGGGTTTTAAGATTCTTACTTGTCAGGTATATTCCCAGGCGTTGAATATGGGGTGTTGAGTCCATGTCGTTGAGCAAGGAGTAGGTCTTGTCTATTATATATTTGGCTTATGGAACGGTATCTGTGCTAATTTCAATCTCTGGTTTTATGCAGCACCCCAACTCACCTTTCCCCGTAAGCAAGCATAAGTTGGTTTTCTAAATTTGAGACCCTGTTCTGTTTTGTAATTCAGTTCATGTGTAGCCAAGTTTACATTCCGTGTATTAGTGATATCTTATGATATTTCTTTTTCTGTGTGACTTATTTCTCGTAGAATCATCGTACCTGAATCCACTCATTATGCTGCTAGGGACCTGATGACGTAGATTTCATTGCTGAGTGATATTCCATTGTACGTGCCTACCACAACTTCTTTATCCATTTTTTGCTTTCTCAGATATTTAACTTGTACCGTAGACGAGGTTCTTGTAAACAGAGCCGTCCCAAATTTTGGGGTGGCTGTATCTTTTTGATTTTAATTTCCCTAAGCTATAGGACCATAAGTGGAAGTGCCATAGGCTGTTTTGTTTTGTTTCCTACCTGTTTCAGGGAACACCATAAACTTCTCCAGAGTGGCTGTTGGCAATTTATATCCCGCCCATCAGCATTACAAGGCTCCCTGTTTTCCATGACCTGTCCTGCCTTTCTGGATTTTACACTTTTTTCAGATGGCCCTTTTGACCGGGGGGCAGTGAGACTTCATTGTAGTGCAGATTTCCTTTACACGCTTGCTTGGTTGGCCAAAAAGGGCGTATGCGTTTTTTCCTGAATATATTCAGGAAAAAACGCATACGCCCTTTTTGGCCAAGTGCATCATTGTCGACATTCTGCCTCTTTTCCTATGCTTTAAGTGCAATTCCAGTCTACCCCCTGAAATCGTTTTCCTGAAATTGTGCCCCGCTTTCAAGTCCTCTTCGAAGGCTTAGTTCAGTACAATTTTGGACGATAGCTGTCATTCATAACTCTGCAGATTTGTGAATTACAGTGCCCCTGAGCTCCTTCCTTCAACTTGCTTTTTTGTGAGATGGCCGCAAAACCGCAGGATTGCTTCAGGCACTAATCTGTTTCCGGCAGGGAACGCTGAGCCTTTGGTTAATTCCTCTTCCTGTTGGGAAATGAGCGTTCCACTTGCCCATGCAGACACCTACAGCTAGTCTCTCATTGGTTCTCCCTATTCCTGTTCATCTTGCACAGAAATTCCAAACTGTGCCAAACAGGAGGTTAAAGGCACTGACTCTCCAAGTGGGGAGAGTGTTAGTAAAGCGTGTGGAATGGTGAACCCGAGTACCAGGGGACGAAAACTAAGATGCATTTGAAAACGTTTCCAAATCACACGGTGGACCATACTCTGGGTTTCCCATGCATGTATTACCTGAAGGAAGAATCCCTTAAACATGGAGAGTTGGGACCCATGGAACGGATGCCATGCAGGATGACTTCAAAGCGTGTGTGTTTGCTCACCGAACCTCACCAATGCTATCAGCCCAAAGTGTCCAGCCTTATGACTCACCCAGCTCTGGGTGTAGATGTGGTAAATCCAGGTTGCATCAGAAGCCCTGAATGAATGATTTAAGAATTGCTCTCTATTTCACTGTCATTGTGTTTTGTTTTTGAAATTTATTTTGGTAATGGGATTTATCGGATGTTCACTGCTGCGTTTAGGCCGCTCTACACACGCTTGATTTCCATATGGAGACATATAAATCCATGGGTTTTCAGATTCTTTCTAGTCAGGTATATTCCTAGGCATTGAATATGGGGTGTTGAGTCCATTTCGTGGAGCAAGGAGTAGGTCCTGACTATTACATATTTGCTTATGGAAAGGTATCTGTGCTAATTTCAATCTCTGGTTTTATGCAGCACCACAACTCACCTTTCCCCTTAAGCAAGCATAAGTTGGTTTTCTAAATTTGAGACCCTTTTCTGTTTTGTAATTGAGTTCATGTGCAGCCATGTTTGCATTCCGTGTATTTGAGATATCTTATGGTGTTTCTTTTTCTGTGTGACTTAGTTAACTTAGAATGATCGTACCTGAATCCACTCATTATGCCGCGACGGGCCTCATGACATAGATTTCATTGCTGAGTGATATTCCATTGTACGTACGTACAACAACTTCTTTATCCATTTTTGCTTTCTGGGATATTGCACTTGTACCGTGAACGAGGTTCTTGTAAGCAGAGCCGTCCAAAATTTATGGGTGGCTGTGTCTTTTTGATTTTAATTTCCCTAAGCTATAGAACCATAAGTTGAAGTGCCGTAGGCTCCGTTGCTTAGTTTTTTAGGTGTTTGAGGAAACACCATACACTTCTCCAGAGTGGCTGTTGGCAATTTACATCCCGCCCATCAGCATAACAAGGCTCCCTGTTCTCCATGGCCTGTCCTGCCTTTCTGGATTTTTCACTTTTTTCAGATGTCCCTTTTGACAGGGGGGCAGTGAGACTTCATTGTAATGCAGATTTCTTTACAGGCTTGCTTGTTTGGCCAAAAAGGGCGTATGCGTTTTTTCCTGAATATATTCAGGAAAAAACGCATACGCCCGTTTTGACCAAGTGCATCATTGTCGACTTTCTGTCTCTTTCCCTATGCTTTATATGCAATTCCAGTCTGCCCCTGAAATCGTTTTCCTGCAATTCTGCCCCGCTTTGCAGTCCTCTTCGCAGCCTTCCTTGAATATATTTTTGGACGATAGCTGTCATTTATAACTCTGCAGGTTTGTGAATTACAGTGCCCCTGAGCTCCTTTCTTCAACTCGCTTTCTTGTGAGCTGGCTGCAAACCCGCAGGAATGCTTCAGGCCCTAATCTGGTTCCAGCACGGCATGCTGAGCCTTTGGTTAATTCCTCTTCCTGGTGGGAAATGAGCGTTAAATTTGCCCGTGCAGACACCTACAGGTAGTCTCTCATTGGTTCTCCCTATTCCTGTTCATCTTGCGCAGAAATTGCAAACTGTGCCAAACAGGAGGTTAAAGGCACTGACTCTCCAAGTGGGGAGAGTGTTAGTAAAGGGTCTGGAATGGTGAACCCGAGTAAAAGGGGACGAAAACTGAGACGCATTTGAAAACGTTTCCCGGTCACACAGTGCACTCTACTGTGGGTTTCCCATGCATGTTTTAGCTGAAGGAAGAATCCCTTAAACATGGAGAGTTGGGACCCATGGAATGGATACCATGCAGGATGACTTCAAAGGGTCTGCGTTTGCTCACCGAACCTCACCAATGCTATCAGCCCAAAGTGTCCAGCCTTATGACTCACCCAGCTCTGGGTGTAGATGTGGTAAATCCAGGTTGCATCACAAGCCCTGAATGAATGATTTAAGAATTGCTCTCTATTTCACTGTCATTGTGTTTTGTTTTTGAAATTTATTTTGATAATGGGATTTATCGGATTTTCACTGCTGCGTTTATGCCGCTGTACACATGCTTGATTCTCTTATGGAGACATATAAATCCATGGGTTTTCAGATTCTTACTAGTCAGGTATATTCCTAGGCATTGAATATGGGGTGTTGAGTCCATTTCGTGGAGCAAGGAGTAGGTCCTGACTATTACATATTTGCTTATGGAAAGGTATCTGTGCTAATTTCAATCTCTGGTTTTATGCAGCACCACAACTCACCTTTCCCCTTAAGCAAGCATAAGTTGGTTTTCTAAATTTGAGACCCTTTTCTGTTTTGTAATTGAGTTCATGTGCAGCCATGTTTGCATTCCGTGTATTTGAGATATCTTATGGTGTTTCTTTTTCTGTGTGACTTAGTTAACTTAGAATGATCGTACCTGAATCCACTCATTATGCCGCGACGGGCCTCATGACATAGATTTCATTGCTGAGTGATATTCCATTGTACGTACGTACAACAACTTCTTTATCCATTTTTGCTTTCTGGGATATTGCACTTGTACCGTGAACGAGGTTCTTGTAAGCAGAGCCGTCCAAAATTTATGGGTGGCTGTGTCTTTTTGATTTTAATTTCCCTAAGCTATAGAACCATAAGTTGAAGTGCCGTAGGCTCCGTTGCTTAGTTTTTTAGGTGTTTGAGGAAACACCATACACTTCTCCAGAGTGGCTGTTGGCAATTTACATCCCGCCCATCAGCATAACAAGGCTCCCTGTTCTCCATGGCCTGTCCTGCCTTTCTGGATTTTTCACTTTTTTCAGATGTCCCTTTTGACAGGGGGGCAGTGAGACTTCATTGTAATGCAGATTTCTTTACAGGCTTGCTTGTTTGGCCAAAAAGGGCGTATGCGTTTTTTCCTGAATATATTCCGGAAAAACGCATACGCCCTTTGTGACCAAGTGCATCATTGTCGACTTTCTGTCTCTTTCCCTATGCTTTAAATGCAATTCCAGTCTGCCCCTGAAATATGTTTCCTGCAATTCTGCCCCGCTTTGAAGTCCTCTTCGCAGCCTTACTTGAATATATTTTTGGACGATAGCTGTCATTTATAACTCTGCAGGTTTGTGAATTACAGTGCCCCTGAGCTCCTTTCTTCAACTCGTTTTCTTGTGAGCTGGCCGCAAACCCGCAGGAATGCTTCAGGCCCTAATCTGGTTCCAGCACGGCATGCTGAGCCTTTGGTTAATTCCTCTTCCTGGTGGGAAATGAGCGTTAAATTTGCCCGTGCAGACACCTGCCTCACTCCTAGGCCCTTGGTGATGTGTGTCCTCTGGTTTGAGGCCACATGTGCTGGGTTCCTCACCTTTGGCTGATGTGGCCCCACTGGTGTGAGGACACTCCTGCCTGGTTCCCATCCCCTTGGTGATGTGGGTCCTCCGGTGAGAGTCTGATCCTGGTTGGGTTCCTCACACTTCTGTGAGGTGGGCCCTCTTCTCTGAGGTCACTCCTGCCTGGCTGGCACACCCCGCCTTGGCGACGTCAGCCCTCTGGTGGGATTTGGTGCCTGCTGGGTGTCTCCTCCCCTCGGTAATGAGGGCCCTCTGGCGTCAGGCCCTAACTCCTGGGCTCCCAATATTTTCTGATATGCGCCCTGTGGTTCGAGTACACTCCTGCCAGGTTCCCAACCCCATGGGAATGTGGGCCTTCTGCTCTGAGGTCCCAACCGTGGGTTGCTCAGTTTCATGATGAGGGCCCTCTGCTGTGAGTTCTCTCCGGCCTGGATCCCATAGCCTCGCTGCTCCTGGCCACCTGCTGGGAGGTTACAACTGCGGGATTCCTCACCTTTTTTCTATGGGCCCTCTGTTTTGAGACTCCTCCTGCCTGCCTCACTCCCAGCCCCTTGGTGATGTGTGTCCTCTGGTTTGAGGCCACGTATGCTGGGTCCCTCGCCTTTCGATGATGTGGCCCCACTGGTGTGAGGACACTCCTGCCTGGTTCCTATCCCCTTGATGATGTGGGCCCTCTGGTGAGAGTCTGATCCTGGCTGGGTTCCTCACCCTTCTGTGAGGTGGGCCCTCTGCTGTGAGGTCACTCCTGCCTGGCTGGCACACCCCACCTGGGCAACATCGGCCCTCTTGTGGCAGTTGGAGCCTGCTGGGAACCTCCCCTCGGTGATGGGGGCCCTCTTGCCTCAGGCCCTAACTGCTGGGTACCCACATTTTCTGATACGTGCTAAGTGGTGCGAGGACACTCCTGCGAGGTTCCCATCCCCATGGGCATGTGGGCCTTCTGCTCTAAGGTCCCAACACCTGTGTTGTTCACCGTTTCATGATGTTAGCTCTCTGGTGTTAGTTCACTCAGGCCTAGATCCCATAGGCTCTGTGCTCTGAGCGGCCTGCTGGGAGGTTCCTACTGCTGGATTCCTTACCTCTTTTATTCTTTGGGTCCTGTGTTTTCATGCTCCTACTTCCTGATTCACTCCCAGCCCATTTGTGATGTTGGTCCTCTGGTTTAAGGCCACATGTACCGGTTTCCTCACCTTTATTGATGTGGCCCCACTGGTGTGAGGACACTCCTGCCTGGTTCCCATCCCCTTGGTGATGGGGGCCCTCTGGTGAGAGTCTGATCCTGTCTGGATTCCTCACACTTCTGGGAGGTGGGCCCTCTGCTGTGAGGTCACTCCTGCCTGGCTGGCACACGTCACCTTGGCGATGTGGGCCCTCAGTTGGGAGTTGGTGCCTGCTGGGAGTCTCCTCCCCTCGGTAATGAGGGCCCTCTGGCGTCAGGCCCTAACTCATGGGCTCCCAAAATTTTCTGATGTGCGCCCTGTCGTGCGAGTACACTCCAGCCAGGGTCCCATCCCCATGGGGATGTGGGCTTTCTGCTCTGAGGTCCCAACGGCTGGGTTGCTCACAGTGTCAGAATGTGGGCCCTCTGCTGTGAGTTCACTTCGGCATGGATCCCATAGCCTCGGTGCTCTGGGCCACCTGCTTGGAGCTTGCAACTGCGGGGTTCCTCACCTTTTTTATTCTATGGGCGCTCTGTTGTGAGTCTCCTCCTGCATGCCTCACTCCCAGCCCTTTCGTGATGTGTGTCCCCTTGTTTGAGGCCACATGTGCTGTGTTCCTCACCTTTCGCTGATGTGGCCCCACTGGTGTGAGGACACTCCTGCCTGGTTTCCATCCCCTTGGTGATGTGGGCGCTCTGGTTAGAGTCTGATCGTGTTTGGGCTCCTCACACTTCTGTGAGGTGGGCCCTCTGCTGTGAGGTAACTCCTGCCTGCCTTGCTCCCGTTCCATTGGTGACGTCGGCCCTCTGGTGGCATTTGTAGCCTGCTGGTAGCCTCCTCTCCTCCGTGATGAGGGCCCTCTGGCGTCAGGCCATAACTGCTGGGTTCCCACATTTTCTGATACGTGCTAAGTTGTGCGAGGACACTCCTGCGAGGTTCCCATTCCCATGGGGATGTGGGCCTTCTGCTCTGAGGTCCCACTGGCTGGGTTGCTCACAGTTTCATGATGTGGGCCCTCTGCTGTGAGTTCACTGTGGCCTGGATCCCATAGACTCCATGCTCTGGGCCACCTGCTGGGAGGTTCAAACTGCTGGATTCCTCACATTTTTTATTCTGTGGGCCCTGTGTTGTTAGGTTACTCCTGCCTGCCTCACTCGGAGCACCTTGGAAATGTGGGTCCTCTGGTTTAGGCCACATGTGCTGGGTTCCTCACCTTTCTATAATGTGGCCACACTGGTGTGAGGACACTCCTGCCTTGTTCCGATCCCCTTGGTGATGTGGGCCCTCTGGTGAGAGTCTTATCCTGGCTGGGTTCCTCACCCTTCTGTGAGGTAGGCCCTCTGCTGTGAGGTCACTCCTGCCTGGCTGGCACACGTCAACTTGGCGACGTGGGCCCTCAGTTGGGAGTTGGTGCCTGCTGGGAGTCTCCTCCCCTCGGTAATGAGGGCCCTCTGGCGTCAGACCCTAACTCCTGGGCTCCCAAAATTTTCTGATGTGTGCCCTGTGGTGCGAGTACACTCCTGCCAGGATCCCAACCCCATGGGAATGTGGGTCTTCTGCTCTGAGGTCCCAATGGTACGTTGCTCAGTTTCATGATGAGGGCCCTCTGGTGTGAGTTCATTCCGGCATGGACCCCATAGCCTCGCTGCTCCTGGCCTCCTGCGGGGAGGTTCCGACTACGGGATTCCTCACCTTTTTCCTTCTATGGGCCCTCTGTTTTGAGACTCCTCCTGCCTGCCTCACTCCCAGCCCCTTGGTGATGTGTGTCCTCTGGTTTGAGGCCACGTGTGCTGGGTCCCTCACCTTTCGATGATGTGGCCCCACTGGTGTGAGGACACTCCTGCCTGGTTCCTATCCCCTTGGTGATGTGGGCCCTCTGGTGAGAGTCTGATCCTGGCTGGGTTCCTCACACTTCTGTGAGGTGGGCCCTCTGCTGTGAGGTCACTCCTGCCTGGCTGGCACACCCCGCCTTGGCAATGTCGGCCCTCTTGTGGCAGTTGGAGCCTGCACGGAGCCTCCTCCCCTCGGTGATGAGGGCCCTCTGGCGTCAGGCCCTAACTGCTGGGTACCCACATTTTCTGATACGTGCTAAGTGGTGCGAGGACACTCGTGCCATGTTCCCAACCCCATGGGGATGTGGGCCTTCTGCTCTGAGGTCCCAACGGCTGGGTTGCTCACAGTTTCATGATGTGGGCCCTCTGCTGTGAGTTCACTGCGGCCTGGATCGCATAGACTCGGTGCTCTGGGCCGCCTGCTGGGAGGTTCCCACTGCAGGATTGCTCAGCTTTTTTATTCTATTGGCCCTGTGTTGTGAGGCTACTCCTGCCTGCCTCACTCCGAGCCCCTTGGAGATCTGGATCCTCTGGTTTAGGCCACATGTGCTGGGTTCCTCACCTTTCTATGATGTGGCCACCCTGGTGTGAAGACAGTCCTGCCTGGTTCTGATGCCCTTGGTGATGTGGGCCCTCTGGTGAGAGTCTTACCCTGGCTGGGTTCCTCACCATTCTGTGAGGAGGCCCTCAGCTGTGAGGTCACTCCTGCCTGGCTGTTGCACATCACCTTGGCGACATGGGCCCTCAGTTGGGAGTTGGTGCCTGCTTGGGGTCTCCTCCCCTTGGTAATGAGGGCCCTCTGGCGTCAGGCCCTAACTTCTGGGCTCCCAAAATTCTCTGATGTGCGCCCTGTGGTGCGAGTACACTTCTGCCAGGTTCCCAACCACATGGGAATGTGGGCCTTCTGCTCTAAGGTCCCAACGGCTGGGTTGCTCACAGTTTCATGATGAGGGCCCTCTGTTTTGAGTTCAGTCAGGCCTGGATCCCATAGCCTCGCTGCTCCTGGCCACCTGCTGGGAGGTTCCAACTGCGGGATTCCTCACCTTTTTTACGCTATGGGCCCTCTGTTTGGAGGCTCCTCCTGCCTGCCTCACTCCCAGCCCCTTGGTGATGTGTGTCCTGTAGTTTGAGGCCACGTGTGCTGGGTCCGTCTCATTTCGGTGATGTGGCCCCACTGGTGTGAGGACACTCCTGCCTGGTTTCCATTCCCTTGGTGACGTGGGCCCTCCGGTGAGAGTCTGATCCTCTTTGGGTTCCTCACACTTTTGTGTGGTTGGCCCTCTGCTCTGAGGTCACTCCTGCCTGGCTGGCACACCCCGCATTGGCGACGTCGGCCTTCTGGTAGCAGTTGGAGCTTGCTGGGAGCCTCCTCTCCTCAGTGATGAGGGCCCTCTGGCGTCCGGCCCTAACTGCTGTGCTCCCCACATTTTCTGATGTGTGCCCACTGGTGCGATGACACTCCTGCTTGGTTCCCTTCCCCATGGGGATGTGGGCCTTGTGCTCTGAGGTTACAACGGCTGGGTTGCTTACAGTATCACGATGAGGGCCCTCTGTTGTGAGTTCATCACTGCCTGGATCCCATAGCCTCGGTGCTCTGGGCCGCCTGCTGGGATGTTCCAACTGCTGGATTCCTCACCTTTTTTATACAATGGGCCATGTGTTTTGAGGTTAATCCTGCCTGCCTCGCTCCGAGACCCATGGTGATGTGGGTCCTCTGGTTTGAGGCCACATGTGCTGGGTACCTCAACTTTCGATGATGTGGCCCCACGGGTGTGAGGACACTCCTGCCTGGTTCCCAGCCCCTTGCTTATGTGGGCACTCTGGTGAGAGTCTGATCCTGACTGGGTTCCTTACCCTTCTGTGAGGTGGGCCCTCTGATGTGAGGTCACTCCTGCCTGGATGTCTCATGTCGCCTTGGCGACATAGGCCCTCTGTTGGCCACTGAAGCATGCTGGGAGCCTCCTACCCTCTTTAATAAGGGCCCTGGAAGAAACGCATATGCCCTTTTTGACCAAGTGCATCATTGTCGAGGTTCTGCCTCTTCTCCTATACTTTCAGAGGACTTCCCGTCTACCTCCTGAAATCGTATTCCTGGAATTCTGCCCCGCGTTCAAGTCCTCTTTGCAGCCTTACTTCAATATATTTTTGGACGATAGCTGTCATTTATAACTCTGCAGGTTTGTGAATTACAGTGCCCCTGAGCTCCTTTCTTCAACTCGCTTTCTTGTGAGCTGGCCGCAAAACCGCAGGATTGCTTCAGGCCCTAATCTTGTTCCGGCACGGCATGCTGAGCCTTTGGCTAATTCCTCTTCCTGGTGGGAAATGAGCGTTCCTTTTGCCCGTGCAGGCACCTACAGCTAGTCTCTCATTGGTTCTCCCTATTCCTGTATATCTTGCGCAGAAATTGCAAACTGTGCCAAACAGGAGGTTAATGGCACTGACTCTCCAAGTGGGGAGAGTGTTAGTAAAGCGTCTGGAATGGTGAACCCGAGTACCAGGGGACGAAAACTGAGATGCATTTGAAAACGTTTCCCGGTCACACAGTGCACTGTACTGTGGGTTTCCCATGCATGTTTTAGCTGAAGGAAGAATCCCTTAAACCTGGAGAGTTGGGACCCATGGAATGGGTACCATGCAGGATGACTTCAAAGGGTCTGCGTTTGCTCACCGAACCTCACCAATGCTATCAGCCCGAAGTGTCCAGCCTTATGTCTCACCCAGCTCTGGGTGTAGATGTGGTAAATCCAGGTTGCATCACATGCCCTGAATGAATTATTTAAGAATTGCTCTCTATTTCACTGTCATTGTGTTTTGTTTTTGTAATTCATTTTGATCATGGGATTTATTGGATTTTCTCTGCTGCGTTCATGCAGCTGTACACACGCTTGATTGTCTTAAGGAGATATATAAATCCATGGGTTTGAAGATTCTTACTACTCAGGTGTATTCCTAGGCGTTGAATATGAGGTGTTTAGTCCATTTCGTTGAGCAAGGGGTAGCTCTTGACTATTACATATTTGGCTTATGGAAAGGTATCTGTGCTAATTTCTATCTCTGCTTTTATGCAGCACCCCAACTCACTTTTCCCCTTAAGCAAGCATAAGTTGGTTTTCTAAATTTGAGACCCTGTTCTGTTTTGTAATTCAGTTCATGTGTAGCCAAGTTTACATTCCGTGTATTAGTGATAACTTATGATGTTTCATTTTCTGTGTGACTTATTTCACTTAGAATCATCGTACCTGAATCCACTCATTATGCCGCGACGGGCCTGATGAAATAGATTTCATTGGTGAGTGATATTCATTTGTACGTACGTACCACACTTCTTTATCCATTTTTCGCTTTCTGGGATATTTAACTTGTTCCGTAGACGAGGTTCTTGTAAACAGAGCCGTCCGACACTTTGGGGTGGCTGTCTGTTTTTGATTTTAATTTCCGTGATCTATAAGACCATAAGTGGAAGTGCCGTAGTCTCCGTTGCTTTGTTTCTTAGGTGTTTCAGGAAACACCATACACTTCTCCAGAGTGGCTGTTGGCATTTACATCCCGCCCATCAGCATAACAAGGCTCCCTGTTCTCCATGGCCTGTCCTGTGTTTCTGGTTTTTACACTTTTTTCAGATGGCCCTTTTGACGAATGGGAAATGAGACTTCATTGTAGTGCGGATTTCCATTTCTCGAGTGCTTGGTTGGCCAAAAAGGGCATATGTGTTTTTTCCTGAATATATTCAGGAAAAAATGTTTACGCACTTTGGTCCAAGTGCATCACTGTCAAAGATCTGCCGCTTTTCACATGCTTTAAATGCAATTCCAATCTACCTCCTGAAATATGATTCCTGCAATTCTGCCTCGTTTTCAAGTCCTCTTTGCAGACTTACTTCCATATATTTTTGCCAATAGCTGTCATTTATAACTCTGCAGGTTTGTGAATTACAGTGCCCGTGATTTCCTTTCTTAACTCGTTTCCTTGAAAACTGGCCACAGAACCGCAGGTTTGCTTCAGGCCGTAATCAGGGTCCGGCACGGCACTCTGAGACTTTGGTTCATTCCACTTCCTGGTGGGAAATTAGAGTTAAGTGTGCCCCTCCAGACACCTGCCTCACTCCTAGGCCCTTGGTGATGTGTGTCCTCTGGTTTGAGGCCACATGTGCTGGGTTCCTCACCTTTGGCTGATGTGGCCCCACTGGTGTGAGGACACTCCTGCCTGGTTCCCATCCCCTTGGTGATGTGGGTCCTCCGGTGAGAGTCTGATCCTGGTTGGGTTCCTCACACTTCTGTGAGGTGGGCCCTCTTCTCTGAGGTCACTCCTGCCTGGCTGGCACACCCCGCCTTGGCGACGTCAGCCCTCTGGTGGGATTTGGTGCCTGCTGGGTGTCTCCTCCCCTCGGTAATGAGGGCCCTCTGGCGTCAGGCCCTAACTCCTGGGCTCCCAATATTTTCTGATATGCGCCCTGTGGTTCGAGTACACTCCTGCCAGGTTCCCAACCCCATGGGAATGTGGGCCTTCTGCTCTGAGGTCCCAACCGTGGGTTGCTCAGTTTCATGATGAGGGCCCTCTGCTGTGAGTTCTCTCCGGCCTGGATCCCATAGCCTCGCTGCTCCTGGCCACCTGCTGGGAGGTTACAACTGCGGGATTCCTCACCTTTTTTCTATGGGCCCTCTGTTTTGAGACTCCTCCTGCCTGCCTCACTCCCAGCCCCTTGGTGATGTGTGTCCTCTGGTTTGAGGCCACGTATGCTGGGTCCCTCGCCTTTCGATGATGTGGCCCCACTGGTGTGAGGACACTCCTGCCTGGTTCCTATCCCCTTGATGATGTGGGCCCTCTGGTGAGAGTCTGATCCTGGCTGGGTTCCTCACCCTTCTGTGAGGTGGGCCCTCTGCTGTGAGGTCACTCCTGCCTGGCTGGCACACCCCACCTGGGCAACATCGGCCCTCTTGTGGCAGTTGGAGCCTGCTGGGAACCTCCCCTCGGTGATGGGGGCCCTCTTGCCTCAGGCCCTAACTGCTGGGTACCCACATTTTCTGATACGTGCTAAGTGGTGCGAGGACACTCCTGCGAGGTTCCCATCCCCATGGGCATGTGGGCCTTCTGCTCTAAGGTCCCAACACCTGTGTTGTTCACCGTTTCATGATGTTAGCTCTCTGGTGTTAGTTCACTCAGGCCTAGATCCCATAGGCTCTGTGCTCTGAGCGGCCTGCTGGGAGGTTCCTACTGCTGGATTCCTTACCTCTTTTATTCTTTGGGTCCTGTGTTTTCATGCTCCTACTTCCTGATTCACTCCCAGCCCATTTGTGATGTTGGTCCTCTGGTTTAAGGCCACATGTACCGGTTTCCTCACCTTTATTGATGTGGCCCCACTGGTGTGAGGACACTCCTGCCTGGTTCCCATCCCCTTGGTGATGGGGGCCCTCTGGTGAGAGTCTGATCCTGTCTGGATTCCTCACACTTCTGGGAGGTGGGCCCTCTGCTGTGAGGTCACTCCTGCCTGGCTGGCACACGTCACCTTGGCGATGTGGGCCCTCAGTTGGGAGTTGGTGCCTGCTGGGAGTCTCCTCCCCTCGGTAATGAGGGCCCTCTGGCGTCAGGCCCTAACTCATGGGCTCCCAAAATTTTCTGATGTGCGCCCTGTCGTGCGAGTACACTCCAGCCAGGGTCCCATCCCCATGGGGATGTGGGCTTTCTGCTCTGAGGTCCCAACGGCTGGGTTGCTCACAGTGTCAGAATGTGGGCCCTCTGCTGTGAGTTCACTTCGGCATGGATCCCATAGCCTCGGTGCTCTGGGCCACCTGCTTGGAGCTTGCAACTGCGGGGTTCCTCACCTTTTTTATTCTATGGGCGCTCTGTTGTGAGTCTCCTCCTGCATGCCTCACTCCCAGCCCTTTCGTGATGTGTGTCCCCTTGTTTGAGGCCACATGTGCTGTGTTCCTCACCTTTCGCTGATGTGGCCCCACTGGTGTGAGGACACTCCTGCCTGGTTTCCATCCCCTTGGTGATGTGGGCGCTCTGGTTAGAGTCTGATCGTGTTTGGGCTCCTCACACTTCTGTGAGGTGGGCCCTCTGCTGTGAGGTAACTCCTGCCTGCCTTGCTCCCGTTCCATTGGTGACGTCGGCCCTCTGGTGGCATTTGTAGCCTGCTGGTAGCCTCCTCTCCTCCGTGATGAGGGCCCTCTGGCGTCAGGCCATAACTGCTGGGTTCCCACATTTTCTGATACGTGCTAAGTTGTGCGAGGACACTCCTGCGAGGTTCCCATTCCCATGGGGATGTGGGCCTTCTGCTCTGAGGTCCCACTGGCTGGGTTGCTCACAGTTTCATGATGTGGGCCCTCTGCTGTGAGTTCACTGTGGCCTGGATCCCATAGACTCCATGCTCTGGGCCACCTGCTGGGAGGTTCAAACTGCTGGATTCCTCACATTTTTTATTCTGTGGGCCCTGTGTTGTTAGGTTACTCCTGCCTGCCTCACTCGGAGCACCTTGGAAATGTGGGTCCTCTGGTTTAGGCCACATGTGCTGGGTTCCTCACCTTTCTATAATGTGGCCACACTGGTGTGAGGACACTCCTGCCTTGTTCCGATCCCCTTGGTGATGTGGGCCCTCTGGTGAGAGTCTTATCCTGGCTGGGTTCCTCACCCTTCTGTGAGGTAGGCCCTCTGCTGTGAGGTCACTCCTGCCTGGCTGGCACACGTCAACTTGGCGACGTGGGCCCTCAGTTGGGAGTTGGTGCCTGCTGGGAGTCTCCTCCCCTCGGTAATGAGGGCCCTCTGGCGTCAGACCCTAACTCCTGGGCTCCCAAAATTTTCTGATGTGTGCCCTGTGGTGCGAGTACACTCCTGCCAGGATCCCAACCCCATGGGAATGTGGGTCTTCTGCTCTGAGGTCCCAATGGTACGTTGCTCAGTTTCATGATGAGGGCCCTCTGGTGTGAGTTCATTCCGGCATGGACCCCATAGCCTCGCTGCTCCTGGCCTCCTGCGGGGAGGTTCCGACTACGGGATTCCTCACCTTTTTCCTTCTATGGGCCCTCTGTTTTGAGACTCCTCCTGCCTGCCTCACTCCCAGCCCCTTGGTGATGTGTGTCCTCTGGTTTGAGGCCACGTGTGCTGGGTCCCTCACCTTTCGATGATGTGGCCCCACTGGTGTGAGGACACTCCTGCCTGGTTCCTATCCCCTTGGTGATGTGGGCCCTCTGGTGAGAGTCTGATCCTGGCTGGGTTCCTCACACTTCTGTGAGGTGGGCCCTCTGCTGTGAGGTCACTCCTGCCTGGCTGGCACACCCCGCCTTGGCAATGTCGGCCCTCTTGTGGCAGTTGGAGCCTGCACGGAGCCTCCTCCCCTCGGTGATGAGGGCCCTCTGGCGTCAGGCCCTAACTGCTGGGTACCCACATTTTCTGATACGTGCTAAGTGGTGCGAGGACACTCGTGCCATGTTCCCAACCCCATGGGGATGTGGGCCTTCTGCTCTGAGGTCCCAACGGCTGGGTTGCTCACAGTTTCATGATGTGGGCCCTCTGCTGTGAGTTCACTGCGGCCTGGATCGCATAGACTCGGTGCTCTGGGCCGCCTGCTGGGAGGTTCCCACTGCAGGATTGCTCAGCTTTTTTATTCTATTGGCCCTGTGTTGTGAGGCTACTCCTGCCTGCCTCACTCCGAGCCCCTTGGAGATCTGGATCCTCTGGTTTAGGCCACATGTGCTGGGTTCCTCACCTTTCTATGATGTGGCCACCCTGGTGTGAAGACAGTCCTGCCTGGTTCTGATGCCCTTGGTGATGTGGGCCCTCTGGTGAGAGTCTTACCCTGGCTGGGTTCCTCACCATTCTGTGAGGAGGCCCTCAGCTGTGAGGTCACTCCTGCCTGGCTGTTGCACATCACCTTGGCGACATGGGCCCTCAGTTGGGAGTTGGTGCCTGCTTGGGGTCTCCTCCCCTTGGTAATGAGGGCCCTCTGGCGTCAGGCCCTAACTTCTGGGCTCCCAAAATTCTCTGATGTGCGCCCTGTGGTGCGAGTACACTTCTGCCAGGTTCCCAACCACATGGGAATGTGGGCCTTCTGCTCTAAGGTCCCAACGGCTGGGTTGCTCACAGTTTCATGATGAGGGCCCTCTGTTTTGAGTTCAGTCAGGCCTGGATCCCATAGCCTCGCTGCTCCTGGCCACCTGCTGGGAGGTTCCAACTGCGGGATTCCTCACCTTTTTTACGCTATGGGCCCTCTGTTTGGAGGCTCCTCCTGCCTGCCTCACTCCCAGCCCCTTGGTGATGTGTGTCCTGTAGTTTGAGGCCACGTGTGCTGGGTCCGTCTCATTTCGGTGATGTGGCCCCACTGGTGTGAGGACACTCCTGCCTGGTTTCCATTCCCTTGGTGACGTGGGCCCTCCGGTGAGAGTCTGATCCTCTTTGGGTTCCTCACACTTTTGTGTGGTTGGCCCTCTGCTCTGAGGTCACTCCTGCCTGGCTGGCACACCCCGCATTGGCGACGTCGGCCTTCTGGTAGCAGTTGGAGCTTGCTGGGAGCCTCCTCTCCTCAGTGATGAGGGCCCTCTGGCGTCCGGCCCTAACTGCTGTGCTCCCCACATTTTCTGATGTGTGCCCACTGGTGCGATGACACTCCTGCTTGGTTCCCTTCCCCATGGGGATGTGGGCCTTGTGCTCTGAGGTTACAACGGCTGGGTTGCTTACAGTATCACGATGAGGGCCCTCTGTTGTGAGTTCATCACTGCCTGGATCCCATAGCCTCGGTGCTCTGGGCCGCCTGCTGGGATGTTCCAACTGCTGGATTCCTCACCTTTTTTATACAATGGGCCATGTGTTTTGAGGTTAATCCTGCCTGCCTCGCTCCGAGACCCATGGTGATGTGGGTCCTCTGGTTTGAGGCCACATGTGCTGGGTACCTCAACTTTCGATGATGTGGCCCCACGGGTGTGAGGACACTCCTGCCTGGTTCCCAGCCCCTTGCTTATGTGGGCACTCTGGTGAGAGTCTGATCCTGACTGGGTTCCTTACCCTTCTGTGAGGTGGGCCCTCTGATGTGAGGTCACTCCTGCCTGGATGTCTCATGTCGCCTTGGCGACATAGGCCCTCTGTTGGCCACTGAAGCATGCTGGGAGCCTCCTACCCTCTTTAATAAGGGCCCTGGAAGAAACGCATATGCCCTTTTTGACCAAGTGCATCATTGTCGAGGTTCTGCCTCTTCTCCTATACTTTCAGAGGACTTCCCGTCTACCTCCTGAAATCGTATTCCTGGAATTCTGCCCCGCGTTCAAGTCCTCTTTGCAGCCTTACTTCAATATATTTTTGGACGATAGCTGTCATTTATAACTCTGCAGGTTTGTGAATTACAGTGCCCCTGAGCTCCTTTCTTCAACTCGCTTTCTTGTGAGCTGGCCGCAAAACCGCAGGATTGCTTCAGGCCCTAATCTTGTTCCG
Source organism: Delphinapterus leucas (assembly GCF_059928025.1). Taxonomy (NCBI): domain Eukaryota; kingdom Metazoa; phylum Chordata; class Mammalia; order Artiodactyla; family Monodontidae; genus Delphinapterus; species Delphinapterus leucas. The sequence goes on along the minus strand of NW_028322240.1, from coordinate 12,476,122 downwards.
GCACGGCATGCTGAGCCTTTGGCTAATTCCTCTTCCTGGTGGGAAATGAGCGTTCCTTTTGCCCGTGCAGGCACCTACAGCTAGTCTCTCATTGGTTCTCCCTATTCCTGTATATCTTGCGCAGAAATTGCAAACTGTGCCAAACAGGAGGTTAATGGCACTGACTCTCCAAGTGGGGAGAGTGTTAGTAAAGCGTCTGGAATGGTGAACCCGAGTACCAGGGGACGAAAACTGAGATGCATTTGAAAACGTTTCCCGGTCACACAGTGCACTGTACTGTGGGTTTCCCATGCATGTTTTAGCTGAAGGAAGAATCCCTTAAACCTGGAGAGTTGGGACCCATGGAATGGGTACCATGCAGGATGACTTCAAAGGGTCTGCGTTTGCTCACCGAACCTCACCAATGCTATCAGCCCGAAGTGTCCAGCCTTATGTCTCACCCAGCTCTGGGTGTAGATGTGGTAAATCCAGGTTGCATCACATGCCCTGAATGAATTATTTAAGAATTGCTCTCTATTTCACTGTCATTGTGTTTTGTTTTTGTAATTCATTTTGATCATGGGATTTATTGGATTTTCTCTGCTGCGTTCATGCAGCTGTACACACGCTTGATTGTCTTAAGGAGATATATAAATCCATGGGTTTGAAGATTCTTACTACTCAGGTGTATTCCTAGGCGTTGAATATGAGGTGTTTAGTCCATTTCGTTGAGCAAGGGGTAGCTCTTGACTATTACATATTTGGCTTATGGAAAGGTATCTGTGCTAATTTCTATCTCTGCTTTTATGCAGCACCCCAACTCACTTTTCCCCTTAAGCAAGCATAAGTTGGTTTTCTAAATTTGAGACCCTGTTCTGTTTTGTAATTCAGTTCATGTGTAGCCAAGTTTACATTCCGTGTATTAGTGATAACTTATGATGTTTCATTTTCTGTGTGACTTATTTCACTTAGAATCATCGTACCTGAATCCACTCATTATGCCGCGACGGGCCTGATGAAATAGATTTCATTGGTGAGTGATATTCATTTGTACGTACGTACCACACTTCTTTATCCATTTTTCGCTTTCTGGGATATTTAACTTGTTCCGTAGACGAGGTTCTTGTAAACAGAGCCGTCCGACACTTTGGGGTGGCTGTCTGTTTTTGATTTTAATTTCCGTGATCTATAAGACCATAAGTGGAAGTGCCGTAGTCTCCGTTGCTTTGTTTCTTAGGTGTTTCAGGAAACACCATACACTTCTCCAGAGTGGCTGTTGGCATTTACATCCCGCCCATCAGCATAACAAGGCTCCCTGTTCTCCATGGCCTGTCCTGTGTTTCTGGTTTTTACACTTTTTTCAGATGGCCCTTTTGACGAATGGGAAATGAGACTTCATTGTAGTGCGGATTTCCATTTCTCGAGTGCTTGGTTGGCCAAAAAGGGCATATGTGTTTTTTCCTGAATATATTCAGGAAAAAATGTTTACGCACTTTTGTCCAAGTGCATCACTGTCAAAGATCTGCCGCTTTTCACATGCTTTAAATGCAATTCCAATCTACCTCCTGAAATATGATTCCTGCAATTCTGCCTCGTTTTCAAGTCCTCTTTGCAGACTTACTTCCATATATTTTTGCCAATAGCTGTCATTTATAACTCTGCAGGTTTGTGAATTACAGTGCCCGTGATTTCCTTTCTTAACTCGTTTCCTTGAAAACTGGCCACAGAACCGTAGGTTTGCTTCAGGCCGTAATCAGGGTCCGGCACGGCACTCTGAGACTTTGGTTCATTCCACTTCCTGGTGGGAAATTAGAGTTAAATGTACCCCTCCAGACACCTGCCTCACTCCTAGCCCCTTGGTGATGTGTGTCCTCTGGTTTGAGGCCACATGTGCTGGGTTCCTCACCTTTGGCTGATGTGGCCCCACTGGTGTGAGGACACTCCTGCCTGGTTCCCATCCCCATGGGCATGTGGGCCTTCTGCTCTAAGGTCCCAACACCTGTGTTGTTCACCGTTTCATGATGTTGGCTCTCTGGTGTTAGTTCACCCAGGCCTAGATCCCATAGACTCTGTGCTCTGAGCGGCCTGCTGGGAGGTTCCTACTGCTGGATTCCTTACCTCTTTTATTCTTTGGGTCCTGTGTTTTCATGCTCCTACTTCCTGACTCACTTCCAGCCCATTTGTGATGTAGGTCCTCTGGTTTAAAGCCACATGTACCGGTTTCCTCACCTTTATTGATGTGGCCCCACTGGTGTGAGGACACTCCTGCCTGGTTCCCATCCCCTTGGTGATGGGGGCCCTCTGGTGAGAGTCTGATCCTGTCTGGATTCCTCACACTTCTGGGAGGTGGGCCCTCTGCTGTGAGGTCACTCCTGCCTGGCTGGCACACGTCACCTTGGCGATGTGGGCCCTCAGTTGGGAGTTGGTGCCTGCTGGGAGTCTCCTCCCCTCGGTAATGAGGGCCCTCTGGCGTCAGGCCCTAACTCATGGGCTCCCAAAATTTTCTGATGTGCGCCCTGTCGTGCGAGTACACTCCAGCCAGGGTCCCATCCCCATGGGGATGTGGGCTTTCTGCTCTGAGGTCCCAAAGGCTGGGTTGCTCACAGTGTCAGAATGTGGGCCCTCTGCTGTGAGTTCACTCCGGCATGGATCCCATACCTCGGTGCTCTGGGCCACCTGCTTGGAGCTTCCAACTGTGGGGTTCCTCACCTTTTTTATTCTATGGGCGCTCTGTTGTGAGTTTCCTCCTGCATGCCTCACTCCCAGCCCTTTCGTGATGTGTGTCCCCTTGTTTGAGGCCACATGTGCTGTGTTCCTCACCTTTCCCTGATGTGGCCCCACTGGTGTGAGGACACTCCTGCCTGGTTTCCATCCCATTGGTGATGTGGGCGCTCTGGTTAGAGTCTGATCCTGTTTGGGCTCCTCACACTTCTGTGAGTTGGGCCCTCTGCTGTGAGGTAACTCCTGCCTGGCTTGCTCCCATTGCCTTGGTGACGTCGGCCCTCTGGTGGCATTTGGAGCCTGCTGGTAGCCTCCTCTCCTCAGTGATGAGGGCCCTCTGGCGTCAGGCCATAACTGCTGGGTTCCCACATTTTCTGATACGTGCTAAGTTGTGCGAGGACACTCCTGCGAGGTTCCCATCCCCATGGGGATGTGGGCCTTCTGCTCTGAGGTCCCACTGGCTGGGTTGCTCACAGTTTCATGATGTGGGTCCTCTGCTGTGAGTTCACTGTGGCCTGGATCCCATAGACTCCATGCTCTGGGCCACCTGCTGGGAGGTTCAAACTGCTGGATTCCTCACATTTTTTATTCTGTGGGCCCTGTGTTGTTAGGCTACTCCTGCCTGCCTCACTCGGAGCACCTTGGAAATGTGGGTCCTCTGGTTTAGGCCACATGTGCTGGGTTCCTCACCTTTCTATAATGTGGCCACACTGGTGTGAGGACACTCCTGCCTTGTTCCGATCCCCTTGGTGATGTGGGCCCTCTGGTGAGAGTCTTATCCTGGCTGGGTTCCTCACCCTTCTGTGAGGTAGGCCCTCTGCTGTGAGGTCACTCCTGCCTGGCTGGCACACGTCAACTTGGCGACGTGGGCCCTCAGTTGGGAGTTGGTGCCTGCTGGGAGTCTCCTCCCCTCGGTAATGAGGGCCCTCTGGCGTCAGACCCTAACTCCTGGGCTCCCAAAATTTTCTGATGTGCGCCCTGTGGTGCGAGTACACTCCTGCCAGGATCCCAACCCCATGGGAATGTGGGTCTTCTGCTCTGAGGTCCCAATGGTACGTTGCTCAGTTTCATGATGAGGGCCCTCTGGTGTGAGTTCACTCCGGCATGGACCCCATAGCCTCGCTGCTCCTGGCCTCCTGCGGGGAGGTTCCAACTGCGGGATTCCTCACCTTTTTCCTTCTATGGGCCCTCTGTTTTGAGACTCCTCCTGCCTGCCTCACTCCCAGCCCCTTGGTGATGTGTGTCCTCTGGTTTGAGGCCACGTGTGCTGGGTCCCTCACCTTTCGATGATGTGGCCCCACTGGTGTGAGGACACTCCTGCCTGGTTCCTATCCCCTTGGTGATGTGGGCCCTCTGGTGAGAGTCTGATCCTGGCTGGGTTCCTCACACTTCTGTGAGGTGGGCCCTCTGCTGTGAGGTCACTCCTGCCTGGCTGGCACACCCCGCCTTGGCAATGTCGGCCCTCTTGTGGCAGTTGGAGCCTGCTCGGAGCCTCCTCCCCTCGGTGATGAGGGCCCTCTGGCGTCAGGCCCTAACTGCTGGGTACCCACATTTTCTGATACGTGCTAAGTGGTGCGAGGACACTCGTGCCATGTTCCCAACCCCATGGGGATGTGGGCCTTCTGCTCTGAGGTCCCAACGGCTGGGTTGCTCACAGTTTCATGATGTGGGCCCTCTGCTGTGAGTTCACTGCGGCCTGGATCACATAGACTCGGTGCTCTGGGCCGCCTGCTGGGAGGTTCCCACTGCACGATTCCTCAGCTTTTTTATTCTATTGGCCCTGTGTTGTGAGTCTACTCCTGCCTGCCTCACTCCGAGCCCCTTGGAGATCTGGATCCTCTGGTTTAGGCCACATGTGCTGGGTTCCTCACCTTTCTATGATGTGGCCACCCTGGTGTGAAGACAGTCCTGCCTGGTTCTGATGCCCTTGGTGATGTGGGCCCTCTGGTGAGAGTCTTACCCTGGCTGGGTTCCTCACCATTCTGTGAGGTAGGCCCTCAGCTGTGAGGTCACTCCTGCCTGGCTGTTGCACGTCACCTTGGCGACATGGGCCCTCAGTTGGGAGTTGGTGCCTGCTTGGGGTCTCCTCGCCTTGGTAATGAGGGCCCTCTGGCGTCAGGCCCTAAGTTCTGGGCTCCCAAAATTCTCTGATGTGCGCCCTGTGGTGCGAGTACACTTCTGCCAGGTTCCCAACCACATGGGAATGTGGGCCTTCTGCTCTAAGGTCCCAACGGCTGGGTTGCTCACAGTTTCATGATGAGGCCCCTCTGTTTTGAGTTCAGTCAGGTCTGGATCCCATAGCCTCGCTGCTCCTGGCCACCTGCTGGGAGGTTCCAACTGCGGGATTCCTCACCTTTTTTATGCTATGGGCCCTCTGTTTGGAGGCTCCTCCTGCCTGCCTCACTCCCAGCCCCTTGGTGATGTGTGTCCTGTAGTTTGAGGCCACGTGTGCTGGGTCCGTCACATTTCGGTGATGTGGCCACACTGGTGTGAGGACACTCCTGCCTGGTTTCCATTCCCTTGGTGATGTGGGCCCTCCGGTGAGAGTCTGATCCTCTTTGGGTTCCTCACACTTTTGTGTGATTGGCCCTCTGCTCTGAGGTCACTCCTGCCTGGGTGGCACACCCCGCATTGGCGACGTCGGCCTTCTGGTAGCAGTTGGAGCTTGCTGGGAGCCTCCTCTCCTCAGTGATGAGGGCCCTCTGGCATCCGGCCCTAACTGCTGTGCTCCCCACATTTTCTGATGTGTGCCCACTGGTGCGATGACACTCCTGCTTGGTTCCCTTCCCCATGGGGATGTGGGCCTTGTGCTCTGAGGTTACAACGGCTGGGTTGCTTACAGTATCACGATGAGGGCCCTCTGTTGTGAGTTCATCACTGCCTGGATCCCATAGCCTCGGTGCTCTGGGCCGCCTGCTGGGATGTTCCAACTGCTGGATTCCTCACCTTTTTTATACAATGGGCCATGTGTTTTGAGGTTAATCCTGCCTGCCTCGCTCCGAGACCCATGGTGATGTGGGTCCTCTGGTTTGAGGCCACATGTGCTGGGTACCTCAACTTTCGATGATGTGGCCCCACGGGTGTGAGGACACTCCTGCCTGGTTCCCAGCCCCTTGCTTATGTGGGCACTCTGGTGAGAGTCTGATCCTGACTGGGTTCCTTACCCTTCTGTGAGGTGGGCCCTCTGATGTGAGGTCACTCCTGCCTGGATGTCTCATGTCGCCTTGGCGACATAGGCCCTCTGTTGGCCAATGAAGCATGCTGGGAGCCTCCTACCCTCTTTAATAAGGGCCCTGGAAGAAACGCATATGCCCTTTTTGACCAAGTGCATCATTGTCGAGGTTCTGCCTCTTCTCCTATACTTTCAGAGGACTTCCCGTCTACCTCCTGAAATCGTATTCCTGGAATTCTGCCCCGCGTTCAAGTCCTCTTTGCAGCCTTACTTCAATATATTTTTGGACGATAGCTGTCATTTATAACTCTGCAGGTTTGTGAATTACAGTGCCCCTGAGCTCCTTTCTTCAACTCGCTTTCTTGTGAGCTGGCCGCAAAACCGCAGGATTGCTTCAGGCCCTAATCTTGTTCCGGCACGGCATGCTGAGCCTTTGGCTAATTCCTCTTCCTGGTGGGAAATGAGCGTTCCTTTTGCCCGTGCAGGCACCTACAGCTAGTCTCTCATTGGTTCTCCCTATTCCTGTATATCTTGCGCAGAAATTGCAAACTGTGCCAAACAGGAGGTTAATGGCACTGACTCTCCAAGTGGGGAGAGTGTTAGTAAAGCGTCTGGAATGGTGAACCCGAGTACCAGGGGACGAAAACTGAGATGCATTTGAAAACGTTTCCCGGTCACACAGTGCACTGTACTGTGGGTTTCCCATGCATGTTTTAGCTGAAGGAAGAATCCCTTAAACCTGGAGAGTTGGGACCCATGGAATGGGTACCATGCAGGATGACTTCAAAGGGTCTGCGTTTGCTCACCGAACCTCACCAATGCTATCAGCCCGAAGTGTCCAGCCTTATGTCTCACCCAGCTCTGGGTGTAGATGTGGTAAATCCAGGTTGCATCACATGCCCTGAATGAATTATTTAAGAATTGCTCTCTATTTCACTGTCATTGTGTTTTGTTTTTGAAATTTATTTTGATAATGGGATTTATCGGATTTTCACTGCTGCGTTTATGCCGCTGTACACACGCTTGATTTCCTTATGGAGACATATAAATCCATGGGTTTTAAGATTCTTACTTGTCAGGTATCTTGCCAGGCGTTGAATATGGGGTGTTGAGTCCATTTCGTTGAGCAAGGAGTAGGTCTTGTCTATTATATATTTGGCTTATGGAACGGTATCTGTGCTACTTTCAATCTCTGGTTTTATGCAGCACCCCAACTCACCTTTCCCCATAAGCAAGCATAAGTTGGTTTTCTAAATTTGAGACCCTGTTCTGTTTTGTAATTCAGTTCATGGGTAGCCAAGTTTACATTCCGTGTATTAGTGATATCTTATGATGTTTCTTTTTCTGTGTGACTTATTTCTCGTAGAATCATCATACCTGAATCCACTCATTATGCCGCTACGGGCCTGATGACGTAGATTTCATTGCTGAGTGATATTCCATTGTACGTGCGTACCACAACTTCTTTATCCATTTTTTACTTTCTGGGATATTTTACTTGTACCGTAGACGAGGTTCTTGTAAACAGAGCCGTCCCAAACTCTGGGGTGGCTGTGTGTTTTTGATTTTAATTTCCCTAAGCTATAGGACCATAAGTGGAAGTGCCATAGGCTGTGTTGCTTTGTTTCCTACGTGTTTCTGGAAACACCATACACTTCTCCAGAGTGGTTGTTGGCAATTTACATCCCGCCCATCAGCATGACAAGGCTCCCTTTTCTCCATGACCTGTCCTGCCTTTCTGGATTTTACACTTTTTTCAGATGGCCCTTTTGACCGGGGGGGCAGTGAGACTTCATTGTAGTGCAGATTTCCTTTACACGCTTGCTTGGTTGGCCAAAAAGGGCGTATGCGTTTTTTCCTGAATATATTCAGGAAAAAACGCATACGCCCTTTTTGGCCAAGTGCATCGTTGTCGTCATTCTGCCTCTTTTCCTATGCTTTTAGTACAATTCCAGTCTACCCCCTGAAATCCTTTTCCTGAAATTCTGCCCCGCTTTCAAGTCCTCTTCGAAGACTTACTTCAATACATTTTTGGACGATAGCTGTCATTCATAACTCTGCAGGTTTGTGAATTACAGCGCCCCTGAGCTCATGTCTTCAACTCGCTTTCTTGTGAGCTGGACGCAAAACCGCAGGATTGCTTCAGGCCATAATCTCTTTCCGGCAGGGCATGCTGAGCCTTTGTTTAATTCCTCTTCCTGGTGGGAAATGAGCATTCCTTTTGCCCGTGCAGGCACCTACAGCTAGTCTCTCATTGGTTCTCCCTATTCCTGTACATCTTGCGCAGAAATTGCAAACTGTGCCAAACAGGAGGTTAATGGCAGTGACTCTCCAAGAGGGGAGAGTGTTAGTAAAGCGTCTGGAATGGTGAACCCGAGTACAAGGGGACGAAAACTGAGATGCATTTGAAAACGTTTCCCGGTCACACAGTGCACTGTTCTGTGGGTTTCCAATGAATGTTTTAGCTGAAGGAAGAATCCCTTAAACCTGGAGAGTTGGGAACCATGGAATGGGTACCATGCAGTATGACTTCAAAGGGTCTGCATTTGCTCACCGAACCTCACCAATGCTATCAGCCCGAAGTGTCCAGCCTTATGTCTCACCCAGCTCTGGGTGTAGATGTGGTAAATCCAGGTTGCATCACAAGCCCTGAATGAATTATTTAAGAATTGCTCTCTATTTCACTGTCATTTTGTTTTGTTTTTGAAATTTATTTTGATAATGGGATTTATCGGATTTTCACTGCTGCGTTTAGGCCGCTGTACACACGCTTGATTTCCTTATGGAGACATATAAATCCATGGGTTTTAAGATTCTTACTTGTCAGGTATCTTCCCAGGCGTTGAATATGGGGTGTTGAGTCCATTTCGTTGAGCAAGGAGTAGGGCTTGTCTATTATATATTTGGCTTATGGAACGGTATCTGTGCTAATTTCAATCTCTGGTTTTATGCAGCACCCCAACTCACCTTTCCCCATAAGCAAGCATAAGTTGGTTTTCTAAATTTGAGACCCTGTTCTGTTTTGTAATTCAGTTGATGTGTAGCCAAGTTTACATTCCGTGTATTACTGATATATTATGATGTTTCTTTTTCTGTGTGACTTATTTCTCGTAGAATCATCGTACCTGAATCCACTCATTATGCCGCTACGGGCCTGAAGACGTAGATTTCATTGCTGAGTGATATTCCATTGTACGTGCATACCAGAACTTCTTTATCCATTTTCTCCTTTCTCGGATATTTAACTTGTACCGTAGACAAGGTTCTTGTAAACAGAGCCATCCCAAACTTTGGGGTGGCTGTGTGTTTTTGATTTTAATTTCATTAAGCTATAGGATCATAAGTGGAAGTGACATAGGCTGTGTTGCTTTGTTTCCTACGTGTTTCAGGATACACCATACATTTCTCCAGAGTGGCTGTTGGCAAATTACATACCGCCCATCAGCATAACAAGGCTCCCTGTTCTCCAAGACCTGTCCTGCCTTTCTGGATTTTACACTTTTTTCAGATGGCCCTTTTGACCGGGGGGCAGTGAGACTTCATTGTAGTGCAGATTTCCTTTACACGCTTGCTTCGTTGGCCAAAAAGGGCGTATGCGTTTTTTCCTGAATATATTCAGGAAAAAACGCATACGCCCTTTTTGGCCAAGTGCATCATTGTCGACATTCTGCCTCTTTTCCTATGTTTTAAGTGCAATTCTAGTCTACCCCTTGAAATCGTTTTTCTGAAATTCTGCCCCGCTTTCAAGTCCTCTTCCAAGACTTACTTCAGTACATTTTTGGACGATAGCTGTCATTCATAACTCTGCAGGTTTGTGAATTACAGTGCCCCTGAGCTCATTTCTTCAACTCGCTTTCTTGTGAGCTGGCCGCAAAACCGCAGGATTGCTTCAGGCCCTAATCTGTTTCCAGCCGGGCACGCTGAGCCTTTGGTTAATTCCTCTTCCTGGTGGGAAATGAGCATTCAATTTGCCCGTGCAGACACCAACAGCTAGTCTCTCATTGGTTCTCCCTATGCCTGTTCATCTTGCGCAGGAATTGCAAACTGTGCCAAACAGGAGGTTAAAGGCACAGACTCTCCAAGTGGGGAGAGTGTTAGTAAAGCGTCTGGAATGGTGAACCCGAGTACCAGGGGACGAAAACTGAGATGCATTTGAAAACATTTCCCAATCACACGGCGCACGATAGTCTGGGTTTCCCATGCATGTTTTAGCTGAAGGAAGAATCCCTTAAACCTGGAGAGTTGGGACCCATGGAATGGGTACCATGCAGTATGACTTCAAAGTGTCTGCGTTTGCTCACCGAACCTCAGCAATGCTATCAGCCCGAAGTGTCCAGCCTTATGTCTCACCCAGCTCTGGGTGTAGATGTGGGAAATCCAGGTTGCATCACAAGCCCTGAATGAATTATTTAAGAATTGCTCTCTATTTCACTGTCATTGTGTTTTGTTTTTGAAATTTATTTTGATAATGGGATTTATCGGATTTTCACTGCTGCGTTTAGGCCATTGTACACACGCTTGACTTCCTTATGGAGATATATAAATCCATGGGTTTTAAGATTCTTACTTGTCAGGTATCTTGCCAGGCGTTGAATATGGGGTGTTGAGTCCATTTCTTTGAGCAAGGAGTAGGTCTTGTCTATTATATATTTGGCTTATGGAACGGTATCTGTGCTAATTTCAATCTCTGGTTTTATGCAGCACCCCAACTCACCTTTCCCCATAAGCAAGCATAAGTTGGTTTTCTAAATTTGAGACCCTGTTCTGTTTTGTAATTCACTACATGTGTAGCCAAGTTTACATTCCGTGTATTAGTGATATCTTATGATGTTTCTTTTCCTGTGTGACTTATTTCTCGTAGAATCATCGTACCTGAATCCACTCATTATGCCGCTACGGGCCTGATGACGTACATTTCATTGCTGAGTGATATTCCATTGTACGTGCGTACCACAACTTCTTTATCCATTTTTTGCTTTCTCAGATATTTAACTTGTACTGTAGACGAGGTTCTTGTAAACAGAGCCGTCCCAAACTTTGGGGTGGCTGTGTGTTTTTCATTTTAATTTCCGTAAGCTATAGGACCATAAGTGGAAGTGCCATAGGCTGTGTTGCTTTGTTTCCTACGTGTTTCAGGAAACACCGTGCACTTCTCCAGAGTGGCTGTTGGCTATTTACATCCCACCCATCAGCATAACAAGGCTCCCTGTTCTCCATGACCTCTCCTGCCTTTCTGGATTTTACAATATTTTCAGATGCCCCTTTTGACCGGGGGGCAGTGAGACTTCATTGTAGTGCAGATTTCTTTTACACGCTTGGTTGGTTGGCCAAAAAGTGCGTATGCGTCTTTTCCTGAATATATTCAGGATAAAACGCATACGCAATTTTTGGCCAAGTGCATCATTGTCGACATTCTGCCTTTTTTCCTATGCTTTAAATGCAATTCCAGTCTACCCCCTGAAATCGTTTTCCTGAAATTCTGCCCCGCTTTCAAGCCCTCTTTGAAGACTTACTTCAATACATTTTTGGACGATAGCTGTCATTCATAACTCTGCAGGTTTGTGAACTACAGTGTGCCTGAGCTCCTTTCTTCAACTCGCTTTCTTGTGAGCTGGCCGCAACACTGCAGGATTACTTCAGGCCCTAATCATTTTCTGGCAGGGCACGCTGAGCCTTTGTTTAATTCCTCATCCTGGTGGGAAATGTGCATTCCATTTGCCCGTGAAGACACCTACAGCTAGTCTCTCCTTTGTTCTCCCTATTCCTGTTCATCTTGCGCAGAAATTGCAAACTGTGCCAAAGAGGAGGTTAAAGGCACTGACTCTCCAAGTGGGGAGAGTGTTAGTAAAGCGTCTGGAATGGTGAACCCGAGTCCCAGGTTTCGAAAACTGAGATGCATTTGAAAAGGTTTCCCAATCACACGGTTGACCATACTCTGGGTTTCCCATGCATGTTTTAGCTGAAGGAAGAATCCCTTAAACCTGAAGAGTTGGGAACCATGTAATGGGTACCATGCAGTATGACTTCAAAGGGTCTGCGTTTGCTCACCGAACCTCACCAATGCTATCAGCCCGAAGTGTCCAGCCTTATGTCTCAGCCACCTCTGGGTGTAGATGTTGTAAATCCAGGTTGCATCACAAGCCTTGAATGAATTATTTAAGAATTGCTCTCTATTTCACTGTCATTGGGTTTTGTTTTTGAAATTTATTTTGGTAATGGGATTTATCGGATGTTCACTGCTGCATTTAGACCGCTGTACACACGCTTGATTTCCTTATGGAGACATATAAATCCATGGGTTTTAAGATTCTTACTTGTCAGGTATCTTCCCAGGCGTTGAATATGGGGTGTTGAGTCCATTTCGTTGAGCAAGGAGTAGGTCTTGTCTATTATATATTTGGCTTATGGAACGGTATCTGTGCTAATTTCAATCTCTGGTTTTATGCAGCACCCCAACTCACCTTTCCCCATAAGCAAGCATAAGTTGGTTTTCTAAATTTGAGACCCTGTTCTGTTTTGTAATTCAGTTCATGTGTAGCCAAGTTTACATTCCGTGTATTAGTGATATTTTATGATGTTTCTTTTTCTGTGTGACATATTTCTCGTAGAATCATCATACCTGAATCCACTCATTATGCCGCTACAGGCCTGATGACGTAGATTTCATTGCTGAGTGATATTCCATTGTACGTGCGTACCACAACTTCTTTATCCATTTTTCACATTCTGGGATATTTAACTTGTACCGTAGACGAGGTTCTTGTAAACACAGCCGTCCCAAACTTTGGGGTGGCTGTGTCTTTTTGATTTTAATTTCCCTAAGCTATAGGACCATAAGTGGAAGTGCCATAGGCTGTGTTGCTTTGTTTCCTACGTGTTTCAGGATACACCATACACTTCTCCAGAGTGGCTGTTGGCAATTTACATCCCGCCCATCAGCATAACAAGGCTCCCTGTTTTCCATGACCTGTCCTGACTTTCTGGATTTTGCACTTTTTTCAAATGGCCCTTTTGACCGGGGGGCAGTGAGACTTCATTGTAGTGCAGATTTCCTTTACACGCTTGCTTGGTTGGCCAAAAAGGGCGTATGCGTTTTTTCCTGAATATATTCAGGAAAAAACGCATACGCCCTTTTTGACCAAGTGCATCATTGTCGCCATTCTGCCTCTTTTCCTATGCTTTAAGTGCAATTCCAGTCTACCCCCTGAAAACGTTTTCCTGAAATTCTGCCCCGCTATCAAGTCCTCTTCTCATCCTTACTTTAGTACATTTTTGGACGATAGCTGTCATTCATAACTCTGCAGGTTTGTGAATTACAGTGCCCCTGAGCTCCTTTCTTCAACTCGCTTTCTTGTGAGCTGGCCGCAAAACCGCAGGATTGCTTCAGGCCCTAATCTGTTTCCGGCAGGGCACACTGAGCTTTTGGTTAATTCCTCTTCCTGGTGGGAAATGAGCGTTCCATTTGCCCGTGCACACACCTACAGCTAGTCTCTCATTGGTTCTCCCTATTCCTGTTCATCTTGCGCAGAAATTGCAAACTGTGCCAAACAGGAGGTTAATGGCACTGACTCTCCAAGTGGGGAGAGTGTTAGTAAAGCGTTGAAATGGTGAACCCGAGTACCAGGGGACGAAAACTGAGATGCATTTGAAAACGTTTCCCAATCACACGGTGGACCATACTCTGGGTTTCCCATGCATGTTTTAGCTGAAGGAAGAATCCCTTAAACCTGGAGAGTTGGGAACCATGGAATGGGTACCATGCAGTATGACTTCAAAGGGTCTGCGTTTGCTCACCGAACCTCACCAATGCTATCAGCCCGAAGTGTCCAGCCTTATGTCTCATCCAGCTCTGGTTGTAGATGTGGTAAATCCAGGTTGCATCACAAGCCCTGAATGAATTATTTAAGAATTGCTCTCTATTTCACTGTCATTGTGTTTTGTTTTTGAAATTCATTTTGATAATGGGATTTATCGGATTTTCACTGCTGCTTTTAGGCCACTGTACACACGCCTGATTTCCTTATGGAGACATATAAATCCATGGGTTTTAAGATTCTTACTTGTCAGGTATCTTCCCAGGCAATGAATATAGGGTTTTGAGTCCATTTCGTTGAGCAAGGAGTAGGTCTTGTGTATTATATATTTGGCTTATGTAACGGTATCTGTGCTAATTTCAATCTCTGGTTTTATGCAGCATCCCAACTGACCTTTCCCCATAAGCAAGCATAAGTTGGTTTTCTAAAGTTGAGACCCTGTTCTGTTTTGTAACTCAGTTCATGTGTAGCCAAGGTTACATTCCGTGTATTACTGATATATTATGATGTTTCTTTTTCTGTGTGACTTATTTCTCGTAGAATCATCTTACCTGAATCCACTCATTATGCTGCTAGGGACCTGATGACGTAGATTTCATTGCTGAGTGATATTCCATTGTACGTGCGTACCACAACTTCTTTATCCATTTTTTGCTTTCTCAGATATTTAACTTGTACCGTAGACGAGGTTCTTGTAAACAGAGCCGTCCCAAACTTTGGGGTGGCTGTGTCTTTTTGATTTTAATTTCCCTAAGCTATAGGACCATAAGTGGAAGTGCCATAGGCTGTGTTGCTTTGTTTCCTACGTGTTTCTGGAAACACCATACACTTCTCCAGAGTGGTTGTTGGCAATTTACATCCCGCCCATCAGCATAACAAGGCTCCCTGTTCTCCATGACCTGTCCTGCCTTTCTGGATTTTACACTTTTTTCAGATGGCCCTTTTGACCGGTGGGCAGTGAGACATCTTTGTAGTGCAGATTTCCTTTACACGCTTGCTTGGTTGGCCAAAAAGGGCGTATGCGTTTTTTCCTGAATATATTCAGGAAAAAACGCATACGCCCTTTTTGGCCAAGTGCATCATTGTCGACATTCTGCCTCTTTTCCTATGCTTTAAGTGCAATTCCAGTCTACCCCCTGAAATCGTTTTCCTGAAATTCTGCCCCGCTTTCAAGTCCTCTTCCAAGACTTACTTCAGTACATTTTTGGACGATAGCTGTCATTCATAACTCTGCAGGTTTGTGAATTGCAGTGCCCCTGAGCTCCTTTCTTCAACTCGCTTTCTTGTGAGCTGGCCGCAAAACCGCAGGATTGCTTCAGGTGCTAATCTGTTTCGGGGAGGGCACGCTGAGCCTTTGTTTAATTCCTCTTCCTTGTCGGAAATGAGCGTTCCATTTGCCCGTGCAGGCACCTACAGCTAGTCTCTCATTGGTTCTCCCTATTCCTGTACATCTTGCGCAGAAATTGCAAACGGTGCCCAACAGGAGGTTAATGGCGCTGACTCTCCAAGTGGGGAGAGTGTTAGTAAAGTGTCTGGAATGATGAACCCGAGTTCCAGGGGACGAAAACTGAGATGCATTTGAAAACGTTTCCCGGTCACACAGTGCACAGTACTGTGGGTTTCCCATGCATGTTTTAGCTGAAGGAAGAATCCCTTAAACCTGGAGAGTTGGGACCCATGGAATGGGTACCATGCAGTATGACTTCAAAAGGTCTGCGTTTGCTCACCGAACCTCACCAATGCTATCAGCCCGAAGTGTCCAGCCTTATGTCTCACCCAGCTCTGGATGTAGATGTGGTAAATCCTGGTTGCATCACATGCCCTGAATGAATGATTTAAGAATTGCTCTCTCTTTCACTGTCATTGTGTTTTGTTTTTGTAATTCATTTTGATCATGGGATTTATTGGATTTTCTCTGCTGCGTTCATGCAGCTGTACACACGCTTGATTGTCTTAAGGAGATATATAAATCCATGGGTTTGAAGATTCTTACTACTCAGGTGTATTCCTAGGCGTTGAATATGAGGTGTTTAGTCCATTTCGTTGAGCAAGGGGTAGCTCTTGACTATTACATATTTGGCTTATGGAAAGGTATCTGTGCTAATTTCTATCTCTGCTTTTATGCAGCACCCCAACTCACTTTTCCCCTTAAGCAAGCATAAGTTGGTTTTCTAAATTTGAGACCCTGTTCTGTTTTGTAATTCAGTTCATGTGTAGCCAAGTTTACATTCCGTGTATTAGTGATAACTTATGATGTTTCATTTTCTGTGTGACTTATTTCACTTAGAATCATCGTACCTGAATCCACTCATTATGCCGCGACGGGCCTGATGAAATAGATTTCATTGGTGAGTGATATTCATTTGTACGTACGTACCACACTTCTTTATCCATTTTTCGCTTTCTGGGATATTTAACTTGTTCCGTAGACGAGGTTCTTGTAAACAGAGCCGTCCGACACTTTGGGGTGGCTGTCTGTTTTTGATTTTAATTTCCGTGATCTATAAGACCATAAGTGGAAGTGCCGTAGTCTCCGTTGCTTTGTTTCTTAGGTGTTTCAGGAAACACCATACACTTCTCCAGAGTGGCTGTTGGCATTTACATCCCGCCCATCAGCATAACAAGGCTCCCTGTTCTCCATGGCCTGTCCTGTGTTTCTGGTTTTTACACTTTTTTCAGATGGCCCTTTTGACGAATGGGAAATGAGACTTCATTGTAGTGCGGATTTCCATTTCTCGAGTGCTTGGTTGGCCAAAAAGGGCATATGTGTTTTTTCCTGAATATATTCAGGAAAAAATGTTTACGCACTTTTGTCCAAGTGCATCACTGTCAAAGATCTGCCGCTTTTCACATGCTTTAAATGCAATTCCAATCTACCTCCTGAAATATGATTCCTGCAATTCTGCCTCGTTTTCAAGTCCTCTTTGCAGACTTACTTCCATATATTTTTGCCAATAGCTGTCATTTATAACTCTGCAGGTTTGTGAATTACAGTGCCCGTGATTTCCTTTCTTAACTCGTTTCCTTGAAAACTGGCCACAGAACCGTAGGTTTGCTTCAGGCCGTAATCAGGGTCCGGCACGGCACTCTGAGACTTTGGTTCATTCCACTTCCTGGTGGGAAATTAGAGTTAAATGTACCCCTCCAGACACCTGCCTCACTCCTAGCCCCTTGGTGATGTGTGTCCTCTGGTTTGAGGCCACATGTGCTGGGTTCCTCACCTTTGGCTGATGTGGCCCCACTGGTGTGAGGACACTCCTGCCTGGTTCCCATCCCCTTGGTGATGTGGGCCCTCCGGTGAGAGTCTGATCCTGGTTGGGTTCCTCACACTTCTGTGAGGTGGGCCCTCTTCTCTGAGGTCACTCCTGCCTGGCTGGCACACCCCACCTTGGCGACGTCGGTCCTCTGGTGGGATTTGGTGCCTGCTGGGTGTCTCCTCCCCTCGGTAATGAGGGCCCTCTGGCGTCAGGCCCTAACTCCTGGGCTCCCAATATTTTCTGATATGCGCCCTGTGGTTCGAGTACACTCCTGCCAGGTTCCCAACCCCATGGGAATGTGGGCCTTCTGCTCTGAGGTCCCAACCGTGGGTTACTCAGTTTCATGATGAGGGCCCTCTGCTGCGAGTTCTCTCCGGCCTGGATCCCATAGCCTCGCTGCTCTTGGCCACCTGCTGGGAGGTTACAACTGCGGGATTCCTCACCTTTTTTCTTCTATGGGCCCTCTGTTTTGAGACTCCTTCTGCCTGCCTCACTCCCAGCAACTTGGTGATGTGTGTCCTCTGGTTTGAGGCCACGTATGCTGGGTCCCTCGCCTTTCGATGATGTGGCCCCACTGATGTGAGGACACTCCTGCCTGGTTCCTATCCCCTTGATGATGTGGGCCCTCTGGTGAGAGTCTGATCCTGGCTGGGTTCCTCACCCTTCTGTGAGGGGGGCCCTCTGCTGTGAGGTCACTCCTGCCTGGCTGGCACACCCCACCTGGGCAACATCGGCCCTCTTGTGGCAGTTGGAGCCTGCTGGGAACCTCCCCTCGGTGATGGGGGCCCTCTTGCCTCAGGCCCTAACTGCTGGGTACCCACATTTTCTGATACGTGCTAAGTGGTGCGAGGACACTCCTGCCAGGTTCCCATCCCCATGGGCATGTGGGCCTTCTGCTCTAAGGTCCCAACACCTGTGTTGTTCACCGTTTCATGATGTTGGCTCTCTGGTGTTAGTTCACCCAGGCCTAGATCCCATAGACTCTGTGCTCTGAGCGGCCTGCTGGGAGGTTCCTACTGCTGGATTCCTTACCTCTTTTATTCTTTGGGTCCTGTGTTTTCATGCTCCTACTTCCTGACTCACTTCCAGCCCATTTGTGATGTAGGTCCTCTGGTTTAAAGCCACATGTACCGGTTTCCTCACCTTTATTGATGTGGCCCCACTGGTGTGAGGACACTCCTGCCTGGTTCCCATCCCCTTGGTGATGGGGGCCCTCTGGTGAGAGTCTGATCCTGTCTGGATTCCTCACACTTCTGGGAGGTGGGCCCTCTGCTGTGAGGTCACTCCTGCCTGGCTGGCACACGTCACCTTGGCGATGTGGGCCCTCAGTTGGGAGTTGGTGCCTGCTGGGAGTCTCCTCCCCTCGGTAATGAGGGCCCTCTGGCGTCAGGCCCTAACTCATGGGCTCCCAAAATTTTCTGATGTGCGCCCTGTCGTGCGAGTACACTCCAGCCAGGGTCCCATCCCCATGGGGATGTGGGCTTTCTGCTCTGAGGTCCCAAAGGCTGGGTTGCTCACAGTGTCAGAATGTGGGCCCTCTGGTGTGAGTTCACTCCGGCATGGATCCCATACCTCGGTGCTCTGGGCCACCTGCTTGGAGCTTCCAACTGCGGGGTTCCTCACCTTTTTTATTCTATGGGCGCTCTGTTGTGAGTTTCCTCCTGCATGCCTCACTCCCAGCCCTTTCGTGATGTGTGTCCCCTTGTTTGAGGCCACATGTGCTGTGTTCCTCACCTTTCGCTGATGTGGCCCCACTGGTGTGAGGACACTCCTGCCTGGTTTCCATCCCATTGGTGATGTGGGCGCTCTGGTTAGAGTCTGATCCTGTTTGGGCTCCTCACACTTCTGTGAGTTGGGCCCTCTGCTGTGAGGTAACTCCTGCCTGGCTTGCTCCCATTGCCTTGGTGACGTCGGCCCTCTGGTGGCATTTGGAGCCTGCTGGTAGCCTCCTCTCCTCAGTGATGAGGGCCCTCTGGCGTCAGGCCATAACTGCTGGGTTCCCACATTTTCTGATACGTGCTAAGTTGTGCGAGGACACTCCTGCGAGGTTCCCATCCCCATGGGGATGTGGGCCTTCTGCTCTGAGGTCCCACTGGCTGGGTTGCTCACAGTTTCATGATGTGGGCCCTCTGCTGTGAGTTCACTGTGGCCTGGATCCCATAGACTCCATGCTCTGGGCCACCTGCTGGGAGGTTCAAACTGCTGGATTCCTCACATTTTTTATTCTGTGGGCCCTGTGTTGTTAGGCTACTCCTGCCTGCCTCACTCGGAGCACCTTGGAAATGTGGGTCCTCTGGTTTAGGCCACATGTGCTGGGTTCCTCACCTTTCTATAATGTGGCCACACTGGTGTGAGGACACTCCTGCCTTGTTCCGATCCCCTTGGTGATGTGGGCCCTCTGGTGAGAGTCTTATCCTGGCTGGGTTCCTCACCCTTCTGTGAGGTAGGCCCTCTGCTGTGAGGTCACTCCTGCCTGGCTGGCACACGTCAACTTGGCGACGTGGGCCCTCAGTTGGGAGTTGGTGCCTGCTGGGAGTCTCCTCCCCTCGGTAATGAGGGCCCTCTGGCGTCAGACCCTAACTCCTGGGCTCCCAAAATTTTCTGATGTGCGCCCTGTGGTGCGAGTACACTCCTGCCAGGATCCCAACCCCATGGGAATGTGGGTCTTCTGCTCTGAGGTCCCAATGGTACGTTGCTCAGTTTCATGATGAGGGCCCTCTGGTGTGAGTTCACTCCGGCATGGACCCCATAGCCTCGCTGCTCCTGGCCTCCTGCGGGGAGGTTCCAACTGCGGGATTCCTCACCTTTTTCCTTCTATGGGCCCTCTGTTTTGAGACTCCTCCTGCCTGCCTCACTCCCAGCCCCTTGGTGATGTGTGTCCTCTGGTTTGAGGCCACGTGTGCTGGGTCCCTCACCTTTCGATGATGTGGCCCCACGGGTGTGAGGACACTCCTGCCTGGTTCCCAGCCCCTTGCTTATGTGGGCACTCTGGTGAGAGTCTGATCCTGACTGGGTTCCTTACCCTTCTGTGAGGTGGGCCCTCTGATGTGAGGTCACTCCTGCCTGGATGTCTCATGTCGCCTTGGCAATGTCGGCCCTCTTGTGGCAATTGAAGCATGCTGGGAGCCTCCTCCCCTCGTTAATAAGGGCCCTCTGGCGTCAGGCCCTAACTGCTGGGTACCCACATTTTCTGATACGTGCTAAGTGGTGCGAGGACACTCGTGCCATGTTCCCAACCCCATGGGGATGTGGGCCTTCTGCTCTGAGGTCCCAACGGCTGGGTTGCTCACAGTTTCATGATGTGGGCCCTCTGCTGTGAGTTCACTGCGGCCTGGATCGCATAGACTCGGTGCTCTGGGCCGCCTGCTGGGAGGTTCCCACTGCACGATTCCTCAGCTTTTTTATTCTATTGGCCCTGTGTTGTGTGTCTACTCCTGCCTGCCTCACTCCGAGCCCCTTGGAGATCTGGATCCTCTGGTTTAGGCCACATGTGCTGGGTTCCTCACCTTTCTATGATGTGGCCACCCTGGTGTGAAGACAGTCCTGCCTGGTTCTGATGCCCTTGGTGATGTGGGCCCTCTGGTGAGAGTCTTACCATGGCTGGGTTCCTCACCATTCTGTGAGGTAGGCCCTCAGCTGTGAGGTCACTCCTGCCTGGCTGTTGCACGTCACCTTGGCGACATGGGCCCTCAGTTGGGAGTTGGTGCCTGCTTGGGGTCTCCTCCCCTTGGTAATGAGGGCCCTCTGGCGTCAGGCCCTAACTTCTGGGCTCCCAAAATTCTCTGATGTGCGCCCTGTGGTGCGAGTACACTTCTGCCAGGTTCCCAACCACATGGGAATGTGGGCCTTCTGCTCTAAGGTCCCAACGGCTGGGTTGCTCACAGTTTCATGATGAGGCCCCTCTGTTTTGAGTTCAGTCAGGTCTGGATCCCATAGCCTCGCTGCTCCTGGCCACCTGCTGGGAGGTTCCAACTGCGGGATTCCTCACCTTTTTTACGCTATGGGCCCTCTGTTTGGAGGCTCCTCCTGCCTGCCTCACTCCCAGCCCCTTGGTGATGTGTGTCCTGTAGTTTGAGGCCACGTGTGCTGGGTCCGTCACATTTCGGTGATGTGGCCACACTGGTGTGAGGACACTCCTGCCTGGTTTCCATTCCCTTGGTGATGTGGGCCCTCCGGTGAGAGTCTGATCCTCTTTGGGTTCCTCACACTTTTTTGTGATTGGCCCTCTGCTCTGAGGTCACTCCTGCCTGGCTGGCACACCCCGCATTGGCGACGTCGGCCTTCTGGTAGCAGTTGGAGCTTGCTGGGAGCCTCCTCTCCTCAGTGATGAGGGCCCTCTGGCGTCCGGCCCTAACTGCTGTGCTCCCCACATTTTCTGATGTGTGCCCACTGGTGCGATGACACTCCTGCTTGGTTCCCTTCCCCATGGGGATGTGGGCCTTGTGCTCTGAGGTTACAACGGCTGGGTTGCTTACAGTATCACGATGAGGGCCCTCTGTTGTGAGTTCATCACTGCCTGGATCCCATAGCCTCGGTGCTCTGGGCCGCCTGCTGGGATGTTCCAACTGCTGGATTCCTCACCTTTTTTATACAATGGGCCATGTGTTTTGAGGTTAATCCTGCCTGCCTCGCTCCGAGACCCATGGTGATGTGGGTCCTCTGGTTTGAGGCCACATGTGCTGGGTACCTCAACTTTCGATGATGTGGCCCCACGGGTGTGAGGACACTCCTGCCTGGTTCCCAGCCCCTTGCTTATGTGGGCACTCTGGTGAGAGTCTGATCCTGACTGGGTTCCTTACCCTTCTGTGAGGTGGGCCCTCTGATGTGAGGTCACTCCTGCCTGGATGTCTCATGTCGCCTTGGCGACATAGGCCCTCTGTTGGCCACTGAAGCATGCTGGGAGCCTCCTACCCTCTTTAATAAGGGCCCTGGAAGAAACGCATATGCCCTTTTTGACCAAGTGCATCATTGTCGAGGTTCTGCCTCTTCTCCTATACTTTCAGAGGACTTCCCGTCTACCTCCTGAAATCGTATTCCTGGAATTCTGCCCCGCGTTCAAGTCCTCTTTGCAGCCTTACTTCAATATATTTTTGGACGATAGCTGTCATTTATAACTCTGCAGGTTTGTGAATTACAGTGCCCCTGAGCTCCTTTCTTCAACTCGCTTTCTTGTGAGCTGGCCGCAAAACCGCAGGATTGCTTCAGGCCCTAATCTGTTTCCGGCAGGGCACACTGAGCCTTTGGTTAATTCCTCTTCCTGGTGGGAAATGAGCGTTCCATTTGCCCGTGCACACACCTACAGCTAGTCTCTCATTGGTTCTCCCTATTCCTGTTCATCTTGCGCAGAAATTGCAAACTGTGCCAAACAGGAGGTTAATGGCACTGACTCTCCAAGTGGGGAGAGTGTTAGTAAAGCGTTGAAATGGTGAAACCGAGTACCAGGGGATGAAAACTGAGATGCATTTGAAAACGTTTCCCAATCACACGGTGGACCATACTCTGGGTTTCCCATGCATGTTTTAGCTGAAGGAAGAATCCCTTAAACCTGGAGAGTTGGGAACCATGGAATGGGTACCATGCAGTATGACTTCAAAGGGTCTGCGTTTGCTCACCGAACCTCACCAATGCTATCAGCCCGAAGTGTCCAGCCTTATGTCTCATCCAGCTCTGGTTGTAGATGTGGTAAATCCAGGTTTCATCACAAGCCCTGAATGAATTATTTAAGAATTGCTCTCTATTTCACTGTCATTGTGTTTTGTTTTTGAAATTCATTTTGATAATGGGATTTATCGGATTTTCACTGCTGCTTTTAGGCCACTGTACACACGCCTGATTTCCTTATGGAGACATATAAATCCATGGGTTTTAAGATTCTTACTTGTCAGGTATCTTCCCAGGCAATGAATATAGGGTTTTGAGTCCATTTCGTTGAGCAAGGAGTAGGTCTTGTGTATTATATATTTGGCTTATGTAACGGTATCTGTGCTAATTTCAATCTCTGGTTTTATGCAGCATCCCAACTGACCTTTCCCCATAAGCAAGCATAAGTTGGTTTTCTAAAGTTGAGACCCTGTTCTGTTTTGTAACTCAGTTCATGTGTAGCCAAGGTTACATTCCGTGTATTACTGATATATTATGATGTTTCTTTTTCTGTGTGACTTATTTCTCGTAGAATCATCGTACCTGAATCCACTCATTATGCTGCTAGGGACCTGATGACGTAGATTTCATTGCTGAGTGATATTTCATTGTACGTGCGTACCACAACTTCTTTATCCATTTTTTGCTTTCTCGGATATTTAACTTGTACCGTAGACGAGGTTCTTGTAAACAGAGCCGTCCCAAACTTTGGGGTGGCTGTGTCTTTTTGATTTTAATTTCCCTAAGCTATAGGACCATAAGTGGAAGTGCCATAGGCTGTGTTGCTTTGTTTCCTACGTGTTTCTGGAAACACCATACACTTCTCCAGAGTGGTTGTTGGCAATTTACATCCCGCCCATCAGCATAACAAGGCTCCCTGTTCTCCATGACCTGTCCTGCCTTTCTGGATTTTACACTTTTTTCAGATGGCCCTTTTGACCGGTGGGCAGTGAGACATCTTTGTAGTGCAGATTTCCTTTACACGCTTGTTTGGTTGGCCAAAAAGGGCGTATGCGTTTTTTCCTGAATATATTCAGGAAAAAACACATACGCCCTTTTTGGCCAAGTGTATTATTGTCGACATTCTGCCTCTTTTCCTATGCTTTAAGTGCAATTCCAGTCTACCCCCTGAAATCGTTTTCCTGAAATTCTGCCCCGCTTTCAAGTCCTCTTCGAAGACTTACTTCAATACATTTTTGGACGATAGCTGTCATTCATAACTCTGCAGGTTTGTGAATTGCAGTGCCCCTGAGCTCCTTTCTTCAACTCTCTTTCTTGTGAGCTGGCCGCAAAACCACAGGATTGCTTCAGGCCATAATCTCTTTCCGGGGGGGAACGCTGAGCCTTTGTTTAATTCCTCTTCCTTGTCGGAAATGAGCGTTCCATTTGCCCGTGCAGGCACCTACAGCTAGTCTCTCATTGGTTCTCCCTATTCCTGTACATCTTGCGCAGAAATTGCAAACGGTGCCCAACAGGAGGTTAATGGCGCTGACTCTCCAAGTGGGGAGAGTGTTAGTAAAGTGTCTGGAATGATGAACCCGAGTTCCAGGGGACGAAAACTGAGATGCATTTGAAAACGTTTCCCGGTCACACAGTGCACAGTACTGTGGGTTTCCCATGCATGTTTTAGCTGAAGGAAGAATCCCTTAAACCTGGAGAGTTGGGACCCATGGAATGGGTACCATGCAGTATGACTTCAAAAGGTCTGCGTTTGCTCACCGAACCTCACCAATGCTATCAGCCCGAAGTGTCCAGCCTTATGTCTCACCCAGCTCTGGATGTAGATGTGGTAAATCCAGGTTGCATCACATGCCCTGAATGAATGATTTAAGAATTGCTCTCTCTTTCACTGTCATTGTGTTTTGTTTTTGTAATTCATTTTGATCATGGGATTTATTGGATTTTCTCTGCTGCGTTCATGCAGCTGTACACACGCTTGATTGTCTTAAGGAGATATATAAATCCATGGGTTTGAAGATTCTTACTACTCAGGTGTATTCCTAGGCGTTGAATATGAGGTGTTTAGTCCATTTCGTTGAGCAAGGGGTAGCTCTTGACTATTACATATTTGGCTTATGGAAAGGTATCTGTGCTAATTTCTATCTCTGCTTTTATGCAGCACCCCAACTCACTTTTCCCCTTAAGCAAGCATAAGTTGGTTTTCTAAATTTGAGACCCTGTTCTGTTTTGTAATTCAGTTCATGTGTAGCCAAGTTTACATTCCGTGTATTAGTGATAACTTATGATGTTTCATTTTCTGTGTGACTTATTTCACTTAGAATCATCGTACCTGAATCCACTCATTATGCCGCGACGGGCCTGATGAAATAGATTTCATTGGTGAGTGATATTCATTTGTACGTACGTACCACACTTCTTTATCCATTTTTCGCTTTCTGGGATATTTAACTTGTTCCGTAGACGAGGTTCTTGTAAACAGAGCCGTCCGACACTTTGGGGTGGCTGTCTGTTTTTGATTTTAATTTCCGTGATCTATAAGACCATAAGTGGAAGTGCCGTAGTCTCCGTTGCTTTGTTTCTTAGGTGTTTCAGGAAACACCATACACTTCTCCAGAGTGGCTGTTGGCATTTACATCCCGCCCATCAGCATAACAAGGCTCCCTGTTCTCCATGGCCTGTCCTGTGTTTCTGGTTTTTACACTTTTTTCAGATGGCCCTTTTGACGAATGGGAAATGAGACTTCATTGTAGTGCGGATTTCCATTTCTCGAGTGCTTGGTTGGCCAAAAAGGGCATATGTGTTTTTTCCTGAATATATTCAGGAAAAAATGTTTACGCACTTTGGTCCAAGTGCATCACTGTCAAAGATCTGCCGCTTTTCACATGCTTTAAATGCAATTCCAATCTACCTCCTGAAATATGATTCCTGCAATTCTGCCTCGTTTTCAAGTCCTCTTTGCAGACTTACTTCCATATATTTTTGCCAATAGCTGTCATTTATAACTCTGCAGGTTTGTGAATTACAGTGCCCGTGATTTCCTTTCTTAACTCGTTTCCTTGAAAACTGGCCACAGAACCGTAGGTTTGCTTCAGGCCGTAATCAGGGTCCGGCACGGCACTCTGAGACTTTGGTTCATTCCACTTCCTGGTGGGAAATTAGAGTTAAATGTACCCCTCCAGACACCTGCCTCACTCCTAGCCCCTTGGTGATGTGTGTCCTCTGGTTTGAGGCCACATGTGCTGGGTTCCTCACCTTTGGCTGATGTGGCCCCACTGGTGTGAGGACACTCCTGCCTGGTTCCCATCCCCTTGGTGATGTGGACCCTCCGGTGAGAGTCTGATCCTGGTTGGGTTCCTCACACTTCTGTGAGGTGGGCCCTCTTCTCTGAGGTCACTCCTGCCTGGCTGGCACACCCCACCTTGGCGACGTCGGTCCTCTGGTGGGATTTGGTGCCTGCTGGGTGTCTCCTCCCCTCGGTAATGAGGGCCCTCTGGCGTCAGGCCCTAACTCCTGGGCTCCCAATATTTTCTGATATGCGCCCTGTGGTTCGAGTACACTCCTGCCAGGTTCCCAACCCCATGGGAATGTGGGCCTTCTGCTCTGAGGTCCCAACAGTGGGTTACTCAGTTTCATGATGAGGGCCCTCTGCTGCGAGTTCTCTCCGGCCTGGATCCCATAGCCTCGCTGCTCTTGGCCACCTGCTGGGAGGTTACAACTGCGGGATTCCTCACCTTTTTTCTTCTATGGGCCCTCTGTTTTGAGACTCCTTCTGCCTGCCTCACTCCCAGCAACTTGGTGATGTGTGTCCTCTGGTTTGAGGCCACGTATGCTGGGTCCCTCGCCTTTCGATGATGTGGCCCCACTGATGTGAGGACACTCCTGCCTGGTTCCTATCCCCTTGATGATGTGGGCCCTCTGGTGAGAGTCTGATCCTGGCTGGGTTCCTCACCCTTTTGTGAGGGGGGCCCTCTGCTGTGAGGTCACTCCTGCCTGGCTGGCACACCCCACCTGGGCAACATCGGCCCTCTTGTGGCAGTTGGAGCCTGCTGGGAACCTCCCCTCGGTGATGGGGGCCCTCTTGCGTCAGGCCCTAACTGCTGGGTACCCACATTTTCTGATACGTGCTAAGTGGTGCGAGGACACTCCTGCCAGGTTCCCATTCCCATGGGCATGTGGGCCTTCTGCTCTAAGGTCCCAACACCTGTGTTGTTCACCGTTTCATGATGTTGGCTCTCTGGTGTTAGTTCACCCAGGCCTAGATCCCATAGACTCTGTGCTCTGAGCGGCCTGCTGGGAGGTTCCTACTGCTGGATTCCTTACCTCTTTTATTCTTTGGGTCCTGTGTTTTCATGCTCCTACTTCCTGACTCACTTCCAGCCCATTTGTGATGTAGGTCCTCTGGTTTAAAGCCACATGTACCGGTTTCCTCACCTTTATTGATGTGGCCCCACTGGTGTGAGGACACTCCTGCCTGGTTCCCATCCCCTTGGTGATGGGGGCCCTCTGGTGAGAGTCTGATCCTGTCTGGATTCCTCACACTTCTGGGAGGTGGGCCCTCTGCTGTGAGGTCACTCCTGCCTGGCTGGCACACGTCACCTTGGCGATGTGGGCCCTCAGTTGGGAGTTGGTGCCTGCTGGGAGTCTCCTCCCCTCGGTAATGAGGGCCCTCTGGCGTCAGGCCCTAACTCATGGGCTCCCAAAATTTTCTGATGTGCGCCCTGTCGTGCGAGTACACTCCAGCCAGGGTCCCATCCCCATGGGGATGTGGGCTTTCTGCTCTGAGGTCCCAAAGGCTGGGTTGCTCACAGTGTCAGAATGTGGGCCCTCTGCTGTGAGTTCACTCCGGCATGGATCCCATACCTCGGTGCTCTGGGCCACCTGCTTGGAGCTTCCAACTGCGGGGTTCCTCACCTTTTTTATTCTATGGGCGCTCTGTTGTGAGTTTCCTCCTGCATGCCTCACTCCCAGCCCTTTCGTGATGTGTGTCCCCTTGTTTGAGGCCACATGTGCTGTGTTCCTCACCTTTCGCTGATGTGGCCCCACTGGTGTGAGGACACTCCTGCCTGGTTTCCATCCCATTGGTGATGTGGGCGCTCTGGTTAGAGTCTGATCCTGTTTGGGCTCCTCACACTTCTGTGAGTTGGGCCCTCTGCTGTGAGGTAACTCCTGCCTGGCTTGCTCCCATTGCCTTGGTGACGTCGGCCCTCTGGTGGCATTTGGAGCCTGCTGGTAGCCTCCTCTCCTCAGTGATGAGGGCCCTCTGGCGTCAGGCCATAACTGCTGGGTTCCCACATTTTCTGATACGTGCTAAGTTGTGCGAGGACACTCCTGCGAGGTTCCCATCCCCATGGGGATGTGGGCCTTCTGCTCTGAGGTCCCACTGGCTGGGTTGCTCACAGTTTCATGATGTGGGCCCTCTGCTGTGAGTTCACTGTGGCCTGGATCCCATAGACTCCATGCTCTGGGCCACCTGCTGGGAGGTTCAAACTTCTGGATTCCTCACATTTTTTATTCTGTGGGCCCTGTGTTGTTAGGCTACTCCTGCCTGCCTCACTCGGAGCACCTTGGAAATGTGGGTCCTCTGGTTTAGGCCACATGTGCTGGGTTCCTCACCTTTCTATAATGTGGCCACACTGGTGTGAGGACACTCCTGCCTTGTTCCGATCCCCTTGGTGATGTGGGCCCTCTGGTGAGAGTCTTATCCTGGCTGGGTTCCTCACCCTTCTGTGAGGTAGGCCCTCTGCTGTGAGGTCACTCCTGCCTGGCTGGCACACGTCAACTTGGCGACGTGGGCCCTCAGTTGGGAGTTGGTGCCTGCTGGGAGTCTCCTCCCCTCGGTAATGAGGGCCCTCTGGCGTCAGACCCTAACTCCTGGGCTCCCAAAATTTTCTGATGTGCGCCCTGTGGTGCGAGTACACTCCTGCCAGGATCCCAACCCCATGGGAATGTGGGTCTTCTGCTCTGAGGTCCCAATGGTACGTTGCTCAGTTTCATGATGAGGGCCCTCTGGTGTGAGTTCACTCCGGCATGGACCCCATAGCCTCGCTGCTCCTGGCCTCCTGCGGGGAGGTTCCAACTGCGGGATTCCTCACCTTTTTCCTTCTATGGGCCCTCTGTTTTGAGACTCCTCCTGCCTGCCTCACTCCCAGCCCCTTGGTGATGTGTGTCCTCTGGTTTGAGGCCACGTGTGCTGGGTCCCTCACCTTTCGATGATGTGGCCCCACTGGTGTGAGGACACTCCTGCCTGGTTCCTATCCCCTTGGTGATGTGAGCCCTCTGGTGAGAGTCTGATCCTGGCTGGGTTCCTCACACTTCTGTGAGGTGGGCCCTCTGCTGTGAGGTCACTCCTGCCTGGCTGGCACACCCCGCCTTGGCAATGTCGGCCCTCTTGTGGCAGTTGGAGCCTGCTTGGAGCCTCCTCCCCTCGGTGATGAGGGCCCTCTGGCGTCAGGCCCTAACTGCTGGGTACCCACATTTTCTGATACGTGCTAAGTGGTGCGAGGACACTCGTGCCATGTTCCCAACCCCATGGGGATGTGGGCCTTCTGCTCTGAGGTCCCAACGGCTGGGTTGCTCACAGTTTCATGATGTGGGCCCTCTGCTGTGAGTTCACTGCGGCCTGGATCGCATAGACTCGGTGCTCTGGGCCGCCTGCTGGGAGGTTCCCACTGCACGATTCCTCAGCTTTTTTATTCTATTGGCCCTGTGTTGTGTGTCTACTCCTGCCTGCCTCACTCCGAGCCCCTTGGAGATCTGGATCCTCTGGTTTAGGCCACATGTGCTGGGTTCCTCACCTTTCTATGATGTGGCCACCCTGGTGTGAAGACAGTCCTGCCTGGTTCTGATGCCCTTGGTGATGTGGGCCCTCTGGTGAGAGTCTTACCATGGCTGGGTTCCTCACCATTCTGTGAGGTAGGCCCTCAGCTGTGAGGTCACTCCTGCCTGGCTGTTGCACGTCACCTTGGCGACATGGGCCCTCAGTTGGGAGTTGGTGCCTGCTTGGGGTCTCCTCCCCTTGGTAATGAGGGCCCTCTGGCGTCAGGCCCTAACTTCTGGGCTCCCAAAATTCTCTGATGTGCGCCCTGTGGTGCGAGTACACTTCTGCCAGGTTCCCAACCACATGGGAATGTGGGCCTTCTGCTCTAAGGTCCCAACGGCTGGGTTGCTCACAGTTTCATGATGAGGCCCCTCTGTTTTGAGTTCAGTCAGGTCTGGATCCCATAGCCTCGCTGCTCCTGGCCACCTGCTGGGAGGTTCCAACTGCGGGATTCCTCACCTTTTTTACGCTATGGGCCCTCTGTTTGGAGGCTCCTCCTGCCTGCCTCACTCCCAGCCCCTTGGTGATGTGTGTCCTGTAGTTTGAGGCCACGTGTGCTGGGTCCGTCACATTTCGGTGATGTGGCCACACTGGTGTGAGGACACTCCTGCCTGGTTTCCATTCCCTTGGTGATGTGGGCCCTCCGGTGAGAGTCTGATCCTCTTTGGGTTCCTCACACTTTTTTGTGATTGGCCCTCTGCTCTGAGGTCACTCCTGCCTGGCTGGCACACCCCGCATTGGCGACGTCGGCCTTCTGGTAGCAGTTGGAGCTTGCTGGGAGCCTCCTCTCCTCAGTGATGAGGGCCCTCTGGCGTCCGGCCCTAACTGCTGTGCTCCCCACATTTTCTGATGTGTGCCCACTGGTGCGATGACACTCCTGCTTGGTTCCCTTCCCCATGGGGATGTGGGCCTTGTGCTCTGAGGTTACAACGGCTGGGTTGCTTACAGTATCACGATGAGGGCCCTCTGTTGTGAGTTCATCACTGCCTGGATCCCATAGCCTCGGTGCTCTGGGCCGCCTGCTGGGATGTTCCAACTGCTGGATTCCTCACCTTTTTTATACAATGGGCCATGTGTTTTGAGGTTAATCCTGCCTGCCTCGCTCCGAGACCCATGGTGATGTGGGTCCTCTGGTTTGAGGCCACATGTGCTGGGTACCTCAACTTTCGATGATGTGGCCCCACGGGTGTGAGGACACTCCTGCCTGGTTCCCAGCCCCTTGCTTATGTGGGCACTCTGGTGAGAGTCTGATCCTGACTGGGTTCCTTACCCTTCTGTGAGGTGGGCCCTCTGATGTGAGGTCACTCCTGCCTGGATGTCTCATGTCGCCTTGGCGACATAGGCCCTCTGTTGGCCACTGAAGCATGCTGGGAGCCTCCTACCCTCTTTAATAAGGGCCCTGGAAGAAACGCATATGCCCTTTTTGACCAAGTGCATCATTGTCGAGGTTCTGCCTCTTCTCCTATACTTTCAGAGGACTTCCCGTCTACCTCCTGAAATCGTATTCCTGGAATTCTGCCCCGCGTTCAAGTCCTCTTTGCAGCCTTA
This sequence comes from Delphinapterus leucas, assembly GCF_059928025.1. Taxonomy (NCBI): domain Eukaryota; kingdom Metazoa; phylum Chordata; class Mammalia; order Artiodactyla; family Monodontidae; genus Delphinapterus; species Delphinapterus leucas. The sequence goes on along the minus strand of NW_028322240.1, from coordinate 12,445,213 downwards.
CTTCAATATATTTTTGGACGATAGCTGTCATTTATAACTCTGCAGGTTTGTGAATTACAGTGCCCCTGAGCTCCTTTCTTCAACTCGCTTTCTTGTGAGCTGGCCGCAAAACCGCAGGATTGCTTCAGGCCCTAATCTGTTTCCGGCAGGGCACACTGAGCCTTTGGTTAATTCCTCTTCCTGGTGGGAAATGAGCGTTCCATTTGCCCGTGCACACACCTACAGCTACTCTCTCATTGGTTCTCCCTATTCCTGTTCATCTTGCGCAGAAATTGCAAACTGTGCCAAACAGGAGGTTAATGGCACTGACTCTCCAAGTGGGGAGAGTGTTAGTAAAGCGTTGAAATGGTGAAACCGAGTACCAGGGGATGAAAACTGAGATGCATTTGAAAACGTTTCCCAATCACACGGTGGACCATACTCTGGGTTTCCCATGCATGTTTTAGCTGAAGGAAGAATCCCTTAAACCTGGAGAGTTGGGAACCATGGAATGGGTACCATGCAGTATGACTTCAAAGGGTCTGCGTTTGCTCACCGAACCTCACCAATGCTATCAGCCCGAAGTGTCCAGCCTTATGTCTCATCCAGCTCTGGTTGTAGATGTGGTAAATCCAGGTTTCATCACAAGCCCTGAATGAATTATTTAAGAATTGCTCTCTATTTCACTGTCATTGTGTTTTGTTTTTGAAATTCATTTTGATAATGGGATTTATCGGATTTTCACTGCTGCTTTTAGGCCACTGTACACACGCCTGATTTCCTTATGGAGACATATAAATCCATGGGTTTTAAGATTCTTACTTGTCAGGTATCTTCCCAGGCAATGAATATAGGGTTTTGAGTCCATTTCGTTGAGCAAGGAGTAGGTCTTGTGTATTATATATTTGGCTTATGTAACGGTATCTGTGCTAATTTCAATCTCTGGTTTTATGCAGCATCCCAACTGACCTTTCCCCATAAGCAAGCATAAGTTGGTTTTCTAAAGTTGAGACCCTGTTCTGTTTTGTAACTCAGTTCATGTGTAGCCAAGGTTACATTCCGTGTATTACTGATATATTATGATGTTTCTTTTTCTGTGTGACTTATTTCTCGTAGAATCATCGTACCTGAATCCACTCATTATGCTGCTAGGGACCTGATGACGTAGATTTCATTGCTGAGTGATATTTCATTGTACGTGCGTACCACAACTTCTTTATCCATTTTTTGCTTTCTCGGATATTTAACTTGTACCGTAGACGAGGTTCTTGTAAACAGAGCCGTCCCAAACTTTGGGGTGGCTGTGTCTTTTTGATTTTAATTTCCCTAAGCTATAGGACCATAAGTGGAAGTGCCATAGGCTGTGTTGCTTTGTTTCCTACGTGTTTCTGGAAACACCATACACTTCTCCAGAGTGGTTGTTGGCAATTTACATCCCGACCATCAGCATAACAAGGCTCCCTGTTCTCCATGACCTGTCCTGCCTTTCTGGATTTTACACTTTTTTCAGATGGCCCTTTTGACCGGTGGGCAGTGAGACATCTTTGTAGTGCAGATTTCCTTTACACGCTTGCTTGGTTGGCCAAAAAGGGCGTATGCGTTTTTTCCTGAATATATTCAGGAAAAAACGCATACGCCCTTTTTGGCCAAGTGCATCATTGTCGACATTCTGCCTCTTTTCATATGCTTTAAGTGCAATTCCAGTCTACCCCCTGAAATCGTTTTCCTGAAATTCTGCCCCGCTTTCAAGTCCTCTTCGAAGACTTACTTCAATACATTTTTGGACGATAGCTGTCATTCATAACTCTGCAGGTTTGTGAATTGCAGTGCCCCTGAGCTCCTTTCTTCAACTCTCTTTCTTGTGAGCTGGCCGCAAAACCACAGGATTGCTTCAGGCCATAATCTCTTTCCGGGGGGGAACGCTGAGCCTTTGTTTAATTCCTCTTCCTTGTCGGAAATGAGCGTTCCATTTGCCCGTGCAGGCACCTACAGCTAGTCTCTCATTGGTTCTCCCTATTCCTGTACATCTTGCGCAGAAATTGCAAACGGTGCCCAACAGGAGGTTAATGGCGCTGACTCTCCAAGTGGGGAGAGTGTTAGTAAAGTGTCTGGAATGATGAACCCGAGTTCCAGGGGACGAAAACTGAGATGCATTTGAAAACGTTTCCCGGTCACACAGTGCACAGTACTGTGGGTTTCCCATGCATGTTTTAGCTGAAGGAAGAATCCCTTAAACCTGGAGAGTTGGGACCCATGGAATGGGTACCATGCAGTATGACTTCAAAAGGTCTGCGTTTGCTCACCGAACCTCACCAATGCTATCAGCCCGAAGTGTCCAGCCTTATGTCTCACCCAGCTCTGGATGTAGATGTGGTAAATCCAGGTTGCATCACATGCCCTGAATGAATGATTTAAGAATTGCTCTCTCTTTCACTGTCATTGTGTTTTGTTTTTGTAATTCATTTTGATCATGGGATTTATTGGATTTTCTCTGCTGCGTTCATGCAGCTGTACACACGCTTGATTGTCTTAAGGAGATATATAAATCCATGGGTTTGAAGATTCTTACTACTCAGGTGTATTCCTAGGCGTTGAATATGAGGTGTTTAGTCCATTTCGTTGAGCAAGGGGTAGCTCTTGACTATTACATATTTGGCTTATGGAAAGGTATCTGTGCTAATTTCTATCTCTGCTTTTATGCAGCACCCCAACTCACTTTTCCCCTTAAGCAAGCATAAGTTGGTTTTCTAAATTTGAGACCCTGTTCTGTTTTGTAATTCAGTTCATGTGTAGCCAAGTTTACATTCCGTGTATTAGTGATAACTTATGATGTTTCATTTTCTGTGTGACTTATTTCACTTAGAATCATCGTACCTGAATCCACTCATTATGCCGCGACGGGCCTGATGAAATAGATTTCATTGGTGAGTGATATTCATTTGTACGTACGTACCACACTTCTTTATCCATTTTTCGCTTTCTGGGATATTTAACTTGTTCCGTAGACGAGGTTCTTGTAAACAGAGCCGTCCGACACTTTGGGGTGGCTGTCTGTTTTTGATTTTAATTTCCGTGATCTATAAGACCATAAGTGGAAGTGCCGTAGTCTCCGTTGCTTTGTTTCTTAGGTGTTTCAGGAAACACCATACACTTCTCCAGAGTGGCTGTTGGCATTTACATCCCGCCCATCAGCATAACAAGGCTCCCTGTTCTCCATGGCCTGTCCTGTGTTTCTGGTTTTTACACTTTTTTCAGATGGCCCTTTTGACGAATGGGAAATGAGACTTCATTGTAGTGCGGATTTCCATTTCTCGAGTGCTTGGTTGGCCAAAAAGGGCATATGTGTTTTTTCCTGAATATATTCAGGAAAAAATGTTTACGCACTTTTGTCCAAGTGCATCACTGTCAAAGATCTGCCGCTTTTCACATGCTTTAAATGCAATTCCAATCTACCTCCTGAAATATGATTCCTGCAATTCTGCCTCGTTTTCAAGTCCTCTTTGCAGACTTACTTCCATATATTTTTGCCAATAGCTGTCATTTATAACTCTGCAGGTTTGTGAATTACAGTGCCCGTGATTTCCTTTCTTAACTCGTTTCCTTGAAAACTGGCCACAGAACCGTAGGTTTGCTTCAGGCCGTAATCAGGGTCCGGCACGGCACTCTGAGACTTTGGTTCATTCCACTTCCTGGTGGGAAATTAGAGTTAAATGTACCCCTCCAGACACCTGCCTCACTCCTAGCCCCTCGGTGATGTGTGTCCTCTGGTTTGAGGCCACATGTGCTGGGTTCCTCACCTTTGGCTGATGTGGCCCCACTGGTGTGAGGACACTCCTGCCTGGTTCCCATCCCCTTGGTGATGTGGACCCTCCGGTGAGAGTCTGATCCTGGTTGGGTTCCTCACACTTCTGTGAGGTGGGCCCTCTTCTCTGAGGTCACTCCTGCCTGGCTGGCACACCCCACCTTGGCGACGTCGGTCCTCTGGTGGGATTTGGTGCCTGCTGGGTGTCTCCTCCCCTCGGTAATGAGGGCCCTCTGGCGTCAGGCCCTAACTCCTGGGCTCCCAATATTTTCTGATATGCGCCCTGTGGTTCGAGTACACTCCTGCCAGGTTCCCAACCCCATGGGAATGTGGGCCTTCTGCTCTGAGGTCCCAACAGTGGGTTACTCAGTTTCATGATGAGGGCCCTCTGCTGCGAGTTCTCTCCGGCCTGGATCCCATAGCCTCGCTGCTCTTGGCCACCTGCTGGGAGGTTACAACTGTGGGATTCCTCACCTTTTTTCTTCTATGGGCCCTCTGTTTTGAGACTCCTTCTGCCTGCCTCACTCCCAGCAACTTGGTGATGTGTGTCCTCTGGTTTGAGGCCACGTATGCTGGGTCCCTCGCCTTTCGATGATGTGGCCCCACTGATGTGAGGACACTCCTGCCTGGTTCCTATCCCCTTGATGATGTGGGCCCTCTGGTGAGAGTCTGATCCTGGCTGGGTTCCTCACCCTTTTGTGAGGGGGGCCCTCTGCTGTGAGGTCACTCCTGCCTGGCTGGCACACCCCACCTGGGCAACATCGGCCCTCTTGTGGCAGTTGGAGCCTGCTGGGAACCTCCCCTCGGTGATGGGGGCCCTCTTGCGTCAGGCCCTAACTGCTGGGTACCCACATTTTCTGATACGTGCTAAGTGGTGCGAGGACACTCCTGCCAGGTTCCCATTCCCATGGGCATGTGGGCCTTCTGCTCTAAGGTCCCAACACCTGTGTTGTTCACCGTTTCATGATGTTGGCTCTCTGGTGTTAGTTCACCCAGGCCTAGATCCCATAGACTCTGTGCTCTGAGCGGCCTGCTGGGAGGTTCCTACTGCTGGATTCCTTACCTCTTTTATTCTTTGGGTCCTGTGTTTTCATGCTCCTACTTCCTGACTCACTTCCAGCCCATTTGTGATGTAGGTCCTCTGGTTTAAAGCCACATGTACCGGTTTCCTCACCTTTATTGATGTGGCCCCACTGGTGTGAGGACACTCCTGCCTGGTTCCCATCCCCTTGGTGATGGGGGCCCTCTGGTGAGAGTCTGATCCTGTCTGGATTCCTCACACTTCTGGGAGGTGGGCCCTCTGCTGTGAGGTCACTCCTGCCTGGCTGGCACACGTCACCTTGGCGATGTGGGCCCTCAGTTGGGAGTTGGTGCCTGCTGGGAGTCTCCTCCCCTCGGTAATGAGGGCCCTCTGGCGTCAGGCCCTAACTCATGGGCTCCCAAAATTTTCTGATGTGCGCCCTGTCGTGCGAGTACACTCCAGCCAGGGTCCCATCCCCATGGGGATGTGGGCTTTCTGCTCTGAGGTCCCAAAGGCTGGGTTGCTCACAGTGTCAGAATGTGGGCCCTCTGCTGTGAGTTCACTCCGGCATGGATCCCATACCTCGGTGCTCTGGGCCACCTGCTTGGAGCTTCCAACTGCGGGGTTCCTCACCTTTTTTATTCTATGGGCGCTCTGTTGTGAGTTTCCTCCTGCATGCCTCACTCCCAGCCCTTTCGTGATGTGTGTCCCCTTGTTTGAGGCCACATGTGCTGTGTTCCTCACCTTTCGCTGATGTGGCCCCACTGGTGTGAGGACACTCCTGCCTGGTTTCCATCCCATTGGTGATGTGGGCGCTCTGGTTAGAGTCTGATCCTGTTTGGGCTCCTCACACTTCTGTGAGTTGGGCCCTCTGCTGTGAGGTAACTCCTGCCTGGCTTGCTCCCATTGCCTTGGTGACGTCGGCCCTCTGGTGGCATTTGGAGCCTGCTGGTAGCCTCCTCTCCTCAGTGATGAGGGCCCTCTGGCGTCAGGCCATAACTGCTGGGTTCCCACATTTTCTGATACGTGCTAAGTTGTGCGAGGACACTCCTGCGAGGTTCCCATCCCCATGGGGATGTGGGCCTTCTGCTCTGAGGTCCCACTGGCTGGGTTGCTCACAGTTTCATGATGTGGGCCCTCTGCTGTGAGTTCACTGTGGCCTGGATCCCATAGACTCCATGCTCTGGGCCACCTGCTGGGAGGTTCAAACTTCTGGATTCCTCACATTTTTTATTCTGTGGGCCCTGTGTTGTTAGGCTACTCCTGCCTGCCTCACTCGGAGCACCTTGGAAATGTGGGTCCTCTGGTTTAGGCCACATGTGCTGGGTTCCTCACCTTTCTATAATGTGGCCACACTGGTGTGAGGACACTCCTGCCTTGTTCCGATCCCCTTGGTGATGTGGGCCCTCTGGTGAGAGTCTTATCCTGGCTGGGTTCCTCACCCTTCTGTGAGGTAGGCCCTCTGCTGTGAGGTCACTCCTGCCTGGCTGGCACACGTCAACTTGGCGACGTGGGCCCTCAGTTGGGAGTTGGTGCCTGCTGGGAGTCTCCTCCCCTCGGTAATGAGGGCCCTCTGGCGTCAGACCCTAACTCCTGGGCTCCCAAAATTTTCTGATGTGCGCCCTGTGGTGCGAGTACACTCCTGCCAGGATCCCAACCCCATGGGAATGTGGGTCTTCTGCTCTGAGGTCCCAATGGTACGTTGCTCAGTTTCATGATGAGGGCCCTCTGGTGTGAGTTCACTCCGGCATGGACCCCATAGCCTCGCTGCTCCTGGCCTCCTGCGGGGAGGTTCCAACTGCGGGATTCCTCACCTTTTTCCTTCTATGGGCCCTCTGTTTTGAGACTCCTCCTGCCTGCCTCACTCCCAGCCCCTTGGTGATGTGTGTCCTCTGGTTTGAGGCCACGTGTGCTGGGTCCCTCACCTTTCGATGATGTGGCCCCACTGGTGTGAGGACACTCCTGCCTGGTTCCTATCCCCTTGGTGATGTGAGCCCTCTGGTGAGAGTCTGATCCTGGCTGGGTTCCTCACACTTCTGTGAGGTGGGCCCTCTGCTGTGAGGTCACTCCTGCCTGGCTGGCACACCCCGCCTTGGCAATGTCGGCCCTCTTGTGGCAGTTGGAGCCTGCTTGGAGCCTCCTCCCCTCGGTGATGAGGGCCCTCTGGCGTCAGGCCCTAACTGCTGGGTACCCACATTTTCTGATACGTGCTAAGTGGTGCGAGGACACTCGTGCCATGTTCCCAACCCCATGGGGATGTGGGCCTTCTGCTCTGAGGTCCCAACGGCTGGGTTGCTCACAGTTTCATGATGTGGGCCCTCTGCTGTGAGTTCACTGCGGCCTGGATCGCATAGACTCGGTGCTCTGGGCCGCCTGCTGGGAGGTTCCCACTGCACGATTCCTCAGCTTTTTTATTCTATTGGCCCTGTGTTGTGTGTCTACTCCTGCCTGCCTCACTCCGAGCCCCTTGGAGATCTGGATCCTCTGGTTTAGGCCACATGTGCTGGGTTCCTCACCTTTCTATGATGTGGCCACCCTGGTGTGAAGACAGTCCTGCCTGGTTCTGATGCCCTTGGTGATGTGGGCCCTCTGGTGAGAGTCTTACCATGGCTGGGTTCCTCACCATTCTGTGAGGTAGGCCCTCAGCTGTGAGGTCACTCCTGCCTGGCTGTTGCAGGTCACCTTGGCGACATGGGCCCTCAGTTGGGAGTTGGTGCCTGCTTGGGGTCTCCTCCCCTTGGTAATGAGGGCCCTCTGGCGTCAGGCCCTAACTTCTGGGCTCCCAAAATTCTCTGATGTGCGCCCTGTGGTGCGAGTACACTTCTGCCAGGTTCCCAACCACATGGGAATGTGGGCCTTCTGCTCTAAGGTCCCAACGGCTGGGTTGCTCACAGTTTCATGATGAGGCCCCTCTGTTTTGAGTTCAGTCAGGTCTGGATCCCATAGCCTCGCTGCTCCTGGCCACCTGCTGGGAGGTTCCAACTGCGGGATTCCTCACCTTTTTTACGCTATGGGCCCTCTGTTTGGAGGCTCCTCCTGCCTGCCTCACTCCCAGCCCCTTGGTGATGTGTGTCCTGTAGTTTGAGGCCACGTGTGCTGGGTCCGTCACATTTCGGTGATGTGGCCACACTGGTGTGAGGACACTCCTGCCTGGTTTCCATTCCCTTGGTGATGTGGGCCCTCCGGTGAGAGTCTGATCCTCTTTGGGTTCCTCACACTTTTTTGTGATTGGCCCTCTGCTCTGAGGTCACTCCTGCCTGGCTGGCACACCCCGCATTGGCGACGTCGGCCTTCTGGTAGCAGTTGGAGCTTGCTGGGAGCCTCCTCTCCTCAGTGATGAGGGCCCTCTGGCGTCCGGCCCTAACTGCTGTGCTCCCCACATTTTCTGATGTGTGCCCACTGGTGCGATGACACTCCTGCTTGGTTCCCTTCCCCATGGGGATGTGGGCCTTGTGCTCTGAGGTTACAACGGCTGGGTTGCTTACAGTATCACGATGAGGGCCCTCTGTTGTGAGTTCATCACTGCCTGGATCCCATAGCCTCGGTGCTCTGGGCCGCCTGCTGGGATGTTCCAACTGCTGGATTCCTCACCTTTTTTATACAATGGGCCATGTGTTTTGAGGTTAATCCTGCCTGCCTCGCTCCGAGACCCATGGTGATGTGGGTCCTCTGGTTTGAGGCCACATGTGCTGGGTACCTCAACTTTCGATGATGTGGCCCCACGGGTGTGAGGACACTCCTGCCTGGTTCCCAGCCCCTTGCTTATGTGGGCACTCTGGTGAGAGTCTGATCCTGACTGGGTTCCTTACCCTTCTGTGAGGTGGGCCCTCTGATGTGAGGTCACTCCTGCCTGGATGTCTCATGTCGCCTTGGCGACATAGGCCCTCTGTTGGCCACTGAAGCATGCTGGGAGCCTCCTACCCTCTTTAATAAGGGCCCTGGAAGAAACGCATATGCCCTTTTTGACCAAGTGCATCATTGTCGAGGTTCTGCCTCTTCTCCTATACTTTCAGAGGACTTCCCGTCTACCTCCTGAAATCGTATTCCTGGAATTCTGCCCCGCGTTCAAGTCCTCTTTGCAGCCTTACTTCAATATATTTTTGGACGATAGCTGTCATTTATAACTCTGCAGGTTTGTGAATTACAGTGCCCCTGAGCTCCTTTCTTCAACTCGCTTTCTTGTGAGCTGGCCGCAAAACCGCAGGATTGCTTCAGGCCCTAATCTTGTTCCGGCACGGCATGCTGAGCCTTTGGCTAATTCCTCTTCCTGGTGGGAAATGAGCGTTCCTTTTGCCCGTGCAGGCACCTACAGCTAGTCTCTCATTGGTTCTCCCTATTCCTGTACATCTTGCGCAGAAATTGCAAACTGTGCCAAACAGGAGGTTAATGGCACTGACTCTCCAAGTGGGGAGAGTGTTAGTAAAGCGTCTGGAATGGTGAACCCGAGTACCAGGGGACGAAAACTGAGATGCATTTGAAAACGTTTCCCGGTCACACAGTGCACTGTACTGTGGGTTTCCCATGCATGTTTTAGCTGAAGGAAGAATCCCTTAAACCTGGAGAGTTGGGACCCATGGAATGGGTACCATGCAGGATGACTTCAAAGGGTCTGCGTTTGCTCACCGAACCTCACCAATGCTATCAGCCCGAAGTGTCCAGCCTTATGTCTCACCCAGCTCTGGGTGTAGATGTGGTAAATCCAGGTTGCATCACATGCCCTGAATGAATTATTTAAGAATTGCTCTCTATTTCACTGTCATTGTGTTTTGTTTTTGAAATTTATTTTGATAATGGGATTTATCGGATTTTCACTGCTGCGTTTATGCCGCTGTACACACGCTTGGTTTCCTTATGGAGACATATAAATCCATGGGTTTTAAGATTCTTACTTGTCAGGTATCTTGCCAGGCGTTGAATATGGGGTGTTGAGTCCATTTCGTTGAGCAAGGAGTAGGTCTTGTCTATTATATATTTGGCTTATGGAACGGTATCTGTGCTAATTTCAATCTCTGGTTTTATGCAGCACCCCAACTCACCTTTCCCCATAAGCAAGCATAAGTTGGTTTTCTAAATTTGAGACCCTGTTCTGTTTTGTAATTCAGTTGATGTGTAGCCAAGTTTACATTCCGTGTATTAGTGATATCTTATGATGTTTCTTTTTCTGTGTGACTTATTTCTCGTAGAATCATCATACCTGAATCCACTCATTATGCTGCTACGGGCCTGATGACGTAGATTTCATTGCTGAGTGATATTCCATTGTACGTGCGTACCACAACTTCTTTATCCATTTTTTACTTTCTGGGATATTTTACTTGTACCGTAGACGAGGTTCTTGTAAACAGAGCCGTCCCAAACTCTGGGGTGGCTGTGTGTTTTTGATTTTAATTTCCCTAAGCTATAGGACCATAAGTGGAAGTGCCATAGGCTGTGTTGCTTTGTTTCCTACGTGTTTCTGGAAACACCATACACTTCTCCAGAGTGGTTGTTGGCAATTTACATCCCGCCCATCAGCATGACAAGGCTCCCTTTTCTCCATGACCTGTCCTGCCTTTCTGGATTTTACACTTTTTTCAGATGGCCCTTTTGACCGGGGGGGCAGTGAGACTTCATTGTAGTGCAGATTTCCTTTACACGCTTGCTTGGTTGGCCAAAAAGGGCGTATGCGTTTTTTCCTGAATATATTCAGGAAAAAACGCATACGCCCTTTTTGGCCAAGTGCATCGTTGTCGTCATTCTGCCTCTTTTCCTATGCTTTTAGTACAATTCCAGTCTACCCCCTGAAATCCTTTTCCTGAAATTCTGCCCCGCTTTCAAGTCCTCTTCGAAGACTTACTTCAATACATTTTTGGACGATAGCTGTCATTCATAACTCTGCAGGTTTGTGAATTACAGCGCCCCTGAGCTCATGTCTTCAACTCGCTTTCTTGTGAGCTGGCCGCAAAACCGCAGGATTGCTTCAGGCCATAATCTCTTTCCGGCAGGGCATGCTGAGCCTTTGTTTAATTCCTCTTCCTGGTCGGAAATGAGCGTTCCTTTTGCCCGTGCAGGCACCTACAGCTAGTCTCTCATTGGTTCTCCCTATTCCTGTACATCTTGCGCAGAAATTGCAAACTGTGCCAAACAGGAGGTTAATGGCACTGACTCTCCAAGAGGGGAGAGTGTTAGTAAAGCGTCTGGAATGGTGAACCCGAGTACAAGGGGACGAAAACTGAGATGCATTTGAAAACGTTTCCCGGTCACACAGTGCACTGTACTGTGGGTTTCCCATGCATGTTTTAGCTGAAGGAAGAATCCCTTAAACCTGGAGAGTTGGGAACCATGGAATGGGTACCATGCAGTATGACTTCAAAGGGTCTGCATTTGCTCACCGAACCTCACCAATGCTATCAGCCCGAAGTGTCCAGCCTTATGTCTCACCCAGCTCTGGGTGTAGATGTGGTAAATCCAGGTTGCATCACAAGCCCTGAATGAATTATTTAAGAATTGCTCTCTATTTCACTGTCATTTTGTTTTGTTTTTGAAATTTATTTTGATAATGGGATTTATCGGATTTTCACTGCTGCGTTTAGGCCGCTGTACACACGCTTGATTTCCTTATGGAGACATATAAATCCATGGGTTTTAAGATTCTTACTTGTCAGGTATCTTCCCAGGCGTTGAATATGTGGTGTTGAGTCCATTTCGTTGAGCAAGGAGTAGGGCTTGTCTATTATATATTTGGCTTATGGAACGGTATCTGTGCTAATTTCAATCTCTGGTTTTATGCAGCACCCCAACTCACCTTTCCCCATAAGCAAGCATAAGTTGGTTTTCTAAATTTGAGACCCTGTTCTGTTTTGTAATTCAGTTGATGTGTAGCCAAGTTTACATTCCGTGTATTACTGATATATTATGATGTTTCTTTTTCTGTGTGACTTATTTCTCGTAGAATCATCGTACCTGAATCCACTCATTATGCCGCTACGGGCCTGAAGACGTAGATTTCATTGCTGAGTGATATTCCATTGTACGTGCATACCAGAACTTCTTTATCCATTTTCTCCTTTCTCGGATATTTAACTTGTACCGTAGACAAGGTTCTTGTAAACAGAGCCATCCCAAACTTTGGGGTGGCTGTGTGTTTTTGATTTTAATTTCATTAAGCTATAGGATCATAAGTGGAAGTGACATAGGCTGTGTTGCTTTGTTTCCTACGTGTTTCAGGATACACCATACATTTCTCCAGAGTGGCTGTTGGCAAATTACATACCGCCCATCAGCATAACAAGGCTCCCTGTTCTCCAAGACCTGTCCTGCGTTTCTGGATTTTACACTTTTTTCAGATGGCCCATTTGACCGGGGGGCAGTGAGACTTCATTGTAGTGCAGATTTCCTTTACACGCTTGCTTCGTTGGCCAAAAAGGGCGTATGCCTTTTTTCCTGAATATATTCAGGAAAAAACGCATACGCCCTTTTTGGCCAAGTGCATCATTGTCGACATTCTGCCTCTTTTCCTATGTTTTAAGTGCAATTCTAGTCTACCCCTTGAAATCGTTTTTCTGAAATTCTGCCCCGCATTCAAGTCCTCTTCCAAGACTTACTTCAGTACATTTTTGGACGATAGCTGTCATTCATAACTCTGCAGGTTTGTGAATTACAGTGCCCCTGAGCTCATTTCTTCAACTCGCTTTCTTGTGAGCTGGCCGCAAAACCGCAGGATTGCTTCAGGCCCTAATCTGTTTCCAGCCGGGCACGCTGAGCCTTTGGTTAATTCCTCTTCCTGGTGGGAAATGAGCATTCAATTTGCCCGTGCAGACACCAACAGCTAGTCTCTCATTGGTTCTCCCTATGCCTGTTCATCTTGCGCAGGAATTGCAAACTGTGCCAAAGAGGAGGTTAAAGGCACTGACTCTCCAAGTGGGGAGAGTGTTAGTAAAGCGTCTGGAATGGTGAACCCGAGTACCAGGGTTCGAAAACTGAGATGCATTTGAAAACGTTTCCCAATCACACGGTGGACCATACTCTGGGTTTCCCATGCATGTTTTAACTGAAGGAAGAATCCATTAAACCTGGACAGTTGGGACCCATGGAATGGGTACCATGCAGTATGACTTCAAAGGGTCTGCGTTTGCTCACCGAACCTCACCAATGCTATCAGCCCAAAGTGTCCAGCCTTATGTCTCACCCAGCTCTGGGTGTAGATGTGGTAAATCCAGGTTGCATCACAAGCCCTGAATGAATTATTTAAGAATTGCTCTCTATTTCACTGTCATTGTGTTTTGTTTTTGAAATTTATTTTGATAATGGGATTTATCAGATGTTCACAGCTTCGTTTAGGCCGCTGTACACACGCTTGATTTCCTTATGGAGACATATAAATCCATGGGTTTTAAGGTTCTTACTTGTCAGGTATCTTCCCAGGCGTTGAATACGGGGTTTTGAGTCCATTTCGTTGAGCAAGGAGTAGGTCTTGTCTATTATATATTTGGCTTATGGAACGGTATCTGTGCTAATTTCAATCTCTGGTTTTATGCAGCACCCCAAATCTCCTTTCCCCTTAAGCAAGCATAAGTTGTTTTTCTCAATTTGAGACCCTGTTCTGTTTGTAATTCACTACATGTGTAGCCAAGTTTACATTCCGTGTATTAGTGATATCTTATGATATTTGTTTTCCTGTGTGACTTATTGCTCGTAAAATCATCGTACCTGAATCCACTCATTATGCCGCTACGGGCCTGATGACGTAGATTTCATTGCTGAGTGATATTCCATTGTACGTGCGTACCACAACTTCTTTATCCATTTTTTGCTTTCTCGGATATTTAACTTGTACGGTAGACGAGGTTCTTGTAAACAGAGCCGTCCCAAACTTTGGGGTGGCTGTGTGTTTTTCATTTTAATTTCCCTAAGCTATAGGACCATAAGTGGAAGTGCCATAGGCTGTATTGCTTTGTTTCCTACGTGTTTCAGGAAAAACCATACACTTCTCCAGTGTGGCTGTTGGCAATTTACATCCCGCCCATCAGCATAACAAGGCTCCCTGTTCTCCATGACCTGTCCTGCCTTTCTGGATTTTACACATTTTTCAGATGGCCCTTTTGACCGGGGGGCAGTGAGATTTCATTGTAGTGCAGATTTCTTTACACGCTAGCTTGGTTGGCCAAAAAGGGCTTATGCGTTTTATCCTGAATATATTCAGGAAAAAACGCATACCCCCTTTCTGGCCAAGTGCATCATTGGCGACATTCTGCCTCTTTTCCTATGCTTTAAGTGCAATTCCAGTCTACCCCCTGAAATCATTTTCCTGAAATTCTGCCCCGCTTTCAAGTCCGCTTCGAAGACTTACTTCAATACATTTTTGGACGATAGCTGTCATTCATAACTCTGCAGGTTTGTGAAATACAGTGCCCCTGATCTCCTTTCTTCAACTCGCTTTCTTGTGAGCTGGCCACAAAACCGCAGGATTGCTTCATGCCCTAATCTGTTTCCGGCAGGGTACACTGAGCCTTTGCTTAATTCCTCTTCCTGGTGGGAAATGAGCGTTCCATTTGCCCATGCAGACACCTACAGCTAGTCTCTCATTGGTTCTCCCTATTCCTGTTCATCTTGCGCAGAAATTGCAAACTGTGCCAAACAGGAGGTTAAAGGCACTGACTCTCCAAGTGGGGAGAGTGTTAGTAAAGCGTCTGGAATGGTGAACCCGAGTACCAGGGTTCGAAAACTGAGATGCATTTGAAAACGTTTCCCAATCACACGGTGGACCATACTCTGGGTTTCCCATGCATGTTTTAGCTGAAGGAAGAATCCCTTAAATCTGGAGAGTTGGGAACCATGGAATGGGTACCATGCAGTATGACTTCAAAGGGTCTGCGTTTGCTCACCGAACCTCACCAATGCTATCAGACAAAGTGTCCAGCCTAATGTCTCACCCAGCTCTGGGTGTAGATGTGGTAAATCCAGGTTTCATCACAAGCCCTGAATGAATTATTTAATAATTGCTCTCTATTTCACTGGCATTGTGTTTTGTTTTTGAAATTTATTTTGATAATGGGATTTATCAGATTTTCACAGCTGCGTTTAGGCGGCTGTACACACGCTTGATTTCCTTATGGAGACATATAAATCCATGGGTTTTAAGATTCTTACTTGTCAGGTATCTTCCCAGGCGTTGAATATGTGGTGTTGAGTCCATTTCGTTGAGCAAGGAGTAGGTGTTGTCTATTATATATTTGGCTTATGGAACGGTATCTGTGCTAATTTCAATGTCTGGTTTTATGCAGCACCCCAACTCACCATTCCCCTTAAGCAAGCATAAGTTGGTTTTCTAAATTTGAGACCCTGTTCTGTTTTGTAATTCAGTTCATGTGTAGTCAAGTTTACATTCCGTGTATTAGTGATATCTTATGATGTTTCTTTTCCTGTGTGACTTATTTGTCGTAGAATCATCGTACCTGAATCCACTCATTATGCCGCTACGGGCCTGATGATGTAGATTTCATTGCTGAGTGATATTCCATTGTACGTGCGTACCACAACTTCTTTATACATTTTTTGCTTTCTCGGATATTTAACTTGTACTGTAGACGAGGTTCTTGTAAACAGAGCCGTCCCAATCTTTGGGGTGGCTGTGCGTTTTTGATTTTAATTTCCCTAAGCTATAGCACCATAAGTGGAAGTGCCATAGGCTGTGTTTCTTTGTTTCCTATGTGTTTCAGGAAACACCATACACTTCTCCAGAGTGGCTGTTGGCAATTTATATCCCACAGGTCAGCATAACAAGGCTCCCTGTTCTCCATGACCTGTCCTGCCTTTCTGGATTTTACACTTTTTTCAGATGGCCCTTTTGACCAGGGTGCAGTGACACTTCATTTTAGTGCAGATTTCCTTTACACGCTTGCTTCGTTGGCCAAAAAGGGCGTATGCGTTTTTTCCTGAATATATTCAGGAAAAAACGCATACGCACTTTTTGGCCAAGTGCATCATTGTCGACATTCTGCTTCTTTTCCTATGCTTTAAGTGCAATTCCAGTCTACCCCCTGAAATCGTTTTCCTGAAATTCTGCCCCGCTTTCAAGTCCTCTTCGAAGACTTACTTCAATACATTTTTGGACGATAGCTGTCATTCATAACTCTGCAGGTTGGTGAAATACAGTGCCCCTGAGCTCCTTTCTTCAACTCGCTTTCTTGTGAGCTGGCCGCAAAACCGCAGGATTGATTCAGGCCCTAATCTGTTTCCGGCAGGGCACGCTGAGCCTTTGTTAAATTCCTCTTCCTGGTGGGAAATGAGCGTTCCATTTGCCCGTGCAGACACCTACAGCTAGTCTCTCATTGGTTCTCCCTATTCCTGTTCATCTTGCGCAGAAATTGTAAACTGTGTCAAAAAGGAGGTTAAAGGCACTGACTCTCCAAGTGGGGAGAGTGTTAGTAAAGCGTCTGGAATGGTGAACCCGAGTACCAGGGTTCGAAAACTGAGATGCATTTGAAAACGTTACCCAATCACACGGTGGACCATACTCTGGGTTTCCCATGCATGTTTTAGCTGAAGGAAGAATCCCTTAAACCTGGAGAGTTGGGACCCGTGGAACGGGTACCATGCAGTATGACTTCAAAGGGTCTGGGTTTGCTCACCGAACCTCACCAATGCTATCAGCCTGAAGTGTCCAGCCTTATGTCTCACCCAGCTCTGTGTGTAGATGTGGTAAATCCAGGTTGCATCACAAGCCCTGAATGAATTATTTAAGAATTGCTCTCTATTTCACTGTCATTGTGTTTAGTTTTTGAAATTTATTTTGATAATGGGATTTATCAGATTTTCACTGCTGCGTTTAGGCCGCTGTACACACGCTTGATTTCCTTATGGAGACATATAAATCCATGGGTTTTAAGATTCTTACTTGTCAGGTATCTTCCCAGGCGTTGAATATGTGGTGTTGAGTCCATTTCGTTGAGCAAGGAGTAGGTCTTGTCTGTTATATATTTGGCTTAGGGAAAGGTATCTGTGCTAATTTCAATCTCTGGTTTTATGCAGCACCCCAACTCACCTTTCCCCATAAGCAAGCATAAGTTGGTTTTCTAAATTTGAGACCCTGTTCTGTTTTGTAATTCAGTTCATGTGTAGCCAAGTTTACATTCCGTGTATTAGTGATATCTTATGATGTTTCTTTTCCTGTGTGACTTATTTCTCGTAGAATCATCGTACCTGAATCCACTCATTATGCCGCTACAGGCCTGATGACGTAGATTTCATTGCTGAGTGATATTCCATTGTACGTGCGTACCACAACTTCTTTATCCATTTTTTGATTTCTCGGATATTTAACTTGTACTGTAGACGAGGTTCTTGTAAACAGAGCCGTCCCAAACTTTGGGGTGGCTGTGTGTTTTTGATTTTAATTTCCCTAAGCGATAGGACCATAAGTGGAAGTGCCATAGGCTGTGTTTCTTTGTTTCCTATGTGTTTCAGGAAACACCATACACTTCTCCAGAGTGGCTGTTGGCAATTTACATCCCGCCCATCAGCATAACAAGGCTCCCTGTTCTCCATGACCTGCCCTGCCTTTCTGGATTTTACACTTTTTTCAGATGGCCCTTTTGACCGGGGGGCAGTGAGACTTCATTGTAGTGCAGATTTCCTTTACACGCTTGCTTGGTTGGCCAAAAAGGGCGTATGCGTTTTTTCCTGAATATATTCAGGAAAAAACGCATACGCCCTTTTTGGCCAAGTGCATCATTGTCGACATTCTGCCTCTTTTCCTATGCTTTAAGTGCAATTCCAGTCTACCCCCTGAAATTGTTTTCCTGAAATTCTGCCCCGCTTTCAAGTCCTCTTCGAAGACTTACTTCAATACATTTTTGGACGATAGCTCTCATTCATAACTCTGCAGGTTTGTGAGTTACAGTGCCCCTGAGCTCCTTTCTTCAACTCTCTTTCCTGTGAGCTGGCCGCAAAATGCAGGATTGCTTCAGGCCCTAATCTGTTTCCGGCAGGGCACGCTGAGCCTTTGGTTAATTCCTATTCCTGGTGGGAAATGAGCATTCCTTTTGCCCGTGCAGACACCTAGAGGAGTCTCTCATTGGTTCTCCCTATTCCTGTTCATCTTGCGCAGAAATTGCAAACTGTGCCAAACAGGAGGTTAAAGGCACTGACTCTCCAAGTGGGGAGAGTGTTAGTAAAGCGTCTGGAATGGTGAACCCGAGTACCAGGGTTCGAAAACTGAGATGCATTTGAAAACGTTTCCCAATCACACGGTGGACCATACTCTGGGTATCCCATGCATGTTTTAGCTGAAGGAAGAATCCCTTAAACCTGGAGAGTTGGGAAACATGGAATGGGTACCATGCAGTATGACTTCAAAGGGTCTGCGTTTGCTCACCGAACCTCACCAATGCTATCAGCCAGAAGTGTCCAGCCTTATGTCTCACCCAGCTCTGGGTGTAGATGTGGTAAATCCAGGTTGCATCAAAAGCCCTGAATGAATTATTTAAGAATTGCTCTCTATTTCACTGGCATTGTGTTTTGTTTTTGAAATTTATTTTGATAATGGGATTTATCAGATTTTCACAGCTGCGTTTAGGCGGCTGTACACACGCTTGATTTCCTTATGGAGACATATAAATCCATGGGTTTTATGATTCTTACTTATCAGGTATCTACCCAGGCGTTGAATATGGGGTGCTGAGTCCATTTCGTTGAGCAAGGGCTAGGTCTTGACTATTACATATTTGGCTTATGGAAAGGTATCTGTGCTAATTTCTATCTCTGGTTTTATGCAGCACCCCAACTCACCTTTCCCCTTAAGGAAGCATAAGTTGGTTTTCTAAATTTGAGACCTTGTTCTGTTTTGTAATTCAGTTCATGTGTAGCCAAGTTTGCATTCCGTGTATTAGTGATATCTTATGATGTTTCATTTTCTGTGTGACTTATTTCACTTAGAATCATCGTACCTGAATCCACTCATTATGCCGCGATGGGCCTGATGACATAGATTACATTGCTGAGTGAGATTCCATTTTACGTATGTACCACAACTTCTTTATCCATTTTTCACATTCTGGGATATTTAACTTGTACCGTAGACGAGGTTCTTGTAAACAGAGCCGTCCAAAACTTTGGGGTGGCTGTGTGTTTTTGATTTTAATTTCCCTAAGCTATAGGACCATAAGTGGAAGTGCTATAGGCTCCGTTGCTTTGTTTTTTAGGTGTTTCAGGAAACACAATACACTTCTCCAGAGTGGCTGTTGGCAATTTACATCTCGCCCATCAGCATAACAAGGCTCCATGTTCTCCATGGCCTGTGCTGTCTTTCTGGATTTTACACTTTTTTCAGATTGCGCTTTTGACCGGGGGGCATTGAGACTTCATTGTAGTGCAGATTTCTTTAACATGCTTGCTTGGTTGGCCAAAAAGGGCGTATGCGTTTTTTCCTGAATATATTCAGGAAAAAACGCATACGCCCTTTTTGGCCAACTGAATCATTGTCGACGTTCTGCCTCTTTTCCTATGCTTTACATGCAATTCCAGTCTACCCCCTGAAATCATTTTCCTTCCATTCTGCACCGCTTTCAAGTCCTCTTCACAGCCTTCCTTCAATATATTTTTGGACGATAGCTGTCATTTCTAACTCTGCAGGTTTTTGAATTACAGTGCCCCTGAGCTCCTTTCTTCAACTCGCTTTCTTGTGAGCTGGCCGCAAACCCGCAGGATTGCTTCAGGCCCTAATCAGGTTCCGGCATGGCATGCTGAGCCTTTGGTTAATTCTTCTTCCTGGTGGGAAATGAGCGTTAAATTGCCAGTGCAGACACCTACAGCTAGTCTCTCATTGCTTCTCCCTATTCCTGTTCATCTTGCACAGAAATTGCAAACTGTGCCAAACAGGAGGTTAAAGGCACTGACTCTCCAAGTGGGGAGAGTGTTAGTAAAGGTCTGGAATGGTGAACCCGAGTAAAAGGGGACGAAAACTGAGATGCATTTGAAAATGTTTCCTGGTCACACGGTGCACCATACTGTGGGTTTCCCATGCACGTTTTAGCTGAAGGAAGAATCCCTTAAAACTGGAGAGTTGGGACCCATGGAATGGGTACCATGCAGTATGACTTCAAAGGGTCTGCATTTGCTCATCGAACCTCACCAATGCTATCAGCCCGAAGTGTCCAACCTTATGTCTCACTCAGCTCTGGGTGTAGATGTGGTAAATCCAGGTTGCATCACATGCCCTGAATGAATTATTTAAGAATTGCTCTCTATTTCACTGTCATTGTGTTTTGTTTTTGTAATTCATTTTGATAATGGGATTTATTGGATTTTCTCTGCTGCGTTCATGCAGCTGTACACATGCTTGATTGTCTTACGGAGACATATAAATCCATGGGTTTGAAGATTCTTACTAGTCAGGTGTATTCCTAGGCGTTGAATATGAGGTGTTTAGTCCATTTCGTTGAGCAAGGGGTAGGTCTTGACTATTACATATTTGGCTTATGGAAAGGTATCTGTGCTAATTTCTATCTCTGCTTTTATGCAGCACCCCAACTCACTTTTCCCCTTAAGCAAGCATAAGTTGGTTTTCTAAATTTGAGACCCTGTTGTGTTTTGTAATTCAGTTCATGTGTAGCCAAGTTTACATTCCGTGTATTAGTGATAACTTATGATGTTTCATTTTCTGTGTGACTTATTTCACTTAGAATCATCGTACCTGAATCCACTCATTATGCCGCGACGGGCCTGATGAAATAGATTTCATTGGTGAGTGATATTCATTTGTACGTACGTACCACACTTCTTTATCCATTATTCGCTTTCTGGGATATTTAACTTGTTCCGTAGACGAGGTTCTTGTAAACAGAGCCGTCCGACACTTTGGGGTGGCTGTCTGTTTTTGATTTTAATTTCCGTGATCTATAAGACCATAAGTGGAAGTGCTGTAGTCTCCGTTGCTTTGATTCTTAGGTGTTTCAGGAAACACCATACACTTCTCCAGAGTGGCTGTTGGCATTTACATCCCGCCCATCAGCATAACAAGGCTCCCTGTTCTCCATGGCCTGTCCTGTGTTTCTGGTTTTTACACTTTTTTCAGATGGCCCTTTTGACGAATGGGAAATGAGACTTCATTGTAGTGCGGATTTCCATTGCTCGAGTGCTTGGTTGGCCAAAAAGGGCATATGTGTTTTTTCCTGAATATATTCAGGAAAAAATGTTTACGCACTTTGGTCCAAGTGCATCACTGTCAAAGATCTGCCACTTTTCACATGCTTTAAATGCAATTCCAATCTACCTCCTGAAATATGATTCCTGCAATTCTGCCTCGTTTTCAAGTCCTCTTTGCAGACTTACTTCCATATATTTTTGCCAATAGCTGTCATTTATAACTCTGCAGGTTTGTGAATTACAGTGCCCGTGATTTCCTTTCTTAACTCGTTTCCTTGAAAACTGGCCACAGAACCGTAGGTTTGCTTCAGGCCGTAATCAGGGTCCGGCACGGCACTCTGAGACTTTGGTTCATTCCACTTCCTGGTGGGAAATTAGAGTTAAGTGTGCCCCTCCAGACACCTGCCTCACTCCTAGCCCCTTGGTGATGTGTGTCCTCTGGTTTGAGGCCACATGTGCTGGGTTCCTCACCTTTGGCTGATGTGGCCCCACTGGTGTGAGGACACTCCTGCCTGGTTCCCATCCCCTTGGTGATGTGGGTCCTCCGGTGAGAGTCTGATCCTGGTTGGGTTCCTCACACTTCTGTGAGGTGGGCCCTCTTCTCTGAGGTCACTCCTGCCTGGCTGGCACACCCCGCCTTGGCGACGTCGGCCCTCTGGTGGGATTTGGTGCCTGCTGGGTGTCTCCTCCCCTCGGTAATGAGGGCCCTCTGGCGTCAGGCCCTAACTCCTGGGCTCCCAATATTTTCTGATATGCGCCCTGTGGTTCGAGTACACTCCTGCCAGGTTCCCAACCCCATGGGAATGTGGGCCTTCTGCTCTGAGGTCCCAACCGTGGGTTGCTCAGTTTCATGATGAGGGCCCTCTGCTGTGAGTTCTCTCTGGCCTGGATCCCATAGCCTCGCTGCTCCTGGCCACCTGCTGGGAGGTTACAACTGCGGGATTCCTCACCTTTTTTCTATGGGCCCTCTGTTTTGAGACTCCTCCTGCCTGCCTCACTCCCAGCCCCTTGGTGATGTGTGTCCTCTGGTTTGAGGCCACGTATGCTGGGTCCCTCGCCTTTCGATGATGTGGCCCCACTGGTGTGAGGACACTCCTGCCTGGTTCCTATCCCCTTGATGATGTGGGCCCTCTGGTGAGAGTCTGATCCTGGCTGGGTTCCTCACCCTTCTGTGAGGTGGGCCCTCTGCTGTGAGGTCACTCGTGCCTGGCTGGCACACCCCACCTGGGCAACATCGGCCCTCTTGTGGCAGTTGGGGCCTGCTGGGGACCTCCCCTCGGTGATGGGGGCCCTCTTGCGTCAGGCCCTAACTGCTGGGTACCCACATTTTCTTATACGTGCTAAGTGGTGCGAGGACACTCCTGCGAGGTTCCCATCCCCATGGGCATGTGGGCCTTCTGCTCTAAGGTCCCAACACCTGTGTTGTTCACCATTTCATGATGTTAGCTCTCTGGTGTTAGTTCACTCAGGCCTAGATCCCATAGACTCTGTGCTCTGAGCGGCCTGCTGGGAGGTTCCTACTGCTGGATTCCTTACCTCTTTTATTCTTTGGGTCCTGTGTTTTCATGCTCCTTCTTCCTGACTCACTCCCAGCCCATTTGTGATGTTGGTCCTCTGGTTTAAGGCCACATGTACCGGTTTCCTCACCTTTATTGATGTGGCCCCACTGGTGTGAGGACACTCCTGCCTGGTTCCCATCCCCTTGGTGATGGGGGCCCTCTGGTGAGAGTCTGATCCTGTCTGGATTCCTCACACTTCTGGGAGGTGGGCCCTCTGCTGTGAGGTCACTCCTGCCTGGCTGGCACACGTCACCTTGGCGATGTGGGCCCTCAGTTGGGAGTTGGTGCCTGCTGGGAGTCTCCTCCCCTCGGTAATGAGGGCCCTCTGGCGTCAGGCCCTAACTCATGGGCTCCCAAAATTTTCTGATGTGCGCCCTGTCGTGCGAGTACACTCCAGCCAGGGTCCCATCCCCATGGGGATGTGGGCTTTCTGCTCTGAGGTCCCAACGGCTGGGTTGCTCACAGTGTCAGAATGTGGGCCCTCTGCTGTGAGTTCACTTCGGCATGGATCCCATAGCCTCGGTGCTCTGGGCCACCTGCTTGGAGCTTGCAACTGCGGGGTTCCTCACCTTTTTTATTCTATGGGCGCTCTGTTGTGAGTCTCCTCCTGCATGCCTCACTCCCAGCCCTTTCGTGATGTGTGTCCCCTTGTTTGAGGCCACATGTGCTGTGTTCCTCACCTTTCGCTGATGTGGCCCCACTGGTGTGAGGACACTCCTGCCTGGTTTCCATCCCCTTGGTGATGTGGGCGCTCTGGTTAGAGTCTGATCCTGTTTGGGCTCCTCACACTTCTGTGAGGTGGGCCCTCTGCTGTGAGGTAACTCCTGCCTGCCTTGCTCCCGTTCCATTGGTGACGTCGGCCCTCTGGTGGCATTTGGAGCCTGCTGGTAGCCTCCTCTCCTCCGTGATGAGGGCCCTCTGGCGTCAGGCCATAACTGCTGGGTTCCCACATTTTCTGATACGTGCTAAGTTGTGCGAGGACACTCCTGCGAGGTTCCCATTCCCATGGGGATGTGGGCCTTCTGCTCTGAGGTCCCACTGGCTGGGTTGCTCACAGTTTCATGATGTGGGCCCTCTGCTGTGAGTTCACTGTGGCCTGGATCCCATAGACTCCATGCTCTGGGCCACCTGCTGGGAGGTTCAAACTGCTGGATTCCTCACATTTTTTATTCTGTGGGCCCTGTGTTGTTAGGCTACTCCTGCCTGCCTCACTCGGAGCACCTTGGAAATGTGGGTCCTCTGGTTTAGGCCACATGTGCTGGGTTCCTCACCTTTCTATAATGTGGCCACACTGGTGTGAGGACACTCCTGCCTTGTTCCGATCCCCTTGGTGATGTGGGCCCTCTGGTGAGAGTCTTATCCTGGCTGGGTTCCTCACCCTTCTGTGAGGTAGGCCCTCTGCTGTGAGGTCACTCCTGCCTGGCTGGCACACGTCAACTTGGCGACGTGGGCCCTCAGTTGGGAGTTGGTGCCTGCTGGGAGTCTCCTCCCCTCGGTAATGAGGGCCCTCTGGCGTCAGACCCTAACTCCTGGGCTCCCAAAATTTTCTGATGTGTGCCCTGTGGTGCGAGTACACTCCTGCCAGGATCCCAACCCCATGGGAATGTGGGTCTTCTGCTCTGAGGTCCCAATGGTACGTTGCTCAGTTTCATGATGAGGGCCCTCTGCTGTGAGTTCATTCCGGCATGGACCCCATAGCCTCGCTGCTCCTGGCCTCCTGCGGGGAGGTTCCGACTACGGGATTCCTCACCTTTTTCCTTCTATGGGCCCTCTGTTTTGAGACTCCTCCTGCCTGCCTCACTCCCAGCCCCTTGGTGATGTGTGTCCTCTGGTTTGAGGCCACGTGTGCTGGGTCCCTCACCTTTCGATGATGTGGCCCCACTGGTGTGAGGACACTCCTGCCTGGTTCCTATCCCCTTGGTGATGTGGGCCCTCTGGTGAGAGTCTGATCCTGGCTGGGTTCCTCACACTTCTGTGAGGTGGGCCCTCTGCTGTGAGGTCACTCCTGCCTGGCTGGCACACCCCGCCTTGGCAATGTCGGCCCTTTTGTGGCAGTTGGAGCCTGCACGGAGCCTCCTCCCCTCGGTGATGAGGGCCCTCTGGCGTCAGGCCCTAACTGCTGGGTACCCACATTTTCTGATACGTGCTAAGTGGTGCGAGGACACTCGTGCCATGTTCCCAACCCCATGGGGATGTGGGCCTTCTGCTCTGAGGTCCCAACGGCTGGGTTGCTCACAGTTTCATGATGTGGGCCCTCTGCTGTGAGTTCACTGCGGCCTGGATCGCATAGACTCGGTGCTCTGGGCCGCCTGCTGGGAGGTTCCCACTGCAGGATTCCTCAGCTTTTTTATTCTATTGGCCCTGTGTTGTGAGGCTACTCCTGCCTGCCTCACTCCGAGCCCCTTGGAGATCTGGATCCTCTGGTTTAGGCCACATGTGCTGGGTTCCTCACCTTTCTATGATGTGGCCACCCTGGTGTGAAGACAGTCCTGCCTGGTTCTGATGCCCTTGGTGATGTGGGCCCTCTGGTGAGAGTCTTACCCTGGCTGGGTTCCTCACCATTCTGTGAGGAGGCCCTCAGCTGTGAGGTCACTCCTGCCTGGCTGTTGCACATCACCTTGGCGACATGGGCCCTCAGTTGGGAGTTGGTGCCTGCTTGGGGTCTCCTCCCCTTGGTAATGAGGGCCCTCTGGCGTCAGGCCCTAACTTCTGGGCTCCCAAAATTCTCTGATGTGCGCCCTGTGGTGCGAGTACACTTCTGCCAGGTTCCCAACCACATGGGAATGTGGGCCTTCTGCTCTAAGGTCCCAACGGCTGGGTTGCTCACAGTTTCATGATGAGGGCCCTCTGTTTTGAGTTCAGTCAGGCCTGGATCCCATAGCCTCGCTGCTCCTGGCCACCTGCTGGGAGGTTCCAACTGCGGGATTCCTCACCTTTTTTACGCTATGGGCCCTCTGTTTGGAGGCTCCTCCTGCCTGCCTCACTCCCAGCCCCTTGGTGATGTGTGTCCTGTAGTTTGAGGCCATGTGTGCTGGGTCCGTCTCATTTCGGTGATGTGGCCCCACTGGTGTGAGGACACTCCTGCCTGGTTTCCATTCCCTTGGTGACGTGGGCCCTCCGGTGAGAGTCTGATCCTCTTTGGGTTCCTCACACTTTTGTGTGGTTGGCCCTCTGCTCTGAGGTCACTCCTGCCTGGCTGGCACACCCCGCATTGGCGACGTCGGCCTTCTGGTAGCAGTTGGAGCTTGCTGGGAGCCTCCTCTCCTCAGTGATGAGGGCCCTCTGGCGTCCGGCCCTAACTGCTGGGCTCCCCACCTTTTCTGATGTGTGCCCACTGGTGCGATGACACTCCTGCTTGGTTCCCTTCCCCATGAGGATGTGGGCCTTGTGCTCTGAGGTTACAACGGCTGGGTTGCTTACAGTATCACGATGAGGGCCCTCTGTTGTGAGTTCATCACTGCCTGGATCCCATAGCCTCGGTGCTCTGGGCCGCCTGCTGGGATGTTCCAACTGCTGGATTCCTCACCTTTTTTATACAATGGGCCATGTGTTTTGAGGTTAATCCTGCCTGCCTCGCTCCGAGACCCATGGTGATGTGGGTCCTCTGGTTTGAGGCCACATGTGCTGGGTACCTCAACTTTCGATGATGTGGCCCCACGGGTGTGAGGACACTCCTGCCTGGTTCCCAGCCCCTTGCTTATGTGGGCACTCTGGTGAGAGTCTGATCCTGACTGGGTTCCTTACCCTTCTGTGAGGTGGGCCCTCTGATGTGAGGTCACTCCTGCCTGGATGTCTCATGTCACCTTGGCGACGTAGGCCCTCTGTTGGCCACTGAAGCATGCTAGGAGCCTCCTACCCTCTTTAATAAGGGCCCTGGAAGAAACGCATATGCCCTTTTTGACCAAGTGCATCATTGTCGAGGTTCTGCCTCTTCTCCTATACTTTCAGAGGACTTCCCGTCTACCTCCTGAAATAGTATTCCTGGAATTCTGCCCCGCGTTCAAGTCCTCTTTGCAGCCTTACTTCAATATATTTTTGGACGATAGCTGTCATTTATAACTCTGCAGGTTTGTGAATTACAGTGCCCCTGAGCTCCTTTCTTCAACTCGCTTTCTTGTGAGCTGGCCGCAAAACCGCAGGATTGCTTCAGGCCCTAATCTGGTTCTGACACGGCATGCTGAGCCTTTGGCTAATTCCTCTTCCTGGTGGGAAATGAGCATTAAATTTGTTCGTGCAGAAACCTACAGCTTATCTCTCATTGGTTCTCCCTATTCCTGTTCATCTTGCGTAGAAATTCCAAACTGTGCCAAACAGGAGGTTAAAGGCACTGACTCTCCAAGTGGGGAGAGTGTTAGTAAAGCGTCTGGAATGGTAAAACCGAGTACGAGGGGACGAAAACTGAGATGCATTTAAAAAGGTTTCCCGGTCACACGGTGGACCATATTCTGGGTTGCCCATGCATGTTTTACCTGAAGGAAGAATCCCTTCAACCTGGAGAGTTGGGACCCATGGAATGGGTACCATGCAGTATGACTTCAAAGGGTTGCCTTTGCTCACCGAACGTCACCAATGTTATCAGCCCGAAGTGTCCAGCCTTATGTCTCACTCAGCTCGGGGTGTAGATGTGGTAAATCCACGTTGCATCACAAGCCCTGAATGAATTATTTAAGAATTGCTCTCTATTTCACTGTCATTGTGTTTTGTTTTTGTAATTTATTTTGATAATGGGATTTATCGGATTTTCACTGCTGCGTTTATGCCGCTGTACACATGCTTGATTCTCTTATGGAGACATATAAATCCATGGGTTTTCAGATTCTTACTAGTCAGGTATATTCCTAGGCATTGAATATGGGGTGTTGAGTCCATTTCGTGGAGCTAGGAGTAGGTCCTGACTATTACATATTTGCTTATGGAAAGGTATCTGTGCTAATTTCAATCTCTGGTTTTATGCAGCACCACAACTCACCTTTCCCCTTAAGCAAGCATAAGTTGGTTTTCTAAATTTGAGACCCTTTTCTGTTTTGTAATTGAGTTCATGTGCAGCCATGTTTGCATTCCGTGTATTTGAGATATCTTATGGTGTTTCTTTTTCTGTGTGACTTAGTTAACTTAGAATGATCGTACCTGAATCCACTCATTATGCTGCGACGGGCCTCATGACATAGATTTCATTGCTGAGTGATATTCCATTGTACGTACGTACAACAACTTCTTTATCCATTTTTGTTTTCTGGGATATTGCAATTGTACCGTGAACGAGGTTCTTGTAAGCAGAGCCGTCCAAAATTTATGGGTGGCTGTGTCTTTTTGATTTTAATTTCCCTAAGCTATAGAACCATAAGTTGAAGTGCCGTAGGCTCCGTTGCTTAGTTTTTTAGGTGTTTGAGGAAACACCATACACTTCTCCAGAATGGCTGTTGGCAATTTACATCCCGCCCATCAGCATAACAAGGCTCCCTGTTCTCCATGGCCTGTCCTGCCTTTCTGGATTTTTCACTTTTTTCAGATGTCCCTTTTGACAGGGGGGCAGTGAGACTTCATTGTAATGCAGATTTCTTTACAGGCTTGCTTGTTTGGCCAAAAAGGGCATATTTGTTTTTTCTTGAATATATTCAGGAAAAAACGCATACGCCCTTCTAGACCAAGTGCATCATTGTTGACTTTCTGTCTCTTTCCCTATGCTTTACATGCAATTCCAGTCTGCCCCTGAAATCGTTTTCCTGCAATTCTGCCCCGCTTTGCAGTCCTCTTCGCAGCCTTCCTTGAATATATTTTTGGACGATAGCTGTCATTTATAACTCTGCAGGTTTGTGAATTACAGTGCCCCTGAGCTCCTTTCTTCAACTCGCTTTCTTGTGAGCTGGCCGCAAACCCGCAGGATTGCTTCAGGCCTTAATCAGGTTCCGGCATGGCATGCTGAGCCTTTGGTTAATTCTTCTTCCTGGTGGGAAATGAGCGTAAAATTTCCAGTGCAGACACCTACAGCTAGTCTCTCATTGGTTCTCCCTATTCCTGTTCATCTTGCGCAGAAATTGCAAACTGTGCCAAACAGGAGTTTAAAGGCACTGACTCTCCAAGTGGGGAGAGTGTTAGTAAAGGTCTGGAATGGTGAACCCGAGTAAAAGGGGACGAAAACTGAGATGCATTTGAAAACGTTTCCTGGTCACACGGTGCACCATACTGTGGGTTTCCCATGCACGTTTTAGCTGAAGGAAGAATCCCTTAAAACTGGAGAGTTGGGACCCATGGAATGGGTACCATGCAGTATGACTTCAAAGCGTCTGCATTTGCTCATCGAACCTCACCAATGCTATCAGCCCGAAGTGTCCAACCTTATGTCTCACTCAGCTCTGGGTGTAGATGTGGTAAATCCAGGTTGCATCACATGCCCTGAATGAATTATTTAAGAATTGCTCTCTATTTCACTGTCATTGTGTTTTGTTTTTGTAATTCATTTTGATAATGGGATTTATTGGATTTTCTCTGCTGCATTCATGCAGCTGTACACACGCTTGATTGTCTTACGGAGACATATAAATCCATGGGTTTGAAGATTCTTACTAGTCAGGTGTATTCCTAGGTGTTGAATATGAGGTGTTTAGTCCATTTCGTTGAGCAAGGGGTAGGTCTTGACTATTACATATTTGGCTTATGGAAAGGTATCTGTGCTAATTTCTATCTCTGCTTTTATGCAGCACCCCAACTCACTTTTCCCCTTAAGCAAGCATAAGTTGGTTTTCTAAATATGAGACCCTGTTCTGTTTTGTAATTCAGTTCATGTGTAGCGAAGTTTACATTCCGTGTATTAGTGATAACTTATGATGTTTCATTTTCTGTGTGACTTATTTCACTTAGAATCATCGTACCTGAATCCACTCATTATGCCGCGATGGGCCTGATGAAATAGATTTCATTGGTGAGTGATATTCCTTTGTACGTACGTACCACACTTCTTTATCCATTTTTCGCTTTCTGGGATATTTAACTTGTACCGTAGACGAGGTTCTTGTAAACAGAGCCGTAAACAGAAACTTTGTGGTGGCTGTGTGTTTTTGATGTTAATTTCCCTAAGCTATAGGAAAATAAGTGGTAATGCCGTAGGCTCCGTTGCTTTGTTTTTTAGGTTTTTGAGGAAACACCATACACATCTCCAGAGTGGCTGTTGGTAATTTACCTCCCGCCCATCAGCATAACAAGGCTCCCTGTTCTAAATGGCCTGTGCTGCCTTTCTGGATTTTACACTTTTTTCAGATGGCCCTTTTGTACGGGGGGCAGTGAGACTTCATTGTAGTGGAGATTTCTTTAACATGCTTGCTTGGTTGGCCAAAAAGTGCGTATGCGTTTTTTCCTGAATATATTCAGGAAAAAACGCATATGCCCTTTTGGGCCAAGTGCATCATTGTCGACATTCTGCCTCTTTTCCTGTGCTTTAAATGCAATTCCAGTCTACCCCCTGAAATCGTTTTCTTGCAATTCTGCCCCGCTTTCAAGTCCTTTTCGCAGCCTTCCTTCAATATATTTTTGGGTGATAGCTGTCATTTATAACTCTGCAGGTTTGTGAATTGCAGTGTCCCTGAGCTCCTTTCTTCAACTCGCTTTCTTGTGAGCTGGCCGCAAACCCGCAGGATTGCTTCAGGCCCTAATCTGGTTCCGGCACGGCATGCTGAGCCTTTGGTTAATTCCTCTTCCTGGTGGGAAATGAGCGTTAAATTTGCCCGTGCAGACACCTTCACACGAGTCGTCATGGTGCCACTTTGCCCCGGTTATCTCTATGGAGGTTGGAGTTAGAGGGCCTCCTCACTCAAGGTCTGTGTGCCCAGGGACCCAACCCTGCAACTTCAGGGCATGGTTGGGTGTTAGGATCACCACGTGGGGTCCTTTTCCCTTAGGAGGGAGGTGGCCTTTTGGGCTGCTGATTTCCAGGTTTTCAGATACTGCCAGTATCTTGGCCAGATGTGGCGGTGGGCCAAGCCCCTTGGTGACCGTAGTTTATCCTACCTGGATCGCATTCTTGCATTGTTCCATTTCAAGTGGTCCCAGGTTTTGCACTAATACTCCAATGGCGATTCACCGTTCACCAGGAATGTAAAGGTCAAAGGGTTTAGCTAAATTAGGGAGTTCCAGGGCAAGGGTCTGAATTGACTGCTCTTTCCATTCTTGAAAGGCCACTTCTGCATTCTATTCAAAAGGATCATCATCTTTTCCTTTCAGTGTTTCATATAGAGGCCCAGCTAGTAGACTGTAGTTAGGGATCCAGAAGCAGCAAACCCTGGCCTCCCCAGGAACCCCTAAGCTGTCTTCTAGTTTCAGAAATGGGTAAGGCTTTAAATTGTTTCTTCCCTTTCCTGGGATGGGCTTCTCCGACCTTCTGTGAGAATGAAGCCCAGGCAGGTCACCGTAGTCTGTGATATTTGAGCTTTGTCTTGGACAACTTGTATCCTTTATTGGCTTGGTAGTTCAGAGGTCTCCTTAGTAGGGCTGGCGATCAGAATGTCGTCTGCATATTGAAGGAGTGTTTCCTTTTCCAGAGGTAGAACTTTTAGTTCTTTAGCTGAGCTTTCCCCAAAGATGGTGTGGGAATTTTTGAACCCTTGGGGCAACACGGCCCGGAAGTATTGTTTTAGTTGTATGTTGAGTCCTGCCACTCACAAGCCAAAATTTCTTGTGACTCTGGGACTAATAGAATACAAAAGAAGGCATCATTGAAGACTAATACAGAATACCATGTCCTGGTGGTTGGTAGAATGACCAGCAGGGTGTAGGATATAGGAACTACTGGAGGTATATCCTCGGTGGCTTCACTGACTGTCCTGACATCCTTTACCAGGACTCCAGCAGCCCATGGGGCTCTCGAGGTCAGGCCAATCCCAGGATATGGAGCTCACCTGAGCAGGTACCCCACCCCCACCCCAGCCCACGGGGCTCTCGTGTTCAGGCCCCTCCCAGGATATGGGGTTGCCTGGGCAGGTTCCCCTGCAGCCCATGGGGCTCTCGTGGTCAGGCCCCTCCCAGGATACAGAGCTACCCTTGCAGGTACCATGGCAGGGCTGGGAACACAGGAACCGTGCATATCGCCCTCATTGCAGAGCACTCCCAGCTCACCTGTCACTCAGATCTGACACAGAGCACCTCAGAGCAGGACTTGAACTAACAAACAGCAGCTCCGACAGGTCTGTGACCCTGGGCATCACTCTGTGTGGCCTCCCTCCACCTGGTCTTCCAGAGACTTCCACTGCACCCGGGGCACCAGGCCTCTGTCTCCACCCACCAGCCACCCCTCCTCTCCCTGACTCCTGGGTTCCTCTCATTAGGAGAGGGTTTTCTTGAAGTTGTCTCCCACTCATGGGCCAGATAATATAATTAGAAAACAAGCCAGAGCTGCAGCCCCTTGTCTATCCTGACTCTCAGGAGCCCACACCTGTTCCTTGGACCTGGCCGATTCAGCAAGTTCCAGTTTCTGCAAATGTGAGCCCCTGAGGGGTGATTATTGGCTGGCCTGGGAAGCCCGACCGTGCCGGCCAGCCCTCCCCAGGTGTGCCTGGGTTCAGATCAATATAAACACCGCTCCAGGCAGCAAGAGCCCCTGCAGCTGTGCCTGACGCCATTTTCTCTGCCCTGTCAGCAGTCTTGGGGCTGGACTGGTGGGAGGGAGTGAGAGGCCACGGCTTTGTGGGTGGCCCAGTGTGAGTGGGGCTCTGCTGGACTTTCTGCAGCAGTTGCCAAGATGCCACCTGCTAAAGAAGAGGATGTGTCACCCATACCTGCCGCTGGAATTTCTCCCTGGGCAGAGGTGAGTGAGGAAGAAAGCAGTGGGGGCCGGGACAGCAGGGGTATCTCAGGCAGGGAAATGGAAAACTTCCAGAAGGGCACCCAGGGCCAGGACCATCCTGGCTGGTCTGCAGGCACCAAGTCGGCTGGCATGCTGTCACTCATGTGGCTCCATGGCCCTTCCTCTAGGCTTTCAAGTCCTTGTACATATTCAGGTGTTTTACCTGGGAAGGGTGGGAACATTTCAGCAGCAGCTGGCCTGGGGCTCAGCCCACGTTTACTCACAGATGCCTCGGCACGGTCCCCCAGCTTTGCAATGAGGACGCTTGTTGCGTGGGGCCTGCTGGCTGAATGGGAGATGATTCCCCACCACTGACCAACTTCAGAATTGTTTACAACTGGAGCAAGTGCCCTGATACGGTTTTCCTCTGTGTAACTGGTGGGTTCTGTTTTTTTTTCTTTTTTTAGTTTTTGGTTCAAGGTAGATTTTATTCCTCTTTTTTGTATTTACAGATATAAGCATGGAAATAATTTATTCATATAAATACATGTATGTGAAGGGAAGAATATTTTTTCTGTTTTACTTTTTGTAATTTGAATTTTATTTTATTTTTTTATACAGCAGGTTCTTTTTGGTTATCTATTTTATACATATAAATGTATACATGCCAATCCCAATCTCTCAACTCCTCCCACCACCACCCCCCAACAGCTTTCCCCCCTTGGTGTCCATACGTTTGTTGTCTACATCTGTTGCTCTATTTCTGCCTTGCAAAACGGTTCATCTGTACAATTTTTCTAGGTTCCACATATATGCATTAATAGACAAGATTTGTTTTTCTCTTTCTGACTTACTTCACTCTGTATGACAGTGTCTAGATCCATCAACGTCTCTACAAATGACCCAATTTCATTCCTTTTTATGGCTTAGCAATATTCCATTTTATATATGTACCACATCTTTATGCATTCGTCTGTCTGTGGGCATTTAGGTTGCTTCCATTACCTGGATATTGTAAATAGTGATGCAATGAACATTGCGGTGAATGTCTCTTTTTGATTTATGGTTTTGTCTGGGTATATGCCCAGTAGTGGGATTGCTGTATCATATGGTAATTCTATTCTTAGTTTTATAAGAAACTCCATAATGTTCTCCACAGTGACTGTATCAATTTACATTCCCAACAATAGTGGAAGAGGGTTCCTTATCTCCACACCCTTTCCAGCATTTGTTGTTTGTATATTTTCTGATGATGCCCATTCTAACAGGTGTGAGGTGATACACCATGGATGAGTCTATTT
Organism: Delphinapterus leucas; assembly: GCF_059928025.1. Taxonomy (NCBI): domain Eukaryota; kingdom Metazoa; phylum Chordata; class Mammalia; order Artiodactyla; family Monodontidae; genus Delphinapterus; species Delphinapterus leucas. Next base: position 12,411,657 of record NW_028322240.1, on the reverse strand, counting down.
CGTTGAGCAAAGAGTAGGTCTTGTCTATTACATATTTGGCTTATGGAACGGTATGTGTGCTAATTTCAATCTCTGGTTTTATACAGCACCCCAACTCAACTTTCCCCTTAAGCAAGCATAAGTTTTTATCTAAATGTGAGACTCTGTTCGGTTTTGGAATTCAGTTTATGTGTAGCCAAGTTTACACTCTCTCTATTAGTGATATCTTATGATAATTATCTTTCTCTGTGTGACCTATTTCTCTTAGAATCATCATACTTAAATCCACTCAATTTGCTGCTACAGGCCTGATGACATTGATTTCATTGCTGAGTGATATTCCGTTGTACGTAAGTAGCACAACTCCTTTATCCATTTTTTTCTTTCTGGGATATTTAATTTGTACTGGACTCAAGGTTCTTGTAAACACAGCAGCCCTAAATTTTGTGTTGGCTGTGTCTTGTTGATTTTAATTTTCCTAAGCTATAGGGCCAAAAGTGGAAGTGCCCTAGGGTCTGTAGCTTTGTTTTTCAGATGTTTCAGGATACACCATAAACATCTCCAGAGTGTCTGTTGGCAATTTACATCCCGCCCATCAGCATAACAAGGCTCCCTGTTCTCCATGGCCTGTCCTGTGTTTCTGGTTTTTACACTTTTTTCAGATGGCCCTTTTGACGAATGGGAAATGAGACTTCATTATAGTGCGGATTTCCATTGCTCGAGTGCTTGGTTGGACAAAAAGGGCATATGTGTTTTTTCCTGAATATATTCAGGAAAAAATGTTTACGCACTTTTGTCCAAGTGCATCACTGTCAAAGATCTGCCGCTTTTCACATGCTTTAAATGCAATTCCAATCTACCTCCTGAAATATGATTCCTGCAATTCTGCCTCGTTTTCAAGTCCTCTTTGCAGACTTACTTCCATATATTTTTGCCAATAGCTGTCATTTATAACTCTGCAGGTTTGTGAATTACAGTGCCCGTGATTTCCTTTCTTAACTCGTTTCCTTGAAAACTGGCCACAGAACCGCAGGTTTGCTTCAGGCCATAATCAGGGTCCGGCACGGCACTCTGAGACTTTGGTTCATTCCACTTCCTGGTGGGAAATTAGAGTTAAATGTGCCCCTCCAGACACCTGCCTCACTCCTAGCCCCTTGGTGATGTGTGTCCTCTGGTTTGAGGCCACATGTGCTGGGTTCCTCACCTTTGGCTGATGTGGCCCCACTGGTGTGAGGACACTCCTGCCTGGTTCCCATCCCCTTGGTGATGTGGGCCCTCCGGTGAGAGTCTGATCCTGGTTGGGTTCCTCACACTTCTGTGAGGTGGGCCCTCTTCTCTGAGGTCACTCCTGCCTGGCTGGCACACCCCGCCTTGGCGACGTCGGCCCTCTGGTGGGATTTGGTGCCTGCTGGGTGTCTCCTCCCCTCGGTAATGAGGGCCCTCCGGCGTCAGGCCCTAACTCCTGGGCTCCCAATATTTTCTGATATGCGCCCTGTGGTTCGAGTACACTCCTGCCAGGTTCCCAACCCCATGGGAATGTGGGCCTTCTGCTCTGAGGCCCCAACCGTGGGTTACTCAGTTTCATGATGAGGGCTCTCTGCTGCGAGTTCTCTCCGGCCTGGATCCCATAGCCTCGCTGCTCTTGGCCACCTGCTGGGAGGTTACAACTGCGGGATTCCTCACCTTTCTTCTTCTATGGGCCCTCTGTTTTGAGACTCCTCCTGCCTGCCTCACTCCCAGCCCCTTGGTGATGTGTGTCCTCTGGTTTGAGGCCACGTATGCTGGGTCCCTCGCCTTTCGATGATGTGGCCCCACTGATGTGAGGACACTCCTGCCTGGTTCCTATCCCCTTGATGATGTGGGCCCTCTGGTGAGAGTCTGATCCTGGCTGGGTTCCTCACCCTTCTGTGAGGTGGGCCCTCTGCTGTGAGGTCACTCCTGCCTGGCTGGCACACCCCACCTGGGCAACATCGGCCCTCTTGTGGCAGTTGGGGCCTGCTGGGAACCTCCCCTCGGTGATGGGGGCCCTCTTGCGTCAGGCCCTAACTGCTGGGTACCCACATTTTCTGATACGTGCTAAGTGGTGCGAGGACACTCCTGCGAGGTTCCCATCCCCATGGGCATGTGGGCCTTCTGCTCTAAGGTCCCAACACCTGTGTTGTTCACCGTTTCATGATGTTGGCTCTCTGGTGTTAGTTCACCCAGGCCTAGATCCCATAGACTCTGTGCTCTGAGCGGCCTGCTGGGAGGTTCCTACTGCTGGATTCCTTACCTCTTTTATTCTTTGGGTCCTGTGTTTTCATGCTCCTACTTCCTGACTCACTTCCAGCCCATTTGTGATGTAGGTCCTCTGGTTTAAAGCCACATGTACCGGTTTCCCCACCTTTATTGATGTGGCCCCACTGGTGTGAGGACACTCCTGCCTGGTTCCCATCCCCTTGGTGATGGGGGCCCTCTGGTGAGAGTCTGATCCTGTCTGGATTCCTCACACTTCTGGGAGGTGGGCCCTCTGCTGTGAGGTCACTCCTGCCTGGCTGGCACACGTCACCTTGGTGATGTGGGCCCTCAGTTGGGAGTTGGTGCCTGCTGGGAGTCTCCTCCCCTCGGTAATGAGGGCCCTCTGGCGTCAGGCCCTAACTCATGGGCTCCCAAAATTTTCTGATGTGCGCCCTGTGGTGCGAGTACACTCCAGCCAGGGTCCCATCCCCATGGGGATGTGGGCTTTCTGCTCTGAGGTCCCAACGGCTGGGTTGCTCACAGTGTCAGAATGTGGGCCCTCTGCTGTGAGTTCACTCCGGCATGGATCCCATAGCCTCGGTGCTCTGGGCCATCTGCTTGGAGCTTCCAACTGCGGGGTTCCTCACCTTTTTTATTCTATGGGCGCTCTGTTGTGAGTTTCCTCCTGCATGCCTCACTCCCAGGCCTTTCGTGATGTGTGTCCCCTTGTTTGAGGCCACATGTGCTGTGTTCCTCACCTTTCGCTGATGTGGCCCCACTGGTGTGAGGACACTCCTGCCTGGTTTCCATCCCCTTGGTGATGTGGGCACTCTGGTTAGAGTCTGATCGTGTTTGGGCTCCTCACACTTCTGTGAGGTGGGCCCTCTGCTGTGAGGTAACTCCTGCCTGGCTTGCTCCCATTGCCTTGGTGACGTCGGCCCTCTGGTGGCATTTGGAGCCTGCTGGTAGCTTCCTCTCCTCAGTGAGGAGGGCCCTCTGGCGTCAGGCCATAACTGCTGGGTTCCCACATTTTCTGATACGTGCTAAGTTGTGCGAGGACACTCCTGCGAGGTTCCCATCCCCATGGGGATGTGGGCCTTCTGCTCTGAGGTCCCACTGGCTGGGTTGCTCACAGTTTCATGATGTGGGCCCTCTGCTGTGAGTTCACTGTGGCCTGGATCCCATAGACTCCATGCTCTGGGCCACCTGCTGGGAGGTTCAAACTGCTGGATTCCTCACATTTTTTATTCTGTGGGCCCTGTGTTGTTAGGCTACTCCTGCCTGCCTCACTCGGAGCACCTTGGAAATGTGGGTCCTCTGGTTTAGGCCACATGTGCTGGGTTCCTCACCTTTCTATAATGTGGCCACACTGGTGTGAGGACACTCCTGCCTTGTTCCGATCCCCTTGGTGATGTGGGCCCTCTGGTGAGAGTCTTATCCTGGCTGGGTTCCTCACCCTTCTGTGAGGTAGGCCCTCTGCTGTGAGGTCACTCCTGCCTGGCTGGCACACGTCAACTTGGCGACGTGGGCCCTCAGTTGGGAGTTGGTGCCTGCTGGGAGTCTCCTCCCCTCGGTAATGAGGGCCCTCTGGCGTCAGACCCTAACTCCTGGGCTCCCAAAGTTTTCTGATGTGCGCCCTGTGGTGCGAGTACACTCCTGCCAGGATCCCAACCCCATGGGAATGTGGGTCTTCTGCTCTGAGGTCCCAATGGTACGTTGCTCAGTTTCATGATGAGGGCCCTCTGGTGTGAGTTCACTCCGGCATGGACCCCATAGCCTCGCTGCTCCTGGCCTCCTGCGGGGAGGTTCCAACTGCGGGGTTCCTCACCTTTTTCCTTCTATGGGCCCTCTGTTTTGAGACTCCTCCTGCCTGCCTCACTCCCAGCCCCTTGGTGATGTGTGTCCTCTGGTTTGAGGCCACGTGTGCTGGGTCCCTCACCTTTCGATGATGTGGCCCCACTGGTGTGAGGACACTCCTGCCTGATTCCTATCCCCTTGGTGATGTGGGCCCTCTGGTGAGAATCTGATCCTGGCTGGGTTCCTCCCACTTCTGTGAGGTGGGCCCTCTGCTGTGAGGTCACTCCTGTCTGGCTGGCACACCCCGCCTTGGCAATGTCGGCCCTCTTGTGGCAGTTGGAGCCTGCTCGGAGCCTCCTCCCCTCGGTGATGAGGGTCCTCTGGTGTCAGGCCCTAACTGCTGGGTACCCACATTTTCTGATACGTGCTAAGTTGTGCGAGGACACTCGTGCCATGTTCCCAACCCCATGGGGATGTGGGCCTTCTGCTCTGAGGTCCCAACGGCTGGGTTGCTCACAGTTTCATGATGTGGGCCCTCTGCTGTGAGTTCACTGCGGCCTGGATCGCATAGACTCGGTGCTCTGGGCCGCCTGCTAGGAGGTTCCCACTGCACGATTCCTCAGCTTTTTTATTCTATTGGCCCTGTGTTGTGAGTCTACTCCTGCCTGCCTCACTCCGAGCCCCTTGGAGATCTGGATCCTCTGGTTTAGGCCACATGTGCTGGGTTCCTCACCTTTCTATGATGTGGCCACCCTGGTGTGAAGACAGTCCTGCCTGGTTCTGATGCCCTTGGTGATGTGGGCCCTCTGGTGAGAGTCTTACCCTGGCTGGGTTCCTCACCATTCTGTGAGGTAGGCCCTCAGCTGTGAGGTCACTCCTGCCTGGCTGTTGCACGTCACCTTGGCGACATGGGCCCTCAGTTGGGAGTTGGTGCCTGCTTGGGGTCTCCTCCCCTCGGTAATGAGAGCCCTCTGGCGTCAGGCCCTAACTTCTGGGCTCCCAAAATTCTCTGATGTGCGCCCTGTGGTGCGAGTACACTTCTGCCAGGTTCCCAACCACATGGGAATGTGGGCCTTCTGCTCTAAGGTCCCAACGGCTGGGTTGCTCACAGTTTCATGATGAGGCCCCTTTGTTTTGAGTTCAGTCAGGCCTGGATCCCATAGCCTCGCTGCTCCTGGCCACCTGCTGGGAGGTTCCAACTGCGGGATTCCTCACCTTTTTTACGCTATGGGCCCTCTGTTTGGAGGCTCCTCCTGCCTGCCTCACTCCCAGCCCCTTGGTGATGTGTGTCCTGTAGTTTGAGGCCACGTGTGCTGGGTCCGTCTCATTTCGGTGATGTGGCCCCACTGGTGTGAGGACACTCCTGCCTGGTTTCCATTCCCTTGGTGACGTGGGCCCTCCGGTGAGAGTCTGATCCTCTTTGGGTTCCTCACACTTTTGTGTGGTTGGCCCTCTGCTCTGAGGTCACTCCTGCCTGGCTGGCACACCCCGCATTGGCGACGTCGGCCTTCTGGTAGCAGTTGGAGCTTGCTGGGAGCCTCCTCTCCTCAGTGATGAGGGCCCTCTGGCGTCCGGCCCTAACTGCTGGGCTCCCCACCTTTTCTGATGTGTGCCCACTGGTGCGATGACACTCCTGCTTGGTTCCCTTCCCCATGGGGATGTGGGCCTTGTGCTCTGAGGTTACAACGGCTGGGTTGCTTACAGTATCACGATGAGGGCCCTCTGTTGTGAGTTCATCACTGCCTGGATCCCATAGCCTCGGTGCTCTGGGCCGCCTGCTGGGATGTTCCAACTGCTGGATTCCTCACCTTTTTTATACAATGGGCCATGTGTTTTGAGGTTAATCCTGCCTGCCTCGCTCCGAGACCCATGGTGATGTGGGTCCTCTGGTTTGAGGCCACATGTGCTGGGTACCTCAACTTTCGATGATGTGGCCCCACGGGTGTGAGGACACTCCTGCCTGGTTCCCAGCCCCTTGCTTATGTGGGCACTCTGGTGAGAGTCTGATCCTGACTGGGTTCCTTACCCTTCTGTGAGGTGGGCCCTCTGATGTGAGGTCACTCCTGCCTGGATGTCTCATGTCGCCTTGGCGACATAGGCCCTCTGTTGGCCACTGAAGCATGCTGGGAGCCTCCTACCCTCTTTAATAAGGGCCCTGGAAGAAACGCATATGCCCTTTTTGACCAAGTGCATCATTGTCGAGGTTCTGCCTCTTCTCCTATACTTTCAGAGGACTTCCCGTCTACCTCCTGAAATCGTATTCCTGGAATTCTGCCCCGCGTTCAAGTCCTCTTTGCAGCCTTACTTCAATATATTTTTGGACGATAGCTGTCATTTATAACTCTGCAGGTTTGTGAATTACAGTGCCCCTGAGCTCCTTTCTTCAACTCGCTTTCTTGTGAGCTGGCCGCAAAACCGCAGGATTGCTTCAGGCCCTAATCTTGTTCCGGCACGGCATGCTGAGCCTTTGGCTAATTCCTCTTCCTGGTGGGAAATGAGCGTTCCTTTTGCCCGTGAAGGCACCTACAGCTAGTCTCTCATTGGTTCTCCCTATTCCTGTATATCTTGCGCAGAAATTGCAAACTGTGCCAAACAGGAGGTTAATGGCACTGACTCTCCAAGTGGGGAGAGTGTTAGTAAAGCGTCTGGAATGGTGAACCCGAGTACCAGGGTTCGAAAACTGAGATGCATTTGAAAACGTTTCCCAATCACACGGTGGACCATACTCTGGGTTTCCCATGCATGTTTTAGCTGAAGGAAGAATCCCTTAAACCTGGAGAGTTGGGATCCATGGAAAGGGTACCATGCATTATGACCTCAAAGGGTCTGCGTTTGCTCACCGAACCTCACCAATGCTATCAGCCCGAAGTGTCCAGCCTTATGTCTCACCCAGCTCTGGGTGTAGATGTGGTAAATCCAGGTTGCATCACAAGCCCTGAATGAATAATTTAAGAATTGCTCTCTATTTCACTGTCATTGTGTGTTGTTTTTGAAATTTATTTTGATAATGGGATTTATCGGATTTTCACTGCTGCCTTTAAGCCGCTGTACACACGCTTGATTTCCTTATGGAGACATATAAATCCATGGGTTTTAAGATTCTTACTTGTCAGGTATCTTCCCACTCGTTGAGTCCGTTTCGTTGATCAAGGAATAGGTCTTGTCTATTATATATTTGGCTTATGGAACGGTATCTGTGCTAATTTCATTCTCTGGTTTGATGCAGCACCCCAACTCACCTTTCCCCATAAGCAAGCATAAGTTTGTTTTCTAAATTTGAGACCCTGTTCTGTTTTGTAATTCAATTCATGTGTAGCCAAGTTTACATTCCGTGTATTACTGATATCTTATGATGTTTCTTTTTCTGTGTGACTTATTTCTCGTAGAATCATCGTACTTGAATCCACTCGTTATGCCGCTACCGGCCTGATTACGTAGATTTCATTGCTGAGTGATATTCAATTGTACGTGCGTACCACAACTTCTTTATCCATTTTTTGCTTTCTCGGATATTTAACTTGTACCGGAGACGAGGTTCTTGTAAACAGAGCCGTCTCAAATTTTGGGGTGGCTGTGTGTCTTTGATTTTAATTTCCCCAAGCTATAGGACCATAAGTGGAAGTGCCATAGGCTGTGTTGCTTTGTTTCCTACGTGTTTCAGGAAACAATATACACTTCTCCAGAGTGTCTGTTGGCAATTTATATCCCGCACATCAGCATAACAAGGCTCCCTGTTCTCCATGACCTGTCCTGCCTTTCTGGATTTTACACTTTTTTCAGATGGCCCTTTTGACCGGGGAGCAGTGAGACTTCATTGTAGTGCAGATTTCCTTTACACGCCTGCTTGGTTGGCCAAAAAGGGCGTATGCGTTTTTTCCTGAATATATTCAGGAAAAAACGCATACGCCCTTTTTGGCCAAGTGCATCATTGTCGACATTCTGCCTCTTTTCCTATGCTTTAAGTGCAATTCCAGTCTACCCCCTGAAATCGTTTTCCTGAAATTCTGCCCCGCTTTCAAGTCCTCTTCGAAGACTTACTTCAATACATTTTTGGACGATAACTGTCATTCATAACTCTGCAGGCTTGTGAATTTCAGTGGCCCTGAGCTCCTTTCTTCAACTCACATTCTTGTGAGCTGGCTGCAAAACCGCAGGATTGCTTAAGGCGCTAATCTGTTTCTGGCAGGGCACGCTGAGCCTTTGGTTAATTCATCTTCCTGGTGGGAAATGGGCGTTCCATTTGCCCTTGCAGACACCTACAGCTAGTCTCTCATTGGTTCTCCCTATTCCTGTTCATCTTGCGGAGAAATTGCAAACTGTGCCAAACAGGACGTTAAAGGCACTGACTCTCCAAGTGGGGAGAGTGTTAGTAAAGCGTCTGGAATGGTGAACCCGAGTACCAGGGGACGAAAACTGAGATGCATTTGAAAACGTTTCCCAATCACACGGTGGACCATACTCTGGGTTTCCCATGCATGTTTTAGCTGAAGGAAGAATCCCTTAAACCTGGAGATTTAAGACCCTTGGAATGGGTACCAGGCAGTATGACTTCAAAGGGTCTGGGTTTGCTCACCGAACCTCACCAATGCTATCAGCCCGAAGTGTCCAGCCTTATGTCTCACACAGCTCTGCGTGTAGATGTGGTAAATCCAGGTTGCATCACAAGCCCTGAGTGAATTATTTAACAATTGCTCTCTATTTCACTGTCATTGTGTTTTGTTTTCAAAATTTATTTTGATAATGGGATTTATCGGATTTTCCCTGCTGGGTTTAGTCCGCTGTACCCACGATTGATTTCCTTATGGAGACATATAAATCCATGGGTTTTAAGATTCTTACTTGTCAGGTAAGTTCCCAGGCGTTGAGTATGGTGTGTTGAGTACATTTCATTGAGCAAGGAGTAGGTCTTGTCTATTATATATTTGGCTTATGGAACGGTATCTGTGCTAATTTCAATCTCTGGTTTGATGTAGCACCCCAACTCACCTTTCCCCACAAGCAAGCATAATTTGGTTTTCTAAATTTGAGACCCTGTTCTGTTTTGTAATTCAGTTCATGTGTAGCCAAGTTTACATTCCGTGTATTAGTGATATCTTATGATGTTTCTTTTTCTGTGTGACTTATTTCTCATAGAATCATCGTTCCTGAATCCACTCATTATGCCGCTGTGGACCTGATGACGTAGATTTCATTGCTGAGTGATATTCCATTGTACGTGAGTACCACAACTTCTTTATCCGTTTTTTGCTTTCTCGGATAGTTAACTTATACCGTAGACAAGGTTCTTGTTAACAGAGCCGTCCCAAACTTTGGGGTGGCTGTGTGTTTTTGATTTTAATTTCCCTAAGCTATAGGACCATAAGTGGAAGTGCCATAGGCTGTGTTGCTTTGTTTCCTACGTGTTTCAGGAAACACCATACACTTCTCCAGAGTGGCTGTTGGCAATTTATATCCCGCACATCAGCATAACAAGGCTCCCTGTTCTCCATGACCTGTCCTGTCTTTCTGGATTTTACACCTTTTTCAGATGGCCCTTTTGACTGGGGGGCAGTGAGACTTCATTGTAGTGCAGATTTCCTTTACAGGCTTGCTTGGTTGGCCAAAAAGGGCGTATGCGTTTTTTCCTGAATATATTCAGGAAAAAACGCATACGCCCTTTTTGGCCAAGTGCATCATTGTCGACATTCTGCCTCTTTTCCTATGCTTTAAGTGCAATTCCAGTCTACCCCCTGAAATCGTTTTCCTGAAATTCTGCCCCGCTTTCAAGTCCTCTTTGAAGACTTACTTCAGTACATTTTTGGACGATAGCTGTCATTCGTAACTCTGCAGGTTTGTGAATTACAGTGCCCCTGAGCTCCTTTCTTCAACTCGTTTTCTTGTGAGCTGGCCGCAAAACCTCAGGATTGCTTCAGGCCCTAATATGTTTCCGGCCGGGCACGCTGAGCCTTTGGTTAATTCCTCTTCCTGGTGGGAAATGAGCGTTCAATTTGCCCGTGCAGACACCAACAGCTAGTCTCTCATTGGTTCTCCCTATGCCTGTTCATCTTGCGCAGAAATTGCAAACTGTGCCAAACAGGAGGTTAAAGGCACTGACTCTGCAGGTGGGAAGAGTGTTAGTAAAGCGTCTGGAATGGTGAACCCGAGTACCAGGGGACGAAATCTCAGATGCATTTGAAAACGTTTCCCAATCACACGGCGGACGATAGTCTGGGTTTCCCATGCATGTTTTAGCTGAAGGAAGAATCCCTTAAACCTGGAGAGTTGGGACCCAGGGAATGGGTACCATGCAGTATGAATTCAAAGGGTCTGCGTTTGTTCACGGAACCTCACCAATGCTATCAGCCCGAAGTGCCCAGCCTTATGTCTCACCCAGCTCTGGGTGTAGATGTGGTAAATCCAGGTTACATCACAAGCCCTGAATGAATTATTTAAGAATTGCTCTCTATTTCACTGTCATTGTGTTTTGTTTTTGAAATTTATTTTGATAATGGGATTTATCGGATTTTCACTGCTGCGTTTAGGCCGCTGTACACACGCTTGATTTCCTTATGGAGACATATAAATCCATGGGTTTTAAGATTCTTACTTGTCAGGTATCTTGCCAGGCGTTGAATATGGGGTGTTGAGTCCATTTCGTTGAGCAAGGAGTAGGTCTTGTCTATTATATATTTGCCTAATGGAACGGTATCTGTGCTAATTTCAATCTCTGGTTTTATGCAGCACCCCAACTCACCTTTCCCCATAAGCAAGCATAAGTTGGTTTTCTAAATTTGAGACCCTGTTCTGTTTTGTAATTCAGTTTATGTGTAGCCAAGTTTACATTCCGTGTATTACTGATATATTATGATGTTTCTTTTTCTGTGTGACTTATTTCTCGTAGAATCATGGTACCTGAATCCACTCATTATACCGCTAGGGACCTGATGACGTAGATTTCATTGCTGAGTGATATTCCATTGTACGTGTGTACCACAACTTCTTTATCCATTTGTTGCTTTCTTGGATATTTAACTTGTACTGTAGACGAGGTTCTTGTAAACAGAGCCGTCCGAAAATTTGGGGTGGCTGTGTGTTTTTGATTTTAATTTCCCTAAGCTATAGGACCATAAGTGGAATTGCCATAGGCTCTGTTGCTTTGTTTCCTACCTGTTTCAGGAAACACCATACACTTCTCCAGAGTGGCTGTTGGCAATTTTCATCCGCCCATCAGCATAACAAGGCTCCCTGTTCTCCATGACCTGTCCGGCCTTTCTGGATTTTACACTTTTTTCAGATGGCCCTTTTGACCTGGGGGCAGTGAGACTTCATTGTAGTGCAGATTTTCTTTACATGCTTACTTGGTTGGCCAAAAAGGGCGTATGCATTTTTTCCTGAATATATTCAGGAAAAAACGCATACGCCCTTTTTGGCCAAGTGTATCATTATCGACATTCTGCCTCTTTTCCTATGTTTTAAGTGCAATTCCAGTCTACCCCCTGAAATCGTGTTCCTGAAATTCTGCCCCGCTTTCAAGTCCTCTTCGAAGACTTACTTCAGTACATTTTTGGACGATAGCTGTCATTCATAACACTGCAGGTTTGTGAATTACAGTGCCCCTGAGCTCCTTTCTTCAACTCGCCTCCTTGTGAGCTGGCCGCCAAACCGCAGGATTGCTTCAGGCCCTAATCTGTTTCCGGCAGGCCCCGCTGAGCCTTTGGTTAATTCTTCTTCCTGGTGGGAAATAAGTGTTCCATTTGCCCGTGCAGACACCTACAGCTAGTCTCTCATTGGTTCTCCCTATTCCTGTTCACCTTGCGCAGAAATTGCAAACTGTGCCAAACAGGAAGTGAAAGGCACTGACTCTCCAAGTGAGGAGAGTGTTAGTAAAGCGTCTGGAATGGTGAACCCGAGTACCAGGGGACGAAAACTGAGATGCATTTGAAAACGTTTCCCAATCACACGGTTGACCATACTCTTGGTTTCCCATGCATGTTTTAACTGAAATAGAATCCCTTAAACCTGGAGAGTTGGGACCCATGGAATTGGTACCATGCAGTATGACTTCAAAGTGTCTGCGTTTGCTCACCAAACTTCACCAATGCTATCAGCCCGAAGTGTCCAGCCTTATGTCTCACCCAGCTCTGGGTGTAGATGTGGTAAATCCAGGTTGCATCACAAGCCCTGAATGAATTATTTAAGAATTGCTCTGTATTTCACTGTCATTGTGTTTTGTTTTTGAAATTCATTTTGATAATGGGATTTATCGGATGTTCACTGCTGCGTTTACGCCGCTGTACACACGCTTGATTTCCTTATGGAGACATATAAATCTATGGGTTTTAAGATTCTTACTTGTCAGGTATCTTCCCAGGCGTTGAATATGGGGTGTTGAGTCCATTTCGTTGAGTAAGGAGTAGGTCTTGTCTATTATATATTTGGCTTATGGAACGGTATCTGTGCTAATTTCAATCTCTGGTTTTATGCAGCACCCCAACTCAACTTTCCCCATAAGGAAGCATAAGTTGGTTTTCTAAATCTGAGACCCTGTTTTGTTTTGTAATTCAGTTCATGTGTAGCCAAGGTTACATTCCGTGTATTAGTGATATCTTATGATGTTTCTTTCTCTGTGTGATTTATTTCTCGTAGAATTATCGTACCTGAATCCACTCATTATGCCGATAGGGACCTGATGATGTAGATTTCATTGCTGAGTGATATTCCATTGTACGTGCGTACCACAACTTCTTTATCCATTTTTTGCTTTCTCGGATATTTAACTTGTACCGTAGACGAGGTTCTTGTAAACAGAGCCATCCCAAATTTTGGGGTGGCTGTGTGTTTTTGATTTTAATTTCCCTAAGCTATAGGACCATAAGTGGAAGTGCCATAGGCTGTGTTGCTTTGTTTCCTACGTGTTTCTGGAAACACCATACACTTCTCCAGAGTGGTTGTTGGGAATTTACATCCCGCCCATCAGCATAACAAGGCTCCCTGTTCTCCATGACCTGTCCGGCCTTTCTGGATTTTACACTTTTCTCAGATGGCCCTTTTGACCGGGGGGCAGTGAGACTTCATTGTAGTGCAGATTTCCTTTACACGCTTGCTTGGTTGGCCAAAAAGGGCGTATGCGTTTTTTCCTGAATATATTCAGGAAAAAACGCATACGCCCTTTTTGGCCAAGTTCATCATTGTCGACATTCTGCCTCTTTTCCTATGCTTTAAGGGCAAATCCAGTCTACCCCCTGAAATCGTGTTCCTGAAATTCTGCCCGGCTTTCAAGTCCTCTTCGAAGACTTACTTCAATACATTTTTGGACGATAGGTGTCATTCATAACTCTGCAGGTTTCTGAATTACAGTGCCCCTGAGCTCCTTTCTTCAACTCGCTTTCTTGTGAGCTGGCCGCAAAACCGCAGGTTTTCTTCACGCCATAATCTGTTTCTGGCAGGGCACGCTGAGCCTTTGGTTAATTCCTCTTCCTGGTGGGAAATGAGCGTTCCATTTGCCCGTGCAGACACCTACAGCTAGTCTCTCATTGGTTCTCCCTATTCCGGTTCATCTTGCGCAGAAATTGCAAACTGTGCCAAACAGGAGGTTAAAGGCACTGACTCTCCAAGAGGGGAGAGTGTTAGTAAAGCGCCTGGAATGGTGAACCCGAGTACCAGGGGTGAAAACTGAGATGCATTAGAAAACGTTTCCCAATCACACGGTGGACCATACTCTGGGTTTCCCATGCATGTTTTAGCTGAAGGAAGAATCCCTTAAACCTAGAGAGTTGGGACCCATGGAATGGGTACCATGCAGTATGACTTCAAAGGCTCTGCGTTTGCTCACCCAAGCTAACCAATACTATCAGCCCGAAGTGTCCAGCGTTATGTCTCACGCAGCTCTGTGTGTAGATGTGGTATATCCAGGTTGCATCACAAGCCCTGAATGAATTATTTAAGAATTGCTCTCTATTTCACTGTCATTGTGTTTTGTTTTTGAAATTTATTTTGATAATGGGATTTATCGGATTTTCTTTGCTGTGTTCAGGCCACTGTACACACGCTTGATTTCCTTATGGAGACATATAAATCCATGGGTTTTAAGATTCTTACTTGTCAGGTATCTTCCCAGGCGTTGAATATGGGGTGTTGAGTCCATTTCGTTGAGCAAGGAGTAGGTCTTGTCTATTATATATTTGGCTTATGGAACGGTATCTGTGCTAATTTCAATCTCTGGTTTTATGCAGCACCCCAACTCACCTTTCCCCATAAGCAAGCATAAGTTGGTTTTCTAAATTTCAGACCCTGTTCTGTTTTGTATTTCAGTTCATGTGTAGCCAAGGTTACATTCCGTGTATTAGTGATATCTTATGATGTTTCTTTATCTCTGTGAATTATTTCTCGTAGAATCATCGTACCTGAATCCACTAATTATGCCGCTACGGGCCTGATGACGTAGATTTCATTGCTGAGTTATATTCCATTGTACGTGCGTACCACAACTTCTTTATCAATTTTTTGCTTTCTCAGATATTTAACTTGTACTGTAGACGAGGTTCTTGTAAACAGAGCCGTCCCAAACTTTGAGGTGGCTGTGTGTTTTTGATTTTAATTTCCCTAAGCTATAGGACCATATGTGGAAGTGCCATAGGCTGTGTTGCTTTGTTTCCTACATGTTTCAGGAAACACCATACACTTCTCCAGGGTGGCTGTTGGCAATTTACATTCCGCCCATCAGCATAACAATCTCCGTGTTCTCCATGACCTGTCCTGCCTTTCTGGATTTTACACTTTTTTCCGATGGCCCTTTTGACCGGGGGGCAGTGAGACTTCATTGTAGTGCAGATTTCCTTTACACGCTTGCTTGGTTGGCCAAAAAGGGCGTATGCGTTTTTTCCTGAATATATTCAGGAAAAAATGCATACGCCGTTTTTGGCCAAGTGCATCATTGTCGACATTCTGCCTCTTTTCCTATGATTTAAGTGCAATTCCAGTCTGCCCACTGAAATCATTTTCCTGAGATTTTGCCCCGCTTTCAAGTCCTCTTCGAAGACTTACTTCAATACATTTTTGGACGATAGCTCTCATTCATAACTCTGCAGGTTTGTGAATTACAGTGCCCCTGAGCTCATTTCTACAACTCGCTTTCTTGTGAGCTGGCCGCAAAACCGCAGGATTGCTTCAGGCCCTAATCTGTTTCCAGCCGGGCACGCTGAGCCTTTGGTTAATTCCTCTTCCTGGTTGGAAATGAGCATTCAATTTGCCCGTGCAGACACCAACAGCTAGTCTCTCATTGGTTCTCCCTATGCCTGTTCATCTTGCGCAGGAATTGCAAACTGTGCCAAACAGGAGGTTAAAGGCACTGACTCTCCAAGTGGGGAGAGTGTTAGTAAAGTGTCTGGAATGGTGAACCCGAGTACCAGGGGACGAAAACTGAGATGCATTTGAAAACGTTTCCCAATCACACGGCGCACGATAGTCTGGGTTTCCCATGCATGTCTTAGCTGAAGGAAGAATCCCTTAAACCTGGAGAGTTGGGACCCATGGAATGTGTACCATGCAGTATGACTTCAAAGTGTCTGCGTTTGCTCACCGAACCTCAGCAATGCTATCAGCCCGAAGTGTCCAGCCTTATGTCTCACCCAGCTCTGGGTGTAGATGTGGTAAATCCAGGTTGCATCACAAGCCCTGAATGAATTATTTAAGAATTGCTCTCTATTTCACTGTCATTGTGTTTTGTTTTTGAAATTTATTTTGATAATGGGATTTATCGGATTTTCACTGCTGCGTTTAGGCCATTGTACACACGCTTGACTTCCTTAAGGAGACATATAAACCCATGGGTTTTAAGATTCTTACTTGTCAGGTATCTTGCCAGGCGTTGAATATGGGGTGTTGAGTCCATTTCTTTGAGCAAGGAGTAGGTCTTGTCTATTATATATTTGGCTTATGGAACGGTATCTGTGCTAATTTCAATCTCTGGTTTTATGCAGCACCCCAACTCACCTTTCCCCATAAGTAAGCATAAGTTGGTTTTCTCAATTTGAGACCCTGTTCTGTTTTGTAATTCAGTACATGTTTCGCCAAGTTTACATTCCGTGTATTAGTGATATCTTATGATGTTTCTTTTCCTGTGTGACTTATTTCTCGTAGAATCATCGTACCTGAATCCACTCATTATGCCGCTACGGGCCTGATGACCTACATTTCATTGCTGAGTGATATATCATTGTACGTGCGTACCACAACTTCTTTATCCATTTTTTGCTTTCTCGGATATTTAACTTGTACCGTAGACGAGGTTCTTGTAAACAGAGCCGTCCCAAACTTTGGGGTGGCTGTGTCTTTTTGATTTTAATTTCCCTAAGCTATAGGACCATAAGTGGAAGTGCCATAGGCTGTGTTGCTTTGTTTCCTACGTGTTTCTGGAAACACCATACACTTCTCCAGAGTGGTTGTTGGCAATTTACATCCCGCCCATCAGCATAACAAGGCTCCCTGTTCTCCATGACCTGTCCTGCCTTTCTGGATTTTACACTTTTTTCAGATGGCCCTTTTGACCGGTGGGCAGTGAGACATCTTTGTAGTGCAGATTTCCTTTACACGCTTGCTTGGTTGGCCAAAAAGGGCGTATGCGTTTTTTCCTGAATATATTCAGGAAAAAACGCATACGCCCTTTTTGGCCAAGTGCATCATTGTCGACATTCTGCCTCTTTTCCTATGCTTTAAGTGCAATTCCAGTCTACCCCCTGAAATCGTTTTCCTGAAATTCTGCCCCGCTTTCAAGTCCTCTTCGAAGACTTACTTCAATACATTTTTGGACGATAGCTGTCATTCATAACTCTGCAGGTTTGTGAATTGCAGTGCCCCTGAGCTCCTTTCTTCAACTCTCTTTCTTGTGAGCTGGCCGCAAAACCGCAGGATTGCTTCAGGCCATAATCTCTTTCCGGGGGGGAACGCTGAGCCTTTGTTTAATTCCTCTTCCTTGTCGGAAATGAGCGTTCCATTTGCCCGTGCAGGCACCTACAGCTAGTCTCTCATTGGTTCTCCCTATTCCTGTACATCTTGCGCGGAAATTGCAAACGGTGCCCAACAGGAGGTTAATGGCGCTGACTCTCCAAGTGGGGAGAGTGTTAGTAAAGTGTCTGGAATGATGAACCCGAGTTCCAGGGGACGAAAACTGAGATGCATTTGAAAACGTTTCCCGGTCACACAGTGCACAGTACTGTGGGTTTCCCATGCATGTTTTAGCTGAAGGAAGAATCCCTTAAACCTGGAGAGTTGGGACCCATGGAATGGGTACCATGCAGTATGACTTCAAAAGGTCTGCGTTTGCTCACCGAACCTCACCAATGCTATCAGCCCGAAGTGTCCAGCCTTATGTCTCACCCAGCTCTGGATGTAGATGTGGTAAATCCAGGTTGCATCACATGCCCTGAATGAATGATTTAAGAATTGCTCTCTCTTTCACTGTCATTTTGTTTTGTTTTTGTAATTCATTTTGATCATGGGATTTATTGGATTTTCTCTGCTGCGTTCATGCAGCTGTACACACGCTTGATTGTCTTAAGGAGATATATAAATCCATGGGTTTGAAGATTCTTACTACTCAGGTGTATTCCTAGGCGTTGAATATGAGGTGTTTAGTCCATTTCGTTGAGCAAGGGGTAGCTCTTGACTATTACATATTTGGCTTATGGAAAGGTATCTGTGCTAATTTCTATCTCTGCTTTTATGCAGCACCCCAACTCACTTTTCCCCTTAAGCAAGCATAAGTTGGTTTTCTAAATTTGAGACCCTGTTCTGTTTTGTAATTCAGTTCATGTGTAGCCAAGTTTACATTCCGTGTATTAGTGATAACTTATGATGTTTCATTTTCTGTGTGACTTATTTCACTTAGAATCATCGTACCTGAATCCACTCATTATGCCGCGACGGGCCTGATGAAATAGATTTCATTGGTGAGTGATATTCATTTGTACGTACGTACCACACTTCTTTATCCATTTTTCGCTTTCTGGGATATTTAACTTGTTCCGTAGATGAGGTTCTTGTAAACAGAGCCATCCGACACTTTGGGGTGGCTGTCTGTTTTTGATTTTAATTTCCGTGATCTATAAGACCATAAGTGGAAGTGCCGTAGTCTCCGTTGCTTTGTTTCTTAGGTGTTTCAGGAAACACCATACACTTCTCCAGAGTGGCTGTTGGCATTTACATCCCGCCCATCAGCATAACAAGGCTCCCTGTTCTCCATGGCCTGTCCTGTGTTTCTGGTTTTTACACTTTTTTCAGATGGCCCTTTTGACGAATGGGAAATGAGACTTCATTGTAGTGCGGATTTCCATTGCTCGAGTGCTTGGTTGGCCAAAAAGGGCATATGTGTTTTTTCCTGAATATATTCAGGAAAAAATGTTTACGCACTTTTGTCCAAGTGCATCACTGTCAAAGATCTGCCGCTTTTCACATGCTTTAAATGCAATTCCAATCTACCTCCTGAAATATGATTCCTGCAATTCTGCCTCGTTTTCAAGTCCTCTTTGCAGACTTACTTCCATATATTTTTGCCAATAGCTGTCATTTATAACTCTGCAGGTTTGTGAATTACAGTGCCCGTGATTTCCTTTCTTAACTCGTTTCCTTGAAAACTGGCCACAGAACCGTAGGTTTGCTTCAGGCCGTAATCAGGGTCCGGCACGGCACTCTGAGACTTTGGTTCATTCCACTTCCTGGTGGGAAATTAGAGTTAAATGTACCCCTCCAGACACCTGCCTCACTCCTAGCCCCTTGGTGATGTGTGTCCTCTGGTTTGAGGCCACATGTGCTGGGTTCCTCACCTTTGGCTGATGTGGCCCCACTGGTGTGAGGACACTCCTGCCTGGTTCCCATCCCCTTGGTGATGTGGGCCCTCCGGTGAGAGTCTGATCCTGGTTGGGTTCCTCACACTTCTGTGAGGTGGGCCCTCTTCTCTGAGGTCACTCCTGCCTGGCTGGCACACACCACCTTGGCGACGTCGGTCCTCTGGTGGGATTTGGTGCCTGCTGGGTGTCTCCTCCCCTCGGTAATGAGGGCCCTCTGGCGTCAGGCCCTAACTCCTGGGCTCCCAATATTTTCTGATATGCGCCCTGTGGTTCGAGTACACTCCTGCCAGGTTCCCAACCCCATGGGAATGTGGGCCTTCTGCTCTGAGGTCCCAACCGTGGGTTACTCAGTTTCATGATGAGGGCCCTCTGCTGCGAGTTCTCTCCGGCCTGGATCCCATAGCCTCGCTGCTCTTGGCCACCTGCTGGGAGGTTACAACTGCGGGATTCCTCACCTTTTTTCTTCTATGGGCCCTCTGTTTTGAGACTCCTTCTGCCTGCCTCACTCCCAGCAACTTGGTGATGTGTGTCCTCTGGTTTGAGGCCACGTATGCTGGGTCCCTCGCCTTTCGATGATGTGGCCCCACTGATGTGAGGACACTCCTGCTTGGTTCCTATCCCCTTGATGATGTGGGCCCTCTGCTGAGAGTCTGATCCTGGCTGGGTTCCTCACCCTTCTGTGAGGGGGGCCCTCTGCTGTGAGGTCACTCCTGCCTGGCTGGCACACCCCACCTGGGCAACATCGGCCCTCTTGTGGCAGTTGGAGCCTGCTGGGAACCTCCCCTCGGTGATGGGGGCCCTCTTGCCTCAGGCCCTAACTGCTGGGTACCCACATTTTCTGATACGTGCTAAGTGGTGCGAGGACACTCCTGCCAGGTCCCCATCCCCATGGGCATGTGGGCCTTCTGCTCTAAGGTCCCAACACCTGTGTTGTTCACCGTTTCATGATGTTGGCTCTCTGGTGTTAGTTCACCCAGGCCTAGATCCCATAGACTCTGTGCTCTGAGCGGCCTGCTGGGAGGTTCCTACTGCTGGATTCCTTACCTCTTTTATTCTTTGGGTCCTGTGTTTTCATGCTCCTACTTCCTGACTCACTTCCAGCCCATTTGTGATGTAGGTCCTCTGGTTTAAAGCCACATGTACCGGTTTCCTCACCTTTATTGATGTGGCCCCACTGGTGTGAGGACACTCCTGCCTGGTTCCCATCCCCTTGGTGATGGGGGCCCTCTGGTGAGAGTCTGATCCTGTCTGGATTCCTCACACTTCTGGGAGGTGGGCCCTCTGCTGTGAGGTCACTCCTGCCTGGCTGGCACACGTCACCTTGGCGATGTGGGCCCTCAGTTGGGAGTTGGTGCCTGCTGGGAGTCTCCTCCCCTCTGTAATGAGGGCTCTCTGGCGTCAGGCCCTAACTCATGGGCTCCCAAAATTTTCTGATGTGCGCCCTGTCGTGCGAGTACACTCCAGCCAGGGTCCCATCCCCATGGGGATGTGGGCTTTCTGCTCTGAGGTCCCAAAGGCTGGGTTGCTCACAGTGTCAGAATGTGGGCCCTCTGCTGTGAGTTCACTCCGGCATGGATCCCATACCTCGGTGCTCTGGGCCACCTGCTTGGAGCTTCCAACTGCGGGGTTCCTCACCTTTTTTATTCTATGGGCGCTCTGTTGTGAGTTTCCTCCTGCATGCCTCACTCCCAGCCCTTTCGTGATGTGTGTCCCCTTGTTTGAGGCCACATGTGCTGTGTTCCTCACCTTTCGCTGATGTGGCCCCACTGGTGTGAGGACACTCCTGCCTGGTTTCCATCCCATTGGTGATGTGGGCGCTCTGGTTAGAGTCTGATCCTGTTTGGGCTCCTCACACTTCTGTGAGTTGGGCCCTCTGCTGTGAGGCAACTCCTGCCTGGCTTGCTCCCATTGCCTTGGTGACGTCGGCCCTCTGGTGGCATTTGGAGCCTGCTGGTAGCCTCCTCTCCTCAGTGATGAGGGCCCTCTGGCGTCAGGCCATAACTGCTGGGTTCCCACATTTTCTGATACGTGCTAAGTTGTGCGAGGACACTCCTGCGAGGTTCCCATCCCCATGGGGATGTGGGCCTTCTGCTCTGAGGTCCCACTGGCTGGGTTGCTCACAGTTTCATGATGTGGGCCCTCTGCTGTGAGTTCACTGTGGCCTGGATCCCATAGACTCCATGCTCTGGGCCACCTGCTGGGAGGTTCAAACTGCTGGATTCCTCACATTTTTTATTCTGTGGGCCCTGTGTTGTTAGGCTACTCCTGCCTGCCTCACTCGGAGCACCTTGGAAATGTGGGTCCTCTGGTTTAGGCCACATGTGCTGGGTTCCTCACCTTTCTATAATGTGGCCACACTGGTGTGAGGACACTCCTGCCTTGTTCCGATCCCCTTGGTGATGTGGGCCCTCTGGTGAGAGTCTTATCCTGGCTGGGTTCCTCACCCTTCTGTGAGGTAGGCCCTCTGCTGTGAGGTCACTCCTGCCTGGCTGGCACACGTCAACTTGGCGACGTGGGCCCTCAGTTGGGAGTTGGTGCCTGCTGGGAGTCTCCTCCCCTCGGTAATGAGGGCCCTCTGGCGTCAGACCCTAACTCCTGGGCTCCCAAAATTTTCTGATGTGCGCCCTGTGGTGCGAGTACACTCCTGCCAGGATCCCAACCCCATGGGAATGTGGGTCTTCTGCTCTGAGGTCCCAATGGTACGTTGCTCAGTTTCATGATGAGGGCCCTCTGGTGTGAGTTCACTCCGGCATGGACCCCATAGCCTAGCTGCTCCTGGCCTCCTGCGGGGAGGTTCCAACTGCGGGATTCCTCACCTTTTTCCTTCTATGGGCCCTCTGTTTTGAGACTCCTCCTGCCTGCCTCACTCCCAGCCCCTTGGTGATGTGTGTCCTCTGGTTTGAGGCCACGTGTGCTGGGTCCCTCACCTTTCGATGATGTGGCCCCACTGGTGTGAGGACACTCCTGCCTGGTTCCTATCCCCTTGGTGATGTGAGCCCTCTGGTGAGAGTCTGATCCTGGCTGGGTTCCTCCCACTTCTGTGAGGTGGGCCCTCTGCTGTGAGGTCACTCCTGCCTGGCTGGCACACCCCGCCTTGGCAATGTCGGCCCTCTTGTGGCAGTTGGAGCCTGCTTGGAGCCTCCTCCCCTCGGTGATGAGGGCCCTCTGGCGTCAGGCCCTAACTGCTGGGTACCCACATTTTCTGATACGTGCTAAGTGGTGCGAGGACACTCGTGCCATGTTCCCAACTCCATGGGGATGTGGGCCTTCTGCTCTGAGGTCCCAACGGCTGGGTTGCTCACAGTTTCATGATGTGGGCCCTCTGCTGTGAGTTAACTGCGGCCTGGATCGCATAGACTCGGTGCTCTGGGCCGCCTGCTAGGAGGTTCCCACTGCACGATTCCTCAGCTTTTTTATTCTATTGGCCCTGTGTTGTGAGTCTACTCCTGCCTGCCTCACTCCGAGCCCCTTGGAGATCTGGATCCTCTGGTTTAGGCCACATGTGCTGGGTTCCTCACCTTTCTATGATGTGGCCACCCTGGTGTGAAGACAGTCCTGCCTGGTTCTGATGCCCTTGGTGATGTGGGCCCTCTGGTGAGAGTCTTACCATGGCTGGGTTCCTCACCATTCTGTGAGGTAGGCCCTCAGCTGTGAGGTCACTCCTGCCTGGCTGTTGCAGGTCACCTTGGCGACATGGGCCCTCAGTTGGGAGTTGGTGCCTGCTTGGGGTCTCCTCCCCTTGGTAATGAGGGCCCTCTGGCGTCAGGCCCTAACTTCTGGGCTCCCAAAATTCTCTGATGTGCGCCCTGTGGTGCGAGTACACTTCTGCCAGGTTCCCAACCACATGGGAATGTGGGCCTTCTGCTCTAAGGTCCCAACGGCTGGGTTGCTCACAGTTTCATGATGAGGCCCCTCTGTTTTGAGTTCAGTCAGGTCTGGATCCCATAGCCTCGCTGCTCCTGGCCACCTGCTGGGAGGTTCCAACTGCCGGATTCCTCACCTTTTTTACGCTATGGGCCCTCTGTTTGGAGGCTCCTCCTGCCTGCCTCACTCCCAGCCCCTTGGTGATGTGTGTCCTGTAGTTTGAGGCCACGTGTGCTGGGTCCGTCACATTTCGGTGATGTGGCCACACTGGTGTGAGGACACTCCTGCCTGGTTTCCATTCCCTTGGTGATGTGGGCCCTCCGGTGAGAGTCTGATCCTCTTTGGGTTCCTCACACTTTTTTGTGATTGGCCCTCTGCTCTGAGGTCACTCCTGCCTGGCTGGCACACCCCGCATTGGCGACGTCGGCCTTCTGGTAGCAGTTGGAGCTTGCTGGGAGCCTCCTCTCCTCAGTGATGAGGGCCCTCTGGCGTCCGGCCCTAACTGCTGTGCTCCCCACATTTTCTGATGTGTGCCCACTGGTGCGATGACACTCCTGCTTGGTTCCCTTCCCCATGGGGATGTGGGCCTTGTGCTCTGAGGTTACAATGGCTGGGTTGCTTACAGTATCACGATGAGGGCCCTCTGTTGTGAGTTCATCACTGCCTGGATCCCATAGCCTCGGTGCTCTGGGCCACCTGCTGGGATGTTCCAACTGCTGGATTCCTCACCTTTTTTATACAATGGGCCATGTGTTTTGAGGTTAATCCTGCCTGCCTCGCTCCGAGACCCATGGTGATGTGGGTCCTCTGGTTTGAGGCCACATGTGCTGGGTACCTCAACTTTCGATGATGTGGCCCCACGGGTGTGAGGACACTCCTGCCTGGTTCCCAGCCCCTTGCTTATGTGGGCACTCTGGTGAGAGTCTGATCCTGACTGGGTTCCTTACCCTTCTGTGAGGTGGGCCCTCTGATGTGAGGTCACTCCTGCCTGGATGTCTCATGTCGCCTTGGTGACATAGGCCCTCTGTTGGCCACTGAAGCATGCTGGGAGCCTCCTACCCTCTTTAATAAGGGCCCTGGAAGAAACGCATATGCCCTTTTTGACCAAGTGCATCATTGTCGAGGTTCTGCCTCTTCTCCTATACGTTCAGAGGACTTCCCGTCTACCTCCTGAAATCGTATTCCTGGAATTCTGCCCCGCGTTCAAGTCCTCTTTGCAGCCTTACTTCAATATATTTTTGGACGATAGCTGTCATTTATAACTCTGCAGGTTTGTGAATTACAGTGCCCCTGAGCTCCTTTCTTCAACTCGCTTTCTTGTGAGCTGGCCGCAAAACCGCAGGATTGCTTCAGGCCCTAATCTTGTTCCGGCACGGCATGCTGAGCCTTTGGCTAATTCCTCTTCCTGGTGGGAAATGAGCGTTCCTTTTGCCCGTGCAGGCACCTACAGCTAGTCTCTCATTGGTTCTCCCTATTCCTGTACATCTTGCGCAGAAATTGCAAACTGTGCCAAACAGGAGGTTAATGGCACTGACTCTCCAAGTGGGGAGAGTGTTAGTAAAGCGTCTGGAATGGTGAACCCGAGTACCAGGGGACGAAAACTGAGATGCATTTGAAAACGTTTCCCGGTCACACAGTGCACTGTACTGTGGGTTTCCCATGCATGTTTTAGCTGAAGGAAGAATCCCTTAAACCTGGAGAGTTGGGACCCATGGAATGGGTACCATGCAGGATGACTTCAAAGGGTCTGCGTTTGCTCACCGAACCTCACCAATGCTATCAGCCCGAAGTGTCCAGCCTTATGTCTCACCCAGCTCTGGGTGTAGATGTGGTAAATCCAGGTTGCATCACATGCCCTGAATGAATTATTTAAGAATTGCTCTCTATTTCACTGTCATTGTGTTTTGTTTTTGAAATTTATTTTGATAATGGGATTTATCGGATTTTCACTGCTGCGTTTAGGCCGCTGTACACACGCTTGATTTCCTTATGGAGACATATAAATCCATGGGTTTTAAGATTCTTACTTGTCAGGTATCTTGCCAGGCGTTGAATATGGGGTGTTGAGTCCATTTCGTTGAGCAAGGAGTAGGTCTTGTCTATTATATATTTGGCTTATGGAATGGTATCTGTGCTAATTTCAATCTCTGGTTTTATGCAGCACCCCAACTCACCTTTCCCCATAAGCAAGCATAAGTTGGTTTTCTAAATTTGAGACCCTGTTCTGTTTTGTAATTCAGTTCATGTGTAGCCAAGTTTACATTCCGTGTATTAGTGATATCTTATGATGTTTCTTTTTCTGTGTGACTTATTTCTCGTAGAATCATCATACCTGAATCCACTCAGTATGCTGCTACGGGCCTGATGACGTAGATTTCATTGCTGAGTGATATTCCATTGTACGTGCGTACCACAACTTCTTTATCCATTTTTTACTTTCTGGGATATTTTACTTGTACCGTAGACGAGGTTCTTGTAAACAGAGCCGTCCCAAACTCTGGGGTGGCTGTGTGTTTTTGATTTTAATTTCCCTAAGCTATAGGACCATAAGTGGAAGTGCCATAGGCTGTGTTGCTTTGTTTCCTACGTGTTTCTGGAAACACAATACACTTCTCCAGAGTGGTTTTTGGCAATTTACATCCCGCCCATCAGCATGACAAGGCTCCCTTTTCTCCATGACCTGTCCTGCCTTTCTGGATTTTACACTTTTTTCAGATGGCCCTTTTGACCGGGGGGGCAGTGAGACTTCCTTGTAGTGCAGATTTCCTTTACACGCTTGCTTGGTTGGCCAAAAAGGGTGTATGCGTTTTTTCCTGAATATATTCAGGAAAAAACGCATACGCCCTTTTTGGCCAAGTGCATCGTTGTCGACATTCTGCCTCTTTTCCTATGCTTTTAGTACAATTCCAGTCTAACCCCTGAAATCCTTTTCCTGAAATTCTGCCCCGCTTTCAAGTCCTCTTCGAAGACTTACTTCAATACATTTTTGGACGATAGCTGTCATTCATAACTCTGCAGGTTTGTGAATTACAGCGCCGCTGAGCTCATGTCTTCAACTCGCTTTCTTGTGAGCTGGTTGCAAAACCGCAGGATTGCTTCAGGCCATAATCTCTTTCCGGCAGGGCATGCTGAGCCTTTGTTTAATTCCTCTTCCTGGTCGGAAATGAGCGTTCCTTTTGCCCGTGCAGGCACCTACAGCTAGTCTCTCATTGGTTCTCCCTATTCCTGTACATCTTGCGCAGAAATTGCAAACTGTGCCAAACAGGAGGTTAATGGCACTGACTCTCCAAGAGGGGAGAGTGTTAGTAAAGCGTCTGGAATGGTGAACCCGAGTACAAGGGGACGAAAACTGAGATGCATTTGAAAACGTTTCCCGGTCACACAGTGCACTGTACTGTGGGTTTCCCATGCATGTTTTAGCTGAAGGAAGAATCCCTTAAACCTGGAGAGTTGGGAACCATGGAATGGGTACCATGCAGTATGACTTCAAAGGGTCTGCGTTTGCTCACCGAACCTCACCAATGCTATCAGCCCGAAGTGTCCAGCCTTATGTCTCACCCAGCTCTGTGTGTAGATGTGGTAAATCCAGGTTGCATCACAAGCCCTGAATGAATGATTTAAGAATTGCTCTCTATTTCACTGTCATTTTGTTTTGTTTTTGAAATTTATTTTGATAATGGGATTTATCGGATTTTCACTGCTGCGTTTATGCCGCTGTACACACGCTTGATTTCCTTATGGAGACATATAAATCCATGGGTTTTAAGATTCTTACTTGTCAGGTACCTTCCCAGGCGTTGAATATGGGGTGTTGAGTCCATTTCGTTGAGCAAGGAGTAGGGCTTGTCTATTATATATTTGGCTTATGGAATGGTATCTGTGCTAATTTCAATCTCTGGTTTTATGCAGCACCCCAACTCACCTTTCCCCATAAGCAAGCATAAGTTGGTTTTCTAAATTTGAGACCCTGTTCTGTTTTGTAATTCAGTTGATGTGTAGCCAAGTTTACATTCCGTGTATTACTGATATATTATGATGTTTCTTTTTCTGTGTGACTTATTTCTCGTAGAATCATCGTACCTGAATCCACTCATTATGCCGCTACGGGCCTGAAGACGTAGATTTCATTGCTGAGTGATATTCCATTGTACGTGCATACCAGAACTTCTTTATCCATTTTCTCCTTTCTCGGATATTTAACTTGTACCGTAGACAAGGTTCTTGTAAACAGAGCCATCCCAAACTTTGGGGTGGCTGTGTGTTTTTGATTTTAATTTCATTAAGCTATAGGATCATAAGTGGAAGTGACATAGGCTGTGTTGCTTTGTTTCCTACGTGTTTCAGGATACACCATACATTTCTCCAGAGTGGCTGTTGGCAAATTACATACCGCCCATCAGCATAACAAGGCTCCCTGTTCTCCAAGACCTGTCCTGCCTTTCTGGATTTTACACTTTTTTCAGATGGCCCTTTTGACCGGGGGGCAGTGAGACTTCATTGTAGTGCAGATTTCCTTTACACGCTTGCTTCGTTGGCCAAAAAGGGCGTATGCCTTTTTTCCTGAATATATTCAGGAAAAAACGCATACGCCCTTTTTGGCCAAGTGCATCATTGTCGACATTCTGCCTCTTTTCCTATGTTTTAAGTGCAATTCTAGTCTACCCCTTGAAATCGTTTTTCTGAAATTCTGCCCCGCTTTCAATTCCTCTTCCAAGACTTACTTCAGTACATTTTTGGACGATAGCTGTCATTCATAACTCTGCAGGTTTGTGAATTACAGTGCCCCTGAGCTCGTTTCTTCAACTCGCTTTCTTGTGAGCTGGCCGCAAAACCGCAGGATTGCTTCAGGCCCTAATCTGTTTCCAGCCGGGCACGCTGAGCCTTTGGTTAATTCCTCTTCCTGGTGGGAAATGAGCATTCAATTTGCCCGTGCAGACACCAACAGCTAGTCTCTCATTGGTTCTCCCTATTCCTGTTCATCTTGCGCAGGAATTGCAAACTGTGCCAAACAGGAGGTTAAAGGCACTGACTCTCCAAGTGGGGAGAGTGTTAGTAAAGCGTCTGGAATGGTGAACCCGAGTACCAGGGGACGAAAACTGAGATGCATTTGAAAACGTTTCCCAATCACACGGCGCACGATAGTCTGGGTTTCCCATGCATGTTTTAGCTGAAGGAAGAATCCCTTAAACCTGGAGAGTTGGGACCCATGGAATGGGTACCATGCAGTATGACTTCAAAGTGTCTGCGTTTGCTCACCGAACCTCAGCAATGCTATCAGCCCGAAGTGTCCAGCCTTATGTCTCACCCAGCTCTGGGTGTAGATGTGGTAAATCCAGGTTGCATCACAGGCCCTGAATGAATTATTTAAGAATTGCTATCTATTTCACTGTCATTGTGTTTTGTTTTTGAAATTTATTTTGATAATGGGATTTATCGGATTTTCACTGCTGCGTTTAGGCCATTGTACACACGCTTGACTTCCTTATGGAGACATATAAATCCATGGGTTTTAAGATTCTTACTTGTCAGGTATCTTGCCAGGCATTGAATATGGGGTGTTGAGTCCATTTCTTTGAGCAAGGAGTAGGTCTTGTCTATAATATATTTGGCTTATGGAACGGTATCTGTGCTAATTTCAATCTCTGGTTTTATGCAGCACCCCAACTCACCTTTCCCCATAAGCAAGCATAAGTTGCTTTTCTCAATTTGAGACCCTGTTCTGTTTTGTAATTCACTACATGTGTAGCCAAGTTTAAATTCCGTGTATTAGTGATATCTTATGATGTTTCTTTTCCTGTGTGACTTATTTCTCGTAGAATCATCGTACCTGAATCCACTCATTATGCCGCTACGGGCCTGATGACGTACATTTCATTGCTGAGTGATATTCCATTGTACGTGCGTACCACAACTTCTTTATCCATTTTTTGCTTTCTCAGATATTTAACTTGTACCGTAGACGTGGTTCTTGTAAACAGAGCCGTCCCAAACTTTGGGGTGGCTGTGTGTTTTTCATTTTAATTTCCCTAAGCTATAGGACCATAAGTGGAAGTGCCATAGGCTGTGTTGCTTTGTTTCCTACGTGTTTCAGGAAACACCGTACACTTCTCCAGAGTGGCTGTTGGCTATTTACATCCCGCCCATCAGCATAACAAGGCTCCCTGTTCTCCATGACCTCTCCTGCCTTTCTGGATTTTACACTTTTTTCAGATGGCCCTTTTGACCGGGGGGCAGTGAGACTTCATTGTAGTGCAGATTCCCTTTACACGCTTGCTTGGTTGGTCAAAAAGTGCGTATGCGTTTTTTCCTGAATATATTCAGGAAAAAACGCATACGCCCTTTTTGGCCACGTGCATCATTGTCGACATTCTGCCTCTTTTCCTATGCTTTAAGTGCAATTCCAGTGTACCCCCTGAAATCGTTTTCCTGAAATTCTGCCCCGCTTTCAAGTCCTCTTCGAAGACTTACTTCAATACATTTTTGGACGATAGCTGTCATTCATAACTCTGCAGGTTTGTGAATTACAGTGTCCCTGAGCTCCTTTCTTCAACTCGCTTTCTTGAGAGTTTCCGCAAAACCGCAGGATTGCTTCAGGCCCTAATCTGTTTCTGGCAGGGCACGCTGAGCCTTTGTTTAATTCCTCTTCCTGGTGGGAAATGAGCGTTCCATTTGCCCGTGCAGACACCTACAGCTAGTCTCTCATTGGTTCTCCCTATTCCTGTTCATCTTGCGCAGAAATTGCAAACTGTGCCAAAGAGGAGGTTAAAGGCACTGACTCTCCAAGTGGGGAGAGTGTTAGTAAAGCGTCTGGAATGGTGAACCCGAGTACCAGGGTTCGAAAACTGAGATGCATTTGAAAACGTTTCCCAATCACACGGTGGACCATACTCTGGGTTTCCCATGCATGTTTTAGCTGAAGGAAGAATCCCTTAAACCTGGAGAGTTGGGACCCATGGAATGGGTACCATGCAGTATGACTTCAAAGGGTCTGCGTTTGCTCACCGAACCTCACCAATGCTATCAGCCCAAAGTGTCCAGCCTTATGTCTCACCCAGCTCTGGGTGTAGATGTGGTAAATCCAGGTTGCATCCCAAGCCCTGAATGAATTATTTAAGAATTGCTCTCTATTTCACTGTCATTGTGTTTTGTTTTTGAAATTTATTTTGATAATGGGATTTATAAGATTTTCACAGCTTCGTTTAGGCCGCTGTACACACGCTTGATTTCCTTATGGAGACATATAAATCCATGGGTTTTAAGGTTCTTACTTGTCAGGTATCTTCCCAGGCGTTGAATACGGGGTTTTGAGTCCATTTCGTTGAGCAAGGAGTAGGTCTTGTCTATTATATATTTGGCTTATGGAACGGTATCTGTGCTAATTTCAATATCTGGTTTTATGCAGCACCCCAAATCTCCTTTCCCCTTAAGCAAGCATAAGTTGGTTTTCTCAATTTGAGACCCTGTTCTGTTTGTAATTCACTACATGTGTAGCCAAGTTTACATTCCGTGTATTAGTGATATCTTATGATATTTGTTTTCCTGTGTGACTTATTGCTCGTAAAATCATCGTACCTGAATCCACTCATTATGCCGCTACGGGCCTGATGACGTAGTTTTCATTGCTGAGTGATATTCCATTGTACGTGCGTACCACAACTTCTTTATCCATTTTTTGCTTTCTCGGATATTTAACTTGTACGGCAGACGAGGTTCTTGTAAACAGAGCCGTCCCAAACTTTGGGGTGGCTGTGTGTTTTTCATTTTAATTTCCCTAAGCTATAGGACCATAAGTGGAAGTGCCATAGGCTGTGTTGCTTTGTTTCCTACGTGTTTCAGGAAAAACCATACACTTCTCCAGTGTGGCTGTTGGCAATTTACATCCCGCCCATCAGCATAACAAGGCTCCCTGTTCTCCATGACCTGTCCTGCCTTTCTGGATTTTACACATTTTTCAGATGGCCCTTTTGACCGGGGGGCAGTGAGATTTCATTGTAGTGCAGATTTCTTTACACGCTAGCTTGGTTGGCCAAAAAGGGCTTATGCGTTTTATCCTGAATATATTCAGGAAAAAACGCATACCCCCTTTCTGGCCAAGTGCATCATTGGCGACATTCTGCTTCTTTTCCTATGCTTTAAGTGCAATTCCAGTCTACCCCCTGAAATCATTTTCCTGAAATTCTGCCCCGCTTTCAAGTCCTCTTCGAAGACTTACTTCAATACATTTTTGGACGATAGCTGTCATTCATAACTCTGCAGGTTTGTGAAATACAGTGCCCCTGAGCTCCTTTCTTCAACTCGCTTTCTTGTGAGCTGGCCGCAAAACCGCAGGATTGATTCAGGCCCTAATCTGTTTCCGGCAGGGCACGCTGAGCCTTTGTTAAATTCCTCTTTCTGGTGGGAAATGAGCGTTCCATTTGCCCGTGCAGACACCTACAGCTAGTCTCTCACTGGTTCTCCCTATTCCTGTTCATCTTGCGCAGAAATTGTAAACTGTGTCAAAAATGAGGTTAAAGGCACTGACTCTCCAAGTGGGGAGAGTGTTAGTAAAGCGTCTGGAATGGTGAACCCGAGTACCAGGGTTCGAAAACTGAGATGCATTTGAAAACGTTACCCAATCACACGGTGGACCATACTCTGGGTTTCCCATGCATGTTTTAGCTGAAGGAAGAATCCCTTAAACCTGGAGAGTTGGGACCCGTGGAATGGGTACCATGCAGTATGACTTCAAAGGGTCTGGGTTTGCTCACCGAACCTCACCAATGCTATCAGCGCGAAGTGTCCAGCCTTATGACTCACCCAGCTCTGTGTGTAGATGTGGTAAATCCAGGTTGCATCACAAGCCCTGAATGAATTATTTAAGAATTGCTCTCTATTTCAGTGTCATTGTGTTTAGTTTTTGAAATTTATTTTGATAATGGGATTTATCAGATTTTCACTGCTGCGTTTAGGCCGCTGTACACACGCTTGATTTCCTTATGGAGACATATAAATCCATGGGTTTTAAGATTCTTACTTGTCAGGTATCTTCCCAGGCGTTGAATATGTGGTGTTGAGTCCATTTCGTTGAGCAAGGAGTAGGTCTTGTCTGTTATATATTTGGCTTATGGAACGGTATCTGTGCTAATTTCAATCTCTGGTTTTATGCAGCACCCCAACTCACCTTTCCCCATAAGCAAGCATAAGTTGGTTTTCTAAATTTGAGACCCTGTTCTGTTTTGTAATTCAGTTCATGTGTAGCCAAGTTTACATTCCGTGTATTAGTGATATCTTATGATGTTTCTTTTCCTGTGTGACTTATTTCTCGTAGAATCATCGTACCTGAATCCACTCATTATGCCGCTACAGGCCTGATGACGTAGATTTCATTGCTGAGTGATATTCCATTGTACGTGCGTACCACAACTTCTTTATCCATTTTTTGATTTCTCGGATATTTAACTTGTACTGTAGACGAGGTTCTTGTAAACAGAGCCGTCCCAAACTTTGGGGTGGCTGTGTGTTTTTGATTTTAATTTCCCTAAGCTATAGGACCATAAGTGGAAGTGCCATAGGCTGTGTTTCTTTGTTTCCTATGTGTTTCAGGAAACACCATACAATTCTCCAGAGTGGCTGTTGGCAATTTACATCCCGCCCATCAGCATAACAAGGCTCCCTGTTCTCCATGACCTGCCCTGCCTTTCTGGATTTTACACTTTTTTCAGATGGCCCTTTTGACCGGGGGGCAGTGAGACTTCATTGTAGTGCAGATTTCCTTTACATGCTTGCTTGGTTGGCCAAAAAGGGCGTATGCGTTTTTTCCTGAATATATTCAGGAAAAAACGCATACGCCCTTTTTGGCCAAGTGCATCATTGTCGACATTCTGCCTCTTTTCCTATGCTTTAAGTGCAATTCCAGTCTACCCCCTGAAATTGTTTTCCTGAAATTCTGCCCCGCTTTCAAGTCCTCTTCGAAGACTTACTTCAATACATTTTTGGACGATAGCTCTCATTCATAACTCTGCAGGTTTGTGAGTTACAGTGCCCCTGAGCTCCTTTCTTCAACTCGCTTTCCTGTGAGCTGGCCGCAAAATGCAGGATTGCTTCAGGCCCTAATCTGTTTCCGGCAGGGCACGCTGAGCCTTTGGTTAATTCCTATTCCTGGTGGGAAATGAGCATTCCTTTTGCCCGTGCAGACACCTAGAGGAGTCTCTCATTGGTTCTCCCTATTCCTGTTCATCTTGCGCAGAAATTGCAAACTGTGCCAAACAGGAGGTTAAAGGCACTGACTCTCCAAGTGGGGAGAGTGTTAGTAAAGCGTCTGGAATGGTGAACCCGAGTACCAGGGTTCGAAAACTGAGATGCATTTGAAAACGTTTCCCAATCACACGGTGGACCATACTCTGGGTATCCCATGCATGTTTTAGCTGAAGGAAGAATCCCTTAAACCTGGAGATTTGGGAAACATGGAATGGGTACCATGCAGTATGACTTCAAAGGGTCTGCGTTTGCTCACCGAACCTCACCAATGCTATCAGCCAGAAGTGTCCAGCCTTATGTCTCACCCAGCTCTGGGTGTAGATGTGGTAAATCCAGGTTGCATCAAAAGCCCTGAATGAATTATTTAAGAATTGCTCTCTATTTCACTGGCATTGTGTTTTGTTTTTGAAATTTATTTTGATAATGGGATTTATCAGATTTTCACAGCTGCGTTTAGGCGGCTGTACACACGCTTGATTTCCTTATGGAGACATATAAATCCATGGGTTTTATGATTCTTACTTATCAGGTATCTACCCAGGCGTTGAATATGGGGTGCTGAGTCCATTTCGTTGAGCAAGGAGTAGGTCTTGTCTATTATATATTTGGCTTATGGAACGGTATCTGTGCTAATTTCAATCTCTGGTTTTATGCAGCACCCCAACTCACCTTTCCCCTTAAGCAAGCATAAGTTGTTTTTCTAAACTTGAGACCCTGTTCTGTTTTGTAATTCAGTACATGTTTCGCCAAGTTTACATTCCGTGTATTAGGGATATCTTATGATGTTTCTTTTTCTGTGTGACTTATTTCTCGTAGAATCATCGTACCTGAATCCACTCATTATGCCGATAGGGACCTGATGACGTAGATTTCATTGCTGAGTGATATTCCATTGTACGTGCGTACCACAACTTCTTTATCAATTTTTTGCTTTCTCGGATATTTAAATTGTACCGTAGACGAGGTTCTTGTAAACAGAGCCATCCCAAATTTTGGGGTGGCTGTGTCTTTTTGATTTTAATTTCCCTAATCTATAGGACCATAAGTGGAAGTGCCATAGGCTGTGTTGCTTTGTTTCCTACGTGTTTCTGGAAACACCATACACTTCTCCAGAGTGGTTGTTGGCAATTTACATGCCACCCATCAGCATAACAAGGCTCCCTGTTCTCCATGACCTGTCCTGCCTTTCTGGATTTTACACTTTTTTCAGATGGCCCTTTTCACCGGGGTCAGTGAGGCTTCATAGTAGTGCAGATTTCCGTTACACGCTTGCTTGGTTGGCCAAAAAGGGCGTATGCGTTGTTTCCTGAATATATTCAGGAAGAAACGCATACGCCCTTTTTGGCCAAGTGCATCATTGTTGACATTCTGCCTCTTTTCCTATGCTTTAAGTGCAATTCCAGTTTACCCCCTGAAATCGTGTTCCTGAAATTCTGCCCCGCTTTCAAGTCCTCTTCGAAGACTTACTTCAATATATTTTTGGACGATAGCTGTCATTCATAACTCTGCAGGTTTCTGAATTACACTTCCCCTGAGCTCCTTTCTTCAACTCGCTTTCTTGTGAGCTGGCCGCAAAACCGCAGGATTGCTTCACGCCATAATCTCTTTCTGGCAAGGCAAGCTGAGCATTTGGTTAATTCGTCTTCCTGGTGGGAAATGAGCGTTCCATTTGCCCGTGCAGACACCTACATCTAGTCTCTCATTGGTTCTCCCTATTCCTGTTCATCTTGCGCAGAAATTGCAAACTGTGCCAAACAGGAGGTTAAAGGCACTGACTCTCCAAGTGGGGAGAGTGTTAGTAAAGCGTCTGGAATGGTGAACCCGAGTACCAGGGGCGAAAATTGAGATGTATTTGAAAACGTTTCCCAATCACACGGTGGTCCATAGTCTGGGTTTCCCATGCATGTTTTAGCTGAAGGAAGAATCCCTTAAACCTGGAGAGTTGGGACCCATAGAATGGGTACCATGCAGTATGACTTCAAATGGTCTGCGTTGATCACCGAACCTCACCAATGCTATCAGCCTGAAGTGTCCGGCCTTATTTCTCACGCAGCTCTGTGTGTAGATGTCGTAAATTCAGGTTGCATCACAAGCCCTGAATGAATTATTTAAGAATTGTTCTCTATTTCACTGTCATTGTGTTTTGTTTTTGAAATTTATTTTGATAATGGGATTTATCGGATTTTCATTGCTGCGTTTAGGCCACTGTACACACTCTTGATTTCCTTATGGAGACATATAAATCCATGGGTTTTAAGATTTTCCTTGTCAGGTATCTTCCCAGGAGTTGAATATGGGGTGTTGAGTCCATTTCGTTGAGCAAGGAGTAGGTCTTGTCTATTATATATTTGGTTTATGGAACGGTATCTGTGCTAATTTCAATCTCTGGTTTTATGCAGCACCCCAACTCACCTTTCCCCATAAGCAAGCATAAGTAGGTTTTCTCAATTTGAGACCCTGTTCTGTTTTGTAATTCAGTTCATGTGTAGCCAAGTTTACATTCCGTGTATTAGTGATATCTTATGATGTTTCTTTTTCTGTGTGAGTTATTTCTCGTAGAATCATCGTACCTGAATCCACTCATTATGCCGCTACGGGCCTGATGACGTAGATTTCATTGCTGAGTGATATTCCACTGTACGTGCGTACCACAACTTCTTTATCCATTTTTTGCTTTCTCGGATATTTAACTTGTACCGTAGAGGACGTTCTTGTAAACAGAGACTTCCCAAATTTTGGGGTGGCTGTGTCTTTTTCATTTTAATTTCCCTAAGCTATAGGACCATAAGTGGAAGTGCCATAGGCTGTGTTGTTTTGTTTCCTACGTGTCTCTGGAAACACCATACACTTCTCCAGAGTGGTTGTTGGCATTTTACATCCCGACCATCAGCATAACAAGGCTCCCTGTTCTCCATAACCTGTCCTGCCTTTCTGGATTTTACACTTTTTTCAGATGGCCCTTTTGACCGGGGGGCAGTGAGACTTCATTGTAGTGCAGATTTCCTTTACACGCTTGCTTGGTTGGCCAAAAAGGGCGTATGCGTTTTTTCCTGAATATATTCAGGAGAAAACGCATACGTACTTTTTGGCCAATTGCATCATTGTCGACATTCTGCCTCTTTTCCTATGCTTTAAGTGCAATTCCAGTCTACCCCCTGAAATCGTGTTCCTGAAATTCTGCCCCACTTTCAAGTCCTCTTCGAAGTCTTACTTCAATACATTTTTGGACGATAGCTGTCATTCATAACTCTGCAGGTCTGTGAATTACAGTGCCCCTGAGCTCCTTTCTTCAACTCGCTTTCTTGTGAGCTGGCCGCAATACCGCAGGATTGCTTCAGGCCCTAATCTGTTTATGGCAGGGCACGGTGAGCCTTTGGTTAATTCCTCTTCCTGTTGGGAAATGAGCGTCCCATTTGCACGTGCAGACACCTACATCTAGTCTCTCATTGGTTCTCCCTATTCCTGTTCATCTTGCACAGAAATTGCAAACTGTGCCAAACAGGAGGTTAAACGCACTGACTCTCCAAGTGGGGAGAGTGTTAGTAAAGCGTCTGGAATGGTGAACCCGAGTACCAGGGGACGAAAACTGAGATGCATTTGAAAACGTTTCCCAAACACACGGTGGACCATACTCTGGGTTTCCCATGCATGTTTTAACTGAAGGAAGAATCCCTTAAACCTGGAGAGTTGGGACCCATGGAAAGGGTATCATGCAGTATGACTTCAAAGGGTCTGACTCTGCTCACCGAACCTCACCAATGCTATCAGCGTGAAGTGTCCAGCCTTATGTCTCACCCAGCTCTGGGTGTAGATGTGGTAAATCCAGGTGGCATCACAAATCCTAAATGAATTATTTAAGTATTGCTCTCTATTTCACTGTCATTGTGTTTTGTTTTTGAAATTTATTTTGATAATGGGATTTATCAGATTTTCATGGCTGCGTTTAGGCCGCTGTACACACGCTTGATTTCCTTATGGAGACATATAAATCCATGGGTTTTAAGATTCTTACTTGTCAGGTATCTTCCCAGGCGTGGAATATGGGGTGTTGAGTCCATTTCGCTGAGCAAGGAGTAGGCCTTGTCTATAATATATTTGGCTTATGGAACGGTATCTGTGCTAATTTCAATCTCTGGTTTTATGCAGCACCCCAACTCTCCTTTCCCCTTAAGCAAGCATAAGTTGGTTTTCTCAATTTGAAACCCTGTTATGTTTTGTAATTCACTACATGTGTAGCCAAGTTTACATTCCGTGTATTAGTGATATCTTATGATGTTTCTTTTTCTGTGTGACTTATTTCTCGTAGAATCATCGTACCTGAATCCACTCATTATGCCGCTACGGGCCTGATGACGTAGATTTCATTGTTGAGTGATATTCCATTGTACGTGCGTACCACAACTTCTTTATCCATTTTTTGCTTTCTCGGATATTTAACTTGTACCGTAGACGAGGTTCTTGTAAACAGAGCCGTCCCAAACTTTGGGGTGGCTGTGTGTTTTTCATTTTAATTTCCCTAAGCTATAGGACCATAAGTGGAAGTGCCATAGGCTGTGTTGCTTTGTTTCCTACGTGTTTCAGGAAACACCATATACTTATCCAGAGTGGCTGTTGGCAATTTACATGCCACCCATCAGCATAACAAGGCTCCCTGTTCTCCATGACCTGTCCTGCCTTTCTGGATTTTACACTTTTTTCAGATGGCCCTTTTGACCGGGAGGCAGTGAGACTTCATTGTAGTGCAGATTTCTTTACACGCTTGCTTGGTTGGCCAAAACGGGCTTATGCGTTTTATCCTGAATATATTCAGGAAAAAACGCATACGCCCTTTTTGGCCAAGTGCATCATTGTCGACATTCTGCCTCTTTTCCTATGCTTTAAGTGCAATTCCAGTCTACCCCCTGCAATCGTTTTCCTGAAATTCTGCCCCGCTTTCAAGTCCTCTTCGAAGACTTACTTCAATACATTTTTGGACGATAGCTGTCATTCATAACTCTGCAGGTTTGTGAAATACAGTGCCCCTGAGCTCCTTTCTTCAACTCGCTTTCTTGTGAGCTGGCCGCAAAACTGCAGGATTGCTTCAGGCCCTAATCTGTTTCCGGCAGGGCACGCTGAGCCTTTGGTTAATTCCTCTTCCTGGTGGGAAATGAGCGTTCCATTTGCCCGTGCAGACACCTACAGCTAGTCTCTCATTGGTTCTCCCTATTCCTGTTCATCTTGCGCAGAAATTGCAGACTGTGCCAAACAGGACGTTAAAGGCACTTACTCTCCAAGTGGGGAGAGTGTTAGTAAAGCGTCTGGAATGGTGAACCCGAGTACCAGGGTTTGAAAACTGAGATGCATTTGAAAACGTTTCCCAATCACACGGTGGACCATACTCTGGGTTTCCCATGCATGTTTTAGCTGAAGGAAGAATCCCTTAAACCTGGAGAGTTGGGACCCATGGAATGGGTACCATGCAGTATGACTTCAAATGGTCTGCGTTTGCTCACCGAACCTCACCAATGCTATCAGCCTGAAGTGTCCAGCCTTATGTCTCACCCAGCTCTGGGTGTAGATGTGGTAAATCCAGGTTTCAGCACAAGCCCTGAATGAATTATTTAAGAATTGCTCTCTATTTCACTGGCATTGTGTTTTGTTTTTGAAATTTATTTTGATAATGGGATTTATAAGATTTTCACAGCTGCGTCTAGGCGGCTGTACACACGCTTGATTTCCTTATGGAGACATATAAATCCATGGGTTTTAAGATTCTTACTTGTCAGGTATCTTCCCAGGCGTTGAATATGGGGTGTTGAGTCCATTTCGTTGAGCAAGGAGTAGGGCTTGTCTATTATATATTTGGCTTATGGAACGGTATCTGTGCTAATTTCAATCTCTGGTTTTATGCAGTACCCCAACTCACCTTTCCCCTTAAGCAAGCATAATTTGGTTTTCTAAATTTGAGACCCTGTTCTGTTTTGTAATTCAGTTCATGTGTAGCCAAGTTTACATTCCGTGTATTAGTGATATCTTATGATGTTTCTTTTTCTGTGTGACTTATTTCTCATAGAATCATCGTACCTGAATTGACTCATTATGCCACTACGTACCTGATGACGTAGATATCATTGTTGAGTGATATTCCACTGTACGTGCGTACCACAACTTCTTTATCCATTTTTTGATTTCTCGGATATTTAACTTGTACTGTAGACGAGGGTCTTGTAAACACAGCCGTCCCAAACTTTGGGGTGGCTGTGTGTTTTTGATTTTAATTTCCCTAAGCTATAGGACCATAAGTGGAAGTGCCATAGGCTGTGTTTCTTTGTTTCCTATGTGTTTCAGGAAACACCATACACTTCTCCAGAGTGGCTGTTGGCAATTTACATCCCGCCCATCAGCATAACAAGGCTCCCTGTTCTCCATGACCTGTTCTGCCTTTCTGGATTTTACAGTTTTTTCAGATGGCCCTTTTGACCGGGGGGCAGTGAGACTTCATTGTAGTGCAGATTTCCTTTACACGATGGCTTGGTTGGTCAAAAAGTGCGTATGCGTTTTTTCCTGAATATATTCAGGAAAAAACGCATACGCCCTTTTTGGCAAAGTGCATCATTGTCGACATTCTGCCTCTTTTCCTATGCTTTAAGCGCAATTCCAGTCTACCCCCTGAAATCGTTTTCCTGAAATTCTGCCCCGCTTTCAAGTCCTCTTGGAAGACTTACTTCAATACATTTTTGGACGATAGCTGTCAATCATAACTCTGCAGGTTTGTGAATTACAGTGTCCCTGAGCTCCTTTCTTCAACTCGCTTTGTTGTGAGCTGGCCGCAAAACCGCAGGATTGCTTCAGGCCCTAATCTGTTTCCGGCAGGGCACGCTGAGCCTTTGGTTAATTCCTCTTCCTGGTGGGAAATGAGCGTTCCATTTGCCCGTGCAGACACCTACAGCTAGTCTCTCATTGGTTCTCCCTATTCCTGTTCATCTTGCGCAGAAATTGCAAACTGTGCCAAAGAGGAGGTTAAAGGCACTGACTCTCCAAGTGGGGAGAGTGTTAGTAAAGCGTCTGGAATGGTGAACCCGAGTACCAGGGTTCGAAAACTGAGATGCATTTGAAAACGTTTCCCAATCACACGGTGGACCATACTCTGGGTTTCCCATGTATGTTTTACCTGAAGGAAGAATCCCTTAAACCTGGAGAGTTGGGACCCATGGAATGGGTACCATGCAGTATGACTTCAAAGGGTCTGCGTTTGCTCACCGAACCTCACCAGTGCTATCAGCCCAAAGTGTCCAGCCTTATGTCTCACCCTGCTCTGGGTGTAGGTGTGGTAATCCAGGTTGCATCACAAGCCCTGAATGAATTATTTAAGAATTGCTCTCTATTTCACTGTCATTGTGTTTTGTTTTTGAAATTTATTTTGATAATGGGATTTATAAGATTTTCACAGCTGCGTTTAGGCCGCTGTACACACGCTTGATTTCCTTATGGAGACATATAAATCCATGGGTTTTAAGATTCTTACTTGTCAGGTATCTTCCCAGTCGTTGAATATGGGGTGTTGAGTCCATTTCGTTGAGCAAGGAGTAGGTCTTGTCTATAATATATTTGGCTTATGGAACGGTATCTGTGCTAATTTCAATCTCTGGTTTTATGCAGCACCCCAACTCTCCTTTCCCCTTAAGCAAGCATAAGTTGGTTTTCTCAATTTGAGACCCTGTTCTGTTTTGTAATTCACTACATGTGTAGCCAAGATTACATTCGGTGTATTAGTGATATCGTATGATGTTTCTTTTCCTGTGTGACTTATTTCTCGTAGAATCATCGTACCTGATTCCACTCATTATGCCGCTATGGGCCTGATGACGTAGATTTCATTGCTGAGTGATATTCCATTGTACGTGCGTACCACAACTTCTTTATCCATTTTTTGCTTTCTCGGATATTTAACTTGTACCGTAGACGAGGTTCTTGTAAACAGAGCCGTCCCAAACTTTGGGGTGGCTGTGTGTTTTTCATTTTAATTTCCCTAAGCTATAGGACCATAAGTGGAAGTGACATAGGCTGTGTTTCTTTGTTTCCTATGTGTTTCAGGAAACACCATACACTTCTCCAGAGTGGCTGTTGGCAATTTACATCTCGCCCATCAGCATAACAAGTCTCCCTGTTCTCCATGACCTGTCCTGCCTTTCTGGATTTTACACTTTTTTCAGATGGCCCTTTTGACTGGGGGGCAGTGAGACTTCATTGTAGTGCAGATTTCTTTACACGCTTGCTTGGTTGGCCAAAAAGGGCTTATGCGTTTTATCCTGAATATATTCAGGAAAAAACGCATACGCCCTTTTTGGTCAAGTGCATCATTGTCGACATTCTGCCTCTTTTCCTATGCTTTAAGTGCAATTCCAGTCTAACCCCTGAAATTGTTTTCCTGAAATTCTGCCCCGCTTTCAAGTCCTCTTCGAAGACTTAGCTCAGTACAATTTTGGACGATAGCTGGCATTCATAACTCTGCAGGTTTGTGAATTACTGTGCCCATTAGCTCCTTTTTTCAACTCGCTTTCTTGTGAGCTGGCCGCAAAACCACAGGATTGCTTCAGGCCCTAATCTATTTCCGGCAGGGCATGCTGAGCCTTTGGTTAATTCCTCTTCCTGGTGGGAAATGAGCGTTCTACTTGCCCGTGCAGGCACCTACAGCTAGTCTATCATTGGTTCTCCCTATTCCTGTTCATCTTGCGCAGAAATTGCAAACTGTGCCAAACAGGAGGTTAAAGGCACTGACTCTCCAAGTGGGGAGAGTGTTAGTAAAGCGTCTGGAAAGGTGAACCCAAATACCAGGGTTCGAAAACTGAGATGCATTTGAAAATGTTTCCCAATCACACGGTGGACCATACTCTGGGTTTCCCATGCATGTTTTAGCTGAAGGAAGAATCCCTTAAACCTAGAGAGTTGGGACCCATGGAATGGGTACCATGCAGTATGACTTCAAAGGGTCTGCATTTGCTCACCGAACCTCACCAATGCTATCAGCCCGAAGTGTCCAGCCTTATGACTCACCCAGCTCTGGGTGTAGATGTGGGAAATCCAGGTTGCATCACAAGCCCTGAATGAATGATTTAAGAATTGCTCTCTATTTCACTGTCATTGTGTTTTGTTTTGAAATTTATTTTGATAATGGGATTTATCGGATTTTCACTGCTGTGTTCAGGCCGCTGTACACATGCTTGATTTCCTTATGGAGACATATAAATCCATGGGTTTTAAGATTCTTACTTGTCAGGTATATTCCCAGGCGTTGAATATGGGTTGTTGAGTTCATGTCGTTGAGCAAGGAGTAGGTCTTGTCTATTATATATTTGGCTTATGGAAAGGTATCTGTGCTAATTTCAATCTCTGGTTTTATGCAGCACCCCAACTCACCTTTCCCCATAAGCAAGCATAAGTTGGTTTTCTAAATTTGAGACCCTGTTCTGTTTTGTAATTCTGTTCATGTGTAGCCAAGTTTACATTCCGTGTATTAGTGATATCTTATGATGTTTCTTTTTCTGTGTGACTTATTTCTCGTAGAATCATCGTACCTGAATCCACTCATTATGCCGCTACGGGCCTGATGACGTAGATTTCATTGCTGTGTGATATTCCATTGTACGTTCGTACCACAACTTCTTTATCCATTTTTTGCTTTCTCGGATATTAACTTGTAACCTAGACGAGGTTCTTGTAAACACAGCCGTCCCAAACTTAGGGGTGGCTGTGTGGTTTTGAATTTAATTTCCCTAAGCTATAGGACCATAAGTGGAAGTGACATAGGCTGTGTTGCTTTGTTTCCTACGTGTTTCAGGAAACCACATACACTTCTCCAGAGTGGCTGTTGGCAATTTACATCCGGCCCATCAGCATAACAAGGCTCCCTGTTCTCCATGACCTGTCCTGCCTTTCTGGATTTTACACTTTTTTCAGATGGCCCTTTTGACCGTGGGGCAGTGAGACTTCATTGTAGTGCAGATTTCCTTTACACGCTTGCTTGGTTGGCCAAAAAGGGCGTAGGCATTTTTTCTTGAATATATTCAGGAAAAAACGCATACGCCCTTTTTGGCCAAGTGCATCATTGTCGACATTCTGCCTCTTTTCCTATGCTTTAAGTGCAATTCCAGTATACCCCCTGAAATCGTTCTCCTGAAATTCTGCCCCGTTTCAAGTCCTCTTCGAAGACTTAGTTCAGTACAATTTTGGACGATAGCTGTCATTCATAACTCTGCAGGTTTGTAAATTACAGTGCCTCTGAGCTCCTTTCTTCAACTCGCTTTATTGTGAGATGGCCGCAAAACCGCAGGATTGCTTCAGGCCCTAATCTGTTTCCTGCAGGGCACGCTGAGCCTTTGGTTAATTCCTCTTCCTGGTGGGAAATGAGCGTTCCATTTGCCCAAGCAGACACCTACAGCTAGTCTCTCATTGGTTCTCCCTATTCCTGTTCATCTTGCGCAGAAATTGCAAACTGTGCCAAACAGGAGGTTAAAGGCACTGACTCTCCAAGTGGGGAGAGTGTTAGTAAAGCGTCTGGAATGGTGAACCCGAGTCCCAGGTTTCGAAAACCGAGATGCATCTGAAAACGTTTCCCAATCACACGGTGGACCATTCTGTGGGTTTCCCATGCATGTTTTAGCTGAAGGAAGAATCCCTTAAACCTGGAGAGTTGGGACCCATGGAATGGGTACCATGCAGTATGACTTCAAAGGGTCTGCGTTTGCTCACCGAACCTCACCAATGCTATCAGCCCGAAGTGTCCAGCCTTATGTCTCACCCAGTTCTGGGTGTAGATGTGGTAAATCCAGGTTGCATCACTAGCCCTGAATGAATGATTTAAGAATTGCTCTCTATTTCACTGTCATTGTGTTTTGTTTTTGAATTTTATTTTGATAATGGGATTTATCAGATTTTCACTGCTGCCTTTAGGCCGCTGTACACACGCTTGATTTCCTTATGGAGACATATAAATCCATGGGTTTTAAGATTCTTACATGTCAGGTATCTTCCTAGGCGTTGAATATGGGGTTTTGAGTCCGTTTCGTTGAGCAAGGTGTGGATCTTGTCTATTATATATTTGGCTTATGGAACAGTATCTGTGCTACTTTCAGTCTCTGGTTTTATGCAGCACCCCAACTCACCTTTCCCCGTAAGCAAGCATAAGTTGGTTTTCTAAATTTGAGACCCTGTTCTGTTTTGTAATTCAGTTCATGTGTAGCCAAGTTTACATTCCGTGTATTAGGGATATCTAATTATGTTTCTTTTTCTGTGTGACTTATTTCTCGTAGAATCATCGTACCTGAATCCACTCATTATGCCGCTACGGGCCTGATGACGTAGATTTCATTGCTGAGTGATA
Source organism: Delphinapterus leucas (assembly GCF_059928025.1). Taxonomy (NCBI): domain Eukaryota; kingdom Metazoa; phylum Chordata; class Mammalia; order Artiodactyla; family Monodontidae; genus Delphinapterus; species Delphinapterus leucas. The sequence goes on along the minus strand of NW_028322240.1, from coordinate 12,367,383 downwards.
TTCCATTGTACGTGCGTTCCACAACTTCTTTATCCATTTTTTGCTTTCTCGGATATTTAACTTGTACCGTAGACGAGGTTCTTGTAAACAGAGCCGTCCCAAACTTTGGGGTGGCTGTGTGTTTTTGATTTTAATTTCCCTAAGCTATAGGACCATAAGTGGAAGTGCCATAGGCTGTGTTGCTTTGTTTCCTTCGTGATTCAGGATACACCATACACTTCTCCAGAGTGGCTGTTGGCAATTTACATCCCGACCATCAGCGTAACAAGTCTCCCTGTTCTCCATGACCTGTCCTGCCTTTCTGGATCTTGCACTTTTTTCAGATGGCCCTTTAGACCGGGGAGCAGTGAGACTTCATTATAGTGCAGATTTTCTTTACTCGCTTGCTTGGTTGGCCAAAAAGGTAGTATGCGTTTTTTCCTGAATATATTCAGGAAAAAACGCATACGCCCTTTTTGGCCAAGTGCATCATTGTCGACATTCTGCCTCTTTTCCTATGCTTTAAGTGCAATTCCAGTCTACCCCCTGAAATCGTTTTCCTGAAATTCTGCCCCGCTTTCAAGTCCTCTTCGAATCCTTACTTCAGTACATTTTTGGACGATAGCTGTCATTCATAACTCTGCAGGTTTGTGAATTACAGTGCCCCTGAGCTCCTTTTTTCAACTCGCTTTCTTGTGAGCTGGCCGCAAAACCGCAGGATTGCTTCAGGCCATAATCTATTTCCGGCAGGGCACGCTGAGCCTTTGGTTAATTCCTCTTCCTGGTGGGAAATGAGCGTTCCACTTGCCCGTGCAGACACCTACAGCTAGTCTCTCATTGGTTCTCCCTATTCCTGTTCATCTTGCGCAGAAATTGCAAACTGTGCCAAACAGGAGGTTAAAGGCACTGACTCTCCAAGTGGGGAGAGTGTTAGTAAAGCGTCTGGAATGGTGAACCCAAGTACCAGGGTTCGAAAACTGAGATGCATTTGGAAACGTTTCCCAATCACACGGTGGACCATTCTGTGGGTTTCCCATGCATGTTTAACTGAAGGAAGAATCCCTTAAACGTGGAGAGTTGGGACCCATGGAATGGGTACCATGAAGTATGACTTCAAAGGGTCTGCGTTTGCTCACCGAACCTCACCAATGCTATCAGCCCGAAGTGTCCAGCCTTATGTCTCACCCAGCTCTGGGTGTAGATGTGGTAAATCCAGGTTGCATCACAAGCCCTGAATGAATTATTTAAGAATTGCTCTCTATTTCACTGTCATTGTGTTTTGTTTCTGAAATTTATTTTGATAATGGGATTTATCAGATTTTCACTGGTGCGTTTAGGCCCCTGTACACACGCTTGATTTCCTTATGGAGACATATAAATCCATGGGTTTTAAGATTTTTACTTGTCACGTATCTTCCCAGGCGTTGAGTATGGGGTGTTGAATCCATTTCGTTGAGCAAGGAGTAGGTCTTGTCTATTATATATTTGGCTTATGGAACGGTATCTGTGCTAATTTCAATCTCTGGTTTTATGCAGCACCCCAGCTCACCTTTCCCCTTAAGCAAGCATAAGTTGATTTTCTAAATTTGAGACCCTGTTCTGTTTTGTAATTCAGTTCATGTGTAACCAAGTTTACATTCCGTGTATTAGTGATATCTTATGATGTTTCTTTTTCTGTGTGATTTATTTCTCGTAGAATCATCGTACCTGAATCCACTCATTATGCCGCTACGGGCCTGATGACGTAGATTTCATTGCTGTGTGATATTCCATTGTACGTGCGTACCACAAATTCTTTATCCATTTTTTGCTTTCTCGGATATTTAACTTGTACCCTAGACGAGGTTCTTGTAAACACAGCCGTCCCAAACTTAGGGGTGGCTGTGTGTTTTTGAATTTAATTTCCCTAAGCTATAGGACCATAAGTGGAAGTGCCATAGGCTGTGTTGCTTTGTTTCCTACGTGTTTCAGGAAACCCCATACACTTCTCCAGAGTGGCTGTTGGCAATTTACATCCCGCCCATCAGCATAACAAGGCTCCCTGTTCTCCATGACCTGTCCTACCTTTCTGGATTTCACACTTTTTTCAGATGGCCCTTTTGACAGGGGGGCAGTGAAACTTCATTGTAGTGCAGATTTCTTTTACACGCTTTCTTGGTTGGCCAGAAAGGTAGTATGCGTTTTTTCCTGAATATATTCAGGAAAAAACGCATACGCCCTTTTTGGCCAAGTGCATCATTGTCGACATTCTGCCTCTTTTCCTATGCTTTAAGTGCAATTCCAGTCTAACCCCTGAAATTGTTTTCCTGAAATTCTGCCCCGCTTTCAAGTCCTCTTCGAAGACTTAGCTCAGTACAATTTTGGACGATAGCTGGCATTCATAACTCTGCAGGTTTGTGAATTACTGTGCCCATGAGCTCCTTTTTTCAACTCGCTTTCTTGTGAGCTGGCCGCAAAACCGCATGATTGCTTCAGGCCCTAATCTATTTCCGGAAGGGCATGCTGAGCCTTTGGTTAATTCCTCTTCCTGGTGGGAAATGAGCGTTCCACTTGCCCGTGCAGGCACCTACAGCTAGTCTATCATTGGTTCTCCCTATTCCTGTTCATCTTGCGCAGAAATTGCAAACTGTGCCAAACAGGAGGTTAAAGGCACTGACTCTCCAAGTGGGGAGAGTGTTAGTAAAGCGTCTGGAATGGTGAACCCTAATACCAGGGTTCGAAAACTGAGATGCATTTGAAAATGTTTCCCAATCACACGGTGGACCATACTCTGGGTTTCCCATGCATGTTTCAGCTGAAGGAAGAATCCCTTAAACCTAGAGAGTTGGGACCCATGGAATGGGTACCATGCAGTATGACTTCAAAGGGTCTGCATTTGCTCACCGAACCTCACCAATGCTATCAGCCCGAAGTGTCCAGCCTTATGACTCACCCAGCTCTGGGTGTAGATGTGGTAAATCCAGGTTGCATCACAAGCCCTGAATGAATGATTTAAGAATTGCTCTCTATTTCACTGTCATTGTGTTTTGTTTTGAAATTTATTTTGATAATGGGATTTATCGGATTTTCACTGCTGTGTTCAGGCCGCTGTACACATGCTTGATTTCCTTATGGAGACATATAAATCCATGGGTCTTAAGATTCTTACATGTCAGGTATATTCCCAGGCGTTAAATATGGGTTGTTGAGTCCATGTCGTTGAGCAAGGAGTAGGTGTTGTCTATTATATATTTGGCTTATGGAAAGGTATCTGTGCTAATTTCAATCTCTGGTTTTATGCAGCACCCCAACTCACCTTTCCCTGTAAGCACGCATAAGTTGGTTTTCTTAATTTGAGACCCTGTTCTGTTTTGTAATTCAGTTCATGTGTAGCCAAGTTTACATTCCGTGTATTAGTGATATCTTATGATGTTTCTTTTTCTGTGTGACTTATTTCTCGTAGAATCATCGTACCTGAATCCACTCATTATGCTGCTAGGGACCTGATGACGTAGATTTCATTGCTGAGTGATATTCCATTGTACGTGCGTACCACAACTTCTTTATCCATTTTTTGCTTTCTCGGATATTTAACTTGTACCGTAGACGAGGTTCTTGTAAACAGAGCCGTCCCAAATTTTGGGGTGGCTGTATCTTTTTGATTTTAATTTCCCTAAGCTATAGGACCATAAGTGGAAGTGCCATAGGCTGTTTTGTTTTGTTTCCTACCTGTTTCAGGGAACACCATAAACTTCTCCAGAGTGGCTGTTGGCAATTTATATCCCGCCCATCAGCATTACAAGGCTCCCTGTTTTCCATGACCTGTCCTGGTTTTCTGGATTTTACACTTTTTTCAGATGGCCCTTTTGACCGGGGGGCAGTGAGACTTCATTGTAGTGCAGATTTCCTTTACACGCTTGCTTGGTTGGCCAAAAAGGGCGTATGCGTTTTTTCCTGAATATATTCAGGAAAAAACGCATACGCCCTTTTTGGCCAAGTGCATCATTGTCGACATTCTGCCTCTTTTCCTATGCTTTAAGTGCAATTCCAGTCTACCCCCTGAAATCGTTTTCCTGAAATTGTGCCCCACTTTCAAGTCCTCTTCGAAGGCTTAGTTCAGTACAATTTTGGACGATAGCTGTCATTCATAACTCTGCAGATTTGTGAATTACAGTGCCCCTGAGCTCCTTCCTTCAACTTGCTTTTTTGTGAGATGGCCGCAAAACCGCAGGATTGCTTCAGGCACTAATCTGTTTCCGGCAGGGCACGCTGAGCCTTTGGTTAATTCCTCTTCCTGGTGGGAAATGAGCGTTAAATTTGCCCGTGCAGACACCTACAGGTAGTCTCTCATTGGTTCTCCCTATTCCTGTTCATCTTGCGCAGAAATTGCAAACTGTGCCAAACAGGAGGTTAAAGGCACTGACTCTCCAAGTGGGGAGAGTGTTAGTAAAGGGTCTGGAATGGTGAACCCGAGTAAAAGGGGACGAAAACTGAGACGCATTTGAAAACGTTTCCCGGTCACACAGTGCACTCTACTGTGGGTTTCCCATGCATGTTTTAGCTGAAGGAAGAATCCCTTAAACCTGGAGAGTTGGGACCCATGGAATGGGTACCATGCAGTATGACTTCAAAGGGTCTGCGTTTGCTCATCGAACCTCACCAATGCTATCAGCCCGAAGTGTCCAGCCTTATGTCTCACTCAGCTCTGGGTGTAGATGTGGTAAATCTAGGTTGCATCACATGCCCTGAATGAATTATTTAAGAATTCCTCTCTATTTCACTGTCATTGTGTTTGTTTTTGTAATTCATTTTGATAATGGATTTTATCGGATTTTCTCTGCTGCATTCATGCCACTGTACACACACTTGAGTCTCTTACGGAGACATATAAATCCATGGGTTTGAAGATTCTTACTAGTCATGTGTAATCCTAGGCGTTGAATATGGGGTGTTTAGTCCATTTCGTTGAGCAAGGGCTAGGTCTTGACTATTACATATTTGGCTTATGGAAAGGTATCTGTGCTAATTTCTATCTCTGGTTTTATGCAGCACCCCAACTCACCTTTCCCCTTAAGGAAGCATAAGTTGGTTTTCTAAATTTGAGACCCTGTTCTGTTTTGTAATTCAGTTCATGTGTAGCCAAGTTTGCATTCCGTGTATTAGTGATATCTTATGATGTTTCATTTTCTGTGTGACTTATTTCACTTAGAATCATCGTACCTGAATCCACTCATTATGCCGCGATGGGCCTGATGACATAGATTTCATTGCTGAGTGAGATTCCATTTTACGTATGTACCACAACTTCTTTATCCATTTTTCACATTCTGGGATATTTAACTTGTACCGTAGACGAGGTTCTTGTAAACAGAGCCGTCCAAAACTTTGGGGTGGCTGTGTGTTTTTGATTTTAATTTCCCTAAGCTATAGGACCATAAGTGGAAGTGCTATAGGCTCCGTTGCTTTGTTTTTTAGGTGTTTCAGGAAACACAATACACTTCTCCAGAGTGGCTGTTGGCAATTTACATCTCGCCCATCAGCATAACAAGGCTCCATGTTCTCCATGGCCTGTGCTGTCTTTCTGGATTTTACACTTTTTTCAGATTGCGCTTTTGACCGGGGGGCATTGAGACTTCATTGTAGTGCAGATTTCTTTAACATGCTTGCTTGGTTGGCCAAAAAGGGCGTATGCGTTTTTTCCTGAATATATTCAGGAAAAAACGCATACGCCCTTTTTGGCCAACTGAATCATTGTCGACGTTCTGCCTCTTTTCCTATGCTTTACATGCAATTCCAGTCTACCCCCTGAAATCGTTTTCCTTCCATTCTGCACCGCTTTCAAGTCCTCTTCACAGCCTTCCTTCAATATATTTTTGGATGATAGCTGTCATTTATAACTCTGCAGGTTTTTGAATTACAGTGCCCCTGAGCTCCTTTCTTCAACTCGCTTTCTTGTGAGCTGGCCGCAAACCCGCAGGATTGCTTCAGGCCCTAATCAGGTTCCGGCATGGCATGCTGAGCCTTTGGTTAATTCTTCTTCCTGGTGGGAAATGAGCGTTAAATTGCCAGTGCAGACACCTACAGCTAGTCTCTCATTGCTTCTCCCTATTCCTGTTCATCTTGCACAGAAATTGCAAACTGTGCCAAACAGGAGGTTAAAGGCACTGACTCTCCAAGTGGGGAGAGTGTTAGTAAAGGTCTGGAATGGTGAACCCGAGTAAAAGGGGACGAAAACTGAGATGCATTTGAAAATGTTTCCTGGTCACACGGTGCACCATACTGTGGGTTTCCCATGCACGTTTTAGCTGAAGGAAGAATCCCTTAAAACTGGAGAGTTGGGACCCATGGAATGGGTACCATGCAGTATGACTTCAAAGGGTCTGCATTTGCTCATCGAACCTCACCAATGCTATCAGCCCGAAGTGTCCAACCTTATGTCTCACTCAGCTCTGGGTGTAGATGTGGTAAATCCAGGTTGCATCACATGCCCTGAATGAATTATTTAAGAATTGCTCTCTATTTCACTGTCATTGTGTTTTGTTTTTGTAATTCATTTTGATAATGGGATTTATTGGATTTTCTCTGCTGCGTTCATGCAGCTGTACACACGCTTGATTGTCTTACGGAGACATATAAATCCATGGGTTTGAAGATTCTTACTAGTCAGGTGTATTCCTAGGCGTTGAATATGAGGTGTTTAGTCCATTTCGTTGAGCAAGGGGTAGGTCTTGACTATTACATATTTGGCTTATGGAAAGGTATCTGTGCTAATTTCTATCTCTGCTTTTATGCAGCACCCCAACTCACTTTTCCCCTAAAGCAAGCATAAGTTGGTTTTCTAAATTTGAGACCCTGTTGTGTTTTGTAATTCAGTTCATGTGTAGCCAAGTTTACATTCCGTGTATTAGTGATAACTTATGATGTTTCATTTTCTGTGTGACTTATTTCACTTAGAATCATCGTACCTGAATCCACTCATTATGCCGCGACGGGCCTGATGAAATAGATTTCATTGGTGAGTGATATTCATTTGTACGTACGTACCACACTTCTTTATCCATTATTCGCTTTCTGGGATATTTAACTTGTTCCGTAGACGAGGTTCTTGTAAACAGAGCCGTCCGACACTTTGGGGTGGCTGTCTGTTTTTGATTTTAATTTCCGTGATCTATAAGACCATAAGTGGAAGTGCCGTAGTCTCCGTTGCTTTGTTTCTTAGGTGTTTCAGGAAACACCATACACTTCTCCAGAGTGGCTGTTGGCATTTACATCCCGCCCATCAGCATAACAAGGCTCCCTGTTCTCCATGGCCTGTCCTGTGTTTCTGGTTTTTACACTTTTTTCAGATGGCCCTTTTGACGAATGGGAAATGAGACTTCATTGTAGTGCGGATTTCCATTTCTCGAGTGCTTGGTTGGCCAAAAAGGGCATATGTGTTTTTTCCTGAATATATTCAGGAAAAAATGTTTACGCACTTTGGTCCAAGTGCATCACTGTCAAAGATCTGCCGCTTTTCACATGCTTTAAATGCAATTCCAATCTACCTCCTGAAATATGATTCCTGCAATTCTGCCTCGTTTTCAAGTCCTCTTTGCAGACTTACTTCCATATATTTTTGCCAATAGCTGTCATTTATAACTCTGCAGGTTTGTGAATTACAGTGCCCGTGATTTCCTTTCTTAACTCGTTTCCTTGAAAACTGGCCACAGAACCGCAGGTTTGCTTCAGGCCGTAATCAGGGTCCGGCACGGCACTCTGAGACTTTGGTTCATTCCACTTCCTGGTGGGAAATTAGAGTTAAGTGTGCCCCTCCAGACACCTGCCTCACTCCTAGGCCCTTGGTGATGTGTGTCCTCTGGTTTGAGGCCACATGTGCTGGGTTCCTCACCTTTGGCTGATGTGGCCCCACTGGTGTGAGGACACTCCTGCCTGGTTCCCATCCCCTTGGTGATGTGGGTCCTCCGGTGAGAGTCTGATCCTGGTTGGGTTCCTCACACTTCTGTGAGGTGGGCCCTCTTCTCTGAGGTCACTCCTGCCTGGCTGGCACACCCCGCCTTGGCGACGTCAGCCCTCTGGTGGGATTTGGTGCCTGCTGGGTGTCTCCTCCCCTCGGTAATGAGGGCCCTCTGGCGTCAGGCCCTAACTCCTGGGCTCCCAATATTTTCTGATATGCGCCCTGTGGTTCGAGTACACTCCTGCCAGGTTCCCAACCCCATGGGAATGTGGGCCTTCTGCTCTGAGGTCCCAACCGTGGGTTGCTCAGTTTCATGATGAGGGCCCTCTGCTGTGAGTTCTCTCCGGCCTGGATCCCATAGCCTCGCTGCTCCTGGCCACCTGCTGGGAGGTTACAACTGCGGGATTCCTCACCTTTTTTCTATGGGCCCTCTGTTTTGAGACTCCTCCTGCCTGCCTCACTCCCAGCCCCTTGGTGATGTGTGTCCTCTGGTTTGAGGCCACGTATGCTGGGTCCCTCGCCTTTCGATGATGTGGCCCCACTGGTGTGAGGACACTCCTGCCTGGTTCCTATCCCCTTGATGATGTGGGCCCTCTGGTGAGAGTCTGATCCTGGCTGGGTTCCTCACCCTTCTGTGAGGTGGGCCCTCTGCTGTGAGGTCACTCCTGCCTGGCTGGCACACCCCACCTGGGCAACATCGGCCCTCTTGTGGCAGTTGGGGCCTGCTGGGAACCTCCCCTCGGTGATGGGGGCCCTCTTGCCTCAGGCCCTAACTGCTGGGTACCCACATTTTCTGATACGTGCTAAGTGGTGCGAGGACACTCCTGCGAGGTTCCCATCCCCATGGGCATGTGGGCCTTCTGCTCTAAGGTCCCAACACCTGTGTTGTTCACCGTTTCATGATGTTAGCTCTCTGGTGTTAGTTCACTCAGGCCTAGATCCCATAGGCTCTGTGCTCTGAGCGGCCTGCTGGGAGGTTCCTACTGCTGGATTCCTTACCTCTTTTATTCTTTGGGTCCTGTGTTTTCATGCTCCTACTTCCTGATTCACTCCCAGCCCATTTGTGATGTTGGTCCTCTGGTTTAAGGCCACATGTACCGGTTTCCTCACCTTTATTGATGTGGCCCCACTGGTGTGAGGACACTCCTGCCTGGTTCCCATCCCCTTGGTGATGGGGGCCCTCTGGTGAGAGTCTGATCCTGTCTGGATTCCTCACACTTCTGGGAGGTGGGCCCTCTGCTGTGAGGTCACTCCTGCCTGGCTGGCACACGTCACCTTGGCGATGTGGGCCCTCAGTTGGGAGTTGGTGCCTGCTGGGAGTCTCCTCCCCTCGGTAATGAGGGCCCTCTGGCGTCAGGCCCTAACTCATGGGCTCCCAAAATTTTCTGATGTGCGCCCTGTCGTGCGAGTACACTCCAGCCAGGGTCCCATCCCCATGGGGATGTGGGCTTTCTGCTCTGAGGTCCCAACGGCTGGGTTGCTCACAGTGTCAGAATGTGGGCCCTCTGCTGTGAGTTCACTTCGGCATGGATCCCATAGCCTCGGTGCTCTGGGCCACCTGCTTGGAGCTTGCAACTGCGGGGTTCCTCACCTTTTTTATTCTATGGGCGCTCTGTTGTGAGTCTCCTCCTGCATGCCTCACTCCCAGCCCTTTCGTGATGTGTGTCCCCTTGTTTGAGGCCACATGTGCTGTGTTCCTCACCTTTCGCTGATGTGGCCCCACTGGTGTGAGGACACTCCTGCCTGGTTTCCATCCCCTTGGTGATGTGGGCGCTCTGGTTAGAGTCTGATCGTGTTTGGGCTCCTCACACTTCTGTGAGGTGGGCCCTCTGCTGTGAGGTAACTCCTGCCTGCCTTGCTCCCGTTCCATTGGTGACGTCGGCCCTCTGGTGGCATTTGTAGCCTGCTGGTAGCCTCCTCTCCTCCGTGATGAGGGCCCTCTGGCGTCAGGCCATAACTGCTGGGTTCCCACATTTTCTGATACGTGCTAAGTTGTGCGAGGACACTCCTGCGAGGTTCCCATTCCCATGGGGATGTGGGCCTTCTGCTCTGAGGTCCCACTGGCTGGGTTGCTCACAGTTTCATGATGTGGGCCCTCTGCTGTGAGTTCACTGTGGCCTGGATCCCATAGACTCCATGCTCTGGGCCACCTGCTGGGAGGTTCAAACTGCTGGATTCCTCACATTTTTTATTCTGTGGGCCCTGTGTTGTTAGGCTACTCCTGCCTGCCTCACTCGGAGCACCTTGGAAATGTGGGTCCTCTGGTTTAGGCCACATGTGCTGGGTTCCTCACCTTTCTATAATGTGGCCACACTGGTGTGAGGACACTCCTGCCTTGTTCCGATCCCCTTGGTGATGTGGGCCCTCTGGTGAGAGTCTTATCCTGGCTGGGTTCCTCACCCTTCTGTGAGGTAGGCCCTCTGCTGTGAGGTCACTCCTGCCTGGCTGGCACACGTCAACTTGGCGACGTGGGCCCTCAGTTGGGAGTTGGTGCCTGCTGGGAGTCTCCTCCCCTCGGTAATGAGGGCCCTCTGGCGTCAGACCCTAACTCCTGGGCTCCCAAAATTTTCTGATGTGTGCCCTGTGGTGCGAGTACACTCCTGCCAGGATCCCAACCCCATGGGAATGTGGGTCTTCTGCTCTGAGGTCCCAATGGTACGTTGCTCAGTTTCATGATGAGGGCCCTCTGGTGTGAGTTCATTCCGGCATGGACCCCATAGCCTCGCTGCTCCTGGCCTCCTGCGGGGAGGTTCCGACTACGGGATTCCTCACCTTTTTCCTTCTATGGGCCCTCTGTTTTGAGACTCCTCCTGCCTGCCTCACTCCCAGCCCCTTGGTGATGTGTGTCCTCTGGTTTGAGGCCACGTGTGCTGGGTCCCTCACCTTTCGATGATGTGGCCCCACTGGTGTGAGGACACTCCTGCCTGGTTCCTATCCCCTTGGTGATGTGGGCCCTCTGGTGAGAGTCTGATCCTGGCTGGGTTCCTCACACTTCTGTGAGGTGGGCCCTCTGCTGTGAGGTCACTCCTGCCTGGCTGGCACACCCCGCCTTGGCAATGTCGGCCCTCTTGTGGCAGTTGGAGCCTGCACGGAGCCTCCTCCCCTCGGTGATGAGGGCCCTCTGGCGTCAGGCCCTAACTGCTGGGTACCCACATTTTCTGATACGTGCTAAGTGGTGCGAGGACACTCGTGCCATGTTCCCAACCCCATGGGGATGTGGGCCTTCTGCTCTGAGGTCCCAACGGCTGGGTTGCTCACAGTTTCATGATGTGGGCCCTCTGCTGTGAGTTCACTGCGGCCTGGATCGCATAGACTCGGTGCTCTGGGCCGCCTGCTGGGAGGTTCCCACTGCAGGATTCCTCAGCTTTTTTATTCTATTCGCCCTGTGTTGTGAGGCTACTCCTGCCTGCCTCACTCCGAGCCCCTTGGAGATCTGGATCCTCTGGTTTAGGCCACATGTGCTGGGTTCCTCACCTTTCTATGATGTGGCCACCCTGGTGTGAAGACAGTCCTGCCTGGTTCTGATGCCCTTGGTGATGTGGGCCCTCTGGTGAGAGTCTTACCCTGGCTGGGTTCCTCACCATTCTGTGAGGAGGCCCTCAGCTGTGAGGTCACTCCTGCCTGGCTGTTGCACATCACCTTGGCGACATGGGCCCTCAGTTGGGAGTTGGTGCCTGCTTGGGGTCTCCTCCCCTTGGTAATGAGGGCCCTCTGGCGTCAGGCCCTAACTTCTGGGCTCCCAAAATTCTCTGATGTGCGCCCTGTGGTGCGAGTACACTTCTGCCAGGTTCCCAACCACATGGGAATGTGGGCCTTCTGCTCTAAGGTCCCAACGGCTGGGTTGCTCACAGTTTCATGATGAGGGCCCTCTGTTTTGAGTTCAGTCAGGCCTGGATCCCATAGCCTCGCTGCTCCTGGCCACCTGCTGGGAGGTTCCAACTGCGGGATTCCTCACCTTTTTTACGCTATGGGCCCTCTGTTTGGAGGCTCCTCCTGCCTGCCTCACTCCCAGCCCCTTGGTGATGTGTGTCCTGTAGTTTGAGGCCACGTGTGCTGGGTCCGTCTCATTTCGGTGATGTGGCCCCACTGGTGTGAGGACACTCCTGCCTGGTTTCCATTCCCTTGGTGACGTGGGCCCTCCGGTGAGAGTCTGATCCTCTTTGGGTTCCTCACACTTTTGTGTGGTTGGCCCTCTGCTCTGAGGTCACTCCTGCCTGGCTGGCACACCCCGCATTGGCGACGTCGGCCTTCTGGTAGCAGTTGGAGCTTGCTGGGAGCCTCCTCTCCTCAGTGATGAGGGCCCTCTGGCGTCCGGCCCTAACTGCTGTGCTCCCCACATTTTCTGATGTGTGCCCACTGGTGCGATGACACTCCTGCTTGGTTCCCTTCCCCATGGGGATGTGGGCCTTGTGCTCTGAGGTTACAACGGCTGGGTTGCTTACAGTATCACGATGAGGGCCCTCTGTTGTGAGTTCATCACTGCCTGGATCCCATAGCCTCGGTGCTCTGGGCCGCCTGCTGGGATGTTCCAACTGCTGGATTCCTCACCTTTTTTATACAATGGGCCATGTGTTTTGAGGTTAATCCTGCCTGCCTCGCTCCGAGACCCATGGTGATGTGGGTCCTCTGGTTTGAGGCCACATGTGCTGGGTACCTCAACTTTCGATGATGTGGCCCCACGGGTGTGAGGACACTCCTGCCTGGTTCCCAGCCCCTTGCTTATGTGGGCACTCTGGTGAGAGTCTGATCCTGACTGGGTTCCTTACCCTTCTGTGAGGTGGGCCCTCTGATGTGAGGTCACTCCTGCCTGGATGTCTCATGTCGCCTTGGCGACATAGGCCCTCTGTTGGCCACTGAAGCATGCTGGGAGCCTCCTACCCTCTTTAATAAGGGCCCTGGAAGAAACGCATATGCCCTTTTTGACCAAGTGCATCATTGTCGAGGTTCTGCCTCTTCTCCTATACTTTCAGAGGACTTCCCGTCTACCTCCTGAAATCGTATTCCTGGAATTCTGCCCCGCGTTCAAGTACTCTTTGCAGCCTTACTTCAATATATTTTTGGACGATAGCTGTCATTTATAACTCTGCAGGTTTGTGAATTACAGTGCCCCTGAGCTCCTTTCTTCAACTCGCTTTCTTGTGAGCTGGCCGCAAAACCGCAGGATTGCTTCAGGCCCTAATCTGGTTCTGACACGGCATGCTGAGCCTTTGGCTAATTCCTCTTCCTGGTGGGAAATGAGCATTAAATTTGTTCGTGCAGAAACCTACAGCTTATCTCTCATTGGTTCTCCCTATTCCTGTTCATCTTGCGTAGAAATTCCAAACTGTGCCAAACAGGAGGTTAAAGGCACTGACTCTCCAAGTGGGGAGAGTGTTAGTAAAGCGTCTGGAATGGTAAAACCGAGTACGAGGCGACGAAAACTGAGATGCATTTAAAAAGGTTTCCCGGTCACACGGTGGACCATATTCTGGGTTGCCCATGCATGTTTTACCTGAAGGAAGAATCCCTTCAACCTGGAGAGTTGGGACCCATGGAATGGGTACCATGCAGTATGACTTCAAAGGGTTGCCTTTGCTCACCGAACGTCACCAATGTTATCAGCCCGAAGTGTCCAGCCTTATGTCTCACTCAGCTCGGGGTGTAGATGTGGTAAATCCACGTTGCATCACAAGCCCTGAATGAATTATTTAAGAATTGCTCTCTATTTCACTGTCATTGTGTTTTGTTTTTGTAATTTATTTTGATAATGGGATTTATCGGATTTTCACTGCTGCGTTTATGCCGCTGTACACATGCTTGATTCTCTTATGGAGACATATAAATCCATGGGTTTTCAGATTCTTACTAGTCAGGTATATTCCTAGGCATTGAATATGGGGTGTTGAGTCCATTTCGTGGAGCTAGGAGTAGGTCCTGACTATTACATATTTGCTTATGGAAAGGTATCTGTGCTAATTTCAATCTCTGGTTTTATGCAGCACCACAACTCACCTTTCCCCTTAAGCAAGCATAAGTTGGTTTTCTAAATTTGAGACCCTTTTCTGTTTTGTAATTGAGTTCATGTGCAGCCATGTTTGCATTCCGTGTATTTGAGATATCTTATGGTGTTTCTTTTTCTGTGTGACTTAGTTAACTTAGAATGATCGTACCTGAATCCACTCATTATGCCGCGACGGGCCTCATGACATAGATTTCATTGCTGAGTGATATTCCATTGTACGTACGTACAACAACTTCTTTATCCATTTTTGCTTTCTGGGATATTGCAATTGTACCGTGAACGAGGTTCTTGTAAGCAGAGCCGTCCAAAATTTATGGGTGGCTGTGTCTTTTTGATTTTAATTTCCCTAAGCTATAGAACCATAAGTTGAAGTGCCGTAGGCTCCGTTGCTTAGTTTTTTAGGTGTTTGAGGAAACACCATACACTTCTCCAGAGTGGCTGTTGGCAATTTACATCCCGCCCATCAGCATAACAAGGCTCCCTGTTCTCCATGGCCTGTCCTGCCTTTCTGGATTTTTCACTTTTTTCAGATGTCCCTTTTGACAGGGGGGCAGTGAGACTTCATTGTAATGCAGATTTCTTTACAGGCTTGCTTGTTTGGCCAAAAAGGGCATATTTGTTTTTTCTTGAATATATTCAGGAAAAAACGCATACGCCCTTTTAGACCAAGTGCATCATTGTTGACTTTCTGTCTCTTTCCCTATGCTTTACATGCAATTCCAGTCTGCCCCTGAAATCGTTTTCCTGCAATTCTGCCCCGCTTTGCAGTCCTCTTCGCAGCCTTCCTTGAATATATTTTTGGACGATAGCTGTCATTTATAACTCTGCAGGTTTGTGAATTACAGTGCCCCTGAGCTCCTTTCTTCAACTCGCTTTCTTGTGAGCTGGCCGCAAACCCGCAGGATTGCTTCAGGCCTTAATCAGGTTCCGGCATGGCATGCTGAGTCTTTGGTTAATTCTTCTTCCTGGTGGGAAATGAGCGTAAAATTTCCAGTGCAGACACCTACAGCTAGTCTCTCATTGGTTCTCCCTATTCCTGTTCATCTTGCGCAGAAATTGCAAACTGTGCCAAACAGGAGGTTAAAGGCACTGACTCTCCAAGTGGGGAGAGTGTTAGTAAAGGTCTGGAATGGTGAACCCGAGTAAAAGGGGACGAAAACTGAGATGCATTTGAAAACGTTTCCTGGTCACACGGTGCACCATACTGTGGGTTTCCCATGCACGTTTTAGCTGAAGGAAGAATCCCTTAAAACTGGAGAGTTGGGACCCATGGAATGGGTACCATGCAGTATGACTTCAAAGCGTCTGCATTTGCTCATCGAACCTCACCAATGCTATCAGCCCGAAGTGTCCAACCTTATGTCTCACTCAGCTCTGGGTGTAGATGTGGTAAATCCAGGTTGCATCACATGCCGTGAATGAATTATTTAAGAATTGCTCTCTATTTCACTGTCATTGTGTTTTGTTTTTGTAATTCATTTTGATAATGGGATTTATTGGATTTTCTCTGCTGCGTTCATGCAGCTGTACACACACTTGATTGTCTTACGGAGACATATAAATCCATGGGTTTGAAGATTCTTACTAGTCAGGTGTATTCCTAGGTGTTGAATATGAGGTGTTTAGTCCATTTCGTTGAGCAAGGGGTAGGTCTTGACTATTACATATTTGGCTTATGGAAAGGTATCTGTGCTAATTTCTATCTCTGCTTTTATGCAGCACCCCAACTCACTTTTCCCCTTAAGCAAGCATAAGTTGGTTTTTTAAATATGAGACCCTGTTCTGTTTTGTAATTCAGTTCATGTGTAGCGAAGTTTACATTCCGTGTATTAGTGATAACTTATGATGTTTCATTTTCTGTGTGACTTATTTCACTTAGAATCATCGTACCTGAATCCACTCATTATGCCGCGACGGGCCTGATGAAATAGATTTCATTGGTGAGTGATATTCCTTTGTACGTACGTACCACACTTCTTTATCCATTTTTCGCTTTCTGGGATATTTAACTTGTACCGTAGACGAGGTTCTTGTAAACAGAGCCGTAAACAGAAACTTTGTGGTGGCTGTGTGTTTTTGATGTTAATTTCCCTAAGCTATAGGAAAATAAGTGGTAATGCCGTAGGCTCCGTTGCTTTGTTTTTTAGGTTTTTGAGGAAACACCATACACATCTCCAGAGTGGCTGTTGGTAATTTACCTCCCGCCCATCAGCATAACAAGGCTCCCTGTTCTAAATGGCCTGTGCTGCCTTTCTGGATTTTACACTTTTTTCAGATGGCCCTTTTGTACGGGGGGCAGTGAGACTTCATTGTAGTGGAGATTTCTTTAACATGCTTGCTTGGTTGGCCAAAAAGTGCGTATGCGTTTTTTCCTGAATATATTCAGGAAAAAACGCATACGCCCTTTTTGGCCAAGTGCATCATTGTCGACGTTCTGCCTCTTTTCCTGTGCTTTAAATGCAATTCCAGTCTACCCCCTGAAATCGTTTTCTTGCAATTCTGCCCCGCTTTCAAGTCCTTTTCGCAGCCTTCCTTCAATATATTTTTGGGTGATAGCTGTCATTTATAACTCTGCAGGTTTGTGAATTACAGTGTCCCTGAGCTCCTTTCTTCAACTCGCTTTCTTGTGAGCTGGCCGCAAACCCGCAGGATTGCTTCAGGCCCTAATCTGGTTCCGGCACGGCATGCTGAGCCTTTGGTTAATTCCTCTTCCTGGTGGGAAATGAGCGTTAAATTTGCCCGTGCAGACACCTTCACACGAGTCGTCATGGTGCCACTTTTCCCCGGTTATCTCTATGGAGGTTGGAGTTGGAGGGCCTCCTCACTCAAGGTCTGTGTGCCCAGGGAGCCAACCCTGCAACTTCAGGGCATGGTTGGGTGTTAGGATCACCACGTGGTGTCCTTTTCCCTTAGGAGGGAGGTGGCATTTTGGGCTGCTGATTTCCAGGTTTTCAGATACTGCCAGTATCTTGGCCAGATGTGGCGGTGGGCCAAGCCCCTTGGTGACCGTAGTTTATCCTACCTGGATCGCATTCTTGCATTGTTCCATTTCAAGTGGTCCCAGGTTTTGCACTAATACTCCAATGGCGATTCACCGTTCACCAGGAATGTAAAGGTCAAAGGGTTTAGCTAAATTAGGGAGTTCCAGGGCAAGGGTCTGAATTGACTGCTCTTTCCATTCTTGAAAGACCACTTCTGCATTCTATTCAAAAGGATCATCATCTTTTCCTTTCAGTGTTTCATATAGAGGCCCAGCTAGTAGACTGTAGTTAGGGATCCAGAAGCAGCAAACCCTGGCCTCCCCAGGAACCCCTAAGCTGTCTTCTAGTTTCAGAAATGGGTAAGGCTTTAAATTGTTTCTTCCCTTTCCTGGGATGGGCTTCTCCGACCTTCTGTGAGAATGAAGCCCAGGCAGGTCACCGTAGTCTGTGATATTTGAGCTTTTTCTTGGACAACTTGTATCCTTTATTGGCTTGGTAGTTCAGAGGTCTCCTTAGTAGGGCTGGCGATCAGAATGTCGTCTGCATATTGAAGGAGTGTTTCCTTTTCCAGAGGTAGAACTTTTAGTTCTTTAGCTGAGCTTTCCCCAAAGATGGTGTGGGAATTTTTGAACCCTTGGGGCAACACGGCCCGGAAGTATTGTTTTAGTTGTATGTTGAGTCCTGCCACTCACAAGCCAAAATTTCTTGTGACTCTGGGACTAATAGAATACAAAAGAAGGCATCATTGAAGACTAATACAGAATACCATGTCCTGGTGGTTGGTAGAATGACCAGCAGGGTGTAGGATATAGGAACTACTGGAGGTATATCCTCGGTGGCTTCACTGACTGTCCTGACATCCTTTACCAGGACTCCAGCAGCCCATGGGGCTCTCGAGGTCAGGCCAATCCCAGGATATGGAGCTCACCTGAGCAGGTACCCCACCCCCACCCCAGCCCACGGGGCTCTCGTGTTCAGGCCCCTCCCAGGATATGGGGTTGCCTGGGCAGGTTCCCCTGCAGCCCATGGGGCTCTCGTGGTCAGGCCCCTCCCAGGATACAGAGCTACCCTTGCAGGTACCATGGCAGGGCTGGGAACACAGGAACCGTGCATATCGCCCTCATTGCAGAGCACTCCCAGCTCACCTGTCACTCAGATCTGACACAGAGCACCTCAGAGCAGGACTTGAACTAACAAACAGCAGCTCCGACAGGTCTGTGACCCTGGGCATCACTCTGTGTGGCTTCCCTCCTCCTGGTCTTCCAGAGACTTCCACTGCACCCGGGGCACCAGGCCTCTGTCTCCACCCACCAGCCACCCCTCCTCTCCCTGACTCCTGGGTTCCTCTCATTAGGAGAGGGTTTTCTTGAAGTTGTCTCCCACTCATGGGCCAGATAATATAATTAGAAAACAAGCCAGAGCTGCAGCCCCTTGTCTATCCTGACTCTCAGGAGCCCACACCTGTTCCTTGGACCTGGCCGATTCAGCAAGTTCCAGTTTCTGCAACTGTGAGCCCCTGAGGGGTGATTATTGGCTGGCCTGGGAAGCCCGACCGTGCCGGCCAGCCCTCCCCAGGTGTGCCTGGGTTCAGATCAATATAAACACCGCTCCAGGCAGCAAGAGCCCCTGCAGCTGTGCCTGACGCCATTTTCTCTGCCCTGTCAGCAGTCTTGGGGCTGGACTGGTGGGAGGGAGTGAGAGGCCACGGCTTTGTGGGTGGCCCAGTGTGAGTGGGGCTCTGCTGGACTTTCTGCAGCAGTTGCCAAGATGCCACCTGCTAAAGAAGAGGATGTGTCACCCATACCTGCCGCTGGAATTTCTCCCTGGGCAGAGGTGAGTGAGGAAGAAAGCAGTGGGGGCCGGGACAGCAGGGGTATCTCAGGCAGGGAAATGGAAAACTTCCAGAAGGGCACCCAGGGCCAGGACCATCCTGGCTGGTCTGCAGGCACCAAGTCGGCTGGCATGCTGTCACTCATGTGGCTCCATGGCCCTTCCTCTAGGCTTTCAAGTCCTTGTACATATTCAGGTGTTTTACCTGGGAAGGGTGGGAACATTTCAGCAGCAGCTGGCCTGGGGCTCAGCCCACGTTTACTCACAGATGCCTCGGCACGGTCCCCCAGCTTTGCAATGAGGACGCTTGTTGCGTGGGGCCTGCTGGCTGAATGGGAGATGATTCCCCACCACTGACCAACTTCAGAATTGTTTACAACTGGAGCAAGTGCCCTGATAGGGTTTTCCTCTGTGTAACTGGTGGGTTCTGTTTTTGTTTCTTTTTTTAGTTTTTGGTTCAAGGTAGATTTTATTCCTCTTTTTTGTATTTACAGATATAAGCATGGAAATAATTTATTCATATAAATACATGTATGTGAAGGGAAGAATATTTTTTCTGTTTTACTTTTTGTAATTTGAATTTTATTTTATTTTTTTATACAGCAGGTTCTTTTTGGTTATCTATTTTATACATATAAATGTATACATGCCAATCCCAATCTCTCAACTCCTCCCACCACCACCCCCCAACAGCTTTCCCCCCTTGGTGTCCATACGTTTGTCGTCTACATCTGTTGCTCTATTTCTGCCTTGCAAAACGGTTCATCTGTACAATTTTTCTAGGTTCCACATATATGCATTAATAGACAAGATTTGTTTTTCTCTTTCTGACTTACTTCACTCTGTATGACAGTGTCTAGATCCATCAACGTCTCTACAAATGACCCAATTTCATTCCTTTTTATGGCTTAGCAATATTCCATTTTATATATGTACCACATCTTTATGCATTCGTCTGTCTGTGGGCATTTAGGTTGCTTCCATTACCTGGATATTGTAAATAGTGATGCAATGAACATTGCGGTGAATGTCTCTTTTTGATTTATGGTTTTGTCTGGGTATATGCCCAGTAGTGGGATTGCTGTATCATATGGTAATTCTATTCTTAGTTTTATAAGAAACTCCATAATGTTCTCCACAGTGACTGTATCAATTTACATTCCCAACAATAGTGGAAGAGGGTTCCTTATCTCCACACCCTTTCCAGCATTTGTTGTTTGTATATTTTCTGATGATGCCCATTCTAACAGGTGTGAGGTGATACACCATGGATGAGTCTATTTCGTTGAGCAAAGAGTAGGTCTTGTCTATTACATATTTGGCTTATGGAACGGTATGTGTGCTAATTTCAATCTCTGGTTTTATACAGCACCCCAACTCAACTTTCCCCTTAAGCAAGCATAAGTTTTTATCTAAATGTGAGACTCTGTTCGGTTTTGGAATTCAGTTTATGTGTAGCCAAGTTTACACTCTCTCTATTAGTGATATCTTATGATAATTATCTTTCTCTGTGTGACCTATTTCTCTTAGAATCATCATACTTAAATCCACTCAATTTGCTGCTACAGGCCTGATGACATTGATTTCATTGCTGAGTGATATTCCGTTGTACGTAAGTAGCACAACTCCTTTATCCATTTTTTTCTTTCTGGGATATTTAATTTGTACTGGACTCAAGGTTCTTGTAAACACAGCAGCCCTAAATTTTGTGTTGGCTGTGTCTTGTTGATTTTAATTTTCCTAAGCTATAGGGCCAAAAGTGGAAGTGCCCTAGGGTCTGTAGCTTTGTTTTTCAGATGTTTCAGGATACACCATAAACATCTCCAGAGTGTCTGTTGGCAATTTACATCCCGCCCATCAGCATAACAAGGCTCCCTGTTCTCCATGGCCTGTCCTGTGTTTCTGGTTTTTACACTTTTTTCAGATGGCCCTTTTGACGAATGGGAAATGAGACTTCATTATAGTGCGGATTTCCATTGCTCGAGTGCTTGGTTGGACAAAAAGGGCATATGTGTTTTTTCCTGAATATATTCAGGAAAAAATGTTTACGCACTTTTGTCCAAGTGCATCACTGTCAAAGATCTGCCGCTTTTCACATGCTTTAAATGCAATTCCAATCTACCTCCTGAAATATGATTCCTGCAATTCTGCCTCGTTTTCAAGTCCTCTTTGCAGACTTACTTCCATATATTTTTGCCAATAGCTGTCATTTATAACTCTGCAGGTTTGTGAATTACAGTGCCCGTGATTTCCTTTCTTAACTCGTTTCCTTGAAAACTGGCCACAGAACCGCAGGTTTGCTTCAGGCCATAATCAGGGTCCGGCACGGCACTCTGAGACTTTGGTTCATTCCACTTCCTGGTGGGAAATTAGAGTTAAATGTGCCCCTCCAGACACCTGCCTCACTCCTAGCCCCTTGGTGATGTGTGTCCTCTGGTTTGAGGCCACATGTGCTGGGTTCCTCACCTTTGGCTGATGTGGCCCCACTGGTGTGAGGACACTCCTGCCTGGTTCCCATCCCCTTGGTGATGTGGGCCCTCCGGTGAGAGTCTGATCCTGGTTGGGTTCCTCACACTTCTGTGAGGTGGGCCCTCTTCTCTGAGGTCACTCCTGCCTGGCTGGCACACCCCGCCTTGGCGACGTCGGCCCTCTGGTGGGATTTGGTGCCTGCTGGGTGTCTCCTCCCCTCGGTAATGAGGGCCCTCTGGCGTCAGGCCCTAACTCCTGGGCTCCCAATATTTTCTGATATGCGCCCTGTGGTTCGAGTACACTCCTGCCAGGTTCCCAACCCCATGGGAATGTGGGCCTTCTGCTCTGAGGCCCCAACCGTGGGTTACTCAGTTTCATGATGAGGGCTCTCTGCTGCAAGTTCTCTCCGGCCTGGATCCCATAGCCTCGCTGCTCTTGGCCACCTGCTGGGAGGTTACAACTGCGGGATTCCTCACCTTTCTTCTTCTATGGGCCCTCTGTTTTGAGACTCCTCCTGCCTGCCTCACTCCCAGCCCCTTGGTGATGTGTGTCCTCTGGTTTGAGGCCACGTATGCTGGGTCCCTCGCCTTTCGATGATGTGGCCCCACTGATGTGAGGACACTCCTGCCTGGTTCCTATCCCCTTGATGATGTGGGCCCTCTGGTGAGAGTCTGATCCTGGCTGGGTTCCTCACCCTTCTGTGAGGTGGGCCCTCTGCTGTGAGGTCACTCCTGCCTGGCTGGCACACCCCACCTGGGCAACATCGGCCCTCTTGTGGCAGTTGGGGCCTGCTGGGAACCTCCCCTCGGTGATGGGGGCCCTCTTGCCTCAGGCCCTAACTGCTGGGTACCCACATTTTCTGATACGTGCTAAGTGGTGCGAGGACACTCCTGCGAGGTTCCCATCCCCATGGGCATGTGGGCCTTCTGCTCTAAGGTCCCAACACCTGTGTTGTTCACCGTTTCATGATGTTGGCTCTCTGGTGTTAGTTCACCCAGGCCTAGATCCCATAGACTCTGTGCTCTGAGCGGCCTGCTGGGAGGTTCCTACTGCTGGATTCCTTACCTCTTTTATTCTTTGGGTCCTGTGTTTTCATGCTCCTACTTCCTGACTCACTTCCAGCCCATTTGTGATGTAGGTCCTCTGGTTTAAAGCCACATGTACCGGTTTCCTCACCTTTATTGATGTGGCCCCACTGGTGTGAGGACACTCCTGCCTGGTTCCCATCCCCTTGGTGATGGGGGCCCTCTGGTGAGAGTCTGATCCTGTCTGGATTCCTCACACTTCTGGGAGGTGGGCCCTCTGCTGTGAGGTCACTCCTGCCTGGCTGGCACACGTCACCTTGGCGATGTGGGCCCTCAGTTGGGAGTTGGTGCCTGCTGGGAGTCTCCTCCCCTCGGTAATGAGGGCCCTCTGGCGTCAGGCCCTAACTCATGGGCTCCCAAAATTTTCTGATGTGCGCCCTGTGGTGCGAGTACACTCCAGCCAGGGTCCCATCCCCATGGGGATGTGGGCTTTCTGCTCTGAGGTCCCAAAGGCTGGGTTGCTCACAGTGTCAGAATGTGGGCCCTCTGCTGTGAGTTCACTCCGGCATGGATCCCATAGCCTCGGTGCTCTGGGCCACCTGCTTGGAGCTTCCAACTGCGGGGTTCCTCACCTTTTTTATTCTATGGGCGCTCTGTTGTGAGTTTCCTCCTGCATGCCTCACTCCCAGCCCTTTCGTGATGTGTGTCCCCTTGTTTGAGGCCACATGTGCTGTGTTCCTCACCTTTCGCTGATGTGGCCCCACTGGTGTGAGGACACTCCTGCCTGGTTTCCATCCCCTTGGTGATGTGGGCGCTCTGGTTAGAGTCTGATCCTGTTTGGGCTCCTCACACTTCTGTGAGGTGGGCCCTCTGCTGTGAGGTAACTCCTGCCTGGCTTGCTCCCAT
This sequence comes from Delphinapterus leucas, assembly GCF_059928025.1. Taxonomy (NCBI): domain Eukaryota; kingdom Metazoa; phylum Chordata; class Mammalia; order Artiodactyla; family Monodontidae; genus Delphinapterus; species Delphinapterus leucas. The sequence continues at coordinate 12,344,259 of NW_028322240.1, read as the reverse complement.
TGCCTTGGTGACGTCGGCCCTCTGGTGGCATTTGGAGCCTGCTGGTAGCTTCCTCTCCTCAGTGAGGAGGGCCCTCTGGCGTCAGGCCATAACTGCTGGGTTCCCACATTTTCTGATACGTGCTAAGTTGTGCGAGGACACTCCTGCGAGGTTCCCATCCCCATGGGGATGTGGGCCTTCTGCTCTGAGGTCCCACTGGCTGGGTTGCTCACAGTTTCATGATGTGGGCCCTCTGCTGTGAGTTCACTGTGGCCTGGATCCCATAGACTCCATGCTCTGGGCCACCTGCTGGGAGGTTCAAACTGCTGGATTCCTCACATTTTTTATTCTGTGGGCCCTGTGTTGTTAGGCTACTCCTGCCTGCCTCACTCGGAGCACCTTGGAAATGTGGGTCCTCTGGTTTAGGCCACATGTGCTGGGTTCCTCACCTTTCTATAATGTGGCCACACTGGTGTGAGGACACTCCTGCCTTGTTCCGATCCCCTTGGTGATGTGGGCCCTCTGGTGAGAGTCTTATCCTGGCTGGGTTCCTCACCCTTCTGTGAGGTAGGCCCTCTGCTGTGAGGTCACTCCTGCCTGGCTGGCACACGTCAACTTGGCGACGTGGGCCCTCAGTTGGGAGTTGGTGCCTGCTGGGAGTCTCCTCCCCTCGGTAATGAGGGCCCTCTGGCGTCAGACCCTAACTCCTGGGCTCCCAAAGTTTTCTGATGTGCGCCCTGTGGTGCGAGTACACTCCTGCCAGGATCCCAACCCCATGGGAATGTGGGTCTTCTGCTCTGAGGTCCCAATGGTACGTTGCTCAGTTTCATGATGAGGGCCCTCTGGTATGAGTTCACTCCGGCATGGACCCCATAGCCTCGCTGCTCCTGGCCTCCTGCGGGGAGGTTCCAACTGCGGGGTTCCTCACCTTTTTCCTTCTATGGGCCCTCTGTTTTGAGATTCCTCCTGCCTGCCTCACTCCCAGCCCCTTGGTGATGTGTGTCCTCTGGTTTGAGGCCACGTGTGCTGGGTCCCTCACCTTTCGATGATGTGGCCCCACTGGTGTGAGGCCACTCCTGCCTGATTCCTATCCCCTTGGTGATGTGGGCCCTCTGGTGAGAGTCTGATCCTGGCTGGGTTCCTCCCACTTCTGTGAGGTGGGCCCTCTGCTGTGAGGTCACTCCTGCCTGGGTGGCACACCCCGCCTTGGCAATGTCGGCCCTCTTGTGGCAGTTGGAGCCTGCTCGGAGCCTCCTCCCCTCGGTGATGAGGGTCCTCTGGTGTCAGGCCCTAACTGCTGGGTACCCACATTTTCTGATACGTGCTAAGTGGTGCGAGGACACTCGTGCCATGTTCCCAACCCCATGGGGATGTGGGCCTTCTGCTCTGAGGTCCCAACAGCTGGGTTGCTCACAGTTTCATGATGTGGGCCCTCTGCTGTGTGTTAACTGCGGCCTGGATCGCATAGACTCGGTGCTCTGGGCCGCCTGCTAGGAGGTTCCCACTGCACGATTCCTCAGCTTTTTTATTCTATTGGCCCTGTGTTGTGAGTCTACTCCTGCCTGCCTCACTCCGAGCCCCTTGGAGATCTGGATCCTCTGGTTTAGGCCACATGTGCTGGGTTCCTCACCTTTCTATGATGTGGCCACCCTGGTGTGAAGACAGTCCTGCCTGGTTCTGATGCCCTTGGTGATGTGGGCCCTCTGGTGAGAGTCTTACCCTGGCTGGGTTCCTCACCATTCTGTGAGGTAGGCCCTCAGCTGTGAGGTCACTCCTGCCTGGCTGTTGGACGTCACCTTGGCGACATGGGCCCTCAGTTGGGAGTTGGTGCCTGCTTGGGGTCTCCTCCCCTCGGTAATGAGAGCCCTCTGGCGTCAGGCCCTAACTTCTGGGCTCCCAAAATTCTCTGATGTGCGCCCTGTGTTGCGAGTACACTTCTGCCAGGTTCCCAACCACATGGGAATGTGGGCCTTCTGCTCTAAGGTCCCAACGGCTGGGTTGCTCACAGTTTCATGATGAGGCCCCTTTGTTTTGAGTTCAGTCAGGCCTGGATCCCATAGCCTCGCTGCTCCTGGCCACCTGCTGGGAGGTTCCAACTGTGGGATTCCTCACCTTTTTTACGCTATGGGCCCTCTGTTTGGAGGCTCCTCCTGCCTGCCTCACTCCCAGCCCCTTGGTGATGTGTGTCCTGTAGTTTGAGGCCACGTGTGCTGGGTCCGTCTCATTTCGGTGATGTGGCCCCACTGGTGTGAGGACACTCCTGCCTGGTTTCCATTCCCTTGGTGACGTGGGCCCTCCGGTGAGAGTCTGATCCTCTTTGGGTTCCTCACACTTTTGTGTGGTTGGCCCTCTGCTCTGAGGTCACTCCTGCCTGGCTGGCACACCCCGCATTGGCGACGTCGGCCTTCTGGTAGCAGTTGGAGCTTGCTGGGAGCCTCCTCTCCTCAGTGATGAGGGCCCTCTGGCGTCCGGCCCTAACTGCTGGGCTCCCCACCTTTTCTGATGTGTGCCCACTGGTGCGATGACACTCCTGCTTGGTTCCCTTCCCCATGGGGATGTGGGCCTTGTGCTCTGAGGTTACAACGGCTGGGTTGCTTACAGTATCACGATGAGGGCCCTCTGTTGTGAGTTCATCACTGCCTGGATCCCATAGCCTCGGTGCTCTGGGCCGCCTGCTGGGATGTTCCAACTGCTGGATTCCTCACCTTTTTTATACAATGGGCCATGTGTTTTGAGGTTAATCCTGCCTGCCTCGCTCCGAGACCCATGGTGATGTGGGTCCTCTGGTTTGAGGCCACATGTGCTGGGTACCTCAACTTTCGATGATGTGGCCCCACGGGTGTGAGGACACTCCTGCCTGGTTCCCAGCCCCTTGCTTATGTGGGCACTCTGGTGAGAGTCTGATCCTGACTGGGTTCCTTACCCTTCTGTGAGGTGGGCCCTCTGATGTGAGGTCACTCCTGCCTGGATGTCTCATGTCGCCTTGGCGACATAGGCCCTCTGTTGGCCACTGAAGCATGCTGGGAGCCTCCTACCCTCTTTAATAAGGGCCCTGGAAGAAACGCATATGCCCTTTTTGACCAAGTGCATCATTGTCGAGGTTCTGCCTCTTCTCCTATACTTTCAGAGGACTTCCCGTCTACCTCCTGAAATCGTATTCCTGGAATTCTGCCCCGCGTTCAAGTCCTCTTTGCAGCCTTACTTCAATATATTTTTGGACGATAGCTGTCATTTATAACTCTGCAGGTTTGTGAATTACAGTGCCCCTGAGCTCCTTTCTTCAACTCGCTTTCTTGTGAGCTGGCCGCAAAACCGCAGGATTGCTTCAGGCCCTAATCTTGTTCCTGCACGGCATGCTGAGCCTTTGGCTAATTCCTCTTCCTGGTGGGAAATGAGCGTTCCTTTTGCCCGTGCAGGCACCTACAGCTAGTCTCTCATTGGTTCTCCCTATTCCTGTACATCTTGCGCAGAAATTGCAAACTGTGCCAAACAGGAGGTTAATGGCACTGACTCTCCAAGTGGGGAGAGTGTTAGTAAAGCGTCTGGAATGGTGAACCCGAGTACCAGGGGAAGAAAACTGAGATGCATTTGAAAACGTTTCCCGGTCACACAGTGCACTGTACTGTGGGTTTCCCATGCATGTTTTAGCTGAAGGAAGAATCCCTTAAACCTGGAGAGTTGGGACCCATGGAATGGGTACCATGCAGGATGACTTCAAAGGGTCTGCGTTTGCTCACCGAACCTCACCAATGCTATCAGCCCGAAGTGTCCAGCCTTATGTCTCACCCAGCTCTGGGTGTAGATGTGGTAAATCCAGGTTGCATCACAAGCCCTGAATGAATTATTTAAGAATTGCTCTCTATTTCACTGTCATTGTGTGTTGTTTTTGAAATTTATTTTGATAATGGGATTTATCGGATTTTCACTGCTGCGTTTAAGCCGCTGTACACACGCTTGGTTTCCTTATGGAGACATATAAATCCATGGGTTTTAAGATTCTTACTTGTCAGGTATCTTCCCACTCGTTGAGTCCGTTTCGTTGATCAAGGAATAGGTCTTGTCTATTATATATTTGGCTTATGGAACGGTATCTGTGCTAATTTCAATCTCTGGTTTGATGCAGCACCCCAACTCACCTTTCCCCATAAGCAAGCATAAGTTTGTTTTCTAAATTTGAGACCCTGTTCAGTTTTGTAATTCAATTCATGTGTAGCCAAGTTTACATTCCGTGTATTAGTGATATCTTATGATGTTTCTTTTTCTGTGTGACTTATTTCTCGTAGAATCATCGTACTTGAATCCACTCGTTATGCCGCTACGGGCCTGATGACGTAGATTTCATTGCTGAGTGATATTCAATTGTACGTGCGTACCACAACTTCTTTATCCATTTTTTGCTTTCTCGGATATTTAACTTGTACCGGAGACGAGGTTCTTGTAAACAGAGCCGTCTCAAATTTTGGGGTGGCTGTGTGTCTTTGATTTTAATTTCCCCAAGCTATAGGACCATAAGTGGAAGTGCCATAGGCTGTGTTGCTTTGTTTCCTACGTGTTTCAGGAAATAATATACACTTCTCCAGAGTGTCTGTTGGCAATTTATATCCCGCACATCAGCATAACAAGGCTCCCTGTTCTCCATGACCTGTCCTGCCTTTCTGGATTTTACACTTTTTTCAGATGGCCCTTTTGACCGGGGAGCAGTGAGACTTCATTGTAGTGCAGATTTCCTTTACACGCCTGCTTGGTTGGCCAAAAAGTGCGTATGCGTTTTTTCCTGAATATATTCAGGGAAAAACGCATACGCCCTTTTTGGCCAAGTGCATCATTGTCGACATTCTGCCTCTTTTCCTATGCTTTAAGTGCAATTCCAGTCTACCCCCTGAAATCGTTTTCCTGAAATGCTGCCCCGCTTTCAAGTCCTCTTCGAAGACTTACTTCAATACATTTTTGGACGATAACTGTCATTCATAACTCTGCAGGCTTGTGAATTTCAGTGGCCCTGAGCTCCTTTCTTCAACTCACTTTCTTGTGAGCTGGCTGCAAAACCGCAGGATTGCTTAAGGCGCTAATCTGTTTCTGGCAGGGCATGCTGAGCCTTTGGTTAATTCCTCTTCCTGGTGGGAAATGGGCGTTCCATTTGCCCTTGCAGACACCTACAGCTAGTCTCTCATTGGTTCTCCCTATTCCTGTTCATCTTGCGCAGAAATTGCAAACTGTGCCAAACAGGACGTTAAATGCACTGACTCTCCAAGTGGGGAGAATGTTAGTAAAGCGTCTGGAATGGTGAACCCGAGTACCAGGGGACGAAAACTGAGATGCATTTGAAAACGTTTCCCAATCACACGGTGGACCATACTCTGGGTTTCCCATGCATGTTTTAGCTGAAGGAAGAATCCCTTAAACCTGGAGATTTAAGACCCTTGGAATGGGTACCAGGCAGTATGACTTCAAAGGGTCTGCGTTTGCTCACCGAACCTCACCAATGCTATCAGCCCGAAGTGTCCAGCCTTATGTCTCACACAGCTCTGCATGTAGATGTGGTAAATCCAGGTTGCATCACAAGCCCTGAGTGAATTATTTAAGAATTGCTCTCTATTTCACTGTCATTGTGTTTTGTTTTCAAAATTTATTTTGATAATGGGGTTTATCGGATTTTCCCTGCTGCGTTTAGTCTGCTGTACCCACGATTGATTTCCTTATGGAGACATATAAATCCATGGGTTTTAAGATTCTTACTTGTCAGGTAAGTTCCCAGGCGTTGAGTATGGTGTGTTGAGTACATTTCATTGAGCAAGGAGTAGGTCTTGTCTATTATATATTTGGCTTATGGAACGGTATCTGTGCTAATTTCAATCTCTGGTTTGATGTAGCACCCCAACTCACCTTTCCCCACAAGCAAGCATAATTTGGTTTTCTAAATTTGAGACGCTGTTCTGTTTTGTAATTCAGTTCATGTGTAGCCAAGTTTACATTCCGTGTATTAGTGATATCTTATGATGTTTCTTTTTCTGTGTGACTTATTTCTCATAGAATCATCGTTCCTGAATCCACTCATTATGCCGCTGTGGACCTGATGACGTAGATTTCATTGCTGAGTGATATTCCATTGTACGTGAGTACCACAACTTCTTTATCCGTTTTTTGCTTTCTCGGATAGTTAACTTATACCGTAGACAAGGTTCTTGTTAACAGAGCCGTCCCAAACTTTGGGGTGGCTGTGTGTTTTTGATTTTAATTTCCCTAAGCTATAGGACCATAAGTGGAAGTGCCATAGGCTGTGTTGCTTTGTTTCCTACGTGTTTCAGGAAACACCATACACTTCTCCAGAGTGGCTGTTGGCAATTTATATCCCGCACATCAGCATAACAAGGCTCCCTGTTCTCCATGACCTGTCCTGTCTTTCTGGATTTTACACCTTTTTCAGATGGCCCTTTTGACGGGGGGGGGCAGTGAGACTTCATTGTAGTGCAGATTTCCTTTACACGCTTGCTTGGTTGGCCAAAAAGGGCGTATGCGTTTTTTCCTGAATATATTCAGGAAAAAACGCATACGCCCTTTTTGGCCAAGTGCATCATTGTCGACATTCTGCCTCTTTTCCTATGCTTTAAGTGCAATTCCAGTCTACCCCCTGAAATCGTTTTCCTGAAATTCTGCCCCGCTTTCAAGTCCTCTTTGAAGACTTACTTCAGTACATTTTTGGACGATAGCTGTCATTCGTAACTCTGCAGGTTTGTGAATTACAGTGCCCCTGAGCTCCTTTCTTCAACGCGTTTTCTTGTGAGCTGGCCGCAAAACCTCAGGATTGCTTCAGGCCCTAATATGTTTCCGGCCGGGCACGCTGAGCCTTTGGTTAATTCCTCTTCCTGGTGGGAAATGAGCGTTCAATATGCCCGTGCAGACACCAACAGCTAGTCTCTCATTGGTTCTCCCTATGCCTGTTCATCTTGCGCAGAAATTGCAAACTGTGCCAAACAGGAGGTTAAAGGCACTGACTCTGCAAGTGGGAAGAGTGTTAGTAAAGCATCTGGAATGGTGAACCCGAGTACCAGGGGACGAAATCTCAGATGCATTTGAAAACGTTTCCGAATCACACGGCGGACGATAGTCTGGGTTTCCCATGCATGTTTTAGCTGAAGGAAGAATCCCTTAAACCTGGAGAGTTGGGACCCAGGGAATGGGTACCATGCAGTATGAATTCAAAGGGTCTGCGTTTGTTCACGGAACCTCACCAATGCTATCAGCCCGAAGTGCCCAGCCTTATGTCTCACCCAGCTCTGGGTGTAGATGTGGTAAATCCAGGTTACATCACAAGCCCTGAATGAATTATTTAAGAATTGCTCTCTATTTCACTGTCATTGTGTTTTGTTTTTGAAATTTATTTTGATAATGGGATTTATCGGATTTTCACTGCTGCGTTTAGGCCGCTGTACACACGCTTGATTTCCTTATGGAGACATATAAATCCATGGGTTTTAAGATTCTTACTTGTCAGGCATCTTGCCAGGCGTTGAATATGGGGTGTTGAGTCCATTTCGTTGAGCAAGGAGTAGGTCTTGTCTATTATATATTTGCCTAATGGAACGGTATCTGTGCTAATTTCAATCTCTGGTTTTATGCAGCACCCCAACTCACCTTTCCCCATAAGCAAGCATAAGTTGGTTTTCTAAATTTGAGACCCTGTTCTGTTTTGTAATTCAGTTTATGTGTAGCCAAGTTTACATTCCGTGTATTACTGATATATTATGATGTTTCTTTTTCTGTGTGACTTATTTCTCGTAGAATCATGGTACCTGAATCCACTCATTATACCGCTAGGGACCTGATGACGTAGATTTCATTGCTGAGTGATATTCCATTGTACGTGTGTACCACAACTTCTTTATCCATTTGTTGCTTTCTTGGATATTTAACTTGTACTGTAGACGAGGTTCTTGTAAACAGAGCCGTCCAAAAATTTGGGGTGGCTGTGTGTTTTTGATTTTAATTTCCCTAAGCTATAGGACCATAAGTGGAATTGCCATAGGCTGTGTTGCTTGGTTTCCTACCTGTTTCAGGAAACACCATACACTTCTCCAGAGTGGCTGTTGGCAATTTTCATCCGCCCATCAGCATAACAAGGCTCCCTGTTCTCCATGACCTGTCCGGCCTTTCTGGATTTTACACTTTTTTCAGATGGCCCTTTTGACCTGGGGGCAGTGAGACTTCATTGTAGTGCAGATTTTCTTTACACGCTTACTTGGTTGGCCAAAAAGGGCGTATGCATTTTTTCCTGAACATATTCAGGAAAAAACGCATACGCCCTTTTTGGCCAAGTGTATCATTGTCGACATTCTGCCTCTTTTCCTATGCTTTAAGTGCAATTCCAGTCTACCCCCTGAAATCGTGTTCCTGAAATTCTGCCCCGCTTTCAAGTCCTCTTCGAAGACTTACTTCAGTACATTTTTGGACGATAGCTGTCATTCATAACACTGCAGGTTTGTGAATTACAGTGCCCCTGAGCTCCTTTCTTCAACTCGCCTCCTCGTGAGCTGGCCGCCAAACCGCAGGATTGCTTCAGGCCCTAATCTGTTTCCGGCAGGCCCCGCTGAGCCTTTGGTTAATTCTTCTTCCTGGTGGGAAATAAGTGTTCCATTTGCCCGTGCAGACACCTACAGCTAGTCTCTCATTGGTTCTCCCTATTCCTGTTCACCTTGCGCAGAAATTGCAAACTGTGCCAAACAGGAAGTGAAAGGCACTGACTCTCCAAGTGAGGAGAGTGTTAGTAAAGCGTCTGGAATGGTGAACCCGAGTACCAGGGGACGAAAACTGAGATGCATTTGAAAACGTTTCCCAATCACACGGTTGACCATACTCTGGGTTTCCCATGCATGTTTTAACTGAAGAAGAATCCCTTAAACCTGGAGAGTTGGGACCCATGGAATTGGTACCATGCAGTATGACTTCAAAGGGTCTGCGTTTGCTCACCGAACTTCACCAATGCTATCAGCCCGAAGTGTCCAGCCTTATGTCTCACCCAGCTCTGGGTGTAGATGTGGTAAATCCAGGTTGCATCACAAGCCCTGAATGAATTATTTAAGAATTGCTCTCTATTTCACTGTCATTGTGTTTTGTTTTTGAAATTCATTTTGATAATGGGATTTATCGGATGTTCACTGCTGCGTTTACGCCGCTGTACACACGCTTGATTTCCTTATGGAGACATATAAATCTATGGGTTTTAAGATTCTTACTTGTCAGGTGTCTTCCCAGGCGTTGAATATGGGGTGTTGAGTCCATTTCGTTGAGTAAGGAGTAGGTCTTGTCTATTATATATTTGGCTTATGGAACGGTATCTGTGCTAATTTCAATCTCTGGTTTTATGCAGCACCCCAACTCAACTTTCCCCATAAGGAAGCATAAGTTGGTTTTCTAAATCTGAGACCCTGTTTTGTTTTGTAATTCAGTTCATGTGTAGCCAAGGTTACATTCCGTGTATTAGTGATATCTTATGATGTTTCTTTCTCTGTGTGATTTATTTCTCGTAGAATTATCGTACCTGAATCCACTCATTATGCCGATAGGGACCTGATGATGTAGATTTCATTGCTGAGTGATATTCCATTGTACGTGCGTACCACAACTTCTTTATCCATTTTTTGCTTTCTCGGATATTTAACTTGTACCGTAGACGAGGTTCTTGTAAACAGAGCCATCCCAAATTTTGGGGTGGCTGTGTGTTTTTGATTTTAATTTCCCTAAGCTATAGGACCATAAGTGGAAGTGCCATAGGCTGTGTTGCTTTGTTTCCTACGTGTTTCTGGAAACACCATACACTTCTCCAGAGTGGTTGTTGGGAATTTACATCCCGCCCATCAGCATAACAAGGCTCCCTGTTCTCCATGACCTGTCCGGCCTTTCTGGATTTTACACTTTTCTCAGATGGCCCTTTTGACCGGGGGGCAGTGAGACTTCATTGTAGTGCAGATTTCCTTTACACGCTTGCTTGGTTGGCCAAAAAGGGCGTATGCGTTTTTTCCTGAATATATTCAGGAAAAAACGCATACGCCCTTTTTGGCCAAGTGCATCATTGTCGACATTCTGCCTCTTTTCCTATGCTTTAAGGGCAAATCCAGTCTACCCCCTGAAATCGTGTTCCTGAAATTCTGCCCCGCTTTCAAGTCCTCTTCGAAGACTTACTTCAATACATTTTTGGACGATAGGTGTCATTCATAACTCTGCAGGTTTCTGAATTACAGTGCCCCTGAGCTCCTTTCTTCAAAACGCTTTCTTGTGACCTGGCCGCAAAACCGCAGGATTGCTTCAGGCCATAATCTCTTTCTGGCAGGGCACGCTGAGCCTTTGGTTAATTCCTCTTCCTGGTGGGAAATGAGCGTTCCATTTGCCCGTGCAGACACCTACATCTAGTCTCTCATTGGTTCTCCCTATTCCTGTTCATCTTGCGCAGAAATTGCAAACTGTGCCAAACAGGAGGTGAAAGGCACTGACTCTCCAAGTGGGGAGAGTGTTAGTAAAGCGTCTGGAATGGTGAACCCGAGTACCAGGGGCGAAAACTGAGATGCATTTGAAAACGTTTCCCAATCACACGGTGGACCATACTCTGGGTTTCCCATGCATGTTTTAGCTGAAGGAAGAATATCTTAATCCTGGAGAGTTGGGACTCATGGAATGGGTACAATGCAGTATGACTTAAAAGGGTCTGAGTTTGCTCACCGAACCTCACCAATGCTATCAGCCCGAAGTGTCCAGCCTTATGTCTCACCCAGCTCTGGGTGTAGAAGTGGTAAATCCAGGTTGCATCACAAGACCTTAATGAATTATTTAAGAATTGCTCTCTATTTCACTGTCATTGTGTTTTGTTTTTGAAATTTATTTTGATAATGGGATTTATCGGATTTTCACTGCTGCATTTAGGCCGCTGTACACACTCTTGATTTCCTTATGGAGACATATAAATCCATGGGTTTTAAGATTCTTACTTGTCAGGTATCTTCCCAGGCGTTGAATATGGGGTGTTGAGTCCATTTCGTTGAGCAAGGAGTAGGTCTTGTCTATTATATATTTGGCTTATGGAACGGTATATGTGCTAATTTCAATCTCCGGTTTTATGCAGCACCTCAACTCACCTTTCCCCATAAGCAAGCATAAGTTGGTTTTCTAAACTTGAGACCCTGTTCTGTTTTGTAATTCAGTACATGTGTAGCCAAGTTTACATTCCGTGTATTAGGGATATCTTATGATGTTTCTTTTTCTGTGTGACTTATTTCTCGTAGAATCATCATACCTGAATCCACTCATTATGCCGCTACGGGCCTGATGACGTAGATTTCATTGCTGAGTGATATTCCACTGTACGTGCATACCACAACTTCTTTATGCATTTTTTGATTTCTTGGATATTCAACTTGTACCGTAGACGAGGTTCTTGTAAACAGAGCCGTCCCAAACTTTGGGGTGGCTGTGTCTTTTTGATTTTAATTTCCCTAAGCTATAGGACCATAAGTGGAAGGGCCATAGGCTGTGTTGCTTTCTTTCCTACGTGTTTCAGGAAACACCATACACTTCTCCAGAGTGGCTGTTGGCAATTTACATCCCGCCCATAAGCATAACAAGGCTCCCTGTTCTCCATGACCTTTCCTGCCTTTCAGGATTTTACCCGTTTATCAGATGGCCCTTTTGAGCACGGGGCAGTGAGACTTCATTGTAGTTCCGATTTCATTTACACGCTTGCTTGGTTGGTCAAAAAGTGCGTTTGCGTTTTTTCCTGAATATATTCAGGAAAAAACGCATATGCTCTTTTTAGCCAAGTGCATCATTGTCGACATTCTGCCTCTATTCCTATGCTTTAAGCGCAATTCCAGTCTACCCCCTGAAATCGTTTTCCTGAAATTCTGCCCCGCTTTCAAGTCCTCTTCAAAGACATACTTCAGTATATTTTGGACGATAGCTGTCATTCATAACTCTGCAGGTTTGTGAATTACAGTGCTCCTGAGCTCCTTTCTGCAACTCGCTTCCATGTGATCTGGCCGCCAAACCACAGGATTGCTGCAGGCCCTAATCTGTTTCCGGCAGGGCAAGTTGAGCCCTTGGTTAATTCCTCTTCCTGGTGGGAAATGAGCGTTCCATTTGCCCGTGCAGACACCTACAGCGAGTCTCTCATTGGTTCTCCCTATTCCTATTCATCTTGCGCAGAAATTGCAAACTGTGCCAAACAGGAGGTGAAAGGCACTGACTCTCCAAGTGAGGAGAGTGTTAGTAAAGCATCTGGAATGGTGAACCCGAGTACCAGGGGACGAAAACTGAGATGCATTTGAAAACGTTTCCCAATCACATGGTTGACCACGCTCTGGGTTTCCCATGCATGTTTTAACTGAAGAAGAATCCCTAAACCAGGAGAGTTGGGACCCATGGAATGGGTACCATGCAGTATGACTTCAAATGGTCTGCGTTTGCTCACCGAACCTCACCAATGCTATCAGGCCGAAGTGTCCAGCCTTATGTCTCACCCAGCTCTGAGTGTAGATGTGGTAAATCCAGGTTGCATCACAAGCCCTGAATGAATTATTTAAGAATTGCTCTCTATTTCACTGTCATTGTGTTTTGTTTTTGAAATTCATTTTGATAATGGGATTTATCGGATGTTCACTGCTGCGTTTAGGTCGCTGTACACACGCTTGATTTCCTTATGGAGACATATAAATCCATGGGTTTTAAGATTCTTACTTGTCAGGTATCTTCCCAGGCGTTGAATATGGGGTGTTGAGTCCATTTCGTTGAGCAAGGAGTAGGTCTTCTCTATTATATATTTGGCTTATGGAACGGTATGTGTGCTAATTTCAATCTCTGGTTTTATGCAGCACCCCAACTCACCTTTCCCCATAAGCAAGCATAAGTTGGTTTTCTAAATTTGAGACCCTGTTCTGTTTTGTAATTCAGTTCATGTGTAGCCAAGTTTACATTCCGTGTATTAGTGATATCTTATGATGTTTCTTTTTTTGTGTGACTTATTTCTCGTAGAATCATCGTACCTGAATCCACTCATTATGCCGATAGGGACCTGATGACGTAGATTTCATTGCTGAGTGATATTCCATTGTACGTGCGTGCCACAACTTCTTTATCCATTTTTTGCTTTCTCGGATATTTAACTTGTACCGTAGACGAGGTTCTTGTAAACAGAGCCGTCCGAAAATTTGGGGTGGCTGTGTGTTTTTGATTTTAATTTCCCTAAGCTATAGGACCATAAGTGGAAGTGCCATAGGCTGTGTTGCTTTGTTTCCTACCTGTTTCAGGAAACACCATACACTTCTCTAGAGTGGCTGTTGGCAATTTTCATCCGCCCATCAGCATAACAAGGCTTCCTGTTCTCCATGACCTGTCCTGCCTTTCTGGATTTTACACTTTTTTCAGATGGCCCTTTTGACCGGGGGGCAGTGAGACTTCATTGTAGTGCAGATTTCCTTTACACGCTTGCTTGGTTGGCCAAAAACTGCGTATGCGTTTTTTCCTGAATATATTCAGGAAAAAACGCATACGCCCTTTTTGGCCAAGTGTATCATTGTAGACATTCTGCCTCTTTTCCTATGCTTTAAGTGCAATTCCAGTCTACCCCCTGAAATCGTTTTCCTGAAATTCTGCCCCGCTTTCAAGTCCTCTTCGAAGACTTACTTCAGTACATTTTTGGACGATAGCTGTCATTCATAACACTGCAGGTTTGTGAATTACAGTGCCCTTGAGCTCCTTTCTTCAACTCGCTTTCTTGTGAGCTGGCCGCAAAACCGCAGGATTCCTTCAGGCTCTAATCTGTTTCTGGCAGGGCACGGTGAGCCTTTGGTTTATTCCTCTTCCTGGTGGGAAATGAGCATTCCATTTGACCGTGCAGACACCTACAGCTAGTCTCTCATTGGTTCTCCCTATTCCTGTTCATCTTGCACAGAAATTGCAAACTGTGCCAAACAGGAGGTGAAAGGCACTGACTCTCCAAGTGGGGAGAGTGTTAGTAAAGCGTCTGGAATGGTGAACCCTTGTACCAGGGTCGAAAACTGAGATGCATTTGAAAACGTTTCCCAATCACACGGTGGACCATGCTCTGGGTTTCCCATGCATGTTTTAGCTGAAGGAAGAATCCATTAAAACTGGAGAGTTGGGACCCATAGAATGGGTACCATGCAGTATGACTTCAAAGGGTCTGCGTTGCTCACCGAACCTCACCAATGCTATCAGCCCGAAGTGTCCGGCCTTATGTCTCACCCAGCTCCTGGTGTAGATGTGGTAAATCCAGGTTGCATCACAAGCCCTGAATGAATGATTTAAGAATTGCTCTCTATTTCACTGTCATTGTGTTTTGTTTTTGAAATTCATTTTGATAATGGGATTTATCGGATGTTCACTGCTGCGTTTAGGCCGCTGTACACACGCATGATTTCCTTATGGAGACATATAAATCTATGGGTTTTAAGATTCTTACTTGTCAGGTATCTTCCCAGGCGTTGAATATGGGGTGTTGTGTCCATTTCGTTGAGCAAGGAGTAGGTCTTGTCTATTATATATTTGGCTTATGGAATGGTATCTGTGCTAATTTCAATCTCTGGTTTTATGCAGCACCCCAACTCACCTTTCCCCATAAGCAAGCATAAGTTGGTTTTCTAAATTTGAGACCCTGTTCTGTTTTGTAATTCAGTTCATGTGTAGCCAAGTTTACATTCCGTGTATTAGTGATATCTTATGATGTTTCTTTTTCTGTGTGACTTATTTCTCGTAGAATCATCGTACCTGAATCCACTCATTATGCCGCTATGAGTCTGATGACGTAGATTTCATTGCTGAGTGATATTCCATTGTACGTGAGTACCGCAACATCTTTATCCATTTTTTGCTTTCTCGGATATTTAACTTGTACCGTAGACGAGGTTCTTGTAAACAGAGCCGTCCCAATCTTTGGGGTGGCTGTGTCTTTTTGATTTTATTTTCCCTAAGCAATAGTACCATAAGTGGAAGTGCCATAGGCTGTGTTGCTTTGTTTCCTACGTGTTTCTGGAAACACCATACACTTCTGCAGAGTGGTTGTTGGCAATTTATATCCCGCCCATCAGCATAACAAGGCTCCCTGTTCTCCATGACCTGTCCTGCCTTTCTGGATTTTACACTTTTTTCAAATGGCCCTTTTGACCGGGGGGCAGTGAGACTTCATTGTAGTGCAGATTTCCTTTACACGCTTGCTTGGTTGACCAAAAAGGGCGTATGCGTTTTTTCCTGAATATATTCAGGAAAAAACGCATACGCCCTTTTTGGCCAAGTGCATCATTGTCGACATTCTGCCTCTTTTCCTATGCTTTAAGTGCAATTCCAGTCTATCCCCTGAAATCGTTTTCCTGAAATTCTGCCCACCTTTCAAGTCCTCTTCGAAGACTTACTTCAATACATTTTTGGACGATAGCTGTCATTCATAACTCTGCAGGTTTCTGAATTACACTGCCCTTGAGCTCCTTTCTTCAACTCGCTTTCCTGTGAGCTGGCCGCAAAACCGCAGGATTGCTTCACGCCATAATCTCGTTCTGGCAGGGCACGCTGAGCCTTTGGTTAATTCCTCTTCCTGGTGGGAAATGAGCGTTCCATTTGCCCGTGCAGACACCTACAGCTAGTCTCTCATTGGTTCTCCCTATTCCTGTTCATCTTGCGCAGAAATTGCAAACTGTGCCAAACAGGAGGTTAAAGGCACTGACTCTCCAAGTGGGGAGAGTGTTAGTAAAACGCCTGGAATGGTGAACCCGAGTACCAGGGGCGAAAACTGAGATGCATTTGAAAACGTTTCCCAATCACACGGTGGACCATACTCTGGGTTTCCCATGCATGTTTTAGCTGAAGGAAGAATCCCTTAAACCTAGAGAGTTGGGACCCATGGAATGGGTACCATGCAGTATGACTTCAAAGGGTCTGCGTTTGCTCACCGAACCTCACCAATGCTATCAGCCCGAAGAGTCCAGCCTTATGTCTCACCCAGATCTGGGTGTAGATGTGGTAAATCCAGGTTGCATCACAAGCCCTGAATGAATGATTTAAGAATTGCTCTCTATTTCACTGTCATTGTGTTTTGTTTTTAATATTTATTTTGATAATGGGATTTATCGGATTTTCACTGCTGCGTTTAGGCTGCTGTACACATGCTTGATTTCCTTATGGAGACATATAAATCCATGGGTTTTAAGATTCTTACTTGTCAGGTATATTCCCATGCGTTGAATATGGGGTGTTGAGTCCATTTCGTTGAGAAAGGAGTAGGTCTTGTCTATTATATATTTGGCTTATGGAACAGTATCTGTGCTAATTTCCATCTCTGGTTTTATGCAGCACCCCAACTCACCTTTCCCCGTAAGCAAGCATAAGTTGTTTTTCTAAATTTGAGACCCTGTTCTGTTTTGTAATTCAGTTCATGGGTAGCCAAGTTTACATTCCGTTTATTAGTGATATCTTATGATGTTTCTTTTTCTGTGTGAGTTATTTCTCATAGAATCATCGTACCTGAATCCACTCATTATGCCTTTAGGAACCTGATGACGTAGATTTCATTGCTGAGTGATATTCCATTGTACGTGCGTACCACAACTTCTTTATCCATTTTTTGCTTTCTCAGATATTTAACTTGTACCGTAGACGAGGTTCTTGTAAACAGAGCCGTCCCAAATTTTGGGGTGGCTGTTTCTTTTTGATTTTAATTTCCCTAAGCTATAGGACCATAAGTGGAAGTGCCATAGGCTGTGTTGCTTTGTTTCCTTCGTGATTCAGGATACACCATACACTTCTCCAGAGTGGCTGTTGGCAATTTATATCCCGCCCATCAGCATAACAAGGCTCCCTGTTCTCCATGACCTGTCCTGCCTTTCTGGATCTTGCACTTTTTTCAGATGGCCCTTTTGACCGTGGGGCAGTGAGACTTCATTGTAGTGCAGATTTCCTTTACAGGCTTGCTTGGTTGGCCAAAAAGTGCATATGCGTTTTTTCCTGAATATATTCAGGAAAAAACGCATACGCCCTTTTTGGCCAAGTGCATCATTGTCGACATTCTGCCTCTTTTCCTATGCTTTAAGTGCAATTCCAGTCTATCCCATGAAATCGTATTCCTGAAATTCTGCCCCGCTTTCAAGTCCTCTTGGAAGACTTACTTCAATACATTTTTGGACGATAGCTGTCATTCATAACTCTGCAGGATTGTGAATTGCAGTGCCCCTGAGCTCCTTTCTTCAACTCGCTTTCTTGTGAGCTGGCTGCAAACCCGCAGGATTGCTTCAGGCCATAATCTCTTTCTGGCAGGGCACGCTGAGCCTTTGGTTAATTCCTCTTCCTGGTGGGAAATGAGCGTTCCATTTGCCCGTGCAGACACCTACAGCTAGTCTCTCATTGGTTCTCCCTATTCCTGTTCATCTTGCGCAGAAATTGCAAACTGTGCCAAACAGGAGGTTAATGGCACTGACTCTCCAAGTGGGGAGAGTGTTAGTAAAGCGTCTGGAATGGTGAACCCGAGTACCAGGGGACGAAAACTGAGATGCATTTGAAAACGTTTCCGAGTCACACAGTGCACTGTACTGTGGGTTTCCCATGCATGTATTAGCTGAAGGAAGAATCCCTTAAACCTTGAGAGTTGGGACCCATGGAATGGGTACCATGCAGTATGACTTCAAAGGGTTTCCGTTTGCTCATCGAACCTCACCAATGCTTTCAGCCCGAAGTGTCCATCCTTATGTCTGACCCAGCTCTGGGTGTAGATGTGGTAAATCCAGGTTGCATCACAAGCCCTGAATGAATTATTTAAAAATTGCTCTCTATTTCACTGTCATTGTGTTCTGTTTTTGAAATTTATTTTGATAATGGGATTTATCGGATTTTCACTGCTGCGTTTAGGCCGCTGTACACATGCTTGATTTCCTTATGGACACATATAAATCCATGGGTTTTAAGATTCTTACTTGTCAGGTATATTCCCAGGCGTTGAATATGGGGTGTTGAGTCCATTTCGTTGAGCAAGGAGTAGGTCTTGACTATTATATATTTGGCTTATTGTACGGTATCTGTGCTAATTTCAGTCTCTGGTTTTATGCAGCACCCCAACTCACCTTTCCCCATATGCAAGCATAAGTTGGTTTTCTAAATTTGACACCCTGTTCTGTTTTGTAATTCAGTTTATGTGTAGCCAACTTTACATTCCGTGTATTAGTGATATCTTATGATGTTTCATTTTCTGTGTGACTTAATTCTTGTAGAATCATCGTACCTGAATCCACTCATTATGCCGCTACGGGCCTGATGACGTAGATTTCATTGCTGAGTGATATTCCATTGTACATGCGTACCACGACTTCTTTATCCATTTTTTGCATTCTCAGATATTTAACTAGTATCGTAGATGACGTTCTTGTAAACAGAGCCGTCCCAAACTTTGGGGTGGCTGTGTGTTTTTGATTTTAATTTCCCTAAGCTATATGACCATATGTGGAAGTGCCATAGGCTGTGTTGCTTTGTTTCCTACGTGTTTCAGGAAACACCATACACTTCTCCAGGGTGGCTGTTGGCAATTTACATCCCGCCCATCAGCATAACAAAGCTCCGTGTTCTCCATGACCTGTCCTGCCTTTCTGGATTTTACACTTTTTTCCGATGGCCCTTTTGACCGGGGGGCAGTGAGACTTCATTGTAGTGCAGATTTCCTTTACACGCTTGCTTGGTTGGCCAAAAAGGGCGTATGCGTTTTTTCCTGAATATATTCAGGAAAAAATGCATACGCCTTTTTTGGCCAAGTGCATCATTGTCGACATTCTCCCTCTTTTCCTATGCTTTAAGTGCAATTCCAGTCTGCCCACAGAAATCGTTTTCCTGAGATTTTGCCCCGCTTTCAAGTCCTCTTTGAAGACTTACTTCAGTACATTTTTGGACGATAGCTGTCATTCATAACTCTGCAGGTTTGTGAATTACAGTGTCCCTGAGCTCCTTTCTTCAACTCGCTTTCTTGTGAGCTGGCCGCAAAACCGCAGAATTGCTTCAGGCCCTAATCTGTTTCTGGCAGGGCACGCCGAGCCTTTGGTTAATTCCTCTTTCTGTTGGGAAATGTGCATTCCACTTGCCCGTGCAGACACCCACAGCTATTCTGTCATTGGTTCTCCCTATTCCTGTTCATCTTGCGCAGAAATTGCAAACTGTGCCAAACAGGAGGTTAAAGGCACTGACTCTCCAAGTGGGCAGAGTGTTAGTAAAGCGTCTGTAATGGTGAACCCTAGTACCAGGGAACGAAAACTGAGATGCATTTGAAAACGTTTCCCAATCACACGGTGTACCATACTCTGGGTTTTCCATGCATGTATTAGCTGAAGGAAGAATCCCTTAAACCTGGAGAGTTGGGACCCATGGAATGGGTACCATGCAGTATGACTTCAAAGGGTCTGCGTTTGCTCACCGAACCTCACCAATGCTATCAGCCCGAAGAGTCCAGCCTTATGTCTCACCCAGATCTGGGTGTAGATGTGGTAAATCCAGGTTGCATCACAAGCCCTGAATGAATGATTTAAGAATTGCTCTCTATTTCACTGTCATTGTGTTTTGTTTTTGAAATTCATTTTGATAATGGGATTTATCGAATTTTCACTGCTGCATTTAGGCCGCTGTACACACGCTTGATTTCCTTATGGAGACATATAAATCCATGGGTTTTAAGATTCTTACTTGTCAGGTATCTTGCCAGGCGTTGAATATGGGGTGTTGAGTCCATTTCGTTGAGCAAGGAGTAGGTCTTGTCTATTATATATTTGGCTTATGGAACGGTATCTGTTCTAATTTCAATCTCTGGTTTTATGCAGCACCCCAACTCACCTTTCCCCATAAGCAAGCATAAGTTGGTTTTCTAAATTTGAGACCCTGTTCTGTTTTGTAATTCAGTTTATGTGTAGCCAAGTTTACATTCCGTGTATTACTGATATATTATGATATTTCTTTTTCTGTGTGACTTATTTCTCGTAGAATCATCGTACCTGAATCCACTCATTATGCGGCTACGGGCCTGAAAACGTAGATTTCATTGCTGAGTGATATTCCATTGTACGTGCGTACCAGAAATTCTTTATCCATTTTTTGCTTTCTCGGATATTTAACTTGTACCGTAGACGAGGTTCTTGTAAACAGAGCTATCCCAAACTTTGGGGTGGCTGTGTGTTTTTGATTTTAATTTCCCTAAGCTATAGGACCATAAGTGGAAGTGACATAGGCTGTGTTGCTTTGTTTCCTTCGTGATTCAGGATACACCATACACTTCTCCAGAGTGGCTGTTGGCAATTTATATCCCGCCCATCAGCATAACAAGGCTCCCTGTTCTCCATGACCTGTCGTGCCTTTCTGGATTTTACACATTTTTCAGATGGCCCTTTTGACCGTGGGGCAGTGAGACTTCATTGTAGTGCAGATTTCCTTTACACGCTTGCTTGGTTGGCCAAAAAGGGCGTATGCGTTTTTTCCTGAATATATTCAGGAAAAAACGCATACGCCCTTTTTGGCCAAGTGCATCATTGTCGACATTCTGCCTCTTTTCCTATGCTTTAAGTGCAATTCCAGTCTACCCCCTGAAATCGTTTTCCTGAAATTCTGCCCCGCTTTCAAGTCCTCTTCGAATCCTTACTTCAGTACATTTTTGGACGATAGCTGTCATTCATAACTCTGCAGGTTTGTGAATTACAGTGCCCCTGAGCTCCTTTTCTCAACTCGCTTTCTTGTGAGCTGGCCGCAAAACCGCAGGATTGCTTCAGACCCTAATCTGTTTCCGGCAGGGCACGCTGAGCCTTTGGTTAATTCCTCTTCCTGGTGGGAAATGAGCGTTCCATTTGCCCGTGCACACACCTACAGCTAGTCTCTCATTGGTTCTCCCTATTCCTGTTCATCTTACGCAGAAATTGCAAACTGTGCCAAACAGGAGGTTAATGGCACTGACTCTCCAAGTGGGGAGAGTGTTAGTAAAGCGTTGAAATGGTGAACCCGAGTACCAGGGGAAGAAAACTGAGATGCATTTGAAAACGTTTCCGAATCACACGGTGGACCATACTCTGGGTTTCCCATGCATGTTTTAGCTGAAGGAAGAATCCCTTAAACCTGGAGAGTTGGGCCCCATGGAATGGGTACCATGCAGTGTGACTTCAAAGGGTCTGCGTTTGCTCACCGAACCTCACCAATGCTATCAGCCCGAAGTGTCCAGCCTTATGTCTCATCCAGCTCTGGGTGTAGATGTGGTAAATACAGGTTGCATCACAAGCCCTGAATGAATTATTTAAGAATTGCTCTCTATTTCACTGTCATTGTGTTTTGTTTATGAAATTCATTTTGATAATGGGATTTATCGGATTTTCACTGCTGCATTTAGGCCACTGTACACACGCTTGATTTCCTTATGGAGACATATAAATCCACGGGTTTTAAGATTCTTACTTGTCAGGTATCTTCCCAGGCAATGAATATAGGGTGTTGAGTCCATTTCGTTGAGCAAGGAGTAATTCTTGTCTATTATATATTTGGTTTATGGAACGGTATCTGTGCTAATTTCAATCTCTGGTTTTATGCAGCATCCCAACTGACCTTTCCCCATAAGCAAGCATAAGTTGGTTTTCTAAATTTGAGACCCTGTTCTGTTTTGTAATTCAGTTCATGTGTAGCCAAGGTTACATTCCGTGTATTACTGATATATTATGATGTTTCTTTTTCTGTGTGACTTATTTCTCGTAGAATCATCGTACCTGAATCCACTCATTATGCCGCTAGGGACCTGATGACGTAGATTTCATTGCTGAGTGATATTCCATTGTACGTGCATACCACAACGTCTTTATCCATTTTTTGCTTTCTCGGATATTTAACTTGTACCGTAGACGAGGTTCTTGTAAACAGAGCCGTCCCAAACTTTGGGGTGGCTGTGTCTTTTTGATTTTAATTTCCCTAATCTATAGGACCATAAGTGGACGTGCCATAGGCTGTGTTGCTTTGTTTCCTACGTGTTTCTGGAAACACCATACACTTCTCCAGAGTGGTTGTTGGCAATTTACATCCCGCCCATCAGCATAACAAGGCTCCCTGTTCTCCATGACCTGTCCTGCCTTTCTGGATTTTACACTTTTTTCAGATGGCCCTTTTGACCCGGGGGCAGTGAGACTTCATTGTAGTGCAGAATTCATTTACACGCTTGTTTGGTTGGCCAAAAAGGGTGTATGCGTTTTTTCCTGAATATATTCAGGAAAAAACGCATACGCCCTTTTTGGCCAAGTGCATCATTGTCGACATTCTGCCTCTTTTCCTATGCTTTAAGTGCAATTCCAGTCTACCCCCTGAAATCGTGTTCCTGAAATTCTGCCCCGCTTTCAAGTCCTCTTCGAAGACTTACTTCAATACATTCTTGGACGATAGGTGTCATTCATAACTCTGCAGGTTTCTGAATTACACTGCCCCAGAGCTCCTTTCTTCAACTCGCTTTCTTGTGAGCTGGCCGCAAAACCGCAGGATTGCTTCACGCCATAATCTCTTTCTGGCAGGGCACGCTGAGCCTTTGGTTAATTCCTCTTCCTGGTGGGAAATGAGCGTTCCATTTGCCCGTGCAGACACCTACATCTAGTCTCTCATTGGTTCTCCCTATTCCTGTTCATATTGTGCAAAAATTGCAAACTGTGCCAAACAGGAGGTTAAAGGCACTGACTCTCCAAGTGGGGAGAATGGTAGTAAAGCGTCTGGAATGGTGAACCCGAGTAACAGGGGCCAAAACTGAGATGCATTTGAAAACGTTTCCCAATCACACGGTGGCCCATACTCTGGGTTTCCCATGCATGTTTTACCTGAAGGAAGAATCCCTTAAACCTGGAGAGTTGGGACCCATAGAATGGGTACCATGCTGTATGACTTCAAAGGGTCTGCGTTGCTCACCGAACCTCACCAATGCTATCAGCCCGAAGTGCCCAGCCTTATGTCTCACCCAGCTCTGGGTGTAGATGTGGTAAATCCAGGTTGCATCACAAGACCTGAATGAATGATTTAAGAATTGCTCTCTATTTCACTGTCATTGTGTTTTGTTTTTGAAATTTATTTTGATAATGGGATTTATCGGATTTTCACTGCTATGTTTAGGCCGCTGTACACACGCTTGATTTCCTTAAGGAGACATATAAATCCATGGGTTTTAAGATTCTTACTTGTCAGGTATCTTCCCAGGCGTTGAATATGGGGTGTTGAGTCCATTTCGTTGAGCAAGGAGTAGGTCTTGTCTATTATGTATTTGGCTTATGGAACGGTACCTGTGCTAATTTCAATCTCTGGTTTTATGCAGCACCCCAACTCACCTTTCCCCATAAGCAAGCATAAGTTGGTTTTCTAAATTTGAGACCCTGTTCTGTTTTGTAATTCAGTACATGTTTCGCCAAGTTTACATTCCGTGTATTAGGGATATCTTATGATGTTTCTTTTTCTGTGTGACTTATTTCTCGTAGAATCATCGTACCTGAATCCACTCATTATACCGCTACGGGCCTGATGACGTAGATTTCATTGCTGAGTGATATTCCACTGTACGTGCGTACCAGAACTTCTTTATCCATTTTTTCCTTTCTCGGATATTTAACTTGTACCGTAGATGAGGTTCTTGTAAACAGAGCCGTCCCAAACTTTGGGGTGGCTGTGTGTTTTTGATTTTAATTTCCCTAAGCTATAGGACCATAAGTGGAAGTGCCATAGGCTTTGTTGCTTTGTTTCCTACGTTTTTCTGGAAACACCATGCACTTCTCCAGAGTGGTTGTTGGCAATTTCCATCCCGCCCATCAGCATAACCAGGCTCCCTGTTCTCCATGACCTTCCCTGCCTTTCTGGATTTTACACTTTTTTCAGATGGCCCTTTTGACCGGGGGGCAGTGAGACTTCATTGTAGTGCCGATTTCAATTACACGCTTGCTTGGTTGGCCAAAAAGTGCGTTTGCGTTTTTTCCTGAATATATTCAGGAAAAAACGCGTATGCCCTTTTTAGCCACGTGCATCATTGTCGACATTCTGCCTCTGTTCCTATTCTTTAAGCGCAATTCCAGTCTACCCCCTGAAATCGTTTTCCTGAAATTCTGCCCCGCTTTCAAGTCCTCTTCGAAGACTTACATCAGTACATTTTGGACGATAGCTGTCATTCATAACTCTGCAGGTTTGTGAATTGCAGTGCCCCTGAGCTCCTTTCTTCAACTCGCTTTCTTGTGAGCTGGCCGCAAAACCGCAGGATTGCTTCAGGCCATAATCTCTTTCCTGCAGGGCACGCTGAGCCTTTGTTTAATTCCTCTTCCTCATGGGAAATGAGCGTTCCATTTGCCCGTGCAGGCACCTACAGCTAATCTCTCATTGGTTCTCCCTATTCCTGTACATCTTGCGCAGAAATTGCAAACTGTGCCAAACAGGAGGTTAATGGCACTGACTCTCCAAGTGGGGAGAGTGTTAGTAAAGCGTCTGGAATGATGAACCCGAGTACCAGGGGATGAAAACTGAGATTCATTTGAAAACGTTTCCCGGTCACACAGTGCACTGTACTGTGGGTTTCCCATGCATGTTTTAGCTAAAGGAAGAATCCCTTAAACCTGGAGAGCTGGGACCCATGGAATGGGTACCATGCAGTATGACTTCAAAGGGTCTGCGTTTGCTCACCAAACCTCACCAATGCTATCAGCCCGAAGTGTCCAGCCTTATGTCTCACCCAGCTCTGGGTGTAGATGTGGTAAATCGAGGTTGCATCACAAGCCCTTAATGAATTGTTTAAGAATTGCTCTCTATTTCACTGTCATTGTGTTTTGTTTTTGAAATTTATTTTGATAATGGGATTTATCGGATTTTCACTGCTGCGTTTAGGCCGTTCTACACACGCTTGATTTCCTTATGGAGACATATAAATCCATGGGTTTTAAGATTCTTACTTGTCAGGTATCTTGCCATGCGTTGAATATGGGGTGTTGAGTCCATTTCGTTGAGCAAGGAGTAGGTCTTGTCTATTATATATTTGGCTTATGGAAGGGTATCTGTGCTAATTTCAATATCTGGTTTTATGCAGCACCCCAACTCACCTTTCCCCATAAGCAAGCATAAGTTGGTTTTCTCAATTTGAGACCCTGTTCTGTTTTGTAATTCAGTTCATGTGTAGCCAAGTTTACATTCCATGTATTAGTGATATCTTATGATGTTTCTTTTCCTGTGTGACTTATTTCTCGTAGAATCATCGTACCTGAATCCACTCATTATGCCGCTACGGGCCTGATGACGTAGATTTCATTGCTGTGTGATATTCCATTGTACGTGCGTACCACAACTTCTTTATCCATTTTTTGCTTTCTCGGATATTTAACTTGTACCGTAGACAAGGTTCTCGTAAAGAGAGCCGTCCCAAAATTTGGGGTGGTTGTGTGTTTTTGATTTTAATTTCCCTAAGCTATAGGACCATAAGTGGAAGTGCCATAGGCTGTGTTGCTTTATTTCCTACGTGTTTCAGGAAACCACATACACTTCTCCAGAGTGGCTGTTTGCAATTTACATCCCGACCATCAGCATAACAAGGCTCCCTGTTCTCCTTGACCTGTCCTGCCTTTCTGAATTTTACAATTTTCAGATGGCCCTTTTGACCGGGGGGCAGTGAGACTTCATTGTAGTGCAGATTTCATTTACAAGCTTCCTTGGTTGGCCAAAAAGGGCGTATGCGTTTTTTCCTGAATATATTCAGGAAAAAACGCATACGCCCTTCTTGGCCAAGTGCATCATTGTCGAAATTCTGCCTCTTTTCCTAAGCTTTAAGTGCAATTCCTGTCTACCCCCTGAAATCGTTTTCCTGAAATTCTGCCCCTCTTTCAAGCCCTCTTCGAAGACTTACTTCAATATATTTTTGGACGATAGCTGTCATTCATAACTCTGCAGGTTTGTGAATTACAGTGCCCCTGAGCTCCTTTCTTCAACTCGCTTTCTTGTGAGCTGACCGCAAAACCGCAGGATTGCTTCAGGCCCTAATCTGTTTCCGGCAGGGCACGCGGAGCCTTTGGTTAATTCCTTCTCCTGGTGGGAAATGAGCGTACCATTTGCCCGTGGAGACACCTACAGCTAGTCTCTCATTGGTTCTCCCTATTCCTGTTCATCTTGCGCAGAAATTACAAACTGTGCCAAACAGGAGGTTAAAGGCACTGACTCTCCAAGTGGGGAGAGTGTTAGTAAAGCGTCTGGAATGGTGCACCCGAGTACCAGGTTTCGAAAACTGAGAGGCATTTGAAAACGTTTCCCAATCACACGGTGGACCATACTCTGGGTTTCCCATGCATGTTTTAGCTGAAGGAAGAATCCCTTAAACCTGGAGAGTTGGGACCCATGGAATGGGTACCATGCAGTATGACTTCAAAGGGTCTGCGTTTGCTCACCGAACCTCACCAATGCTATCAGCCCGAAGTGTCCAGCCTTATCTCTCACCCAGCTCTGGGTGTAGATGTGGTAAATCCAGGTTGCATCACAAGCCTTGAATGAATTGTTTAAGAATTGCTCTCTATTTCACTGTCATTGTGTTTTGTTTTTGAAATTTATTTTGATAATGGGATTTATCGGATTTTCACTGCTGCGTTTAGGCCGTTGTACACACGCTTGATTTCCTTATGGAGACATATAAATCCATGGGTTTTAAGATTCTTACTTGTCAGGTATCTTGCCAGGCGTTGAATATGGGGTGTTGAGTCCATTTCGTTGAGCAAGGAGTAGGTCTTGTCTATTATATATTTGGCTTATGGAAGGTTATCTGTGCTAATTTCAATATCTGGTTTTATGCAGCACCCCAACTCACCTTTCCCCATAAGCAAGCATAAGTTGGTTTTCTAAATTTGAGACCCTGTTCTGTTTTGTAATTCAGTTCATGTGTAGCCAAGTTTACATTCCGTGTATTAGTGATATCTTATGATGTTTCTATTTCTGTGTGACTTATTTCTCGTAGAATCATCGTACCTGAATCCACTCATTATGCCGCTACGGGCCTGATGACGTAGATTTCATTGCTGAGTGATATTCAATTGTACGTACGTAGCACAACACCTTTATCCATTTTCTGCTTTCTCGGATATTTAACTTGTACCGTAGACGAGGTTCTTGCAAACACAGCCGTCCCAAAATTTGGGGTGGCTGTGTGTTTTTGATTTTAATTTCGCTAAGCTATAGGACCATAAGTGGAAGTGCCATAGGCTGTGTTGCTTTCTTTCCTACGTGTTTCAGGAAAAACCATACACTTCTCCAGAGTGGCTGTTGGCAATTTACATCCCACCCATCAGCATAACAAGGCTCCCTGTTCTCCATGACCTGTCCTGCCTTTTTGGATTTTACACTTTTTTCAGATGGCCCTTTTGACCGGGGGGCAGTGAGACTTCATTGTAGTGCAGATTTCCTTTACACGCTTGCTTGTTTGGCCAAAAAGCGAGTATGCGTTTTTTCCTGAATATATTCAGGAAAAAATGCATACGCCCTTTTTGGCCAAGTGCATCATTGTCGACATTCTGCCTCTTTTCCTAAGCTTTAAGTGCAATTCCAGTCTACCCCCTGAAATCGTTTTCCTATAATTCTGCCCCGCTTTCAAGTCCTCTTCGAAGACTTACTTCAATACATTTTTGGACGATAGCTCTCATTCATAACTCTGCAGGTTTGTGAATTACAGTGCCCCTGAGCTCCTTTCTTCAACTCGCTTTCTTGTGAGCTGGCCGCAAAACCGCAGGATTGCTTCAGGCCCTAACCTGTTTCCGGCAGGGCAGGCTGAGCCTTTGGTTAATTCCTCTTCCTGGTGGAAAATGAGCATTCCATTTTCCCGTGCAGACACCTACAGCTAGTCTCTCATTGGTTCTCCCTATTCCTGTTCATCTTGCGCAGAAATTACAAACTGTGCGAAACAGGAGGTTAAAGGCACTGACTCTCCAAGTGGGGAGAGTGTTAGTAAAGCGTCTGGAATGGTGCACCCGAGTACCAGGATTCGAAAACTGAGATGCATTTGAAAACGTTTCCCAATCACACGGTGGACCATACTCTGGGTTTCCCATGCATGTTTTAGCTGAAGGAAGAATCCCTTAAACCTGGAGAGTTGGGAGCCATGGAAAGGGTACCATGCATTATGACTTCAAACGGTCTGCATTTGTCACCGAACCTCACCAATGCTATCAGCCCGAAGTGTCCAGCCTTATGTCTCACCCAGCTCTGGGTGTAGATGTGGTAATTCCAGGTTGCATCACAAGCCCTGAATGAATTATTTAAGAATTGCTCTCTATTTCACTGGCATTGTGTTTTGTTTTTGAAATTTATTTTGATAATGGGATTTATCGGATTTTCACTGCTGCGTTGAGGCCGCTGTGCACACGCTAGATTTCCTTAGGGAGACATATAAACCCATGGGTTTTAAGATTCTTACTTGTCAGGTATCTACCCAGGCGTTGAATATGGGGTGTTGAGTCCATTTCGTTGAGCAAGGAGTAGGTCTTGTCTATTATATATTTGGCTTATGGAACGGTATCTGTTCTAATTTCAATCTCTGGTTTTATGCAGCACCCCAACTAACCTTTCCCCTTAAGCAAGCATAAGTTGGTTTTCTAAATTTGAGACCCTGTTCTGTTTTGCAATTCAGTTCATGTGTAGTCAAGTTTAAATTCCGTGTATTAGTGATATCTTATGATGTTTCTTTTTCTGTGTGACTTATTTCTCGTAGAATCATCGTACCTGAATCCACTCATTATGCCGCTACGGGCCTGATGACGTAGATTTCATTGCTGAGTGATATTCCATTGTACGTGCGTACCACAACTTCTTTATCCATTTTTTGCTTTCTCGGATGTTTTACTTGTACCGTAGACGAGGTTCTTGTACACAGAGCCGTCCGAAACATTGGGGTGGCTGTGTGTTTTTGTTTCAATTTCCCTAAGCTATAGGACCATAAGTGGAAGTGCCATAGGCTGTGTTGATTTGTTTCCTACGTGTTTCAGTAAACACCATATACTTCTCCAGAGTGGCTCTTGGCAATTTACATCCCGCCCATCAACATAACAAGGCTCCGTGTTCTCCATGGCCTGTCCTGCGTTTTTGGATTTTACACTTTTTTCAGAGGGCCCTTTTGACCAGGGGGCAGTGAGACTTCATTGTAGTGCAGATTTCCTTTACACGCTTGCTTGGTTGGCCAAAAAGGGCGTATGCGTTTTTTCCTGAATATATTCAGGAAAAAATGCATACGCCCTTTTTGGCCAAGTGCATCATTGTCGACATTCTGCCTCTTTTCCTATGCTTTAAGTGCAATTCCAGTCTACCCCCTGAAATCGTTTTCCTGAAATTCTGCCCCTCTTTCAAGCCCTCTTCGAAGACTTACTTCAATATATTTTTGGACGATAGCTGTCATTCATAACTCTGCAGGTTTGTGAATTACAGTGCCCCTGAGCTCCTTTCTTCAACTCACTTTCTTGTGAGCTGGCCGCAAAACCGCAGGATTGCTTCAGGCCCTAATCTGTTTCCGGCAGGGCATGCTGAGCCTTTGGTTAATTCCTCTTCCTGGTGGAAAATGAGCGTTCCATTTGCCCGTGCAGACACCTACAGCTAGTCTCTCATTGGTTCTCCCTATTCCTGTTCATCTTGCGCAGAAATTGCAAACTGTGCCAAACAGGAGGTTAAAGGCACAGACTCTCCAAGTGGGGAGAGTGTTAGTAAAGCGTCTGGAATGGTGAACCCGAGTACCAGGGTTCGAAAACTGAGATGCATTTGAAAACGTTTCCCAATCACACGGTGGACCATACTCTGGGTTTCCCATGCATGTTTTAGCTGAAGGAAGAATCCTTTAAACCTGGAGAGTTGGGAGCCATGGAAAGGGTACCATGCGTTATGACTTCAAACGGTCTGCATTTGTCACCGAACCTCACCAATGCTATCAGCCCGAAGTGTCCAGCCTTATGTCTCACCCAGCTCTGGGTGTAGATGTGGTAATTCCAGGTTGCATCACAAGCCCTGAATGAATTATTTAAGAATTGCTCTCTATTTCACTGGCATTGTGTTTTGTTTTTGAAATTTATTTTGATAATGGGATTTATCGGATTTTCACTGCTGCGTTGAGGCCGCTGTGCACACGCTAGATTTCCTTAGGGAGACATATAAACCCATGGGTTTTAAGATTCTTACTTGTCAGGTATCTACCCAGGCGTTGAATATGGGGTGTTGAGTCCATTTCGTTGAGCAAGGAGTAGGTCTTGTCTATTATATATTTGGCTTATGGAACGGTATCTGTTCTAATTTCAATCTCTGGTTTTATGCAGCACCCCAACTAACCTTTCCCCTTAAGCAAGCATAAGTTGGTTTTCTAAATTTGAGACCCTGTTCTGTTTTGCAATTCAGTTCATGTGTAGTCAAGTTTAAATTCCGTGTATTAGTGATATCTTATGATGTTTCTTTTTCTGTGTGACTTATTTCTCGTAGAATCATCGTACCTGAATCCACTCATTATGCCGCTACGGGCCTGATGACGTAGATTTCATTGCTGAGTGATATTCCATTGTACGTGCGTACCACAACTTCTTTATCCATTTTTTGCTTTCTCGGATGTTTTACTTGTACCGTAGACGAGGTTCTTGTACACAGAGCCGTCCGAAACATTGGGGTGGCTGTGTGTTTTTGTTTCAATTTCCCTAAGCTATAGGACCATAAGTGGAAGTGCCATAGGCTGTGTTGATTTGTTTCCTACGTGTTTCAGTAAACACCATATACTTCTCCAGAGTGGCTCTTGGCAATTTACATCCCGCCCATCAACATAACAAGGCTCCGTGTTCTCCATGGCCTGTCCTGCGTTTTTGGATTTTACACTTTTTTCAGAGGGCCCTTTTGACCAGGGGGCAGTGAGACTTCATTGTAGTGCAGATTTCCTTTACACGCTTGCTTGGTTGGCCAAAAAGGGCGTATGCGTTTTTTCCTGAATATATTCAGGAAAAAACGCATACACCCTTTTTGGCCAAGTGCATCATTGTCGACATTCTGCCTCTTTTCCTATGCTTTAAGTGCAATTCCAGTCTACCCCCTGAAATCGTTTTCCTGAAATTCTGCCCCGCTTTCAAGTCCTCTTCGAAGACTTACTTCAATATATTTTTGGACGATAGCTGTCATTCATAACTCTGCAGGTTTGTGAATTACAGTGCCCCTGAGCTCCTTTCTTCAACTCGCTTTCTTGTGAGCTGGCCGCAAAACCGCAGGATTGCTTCAGGCCCTAATCTGTTTCCGGCAGGGCATGCTGAGCCTTTGGTTAATTCCTCTTCCTGGTGGAAAATGAGCGTTCCATTTGCCCGTGCAGACACCTACAGCTAGTCTCTCATTGGTTCTCCCTATTCCTGTTCATCTTGCGCAGAAATTGCAAACTGTGCCAAACAGGAGGTTAAAGGCACTGACTCTCCAAGTGGGGAGAGTGTTAGTAAAGCGTCTGGAATGGTGAACCCGAGTACCAGGGTTCGAAAACTGAGATGCATTTGAAAACGTTTCCCAATCACACGGTGGACCATACTCTGGGTTACCCATGCATGTTTTAACTGAAGGAAGAATCCCTTAAACCTGGAGAGTTGGGACCCATGGAATGGGTACCATGCAGTGTGACTTCAAAGGGTCTGCGTTTGCTCACCGAACCTCACCAATGCTATCAGCCCGAAGTGTCCAGCCTTATGTCTCACCCAGCTCTGGGTGTAGATGTGGTAAATCGAGGTTGCATCACAAGCCCTGAATGAATTGTTTAAGAATTGCTCTCTATTTCACTGTCATTGTGTTTTGTTTTTGAAATTTATTTTGATAATGGGATTTATCGGATTTTCACTGCTGCGTTTAGGCCGCTGTACAGACGCTTGATTTCCTTATGGAGACATAAAAATCCCTGGGTTTTAAGAGTCTTACTTGTCATTTATCTTCCCAGGCGTTGAATATAGGGTGTTGAGTCCATTTCATTGAGCAAGGAGTAGGTCTTGTCTATTATATATTTGGCTTATGGAACGGTATCTGTGCTAATTTCAATCTCTGGATTTATGCAGCTCCCCAAGCCAACATTCCCCATAAGCAAGCATAAGTTGGTTTTCTCAATTTGAGACCCTGTTCTGTTTTGTAATTCAGTTCATGTGTAGCCAAGTTTACATTCCATGTATTAGTGATATCTTATGATGTTTCTTTTCCTGTGTGACTTATTTCTCGTAGAATCATCGTACCTGAATCCACTCATTATGCCGCTACGGGCCTGATGACGTAGATTTCATTGCTGTGTGATATTCCATTGTACGTGCGTACCACAACTTCTTTATCCATTTTTTGCTTTCTCGGATATTTAACTTGTACCGTAGACAAGGTTCTTGTAAACAGAGCCGTCCCAAAATTTGGGGTGGTTGTGTGTTTTTGATTTTAATTTCCCTAAGCTATAGGACCATAAGTGGAAGTGCCATAGGCTGTGTTGCTTTATTTCCTACGTGTTTCAGGAAACCACATACACTTCTCCAGAGTGGCTGTTTGCAATTTACATCCCGACCATCAGCATAACAAGGCTCCCTGTTCTCCTTGACCTGTCCTGCCTTTCTGAATTTTACAATTTTCAGATGGCCCTTTTGACCGGGGGGCAGTGAGACTTCATTGTAGTGCAGATTTCATTTACAAGCTTCCTTGGTTGGCCAAAAAGGGCGTATGCGTTTTTTCCTGAATATATTCAGGAAAAAACGCATACGCCCTTTTTGGCCAAGTGCATCAATGTCGAAATTCTGCCTCTTTTCCTAAGCTTTAAGTGCAATTCCTGTCTACCCCCTGAAATCGTTTTCCTGAAATTCTGCCCCGCTTTCAAGTCCTCTTCGAAGACTTACTTCAATATATTTTTGGACGATAGCTGTCATTCATAACTCTGCAGGTTTGTGAATTACAGTGCCCCTGAGCTCCTTTCTTCAACTCGCTTTCTTGTGAGCTGACCACAAAACCGCAGGATTGCTTCAGGCCCTAATCTGTTTCCGGCAGGGCATGCTGAGCCTTTGGTTAATTCCTCTTCCTGGTGGGAAATGAGCGTACCATTTGCCCGTGCAGACACCTACAGCTAGTCTCTCATTGGTTCTCCCTATTCCTGTTCATCTTGCGCAGAAATTACAAACTGTGCCAAACAGGAGGTTAAAGGCACTGACTCTCCAAGTGGGGAGAGTGTTAGTAAAGCGTCTGGAATGGTGCACCCGAGTACCAGGATTCGAAAACTGAGATGCATTTGAAAACGTTTCCCAATCACACGGTGGACCATACTCTGGGTTTCCCATGCATGTTTTAGCTGAAGGAAGAATCCCTTAAACCTGGAGAGTTGGGACCCATGGAATGGGTACCATGCAGTATGACTTCAAAGGGTCTGCGTTTGCTCACCGAACCTCACCAATGCTATCAGCCCGAAGTGTCCAGCCTTATGTCTCACCCAGCTCTGGGTGTAGATGTGGTAAATCCAGGTTGCATCACAAGCCCTGAATGAATTGTTTAAGAATTGCTCTCTATTTCACTGTCATTGTGTTTTGTTTTTGAAATTTATTTTGATAATGGCATTTATCGGATTTTCACTGCTGCGTTGAGGCCGCTGTGCACATGCTAGATTTCCTTAGGGAGACATATAAACCCATGGGTTTTAAGATTCTTACTTGTCAGGTATCTACCCAGGCGTTGAATATGGGGTGTTGAGTCCATTTCGTTGAGCAAGGAGTAGGTCTTGTCTATTATATATTTGGCTTATGGAACGGTATCTGTTCTAATTTCAATCTCTGGTTTTATGCAGCACCCCAACTAACCTTTCCCCTTAAGCAAGCATAAGTTGGTTTTCTAAATTTGAGACCCTGTTCTGTTTTGCAATTCAGTTCATGTGTAGTCAAGTTTAAATTCCGTGTATTAGTGATATCTTATGATGTTTCTTTTTCTGTGTGACTTATTTCTCGTAGAATCATCGTACCTGAATCCACTCATTATAACGCTACGGGCCTGATGACGTAGATTTCATTGCTGAGTGATATTCCATTGTACGTGCGTACCACAACTTCTTTATCCATTTTTTGCTTTCTCGGATATTTTACTTGTACCGTAGACGAGGTTCTTGTACACAGAGCCGTCCGAAACATTGGGGTGGCTGTGTGTTTTTGTTTCAATTTCCCTAAGCTATAGGACCATAAGTGGAAATGCCATAGGCTGTGTTGATTTGTTTCCTACGTGTTTCAGTAAACACCATATACTTCTCCAGAGTGGCTCTTGGCAATTTACATCCCGCCCATCAACATAACAAGGCTCCGTGTTCTCCATGACCTGTCCTGCGTTTTTGGATTTTACACTTTTTTCAGAGGGCCCTTTTGACTAGGGGGCAGTGAGACTTCATTGTAGTGCAGATTTCCTTTACACGCTTGCTTGGTTGGCCAAAAAGGGCGTATGCGTTTTTTCCTGAATATATTCAGGAAAAAACGCATACGCCCTTTTTGGCCAAGTGCATCATTGTCGACATTCTGCCTCTTTTCCTATGCTTTAAGTGCAATTCCAGTCTACCCCCTGAAATCGTTTTCCTGAAATTCTGCCCCGCTTTCAAGTCCTCTTCGAAGACTTACTTCAATACATTTTTGGACGATAGCTGTCATTCATAACTCTGCAGGTTTGTGAATTACAGTGCCCCTGAGCTCCTTTCTTCAACTCGCTTTCTTGTGAGCTGGCCGCAAAACCGCAGGATTGCTTCAGGCCCTAATCTGTTTCCGGCAGGGCATGCTGAGCCTTTGGTTAATTCCTCTTCCTGGTGGAAAATGAGCGTTCCATTTGCCCGTGCAGACACCTACAGCTAGTCTCTCATTGGTTCTCCCTATTCCTGTTCATCTTGCGCAGAAATTGCAAACTGTGCCAAACAGGAGGTTAAAGGCACTGACTCTCCAAGTGGGGAGAGTGTTAGTAAAGCGTCTGGAATGGTGAACCCGAGTACCAGGGTTCGAAAACTGAGATGCATTTGAAAACGTTTCCCAATCACACGGTGGACCATACTCTGGGTTACCCATGCATGTTTTAACTGAAGGAAGAATCCCTTAAACCTGGAGAGTTGGGACCCATGGAATGGGTACCATGCAGTGTGACTTCAAAGGGTCTGCGTTTGCTCACCGAACCTCACCAATGCTATCAGCCCGAAGTGTCCAGCCTTATGTCTCACCCAGCTCTGGGTGTAGATGTGGTAAATCGAGGTTGCATCACAAGCCCTGAATGAATTGTTTAAGAATTGCTCTCTATTTCACTGTCATTGTGTTTTGTTTTTGAAATTTATTTTGATAATGGGATTTATCGGATTTTCACTGCTGCGTTTAGGCCGCTGTACAGACGCTTGATTTCCTTATGGAGACATAAAAATCCCTGGGTTTTAAGAGTCTTACTTGTCATTTATCTTCCCAGGCGTTGAATATAGGGTGTTGAGTCCATTTCATTGAGCAAGGAGTAGGTCTTGTCTATTATATATTTGGCTTATGGAACGGTATCTGTGCTAATTTCAATCTCTGGATTTATGCAGCTCCCCAAGCCAACATTCCCCATAAGCAAGCATAAGTTGGTTTTCTCAATTTGAGACCCTGTTCTGTTTTGTAATTCAGTTCATGTGTAGCCAAGTTTACATTCCATGTATTAGTGATATCTTATGATGTTTCTTTTCCTGTGTGACTTATTTCTCGTAGAATCATCGTACCTGAATCCACTCATTATGCCGCTACGGGCCTGATGACGTAGATTTCATTGCTGTGTGATATTCCATTGTACGTGCGTACCACAACTTCTTTATCCATTTTTTGCTTTCTCGGATATTTAACTTGTACCGTAGACAAGGTTCTTGTAAACAGAGCCGTCCCAAAATTTGGGGTGGTTGTGTGTTTTTGATTTTAATTTCCCTAAGCTATAGGACCATAAGTGGAAGTGCCATAGGCTGTGTTGCTTTATTTCCTACGTGTTTCAGGAAACCACATACACTTCTCCAGAGTGGCTGTTTGCAATTTACATCCCGACCATCAGCATAACAAGGCTCCCTGTTCTCCTTGACCTGTCCTGCCTTTCTGAATTTTACAATTTTCAGATGGCCCTTTTGACCGGGGGGCAGTGAGACTTCATTGTAGTGCAGATTTCATTTACAAGCTTCCTTGGTTGGCCAAAAAGGGCGTATGCGTTTTTTCCTGAATATATTCAGGAAAAAACGCATACGCCCTTTTTGGCCAAGTGCATCAATGTCGAAATTCTGCCTCTTTTCCTAAGCTTTAAGTGCAATTCCTGTCTACCCCCTGAAATCGTTTTCCTGAAATTCTGCCCCGCTTTCAAGTCCTCTTCGAAGACTTACTTCAATATATTTTTGGACGATAGCTGTCATTCATAACTCTGCAGGTTTGTGAATTACAGTGCCCCTGAGCTCCTTTCTTCAACTCGCTTTCTTGTGAGCTGACCACAAAACCGCAGGATTGCTTCAGGCCCTAATCTGTTTCCGGCAGGGCATGCTGAGCCTTTGGTTAATTCCTCTTCCTGGTGGGAAATGAGCGTACCATTTGCCCGTGCAGACACCTACAGCTAGTCTCTCATTGGTTCTCCCTATTCCTGTTCATCTTGCGCAGAAATTACAAACTGTGCCAAACAGGAGGTTAAAGGCACTGACTCTCCAAGTGGGGAGAGTGTTAGTAAAGCGTCTGGAATGGTGCACCCGAGTACCAGGATTCGAAAACTGAGATGCATTTGAAAACGTTTCCCAATCACACGGTGGACCATACTCTGGGTTTCCCATGCATGTTTTAGCTGAAGGAAGAATCCCTTAAACCTGGAGAGTTGGGACCCATGGAATGGGTACCATGCAGTATGACTTCAAAGGGTCTGCGTTTGCTCACCGAACCTCACCAATGCTATCAGCCCGAAGTGTCCAGCCTTATGTCTCACCCAGCTCTGGGTGTAGATGTGGTAAATCCAGGTTGCATCACAAGCCCTGAATGAATTGTTTAAGAATTGCTCTCTATTTCACTGTCATTGTGTTTTGTTTTTGAAATTTATTTTGATAATGGCATTTATCGGATTTTCACTGCTGCGTTGAGGCCGCTGTGCACATGCTAGATTTCCTTAGGGAGACATATAAACCCATGGGTTTTAAGATTCTTACTTGTCAGGTATCTACCCAGGCGTTGAATATGGGGTGTTGAGTCCATTTCGTTGAGCAAGGAGTAGGTCTTGTCTATTATATATTTGGCTTATGGAACGGTATCTGTTCTAATTTCAATCTCTGGTTTTATGCAGCACCCCAACTAACCTTTCCCCTTAAGCAAGCATAAGTTGGTTTTCTAAATTTGAGACCCTGTTCTGTTTTGCAATTCAGTTCATGTGTAGTCAAGTTTAAATTCCGTGTATTAGTGATATCTTATGATGTTTCTTTTTCTGTGTGACTTATTTCTCGTAGAATCATCGTACCTGAATCCACTCATTATAACGCTACGGGCCTGATGACGTAGATTTCATTGCTGAGTGATATTCCATTGTACGTGCGTACCACAACTTCTTTATCCATTTTTTGCTTTCTCGGATATTTTACTTGTACCGTAGACGAGGTTCTTGTACACAGAGCCGTCCGAAACATTGGGGTGGCTGTGTGTTTTTGTTTCAATTTCCCTAAGCTATAGGACCATAAGTGGAAATGCCATAGGCTGTGTTGATTTGTTTCCTACGTGTTTCAGTAAACACCATATACTTCTCCAGAGTGGCTCTTGGCAATTTACATCCCGCCCATCAACATAACAAGGCTCCGTGTTCTCCATGACCTGTCCTGCGTTTTTGGATTTTACACTTTTTTCAGAGGGCCCTTTTGACTAGGGGGCAGTGAGACTTCATTGTAGTGCAGATTTCCTTTACACGCTTGCTTGGTTGGCCAAAAAGGGCGTATGCGTTTTTTCCTGAATATATTCAGGAAAAAACGCATACGCCCTTTTTGGCCAAGTGCATCATTGTCGACATTCTGCCTCTTTTCCTATGCTTTAAGTGCAATTCCAGTCTACCCCCTGAAATCGTTTTCCTGAAATTCTGCCCCGCTTTCAAGTCCTCTTCGAAGACTTACTTCAATACATTTTTGGACGATAGCTGTCATTCATAACTCTGCAGGTTTGTGAATTACAGTGCCCCTGAGCTCCTTTCTTCAACTCGCTTTCTTGTGAGCTGGCCGCAAAACCGCAGGATTGCTTCAGGCCCTAATCTGTTTCCGGCAGGGCATGCTGAGCCTTTGGTTAATTCCTCTTCCTGGTGGAAAATGAGCGTTCCATTTGCCCGTGCAGACACCTACAGCTAGTCTCTCATTGGTTCTCCCTATTCCTGTTCATCTTGCGCAGAAATTGCAAACTGTGCCAAACAGGAGGTTAAAGGCACTGACTCTCCAAGTGGGGAGAGTGTTAGTAAAGCGTCTGGAATGGTGAACCCGAGTACCAGGGTTCGAAAACTGAGATGCATTTGAAAACGTTTCCCAATCACACGGTGGACCATACTCTGGGTTACCCATGCATGTTTTAACTGAAGGAAGAATCCCTTAAACCTGGAGAGTTGGGACCCATGGAATGGGTACCATGCAGTGTGACTTCAAAGGGTCTGCGTTTGCTCACCGAACCTCACCAATGCTATCAGCCCGAAGTGTCCAGCCTTATGTCTCACCCAGCTCTGGGTGTAGATGTGGTAAATCCAGGTTGCATCACAAGCCCTGAATGAATTGTTTAAGAATTGCTCTCTATTTCACTGTCATTGTGTTTTGTTTTTGAAATTTATTTTGATAATGTGATTTATCGGATTTTCACTGCTGCGTTTAGGCCGCTGTACAGACGCTTGATTTCCTTATGGAGACATAAAAATCCCTGGGTTTTAAGAGTCTTACTTGTCATTTATCTTCCCAGGCGTTGAATATAGGGTGTTGAGTCCATTTCATTGAGCAAGGAGTAGGTCTTGTCTATTATATATTTGGCTTATGGAACGGTATCTGTGCTAATTTCAATCTCTGGATTTATGCAGCACCATAAGTCAACATTCCCCATAAGCAAGCATAAGTTGGTTTTCTCAATTTGAGACCCTGTTCTGTTTTATAATTCAGTTCATGTGTAGCCAAGTTTACATTCCATGTATTAGTGATATCTTATGATGTTTCTTTTCCTGTGTGACTTATTTCTCGTAGAATCATCGTACCTGAATCCACTCATTATGCCGCTACGGGCCTGATGACGTAGATTTCATTGCTGAGTGATATTCCATTGTACGTGCGTACCACAACTTCTTTATCCATTTTTTGCTTTCTCGGATATTTAACTTGTACCGTAGACAAGGTTCTTGTAAACAGAGCCGTCCCAAAATTTGGGGTGGTTGTGTGTTTTTGATTTTAATTTCCCTAAGCTATAGGACCATAAGTGGAAGTGCCATAGGCTGTGTTGCTTTATTTCCTACGTGTTTCAGGAAACCACATACACTTCTCCAGAGTGGCTGTTTGCAATTTACATCCCGACCATCAGCATAACAAGGCTCCCTGTTCTCCTTGACCTGTCCTGCCTTTCTGAATTTTACAATTTTCAGATGGCCCTTTTGACCGGGGAGCAGTGAGACTTCATTGTAGTGCAGATTTCATTTACAAGCTTCCTTGGTTGGCCAAAAAGGGCGTATGCGTTTTTTCCTGAATATATTCAGGAAAAAACGCATACGCCCTTTTTGGCCAAGTGCATCAATGTCGAAATTCTGCCTCTTTTCCTAAGCTTTAAGTGCAATTCCTGTCTACCCCCTGAAATCGTTTTCCTGAAATTCTGCCCCGCTTTCAAGTCCTCTTCGAAGACTTACTTCAATATATTTTTGGACGATAGCTGTCATTCATAACTCTGCAGGTTTGTGAATTACAGTGCCCCTGAGCTCCTTTCTTCAACTCGCTTTCTTGTGAGCTGACCACAAAACCGCAGGATTGCTTCAGGCCCTAATCTGTTTCCAGCAGGGCATGCTGAGCCTTTGGTTAATTCCTCTTCCTGGTGGGAAATGAGCGTACCATTTGCCCGTGCAGACACCTACAGCTAGTCTCTCATTGGTTCTCCCTATTCCTGTTCATCTTGCGCAGAAATTACAAACTGTGCCAAACAGGAGGTTAAAGGCACTGACTCTCCAAGTGGGGAGAGTGTTAGTAAAGCGTCTGGAATGGTGCACCCGAGTACCAGGATTCGAAAACTGAGATGCATTTGAAAACGTTTCCCAATCACACGGTGGACCATACTCTGGGTTTCCCATGCATGTTTTAGCTGAAGGAAGAATCCCTTAAACCTGGAGAGTTGGGACCCATGGAATGGGTACCATGCAGTATGACTTCAAAGGGTCTGCGTTTGCTCACCGAACCTCACCAATGCTATCAGCCCGAAGTGTCCAGCCTTATGTCTCACCCAGCTCTGGGTGTAGATGTGGTAAATCCAGGTTGCATCACAAGCCCTGAATGAATTGTTTAAGAATTGCTCTCTATTTCACTGTCATTGTGTTTTGTTTTTGAAATTTATTTTGATAATGGCATTTATCGGATTTTCACTGCTGCGTTGAGGCCGCTGTGCACATGCTAGATTTCCTTAGGGAGACATATAAACCCATGGGTTTTAAGATTCTTACTTGTCAGGTATCTACCCAGGCGTTGAATATGGGGTGTTGAGTCCATTTCGTTGAGCAAGGAGTAGGTCTTGTCTATTATATATTTGGCTTATGGAACGGTATCTGTTCTAATTTCAATCTCTGGTTTTATGCAGCACCCCAACTAACCTTTCCCCTTAAGCAAGCATAAGTTGGTTTTCTAAATTTGAGACCCTGTTCTGTTTTGCAATTCAGTTCATGTGTAGTCAAGTTTAAATTCCGTGTATTAGTGATATCTTATGATGTTTCTTTTTCTGTGTGACTTATTTCTCGTAGAATCATCGTACCTGAATCCACTCATTATAACGCTACGGGCCTGATGACGTAGATTTCATTGCTGAGTGATATTCCATTGTACGTGCGTACCACAACTTCTTTATCCATTTTTTGCTTTCTCGGATATTTTACTTGTACCGTAGACGAGGTTCTTGTACACAGAGCCGTCCGAAACATTGGGGTGGCTGTGTGTTTTTGTTTCAATTTCCCTAAGCTATAGGACCATAAGTGGAAATGCCATAGGCTGTGTTGATTTGTTTCCTACGTGTTTCAGTAAACACCATATACTTCTCCAGAGTGGCTCTTGGCAATTTACATCCCGCCCATCAACATAACAAGGCTCCGTGTTCTCCATGACCTGTCCTGCGTTTTTGGATTTTACACTTTTTTCAGAGGGCCCTTTTGACTAGGGGGCAGTGAGACTTCATTGTAGTGCAGATTTCCTTTACACGCTTGCT
Source organism: Delphinapterus leucas (assembly GCF_059928025.1). NCBI lineage: Eukaryota > Metazoa > Chordata > Mammalia > Artiodactyla > Monodontidae > Delphinapterus > Delphinapterus leucas. The sequence continues at coordinate 12,302,878 of NW_028322240.1, read as the reverse complement.
TGGTTGGCCAAAAAGGGCGTATGCGTTTTTTCCTGAATATATTCAGGAAAAAACGCATACGCCCTTTTTGGCCAAGTGCATCATTGTCGACATTCTGCCTCTTTTCCTATGCTTTAAGTGCAATTCCAGTCTACCCCCTGAAATCGTTTTCCTGAAATTCTGCCCCGCTTTCAAGTCCTCTTCGAAGACTTACTTCAATACATTTTTGGACGATAGCTGTCATTCATAACTCTGCAGGTTTGTGAATTACAGTGCCCCTGAGCTCCTTTCTTCAACTCGCTTTCTTGTGAGCTGGCCGCAAAACCGCAGGATTGCTTCAGGCCCTAATCTGTTTCCGGCAGGGCATGCTGAGCCTTTGGTTAATTCCTCTTCCTGGTGGAAAATGAGCGTTCCATTTGCCCGTGCAGACACCTACAGCTAGTCTCTCATTGGTTCTCCCTATTCCTGTTCATCTTGCGCAGAAATTGCAAACTGTGCCAAACAGGAGGTTAAAGGCACTGACTCTCCAAGTGGGGAGAGTGTTAGTAAAGCGTCTGGAATGGTGAACCCGAGTACCAGGGTTCGAAAACTGAGATGCATTTGAAAACGTTTCCCAATCACACGGTGGACCATACTCTGGGTTACCCATGCATGTTTTAACTGAAGGAAGAATCCCTTAAACCTGGAGAGTTGGGACCCATGGAATGGGTACCATGCAGTGTGACTTCAAAGGGTCTGCGTTTGCTCACCGAACCTCACCAATGCTATCAGCCCGAAGTGTCCAGCCTTATGTCTCACCCAGCTCTGGGTGTAGATGTGGTAAATCCAGGTTGCATCACAAGCCCTGAATGAATTGTTTAAGAATTGCTCTCTATTTCACTGTCATTGTGTTTTGTTTTTGAAATTTATTTTGATAATGTGATTTATCGGATTTTCACTGCTGCGTTTAGGCCGCTGTACAGACGCTTGATTTCCTTATGGAGACATAAAAATCCCTGGGTTTTAAGAGTCTTACTTGTCATTTATCTTCCCAGGCGTTGAATATAGGGTGTTGAGTCCATTTCATTGAGCAAGGAGTAGGTCTTGTCTATTATATATTTGGCTTATGGAACGGTATCTGTGCTAATTTCAATCTCTGGATTTATGCAGCACCATAAGTCAACATTCCCCATAAGCAAGCATAAGTTGGTTTTCTCAATTTGAGACCCTGTTCTGTTTTATAATTCAGTTCATGTGTAGCCAAGTTTACATTCCATGTATTAGTGATATCTTATGATGTTTCTTTTCCTGTGTGACTTATTTCTCGTAGAATCATCGTACCTGAATCCACTCATTATGCCGCTACGGGCCTGATGACGTAGATTTCATTGCTGAGTGATATTCCATTGTACGTGCGTACCACAACTTCTTTATCCATTTTTTGCTTTCTCGGATATTTAACTTGTACCGTAGACAAGGTTCTTGTAAACAGAGCCGTCCCAAAATTTGGGGTGGTTGTGTGTTTTTGATTTTAATTTCCCTAAGCTATAGGACCATAAGTGGAAGTGCCATAGGCTGTGTTGCTTTATTTCCTACGTGTTTCAGGAAACCACATACACTTCTCCAGAGTGGCTGTTTGCAATTTACATCCCGACCATCAGCATAACAAGGCTCCCTGTTCTCCTTGACCTGTCCTGCCTTTCTGAATTTTACAATTTTCAGATGGCCCTTTTGACCGGGGAGCAGTGAGACTTCATTGTAGTGCAGATTTCATTTACAAGCTTCCTTGGTTGGCCAAAAAGGGCGTATGCGTTTTTTCCTGAATATATTCAGGAAAAAACGCATACGCCCTTTTTGGCCAAGTGCATCAATGTCGAAATTCTGCCTCTTTTCCTAAGCTTTAAGTGCAATTCCTGTCTACCCCCTGAAATCGTTTTCCTGAAATTCTGCCCCGCTTTCAAGTCCTCTTCGAAGACTTACTTCAATATATTTTTGGACGATAGCTGTCATTCATAACTCTGCAGGTTTGTGAATTACAGTGCCCCTGAGCTCCTTTCTTCAACTCGCTTTCTTGTGAGCTGACCACAAAACCGCAGGATTGCTTCAGGCCCTAATCTGTTTCCAGCAGGGCATGCTGAGCCTTTGGTTAATTCCTCTTCCTGGTGGGAAATGAGCGTACCATTTGCCCGTGCAGACACCTACAGCTAGTCTCTCATTGGTTCTCCCTATTCCTGTTCATCTTGCGCAGAAATTACAAACTGTGCCAAACAGGAGGTTAAAGGCACTGACTCTCCAAGTGGGGAGAGTGTTAGTAAAGCGTCTGGAATGGTGCACCCGAGTACCAGGATTCGAAAACTGAGATGCATTTGAAAACGTTTCCCAATCACACGGTGGACCATACTCTGGGTTTCCCATGCATGTTTTAGCTGAAGGAAGAATCCCTTAAACCTGGAGAGTTGGGACCCATGGAATGGGTACCATGCAGTATGACTTCAAAGGGTCTGCGTTTGCTCACCGAACCTCACCAATGCTATCAGCCCGAAGTGTCCAGCCTTATGTCTCACCCAGCTCTGGGTGTAGATGTGGTAAATCCAGGTTGCATCACAAGCCCTGAATGAATTGTTTAAGAATTGCTCTCTATTTCACTGTCATTGTGTTTTGTTTTTGAAATTTATTTTGATAATGGCATTTATCGGATTTTCACTGCTGCGTTGAGGCCGCTGTGCACATGCTAGATTTCCTTAGGGAGACATATAAACCCATGGGTTTTAAGATTCTTACTTGTCAGGTATCTACCCAGGCGTTGAATATGGGGTGTTGAGTCCATTTCGTTGAGCAAGGAGTAGGTCTTGTCTATTATATATTTGGCTTATGGAACGGTATCTGTTCTAATTTCAATCTCTGGTTTTATGCAGCACCCCAACTAACCTTTCCCCTTAAGCAAGCATAAGTTGGTTTTCTAAATTTGAGACCCTGTTCTGTTTTGCAATTCAGTTCATGTGTAGTCAAGTTTAAATTCCGTGTATTAGTGATATCTTATGATGTTTCTTTTTCTGTGTGACTTATTTCTCGTAGAATCATCGTACCTGAATCCACTCATTATAACGCTACGGGCCTGATGACGTAGATTTCATTGCTGAGTGATATTCCATTGTACGTGCGTACCACAACTTCTTTATCCATTTTTTGCTTTCTCGGATATTTTACTTGTAGCGTAGACGAGGTTCTTGTACACAGAGCCGTCCGAAACATTGGGGTGGCTGTGTGTTTTTGTTTCAATTTCCCTAAGCTATAGGACCATAAGTGGAAATGCCATAGGCTGTGTTGATTTGTTTCCTACGTGTTTCAGTAAACACCATATACTTCTCCAGAGTGGCTCTTGGCAATTTACATCCCGCCCATCAACATAACAAGGCTCCGTGTTCTCCATGACCTGTCCTGCGTTTTTGGATTTTACACTTTTTTCAGAGGGCCCTTTTGACTAGGGGGCAGTGAGACTTCATTGTAGTGCAGATTTCCTTTACACGCTTGCTTGGTTGGCCAAAAAGGGCGTATGCGTTTTTTCCTGAATATATTCAGGAAAAAACGCATACGCCCTTTTTGGCCAAGTGCATCATTGTCGACATTCTGCCTCTTTTCCTATGCTTTAAGTGCAATTCCAGTCTACCCCCTGAAATCGTTTTCCTGCAATTCTGCCCCGCTTTCAAGTCCTCTTCGAAGACTTACTTCAATACATTTTTGGACGATAGCTGTCATTCATAACTCTGCAGGTTTGTGAATTACAGTGCCCCTGAGCTCCTTTCTTCAACTCGCTTTCTTGTGAGCTGGCCGCAAAACCGCAGGATTGCTTCAGGTCCTAATCTGTTTCCGGCAGGGCATGCTGAGCCTTTGGTTAATTCCTCTTCCTGGTGGAAAATGAGCGTTCCATTTGCCCGTGCAGACACCTAGAGCTCGTCTCTCATTGGTTCTCCCTATTCCTGTTCATCTTGCGCAGAAATTGCAAACTGTGCCAAACAGGAGGTTAAAGGCACTGACTCTCCAAGTGGGGAGAGTGTTAGTAAAGCGTCTGGAATGGTGAACCCGAGTACCAGGGTTCGAAAACTGAGATGCATTTGAAAACGTTTCCCAATCACACGGTGGACCATACTCTGGGTTACCCATGCATGTTTTAACTGAAGGGAGAATCCCTTAAACCTGGAGAGTTGGGACCCATGGAATGGGTACCATGCAGTGTGACTTCAAAGGGTCTGCGTTTGCTCACCGAACCTCACCAATGCTATCAGCCCGAAGTGTCCAGCCTTATGTCTCACCCAGCTCTGGTTGTAGATGTGGTAAATCCAGGTTGCATCACAAGCCCTGAATGAATTGTTTAAGAATTGCTCTCTATTTCACTGTCATTGTGTTTTGTTTTTGAAATTTATTTTGATAATGGGATTTATCGGATTTTCACTGCTGCGTATAGGCCGCTGTACAGACGCTTGATTTCCTTATGGAGACATAAAAATCCATGGGTTTTAAGATTCTTACTTGTCAGTTATCTTCCCAGGCGTTGAATATAGGGTGTTGAGTCCATTTCATTGAGCAAGGAGTAGGTCTTGTCTATTATATATTTGGCTTATGGAACAGTATCTGTGCTAATTTCAATCTCTGGATTTATGCAGCACCCCAACTCACCTTTCCCCATAAGCAAGCATAAGTTGGTTTTCTCAATTTGAGACCCTGTTCTGTTTTGTAATTCAGTTCATATGTAGCCAAGTTTACATTCCGTGTATTAGTGATATCTTATGATGTTTCTTTTTCTGTGTGACTTATTTCTCGTAGAATCATCGTACCTGAATGCACTCATTATGCCGCTACGGGCCTGATGACGTAGATTTCATTGCTGTGTGATATTCCATTGTACGTGCGTACCACAACTTCTTTATCCATTTTTTGCTTTCTCGGATATTTAACTTGTACCGGAGACAAGGTTCTTGTAAACAGAGCCGTCCCAAACTTTGGGGTGGTTGTGTGTTTTTGATTTTAATTTCCCTAAGCTATAGGACCATAAGTGGAAGTGCCATAGGCTCTGTTGCTTTATTTCCTACGTGTTTCAGGAAACCACATACACTTCTCCAGAGTGGTTGTTTGCAATTTACATCCCGACCATCAGCATAACAAGGCTCCCTGTTCTCCATGACCTGTCCTGCCTTTCTGAATTTTACAATTTTCAGATTGCCCTTTTGACCGGGGTGCAGTGAGACTTCATTGTAGTGCAGATTTCCTTTACAAGCTTCCTTGGTTGGCCAAAAAGGGCGTATGCGTTTTTTCCTGAGCGTACCATTTGCCCGTGCAGACACCTACAGCTAGTCTCTCATTGGGTTTTTCAGGAAAAAACGCATACGCCCTTTTTGGCCAAGTGCATCATTGTCGACATTCTGCCTCTTTTCCTAAGCTTTAAGTGCAATTCCAGTCTACCCCGTGAAATCGTTTTCCTGAAATTCTGCCCCGCTTTCAAGTCCTCTTCGAAGACTTACTTCAATACATTTTTGGACGATAGCTGTCATTCATAACTCTGCAGGTTTGTGAATTACAGTGCCCCTGAGCTCCTTTCTTCAACTCGCTTTCTTGTGAGCTGGCCGCAAAACCGCAGGATTGCTTCAGGCCCTAATCTGTTTTTGGCAGGGCACGCTGAGCCTTTGGTTAATTCCTATTCCTGGTGGGAAATGAGCGTACCATTTGCCCGTGCAGACACCTACAGCTAGTCTCTCATTGGTTCTCCCTATTCCTGTTCATCTTGCGCAGAAATTGCAAACTGTGCCAAACAGGAGGTTAAAGGCACTGACTCTCCAAGTGGGGAGAATGATAGTAAAGCGTCTGGAATGGTGCACCCGAGTACCAGGATTCGAAAACTGAGATGCATTTGAAAACGTTTCCCAATCACACGGTGGACCATACCCTGGGTTTCCCATGCATGTTTTAGCTGAAGGAAGAATCCCTTAAACCTGGAGAGTTGGGAGCCATGGAATGGGTACCATGCAGTATGACTTCAAAGGGTCTGCGTTTGCTCACCGAACCTCACCAATGCTATCAGCCCGAAGTGTCCAGCCTTATGTCTCACCCAGCTCTGGTTGTAGATATGGTAATCCCAGGTTTCATCACAAGCCCTGAATGAATTATTTAAGAATTGCTCTCTATTTCACTGGCATTGTGTTTTGTTTTTGAAATTTATTTTGATAATGGGATTTATCGGATTTTCACTGCTGCGTTGTGGCCGCTGTACACACGCTAGATTTCCTTACGGAGACATATAAACACATGGGTTTTAAGATTCTTACTTGTCTGGTATCTACCCAGGCGTTGAATATGGGGTGTTGAGTCCATTTCGTTGAGCAAGGAGTAGGTCTAGTCTATTATATATTTGGCTTATGGAACGGTATCTGTGCTAATTTCAATCTCTGGTTTTATGCAGCACCCCAACTCACCTTTCCCCTGAAGCAAGCATAAGTTGGTTTTCTAAATTTGAGACCCTGTTCTGTTTTGCAATTCAGTTCATGTGTAGTCAAGTTTAAATTCCGTGTATTATTGATATCTTATGATGTTTCTTTTTCTGTGTGACTTATTTCTCTTAGAATCATCGTACCTGAATCCACTCATTATGCCGCTACGGGCCTGATGACGTAGATTTCATTGCTGAGTGATATTCCATTGTACGTGCGTACCACAGCTTCTTTATCCATTTTTTCTTTCTCGGATGTTTAACTTGTACCGTAGAAGAGGTTCTTGTAAACAGAGCCGTCCCAAACATTGGGGTGGCTGTGTGTTTTTGGTTCAATTTCCCTAAGCTATAGGACCATAAGTGGAAGTGCCATAGGCTGTGTTGCTTCGTTTCCTACGTGTTTCTGGAAACACCATACACTTCTCCAGAGTGGCTGTTGGCAATTTATATCCCACAGGTCAGCATAACAAGGCTCCCTGTTCTCCATGACCTGTCCTGCCTTTCTGGATTTTACACTTTTTTCAGATGGCCCTTTTGACCGGAGGGCAGTGAGACTTCATTGTAGTGCAGATTTTCTTTACACGCTTGCTTGGTTGACCAAAAAGTACGTATGCGTTTTTCCCTGAATATATTCAGGGAAAAACGCATACGCCCTTTTTGGCCAAGTGCATCATTGTCAACATTCTGCCTCTTTTCCTATGCTTTAAGTGCAATTCCAGTCTACCCCCTGAAATCGTTTTCCTGAAATTCTGCCCCGCTTTCAAGTCCTCTTCGAAGACTTACTTCAATACATTTTTGGACGATAGCTGTCATTCATAACTCTGCAGCTTTGTGAATTACAGTGCCCCTGAGCTCCTTTCTTCAACTCGCTTTCTTGTGAGCTGGCCGCAAAACCGCAGGTTTGCTTCAGGCCCTAATCTGTTTTCGGCAGGGCACGCTGAGCCTTTGGTTAATTCCTCTTCCTTGTGGGAAATTTGCGTTCCATTTGCCCGTGCAGACACCTACAGCTAGTCTCTCATTGGTTCTCCCTATTCCTGTTCATCTTGCGCAGAAATTGCAAACTGTGCCAAACAGGAGGTTAAAGGCACTGACTCTCCAAGTGGGGAGAGTGTTAGTTAAGCGTCTGGAATGGTGAACCCGAGTACCAGGGGACGAAAACTGAGATGCATTTGAAAACGTTTCTCAATCACACGGTGGACCATACTCTGGGTTTCCCATGCATGTTTTAGCTGAAGGAAGAATCCCTTAAACCTGGAGAATTGGGACCCATGGAATGGGTACCATGCAGTATGACTTCAAAGGGTCTGCGTTTGCTCACCAAACCTCACCAATGCTATCAGCCCGAAGTGTCCAGCCTTATGTCTCACCCAGCTCTGGGTGTAGATGTGGTAAATCCAGGTTGCATCACAAGCCCTGTATGAATTATTTAAAAATTGCTCTCTATTTCACTGTCATTGTGTTTTGTTTTTGAAATATATTTTGATAATGGGATTTATCGGATTTTCACTGCTGCATTTAGGCCGCTGTACACACTCTTGATTTCCTTATGGAGACATATAAATCCATGGGTTTTAAGATTCTTACTTGTCAGGTATCTTCCCAGGCGTTGAATATGGGGTGTTGAGTCCATTTCGTTGAGCAAGGAGTAGGTCTTGTCTGTTATATATTTGGCTTATGGAAAGGTATCTGTGCTAATTTCAATCTCTGGTTTTATGCAGCACCCCAACTCACCTTTCCCCATAAGCAAGCATAAGTTGGTTTTCTAAATTTGAGACCCTGTTCTGTTTTGTAATTCAGTTCATGTGTAGTCAAGTTGACATTCCGTGTATTAGTGATATCTTATGATGTTTCTTTTCCTGTGTGACTTATTTCTCGTACAATCATCGTACTTGAATCCACTCATTATGCCGCTACCGGCCTGATGACGTAGATTTCATTGCTGAGTGATATTCCATTGTACGTGCATACCACACTTCTTTATCCATTTTTTGCTTTCTTGAATATTTAACTTGTACCGTAGACGAGGTTCTTGTAAACAGAGCCATCCCAAATATTGCGGTGGCCGTGTGATTTTGATTTTAATTTCCCTAAGCTATAGGACCATAAGTGGAAGTGCCATAGGCTGTGTTGCTTTGTTTCCTACGTGTTTCAGGAAACACCATACACTTCTCCAGAGTGGCTCTTGGCAATTTACATCCCGCCCATCAGCATAGCAAGGCTCCCTGTTCTCCATGACCTGTCCTGCCTTTCGGGATTTTACACTTTTTTAAGATGGCCCTTTTGACCGGGGGGCAGTGAGACTTCATTGTAGTGCAGATTTCCTTTACACGCTTGCTTGGTTGGCCAAAAAGGGCGTATGCGTTTTTTCCTGAATATATTCAGGAAAAACCGCATACGCCCTGTTTGGCCAAGTGCATCATTGTCGACATTCTGCCTCTTTTCCTATGCTTTAAGTGCAATTCCAGTCTACCCCTTGAAATCGTTTTCCTGAAATTCTGCCCCGCTTTCAAGACCTCTTCGAAGACTTACTTCAATACATTTTTGGACGATAGCTGTCATTCATAACTCTGCAGGTTTGTGAATTACAGTGTCCCTGAGCTGCTTTCTTCAACTCGCTTTCTTGTGAGCTGGCCGCAAAACCGCAGGATTGCTTCAGGCCCTAATCTGTTTCCGGCAGGGCGCGCTGAGCCTTTGGTTAATTCCTCTTCCTGGTTGGAAATGTGCGTTCCATTTGCCCGTGCAGACACCTACAGCTAGTCTCTCATTGGTTCTCCCTATTCCTGTTCATCTTGCGCAGAATCTGCAAACTGTGCCAAACAGGAGGTTAAAGGCACTGACTCTCCAAGTGGGGAGAGTGTTAGTAAAGCGTCTGGAATGGTGAACCCGAGTACCAGGGTTCGAAAACTGAGATGCATTTGAAAACGTTTCCCAATCACACGGTGGACCATACTTGGGTTTCCCATGCATGTTTTAGCTGAAGGAAGAATCCCTTAAACCTGGAGAGTTGGGACCCATGGAATGGGTACCATGCAGTATGACTTCAAAGGGTCTGCGTTTGCTCACCGAACCTCACCAATGCTATCAGCCCGAAGTGTCCAGCCTTATGTCTCACCCAGCTCTGGGTGTAGATGTGGTAAATCCAGGTTGCATCACAAGCCCTGAATGAATTATTTAAAAATTGCTCTCTATTTCACTGTCATTGTGTTTTGTTTTTGAAATTTATTTTGATAATGGGATTTATCGGATTTTCACTGCTGCGTTTAGGCCGCTGTACACACGCTTGATTTCCTTATGGAGACATATAAATCCTTGGGTTTTAAGATTCTTACTTGTCAGGTATCTTCCCAGGCGTTGAATATGTGGTGTTGAGTCCATTTCGTTGAGCAAGGAGTAGGTCTTGTCTGTTATATATTTGGCTTATGGAAAGGTATCTGTGCTAAGTTCAATCTCTGGTTTTATGCAGCACCCCAACTCACCTTTCCCCATAAGCAAGCATAAGTTGGTTTTCTTAATTTGAGACCCTGTTCTGTTTTGTAATTCAGTTCATGTGTAGTCAAGTTTACATTCCGTGTATTAGTGATATCTTATGATGTTTCTTTTCCTGTGTGACTTATTTCTCGTAGAATCATCGTACCTGAATCCACTCATTATGCCGCTACGGGCCTGATGACGTAGATTTCATTGCTGTGTGATATTCCATTGTACGTGCGTACCACAACTTCTTTATCCATTTTTTGCTTTCTCGGATATATAACTTGTACCGTAGACGAGGTTCTTGTAAACAGAGCCGTCCCAAACTTTGGGGTGGCTGTGTGTTTTTGATTTTAATTTCCCTAAGCTATAGGACCATAAGTGGAAGTGCCATAGGCTGTGTATCTTTGTTTCCTATGAGTTTCAGGAAACACCATACACTTCTCCAGATTGGCTGTTGGCAATTTTTAACCCACAGGTCAGCATTACAAGGCTCCCTGTTCTCCATGACCTATCCTGCCTTTCGGGATTTTACACTTTTTTAAGATGGCCCTTTTGACTGGGGGGCAGTGAGACTTCATTGTAGTGCAGATTTCCTTTACACGCTTGCTTGGTTGGCCAAAAAGTGCGTATGCGTTTTTTCCTGAATATATTCAGGAAAAAACGCATACGCCCTGTTTGGCCAAGTGCATCATTGTCGACATTCTGCCTCTTTTCCTATGCTTTAAGTGCAATTCCAGTCTACCCCTTGAAATCGTTTTCCTGCAATTCTGCCCCGCTTTCAAGTCCTCTTCGAAGACTTACTTCAATACATTTTTGGACGATAGCTGTCATTCATAATTCTGCAGGTTTGTGAAATACAGTGCCCCTGAGCTCCTTTCTTCAACTCGCTTTCTTGTGAGCTGGCCACAAAACCGCAGGATTACTTCATGCCCTAATCTGTTTCCGGCAGGGCACGCTGAGCCTTTGGTTAATTGCTGTTCCTGGTGGGAAATGAGCATTCCTTTTGCCCGTGCAGACACCTACAGCTAGTCTCTCCTTGGGTCTCCCTATTCCTGTTCATCTTGCGCAGAAATTACAAACTGTGCGAAACAGGAGGTTAAAGGCACTGACTCTCCAAGTGGGGAGTGTGTTAGTAAAGCGTCTGGAATGGTGAACCCGAGTACCAGGGTTCGAAAACTGAGATGCATTTGAAAACGTTTCCCAATCACACGGTGGACCATACTCTGGGTTTCCCATGCATGTTTTAGCTGAAGGAAGAATCCCATAAACCTGGAGATTTGGGACCCATGGAATGGGTACCATGCAGTAGGACTTCAAAAGGTCTGTGTTTGCTCACCGAACCTCACCAATGCTATCAGCCCGAAGTGTCCAGCCTTATGTCTCACCCAGCTCTGGGTGTAGATGTGGTAAATCCAGGTTGCATCACAAGACCTGAATGAATTATTTAAGAATTGCTCTCTATTTCACTGTCATTGTGTTTTGTTTTTGAAATTTATTTTGATAATGGGATTTAAAAGATTTTTACGGCTGCGTTTAGGCCGCTCTACACACGCTTGATTTCCTTATGGAGACATATAAATCCATGGGTTTTAAGATTCTTACTTCTCAGGTATATTCCCAGGCGTTGAATATGGGGTGTTGAGTCCATTTCGTTGAGCAAGGAGTAGGTCATGTCTGTTATATATTTGGCTTATGGAAAGGTATCTGTGCTAATTTCAATCTCTGGTTTTATGCAGCACCCCAACTCACCTTTCCCCATAAGCAAGCATAAGTTGGTTTTCTAAATTTGAGACCCTGTTCTGTTTTGTAATTCAGTTCATGTGTAGTCAAGTTTACATTCCGTGTATTAGTGATATCTTATCATGTTTCTTTTCCTGTGTGACTTATTTCTCGTAGAACCCTCGTACCTGAATCCACTCATTATGCCGTTACGGGCCTGATGACGTAGATTTCATTGCTGAGTGATATTCCATTGTACGTGCGTACCACAACATCTTTATCCATTTTTTGCTTTCTCAGATATTTAACTTGTACCGTAGACGAGGTTGTTGTAAACACAGCCGTCCCAAAATTTGGGGTGGCTGTGTGTTTTTGATTTTAATTTCGCTAAGCTACAGGACCATAAGTGGAAGTGCCATAGGCTGTGTTGCTTTGTTTCCTACGTGTTTCAGGAAAAACCATACACTTCTCCAGAGTGGCTGTTGGCAATTTAAATCCCACCCATCAGCATAACAAGGCTCCCTGTTCTCCATGACCTGTCCTGCCTTTCTGGATTTTACACTTTTTTCAGAAGGCCCTTTTGACGGGGGGCAGTGAGACTTCATTGTAGTGCAGATTTCCTTTACACGCTTGCTTGGTTGGCCAAAAAGCGCGTATGCGTTTTTTCCTGAATATAATCAGGAAAAAATGCATACGCGCTTTTTGGCCAAGTGCATCATTGTCGAAATTCTGCCTCTTTTCCTATGCTTTAAGTGCAATTCCAGTCTACCCCCTGAAATAGTTTTCCTATAATTCTGCCCCGCTTTCAAGTCCTCTTCGAAGACTTACTTCAATACATTTTTGGACGATAGCTGTCATTCATAACTCTGCAGGTTTGTGAATTACAGTGTCCCTGAGCTCCTTTCTTCAACTCGCTTTCTTGTGAGCTGGCCGCAAAACCGCAGGATTGCTTCAGGCCGTAATCTGTTTCCGGCAGGGCATGCTGAGCCTTTGGTTTATTCCTCTTCCTGGTTGAAAATGAGCGTTCCATTTTCCCGTGCAGACACCTACAGCTAGTCTCTCATTGGTTCTCCCTATTCCTGTTCATCTTGCGCAGAAATTGCAAACTGTGCCAAACAGGAGTTTAAAGGCACTGACTCTCCAAGTGGGGAGAGTGTTAGTAAAGCGTCTGGAATGGTGAACCCGAGTACCAGGGTTCGAAAACTGAGATGCATTTGAAAACGTTTCCCAATCACACGGTGGACCATACTCTGGGTTACCCATGCATGTTTTAACTGAAGGAAGAATCCCTTAAACCTGGAGAGTTGGGACCCATGGAATGGGTACCATGCAGTGTGACTTCAAAGGGTCTGCGTTTGCTCACCGAACCTCACCAATGCTATCAGCCCGAAGTGTCCAGCCTTATGTCTCACCCAGCTCTGGGTGTAGATGTGGTAAATCCAGGTTGCATCACAAGCCCTGAATGAATTGTTTAAGAATTGCTCTCTATTTCACTGTCATTTGGTTTTGTTTTTGAAATTTATTTTGATAATGGGATTTATCGGATTTTCACTGCTGCGTTTAGGCCGCTGTACAGACGCTTGATTTCCTTATGGAGACATAAAAATCCCTGGGTTTTAAGAGTCTTACTTGTCATTTATCTTCCCAGGCGTTGAATATAGGGTGTTGAGTCCATTTCATTGAGCAAGGAGTAGGTCTTGTCTATTATATATTTGGCTTATGGAACGGTATCTGTGCTAATTTCAATCTCTGGATTTATGCAGCACCCCAACTCACCTTTCCCCATAAGCAAGCATAAGTTGGTTTTCTCAATTTGAGACCCTGTTCTGTTTTGTAATTCAGTTCATGTGTAGCCAAGTTTACATTCCATGTATTAGTGATATCTTATGATATTTCTTTTCCTGTGTGACTTATTTCTCGTAGAATCATCGTACCTGAATCCACTCATTATGCCGCTACGGGCCTGATGACGTAGATTTCATTGCTGTGTGATATTCCATTGTACGTGCGTACCACAACTTCTTTATCCATTTTTTGCTTTCTCGGATATTTAACTTGTACCGTAGACAAGGTTCTTGTAAACAGAGCCGTCCCAAAATTTGGGGTGGTTGTGTGTTTTTGATTTTAATGTCCCTAAGCTATAGGACCATAAGTGGAAGTGCCATAGGCTGTGTTGCTTTATTTCCTACGTGTTTCAGGAAACACCATACACTTCTCCAGAGTGGCTGTTCGCAATTTACATCCCGACCATCAGCATAACAAGGCTCCCTGTTCTCCTTGACCTGTCCTGCCTTTCTGAATTTTACAATTTTCAGATGGCCCTTTTGACCGGGGGGCAGTGAGACTTCATTGTAGTGCAGATTTCATTTACAAGCTTCCTTGGTTGGCCAAAAAGGGCGTATGCGTTTTTTCCTGAATATATTCAGGAAAAACGCATACGCCCTTTTTGGCCAAGTGCATCATTGTCGAAATTCTGCCTCTTTTCCTAAGCTTTAAGTGCAATTCCTGTCTACCCCCTGAAATCGTTTTCCTGAAATTCTGCCCCTCTTTCAAGTCCTCTTCGAAGACTTACTTCAATATATTTTTGGACGATAGCTGTTATTCATAACTCTGCAGGTTTGTGAATTACAGTGCCCCTGAGCTCCTTTCTTCAACTCGCTTTCTTGTGAGCTGACCGCAAAACCGCAGGATTGCTTCAGGCCCTAATCTGTTTCTGGCAGGGCACGCTGAGCCTTTGGTTATTTCCTCTTCCTGGTGGGAAATGAGCGTACCATTTGCCCGTGCAGACACCTACAGCTAGTCTCTCATTGGTTCTCCCTATTCCTGTTCATCTTGCGCAGAAATTACAAACTGTGCCAAACAGGAGGTTAAAGGCACTGACTCTCCAAGTGGGGAAAGTGTTAGTAAAGCGTCTGGAATGGTGCACCTGAGTACCAGGCTTCGAAAACTGAGATGCATTTGAAAACGTTTCCCAATCACACGGTGGACCATACTCTGGGTTTCCCATGCATGTTTTAGCTGAAGGAAGAATCCCTTAAACCTGGAGAGTTGGGAGCCATGGAAAGGGTACCATGCATTATGACTTCAAACGGTCTGCATTTGTCACCGAACCTCACCAATGCTATCAGCCCGAAGTGTCCAGCCTTATGTCTCACCCAGCTCTGGGTGTAGATGTGGTAATTCCAGGTTGCATCACAAGCCCTGAATGAATTATTTAAGAATTGCTCTCTATTTCACTGGCATTGTGTTTTGTTTTTGAAATTTATTTTGATAATGGCATTTATCGGATTTTCACTGCTGCGTTGAGGCCGCTGTGCACACGCTAGATTTCCTTAGGGAGACATATAAACCCATGGGTTTTAAGATTCTTACTTGTCAGGTATCTACCCAGGCGTTGAATATGGTGTGTTGAGTCCATTTCGTTGAGCAAGGAGTAGGTCTTGTCTATTATATATTTGGCTTATGGAACGGTATCTGTTCTAATTTCAATCTCTGGTTTTATGCAGCACCCCAACTAACCTTTCCCCTTAAGCAAGCATAAGTTGGTTTTCTAAATTTGAGACCCTGTTCTGTTTTGCAATTCAGTTCATGTGTAGTCAAGTTTAAATTCCGTGTATTAGTGATATCTTATGATGTTTCTTTTTCTGTGTGACTTATTTCTCGTAGAATCATCGTACCTGAATCCACTCATTATGCCGCTACGGGCCTGATGACGTAGATTTCATTGCTGAGTGATATTCCATTGTACGTGCGTACCACAACTTCTTTATCCATTTTTTGCTTTCTCGGATGTTTTACTTGTACCGTAGACGAGGTTCTTGTACACAGAGCCGTCCGAAACATTGGGGTGGCTGTGTGTTTTTGTTTCAATTTCCCTAAGCTATAGGACCATAAGTGGAAATGCCATAGGCTGTGTTGATTTGTTTCCTACGTGTTTCAGTAAACACCATATACTTCTCCAGAGTGGCTCTTGGCAATTTACATCCCGCCCATCAACATAACAAGGCTCCGTGTTCTCCATGACCTGTCCTGCGTTTTTGGATTTTACACTTTTTTCAGAGGGCCCTTTTGACCAGGGGGCAGTGAGACTTCATTGTAGTGCAGATTTCCTTTACACGCTTGCTTGGTTGGCCAAAAAGGGCGTATGCGTTTTTTCCTGAATATATTCAGGAAAAAACGCATACGCCCTTTTTGGCCAAGTGCATCATTGTCGACATTCTGCCTCTTTTCCTATGCTTTAAGTGCAATTCCAGTCTACCCCCTGAAATCGTTTTCCTGAAATTCTGCCCCGCTTTCAAGTCCTCTTCGAAGACTTACTTCAATACATTTTTGGACGATAGCTGTCATTCATGACTCTGCAGGTTTGTGAATTACAGTGCCCCTGAGCTCCTTTCTTCAACTCGCTTTCTTGTGAGCTGGCCGCAAAACCGCAGGATTGCTTCAGGCCCTAATCTGTTTCCGGCAGGGCATGCTGAGCCTTTGGTTAATTCCTCTTCCTGGTGGAAAATGAGCGTTCCATTTGCCCGTGCAGACACCTACAGCTAGTCTCTCATTGGTTCTCCCTATTCCTGTTCATCTTGCGCAGAAATTGCAAACTGTGCCAAACAGGAGGTTAAAGGCACTGACTCTCCAAGTGGGGAGAGTGTTAGTAAAGCGTCTGGAATGGTGAACCCGAGTACCAGGGTTCGAAAACTGAGATGCATTTGAAAACGTTTCCCAATCACACGGTGGACCATACTCTAGGTTACCCATGCATGTTTTAACTGAAGGAAGAATCCCTTAAACCTGGAGAGTAGGGACCCATGGAATGGGTACCATGCAGTGTGACTTCAAAGGGTCTGCGTTTGCTCACCGAACCTCACCAATGCTATCAGCCCGAAGTGTCCAGCCTTATGTCTCACCCAGCTCTGGGTGTAGATGTGGTAAATCCAGGTTGCATCACAAGCCCTGAATGAATTGTTTAAGAATTGCTCTCTATTTCACTGTCATTTGGTTTGTTTTTGAAATTTATTTTGATAATGGGATTTATCGGATTTTCACTGCTGCGTTTAGGCCGCTGTACAGACGCTTGATTTCCTTATGGAGACATAAAAATCCCTGGGTTTTAAGAGTCTTACTTGTCATTTATCTTCCCAGGCGTTGAATATAGGGTGTTGAGTCCATTTCATTGAGCAAGGAGTAGGTCTTGTCTATTATATATTTGGCTTATGGAACGGTATCTGTGCTAATTTCAATCTCTGGATTTATGCAGCACCCCAAGTCAACATTCCCCATAAGCAAGCATAAGTTGGTTTTCTCAATTTGAGACCCTGTTCTGTTTTGTAATTCAGTTCATGTGTAGCCAAGTTTACATTCCATGTATTAGTGATATCTTATGATGTTTCTTTTCCTGTGTGACTTATTTCTCGTAGAATCATCGTACCTGAATCCACTCATTATGCCGCTACGGGCCTGATGACGTAGATTTCATTGCTGTGTGATATTCCATTGTACGTGCGTACCAGAACTTCTTTATCCATTTTTTCCTTTCTCGGATATTTAACTTGTACCGTAGACAAGGTTCTTGTAAACAGAGCCATCCCAAACTTTGGGGTGGCTGTGTGTTTGTGATTTTAATTTCCCTAAGCTATAGGACCATAAGTGGAAGTGACATAGGCTGTGTTGCTTTGTTTCCTACGTGTTTCAGGATACACCATACATTTCTCCAGAGTGGCTGTTGGCAATTTACATCCCGCCCATCAGCATAACAAGGCTCCCTGTTCTCCAAGACCTGTCCTGCCTTTCTGGATTTTACACTTTTTTCAGATGGCCCTTTTGACCGGGGGGCAGTGAGACTTCATTGTAGTGCAGATTTCCTTTACACGCTTGCTTGGTTGGCCAAAAAGGGCGTATGCGTTTTTTCCTGAATATATTCAGGAAAAAACGCATACGCCCTTTTTGGCCAAGTGCATCATTGTCGACATTCTGCCTCTTTTCCTATGCTTTAAGTGCAATTCCAGTCTACCCCCTGAAATCGTTTTCCTGAAATTCTGCCCCGCTTTCAAGTCCTCTTTGAAGACTTACTTCAGTACATTTTTGGACGATAGCTGTCATTCATAACTCTGCAGGTTTGTGAATTACAGTGCCCCTGAGCTCCTGTCTTCAACTCCTTTTCTTGTGAGCTGGCCGCAAAACCGCAGGATTGCTTCAGGCCCTAATATGTTTCCGGCCGGGCACGCTGAGCCTTTGGTTAATTCCTCTTCCTGGTGGGAAATGATCGTTCCATTTGCCCGTGCAGACACCAACAGCTAGTCTCTCATTGGTTCTCCCTATGCCTGTTCATCTTGCGCAGAAATTGCAAACTGTGCCAAACAGGAGGTTAAAGGCACTGACTCTCCAAGTGGGGAGAGTGTTAGTAAAGCGTCTGGAATGGTGAACCCGAGTACCAGGGGACGAAAACTGAGATGCATTTGAAAACGTTTCCCAATCACACGGCGGACGATAGTCTGGGTTTCCCATGCATGTTTTAGCTGAAGGAAGAATCCCTTAAACCTGGAGAGTTGGGACCCATGGAATGGGTACCATGCAGTATGACTTCAAAGGGTCTGCGTTTGCTCACCGAACCTCACCAATGTTATCAGCCCGAAGTGCCCAGCCTTATGTCTCACCCAGCTCTGGGTGTAGATGTGGTAAATCCAGGTTGCATCCCAAGCCCTGAATGAATGATTTAAGAATTGCTCTCTATTTCACTGTCATTGTGTTTTGTTTTTGAAATTTATTTTGATAATGGGATTTATCGGATTTTCACTGCTGCGTTTAGGCCGCTGTACACACGCTTGATTTCCTTATGGAGACATATAAATCCATGGGTTTTAAGATTCTTACTTGTCAGGTATCTTGCCAGGCGTTGAATATGGGGTGTTGAGTCCATTTCGTTGAGCAAGGAGTAGGGCTTGTCTATTATATATTTGGCTTATGGAACGGTATCTGTGCTAATTTCAATCTCTGGTTTTATGCAGCACCCCAACTCACCTTTCCCCATAAGCAAGCATAAGTTGGTTTTCTAAATTTGAGACCCTGTTCTGTTTTGTAATTCAGTTTATGTGTAGGCAAGTTTACATTCCGTGTATTACTGATATATTATGATGTTTCTTTTTCTGTGTGACTTATTTCTCGTAGAATCATCGTACCTGAATCCACTCATTATGCCGCTACGGGCCTGAAGACGTAGATTTCATTGCTGAGTGATATTCCATTGTACGTGCGTACCAGAACTTCTTTATCCATTTTTTCCTTTCTCGGATATTTAACTTGTACCGTAGACAAGGTTCTTGTAAACAGAGCCATCCCAAACTTTGGGGTGGCTGTGTGTTTGTGATTTTAATTTCCCTAAGCTATAGGACCATAAGTGGAAGTGACATAGGCTGTGTTGCTTTGTTTCCTACGTGTTTCAGGATACACCATACATTTCTCCAGAGTGGCTGTTGGCAATTTACATCCCGCCCATCAGCATAACAAGGCTCCCTGTTCTCCAAGACCTGTCCTGCCTTTCTGGATTTTACACTTTTTTCAGATGGCCCTTTTGACCGGGGGGCAGTGAGACTTCATTGTAGTGCAGATTTCCTTTACACGCTTGCTTGGTTGGCCAAAAAGGGCGTATGCGTTTTTTCCTGAATATATTCAGGAAAAAACGCATACGCCCTTTTTGGCCAAGTGCATCATTGTCGACATTCTGCCTCTTTTCCTATGCTTTAAGTGCAATTCCAGTCTACCCCCTGAAATCGTTTTCCTGAAATTCTGCCCCGCTTTCAAGTCCTCTTTGAAGACTTACTTCAGTACATTTTTGGACGATAGCTGTCATTCATAACTCTGCAGGTTTGTGAATTACAGTGCCCCTGAGCTCCTGTCTTCAACTCCTTTTCTTGTGAGCTGGCCGCAAAACCGCAGGATTGCTTCAGGCCCTAATATGTTTCCGGCCGGGCACGCTGAGCCTTTGGTTAATTCCTCTTCCTGGTGGGAAATGATCGTTCCATTTGCCCGTGCAGACACCAACAGCTAGTCTCTCATTGGTTCTCCCTATGCCTGTTCATCTTGCGCAGAAATTGCAAACTGTGCCAAACAGGAGGTTAAAGGCACTGACTCTCCAAGTGGGGAGAGTGTTAGTAAAGCGTCTGGAATGGTGAACCCGAGTACCAGGGGACGAAAACTGAGATGCATTTGAAAACGTTTCCCAATCACACGGCGGACGATAGTCTGGGTTTCCCATGCATGTTTTAGCTGAAGGAAGAATCCCTTAAACCTGGAGAGTTGGGACCCATGGAATGGGTACCATGCAGTATGACTTCAAAGGGTCTGCGTTTGCTCACCGAACCTCACCAATGTTATCAGCCCGAAGTGCCCAGCCTTATGTCTCACCCAGCTCTGGGTGTAGATGTGGTAAATCCAGGTTGCATCCCAAGCCCTGAATGAATGATTTAAGAATTGCTCTCTATTTCACTGTCATTGTGTTTTGTTTTTGAAATTTATTTTGATAATGGGATTTATCGGATTTTCACTGCTGCGTTTAGGCCGCTGTACACACGCTTGATTTCCTTATGGAGACATATAAATCCATGGGTTTTAAGATTCTTACTTGTCAGGTATCTTGCCAGGCGTTGAATATGGGGTGTTGAGTCCATTTCGTTGAGCAAGGAGTAGGGCTTGTCTATTATATATTTGGCTTATGGAACGGTATCTGTGCTAATTTCAATCTCTGGTTTTATGCAGCACCCCAACTCACCTTTCCCCATAAGCAAGCATAAGTTGGTTTTCTAAATTTGAGACCCTGTTCTGTTTTGTAATTCAGTTTATGTGTAGGCAAGTTTACATTCCGTGTATTACTGATATATTATGATGTTTCTTTTTCTGTGTGACTTATTTCTCGTAGAATCATCGTACCTGAATCCACTCATTATGCCGCTACGGGCCTGAAGACGTAGATTTCATTGCTGAGTGATATTCCATTGTACGTGCGTACCAGAACTTCTTTATCCATTTTTTCCTTTCTCGGATATTTAACTTGTACCGTAGACAAGGTTCTTGTAAACAGAGCCATCCCAAACTTTGGGGTGGCTGTGTGTTTGTGATTTTAATTTCCCTAAGCTATAGGACCATAAGTGGAAGTGACATAGGCTGTGTTGCTTTGTTTCCTACGTGTTTCAGGATACACCATACATTTCTCCAGAGTGGCTGTTGGCAATTTACATCCCGCCCATCAGCATAACAAGGCTCCCTGTTCTCCAAGACCTGTCCTGCCTTTCTGGATTTTACACTTTTTTCAGATGGCCCTTTTGACCGGGGGGCAGTGAGACTTCATTGTAGTGCAGATTTCCTTTACACGCTTGCTTGGTTGGCCAAAAAGGGCGTATGCGTTTTTTCCTGAATATATTCAGGAAAAAACGCATACGCCCTTTTTGGCCAAGTGCATCATTGTCGACATTCTGCCTCTTTTCCTATGCTTTAAGTGCAATTCCAGTCTACCCCCTGAAATCGTTTTCCTGAAATTCTGCCCCGCTTTCAAGTCCTCTTTGAAGACTTACTTCAGTACATTTTTGGACGATAGCTGTCATTCATAACTCTGCAGGTTTGTGAATTACAGTGCCCCTGAGCTCCTGTCTTCAACTCCTTTTCTTGTGAGCTGGCCGCAAAACCGCAGGATTGCTTCAGGCCCTAATATGTTTCCGGCCGGGCACGCTGAGCCTTTGGTTAATTCCTCTTCCTGGTGGGAAATGATCGTTCCATTTGCCCGTGCAGACACCAACAGCTAGTCTCTCATTGGTTCTCCCTATGCCTGTTCATCTTGCGCAGAAATTGCAAACTGTGCCAAACAGGAGGTTAAAGGCACTGACTCTCCAAGTGGGGAGAGTGTTAGTAAAGCGTCTGGAATGGTGAACCCGAGTACCAGGGGACGAAAACTGAGATGCATTTGAAAACGTTTCCCAATCACACGGCGGACGATAGTCTGGGTTTCCCATGCATGTTTTAGCTGAAGGAAGAATCCCTTAAACCTGGAGAGTTGGGACCCATGGAATGGGTACCATGCAGTATGACTTCAAAGGGTCTGCATTTGCTCACCGAACCTCACCAATGTTATCAGCCCGAAGTGCCCAGCCTTATGTCTCACCCAGCTCTGGGTGTAGATGTGGTAAATCCAGGTTGCATCCCAAGCCCTGAATGAATGATTTAAGAATTGCTCTCTATTTCACTGTCATTGTGTTTTGTTTTTGAAATTTATTTTGATAATGGGATTTATCGGATTTTCACTGCTGCATTTAGGCCGCTGTACACACGCTTGATTTCCTTATGGAGACATATAAATCCATGGGTTTTAAGATTCTTACTTGTCAGGTATCTTGCCAGGCGTTGAATATGGGGTGTTGAGTCCATTTCGTTGAGCAAGGAGTAGGGCTTGTCTATTATATATTTGGCTTATGGAACGGTATCTGTGCTAATTTCAATCTCTGGTTTTATGCAGCACCCCAACTCACCTTTCCCCATAAGCAAGCATAAGTTGGTTTTCTAAATTTGAGACCCTGTTCTGTTTTGTAATTCAGTTTATGTGTAGGCAAGTTTACATTCCGTGTATTACTGATATATTATGATGTTTCTTTTTCTGTGTGACTTATTTCTCGTAGAATCATCGTACCTGAATCCACTCATTATGCCGCTACGGGCCTGAAGACGTAGATTTCATTGCTGAGTGATATTCCATTGTACGTGCGTACCAGAACTTCTTTATCCATTTTTTCCTTTCTCGGATATTTAACTTGTACCGTAGACAAGGTTCTTGTAAACAGAGCCATCCCAAACTTTGGGGTGGCTGTGTGTTTGTGATTTTAATTTCCCTAAGCTATAGGACCATAAGTGGAAGTGACATAGGCTGTGTTGCTTTGTTTCCTACGTGTTTCAGGATACACCATACATTTCTCCAGAGTGGCTGTTGGCAATTTACATCCCGCCCATCAGCATAACAAGGCTCCCTGTTCTCCAAGACCTGTCCTGCCTTTCTGGATTTTACACTTTTTTCAGATGGCCCTTTTGACCGGGGGGCAGTGAGACTTCATTGTAGTGCAGATTTCCTTTACACGCTTGCTTGGTTGGCCAAAAAGGGCGTATGCGTTTTTTCCTGAATATATTCAGGAAAAAACGCATACGCCCTTTTTGGCCAAGTGCATCATTGTCGACATTCTGCCTCTTTTCCTATGCTTTAAGTGCAATTCCAGTCTACCCCCTGAAATCATTTTCCTGAAATTCTGCCCCGCTTTCAAGTCCTCTTTGAAGACTTACTTCAGTACATTTTTGGACGATAGCTGTCATTCATAACTCTGCAGGTTTGTGAATTACAGTGCCCCTGAGCTCCTGTCTTCAACTCCTTTTCTTGTGAGCTGGCCGCAAAACCGCAGGATTGCTTCAGGCCCTAATATGTTTCCAGCCGGGCACGCTGAGCCTTTGGTTAATTCCTCTTCCTGGTGGGAAATGATCGTTCCATTTGCCCGTGCAGACACCAACAGCTAGTCTCTCATTGGTTCTCCCTATGCCTGTTCATCTTGCGCAGAAATTGCAAACTGTGCCAAACAGGAGGTTAAAGGCACTGACTCTCCAAGTGGGGAGAGTGTTAGTAAAGCGTCTGGAATGGTGAACCCGAGTACCAGGGGACGAAAACTGAGATGCATTTGAAAACGTTTCCCAATCACACGGCGGACGATAGTCTGGGTTTCCCATGCATGTTTTAGCTGAAGGAAGAATCCCTTAAACCTGGAGAGTTGGGACCCATGGAATGGGTACCATGCAGTATGACTTCAAAGGGTCTGCGTTTGCTCACCGAACCTCACCAATGTTATCAGCCCGAAGTGCCCAGCCTTATGTCTCACCCAGCTCTGGGTGTAGATGTGGTAAATCCAGGTTGCATCCCAAGCCCTGAATGAATGATTTAAGAATTGCTCTCTATTTCACTGTCATTGTGTTTTGTTTTTGAAATTTATTTTGATAATGGGATTTATCGGATTTTCACTGCTGCGTTTAGGCCGCTGTACACACGCTTGATTTCCTTATGGAGACATATAAATCCATGGGTTTTAAGATTCTTACTTGTCAGGTATCTTGCCAGGCGTTGAATATGGGGTGTTGAGTCCATTTCGTTGAGCAAGGAGTAGGGCTTGTCTATTATATATTTGGCTTATGGAACGGTATCTGTGCTAATTTCAATCTCTGGTTTTATGCAGCACCCCAACTCACCTTTCCCCATAAGCAAGCATAAGTTGGTTTTCTAAATTTGAGACCCTGTTCTGTTTTGTAATTCAGTTTATGTGTAGGCAAGTTTACATTCCGTGTATTACTGATATATTATGATGTTTCTTTTTCTGTGTGACTTATTTCTCGTAGAATCATCGTACCTGAATCCACTCATTATGCCGCTACGGGCCTGAAGACGTAGATTTCATTGCTGAGTGATATTCCATTGTACGTGCGTACCAGAACTTCTTTATCCATTTTTTCCTTTCTCGGATATTTAACTTGTACCGTAGACAAGGTTCTTGTAAACAGAGCCATCCCAAACTTTGGGGTGGCTGTGTGTTTGTGATTTTAATTTCCCTAAGCTATAGGACCATAAGTGGAAGTGACATAGGCTGTGTTGCTTTGTTTCCTACGTGTTTCAGGATACACCATACATTTCTCCAGAGTGGCTGTTGGCAATTTACATCCCGCCCATCAGCATAACAAGGCTCCCTGTTCTCCAAGACCTGTCCTGCCTTTCTGGATTTTACACTTTTTTCAGATGGCCCTTTTGACCGGGGGGCAGTGAGACTTCATTGTAGTGCAGATTTCCTTTACACGCTTGCTTGGTTGGCCAAAAAGGGCGTATGCGTTTTTTCCTGAATATATTCAGGAAAAAACGCATACGCCCTTTTTGGCCAAGTGCATCATTGTCGACATTCTGCCTCTTTTCCTATGCTTTAAGTGCAATTCCAGTCTATCCCCTGAAATCGTTTTCCTGAAATTCTGCCCCGCTTTCAAGTCCTCTTTGAAGACTTACTTCAGTACATTTTTGGACGATAGCTGTCATTCATAACTCTGCAGGTTTGTGAATTACAGTGCCCCTGAGCTCCTGTCTTCAACTCCTTTTCTTGTGAGCTGGCCGCAAAACAGCAGGATTGCTTCAGGCCCTAATATGTTTCCGGCCGGGCACGCTGAGCCTTTGGTTAATTCCTCTTCCTGGTGGGAAATGATCGTTCCATTTGCCCGTGCAGACACCAACAGCTAGTCTCTCATTGGTTCTCCCTATGCCTGTTCATCTTGCGCAGAAATTGCAAACTGTGCCAAACAGGAGGTTAAAGGCACTGACTCTCCAAGTGGGGAGAGTGTTAGTAAAGCGTCTGGAATGGTGAACCCGAGTACCAGGGGACGAAAACTGAGATGCATTTGAAAACGTTTCCCAATCACACGGCGGACGATAGTCTGGGTTTCCCATGCATGTTTTAGCTGAAGGAAGAATCCCTTAAACCTGGAGAGTTGGGACCCATGGAATGGGTACCATGCAGTATGACTTCAAAGGGTCTGCGTTTGCTCACCGAACCTCACCAATGTTATCAGCCCAAAGTGCCCAGCCTTATGTCTCACCCAGCTCTGGGTGTAGATGTGGTAAATCCAGGTTGCATCCCAAGCCCTGAATGAATGATTTAAGAATTGCTCTCTATTTCACTGTCATTGTGTTTTGTTTTTGAAATTTATTTTGATAATGGGATTTATCGGATTTTCACTGCTGCATTTAGGCCGCTGTACACACGCTTGATTTCCTTATGGAGACATATAAATCCATGGGTTTTAAGATTCTTACTTGTCAGGTATCTTGCCAGGCGTTGAATATGGGGTGTTGAGTCCATTTCGTTGAGCAAGGAGTAGGGCTTGTCTATTATATATTTGGCTTATGGAACGGTATCTGTGCTAATTTCAATCTCTGGTTTTATGCAGCACCCCAACTCACCTTTCCCCATAAGCAAGCATAAGTTGGTTTTCTAAATTTGAGACCCTGTTCTGTTTTGTAATTCAGTTTATGTGTAGCCAAGTTTACATTCCGTGTATTACTGATATATTATGATGTTTCTTTTTCTGTGTGACTTATTTCTCGTAGAATCATCGTACCTGAATCCACTCATTATGCCGCTACGGGCCTGAAGACGTAGATTTCATTGCTGAGTGATATTCCATTGTACGTGCGTACCAGAACTTCTTTATCCATTTTTTCCTTTCTCGGATATTTAACTTGTACCGTAGACAAGGTTCTTGTAAACAGAGCCATCCCAAACTTTGGGGTGGCTGTGTGTTTGTGATTTTAATTTCCCTAAGCTATAGGACCATAAGTGGAAGTGACATAGGCTGTGTTGCTTTGTTTCCTACGTGTTTCAGGATACACCATACATTTCTCCAGAGTGGCTGTTGGCAATTTACATCCCGCCCATCAGCATAACAAGGCTCCCTGTTCTCCAAGACCTGTCCTGCCTTTCTGGATTTTACACTTTTTTCAGATGGCCCTTTTGACCGGGGGGCAGTGAGACTTCATTGTAGTGCAGATTTCCTTTACACGCTTGCTTGGTTGGCCAAAAAGTGCGTATGCGTTTTTTCCTGAATATATTCAGGAAAAAACGCATACGCCCTTTTTGGCCAAGTGCATCATTGTCGACATTCTGCCTCTTTTCCTATGCTTTAAGTGCAATTCCAGTCTACCCCCTGAAATCGTTTTCCTGAAATTCTGCCCCGCTTTCAAGTCCTCTTTGAAGACTTACTTCAGTACATTTTTGGACGATAGCTGTCATTCATAACTCTGCAGGTTTGTGAATTACAGTGCCCCTGAGCTCCTGTCTTCAACTCCTTTTCTTGTGAGCTGGCCGCAAAACCGCAGGATTGCTTCAGGCCCTAATATGTTTCCGGCCGGGCACGCTGAGCCTTTGGTTAATTCCTCTTCCTGGTGGGAAATGATCGTTCCATTTGCCCGTGCAGACACCAACAGCTAGTCTCTCATTGGTTCTCCCTATGCCTGTTCATCTTGCGCAGAAATTGCAAACTGTGCCAAACAGGAGGTTAAAGGCACTGACTCTCCAAGTGGGGAGAGTGTTAGTAAAGCGTCTGGAATGGTGAACCCGAGTACCAGGGGACGAAAACTGAGATGCATTTGAAAACGTTTCCCAATCACACGGCGGACGATAGTCTGGGTTTCCCATGCATGTTTTAGCTGAAGGAAGAATCCCTTAAACCTGGAGAGTTGGGACCCATGGAATGGGTACCATGCAGTATGACTTCAAAGGGTCTGCGTTTGCTCACCGAACCTCACCAATGTTATCAGCCCAAAGTGCCCAGCCTTATGTCTCACCCAGCTCTGGGTGTAGATGTGGTAAATCCAGGTTGCATCCCAAGCCCTGAATGAATGATTTAAGAATTGCTCTCTATTTCACTGTCATTGTGTTTTGTTTTTGAAATTTATTTTGATAATGGGATTTATCGGATTTTCACTGCTGCGTTTAGGCCGCTGTACACACGCTTGATTTCCTTATGGAGACATATAAATCCATGGGTTTTAAGATTCTTACTTGTCAGGTATCTTGCCAGGCGTTGAATATGGGGTGTTGAGTCCATTTCGTTGAGCAAGGAGTAGGGCTTGTCTATTATATATTTGGCTTATGGAACGGTATCTGTGCTAATTTCAATCTCTGGTTTTATGCAGCACCCCAACTCACCTTTCCCCATAAGCAAGCATAAGTTGGTTTTCTAAATTTGAGACCCTGTTCTGTTTTGTAATTCAGTTTATGTGTAGGCAAGTTTACATTCCGTGTATTACTGATATATTATGATGTTTCTTTTTCTGTGTGACTTATTTCTCGTAGAATCATCGTACCTGAATCCACTCATTATGCCGCTACGGGCCTGAAGACGTAGATTTCATTGCTGAGTGATATTCCATTGTACGTGCGTACCAGAACTTCTTTATCCATTTTTTCCTTTCTCGGATATTTAACTTGTACCGTAGACAAGGTTCTTGTAAACAGAGCCATCCCAAACTTTGGGGTGGCTGTGTGTTTGTGATTTTAATTTCCCTAAGCTATAGGACCATAAGTGGAAGTGACATAGGCTGTGTTGCTTTGTTTCCTACGTGTTTCAGGATACACCATACATTTCTCCAGAGTGGCTGTTGGCAATTTACATCCCGCCCATCAGCATAACAAGGCTCCCTGTTCTCCAAGACCTGTCCTGCCTTTCTGGATTTTACACTTTTTTCAGATGGCCCTTTTGACCGGGGGGCAGTGAGACTTCATTGTAGTGCAGATTTCCTTTACACGCTTGCTTGGTTGGCCAAAAAGGGCGTATGCGTTTTTTCCTGAATATATTCAGGAAAAAACGCATACGCCCTTTTTGGCCAAGTGCATCATTGTCGACATTCTGCCTCTTTTCCTATGCTTTAAGTGCAATTCCAGTCTACCCCCTGAAATCGTTTTCCTGAAATTCTGCCCCGCTTTCAAGTCCTCTTTGAAGACTTACTTCAGTACATTTTTGGACGATAGCTGTCATTCATAACTCTGCAGGTTTGTGAATTACAGTGCCCCTGAGCTCCTGTCTTCAACTCCTTTTCTTGTGAGCTGGCCGCAAAACCGCAGGATTGCTTCAGGCCCTAATATGTTTCCGGCCGGGCACGCTGAGCCTTTGGTTAATTCCTCTTCCTGGTGGGAAATGATCGTTCCATTTGCCCGTGCAGACACCAACAGCTAGTCTCTCATTGGTTCTCCCTATGCCTGTTCATCTTGCGCAGAAATTGCAAACTGTGCCAAACAGGAGGTTAAAGGCACTGACTCTCCAAGTGGGGAGAGTGTTAGTAAAGCGTCTGGAATGGTGAACCCGAGTACCAGGGGACGAAAACTGAGATGCATTTGAAAACGTTTCCCAATCACACGGCGGACGATAGTCTGGGTTTCCCATGCATGTTTTAGCTGAAGGAAGAATCCCTTAAACCTGGAGAGTTGGGACCCATGGAATGGGTACCATGCAGTATGACTTCAAAGGGTCTGCGTTTGCTCACCGAACCTCACCAATGTTATCAGCCCGAAGTGCCCAGCCTTATGTCTCACCCAGCTCTGGGTGTAGATGTGGTAAATCCAGGTTGCATCACAAGCCCTGAATGAATGATTTAAGAATTGCTCTCTATTTCACTGTCATTGTGTTTTGTTTTTGAAATTTATTTTGATAATGGGATTTATCGGATTTTCACTGCTGCGTTTAGGCCGCTGTACACACGCTTGATTTCCTTATGGAGACATATAAATCCATGGGTTTTAAGATTCTTACTTGTCAGGTATCTTGCCAGGCGTTGAATATGGGGTGTTGAGTCCATTTCGTTGAGCAAGGAGTAGGGCTTGTCTATTATATATTTGGCTTATGGAACGGTATCTGTGCTAATTTCAATCTCTGGTTTTATGCAGCACCCCAACTCACCTTTCCCCATAAGCAAGCATAAGTTGGTTTTCTAAATTTGAGACCCTGTTCTGTTTTGTAATTCAGTTTATGTGTAGGCAAGTTTACATTCCGTGTATTACTGATATATTATGATGTTTCTTTTTCTGTGTGACTTATTTCTCGTAGAATCATCGTACCTGAATCCACTCATTATGCCGCTACGGGCCTGAAGACGTAGATTTCATTGCTGAGTGATATTCCATTGTACGTGCGTACCAGAACTTCTTTATCCATTTTTTCCTTTCTCGGATATTTAACTTGTACCGTAGACAAGGTTCTTGTAAACAGAGCCATCCCAAACTTTGGGGTGGCTGTGTGTTTGTGATTTTAATTTCCCTAAGCTATAGGACCATAAGTGGAAGTGACATAGGCTGTGTTGCTTTGTTTCCTACGTGTTTCAGGATACACCATACATTTCTCCAGAGTGGCTGTTGGCAATTTACATCCCGCCCATCAGCATAACAAGGCTCCCTGTTCTCCAAGACCTGTCCTGCCTTTCTGGATTTTACACTTTTTTCAGATGGCCCTTTTGACCGGGGGGCAGTGAGACTTCATTGTAGTGCAGATTTCCTTTACACGCTTGCTTGGTTGGCCAAAAAGGGCGTATGCGTTTTTTCCTGAATATATTCAGGAAAAAACGCATACGCCCTTTTTGGCCAAGTGCATCATTGTCGACATTCTGCCTCTTTTCCTATGCTTTAAGTGCAATTCCAGTCTACCCCCTGAAATCGTTTTCCTGAAATTCTGCCCCGCTTTCAAGTCCTCTTCGAAGACTTACTTCAGTACATTTTTGGACGATAGCTGTCATTCATAACTCTGTAGGTTTGTGAATTACAGTGCCCCTGAGCTCCTGTCTTCAACTCCTTTTCTTGTGAGCTGGCCGCAAAACCGCAGGATTGCTTCAGGCCCTAATCTGTTTCCGGCCGGGCACGCTGAGCCTTTGTTTAATTCCTCTTCCTGGTGGGAAATGATCGTTCCATTTGCCCGTGCAGACACCAACAGCTAGTCTCTCATTGGTTCTCCCTATGCCTGTTCATCTTGCGCAGAAATTGCAAACTGTGCCAAACAGGAGGTTAAAGGCACTGACTCTCCAAGTGGGGAGAGTGTTAGTAAAGCGTCTGGAATGGTGAACCCGAGTACCAGGGGACGAAAACTGAGATGCATTTGAAAACGTTTCCCAATCACACGGCGGACGATAGTCTGGGTTTCCCATGCATGTTTTAGCTGAAGGAAGAATCCTTTAAACCTGGAGAGTTGGGACCCATGGAATGGGTACCATGCAGTATGACTTCAAAGGGTCTGCGTTTGCTCACCGAACCTCACCAATGTTATCAGCCCGAAGTGCCCAGCCTTATGTCTCACCCAGCTCTGGGTGTAGATGTGGTAAATCCAGGTTGCATCACAAGCCCTGAATGAATGATTAAGAATTGCTCTCTATTTCACTGTCATTGTGTTTTGTTTTTGAAATTTATTTTGATAATGGGATTTATCGGATTTTCACTGCTGCGTTTAGGCCGCTGTACACACGCTTGATTTCCTTATGGAGACATATAAATCCATGGGTTTTAAGATTCTTACTTGTCAGGTACCTTGCCAGGCGTTGAATATGGGGTGTTGAGTCCATTTCGTTGAGCAAGGAGTAGGGCTTGTCTATTATATATTTGGCTTATGGAACGGTATCTGTGCTAATTTCAATCTCTGGTTTTATGCAGCACCCCAACTCACCTTTCCCCATAAGCAAGCATAAGTTGGTTTTCTAAATTTGAGACCCTGTTCTGTTTTGTAATTCAGTTTATGTGTAGCCAAGTTTACATTCCGTGTATTACTGATATATTATGATGTTTCTTTTTCTGTGTGACTTATTTCTCGTGGAATCATCGTACCTGAATCCACTCATTATGCCGCTACAGGCCTGAAGACGTAGATTTCATTGCTGAGTGATATTCCATTGTACGTGCGTACCAGAACTTCTTTATCCATTTTTTCCTTTCTCGGATATTTAACTTGTACCGTAGACAAGGTTCTTGTAAACAGAGCCATCCCAAACTTTGGGGTGGCTGTGTGTTTGTGATTTTAATTTCCCTAAGCTATAGGACCATAAGTGGAAGTGACATAGGCTGTGTTGCTTTGTTTCCTACGTGTTTCAGGATACACCATACATTTCTCCAGAGTGGCTGTTGGCAATTTACATCCCGCCCATCAGCATAACAAGGCTCCCTGTTCTCCAACACCTGTCCTGCCTTTCTGGTTTTCACACTTTTTTCAGATGACCCTTTTGACCGGGGGGCAGTGAGACTTCATTGTAGTGCAGATTTCCTTTACACGCTTGCTTGGTTGGCCAAAAAGGGCGTATGCGTTTTTTCCTGAATATATTCAGGAAAAAACGCATATGCCCTTTTTGGCCAAGTGCATCATTGTCGACATTCTGCCTCTTTTCCTATGCTTTAAGTGCAATTCCAGTCTACCCCCTGAAATCGTTTTCCTGAAATTCTGCCCCGCTTTCAAGTCCTCTTTGAAGACTTACTTCAGTACATTTTTGGACGATAGCTGTCATTCATAACTCTGCAGGTTTGTGAATTACAGTGCCCCTGAGCTCCCTTCTTCAACTCCTTTTCTTGGGAGCTGGCCGCAAAACCGCAGGATTGCTTCAGGCCCTAATATGTTTCCGGCCGGACACGCTGAGCCTTTGGTTAATTCCTCTTCCTGGTGGGAAATGATCTTTCCATTTGCCCGTGCAGACACCAACAGCTAGTCTCTCATTGGTTCTCCCTATGCCTGTTCATCTTGCGCAGAAATTGCAAACTGTGCCAAACAGGAGGTTAAAGGCACTGACTCTCCAAGTGGGGAGAGTGTTAGTAAAGCGTCTGGAATGGTGAACCCGAGTACCAGGGGACGTAAACTGAGATGCATTTTAAAACGTTTCCCAATCACACGGCGGACGATAGTCCTGGTTTCCCATGCATGTTTTAGCTGAAGGAAGAATCCCTTAAACCTGGAGAGTTGGGACCCATGGAATGGGTACCATGCAGTATGACTTCAAATGATCTGCGTATGCTCACCGAACCTCACCAATGCTATCAGCCCGAAGTGTCCAGCCTTATGTCTCACCCAGCTCTGGGTGTAGATGTGGTAAATCCAGGTTGCATCACAAGCCCTGAATGAATTATTTAAGAATTGCTCTCTATTTCACTGTCATTGTGTTTTGTTTTTGAAATTTATTTTGATAATGGGATTTATCGGATTTTCACTGCTGCGTTTAGGCCGCTGTACACACGCTTGATTTCCTTATGGAGACATATAAATCCATGGGTTTTAAGATTCTAACTTGCCAGGTATCTTGCCAGGCGTTGAATATGGGGTGTTGAGTCCATTTCGTTGAGCAAGGAGTAGGGCTTGTCTATTATATATTTGGCTTATGGAACGGTATCTGTGCTAATTTCAATCTCTGGTTTTATGCAGCACCCCAACTCACCTTTCCCCATAAGCAAGCATAAGTTGGTTTTCTAAATTTGAGACCCTGTTCTGTTTTGTCATTCAGTTCATGTGTAGCCAAGTTTACATTCCGTGTATTACTGATATATTATGATGTTTCTTTTTCTGTGTGACTTATTTCTCGTAGAATCATCGTACCTGAATCCACTCATTATGCCGCTACGGGCCTGAAGACGTAGATTTCATTCCTGAGTGATATTCCATTGTACGTGCGTACCAGAACTTCTTTATCCATTTTTTCCTTTCTCGGATATTTAACTTGTACCGTAGACAAGGTTCTTGTAAACAGAGCCATCCCAAACTTTGGGGTGGCTGTGTGTTTGTGATTTTAATTTCCCTAAGCTATAGGACCATAAGTGGAAGTGACATAGGCTGTGTTGCTTTGTTTCCTACGTGTTTCAGGATACACCATACATTTCTCCAGAGTGGCTGTTGGCAATTTACATCCCGCCCATCAGCATAACAAGGCTCCCTGTTCTCCAAGACCTGTCCTGCCTTTCTGGATTTTACACTTTTTTCAGATGGCCCTTTTGACCGGGGGGCAGTGAGACTTCATTGTAGTGCAGATTTCCTTTACACGCTTGCTTGGTTGGCCAAAAAGGGCGTATGCGTTTTTTCCTGAATATATTCAGGAAAAAACGCATACGCCCTTTTTGGCCAAGTGCATCATTGTCGACATTCTGCCCCTTTTCCTATGCTTTAAGTGCAATTCAAGTCTACCCCCTGAAATCGTTTTCCTGAAATTCTGCCCCGCTTTCAAGTCCTCTTTGAAGACTTACTTCAGTACATTTTTGGACGATAGCTGTCATTCATAACTCTGCAGGTTTGTGAATTACAGTGCCCCTGAGCTCCTTTCTTCAACTCCTTTTCTTGTGAGCTGGCCGCAAAACAGCAGGATTGCTTCAGGCCCTAATATGTTTCCGGCCGGGCACGCTGAGCCTTTGGTTAATTCCTCTTCCTGGTGGGAAATGATCGTTCCATTTGCCCGTGCAGACACCAACAGCTAGTCTCTCATTGGTTCTCCCTATGCCTGTTCATCTTGCGCAGAAATTGCAAACTGTGCCAAACAGGAGGTTAATGGCACTGACTCTCCAAGTGGGGAGAGTGTTAGTAAAGCGTCTGGAATGGTGAACCCGAGTACCAGGGGACGAAAACTGAGATGCATTTGAAAACGTTTCCCAATCACATGGCGGACGATAGTCTGGGTTTCCCATGCATGTTTTAGCTGAAGGAAGAATCCCTTAAACCTGGAGAGTTGGGACCCATGGAATGGGTACCATGCAGTATGACTTCAAAGGGTCTGCGTTTGCTCACCGAACCTCACCAATGCTTTCAGCCTGAAGTGTCCAGCCTTATGTCTCACCCAGCTCTGGGTGTAGATGTGGTAAATCCAGGTTGCATCACAAGCTCTGAATGAATTATTTAAGAATTGCTCTCTATTTCACTGTCATTGTGTTTTGTTTTTGTAATTTATTTTGATAATGGGATTTATCGGATTTTCATTGCTGCGTTTAGGCCGCTGTACACACGCTTGATTTCCTTATGGAGACATATAAATCCATGGGTTTTAAGATTCTTACTTGTCAGGTATCTTGCCAGGCGTTGAATATGGGGTGTTGAGTCCATTTCGTTGAGCAAGGAGTAGGTCTTGTCTATTATATATTTGGCTTATGGAACGGTATCTGTGCTAATTTCAATCTCTGGTTTTATGCAGCACCCCAACTCACCTTTCCCCATAAGCAAGCATAAGTTGGTTTTCTAAATTTGAGACCCTGTTCTCTTTTGTCATTCAGTTCATGTGTAGCCAACTTTACATTCCGTGTATTACTGATATATTATGATGTTTCTTTTTCTGTGTGACTTATTTCTCGTAAAATCATCGTACCTGAATCCACTCATTATGCTGTTACGGGCCTGATGACGTAGATTTCATTGCTGAGTGATATTCCATTGTACGTGCGTACCACAACTTCTTTATCCATTTTTTGCTTTCTGGGATATTTTACTTGTACCGTATACGAGGTTCTTGTAAACAGAGCCGTCCCAAACTCTGGGGTGGCTGTGTGTTTTTGATTTTAATTTCCCTAAGCTATAGGACTATAAGTGGATGTGCCATAGGCTGTGTTGCTTTGTTTCCCACGTGTTTCTGGAAACACCATACACTTCTCCAGAGTGGTTGTTGGCAATTTACATCCCGCCCATCAACATGACAAGGCTCCCTGTTCTCCATGACCTGTCCTGATTTTCTGGATTTTACATTTTTTTCAGATGGCCGTTTTGACCGGAGGGCAGTGAGACTTCATTGTAGTGCAGATTTCCATTACACCCTTGCTGGTTGGCCAAAAAGGGCGTATGCGTTTTTTCCTGAATATATTCAAGAAAAAACGCATACGCCCTTTTTGGCCAAGTGCATCATTGTCGACATTCTGCCTCTTTTCCTATGCTTTTAGTACAATTCCAGTCTACCCCCTGAAATCTTTTTCCTGAAATTCTGCCCCGCTTTCAAGTCCTCTTCGAAGACTTACTTCAATACCTTTTTGGACGATAGCTGTCATTCATAACTCTGCAGGTTTGTGAATTACAGTGCCCCTGAGCTCATTTCTTCAACTCGCTTTCTTGTGAGCTGGCCGCAAAACCGCAGGATTGCTTCAGGCCCTAATCTGTTTCCGGCAGGGCACGCTGAGCCTTTGGTTAATTCCTCTTCCTGGTGGGAAATGAGCGTTCCATTTGCCCGTGCAGACACCTACAGCTAGTCTCTCATTGCTTCTCCCTATTCCTGTTCATCTTGCCCAGAAATTGCAAACTGTGCCAAACAGGAAGTTAATGGCACTGACTCTCCAAGTGCGGAGAGTGTTAGTAAAGCGTTCAAATGTTGAACCCGAGTACCAGGGGACGAAAACTGAGATGCATTTGAAAACGTTCCCCAATCACACGGCGGACGATAGTCTGGGTTTCCCATGCATGTTTTAGCTGAAGGAAGAATCCCTTAAACCTGGAAATTTGGGACCCATAGAATGGGTACCATGCAGTATGACTTCAAAGGGTCTGCGTTTGCTCACCGAACCTCACCAATGTTATCAGCCCGAAGTGCCCAGCCTTATGTCTCACCCAGCTCTGGGTGTAGATGTGGTAAATCCAGGTTGCATCACAAGCCCTGAATGAATGATTTAAGAATTGCTCTCTATTTCACTGTCATTGTGTTTTGTTTTTGAAATTTATTTTGATAATGTGATTTATCGGATTTTCACTGCTGCGTTTAGGCCGCTGTACACACGCTTGATTTCCTTATGGAGACATATAAATCCATGGGTTTTAAGATTCTTACTTGTCAGGTATCTTGCCAGGCGTTGAATATGGGGTGTTGAGTCCGTTTCGTTGAGCAAGGAGTAGGGCTTGTCTATTATATATTTGGCTTATGGAACGGTATCTGTGCTAATTTCAATCTCTGGTTTTATGCAGCACCCCAACTCACCTTTCCCCATAAGCAAGCATAAGTTGGTTTTCTGAATTTGAGACCCTGTTCTGTTTTGTAATTCAGTTCATGGGTAGCCAAGTTTACATTCCGTGTATTAGTGATATCTTATGATGTTTCTTTTTCTGTGTGACTTATTTCTCATAGAATCATCATACCTGAATCCACTCATTATGCCGCTACGGGCCTGATGACGTAGATTTCATTGCTGAGTGATATTCCATTGTACGTGCGTACCACAACTTCTTTATCCATTTTTTACTTTCTGGGATATTTTATTTGTACCGTAGACGAGGTTCTTGTAAACAGAGCCGTCCCAAACACTGAGGAGGCTGTGTGTTTTTGATTTTAATTTCCCTAAGCTATAGGACCATAAGTGGAAGTGCCATAGGCTGTGTTGCTTTGTTTCCTACGTGTTTCTGGAAACACCATACACTTCTCCAGAGTGGTTGTTGGCAATTTACATCCCGCCCATCAGCATGACAAGGCTCCCTGTTCTCCATGACCTGTCCTGCCTTTCTGGATTTTACCCTTTTTTCAGATGGCCCTTTTGACAGGGGGCAGTGAGACTTCATTGTAGTGCAGATTTCCTTTACACGCTTGCTTGGTTGGCCAAAAACAGCGTATGAGTTTTTTCCTGAATATATTCAGGAAAAAACGCATACGCCCTTTTTGGCCAAGTGCATCGTTGTCGACATTCTGCCTCTTTTCCTATGCTTTTAGTACAATTCCAGTCTACCCCCTGAAATCGTTTTCCTGAAATTCTGCCCCGCTTTCAAGTCCTCTTCGAAGACTTACTTCAATACATTTTTGGACGATAGCTGTCATTCATAACTCTGCAGGTTTGTGAATTACAGTGCCCCTGAGCTCATGTCTTCAACTCGCTTTCTTGTGAGCTGGCCGCAAAACCGCAGGATTGCTTCAGGCCATAATCTCTTTCCGGCAGGGCATGCTGAGCCTTTGTTTAATTCCTCTTCCTGGTCGGAAATGAGCGTTCCTTTTGCCCGTGCAGGCACCTACAGCTAGTCTCTCATTGGTTCTCCCTATTCCTGTACATCTTGCGCAGAAATTGCAAACTGTGCCAAACAGGAGGTTAATGGCACTGACTCTCCAAGTGGGGAGAGTGTTAGTAAAGCGTCTGGAATGGTGAACCCGAGTACCAGGGGACGAAAACTGAGATGCATTTGAAAACGTTTCCCAATCACACGGCGGACGATAGTCTGGATTTCCCATGCATGTTTTAGCTGAAGGAAGAATCCCTTAAACCTGGAGAGTTGGGACCCATGGAATGGGTACCATGCAGTATGACTTCAAAGGGTCTGCGTTTGCTCACCGAACCCCAACAATTCTATCAGCCCGAACTGTCCAGCCTTATGTCTCACCCAGCTCTGGGTGTAGATGTGGTAAATCCAGGTTGCATCACAAGCCCTGAATGAATTATTTAAGAATTGCTCTCTATTTCACTGTCATTGTGTTTTGTTTTTGAAATTTATTTTGATAATGGGATTTATCGGATTTTCACTGCTGCCTTTAGGCCGCTGTACACACGCTTGATTTCCTTATGGAGACATATAAATCCATGGGTTTTAAGATTCTTACTTGTCAGGTATCTTGCCAGGCGTTGAATATGGGGTGTTGAGTCCATTTCGTTGAGCAAGGAGTAGGTCTTGTCTATTATACATTTGGCTTATGGAATGGTATCTGTGTTAATTTTATTCTCTGGTTTTATGCAGCACCCCAACTCACCTTTCCCCATAAGCAAGCATAAGTTGGTTTTCTAAATTTGAGACCCTGTTCTGTTTTGTAATTCAGTTTATGTGTAGCCAAGTTTACATTCCGTGTATTACTGATATATTATGATGTTTCTTTTTCTGTGTGACTTATTTCTCGTAGAATCATCGTACCTGAATCCACTCATTATGCCGCTACGGGCCTGAAGACGTAGATTTCATTCCTGAGTGATATTCCATTGTACGTGCGTACCAGAACTTCTTTATCCATTTTTTCCTTTCTCGGATATTTAACTTGTACCGTAGACAAGGTTCTTGTAAACAGAGCCATCCCAAACGTTGGGGTGGCTGTGTGTTTTTGATTTTAATTTCCCTAAGCTATAGGACCATAAGTGGAAGTGACATAGGCTGTGTTGCTTTGTTTCCTACTTGTTTCAGGATACACCATACATTTCTCCAGAGTGGCTGTTGGCAATTTACATCCCGCCCATCAGCATAACAAGGTTCCCTGTTCTCCAAGACCTGTCCTGCCTTTCTGGATTTTACACTTTTTTCAGATGGCCCTTTTGACCGGGGGGCAGTGAGACTTCATTGTAGTGCAGATTTCCTTTACACGCCTGCTTGGTTGGCCAAAAAGGGCGTATGCGTTTTTTCCTGAATATATTCAGGAAAAAACGCATACGTTCTTTTTGGCCAAGTGCATCATTGTCGACATTCTGCCTCTTTTCCTATGCTTTAAGTGCAATTCCAGTCTACCCCCTGAAATCGTTTTCCTGAAATTCTGCCCCGCTTTCAAGTCCTCTTTGAAGACTTACTTCAGTACATTTTTGGATGATAGCTGTCATTCATAACTCTGCAGGTCCGTGAATTACAGTGCCCCTGAGCTCCTTTCTTCAACTCCTTTTCTTGTGAGCTGGCCGCAAAACCGCAGGATTGCTTCAGGCCCTAATATGTTTCCGGCCGGACACGCTGAGCCTTTGTTTAATTCCTCTTCCTGGTGGGAAATGAGCGTTCAATTTGCCCGTGCAGACACCAACATCTAGTCTCTCATTGGTTCTCCCTATGCCTGTTCATCTTGCGCAGAAATTGCAAACTGTGCCAAACAGGAGGTATAAGGCACTGACTCTCCAATTGGGGAGAGTGTTAGTAAAGCGTCTGGAATGGTGAACCCGAGTACCAGGGGACGAAAACTGAGATGCATTTGAAAACGTTTCTCAATCACACGGCGGATGATAGTCTGGGTTTCCCATGCATGTTTTAGCTGAAGGAAGAATCCCTTAAACCTGGAGAGTTGGGACCCATGGAATGGGTACCATGCAGTATGACTTCAAAGGGTCTGCGTTTGCTCACCGAACCTCACCAATGCTATCAGCCCGAAGTGCCCAGCCTTATGTCTCACCCAGCTCTGGGTGTAGATGTGGTAAATCCAGGTTGCATCACAAGCCCTGAAAGAATGATTTAAGAATTGCTCTCTATTTCACTGTCATTGTGTTTTGTTTTTGAAATTTATTTTGATAATGGGATTTATCGGATTTTCACTGCTGTGTTTAGGCTGCTGTACACACGCTTGATTTCCTTATGGAGACATATAAATCCATGGGTTTTAAGATTCTTACTTGTCAGGTATCTTGCCAGGTGTTGAATATGGGGTGTTGAGTCCATTTCGTTGAGCAAGGAGTAGGGCTTGTCTATTATATATTTGGCTTATGGAACGGTATCTGTGCTAATTTCAATCTCTGGTTTTATGCAGCACCCCAACTCACTTTTCTCCTTAAGCAAGCATAAGATGGTTTTCTAAATTTGAGACCCTGTTCTGTTTTGTAATTCAGTTCATGTGTAGCCAACTTTACATTCCGTGTATTAGTTATATCTTATGATGTTTCTTTTTCTGTGTGACTTATTTCTCGTAGAATCATCGTACCTGAATCCACTCATTATGCCGCTACGGGCCTGATGACGTACATTTCATTGCTGAGTGGTATTCCATTGTACGTGCGTACCACAACTTCTTTTTCCATTTTTTGCTTTCTGGGATATTTTACTTGTACCGTAGACGAGGTTCTTGTAAACAGAGCCGTCCCAAACTCTGGGGTGGCTGTGTGTTTTTGATTTTAATTTCCCTAAGCTATAGGACCATAAGTGGAAGTGCCATAGGCTGTGTTGCTTTGTTTCCTACGTGTTTCTGGAAACACCATACACTTCTCCAGAGTGGTTGTTGGCAATTTACATCCCGCCCATCAGCATGAGAAGGCTCCCTGTTCTCCATGACCTGTCCAGACTTTCTGGATTTTACATTTTTTTCAGATGGCCCTTTTGACCAGGGGGCAGTGACACTTCATTGTAGTGCAGATTTCCATTACACGCTTGCTTGGTTGGCCAAAAAGGGCGTATGCGCTTTTTCCTGAATATATTCAGGAAAAAACGCATACGCCCTTTTTGGCCAAGTGCATCATTGTCGACATTCTGCCTCTTTTCCTATGCTTTTAGTACAATTCCAGTCTACCCCCTGAAATCGTTTTCCTGAAATTCTGCCCCGCTTTCAAGTCCTCTTCGAAGACTTACTTCAGTACATTTTTGGACGATAGCTGTCATTCATAGCAGGTTTGTGAATTACAGTGCCCCTGAGCTCCTTTCTTCAACTCGCTTTCTTGTGAGCTGGCCGCAAAACCGCAGGATTGCTTCAGGCCCTAATCTGTTTCTGGCAGGGCACACTGAGCCTTTGGTTAATTCCTCTTCCTGGTGGGAAATGAGCATTCCATTTGCCCGTGCACACACCTACAGCTAGTCTCTCATTGGTTCTCCCTATTCCTGTTCATCTTGCGCAGAAATTGCAAACTGTGCCAAACAGGAGGTTAATGGCACTGACTCTCCAAGTGGGGAGAGTGTTAGTAAAGCGTTGAAATGGTGAACCCGAGTACCAGGGGACGAAAACTGAGATGCATTTGAAAACGTTTCCCAATCACACGGTGGACCATACTCTGGGTTTCCCATGCATGTTTTAGCTGAAGGAAGAATCCCTTAAACCTGGAGAGTTGGGACCCATGGAATGGGTACCATGCAGTATGACTTCAAAGGGTCTGCGTTTGCTCACCGAACCTCACCAATGCTATCAGCCCGAAGTGTCCAGCCTTATGTCTCATCCAGCTCTGGTTGTAGATGTGGTAAATCCAGGTTGCATCAGAAGCCCTTAATGAATTATTTAAGAATTGCTCTCTATTTCACTGTCATTGTGTTTTGTTTTTGAAATTCATTTTGATAATGGGATTTATCGGATTTTCACTGCTGCTTTTAGGCCACTGTACACACGCCTGATTTCCTTATGGAGACATATAAATCCATGGGTTTTAAGATTCTTACTTGTCAGGTATCTTCCCAGGCAATGAATATAGGGTGTTGAGTCCTTTTCGTTGAGCAAGGTGTAGGTCTTGTGTATTATATATTTGGCTTATGGAACGGTATCTGTGCTAATTTCAATCTCTGGTTTTATGCAGCATCCCAACTTACCTTTCCCCATAAGCAAGCATAAGTTGGTTTTCTAAAGTTGAGAACCTGTTCTGTTTTGTAACTCAGTTCATGTGTAGCCAAGGTTACATTCCGTGTATTACTGATATATTATGATGTTTCTTTTTCTGTGTGACTTATTTCTCGTAGAATCATCGTACCTGAATCCACTCATTATGCCGCTAGGGACCTGATGACGTAGATTTCATTGCTGAGTGATATTTCATTGTACGTGCGTACCACAACTTCTTTATACATTTTTTCCTTTCTCGGATATTTAACTTGTACCGTAGACGAGGTTCTTGTAAACAGAGCCGTCCCAAACTTTGGGGTGGCTGTGTCTTTTTGATTTTAATTTCCCTAAGCTATAGGACCATAAGTGGAACTGCCATAGGCTGTGTTGCTTTGTTTCCTACGTGTTTCTGGAAACAACATACACTTCTCCAGAGTGGTTGTTGGCAATTTACATCCCCCCCATCAGCATAACAAGGCTCCCTGTTCTCCATGACCTGTCCTGCCTTTCTGGATTTTACACTTTTTTCAGATGGCCCTTTTGACCGGTGGGCAGTGAGACATCTTTGTAGTTCAGATTTCCTTTACACGCTTGCTTGGTTGGCCAAAAAGGGCGTATGCGTTTTTTCCTGAATATATTCAGGAAAAA
Source organism: Delphinapterus leucas (assembly GCF_059928025.1). Classification (NCBI taxonomy): domain Eukaryota; kingdom Metazoa; phylum Chordata; class Mammalia; order Artiodactyla; family Monodontidae; genus Delphinapterus; species Delphinapterus leucas. Next base: position 12,260,879 of record NW_028322240.1, on the reverse strand, counting down.
ACGCATACGCCCTTTTTGGCCAAGTGCATCTTTGTCGACATTCTGCCTCTTTTCCTATGCTTTAAGTGCAATTCCAGTCTACCCCCTGAAATCGTTTTCCTGAAATTCTGCCCCGCTTTCAAGTCCTCTTCGAAGACTTACTTCAATACATTTTTGGACGATAGCTGTTATTCATAACTCTGCAGGTTTGTGAATTACAGTGCCCCTGAGCTCCTTTCCTCAACTAGTTTCTTGTGAGCTGGCCGAAAAAGCGCAGGATTGCTTCAGGCCCTAATCTGTTTCCAGCCGGGCACGCTGAGCCTATGGTTAATTCCTCTTCCTGGTGGGAAATGAGCGTCCCATTTGCCCGTGCAGACACCAACAGTTAGTCTCTCATTGGTTCTCCCTATTCCTGTTCATCTTGCGCAGAAATTGCAAACTGTGCCAAACAGGAGGTTAAAGGCACTGACTCTCCAAGTGGGGAGAGTGTTAGTAAAGCGCCGGGAATGGTGAACCCGAGTACCAGGGGCGAAAATTGAGATGCATTTGAAAACGTTTCCCAATCACACGGTGGACCATACTCTGGGTTTCCCATGCATGTTTTAGCTGAAGGAAGAATCCCTTAAACCTAGAGAGTTGGGACCCATGGAATGGATACCATGCAGTATGACTTCAAAGGGTCTGCGTTTGCTCACAGAACCTCACCAATGCTATCAGCTCGAAGAGTCCAGCCTTATGTCTCACCCAGATCTGGGTGTAGATGTGGGAAATCCAGGTTGCATCACAAGCCCTGAATGAATGATTTAAGAATTGCTCTCTATTTCATTGTCATTGTGTTTTGTTTTTGATATTTATTTTGATAATTGGATTTATCGGATTTTCACTGCTGCGTTTAGGCCGCTGTACACATGCTTAATTTCCTTTGGAGACATATAAATCCATGGGTTTTAAGATTCTTACTTGTCAGGTATATTCCCAGGCGTTGAATATGGGGTGTTGAGTCCATTTCGTTGAGCAAGGAGTAGGGCTTGTCTATTATATATTTGGCTTATGGAACAGTATCTGTGCTAATTTCAATCTCTGGTTTTATGCAGCACCCCAACTCACCTTTCCCCGTAAGCAAGCATAAGTTGGTTTTCTAAATTTGAGACCCTGTTCTGATTTGTAATTCAGTTCATGTGTAGCCAAGTTTATATTCCGTGTATTAGTGATATCTTATGATGTTTCTTTTTGTGTGTGACTTATTTCTCGTAGAATCATCGTACCTGAATCCACTCATTATGCCGCTAGGGACCTGGTGACGTAGATTTCTTTGCTGAGTGATATTCCATTGTACGTGCGTACCACAACTTCTTTATCCATTTTTTGCTTTCTCGGATATTTAACTTGAACCGTAGACGAGGTTCTTGTAAACAGAGCCGTCCCAAATTTTGGGGTGGCTGTGTCTTTTTGATTTTAATTTCCCTAAGCTATAGGACCATAAGTGTATGTGCCATAGGCTGTGTTGCTTTGTTTCCTTCGTGATTCAGGATACACCATACACTTCTCCAGAGTGGCTGTTGGCAATTTATATCCCGCCCATCAGCATAACAAGGCTCCCTGTTCTCCATGACCTGTCCTGCCTTTCTGGATCTTGCACTTTTTTCAGATGGCCCTTTTGACCGGGGGGCAGTGAGACTTCATGGTAGTGCAGATTTCCTTTACGTGCTTGCTTGGTTGGCCAAAAAGTGCGTATGCGTTTTTTCCTGAATATATTCAGGAAAAAACGCATACGCGCTTTTTGGCCAAGTGCATCATTGTCGACATTCTGCTTCTTTTCCTATGCTTTAAGTGCAATTCCTGTCTACCCCATGAAATTGTTTTCCTGAAATTCTGCCCCGCTTTCAAGTCCTCTTCAAATCCTTACTTCAGTACATTTTTGGACGATAGCTGTCATTCATAACTCTGCAGGTTTGTGCATTACAGTGCCCCTGAGCTCCTTTTCTCAACTCGCTTTCTTGTGAGCTGGCCGCAAAACCGCAGGATTGCTTCAGACCCTAATCTGTTTCCGGCAGGGCACGCTGAGCCTTTGGTTAATTTCTCTTCCTGGTGGGAAATGAGCGTTCCATTTGCCCGTGCAGACACCTACAGCTAGTCTCTCATTGGTTCTCCCTATTCCTGTTCATCTTGCGCAGAAATTGCAAACTGTGCCAAACAGGAGGTTAATGGCACTGACTCTCCAAGTGGGGAGAGTGTTAGTAAAGCGTTGAAATGGTGAACCCGAGTACCAGGGGAAGAAAACTGAGATGCATTTGAAAACGTTTCCCAATCACACGGTGGACCATACTCTGGGTTTCCCATGCATGTTTTAGCTGAAGGAAGAATCCCTTAAACCTGGAGAGTTGGGACCCATGGAATGGGTACCATGCAGTATGACTTCAAAGGTTCTGCGTTTGCTCACCGAACCTCACCAATGCTATCAGCCCGAAGTGTCCAGCCTTATGTCTCACCCAGCTCTGGATGTAGATGTGGTAAATCCAGGTTGCATCACATGCCCTGAATGAATTATTTAAGAATTGCTCTCTATTTCACTGTCATTGTGTTTTGTTTTTGTAATTCATTTTGATAATGGGATTTATTGGATTTTCTCTGCTGCGTTCATGCAGCTGTAAACACGCTTGATTGTCTTAAGGAGACATATAAATCCATGGGCTTGAAGATTCTTACTAGTCAGGTGTATTCCTAGGCGTTGAATATGAGGTGTTTAGTCCATTTCGTTGAGCAAGGGGTAGGTCTTGACTATTACATATTTGGCTTATGGAAAGGTATCTGTGCTAATTTCTATCTCTGCTTTTATGCAGCACCCCAACTCACTTTTCCCCTTAAGCAAGCATAAGTTGGTTTTCTAAATTTGAGACCCTGTTCTGTTTTGTAATTCAGTTCATGTGTAGCCAAGTTTACATTCCGTGTATTAGTGATAACTTATGATGTTTCATTTTCTGTGTGACTTATTTCACTTAGAATCATCGTACCTGAATCCACTCATTATACCGCGACGGGCCTGATGAAATAGATTTCATTGTTGAGTGATATTCCTTTGTACGTACGTACCACACTTCTTTATCCATTTTTCGCTTTCTTGGATATTTAACTTGTTCCGTAGACGAGGTTCTTGTAAACAGAGCCGTCCGACACTTTGGGGTGGCTCTCTGTGTTTGATTTTAATTTCCGTGATCTATAAGACCATAAGTGGAAGTGCCGTAGTCTCCGTTGCTTTGTTTCTTAGGTGTTTCAGGAAACACCATACACTTCTCCAGAGTGGCTCTTGGCATTTACATCCCGCCCATCAGCATAACAAGGCTCCCTGTTCTCCATGGCCTGTCCTGTGTTTCTGGTTTTTACACTTTTTTCAGATGGCCCTTTTGACGAATGGGAAATGAGACTTCATTGTAGTGCGGATTTCCATTTCTCGAGTGCTTGGTTGGCCAAAAAGGGCATATGTGTTTTTTCCTGAATATATTCAGGAAAAAATGTTTACGCACTTTTGTCCAAGTGCATCACTGTCAAAGATCTGCCGCTTTTCACATGCTTTAAATGCAATTCCAATCTACCTCCTGAAATATGATTCCTGCAATTCTGCCTCGTTTTGAAGTCCTCTTTGCAGACTTACTTCAGTATATTTTTGCCAATAGCTGTCATTTATAACTCTGCAGGTTTGTGAATTACAGTGCCCGTGATTTCCTTTCTTAACTCGTTTCCTTGAAAACTGGCCACAGAACCGCATGTTTGCTTCAGGCCGTAATAAGGATCCGGCACAGCACTCTGAGACTTTGGTTCATTCCACTTCCTGGTGGGAAATTAGAGTTAAATGTGCCCCTCCAGACACCTGCCTCACTCCTAGCCCCTTGGTGTTGTGTGTCCTCTGGTTTGAGGCCACATGTGCTGGGTTCCTCACCTTTGGCTGATGTGGCCTCACTGGTGTGAGGACACTCCTGCCTGGTTCCCATCCCCTTGGTGATGTGGGCCCTCCGGTGAGAGTCTGATCCTGGTTGGGTTCCTCACACTTCTGTGAGGTGGGCCCTCTTCTCTGAGGTCACTCCTGCCTGGCTGGCACACCCCGCCTTGGCAACGTCGGCCCTCTGGTGGGATTTGGTGCCTGCTGGGTGTCTCCTCCCCTCGGTAATGAGGGCCCTCTGGCGTCAGGCCCTAACTCCTGGGCTCCCAATATTTTCTGATATGCGCCCTGTGGTTCGAGTACACTCCTGCCAGGTTCCGAACCCCATGGGAATGTGGGCCTTCTGCTCTGAGGTCCCATCCGTGTGTTACTCAGTTTCATGATGAGGGCCCTCTGCTGTGAGTTCTCTCTGGCCTGGATCCCATAGCCTCGCTGCTCTTGGCCACCTGCTGGGAGGTTACAACTGCGGGATTCCTCACCTTTTTTCTTCTATGGGCCCTCTGTTTTGAGACTCCTCCTGCCTGCCTCACTCCCAGCCCCTTGGTGATGTGTGTCCTCTGGTTTGAGGCCACGTATGCTGGGTCCCTCGCCTTTCGATGATGTGGCCACACTGATGTGAGGACACTCCTGCCTGGTTCCTATCCCCTTGATGATGTGGGCCCTCTGGTGAGAGTCTGATCCTGGCTGGGTTCCTTACCCTTCTGTGAGGGGGGCCCTCTGCTGTGAGGTCACTCCTGCCTGGCTGGCACACCCCACCTGGGCAACATCGGCCCTCTTGTGGCAGTTGGAGCCTGCTGGGAACCTCCCCTCGGTGATGGGGGCCCTCTTGCCTCAGGCCCTAACTGCTGGGTACCCACATTTTCTGATACGTGCTAAGTGGTGCGAGGACACTCCTGCGAGGTTCCCATCCCCATGGGCATGTGGGCCTTCTGCTCTAAGGTCCCAACACCTGTGTTGTTCACCGTTTCATGATGTTGTCTCTCTGGTGTTAGTTCACCCAGGCCTAGATCCCATAGACTCTGTGCTCTGAGCGGCCTGCTGGGAGGTTCCTACTGCTGGATTCCTTACCTCTTTTATTCTTTGGGTCCTGTGTTTTCATGCTCCTACTTCCTGACTCACTTCCAGCCCATTTGTGATGTAGGTCCTCTGGTTTAAAGCCACATGTACCGGTTTCCTCACCTTTATTGATGTGGCCCCACTGGTGTGAGGACACTCCTGCCTGGTTCCCATCCCCTTGGTGATGGGGGCCCTCTGGTGAGAGTCTGATCCTGTCTGGATTCCTCACACTTCTGGGAGGTGGGCCCTCTGCTGTGAGGTCACTCCTGCCTGGCTGGCACACGTCACCTTGGCGATGTGGGTCCTCAGTTGGGAGTTGGTGCCTGCTGGGAGTCTCCTCCCCTCGGTAATGAGGGCCCTCTGGCGTCAGGCCCTAACTCATGGGCTCCCAAAATTTTCTAATGTGCGCCCTGTCGTGCGAGTACACTCCAGCCAGGGTCCCATCCCCATGGGGATGTGGGCTTTCTGCTCTGAGGTCCCAAAGGCTGGGTTGCTCACCGTGTCAGAATGTGGGCCCTCTGCTGTGAGTTCACTCCGGCATGGATCCCATAGCCTTGGTGCTCTGGGCCACCTGCTTGGAGCTTCCAACTGCGGGGTTCCTCACCTTTTTTATTCTATGGGCGCTCTGTTGTGAGTTTCCTCCTGCATGCCTCACTCCCAGCCCTTTCTTGATGTGTGTCCCCTTGTTTGAGGCCACATGTGCTGTGTTCCTCACCTTTCGCTGATGTGGCCCCACTGGTGTGAGGACACTCCTGCCTGGTTTCCATCCCATTGGTGATGTGGGCGCTCTGGTTAGAGTCTGATCCTGTTTGGGCTCCTCACACTTCTGTGAGGTGGGCCCTCTGCTGTGAGGTCACTCCTGCCTGGCTTGCTCCCATTCCATTGGTGACGTCGGCCCTCTGGTGGCATTTGGAGCCTGCTGGTAGCCTCCTCTCCTCAGTGATGAAGGCCCTCTGGCATCAGGCCATAACTGCTGGGTTCCCACATTTTCTGATACGTGCTAAGTTGTGCGAGGACACTCCTGCGAGGTTCCCATCCCCATGGGGATGTGGGCCTTCTGCTCTGAGGTCCCACTGGCTGGGTTGCTCACAGTTTCATGATGTGGGCCCTCTGCTGTGAGTTCACTGTGGCCTGGATCCCATAGACTCCATGCTCTGGGCCACCTGCTGGGAGGTTCAAACTGCTGGATTCCTCACATTTTTTATTCTGTGGGCCCTGTGTTGTTAGGCTACTCCTGCCTGCCTCACTCGGAGCACCTTGGAAATGTGGGTCCTCTGGTTTAGGCCACATGTGCTGGGTTCCTCACCTTTCTATAATGTGGCCACACTGGTGTGAGGACACTCCTGCCTTGTTCCGATCCCCTTGGTGATGTGGGCCCTCTGGTGAGAGTCTTATCCTGGCTGGGTTCCTCACCCTTCTGTGAGGTAGGCCCTCTGCTGTGAGGTCACTCCTGCCTGGCTGGCACACGTCAACTTGGCGACGTGGGCCCTCAGTTGGGAGTTGGTGCCTGCTGGGAGTCTCCTCCCCTCGGTAATGAGGGCCCTCTGGCGTCAGACCCTAACTCCTGGGCTCCCAAAATTTTCTGATGTGCGCCCTGTGGTGCGAGTACACTCCTGCCAGGATCCCAACCCCATGGGAATGTGGGTCTTCTGCTCTGAGGTCCCAATGGTACGTTGCTCAGTTTCATGATGAGGGCCCTCTGGTGTGAGTTCACTCCGGCATGGACCCCATAGCCTCGCTGCTCCTGGCCTCCTGCAGGGAGGTTCCAACTGCGGGATTCCTCACCTTTTTCCTTCTATGGGCCCTCTGTTTTGAGACTCCTCCTGCCTGCCTCACTCCCAGTCCCTTGGTGATGTGTGTCCTCTGGTTTGAGGCCACGTGTGCTGGGTCCCTCACCTTTCGATGATGTGGCCCCACTGGTGTGAGGACACTCCTGCCTGGTTCCTATCCCCTTGGTGATGTGAGCCCTCTGGTGAGAGTCTGATCCTGGCTGGGTTCCTCCCACTTCTGTGAGGTGGGCCCTCTGCTGTGAGGTCACTCCTGCCTGGCTGGCACACCCCGCCTTGGCAATGTCGGCCCTCTTGTGGCAGTTGGAGCCTACTGGGAGCCTCCTCCCCTCGGTGATGAGGGCCCTCTGGCGTCAGGCCCTAACTGCTGGGTACCCACATTTTCTGATACGTGCTAAGTGGTGCGAGGACACTCGTGCCATGTTCCCAACCCCATGGGGATGTGGGCCTTCTGCTCTGAGGTCCCAACGGCTGGGTTGCTCACAGTTTCATGATGTGGGCCCTCTGCTGTGAGTTAACTGCGGCCTGGATCGCATAGACTCGGTGCTCTGGGCCGCCTGCTGGGAGGTTCCCACTGCATGATTCCTCAGCTTTTTTATTCTATTGGCCCTGTGTTGTGAGTCTACTCCTGCCTGCCTCACTCCGAGCCCCTTGGAGATCTGGATCCTCTGGTTTAGGCCACATGTGCTGGGTTCCTCACCTTTCTATGATGTGGTCACCCTGGTGTGAAGACAGTCCTGCCTGGTTCTAATGCCCTTGGTGATGTGGGCCCTCTGCTGAGAGTCTTACCCTGGCTGGGTTCCTCACCATAATGTGAGGTAGGCCCTCAGCTGTGAGGTCACTCCTGCCTGGCTGTTGCACGTCACCTTGGCGACATGGGCCCTCAGTTGGGAGTTGGTGCCTGCTTGGGGTCTCCTCCCCTTGGTAATGAGGGCCCTCTGGCGTCAGGCCCTAACTTCTGGGCTCCCAAAATTCTCTGATGTGCGCCCTGTGGTGCGAGTACACTTCTGCCAGGGCCCCAACCACATGGGAATGTGGGCCTTCTGCTCTAAGGTCCCAACGGCTGGGTTGCTCACAGTTTCATGATGAGGCCCCTCTGTTTTGAGTTCAGTCAGGCCTGGATCCCATAGCCTCGCTGCTCCTGGCCACCTGCTGGGAGGTTCCAACTGCGGGATTCCTCACCTTTTTTACGCTATGGGCCCTCTGTTTGGAGGCTCCTCCTGCCTGCCTCACTCCCAGCCCCTTGGTGATGTGTGTCCTGTAGTTTGAGGCCACGTGTGCTGGGTCCGTCACATTTCGGTGATGTGGCCACACTGGTGTGAGGACACTCCTGCCTGGTTTCCATTCCCTTGGTGATGTGGGCCCTCCGGTGAGAGTCTGATCCTCTTTGGGTTCCTCACACTTTTGTGTGATTGGCCCTCTGCTCTGAGGTCACTCCTGCCTGGCTGGCACACCCCGCATTGGCGACGTCGGCCTTCTGGTAGCAGTTGGAGCTTGCTGGGAGCCTCCTCTCCTCAGTGATGAGGGCCCTCTGGCGTCCGGCCCTAACTGCTGGGCTCCCCAACTTTTCTGATGTGTGCCCACTGGTGAGATGACACTCCTGCTTGGTTCCCTTCCCCATGGGGATGTGGGCCTTGTGCTCTGAGGTTACAACGGCTGGGTTGCTTACAGTATCACGATGAGGGCCCTCTGTTGTGAGTTCATCACTGCCTGGATCCCATAGCCTCGGTGCTCTGGGCCGCCTGCTGGGATGTTCCAACTGCTGGATTCCTCACCTTTTTTATACAATGGGCCATGTGTTTTGAGGTTAATCCTGCCTGCCTCGCTCCGAGACCCATGGTGATGTGGGTCCTCTGGTTTGAGGCCACATGTGCTGGGTACCTCAACTTTCGATGATGTGGCCCCACGGGTGTGAGGACACTCCTGCCTGGTTCCCAGCCCCTTGCTTATGTGGGCACTCTGGTGACAGTCTGATCCTGACTGGGTTCCTTACCCTTCTGTGAGGTGGGCCCTCTGATGTGAGGTCACTACTGCCTGGATGTCTCATGTCGCCTTGGCGACGTAGGCACTCTCTTGGCCACTGAAGCATGCTGGGAGCCTCCTACCCTCTTTAATAAGGGCCCTGGAAGAAACGCATATGCCCTTTTTGACCAAGTGCATCATTGTCGAGGTTCTGCCTCTTCTCCTATACTTTCAGAGGACTTCCCGTCTACCTCCTGAAATCGTATTCCTGGAATTCTGCCCAGCGTTCAAGTCCTCTTTGCAGCCTTACTTCAATATATTTTTGGACGATAGCTGTCATTTATAACTCTGCAGGTTTGTGAATTACAGTGCCCCTGAGCTCCTTTCTTCAACTCGCTTTCTTGTGAGCTGGCCGCAAAACCGCAGGATTGCTTCAGGCCATAATCTGTTTCCGGAAGGGCACGCTGACCATTTGGTTAATTCCTCTTCCTGGTGGGAAATGAGCGTTCCATTTGCCCGTGCAGACACTTATAGCTAGTCTCTCATTGGTTCTCCCTATTCCTGTTCATCTTGCGCAGAAATTGCAAACTGTGCCAAACAGGAGATTAAAGGCACTGACTCTCCAAGTTGGGAGAATGTTAGTAAATCGTCTGGAATGGTGAACCCGAGTACCAGGGTTTGAAAACTGAGATGCATTTGAAAACGTTTCCCAATCACACGGTGGAACATATTCTGGGTTTCCCATGCATGTTTTAGCTGAAGGAAGAATCCTTTAAACCTGTAGAGTTGGGACCCATGGAATGGGTACCATGCAGTATGACTTCAAAGGGTCTGTGTTTGCTCACCGAACCTCACCAATGCTATCAGCCAGAAGTGCCCAGGCTTATGTCTCACCCAGCTCTGGTTGTAGATGTGGTAAATCCAGGTTGCATCACAAGCCCTGAATCAATTATTTAAGAATTGCTCTCTATTTCACTGTCATTGTGTTTTGTTTTTGAAATTTATTTTGATAATGTGATTTATCGGATTTTCACTGCTGCGTTTAGGCCGCTGTACACATGCTTGATTTCCTTATGGAGACATATAAATCCATGGGTTTTAAGATTCTTACTTGTCAGGTATATTTACAGGCGTTGAATAAGGGGTGTTGAGTCCATTTCGTTGAGGAAGGAGTAGGTCATGTCTATTATATATTTGGCTTATGGAATGGTATCTGTGCTAATTTCAATCTCTGGTTTTATGCAGCACCCAAACTCACCTTTCCCCATAAGCAAGCATAATTTGGTTTTCTAAATTTGAGACCCTGTTCTGTTTTGTAAATCACTTCATGTGTAGTCACGTTTACATTCCGTGTATTAGTGATATCTTATGATGTTTCTTATTCTGTGTGACATATTTCTCATAGAATCATTGTACCTGAATCCACTCATTATGCCGCTACGGGCCTGATGACGTAGATTTCATTGCTGAGTGATATTCCATTGTACGTGCATACCATAACTTCTTTATCCATTTTTTGCTTTCTCGGATATTTAACTTGTACCGTAGACGAGGTTCTTGTAAACAGAGCCGTCCCAAACTTTGGGGTGGCTGTGTGTTTTTGATTTTAATTTCCCTAAGCTATAGGACCACAAGTGGAAGTGCCATAGGCTGTGTTGCTTTGTTTTCTATGTGTTTCAGGAAACACCATACACTTCTCCAGAGTGGCTGTTGGCAATTTACATCCCGCCCATCAGCATAACAAGGCTCCCTGTTCTCCATGACCTGCCCTGCCTTTCTGGATTTTACACTTTTTTCAGATAGCCCTTTTGACCGGGGGGCAGAGAGACTTCATTGTAGTGCAGATTTCCTTTACATGCCGGCTTGGTTGGCCAAAAAGTGCGTATGCGTTTTTTCCTGAATATATTCAGGAAAAAACGCATACGTCCTTTTTGGCCAAGTTCATCATTGTCGACATTCTGCCTCTTTTCCTATGCTTTATGTGCAATTCCAGTCTACCCCGTGAAATCGTTTTCCTGAAATTCTGCCCCGCTTTCAAGTCCTCTTCGAAGACTTACTTCAATACATTTTTGGACGATAGCTGTCATTCATAACTCTGCAGGTTTCTGAATTACACTGCCCCTGAACTCCTTTCTTCAACTCGCTTTCTTTTGAGCTGGCCGCAAAACCGCAGGATTGCTTCACGCCATAATCTCTTTCTGGCAGGGCACGCTGAGCCTTTGGTTAATTCCTCTTCCTGGTGGGAAATGAGCATTCCATTTGCCCGTGCAGACACCTACAGCTAGTCTCTCTTTGGTTCTCCCTATTCCTGTTCATCTTGCGCAGAAATTGCAAACTGTGCCAAACAGGAGGTTAAAGGCACTGACTCTCCAAGTGGGGAGAGTGTTAGTAAAGCGTCTGGAATGGTGAACCCGTGTACCAGGGGCGAAAACTGAGATGCATTTGAAAACGTTTCCCAATCACACGATGGTCCATACTCTGGGTTTCCCATGCATGTTTTAGCTGAAGGAAGAATCCCTTAAACTTGGAGAGTTGGGACTCATAGAATGGGTACCATGCAGTATGGCTTCAAAGGGTCTGCGTTGCTCACCGAACCTCACCAATGCTATCAGCCCGAAGTGTTCGACCTTATGTCTCACCCAGCTCTGGGTGTAGATGTGGTAAATCCAGGTTCCATCACAAGACCTGAATGAATGATTTAAGAATTGCTCTCTATTTCACTGTCATTGCTTTTGTTTTTGTAATTTATTTTGATAATGGGATTTATCGGATTTTCTCTGCTGCGTTCATGCAGCTGTACACACGCTTGATTCTGTTATGGAGACATATAAATCCATGGGTTTGAAGATTCTTACTAGTCATGTGTAATCCTACGCGTTGAATAAGGGGTGTTTAGTGCATTTCGTTGAGCAAGGGGTAGGTCTTGACTATTACATATTTGGCTTATGGAAAGGTATCTGTGCTAATTTCTATCTCTGGTTTTATGCAGCACCCCAACTCACCTTTCCCCTTAAGCAAGCATAAGTTGGTTTTCTCAATTTGAGTCCCTGTTCTATTTTGTAATTCAGTTCATGTGTAGCCAAGTTTACATTCCGTGTATTAGTGATATCTTATGATGTTTCATTTTCTGTGTGACTTATTTCACTTAGAATCATCGTACCTGAATCCACTCATTATGCCGCGATGGGCCTGATGACATAGATTTCATTGGTGAGAGCTATTCCATTGTACGTACGTACCACAACTTCTTTATCCATTTTTAACATTCTGGGATATTTAACTTGTACCGTAGACGAGGTTCTTGTAAACAGAGCTGTCCAAAACTTTGGGGTGGCTGTGTGTTTTTGATTTTAATTTCCCTAAGCTATAGGACCATAAGTGGAAGTGCTGTAGGCTCCGTTGCTTGGCTTTTTAGGTGTTTCTGGAAACACAGTACACTTCTCCAGTGTGGCTGTTGGCAATTTACATCCTGCCCATCAGCATAACAAATCTCCCTGTTCTCCATGGCCTGTCCTGCCTTTCTGGAGTTTACACATTTTTCAGATGGCACTTTTGACAGGGGGGCAGTGAGACTTCATTGTAGTGCAGATTTCTTTAACATGCTTCCTTGGTTGGCCAAAAAGGGCGTATGCGATTTTTCCTGAATATATTCTGGAAAAGACGCATACGCACTTTTTGGCCAAGTGCATCATTGTCGATGTTCTGCCTCTTTTCCTATGCTTTAAATGCAATTCCAGTCTACCCCCTGAAATCGTTTTCCTGCAATTCTGCCCCGCTTAAAAGTCTTCTTTGCAGCCTTCCTTCAATATATTTTTGGACGAAAACTGTCATTAATAACTGTGCAGGTTTGTGAATTACAGTGCCCCTGAGCTCCTTTCTTCAACTCGCTTTTCTGTGAGCTGGCCGCAAAACTGCAGGATTGCTTCAGGCCCTAATCTGTTTCCGGCAGGGCACGCTGAGCCTTTGGTTAATTCCTCTTCCTGGTGGGAAATGAGCGTTCCATTTGCCCGTGCAGACACCTACAGCTAGTCTCTCATTGGTTCTCCCTATTCCTGTTCATCTTGCTCAGAATTTGCAAACTGTGCCAAACAGGAGGTTAAAGGCACTTACTCTCAAAGTGGGGAGAGTGTTAGTAAAGCGTCTGGAATGTTGAACCCGAGTAAAAGGGGACGTAAACTGAGATGCATTTGAAAACGTTTCCCTGTCACACGGTGCAGCATACTGTGGATTTCCCATGCATGTTTTAGCTGAAGGAAGAATCCCTTAAACCTGGAGAGTTGGGACCCATGGAATGGGTACCATGAAGTATGACTTCAAAGGGTCTGCATTTGCTCATCGAACCTCACCAATGCTATCAGCCCGAAGTGTCCAACCTTATGTCTCACTCAGCTCTGGGTGTGGATGTGGGAAATCCAGGTTGCATCACAAGCCCTGAATGAATGATTTAAGAATTGCTCTCTATTTCACTGTCATTGTGTTTTGTTTTTGAAATTTATTTTGATAATGGGAATTATCGGATTTTCACTGCTGCATTTAGGCTGCTGTACACACTCTTGATTTCCTTATGGAGACATATAAATCCATGGGTTTTAAGATTCTTACTTGTCAGGTATCTTCCCAGGCGTTGAATATGGGGTGTTGAGTCCATTTCGTTGAGCAAGGAGTAGGTCTAGTCTATTATATATTTGGCTTATGGAACGGTATCTGTGCTAATTTCAATCTCTGGTTTTATGCAGCACCCCAACTCACCTTTCCCCATAAGCAAGCATAAGATGGTTTTCTAAACTTGCGACCCTGTTCTGTTTTGTAATTCAGTACATGTGTAGCCAAGATTACATTCTGTGTATTAGGGATATCTTATGATGCTTCTTTTTCTGTGTGACTTATTTCTCGTAGAATCATCATACCTGAATCCACTCATTATGCCGCTACGGGCCTGATGACGTAGATTTCATTGCTGAGTGATATTCCACTGTACGTGCGTACCACAACTTCTTTATGCATTTTTTGCTTTCTTGGATATTTAACTTGTACTGTAGACGAGGTTCTTGTAAACAGAGCCATCCCAAACTTTGGGGTGGCTGTGTGTTTTTGATTTTAATTTCCCTAAGCTATAGGACCATAAGTGGAAGTGCCACAGGCTGTGTTGCTTTGTTTCCTACGTGTTTCAGGAAACACCATACACTTCTCCAGAGTGGCTGTTGGCAATTTATATCCCGCCCATAAGCATAACAAGGCTCCCTGTTCTCCATGACCTTTCCTGCCTTTCAGGATTTTACACTTTTTTCAGATGGCCCTTTTGACCATGGGGCAGTGAGACTTCATTGTAGTGCCGATTTCATTTACACGCTTGCTTGGTTGGTCAAAAAGTGCGTTTGCGTTTTTCCCTGAATATATTCAGGAAAAAACGCATATGCCCTTTTTAGCCAAGTGCATCGTTGTCGACATTCTGCCTCTATTCCTATGCTTTAAGCGCAATTCCAGTCTACCCCCTGAAATCGTTTTCCTAAAATTCTGCCCCGCTTTCAAGTCCTCTTCGAAGACTTACTTCAGTACATTTTGGACGATAGCTGTCATTCATAACTCTGCAGGTTTGTGAATTAAAGTGCCCCTGAGCTCCTTTCTGCAACTCGCTTCCATGTGAGCTGGCCGGCAAACCGCAGGATTGCTTCAGGCCCTAATCTGTTTCTGGCAGGGCACATTGAGCCTTTGGTTAATTCCTCTTCCTGGTGGGAAATGAGCGTTCCATTTGCCCGTGCAGACACCTACAGCTAGTCTCTCATTGGTTCTCCCTATTCCTGTTCATCTTGCGCAGAAATTGCAAACTGTGCCAAACAGGAGGTGAAAGGCACTGACTCTCCAAGTGAGGAGAGTGTTAGTAAAGCGTCTGGAATGGTGAACCCGAGTACCAGGGGACGAAAACTGAGATGTATTTGAAAACGCTTCCCAATCACACGGTTGACCATACTCTGGGTTTCCCATGCATGTTTTAACTGAAGAAGAATCCCTAAACCTGGAGAGTTGGGACCCATGGAATGGGTACCATGCAGTATGACTTCAAAGGGTCTGCGTTTGCTCACCGAACCTCACCAATGCTATCAGCCCGAAGTGTCCAGCCTTATGTCTCACCCAGCTCTGGGTGTAGATGTGGTACATCCAGGTTGCATCACAAGCCCTGAATGAATTATTTAAGAATTGCTCTCTATTTCACTGTCATTGTGTTTTGTTTTTGAAATTCATTTTGATAATGGGATATATCGGATGTTCACTGCTGCGTTTAGGCCGCTGTACACACGCTTGATTTCCTTATGGAGACATATAAATCCATGGGTTTTAAGATTCTTACTTGTCAGGTATCTTGCCAGGCGTTGAATATGGGGTGTTGAGTCCATTTCGTTGAGCAAGGAGTAGGGCTTGTCTATTATATATTTGGCTTATGGAAAGGTATCTGTGCTAATTTCAATCTCTGGTTTTATGCAGCACCCCAACTCACTTTTCCCCATAAGCAAGCATAAGATGGTTTTCTAAATTTGAGACACTCTTCTGTTTTGTAATTCAGTTCATGTGTAGCCAAGGTTACATTCCGTGTATTAGTGATATCTTATGATGTTTCTTTTTCTGTGTGACTTATTTCTCATAGAATCATCGTACCGGAATCCACTCATTATGCCGATAGGACCTGATGATGTAGATTTCATTGCTGAGTGATATTCCATTGTACGTGCGTACCACAACTTCTTTATCCATTTTTTGCTTTCTCGGATATTTAACTTGTACCGTAGACGAGGTTCTTGTAAACAGAGCCGTCCCAAATTTTGGGTTGGCTGTGTCTTTTTGATTTTAATTTCCCTAAGCTATAGGACCATAAGTGGAAGTGCCATAGGCTGTGTTGCTTTGTTTCCTACGTGTTTCTGGAAACACCATACGCTTTTCCAGAGTGGCTGTTGGCAATTTACATCCCGCCCATCAGCATAACAAGGCTCCCTGTTCTCCATGACCTGTCCTGCCTTTCTGGATTTTACACTTTTTTCAGATGGCCCTTTTGACCGGGGGGCAGTGAGACTTCATTGTAGTGCAGATTTCCTTTACACGCTTGCTTGGTTGGCCAAAAAGGGTGTATGCGTTTTTTCCTGAATATATTCAGGAAAAAACGCATACGCACTGTTTGGCAAAGTGCATCATTGTCGACATTCTGCCTCTTTTCCTATGCTTTAAGTGCAATTCCAGTCTACCCCCTGAAATCGTGTTCCTGAAATTCTGCCCCGCTTTCAAGTCCTCTTCGAAGACTTACTTCAGTACATTTTGGACGATAGCTGTCATTCATAACTTTGCAGGTTTGCGAATTACAGTGCCCCTGAGCTCCTTTCTTCAACTCGTTTCCATGTGAGCTGGCCGCCAATCCGCAGGATTGCTTCAGGCCCTAATCTGTTTCAGGCAGGGCACGTTGAGCCTTTGGTTAATTCCTCTTCCTGGTGGGAAATGTGCGTTGCATTTGCCCGTGCAGACACCTACAGCTAGTCTCTCATTGGTTCTCCCTATTCCTGTTCATCTTGCGCAGAAATTGCAAACTGTGCCAAACAGGAGGTGAAAGGCACTGACTCTCCAAGTGGGGAGAGTGTTAGTAAAGCGTCTGGAATGGTGAACCCGAGTACCAGGGGACGAAACGTGAGATGTATTTGAAAAGGTTTCCCGGTCACACAGTGCACTATACTGTGGGATTCCCATGCATGTTTTAGCTGAAGGAAGTAACCCTTAAACCTGGAGAGTTGGGACCCATGGAATGGGTACCATGCAGTATGACTTCAAAGGGTCTGCGTTTGCTCACTGAACTTCATCAATGCTATCAGCCCGAAGTGTCCATCCTTATGTCTCACCCAGCTCTGGGTGTAGATGTGGTAAATCCAGGTTGCATCACAAGCCCTGAATGAATTATTTAAGAATTGCTCTCTATTTCACTGTCATTTTGTTTTGTTTTTGAAATTCATTTTGATAATGGGATTTATCGGATTTTCACTGCTGCGTTTAGGCCGCTGTACACACGCTTGATTTCCTTATGGAGACATATAAATCCATGGGTTTTAAGATTCTTACTTGTCAGGTATCTTGCCAGGCGTTGAATATGGGGTGTTGAGTCCATTTCGTTGAGCAAGGAGTAGGGCTTGTCTATTATATATTTGGCTTATGGAACGGTATCTGTGCTAATTTCAATCTCTGGTTCTATGCAGCACCCCAACTCACTTTTCCCCATAAGCAAGCATAAGATGGTTTTCTAAATTTGAGACCCTCTTCTCTTTTGTAATTCAGTTCATGTGTAGCCAAGTTTACATTCCGTGTATTAGTGATATCTTAGGATGTTTCTTTTTCTGTGTGACTTATTTCTCGTAGAATCATCGTACCTGAATGCACTCACTATGCCGCTACGGACCTGATGACGTAGATTTCATTGCTGAGTGATATTCCATTGTACGTGCGTACCACAACTTCTTTATCCATTTTTTGCTTTTTCCGATATTTAACTTGCACCGTACACGAGGTTCTTGTAAACAGAGCCATCCCCAACATTGGGGTGGCTGTGTGTTTTTGAATTTAATTTCCCTAAGCTATAGGACCATAAGCGGAAGTGCCATAGGCTGTGTTGCTTTGTTTCCTACGTGTTTCAGGAAACACCATACGCTTTTCCAGAGTGGCTGTTGGCAATTTACATCCCGCCCATCAGCATAACAAGGCTCCCTGTTCTCCATGACCTGTCCTGCCTTTCTGGATTTTACACTTTTT
The DNA here is from genome assembly GCF_059928025.1 of Delphinapterus leucas. Classification (NCBI taxonomy): domain Eukaryota; kingdom Metazoa; phylum Chordata; class Mammalia; order Artiodactyla; family Monodontidae; genus Delphinapterus; species Delphinapterus leucas. The sequence goes on along the minus strand of NW_028322240.1, from coordinate 12,243,386 downwards.
TCAGATGGCCCTTTGGACCGGGGGGCAGTGAGACTTCATTGTAGTGCAGATTTCCTTTACACGCTTGCTTGGTAGGTCAAAAAGTGCGTATGCGTTTTTTCCTGAATATATTCAGGAAAAACCGCATACGCACTGTTTGGCCAAGTGCATCATTGTCGACATTCTGCCTCTTTTCCTATGCTTTAAGTGCAATTCCAGTCTACCCCCTGAAATCGTTTTCCTGAAATTCTGCCCCGCTTTCAAGTCCTCTTCGAAGACTTACTTCAATACATTTTTGGACGATAGCTGTCATTCATAACTCTGCAGGTTAGTGAATTACAGTGCCCCTGAGCTCCTTTCTTCAACTCGCTTTCTTTTGAGCTGGCTGCAAAACCGCAGGATTGCTTCAGGTCCTAATCTGTTTCCAGCAGGGCACGCTGAGCATTTGCTTAATTCCTCTTCCTGGTGGGAAATGAGCGTTCCATTTTCCCGTGCAGACACCTACAGCTAGTCTCTCATTGGTTCTCCCTATTCCTGTTCATCTGGCGCAGAAATTGCAAACTGTGCCAAACAGGAGTTTAAAGGAACTGACTCTCCAAGTGGGGAGAGTGTTAGTAAAGCGTCTGGAATGGTGAACCCGAGTACCAGGGGATGAAAACTGAGATGCATTTGAAAACGTTTCCCAATCACACGGTGGACCATACTCTGGGTTTCCCATGCATGTCTTAGCTGAAGGAAGAATACCTTAGGCCTGGAGAATTGGGACCCATGGAATGGGTACCATGCAGTATGACTTCAAACGGTCTGCGTTTGCTCACCGAACCTCACCAAAGCTATCAGCCCGAAGTGTGCAGCCTTATGTCTCACCCAACTCTGGGTGTAGATGTGGTAAATCCAGGTTGCCTCACAAGTCCTGAATGAATTATTTAAGAATTGCTCTCTATTTCACTGTCATTGTGTTTTCTTTTTGAAATTTATTTTGATAATGGGATTTATCGGATGTTCACTGCTGCGTTTAGGCCGCTGTACACATGCTTGATTTCCTTATGGAGACATATAAATCCATGGGTTTTAAGATTCTTACTTGTCAAGTATCTTGCCAGGCGTTGAATATGCGGTGTTAAGTCCATTTCGTTGAGCAAGGAGTAGGTCTTTTCTATTATATATTTGGCTTATGGAATGGTATCTGTGCTAATTTCAATCTCTGGTTTTATGCAGCACCCCAACTCACCTTTCCCCATAAGCAAGCATAAGTTGGTTTTCTAAATTTGAGACCCTGTTCTGTTTTGTAATTCAGTTCATGTGTAGCCAAGTTTACATTCCGTGTATTAGTGATATCTTATGATGTTTCTTTTTCTGTGTGACTTATTTCTCGTAGAATCATCGTACCTGAATCCACTCATTATGCCGCTACGGGCCTGATGACGTAGATTTCATTGCTGAGTGATATTCCATTGTATGTGCGTACCACAAATTCTTTATCCATTTTTTGCTTTCTCAGATATTTAACTTGTACCGTAGACGAGGTTCTTTTAAACAGAGCCGTCCCAAACTTTGGGGTGGCTGTGTGTTTTTGATTTTAATTTCCCTAAGCTATAGGACCATAAGTGGAAGTGCCATAGGCTGTGTTGCTTTGTTTCCTACGTGTTTCAGGAAACACCATACACTTCTCCAGAGTGGCTGTTGGCTATTTACATCCCGCCCATCAGCATAACAAGGCTCCCTGTTCTCCATGACCTCTCCTGCCTTTCTGGATTTTACAATATTTTCAGATGCCCCTTTTGACCGGGGGGCAGTGAGACTTCATTGTAGTGCAGATTTCTTTTACACGCATGGTTGGTTGGCCAAAAAGTACGTATGCGTCTTTTCCTGAATATATTCAGGAAAAAACGCATACGCAATTTTTGTCCAAGTGCATCATTGTCGACATTCTGCCTTTTTTCCTATGGTTTAAGTGCAAATCCAGTCTACCCCCTGAAATCGTTTTCCTGAAATTCTGCCCCGCTTTCAAGTCCTCTTCGAAGACTTACTTCAATACATTTTTGGACGATAGCTGTCCTTCATAACTCTGCAAGTTTATGAATTACAGGACCCTGAGCTCCTTTCTTCAACACGCTTTCTTGTGAGCTGTCCGCAAAACTGCAGGATTACTTCAGGCCCTAATCTGTTTCTGGCAGGGCACGCTGAGCCTTTGTTTAATTCCTCATCCTGGTGGGAAATGTGCATTCCATTGGCCCGTGAAGACACCTACAGCTAGTCTCTCATTGGTTCTCCATATTCCTGTTCATCTTGTGCAGAAATTGCAAACTGTGCCAAACAGGAGGTTAAAGGCAGTGACTCTCCAAGTGGGGAGAGTGTTAGTAAAGCGTCTGGAATGGTGAACCCGAGTCCCAGGTTTCGAAAACTGAGATGCATTTGAAAAGGTTTCCCAATCACACGGTTGACCATACTCTGGGTTTCCCATGCATGTTTTAGCTGAAGGCAGAATGCCTTAAACCTGGAGAGTTGGGACCCATGGAATGGGTACCATGCAGTATGACTTCAAAGGGTCTGCGTTTGCTCACCGAACCTCACCAATGCTATCAGCCAGAAGTGTCCAGCCTTATGTCTCAGCCAGCTCTGGGTGTAGATGTGGTAAATCCAGGTTGCATCACAGGCCTTGAATGAATTATTTAAGAATTGCTCTCTATTTCACTGTCATTGGGTTTTGTTTTTGAAATTTATTTTGGTAATGGGATTTATCGGATGTTCACTGCTGCATTTAGACCACTGTACACACGCTTGATTTCCTTATTTAGACATATAAATCTATGGGTTTTAAGATTCTTACTTGTCAGGTATCTTCCCAGGCGTTGAATATGGGGTGTTGAGTCCATTTCGTTGAGCAAGGAGTAGGTCTTGTCTATTATATATTTGGCTTATGGAACGGTATCTGTGCTAATTTCAATCTCTGGTTTTATGCAGCACCCCAACTCACCTTTCCCCATAAGCAAGCATAAGTTGGTTTTCTAAATTTGAGACACTGTTCTGTTTTGTAATTCAGTTCATGTGTAGCCAAGTTTACATTCCGTGTATTAGTGATATCTTATGATATTTCTTTTTCTGTGTGATTTATTTCTCGTAGAATCATCGTACCTGAATCCACTCATTATGCCGCTACGGGCCTGATGACGTAGATTTCATTGCTGAGTGATATTCCATTGTACGTGCGTACCACAACATCTTTATGCATTTTTTGCTTTCTGGGATATTTAACTTGTACCGTAGACGAGGTTGTTGTAAACAGAGCCGTCCCAAACTTTGGGGTGGCTGTGTCTTTTTGATTTTAATTTCCCTAAGCTATAGGACCATAAGTGGAAGTGCCATAGGCTGTGTTGCTTTGTTTCCTACGTGTTTCTGGAAACACCATACACTTCTCCAGATTGGTTGTTGGCAATTTACATCCCGCCCATCAGCATAACAAGGCTCCCTGTTCCCCATGACCTGTCCTGCCTTTCTGGATTTTACACTTTTTTCAGATGGCCCTTTTAACCGGTGGGCAGTGAGACAACTTTGTAGTGCAGATTTCCTTTACACGCTTGCTTGGTTGGCCAAAAAGGGCGTATGCGTTTTTTCCTGAATATATTCAGGAAAAAACGCATACGCCCTTTTTGGCCAAGTGCATCATTTTCGACATTCTGCCTCTTTTCCTATGCTTTAAGTGCAATTCCAGTCTACCCCCTGAAATCGTTTTCCTGAAATTCTGCCCCGCTTTCAAGTCCTCTTTGAAGACTTACTTCAATACATTTTTGGACGATAGCTGTCATTCATAACTCTGCAGGTTTCTGAATTTCCCTGCCCCTGAGCTCCTTTCTTCAACTCGCTTTCCTGTGAGCTGGCCGCAAAACCGCAGGATTGCTTCAGGCCATAATCTCTTTCTGGCAGTGCACGCTGAGCTTTTGTTTAATTCCTCATCCTGGTGGGAAATGATCGTTCCATTTGCCCGTGCAGACACCTACAGCTAGTCTCTCATTGGTTCTCCATATTCCGGTTCATCTTGCGCAGAAATTGCAAACTGTGCCAAACAGGAGGTTAATGGCAGTGACTCTCCAAGTGGGGAGAGTGTTAGTAAAGCGTTGAAAAGGTGAACCCGAGTACCAGGGGACGAAAACTGAGATGCATTTGAAAACGTTTCCCAATCACATGGTGGACCATACTCTGGGTTTCCCATGCATGTTTTAGCTGAAGGAAGAATCCCTTAAACCTGGAGAGTTGGGACCCATGGAATGGGTACCATGCAGTATGACTTCAAAGGGTCTGCGTTTGCTCACCGAACCTCACCATTGCTATCAGCCCGAAGTGTCCAGCCTTATGTCTCATCCAGCTCTGGTTGTAGATGTGGTACATCCAGGTTGCATCACAAGCCCTGAATGAATGATTTAAGAATTGCTCTCTATTTCACTGTCATTGTGTTTTGTTTTTGAAAATCATTTTGATAATGGGATTTATCGGATTTTCACTGCTGCTTTTAGGCCACTGTACACACGCCTGATTTCCTTATGGAGACATATAAATCCATGGGTTTTAAGATTCTTACTTGTCAGGTATCTTCCCAGGCAATGAATATAGGGTGTTGAGTCCATTTCGTTGAGCAAGGAGTAGGTCCTGTGTATTATATATTTGGCTTATGGAATGGTATCTGTGCTAATTTCAATCTCTGGTTTTATGCAGCATCCCAACTGACCTTTCCCCATAAGCAAGCATAAGTTGGTTTTCTAAAGTTGAGACCCTGTTCTGTTTTGTAACTCAGTTCATGTGTAGCCAAGGTTACATTCCGTGTATTACTGATATATTATGATGTTTCTTTTTCTGTGTGACTTATTTCTCGTAGAATCATCGTACCTGAATCCACTCCTTATGCCGCTAGGGACCTGATGACGTAGATTTCATTGCTGAGTGATATTTCATTGTACGTGCGTACCACAACTTCTTTATCCATTTTTTGCTTTCTCGGATATTTAACTTGTACCGTAGACGAGGTTCTTGTAAACAGAGCCGTCCCAAACTTTGGGGTGGCTGTGTCTTTTTGATTTTAATTTCCCTAAGCTATAGGACCATAAGTGGAAGTGCCATAGGCTGTGTTGCTTTGTTTCCTACGTGTTTCTGGAAACACCATACACTTCTCCAGAGTGGTTGTTGGCAATTTACATCCCGCCCATCAGCATAACAAGGCTCCCTGTTCTCCATGACCTGTCCTGCCTTTCTGGATTTTACACTTTTTTCAGATGGCCCTTTTGACCGGTGGGCAGTGAGACATCTTTGTAGTGCAGATTTCCTTTACACGCTTGCTTGGTTGGCCAAAAAGGGCATATGCGTTTTTTCCTGAATATATTCAGGAAAAAACGCATACGCCCTTTTTGGCCAAGTGCATCATTTTCGACATTCTGCCTCTTTTCCTATGCTTTAAGTGCAATTCCAGTCTACCCCCTGAAATCGTTTTCCTGAAATTCTGCCCCGCTTTCAAGTCCTCTTTGAAGACTTACTTCAATACATTTTTGGACGATAGCTGTCATTCATAACTCTGCAGGTTTGTAAATTGCAGTGCCCCTGAGCTCCTTTCTTCAACTCTCTTTCTTGTGAGCTGCCCGCAAAACCGCAGGATTGCTTCAGGCCATAATCTCTTTCCGGGGGGGAACGCTGAGCCTTTGTTTAATTCCTCTTCCTTGTCGGAAATGAGCGTTCCATTTGCTCGTGCAGGCACCTACAGCTAGTCTCTCATTGGTTCTCCCTATTCCTGTACATCTTGCGCAGAAATTGCAAACGGTGCCCAAGAGGAGGTTAATGGCGCTGACTCTCCAAGTGGGGAGAGTGTTAGTAAAGTGTCTGGAATGATGAACCCGAGTTCCAGGGGACGAAAACTGAGATGCATTTGAAAACGTTTCCCGGTCACACAGTGCACAGTACTGTGGGTTTCCCATGCATGTTTTAGCTGAAGGAAGAATCCCTTAAACCTGGAGAGTTGGGACCCATGGAATGGGTACCATGCAGTATGACTTCAAAGGGTCTGCGTTTGCTCACCGAACCTCACCAATGCTATCAGCCCGAAGTGTCCAGCCTTATGTCTCACCCAGCTCTGGATGTAGATGTGGTAAATCCAGGTTGCATCACATGCCCTGAATGAATGATTTAAGAATTGCTCTCTATTTCACTGTCATTGTGTTTTGTTTTTGTAATTCATTTTGATAATGCGATTTATTGGATTTTCTCTGCTGCGTTCATGCAGCTGTACACACGCTTGATTGTCTTAAGGAGATATATAAATCCATGGGTTTGAAGATTCTTACTACTCAGGTGTATTCCTAGGCGTTGAATATGAGGTGTTTAGTCCATTTCGTTGAGCAAGGGGTAGCTCTTGACTATTACATATTTGGCTTATGGAAAGGTATCTGTGCTAATTTCTATCTCTGCTTTTATGCAGCACCCCAACTCACTTTTCCCCTTAAGCAAGCATAAGTTGGTTTTCTAAATTTGAGACCCTGTTCTGTTTTGTAATTCAGTTCATGTGTAGCCAAGTTTACATTCCGTGTATTAGTGATAACTTATGATGTTTCATTTTCTGTGTGTCTTATATCACTTAGAATCATCGTACCTGAATCCACTCATTATGCCGCGACGGGCCTGATGAAATAGATTTCATTGGTGAGTGATATTCATTTGTACGTACGTACCACACTTCTTTATCCATTTTTCGCTTTCTGGGATATTTAACTTGTTCCGTAGACGAGGTTCTTGTAAACAGAGCCTTCCGACACTTTGGGGTGGCTGTCTGTTTTTGATTTTAATTTCCGTGATCTATAAGACCATAAGTGGAAGTGCCGTAGTCTCCGTTGCTTTGTTTCTTAGGTGTTTCAGGAAACACCATACACTTCTCCAGAGTGGCTGTTGGCATTTACATCCCGCCCATCAGCATAACAAGGCTCCCTGTTCTCCATGGCCTGTCCTGTGTTTCTGGTTTTTACACTTTATTCAGATGGCCCTTTTGACGAATGGGAAATGAGACTTCATTGTAGTGCGGATTTCCATTTCTCGAGTGCTTGGTTGGCCAAAAAGGGCATATGTGTTTTTTCCTGAATATATTCAGGAAAAAATGTTTACGCACTTTTGTCCAAGTGCATCACTGTCAAAGATCTGCCGCTTTTCACATGCTTTAAATGCAATTCCAATCTACCTTCTGAAATACGATTCCTGCAATTCTGCCTCGTTTTCAAGTCCTCTTTGCAGACTTACTTCCATATATTTTTGCCAATAGCTGTCATGTATAACTCTGCAGGTTTGTGAATTACAGTGCCCGTGATTTCCTTTCTTAACTCGTTTCCTTGAAAACTGGCCACAGAACCGTAGGTTTGCTTCAGGCCGTAATCAGGGTCCGGCACGGCACTCTGAGACTTTGTTTCATTCCACTTCCTGGTGGGAAATTAGAGTTAAATGTACCCCTCCAGAAACCTGCCTCACTCCTAGCCCCTTGGTGATGTGTGTCCTCTGGTTTGAGGCCACATGTGCTGGGTTCCTCACCTTTGGCTGATGTGGCCCCACTGGTGTGAGGACACTCCTGCCTGGTTCCCATCCCCTTGGTGATGTGGGCCCTCCGGTGAGAGTCTGATCCTGGTTGGGTTCCTCACACTTCTGTGCGGTGGGCCCTCTTCTCTGAGGTCACTCCTGCCTGGCTGGCACACCCCACCTTGGCGACGTCGGTCCTCTGGTGGGATTTGGTGCCTGCTGGGTGTCTCCTCCCCTCGGTAATGAGGGCCCTCTGGCGTCAGGCCCTAACTCCTGGGCTCCCAATATTTTCTGATATGCGCCCTGTGGTTCGAGTACACTCCTGCCAGGTTCCCAACCCCATGGGAATGTGGGCCTTCTGCTCTGAGGTCCCAACCGTGGGTTACTCAGTTTCATGATGAGGGCCCTCTGCTGCGAGTTCTCTCCGGCCTGGATCCCATAGCCTCGCTGCTCTTGGCCACCTGCTGGGAGGTTACAACTGCGGGATTCCTCACCTTTTTTCTTCTATGGGCCCTCTGTTTTGAGACTCCTTCTGCCTGCCTCACTCCCAGCAACTTGGTGATGTGTGTCCTCTGGTTTGAGGCCACGTATGCTGGGTCCCTCGCCTTTCGATGATGTGGCCCCACTGATGTGAGGACACTCCTGCCTGGTTCCTATCCCCTTGATGATGTGGGCCCTCTGGTGAGAGTCTGATCCTGGCTGGGTTCCTCACCCTTCTGTGAGGGGGGCCCTCTGCTGTGAGGTCACTCCTGCCTGGCTGGCACACCCCACCTGGGCAACATCGGCCCTCTTGTGGCAGTTGGAGCCTGCTGGGAACCTCCCCTCGGTGATGGGGGCCCTCTTGCCTCAGGCCCTAACTGCTGGGTACCCACATTTTCTGATACGTGCTAAGTGGTGCGAGGACACTCCTGCGAGGTTCCCATCCCCATGGGCATGTGGGCCTTCTGCTCTAAGGTCCCAACACCTGTGTTGTTCACCGTTTCATGATGTTGTCTCTCTGGTGTTAGTTCACCCAGGCCTAGATCCCATAGACTCTGTGCTCTGAGCGGCCTGCTGGGAGGTTCCTACTGCTGGATTCCTTACCTCTTTTATTCTTTGGGTCCTGTGTTTTCATGCTCCTACTTCCTGACTCACTTCCAGCCCATTTGTGATGTAGGTCCTCTGGTTTAAAGCCACATGTACCGGTTTCCTCACCTTTATTGATGTGGCCCCACTGGTGTGAGAACACTCCTGCCTGGTTCCCATCCCCTTGGTGATGGGGGCCCTCTGGTGAGAGTCTGATCCTGTCTGGATTCCTCACACTTCTGGGAGGTGGGCCCTCTGCTGTGAGGTCACTCCTGCCTGGCTGGCACATGTCACCTTGGCGATGTGGGCCCTCAGTTGGGAGTTGGTGCCTGCTAGGAGTCTCCTCCCCTCGGTAATGAGGGCCCTCTGGCGTCAGGCCCTAACTCATGGGCTCCCAAAATTTTCTGATGTGCGCCCTGTCGTGCGAGTACACTCCAGCCAGGGTCCCATCCCCATGGGGATGTGGGCTTTCTGCTCTGAGGTCCCAACGCCTGGGTTGCTCACAGTGTCAGAATGTGGGCCCTCTGCTCTGAGTTCACTCCGGCATGGATCCCATAGCCTCGGTGCTCTGGGCCACCTGCTTGGAGCTTCCAACTGCGGGGTTCCTCACCTTTTTTATTCTATGGGCGCTCTGTTGTGAGTTTCCTCCTGCATGCCTCACTCCCAGCCCTTTCTTGATGTGCGTCCCCTTGTTTGAGGCCACATGTGCTGTGTTCCTCACCTTTCGCTGATGTGGCCCCACTGGTGTGAGGACACTCCTGCCTGGTTTCCATCCCATTGGTGATGTGGGCGCTCTGGTTAGAGTCTGATCCTGTTTGGGCTCCTCACACTTCTGTGAGGTGGGCCCTCTGCTGTGAGGTAACTCCTGCCTGGCTTGCTCCCATTGCCTTGGTGACGTCGGCCCTCTGGTGGCATTTGGAGCCTGCTGGTAGCCTCCTCTCCTCAGTGATGAGGGCCCTCTGGCGTCAGGCCATAACTGCTGGGTTCCCACATTTTCTGATACGTGCTAAGTTGTGCAAGGACACTCCTGCGAGGTTCCCATCCCCATGGGGATGTGGGCCTTCTGCTCTGAGGTCCCACTGGCTGGGTTGCTCACAGTTTCATGATGTGGGCCCTCTGCTGTGAGTTCACTGTGGCCTGGATCCCATAGACTCCATGCTCTGGGCCACCTGCTGGGAGGTTCAAACTGCTGGATTCCTCACATTTTTTATTCTGTGGGCCCTGTGTTGTTAGGCTACTCCTGCCTGCCTCACTCGGAGCACCTTGGAAATGTGGGTCCTCTGGTTTAGGCCACATGTGCTGGGTTCCTCACCTTTCTATAATGTGGCCACACTGGTGTGAGGACACTCCTGCCTTGTTCCGATCCCCTTGGTGATGTGGGCCCTCTGGTGAGAGTCTTATCCTGGCTGGGTTCCTCACCCTTCTGTGAGGTAGGCCCTCTGCTGTGAGGTCACTCCTGCCTGGCTGGCACACGTCAACTTGGCGACGTGGGCCCTCAGTTGGGAGTTGGTGCCTGCTGGGAGTCTCCTCCCCTCGGTAATGAGGGCCCTCTGGCGTCAGACCCTAACTCCTGGGCTCCCAAAATTTTCTGATGTGCGCCCTGTGGTGCGAGTACACTCCTGCCAGGATCCCAACCCCATGGGAATGTGGGTCTTCTGCTCTGAGGTCCCAATGGTACGTTGCTCAGTTTCATGATGAGGGCCCTCTGGTGTGAGTTCACTCCGGCATGGACCCCATAGCCTCACTGCTCCTGGCCTCCTGCGGGGAGGTTCCAACTGCGGGATTCCTCACCTTTTTCCTTCTATGGGCCCTCTGTTTTGAGACTCCTCCTGCCTGCCTCAATCCCAGCCCCTTGGTGATGTGTGTCCTCTGGTTTGAGGCCACGTGTGCTGGGTCCCTCACCTTTCGATGATGTGGCCCCACTGGTGTGAGGACACTCCTGCCTGGTTCCTATCCCTTTGGTGATGTGGGCCCTCTGGTGAGAGTCTGATCCTGTTTGGGCTCCTCCCACTTCTGTGAGGTGGGCCCTCTGCTGTGAGGTCACTCCTGCCTGGCTGGCACACCCCGCCTTGGCAATGTCGGCCCTCTTGTGGCAGTTGGAGCCTGCTCGGAGCCTCCTCCCCTCGGTGATGAGGGCCCTCTGGCGTCAGGCCCTAACTGCTGGGTACCCACATTTTCTGATACGTGCTAAGTGGTGCGAGGACACTCGTGCCATGTTCCCAACCCCATGGGGATGTGGGCCTTCTGCTCTGAGGTCCCAACGGCTTGGATGCTCACAGTTTCATGATGTGGGCACTCTGCTGTGAGTTCACTGCGGCCTGGATCGCATAGACTCGGTGCTCTGGGCCGCCTGCTGGGAGGTTCCCACTGCACGATTCCTCAGCTTTTTTATTCTATTGGCCCTGTGTTGTGAGTCTACTCCTGCCTGCCTCACTCCGAGCCCCTTGGAGATCTGGATCCTCTGGTTTAGGCCACATGTGCTGGGTTCCTCACCTTTCTATGATATGGCCACCCTGGTGTGAAGACAGTCCTGCCTGGTTCTGATGCCCTTGGTGATGTGGGCCCTCTGGTGAGAGTCTTACCCTGGCTGGGTTCCTCACCATTCTGTGAGGTAGGCCCTCAGCTGTGAGGCCACTCCTGCCTGGCTGTTGCACGTCACCTTGGCGACATGGGCCCTCAGTTGGGAGTTGGTGCCTGCTTGGGGTCTCCTCCCCTTGGTAATGAGGGCCCTCTGGCGTCAGGCCCTAACTTCTGGGCTCCCAAAATTCTCTGATGTGCGCCCTGTGGTGCGAGTACACTTCTGCCAGGTTCCCAACCACATGGGAATGTGGGCCTTCTGCTCTAAGGTCCCAACGGCTGGGTTGCTCACAGTTTCATGATGAGGCCCCTCTGTTTTGAGTTCAGTCAGGTCTGGATCCCATAGCCTCGCTGCTCCTGGCCACCTGCTGGGAGGTTCCAACTGCGGGATTCCTCACCTTTTTTATGCTATGGGCCCTCTGTTTGGAGGCTCCTCCTGCCTGCCTCACTCCCAGCCCCTTGGTGATGTGTGTCCTGTAGTTTGAGGCCACGTGTGCTGGGTCCGTCACATTTCGGTGATGTGGCCACACTGGTGTGAGGACACTCCTGCCTGGTTTCCATTCCCTTGGTGATGTGGGCCCTCCGGTGAGAGTCTGATCCTCTTTGGGTTCCTCACACTTTTGTGTGATTGGCCCTCTGCTCTGAGGTCACTCCTGCCTGGCTGGCACACCCCGCATTGGCGACGTCGGCCTTCTGGTAGCAGTTGGAGCTTGCTGGGAGCCTCCTCTCCTCAGTGATGAGGGCCCTCTGGCGTCCGGCCCTAACTGCTGGGCTCCCCACATTTTCTGATGTGTGCCCACTGGTGCGATGACACTCCTGCTTGGTTCCCTTCCCCATGGGGATGTGGGCCTTGTGCTCTGAGGTTACAACGGCTGGGTTGCTTACAGTATCACGATGAGGGCCCTCTGTTGTGAGTTCATCACTGCCTGGATCCCATAGCCTCGGTGCTCTGGGCCGCCTGCTGGGATGTTCCAACTGCTGGATTCCTCACCTTTTTTATACAATGGGCCATGTGTTTTGAGGTTAATCCTGCCTGCCTCGCTCCGAGACCCATGGTGATGTGGGTCCTCTGGTTTGAGGCCACATGTGCTGGGTACCTCAACTTTCGATGATGTGGCCACACGGGTGTGAGGACACTCCTGCCTGGTTCCCAGCCCCTTGCTTATGTGGGCACTCTGGTGAGAGTCTGATCCTGACTGGGTTCCTTACCCTTCTGTGAGGTGGGCGCTCTGATGTGAGGTCACTCCTGCCTGGATGGCTCACGTCGCCTTGGCGACGTAGGCCCTCTGTTGGCCACTGAAGCATGCTGGGAGCCTCCTACCCTCTTTAAAGAGGGCCCTGGAAGAAACACATATGCCCTTTTTGACCAAGTGCATCATTGTCGAAGTTCTGCCTCTTCTCCTATACTTTCAGAGGACTTCCCGTCTACCTCCTGAAATCGTATTCCTGGAATTCTGCCCCGCGTTCAAGTCCTCTTTGCAGCCTTACTTCAATATATTTTTGGACGATAGCTGTCATTTATAACTCTGCAGGTTTGTGAATTACAGTTCCCGTGAGCTCCATTCTTCAACTCGCTTTCTTGTGAGCTGGCCGCAAAACCGCAGGATTGCTTCAGGCCCTAATCTGGTTCCGGCACGGCATGTTGAGCCTTTGGCTAATTCCTCTTCCTGATGGGAAATGAGCGTTAAATTTGCTCGTGCAGACACCTACAGCTAATCTCTCATTGATTCTCCCTATTCCTGTTCATCTTGCTCAGAATTTCCAAACTGTGCCAAACAGGATGTTAAAGGCACTGACTCTCCAATTGGGGAAAGAGTTAGTAAAGCGTCTGGAATGGTAAAACCGAGTATGAGGGGAAGAAAACTGAGATGCATTTAATAAGGTTTCCCGGTCACACGGTGGACCATATTCTGGGTTTCCCCTGCGTGTTTTACCTGAAGGAAGAAGCCCTTAAACCTGGAGAGGTGGGACCCATGCAATGGGTACCATGCAGTATGACTTCAAAGGGCCTGCATTTTCTCACCGAACCTCACCAATGCTATCAGCCCAAAGTGTCGAACCTTATGTCTCACTCAGCTCTAGGTGTAGATGTGGTAAATCCAGGTTGCATCACAAGCCCTGAATGAATTATTTAAGAATTGCTCTCTATTTCACTGTCATTGTGTTTGTTTTTGTAGTTTATTTTGATAATGGGATTTTTCGGATTTTCTCTGCTGCCTTCATGCAGCTGTACACACACTTGATTCTCTTACGGAGACATATAAATCCATGGGTTTGAAGATTCTTACTAGTCATGTGTAATCCTAGGAGTTGAATATGGTGTGTTTAGTCCATTTCGTTGAGCAAGGTGTAGGTCTTGACTATTAAATATTTGGCTTATGCAAAGGTATGTGTGCTAATTTCTATCTCTGGTTTTATGCAGCACCCCACCTTACCTTTCCCCATAAGCAACCATATGTTGGTGTTCTAAATTTGAGACCCTGTTCTGTTTTGTAATTCAGTTCATGTGTAGCCAAGTTTACATTCCGTGTATTAGTGATATCTTATGATGTTTCATTTTCTGTGTGACTTATTTCACTTAGAATCATCGTACCTGGATCCACTCAATATGCTGCGACGGGCCTGATGACATAGATTTCATTGGTGAGTGATATTCCATTGTACGTGCGTACCACAACTTCTTTAACCATTTTTCACATTCTGGGATATTTAACTTGTACCGTAGACGACGTTCTTGTAAACAGAGCTGTCCCAAACTTTGGGGTGGCTGTGTGTTTTTGATTTTAATTTCCCTAAGCTATAGGACCATAAGTGGAAGTGCCATAGGCTGTGTTGCTTTGTTTCCTACGTGTTTCAGCAAACCCCATACACTTATCCAGAGTGGCTGTTTGCAATTTACATCCCCCCCATCAGCATAAGAAGACTCCCTGTTCTCCATGACCTGTCCTGCCTTTCTGACTTTTACACTTTTTCAGATGCCCCTTTTGACCGGGGGGCAGTGAGACTTCATTGTAGTGCAGATTTCATTTACCTGCTTGCTTGCTTGGCCAAAAATGGCGTATGCGTTTTTTCCTGAATATATTCAGGAAAAAACGCATACGCACTTTTTGGCCAAGTGCATCATTGTCGACATTCTGCCTCTATTCCTATGCTTTAAGTGCAATTCCAGTCTACCCCCTGAAATCGTTTTCCTGAAATTCTGCCCCGCTTTCAAGTCCTCTTCGAAGACTTACTTCAATACATTTTTGGACGATAGCTGTCATTCATAACTCTGCAGGTTTGTGAATTACAGTGCCCCTGAGCTCGTTTCCTCAACTCGCTTTCTTGTGAGCTGGCCGAAAAACCGCAGGATTGCTGCAGAACCTAATCTGTTTCCGGCAGGGCACGCTGAGCCTTTGGTGAATTCCTCTTCCTGGTGGGAAATGAGCGTTCCATTTGCCCATGCAGACACCTACAGCTAGTCTCTCATTGGTTCTCCCTATTCCTGTTAATCTTGCGTAGAAATTGCAAACTGTGCCAAACAGGAGGTTAAAGGCACTGACTCTCCAAGTGGGGAGAATATTAGTAAAGTGTCTGGAATGGTGAACCCGAATACCAGGGTTCGAAAACTGAGATATATTTGAAAACGTTTCCCAATCACACGGTGGACAATACTCTGGGTTTCCCATGCATGTCTTAGCTGAAGGAAGAATCCCTTAAACCTGGAGAGCTGGGAACCATGGAATGGGTACCATACAGTATGACTACAAAGGGTCTGCGTTTGCTCACCGAACCTCACAAATGCTATCAGCCCGAAGTGTCCAGCCTTATGTCTCACCCAGCTCTGGGTGTAGATGTGGTAAATCCAGGTTGCATCACAAGCCCTGAATGAATTATTTAAGAATTGCTCTCTATTTCACTGTCAATGTGTTTTGGTTTTGAAATTTATTTTGATAATGGGATTTATCGGATTTTCACTGCTGCGTTTAGGCCGGTGTACACACGCTTGATTTCCTTTTGGAGACATATAAATCCATGGGTTTTAAGATTCTTACTTGTCAGGTATATTTCCAGGCTTTGAGTCCGTTTCGTTGAGCAAGGAGTAGGCCTTGTCTATTATATATTTGGGTTATGGAACGGTATCTGTGCTAATTTCAATCTCTGGTTTTATGCAGCACCCCAACTCACCTTTCCGCATAAGCAAGCATAAGTTGGTTGTCTCAATTTGAGACCCTTTTCTGTTTTGTAATTCAGTTCATGTGTAGCCAAGTTTACATTCCGTGTATTAGTCATATCTTATGATGTTTCTTTTTCTGTGTGACTTATTTTTCGTAGAATCATCGTACCTGGATCCAATCTTTATGGCGCTACGGGCCTGATGATGTAGATTTCATTGCTGTGTGATATTCCATTGTACGTATGTAGCACAACTTCTTTATCCATTTTTTGCTTTCTCGGATATTTAACTTGTACCATAGACGAGGTTCCTGTAAACGGAGCCGTCCCAAAATTTGGGGTGGCTGTGTGTTTTTGATTTTAATTTCCCTAAGCTTTAGGACCATAAGTGGAAGTGCCATAGGCTGTGTTGCTTTGTTTCCTATGTGTTTCAGGAAACACCATACACTTCTCCAGAGTGGCTGTTGGCAATTTACATCCCGTCCATCAGCATAACAAGGCTCCCTGTTCTCCATGACCTGTCCTGCCTTTCTGGATTTTACACTTTTTTCAGATGGCCCTTTTGACTGGGGGGCAGTGAGACTTCATTGTAGTGAAAATTTCCTTTACACGCCTGCTTGGATGGCCAAAAAGTGCGTATGCGTTTTTTCCTGAATATATTCAGGAAAAAACGCATACGCCCTTTTTGGCCAAGTGCATCATTGTCGACATTCTGCCCCTTTTCCTATGCTTTAAGTGCAATTCCAGTCTACCCCCTGAAATCGTTTTCCTGAAATTCTGCCCCGCTTTCAAGTCCTCTTCGAAGACTTACTTCAATACATTTTTGGACGATAGCTGTTATTCATAACTCTGCAGGTTTGTGATTTACAGTGCCCCTGAGCTCCTTTCCTCAACTAGTTTCTTGTGAGCTGGCCGAAAAACCGCAGGATTGCTTCAGGCCCTAATCTGTTTTCAGCCGGGCACGCTGAGCCTATGGTTAATTCCTCTTCCTGGTCGGAAATGAGCGTTCCATTTGCCCGTGCAGACACCAACAGCTAGTCTCTCATTGGTTCTCCCTATGCCTGTTCATCTTGCGCAGAAATTGCAAACTGTGCCAAACAGGAGGTTAAAGGCACTGACTCTCCAAGTGGGGAGAGTGTTAGTAAAGTTCTGGAATGGTGAACCCGAGTAAAAGGGGACGAAAACTGAGATGCATTTGAAAACGTTTCCTGGTCACACGGTGCACCATACTGTGGGTTTCCCATGCACGTTTTTGCTGAAGGAAGAATCCCTTAAACCTGGAGAGATGGGACCCATGGAATGGGTAACATGCAGTATGACTTCAAAGGGTCTGCGTTTGCTCACCGAACCTCACCAATGCTATCAGCCCGAAGTGTCCAGCCTTATGTCTCACCCAGCTCTGGGTGTAGATGTGGTAAATCCAGGTTGCATCACAAGCCCTGAATGAATTGTTTAAGAATTGCTCTCTATTTCACTGTCATTGTGTTTTGTTTTTGAAATTCATTTTGATAATGGGATTTATCGGATTTTCACTGCTGCGTTTAGGCCGTTGTACACACGCTTGATTTCCTTATGGAGACATATAAATCCATGGGTTTTAAGATTCTTACTTGTCAGGTATCTTGCCAGGCGTTGAATATGGGGTGTTGAGTCCATTTCGTTGAGCAAGGAGTAGGTCTTGTCTATTATATATTTGGCTTATGGAACGGTATCTGTGCTAATTTCAATCTCTGGTTTTATGCAGCACCCCAACTCAACTTTCCCCATAAGCAAGCATAAGTTGGTTTTCTAAATTTGAGACCCTGTTCTGTTTTGTAATTCAGTTCATGTGTAGCCAAGTTTACATTCCGTGTATTAGAGATATCTTATGATGTTTCTTTTCTGTGTGACTTATTTCTCGTAGAATCATCGTACCTGAATCCACTCATTATGCCGCGAGGGACCTGATGACGTAGATTTCATTGCTGAGTGATATTCCATTGTACGTGCGTACCAGGACTTCTTTATCCATTTTTTCCTTTCTCGGATATTTTACTTGTACCGTAGACAAGGTTCTTGTAAACAGAGCCATCCCAAACTTTGGGGTGGCTCTGTGTTTTTGATTTTAATTTCCCTAAGCTATAGGACCATAAGTGGAAGTGACATAGGCTGTGTTGCTTTGTTTCCTACGTGTTTCAGGATACACCATACATTTCTCCAGAGTGGCTGTTGGCAATTTACATCCCGCCCATCAGCATAACAAGGCTCCCTGTTCTCCATGACCTGTCCTGTCTTTCTGGATTTTACACTTTTTTCATATGGCCCTTTTGACCGGGGGGCAGTGAGACTTCATTGTAGTGCAGATTTCCTTTACATGCTTGCTTGGTTGGCCAAAAAGGGCGTATGCGTTTTTTCCTCAATATATTCAGGAAAAAACGCATACGCCCTTTTTGGCCAAGTGCATCATTGTCGACATTCTGCCTCTTTTCCTATGCTTTAAGTGCAATTCCAGTCTACCCCCTGAAATAGTTTTCCTGAAATTCTGCCGCGCTTTCAAGTCCTCTTTGAAGACTTACTTCGGTATATTTTTGGACGATAGCTGTCATTCATAACTCTGCAGGTTTGTGAATTTCACTGCCCCTGAGCTCCTTTATTCAACTCGCTTTCTTGTGAGCTGGCCGCAAAACCGCAGGATTGCTTCAGGCCCTAATCTGTTTCCAGCTGGGCACGCTGAGCCTTTGGTTAATTCCTCTTCCTCGTAGAAATGAGTGTTCCATTTGCCCGTGCAGACACCTACAGTTATCCTCTAATTGGTTCTCCCTATTCCTGTTCATCTTGCGCAGAAATTGCAAACTGTACCAAACAGGAGGTTAAAGGCACTGACTCTCCAAGTGGGGAGAGTGTTAGTAAAGTGTCTGGAATGGTGAACCCGTGTACCAGGGTTCGAAAACTGAGATGCATTTGAAAACTTTTCCCAATCACACGGTGGACCATACTCTGGGTTTCCCATTCATGTTTTAGCTGAAGGAAGAATCCCTTAAACCTGGAGAGTTCGGACCCATAGATTGTGTACCATGCAGTATGACTTCAAAGGGTCTACATTTGCTCATCGAACCTCACCCATACTATCAGCCCGAAGTGTCCAGCCTTATGTCGCACTCAGCTCTGGGTGTAGATGTGGAAAACCCAGGTTGCATCACAAGCCCTGAATGAATTATTTAAGAATTGCTCTCTATTTCACTGTCATTGCTTTTGTTTTTGTAATTTATTTTGATAATGGGATTTATCGGATTTTCTCTGCTGCGTTCATGCAGCTGTACACACGCTTGATTCTGTTATGGAGACATATAAATCCATGGGTTTGAAGATTCTTACTAGTCATGTGTAATCCTACGCGTTGAATAAGGGGTGTTTAGTTCATTTCGTTGAGCAAGGGGTAGGTCTTGACTATTACATATTTGGCTTATGGAAAGGTATCTGTGCTAATTTCTATCTCTGGTTTTATGCAGCACCCCAACTCACCTTTCCCCTTAAGAAAGCATAAGCTGTTTTTCTCAATTTGAGTCCCTGTTCTGTTTTGTAATTCAGTTCATGTGTAGCCAAGTTTACATTCCGTGTATTAGTGATATCTTATGATGTTTCATTTTCTGTGTGACTTATTTCACTTAGAATCATCGTACCTGAATCCACTCATTATGCCGCGATGGGCCTGATGACATAGATTTCATTGGTGAGAGCTATTCCATTGTACGTACGTACCACAACTTCTTTATCCATTTTTAAATTCTGGGATATTTAACTTGTCCCGTAGACGAGGTTCTTGTAAACAGAGCTGTCCAAAACTTTGGGGTGGCTGTGTGTTTTTGATTTTAATTTCCCTAAGCTATAGGACCATAAGTGGAAGTGCCATAGGCTGTGTTGCTTTGTTTCCTACGTGTTTCAGGAAACACCATACACTTCTCCAGAGTGGCTGTTGGCGATTTATATCCCGCCCATCAGCATAACAAGGCTCCGTGTTCTCCATGACCTGTCCTGACTTTTTGGATTTTACACTTTTTTCAGATGGCCCTTTTGACCGGGGGGCAGTGAGACTTCATTGTAGTGCAGATTTCCTTTACACGCTTGCTTGGTTGGCCAAAAAGGGCGTATGCGTTTTTTCCTGAATATATTCAGGAAAAAACGCATACGCCCTTTTTGGCCAAGTGCATCATTGTCGACATTCTGCCTCTTTTCCTATGCTTTAAGTGCAATTCCTGTCTACCCCCTGAAATCGTTTTCCTGAAATTCTGCCCCGCTTTCAAGTCCTCTTCGAAGTCTTACTTCAATACATTTTTGGACGATAGCTGTCATTCATAACTCTGCAGATTTGTGAATTACAGTGCCCCTGAGCTCCATTCTTCAACTCGCTTTCTTGTGATCTGGCCGCAAAACCGCAGGATTGCTTCAGGCCCTAATCTGTTTCCGGCAGGGCACGCTGAGCCTTTGGTTAATTCCTCTTCCTGGTGGGAAATGAGCGTTCCATTTGCCCGTGCAGACACCTAGAGCTAGTCTCTCATTGGTTCTCCCTATTCCTGTTCATCTTGCGCAGAAATTGCAAACTGTTGCAAACAGGAGCTTAAAGGCACTGACTCTCCAAGTGGGGAGAGTGTTAGTAAAGTTCTGGAATGGTGAACCCGAGTAAAAGGGGACGAAAACTGAGATGCATTTGAAAACGTTTCCTGGTCACACGGTGCACCATACTGTGGGTTTCCCATGCACGTTTTAGCTGAAGGAAGAATCCCTTAAACCTGGAGAGTTGGGACCCATGGAATGGGTACCATGCAGTATGATTTCAAAGGGTCTGCGTTTGCTCACCGAACCTCACCAATGCTATCAGCCCGAAGTGTCCAGCCTTATGTCTCACCCAGCTCTGGGTGTAGATGTGGTAAATCCAGGTTGCATCACAAGCCCTGAATGAATTGTTTAAGAATTGCTCTCTATTTCACTGTCATTGTGTTTTGTTTTTGAAATTCATTTTGATAATGGGATTTAACGGATTTTCACTGCTGCGTTTAGGCCGTTGTACACACGCTTGATTTCCTTATGGAGACATATAAATCCATGGGTTTTAAGATTCTTACTTGTCAGGTATCTTGCCAGGCGTTGAATATGGGGTGTTGAGTCCATTTCGTTGAGCAAGGAGTAGGTCTTGTCTATTATATATTTGGCTTATGGAACGGTATCTGTGCTAATTTCAATCTCTGGTTTTATGCAGCACCCCAACTCACCTTTCCCCATAAGCAAGCATAAGTTGGTTTTCTAAATTTGAGACCCTGTTCTGTTTTGTAATTCAGTTTATGTGTAGCCAAGTTTACATTCCGTGTATTAGGGATATCTAATGATGTTTCTTTTTCTGTGTGACTTAATTCTCGTAGAATCATCGTACCTGAATCCACTCATTATGCCGATATGGGCCTGAAGACGTAGATTTCATTGCTGAGTGATATTCCATTGTACGTACGTACCAGAACTTCTTTATCCATTTTTTCCTTTCTCGGATAATTAACTTGTACCGTAGACAAGGTTCTTGTAAACAGAGCCATCCCAAACTTTGGGGTTGCTGTGTGTTTTTGATTTTAATTTCCCTAAGCTATAGGACCATAAGTGGAAGTGACATAGGCTGTGTTGCTTTGTTTCCTACGTGTTTCAGGATACACCATACATTTCTCCAGAGTGGCTGTTGGCAATTTACATCCCGCCCATCAGCATAACAAGGCTCCCTGTTCTCCATGACCTGTCCTGTCTTTCTGGATTTTACACTTGTTTCAGATGGCCCTTTTGACCGGGGGGCAGTGAGACTTCATTGTAGTGCAGATTTCCTTTACACGCTTGCTTGGTTGGCCAAAAAGGGCGTATGCGTTTTTTCCTGAATATATTCAGGAAAAAACGCATACGCCCTTTTTGGCCAAGTGCATCATTGTCGACATTCTGCCTCTTTTCCTATGCTTTAAGTGCAATTCCAGTCTACCCCCTGAAATCGTTATCCTGAAATTCGGCCCCGCTTTCAAGTCCTCTTCGAAGACTTACTTCAATACATTTTTGGACGATAGCTGTCATTCATAACTCTGCAAGTTTATGAATTACAGGACCCTGAGCTCCTTTCTTCAACACGCTTTCTTGTGAGCTGGCCGTAAACCGCAGGATTGCTTCAGGCCCTAATCTGTTTCAGGCAGGGCATGCTGAGCCTTTGGTTAATTCCTCTTCCTGGTGGGAAATGAGCGTTCCATTTTCCCGTGCAGACACCTACAGCTAGTCTCTCATTGGTTCTCCCTATTCCTGTTCATCTTGCGCAGAAATTGCAAACTGTGCCAAACAGGAGTTTAAAGGAACTGACTCTCCAAGTGGGGAGAGTGTTAGTAAAGCGTCTGGAATGGTGAACCCGAGTACCAGGGGACGAAAAATGAGATGCATTTGAAAACGTTTCCCAATCACACGGTGGACCATACTCTGGGTTCCCCATGCATGTTTTAGCTGAAGGAAGAATACCTTAAGCCTGGAGAGTTGGGACACATGGAATGGGTACCATGCAGTATGATTTCAAAGGGTCTGCGTTTGCTCACCGAACCTCACCAATGCTATCAGCCCAAAGTGTCCAGCCTTATGTCTCACCCAGCTCTGGGTGTAGATGTGGTAAATCCAGGTTGCCTCACAAGCCCTGAGTGAATGATTTAAGAATTGCTCTCTATTTCACTGTCATTGTGTTTTGTTTTTGAAATTTATTTTGGTAATGGGATTTATCAGATGTTCACTGCTGCGTTTAGGCCGCTGTACACGCGCTTGATTTCCTTATGGAGACATATAAATCCATGGGTTTTAAGATTCTTACTTCTCAGGTATCTTCCCTGGCGTTGAATATGGGGTGTTGAGTCCATTTCGTTGAGCAAGGAGTAGATCTTGTCTATTATATATTTGGCTTATGGAACGGTATCTGTGCTAATTTCAATCTCTGGTTTTATGCAGCACCCCAACTCACCTTTCCCCATAAGCAAGCATAAGTTGGTTTTCTAAATTTGAGACCCTGTTCTGTTTTGTAATTCAGTTCATGTGTAGCCAAGTTTACATTCCGTGTATTAGGGATATCTAATGATGTTTCTTTTTCTGTGTGACTTATTTCTCGTAGAATCAACGTAACTGAATCCACTCATTATGCCGCTAGGGACCTGATGACATAGATTTCATTGCTGAGTGATATTCCATTGTACGTGCGTACCACAACATCTTTATGCATTTTTTGCTTTCTTGGATATTTAACTTGTACCGTAGACGAGGTTCTTGTTAACAGAGCCGTCCCAAACTTTGGGGTGGCTGTGTCTTTTTGATTTTACTTTCCTTAAGCTATAGGACCATAAGTGGAAGTGCCATAGGCTGTGATGCTTTGTTTCCTATCTGTTTCAGGAAACACCATACACTTCTCCAGAGTGGCTGTTGGCAATTTACATCCTCCCATCAGCATAACAAGGCTCCTTCTTCTCCATGGCCAGTCCTGCCTTTCTGGATTTTACACTTTTTGCAGATGGCCCTTTTGACCGGGGGGCAGTGAGAGTTCATTGTAGTGCAGATTTCCTTTACACGCTTGCTTGGTTGGCCAAAAAGTGTGCATGCGTTTTTTCCTGAATATATTCAGGAAAAAACTCATACGCACTTTTTGGCCAAGTGCATCATTGTCGACATTCTGCCTCTTCTCCTATGCTTTAAGTTCAATTCCAGTCTACCCGCTGAAATCGTTTTCCTGAAATTCTGCCCCGCTTTCAAGTCCTCTTCGAAGACTTACTTCAATACATTTTTGGACGATAGCTGTCATTCATAACTCTGCAAATTTATGAATTACAGAGCCCCTGAGCTCCTTTCTTCAACACGCTTTCTTGTGAGCTGGCCGCAAACCACAGGATTGCTTCAGGCCCTAATCTGTTTCCGGCAGGGCACGCTGAGCATTTGGTTAATTCCTCTTCCTGGTGGGAAATGAGTGTTCCATTTTCCCGTGCAGACACCTACAGCTAGTCTCTCATTGGTTCTCCCTATTCCTGTTCATCTTGCGCAGAAATTGCATACTGTGCCAAACAGGAGGTGAAAGGCACTGACTCTCCAAGTGAGGAGACTGTTAGTAAAGCGTCTGGAATGGTGAACCCGAGTACCAGGGGACGAAAAATGAGATGCGTTTGAAAACGTTTCCCAATCACATGTTAGACCATACTCTGGGTTTAATATGCATGTTTTAACTGAAGGAAGAATTCCTTAAACCTGGAGAGTTGGGACCCATGGAATGGGTATCATGCAGTATGACTTCAAAGGGTTTGACTTTGCTCACCGAACCTCACCAGTGCTATCAGCGCGAAGTGTCCAGCCTTATGTCTCACCCAGCTCTGGGTGTAGATGTGGTAAATCCAGGTTGCATCACAAGCCCTGAATGAATTATTTAAGAATTGCTCTCTATTTCACTGTCATTGTGTTTTGTTTTTGAAATTTATTTTGATAATGGGATTTATCGGATGTCCACTGTTGCGTTTAGGCCGCTGTACACACGCTTGATTTCCTTATGGAGACATATAAATCCATGGGTTTTAAGATTCTTACTTGTCAGGTATCTTGCAAGGCGTTGAATATGGGGTGTTTTGTCCATTTCGTTGAGCAAAGTGTAGGTCTTGTCTATTATATATTTGGCTTATGGAAAGGTATCTGTGCTAATTTCAATCTCTGGTTTTATGCAGCACCCCAACTCACCTTTCCCCATAAGCAAGCATAAGTTGTTTTTCTAAACTTGAGACCCTGTTCTGTTTTGTAATTCAGTACATGTTTCGCCAAGTTTATATTCCGTGTATTAGGGATACCTTATGATGTTTCTTTTTCTGTGTGACTTATTTCTCGTAGAATCATTGTACCTGAATCCACTCATTATGCCGATAGGGACCTGATGACGTAGATTTCATTGCTGAGTGATATTCCATTGTACGTGCGTACCACAACTTCTTTATCCATGTTTTGCTTTCTCGGATATTTAAATTGTACTGTAGACGAGGTTCTTGTAAACAGAGCCATCCCAAATTTTGGGGTGGCTGTGTCTTTTTGATTTTAATTTCCCTAAGCTATAGGACCATAAGTGGAAGTGCCATAGGCTGTGTTGCTTTGTTTCCTATGTGTTTCTGGAAACACCATACACTTCTCCAGAGTGGTTGTTGGCAATTTACATCCCACCCATCAGCATAACAAGGCTCCCTTTTCTCCATGACCTGTCCTGCCTTTCTGGATTTTACACTTTTTTCAGATGGCCCTTTTGACCGGGGGGCAGTGAGGCTTCATTGTAGTGCAGATTTCCTTTACACGCATGCTTGGTTGGCCAGAAAGGGCGTATGCGTTTTTTCCTGAATATATTCAGGAAAAAACGCATACACCCTTTTTGGCCAAGTGCATCATTGTCTACATTCTGCCTCTTTTCCTATGCTTTAAGTGCAATTCCAGTTTACCCCCTGAAATCGTGTTCCTGAAATTCTGCCCCGCTTTCAAGTCCTCTTCGAAGACTTACTTCAATATATTTTTGGACGATAGCTGTCATTCATAACTCTGCAGGTTTCTGAATTACACTGCCCCTGAGCTCCTTTCTTCAACTCGCTTTCTTGTGAGCTGGCCGCAAAACCGCAGGATTGCTTCACGCCATAATCTCTTTCTGGCAGGGCAAGCTGAGCCTTTGGTGAATTCCTCTTCCTGGTGGGAAATGAGCGTTCCATTTGCCCGTGCAGACACCTACATCTAGTCTCTCATTGGTTCTCCCTATTCCTGTTCATCTTGCGCAGAAATTGCAAACTGTGCCAAACAGGAGGTTAAAGGCACTGACTCTCCAAGTGGGGAGAGTGTTAGTAAAGCGTCTGGAATGGTGAACCCGAGTACCAGGGGCGAAAACTGAGATGCATTTGAAAACGTTTCCCAATCACACGATGGTCCATACTCTGGGTTTCCCATGCATGTTTTAACTGAAGGAAGAATTTTTTAAACCTGGAGAGTTGGGACCCATGGAATGGGTATCATGCAGTATGACTTCAAAAGGTCTGACTGTGCTCACCGAACCTCACCAATGTTATCAGCGCGAAGTGTCCAGCCTTATGTCTCACCCAGCTCTGGGTGTAGATGTGGTAAATCCAGGTGGCATCACAAACCCTGAATGAATTATTTAAGTATTGCTCTCTATTTCACTGTCATTGTGTTTTGTTTTTGAAATTTATTTTGATAATGGGATTTATCGGATGTCCACTGTTCCGTTTAGGCCGCTGTACACACGCTTGATTTCCTTATGGAGACATATAAATCCATGGGTTTTAAGATTCTTACTTGTCAGGTATCTTCCCAGGCGTTGAATATGGGGTGTTGAGTCCATTTCGTTGAGCAAGGAGTAGGTCTTGTCTATAATATATTTGGCTTATGGAACGGTATCTGTGCTAATTTCAATCTCTGGTTTTATGCAGCACCCCAACTCTCCTTTCCCCTTAAGCAAGCATAAGTTGGTTTTCTCAATTTGAGACCCTGTTCTGTTTTGTAATTCACTACATGTGTAGCCAAGTTTACATTCCGTGTATTAGTGATATCGTATGATGTTTCTTTTCCTGTGTGATTTATTTCTCGTAGAATCATCGTACCTGAATCCACTCATTATGCCGCTACGGGCCTGATGACGTAGATTTCATTGCTGAGTGATATTCCATTGTACATGCGTACCACAACTTCTTTATCCATTTTTTGCTTTCTCGGATATTTAACTTGTACTGTAGACGAGGTTCTTGTAAACAGAGCCGTCCCAAACTTTGGGGTGGCTGTGTGTTTTTGATTTTAATTTCCCTAAGCTATAGGACCATAAGTGGAAGTGCCATAGGATGTGTTTCTTTGTTTCCTATGTGTTTCAGGAAACACCATACACTTCTCCAGAGTGGCTGTTGGCAATTTATATCCCACAGGTCAGCATAACAAGGCTCCCTGTTCTCCATGACCTGTCCTGCCTTTTTGGATATTACACTTTTTTCAGATGGCCCTTTTGACCGGGGGGCAGTGAGACTTCATTGTAGTGCAGATTTCCTTTACACGCTTGCTTGGTTGGCCAAAAAGGGCGTATGCGTTTTTTCCTGAATATATTCAGGTAAAAACGCATACGCCCTTTTTGGCCAAGTGCATCATTGTCGACATTCTGCCTCTTTTCCTATGCTTTAAGTGCAATTCCAGTCTACCCCCTGAAAACGTTTTCCTGAAATTCTGCCCCACTTTCAAGTCCTCTTCGAAGACTTACTTCAATACATTTTTGGACGATAGCTGTCATTCATAACTCTGCAGGTTTGTGAATTACAGTGCCCCTGAGCTCCTTTCTTCAACTCGCTTTCTAGTGAGCTGGCCGCAAAACCGCAGGATTGCTTCAGGCCCTAAACTGTTTCCGGGAGGGCACGCTGAGCCTTTGGTAAATTCCTCTTCCTGGGGGGAAATGAGCGTTCCATTTGCCCGTGCAGACACCTACAGCTAGTCTCTCATTGGTTCTCCCTATTCCTGTTCATCTTGCGCAGAAATTGCAAACTGTGCCAAACAGGAGGTTAAAGGCACCGACTCTCCAAGTGGGGAGAGTGTTAGTAAAGTGTCTGGAATGGTGAACCCGAGTACCAGGGTTCGAAAACTGAGATGCATTTGAAAACGTTTCCCAATCACATGGTGGACCATACTCTGGGTTTCCCATGCATGTTTTAGCTGAAGGAAGAATCCCTTAAACCTGGAGATTTGGGACCCATGGAATGGGTACCATGCAGTATGACTTCAAAGGGTCTGCGTTTGCTCACCGAACCTCACCAATGCTATCAGCCCGAAGTGTCCAGCCTTATGTCTCACCCAGCTCTGGGTGTAGATGTGGTAAATCCAGGTTGCATCACAAGCCCTGAATGAATTATTTAAGAATTGCTCTCTATTTCACTGTCATTGTGTTAAGTTTTTGAAATTTATTTTGATAATGGGATTTATCAGATTTTCACTGCTGCGTTTAGGCCGTTGTACACACGCTTGATTTCCTTATGGAGACATATAAATCCATGGGTTTTAAGATTCTTACTTGTCAGGTATCTTCCCAGGCGTTGAATATGGTGTGTTGAGTCCATTTCGTTGAGCAAGGAGTAGGTCTTGTCTTTTATATATTTGGCTTATGGAAAGGTATCTGTGCTAATTTCAATCTGTGGTTTTATGCAGCACCCCAACTCACCTTTCCCCATAAGCAAGCATAAGTTGGTTTTCTAAATTTGAGACCCTCTTTTGTTTTTTAACTCAGTTCATGTGTAGTCAAGTTTACATTCCGTGTATTAGTGATATCTTATGATGTTTCTTTTCCTGTGTGACTTATTTCTCGTAGAATCATCGTACCTGAATCCACTCATTATGCCGCTACGGGCCTGATGACGTAGATTTCATTGCTGAGTGATATTCCATTGTACGTTTGTACCACAACTTCTTTATCCATGTTTTGCTTTCTCGGATATTTAACTTGTACCGTAGACGAGGTTCTTGTAAACAGAGCCGTCCCAATCTTTGGGGTGGCTGTGTGTTTTTGATTTTAATTTCCCTAAGCTATAGGACCATAAGTGGAAGTGCCATAGGCTGTGTTGCTTTGTTTCCTACGTGTTTCAGGAAACACCATACACTTCTAAAAGAGTGGCTGTTGGCAATTTACATCCCGCCCATCAGCATAACAAGGCTCCCTGTTCTCCATGACCTGTCCTGACTTTCTGGATTTTACACTTTTTTCAGATGGCCCTTTTGACCAGGGGGCAGTGAGAGTTCATTGTAGTGCAGATTTCCTTTACACGCTTGCTTGGTTGGCCAAAAAGGGCGTATCCGTTTTTTCCTGAATATATTCAGGAAAAAACGCATACGCCCTTTTTGGCCAAGTGCATCATTGTCGACATTCTGCCTCTTTTCCTATGCTTTAAGTGCAATTCCAGTCTACCCCCTGAAATCGTTTTCCTGAAATTCTGCCCCGCTTTCAAGTCCTCTTCGAAGACTTACTTCAATACATTTTTGGACGATAGCTGTCATTCATAACTCTGCAGGTTGGTGAAATACAGTGCCCCTGAGCTCCTTTCTTCAACTCGCTTTCTTGTGAGCTGTCCGCAAAACCGCAGGGTTGTTTCAGGCCCTAATCTGTTTCCGGCAGGGCACGCTGAGCCTTTGTTTAATTCCTCTTCCTGGTGGGAAATGAGCGTTCCATTTGCCCGTGCAGACACCTACAGCTAGTCTCTCATTGGTTCTCCCTATTCCTGTTCATCTTGCGCAGAAATTGTAAACTGTGTCAAACAGGAGGTTAAAGGCACTGACTCTCCAAGTGGGGAGACTGTTAGTAAAGCGTCTGGAATGGTGAACCCGAGTACCAGGGGACGAAAACTGAGATGCGTTTGAAAACGTTTCCCAATCACACGGTTGACCATACTCTGGGTTTCACATGCATGTTTTAACTGAAGGAAGAATTCCTTAAACCTGGAGAGTTGGGACCCATGGAATGTGTATCATGCAGTATGACTTCAAAGGGTCTGCGTTTGCTCACCGAACCTCACCAATGCTATCAGCGTGAAGTGTCCAGCCGTATGTCTCACCCAGCTCTGGGTGTAGATGTGGTAAATCCAGGTTGCATCACAAGCCCTGAATGAATGATTTAAGAATTGCTCTCTATTTCACTGTCATTGTGTTTTGTTTTTGAAATTTATTTTGATAATGGGATTTATCGGATGTCCACTGTTCCGTTTAGGCCGCTGTACACACGCTTGATTTCCTTATGGAGACATATAAATCCATGGGTTTTAAGATTCTTACTTGTCAGGTATCTTCCCAGGCGTTGAATATGGGGTGTTGAGTCCATTCCGTTGAGCAAGGAGTAGGTCTTTTCTATTATATATTTGGCTTATGGAAAGGTATCTGTGCTAATTTCAATCTCTGGTTTTATGCAGCACCCCAACTCACCTTTCCCCATAAGCAAGCATAAGTTGTTTTTCTAAACTTGAGACCCTGTTCTGTTTTGTAATTCAGTACATGTTTCGCCAAGTTTACATTCCGTGTATTAGGGATATCTTATGATGTTTCTTTTTCTGTGTGACTTATTTCTCGTAGAATCATCGTACCTGAATCCACTCATTATGCCGATAGGGACCTGATGACGTAGATTTCATTGCTGAGTGATATTCCATTGTACGTGCGTACCACAACTTCTTATCCATTTTTTGCTTTCTCGGATATTTAAATTGTACCGTAGACGAGGTTCTTGTAAACAGAGCCATCCCAAATTTTGGGGTGGCTGTGTCTTTTTGATTTTAATTTCCCTAAGCTATAGGACCATAAGTGGAAGTGCCATAGGCTGTGTTGCTTTGTTTCCTACGTGTTTCTGGAAACACCATACACTTCTCAGGAGTGGTTGTTGGCAATTTACATCCCACCCATCAGCATAACAAGGCTCCCTGTTCTCCATGACCTGTCCTGCCTTTCTGGATTTTACACTTTTTTCAGATGGCCCTTTTGACCGGGGTCAGTGAGGCTTCATAGTAGTGCAGATTTCCTTTACACGCTTGCTTGGTTGGCCAAAAAGGGCGTATTCGTTTTTTCCTGAATATATTCAGGAAGAAACGCGTACGCACTTTTTGGCCAAGTGCATCATTGTTGACATTCTGCCTCTTTTCCTATGCTTTAAGTGCAATTCCAGTTTACCCCCTGAAATCGTGTTCCTGAAATTCTGCCCCACTTTCAAGTCCTCTTCGAAGACTTACTTCAATATATTTTTGGACGATAGCTGTCATTCATAACTCTGCAGGTTTCTGAATTACACTGCCCCTGAGCTCCTTTCTTCAACTCGCTTTCTTGTGAGCTGTCCGCAAAACCGCAGGATTGATTCACGCCATAATCTCTTTCTGGCAAGGCAAGCTGAGCCTTTGGTTAATTCCTCTTCCTGGTGGGAAATGAGCGTTCCATTTGCCCGTGCAGACACCTACATCTAGTCTCTCATTGGTTCTCCCTATTCCTGTTCATCTTGCGCAGAAATTGCAAACTGTGCCAAACAGGAGGTTAAAGGCACTGACTCTCCAAGTGGGGAGAGTGTTAGTAAAGCGTCTGGAATGGTGAACCCGAGTACCAGGGGCGAAAACTGAGATGCATTTGAAAATGTTTCCCAATCACACGGTGGTCCATACTCTGGGTTTCCCATGCATGTTTTAGCTGAAGGAAGAATCCCTTAAACCTGGACAGTTGGGACCCATAGAATGGGTACCATGCAGTATGACTTCAAATGGTCTGCGTTGCTCACCGAACCTCACCAATGCTATCAGCCCGAAGTGTCCGGCCTTATGTCTCACGCAGCTCTGTGTGTAGATGTGGTAAATTCAGGTTGCATCACAAGCCCTGAATGAATTATTTAAGAATTGTTCTCTATTTCACTGTCATTGTGTTTTGTTTTTGAAATTTATTTTGATAATGGGATTTATCGGATTTTCATTGCTGCGTTTAGGCCACTGTACACACTCTTGATTTCCTTATGGAGACATATAAATCCATGGGTTTTAAGATTTTACTTGTCAGGTATCTTCCCAGGAGTTGAATATGGGGTGTTGTGTCCATTTCGTTGAGCAAGGAGTAGGTCTTGTCTATTATATATTTGGTTTATGGAACGGTATCTGTGCTAATTTCAATCTCTGGTTTTATGCAGCACCCCAACTCACCTTTCCCCATAAGCAAGCATAAGTTTGTTTTCTCAATTTGAGACCCTGTTCTGTTTTGTAATTCAGTTCATGTGTAGCCAAGTTTACATTCCGTGTATTAGTGATATCTTATGATGTTTCTTTTTCTGTGTGACTTATTTCTCGTAGAATCATCGTACCTGAATCCACTCATTATGCCGCTACGGGCCTGATGACGTAGATTTCATTGCTGAGTGATATTCCACTGTACGTGCGTACCACAACTTCTTTATCCATTTTTTGCTTTCTCGGATATTTAACTTGTACCGTAGAGGACGTTCTTGTAAACAGAGACGTCCCAAATTTTGGGGTGGCTGTGTCTTTTTTATTTTAATTTCCCTAAGCTATACGACCATAAGTGGAAGTGCCATAGGCTGTGTTGTTTTGTTTCCTACGTGTCTCTGGAAACACCATACACTTCTCCAGAGTGGCTGTTGGCAATTTACATCCCGCCCATCAGCATAACAAGGCTCCCTGTTCTCCATAACCTGTCCTGCCTTTCTGGATTTTACACTTTTTTCAGATGGCCCTTTTGACCGGGGGGCAGTGAGACTTCATTGTAGTGCAGATTTCCTTTACACGCTTGCTTGGTTGGCCAAAAAGGGCGTATGCGTTTTTTCCTGAATATATTCAGGAGAAAACGCATACGCCCTTTTTGGCCAATTGCATCATTGTCGACATTCTGCCTCTTTTCCTATGCTTTAAGTGCAATTCCAGTCTACCCCCTGAAATCGTTTTCCTGAAATTCTGCCCCGCTTTCAAGTCCTCTTCGAAGTCTTACTTCAATACATTTTTGGACGATAGCTGTCATTCATAACTCTGCAGGTCTGTGAATTACAGTGCCCCTGAGCTCCTTTCTTCAACTCGCTTTCTTGTGAGCTGGCCGCAATACCACAGGATTGCTTCAGGCCCTAATCTGTTTATGGCAGGGCACGGTGAGCCTTTCGTTAATTCCTCTTCCTGTTGGGAAATGAGCGTCCCATTTGCCCGTGCAGACACCTATATCTACTCTCTCATTGGTTCTCCCTATTCCTGTTCATCTTGCACAGAAATTGCAAACTGTGCCAAACAGGAGGTTAAAGGCACTGACTCTCCAAGTGGGGAGAGTGTTAGTAAAGCGTCTGGAATGGTGAACCCGAGTACCAGGGGACGAAAACTGAGATGCATTTGAAAACGTTTCCCAAACACACGGTGGACCATACTCTGGGTTTCCCATGCATGTTTTAACTGAAGGAAGAATTTTTTAAACCTGGAGAGTTGGGACCCATGGAATGGGTATCATGCAGTATGACTTCAAAGGGTCTGACTGTGCTCACGGAACCTCACCAATGCTATCAGCGTGAAGTGTCCAGCCTTATGTCTCACCCAGCTCTGGGTGTAGATGTGGTAAATCCAGGTGGCATCACAAATCCTGAATGAATTATTTAAGTATTGCTCTCTATTTCACTGGCATTGTGTTTTGTTTTTGAAATTTATTTTGATAATGGGATTTATCGGATGTCCACTGTTCCGTTTACGCCGCTGTACACACGCTTGATTTCCT
This sequence comes from Delphinapterus leucas, assembly GCF_059928025.1. Classification (NCBI taxonomy): domain Eukaryota; kingdom Metazoa; phylum Chordata; class Mammalia; order Artiodactyla; family Monodontidae; genus Delphinapterus; species Delphinapterus leucas. Next base: position 12,210,794 of record NW_028322240.1, on the reverse strand, counting down.
TATAGAGACATATAAATCCATGGGTTTTAAGATTCTTATTGTCAGGTATCTTGCCAGGCGTTGAATATGGGGTGTTGAGTCCATTTCGTTGAGCAAGGAGTAGGTCTTGTCTATAATATATATGGCTTATGGAAAGGTATCTGTGCTAATTTCAATCTCTGGTTTTATGCAGCACCCCAACTCATCTTTCCCCATAAGCAAGCATAAGTTGTTTTTCTAAACTTGAGACCCTGTCTGTTTTGTAATTCAGTACATGTTTCGCCAAGTTTACATTCCGTTTATTAGGGATATCTTATGATGTTTCTTTTTCTGTGTGACTTATTTCTCGTCGAATCATCATACCTGAATCCACTCATTATGCAGCTACGGGCCTGATGATGTAGATTTCATTGCTGAGTGATATTCCATTGTACGTGCGTACCACAACATCTTTATGCATTTTTTGCTTTCTGGTATTTTTAACTTGTACCGTAGACGAGGTTGTTGTAAACAGAGCCGTCCCAAATTTTGGGTTGGCTGTATCTTTTTGATTTTAATTTCCCTAAGCTATAGGACCATAAGTGGAAGTGCCATAGTCTGTGTTGCTTTTATTCCTACGTGTTTCAGGAAACACCATACACTTCTCCAGAGTGGTTGTTGGCAGTTTACATCCCGCCCATCAGCATAACAAGGCACCCTGTTCTCCATGACCTGTCCTGCCTTTCTGGATTTTACACTTTTTTCAGATGGCCCTTTTGACCGGGGGCAGTGAGACTTCATTGTAGTGCAGATTTCCTTTACACGCTTGCTTGGTTGGCCAAAAAGGGCGTATGCGCTTATTCCTGAATATATTCAGGAAAAAACGCATACGCCCTTTTTGGCCAAGTGCATCATTGTCGACATTCTGCCTCTTTTCCTATGCTTTAAGTGCAATTCCAGTCTACCCCGTGAAATCGTTTTCCTGAAATTCTGCCCCGCTTTCAAGTCCTCTTCGAAGACTTACTTCAATACATTTTTGGACAATAGCTGTCATTCATAACTCTGCAGGTTTCTGAATTACACTGCCCCTGAGCTCCTTTCTTCAACTTGCTTTCTTGTGAGCTGGCCGCAAAACCGCAGGATTACTTCAGGCCATAATCTCTTTCTGGCAGGTCATGCTGAGCTTTTGGTTAATTCCTCTTCCTGGTGGGAAATGAGCGTTCCATTTGCCCGTGCAGACACCTACAGCTAGTCTCTCATTGGTTCTCCCTATTCCTGTTCATCTTGCGCAGAAATTGCAAACTGTGCCAAACAGGAGGATAAAGGCACTGACTCTCCAAGTGGGGAGAGTGTTAGTAAAGCGTCTGGAATGGTGAACCCGTGTTCCAGGGGACGAAAACTGAGATGCATTTGAAAATGTTTCCCAATCACACGGTGGACCATACTCTGGGTTTCCCATGCATGTTTTAGCTGAAGGAAGAATCCCTTAAACCTGGAGAGTTGGGACCCATGGAATGGGTACCATGCAGTATGACTTCAAAGGGTCTGCGTTTGCTCACCGAAACTCACCAATGCTATCAGCCTGAACTGTCCAGCCTTATGTCTCACCCAGCTCTGGGTGTAGATGTGGTGAATCCAGGTTGCATCGCAAACCCTGAATGAATTATTTAAGAAGTGCTCTCTATTTCACTGTCATTGTGTTTTGTTTTTGAAATTTATTTCGATATTGGGATTTATCGGATTTTCACTGCTGCGTTTAGGCCGCTGTACACACGCTTGATTTTCTTATGGAGACATATAAATCCATAGGTTTTAAGATTCTTACTTGTCAGGTATATTCCCAGGCGTTGAATATGGGGTGTTGAGTCCATTTCGTTGAGCAAGGAGTAGGTCTTGTCTATTATATATTTGGCTTATGGAACGGTATCTGTGCTACTTTCAATCTCTGGTTTTATGTAGCACGCCAACTCACCTTTCCCCATAAGCAAGCATAAGTTGGTTTTCTAAATTTTAGACCCTGTTCTGTTTTGTAATTCAGTTCATGTGTAGTAAAGTTTACATTCCGTGTATTAGTGATACCTTATGATGTTTCTTTTCCTGTGTGACTTATTTCTCGTACAATCATCGTACTTGAATCCACTCATTATGCCGCTACCGGCCTGATGACGTAGATTTCATTGCTGAGGGATATTCCATTGTACGTGCGTACCACAACTTCTTTATCCATTTTTTGCTTTCTCGGATATTTAAATTGTACCTTAGACGAGGTTCTTGTAAACAGAGCCATCCCAAATTTTGGGGTGGCTGTGTCTTTTTGATTTTAATTTCCCTAAGCTATAGGACCATAAGTGGAAGTGCCATAGGCTGTGTTGTTTTGTTTCCTACGTGTTTCTGGAAACACCATACACTTCTCCAGAGTGGTTGTTGGCAATTTACATGCCACCCATCAGCATAACAATGCTCCCTGTTCTCCATGACCTGTCCTGCCTTTCTGGATTTTACACTTTTTTCAGATCGCCCTTTTGACCGGGGTCAGTGAGGCTTCATAGTAGTGCAGATTTCCTTTACACGCTTGCTTGGTTGGCCAAAAAGGGCGTATCCGTTTTTTCCTGAATATATTCAGGAAGAAACGCCTATGCCCTTTTTGGCCAAGTGCATCATTGTTGACATTCTGCCTCTTTTCCTATGCTTTAAGTGCAATTCCAGTTTACCCCCTGAAATCGTGTTCCTGAAATTCTGCCCCACTTTCAAGTCCTCTTCGAAGACTTACTTCAATATATTTTTGGACGATAGCTGTCATTCATAACTCTGCAGGTTTCTGAATTACACTGCCCCTGAGCTCCTTTCTTCAACTCGCTTTCTTGTGAGCTGGCCGCAAAACCGCAGGATTGCTTCACGCCATAATCTCTTTCTGGCAAGGCAAGCTGAGCCTTTGGTTAATTCCTCTTCCTGGTGGGAAATGAGCGTTCCATTTGCCCGTGCAGACACCTACATCTAGTCTCTCATTGGTTCTCCCTATTCCTGTTCATCTTGCGCAGAAATTGCAAACTGTGCCAAACAGGAGGTTAAAGGCACTGACTCTCCAAGTGGGGAGAGTGTTAGTAAAGCGTCTGGAATGGTGAACCCGAGTACCAGGGGCGAAAACTGAGATGCATTTGAAAACGTTTCCCAATCACACGGTGGTCCATACTCTGGGTTTCCCATGCATGTTTTAGCTGAAGGAAGAATCCCTTAAACATGGAGAGTTGGGACCCATAGAATGGGTACCATGCAGTATGACTTCAAATGGTCTGCGTTGCTCACCGAACCTCACCAATGCTATCAGCCCGAAGTGTCCGGCCTTATGTCTCACGCAGCTCTGTGTGTAGATGTGGTAAATTCAGGTTGCATCACAAGCCCTGAATGAATTATTTAAGAATTGTTCTCTATTTCACTGTCATTGTGTTTTGTTTTTGAAATTTATTTTGATAATGGGATTTATCGGATTTTCATTGCTGCGTTTAGGCCACTGTACACACTCTTGATTTCCTTATGGAGACATATAAATCCATGGGTTTTAAGATTTTACTTGTCAGGTATCTTCCCAGGAGTTGAATATGGGGTGTTGAGTCCATTTCGTTGAGCAAGGAGTAGGTCTTGTCTATTATATATTTGGTTTATGGAACGGTATCTGTGCTAATTTCAATCTCTGGTTTTATGCAGCACCCCAACTCACCTTTCCCCATAAGCAAGCATAAGTTTGTTTTCTCAATTTGAGACCCTGTTCTGTTTTGTAATTCAGTTCATGTGTAGCCAAGTTTACATTCCGTGTATTAGTGATATCTTATGATGTTTCTTTTTCTGTGTGACTTATTTCTCGTAGAATCATCGTACCTGAATCCACTCATTATGCCGCTACGGGCCTGATGACGTAGATTTCATTGCTGAGTGATATTCCACTGTACGTGCGTACCACAACTTCTTTATCCATTTTTTGCTTTCTCGGATATTTAACTTGTACCATAGAGGACGTTCTTGTAAACAGAGACGTCCCAAATTTTGGGGTGGCTGTGTCTTTTTTATTTTAATTTCCCTAAGCTATAGGACCATAAGTGGAAGTGCCATAGGCTGTGTTGTTTTGTTTCCTACGTGTCTCTGGAAACACAATACACTTCTCCAGAGTGGCTGTTGGCAATTTACATCCCGCCCATCAGCATAACAAGGCTCCCTGTTCTCCATAACCTGTCCTGCCTTTCTGGATTTTACACTTTTTTCAGATGGCCCTTTTGACCGGGGGGCAGTGAGACTTCATTGTAGTGCAGATTTCCTTTACACGCTTGCTTGGTTGGCCAAAAAGGGCGTATGCGTTTTTTCCTGAATATATTCAGGAGAAAACGCATACGCCCTTTTTGGCCAATTGCATCATTGTCGACATTCTGCCTCTTTTCCTATGCTTTAAGTGCAATTCCAGTCTACCCCCTGAAATCGTGTTCCTGAAATTCTGCCCCGCTTTCAAGTCCTCTTCGAAGTCTTACTTCAATACATTTTTGGACGATAGCTGTCATTCATAACTCTGCAGGTCTGTGAATTACACTGCCCCTGAGCTCCTTTCTTCGACTCGCTTTCTTGTGAGCTGCCGCAATACCGCAGGATTGCTTCAGGCCCTAATCTGTTTATGGCAGGGCACGGTGAGGCTTTCGTTAATTCCTCTTCCTGTTGGGAAATGAGCGTCCCATTTGCCCGTGGAGACACCTACATCTAGTCTCTCATTGGTTCTCCCTATTCCTGTTCATCTTGCACAGAAATTGCAAACTGTGCCAAACAGGAGGTTAAAGGCACTGACTCTCCAAGTGGGGAGAGTGTTAGTAAAGCGTCTGGAATGGTGAACCCGAGTACCAGGGGACGAAAACTGAGATGCATTTGAAAACGTTTCCCAAACACACGGTGGACCATACTCTGGGTTTCCCATGCATGTTTTAACTGAAGGAAGAATTTTTTAAACCTGGAGAGTTGGGACCCATGGAATGGGTATCATGCAGTATGACTTCAAAGGGTCTGACTGTGCTCACCGAACCTCACCAATGCTATCAGCGTGAAGTGTCCAGCCTTATGTCTCACCCAGCTCTGGGTGTAGATGTGGTAAATCCAGGTGGCATCACAAATCCTGAATGAATTATTTAAGTATTGCTCTCTATTTCACTGTCATTGTGTTTTGTTTTTGAAATTTATTTTGATAATGGGATTTATCGGATGTCCACTGTTCCGTTTAGGCCGCTGTACACACGCTTGATTTCCTTATGGAGACATATAAATCCATGGGTTTTAAGATTCTTACTTGTCAGGTATCTTCCCAGGCTTTGAATATGGGGTGTTGAGTCCATTTCGTTGAGCAAGGAGTAGGTCTTGTCTATAATATATATGGCTTATGGAAAGGTATCTGTGCTAATTTCAATCTCTGGTTTTATGCAGCACCCCAACTCATCTTTCCCCATAAGCAAGCATAAGTTGTTTTTCTAAACTTGAGACCCTGTTCTGTTTTGTAATTCAGTACATGTTTCACCAAGTTTACATTCCGTTTATTAGGGATATCTTATGATGTTTCTTTTTCTGTGTGACTTATTTCTCGTAGAATCATCATACCTGAATCCACTCATTATGCCGCTACGGGCCTGATGATGTAGATTTCGTTGCTGAGTGATATTCCATTGTACGTGCGTACCACAACATCTTTATGCATTTTTTGCTTTCTGGTATTTTTAACTTGTACCGTAGACGAGGTTGTTGTAAACAGAGCCGTCCCAAATTTTGGGGTGGCTGTGTCTTTTTGATTTTAATTTCCCTAAGCTATAGGACCATAAGTGGAAGTGCCATAGTCTGTGTTGCTTTTATTCCTACGTGTTTCAGGAAACACCATACACTTCTCCAGAGTGGTTGTTGGCAGTTTACATCCCGCCCATCAGCATAACAAGGCTCCCTGTTCTCCATGACCTGTCCTGCCTTTCTGGATTTTACACTTTTTTCAGATGGCCCTTTTGACCGGGGGCAGTGACACTTCATTGTAGTGCAGATTTCCTTTACACGCTTGCTTGGTTGGCCAAAAAGTGCATATGCGTTTTTTCCTGAATGTATTCAGGAAAAAACGCATACGCCCTTTTTGGCCAAGTGCGTCATTGTCGACATTCTGTCTCTTTTCCTATGCTTTAAGTGCAATTCCAGTCTACCCCCTGAAATCGTTTTCCTGAAATTCTGCCCCACTTTCAAGTCCTCTTCGAAGACTTACTTCAATACATTTTTGGACGATAGCTGTCATTCATAACTCTGCAGGTTTGTGAATTACAGTGCCCCTGAGCTCCTTTCTTCAACTCGCTTTCTTGTGAGCTGGCCCCAAAACCGCAGGATTGCTTCAGGCCCTAAACTGTTTCCGGGAGGGCACGCTGAGCCTTTGGTAAATTCCTCTTCCTGGGGGGAAATGAGGGTTCCATTTGCCCGTGCAGACACCTACAGCTAGTCTCTCATTGGTTCTCCCTATTCCTGTTCATCTTGCGCAGAAATTGCAAACTGTGCCAAACAGGAGGTTAAAGGCACTGACTCTCCAAGTGGGGAGAGTGTCAGTAAAGCGTCTGGAATGGTGAACCCGAGTACCAGTGTTCGAAAACTGAGATGCATTTGAAAACGTTTCCCAATCACACGGTGGACCATACTCTGGGTTTCCCATGCATGTTTTACCTGAAGTAAGAATTCGTTAAACATGGAGAGTTGGGACCCATGGAATGGATACCATGCAGGATGACTTCAAAGGGTCTGCGTTTGCTCGCTGAACCTCACCAATGCTATCAGCCCGAAGTGTCCAGCCTTATGTCTCACCCAGCTCTGGGTGTAGATGTGGTAAATCCAGGTTGCATCACAAGCCCTGAATGAATTATTTAAGAATTGCTCTCTATTTCACTGTCATTGTGATTTGTTTTTGAAATTTATTTTGATAATGGGATTTATCGGATTTTCACTGCTGCGTTTAGGCCGCTGTACACTCGCTTGATTCCCTTATGGAGACATATAAATCCATGGGTTTTAAGATTCTTACTTGTCAGGTATCTTCCCAGGCGTTGAATATGGGGTGTTGAGTCCATTTCGTTGAGCAAGGAGTAGGTCTTGTCTATTATATATTTGGCTTATGGAACGGTATCTGTGCTAATTTCAATCTCTGGTTTTATGCAGCACCCCAACTCACTTTTCCCCATAAGCAAGCATAAGTTGGTTTTCTCAATTTGAGACCCTGTTCTGTTTTGTAATTCAGTTCATGTGTAGCCAAGTTTACATTCTGTGTATTAGGGATATCTAATGATGTTTCTTTTTCTGTGTGACTTATTTCTCGTAGAATCATCGTACCTGAATCAACTCATTATGCCGCTACGGCCCTGATGATGTAGATTTCATTGCTGAGTGATATTCCATTGTACGTGCGTACCACAACTTCTTTATCCATTTTTTGCTTTCTCGGATATTTAACTTGTACCGTAGACGAGGTTCTTGTAAATAGAGCCGTCCCAAACTTTGGGGTGGCTGTGTGTTTTTGATTTTAATTTCCCTAAGCTATAGGACCATAAGTGGAAGTGCCATAGGCTGTGTTGCTTTGTTTCCTTCATGATTCAGGATACACCATACACTTCTCCAGAGTGGCTGTTGGCAATTTACATCTCGCCCATCAGCATAACAAGGCTCCATGTTCTCCATAGCCTGTGCTGTCTTTCTGGATTTTACACTTTTTTCAGATTGCGCTTTTGACCTAGGGGCATTGAGACTTCATTGTAGTGCAGATTTCTTTAACATGCTTGCTTGGTTGGCCAAAAAGGGCGTATGCGTTTTTTCCTGAATGTATTCAGGAAAAAACGCATACGCCCTTTTTGGCCAACTGAATCATTGTCGACGTTCTGCCTCTTTTCCTATGCTTTAAATGCAATTCCAGTCTACCCCCTGAAATCGTTTTCCTTCCATTCTGCCCCGCTTTCAAGTCCTCTTCACAGCCTTCCTTCAATATATTTTTGGACGATAGCTGTCATTTATATATCTGCAGGTTTTTGAATTACAGTGCCCCTGAGCTCCTTTCTTCAACTCGCTTTCTTGTGAGCTGGCCGCAAACCCGCAGGATTGCTTCAGGCCCTAATCAGGTTCCGGCATGGCATGCTGAGCCTTTGGTTAATTCTTCTTCCTGGTGGAAAATGAGCGTTAAATTTCCAGTGCAGACACCTACAGCTAGTCTCTCATTGCTTCTCCCTATTCCTGTTCATCTTGCGCAGAAATTGCAAACTGTGACAAACAGGAGGTTAAAGGCACTGATTCTCCAAGTGGGGAGAGAGTTAGTAAAGGTCTGGAATGGTGAACCCGAGTAAAAGGGGACGAAAACTGAGATGCAATTGAAAACGTTTCCTGGTCACACGGTGCACCATACTGTGGGTTTCCCATGCACGTTTTAACTGAAGGAAGAATCCCTTAAAACTGGAGAGTTGGGACCCATGGAATGGGTACCAGGCAGTATGACTTCAAAGGGTCTGCATTTGCTCATCGAACCTCACCAATGCTATCAGCCCGAAGTGTCCAACCTTATGTCTCACTCAGCTCTGGGTGTAGATGTGGTAAATCCAGGTTGCATCACATGCCCTGAATGAATTATTTAAGAATTGCTCTCTATTTCACTGTCATTGTGTTTTGGTTTTGTAATTCATTTTGATAATGGGATTTATTGGATTTTCTCTGCTGCTTTCATGCAGCTGTACACACACTTGTTTGTCTTACGGAGACATATAAATCCATGGGTTTGAAGATTCTTACTAGTCAGGTGTATTCCTAGGCATTGAATATGAGGTGTTTAGTCCATTTCTTTGAGCAAGGGGTAGGTCTTGACTATTACATATTTGGCTTATGGAAAGGTATCTGTGCTAATTTCTATCTCTGCTTTTATGCAGCACCCCAACTCACTTTTCCCCTTAAGCAAGCATAAGTTTGTTTTCTAAATTTGAGACCCTGTTCTGTTTTGTAATTCAGTTCATGTGTAGCCAAGTTTACATTCCGTGTATTAGTGATAACTTATGATGTTTCATTTTCTGTGTGACTTATTTCACTTAGAATCATCGTACCTGAATCCACTCATTATGCCGCGACGGGCCTGATGAAATAGATTTCATTGGTGAGTGATATTCATTTGTACGTACGTACCACACTTCTTTATCCATTTTTCGCTTTCTGGGATATTTAACTTGTTCCGTAGACGAGGTTCTTGTAAACAGAGCCGTCCGACACTTTGGGGTGGCTCTCTGTGTTTGATTTTAATTTCCGTGATCTATAAGACCATAAGTGGAAGTGCCGTAGTCTCCGTTGCTTTGTTTCTTAGGTGTTTCAGGAAACACCATACACTTCTCCAGAGTGGCTGTTGGCATTTACATCCCGCCCATCAGCATAACAAGGCTCCCTGTTCTCCATGGCCTGTCCTGCCTTTCTGGATTTTTCACTTTTTTCAGATGTCCCTTTTGACAGGGGGGCAGTGAGACTTCATTGTAGTGCAGATTTCTTTCCAGGCTTGCTTGTTTGGCCAAAAATGGCGTATGTGTTTTTTCTTGAATATATTCAGGAAAAATCGCATACGCCCTTTTTGCCAAGTGCATCATTGTCGACGTTCTGCCTCTTTTCCTATGCTTTAAATGCAATTCCAGTCTACCCCTGAAATCGTTTTCTTGCAATTCTGCCCCGCTTTCAAGTCCTTTTCGCAGCCTTCCTTCAAAATATTTTTGGACGATAGCTGTCATTTATAACTCTGCAGGTTTGTGAATTACAGTGTCCCTGAGCTCCTTTATTCAACTCGTTTTCTTGTGAGCTGGCCGCAAACCCGCAGGATTGCTTCAGGCCCTAATCTGGTTCCGGCACGGCATGCTGAGCCTTTGGTTAATTCCTCTTCCTGGTGGGAAATGAGCGTTAAATTTGCCCGTGCAGACACCTTCACACGAGTCGTCATGGTGCCACTTTGCCCCGGTTATCTCTATGGAGGTTGGAGTTGGAGGGCCTCCTCACTCAAGGTCAGTATGTCCATGGAGCCAACCCTGCAACTTCAGGGCATGGTTGGGTGTTAGGATCACCACGTGGGGTCCTTTTCCCTTAGGAGGGAGGTGGCCTTTTGGGCTGCTGATTTCCAGGTTTTCAGATACTGCCAGTATCTTGGCCAGATGTGGCGGTGGGCCAAGCCCCTTGGTGACCGTAGTTTATCCTTACCTGGATCGCATTCTTGCATTGTTCCATTTCAAGTGGTCCCAGGTTTTGCACTAATACTCCAATGGCGATTCACCGTTCACCAGGAATGTAAAGGTCAAAGGGTTTAGCTAAATTAGGGAGTTCCAGGGCAAGGGTCGGAATTGACTGCTCTTTCCATTCTTGAAAGGCCTCTTCTGCATTCTATTCAAAAGGATCATCATCTTTTCCTTTCAGTGTTTCATATAGAGGCCCAGCTAGTAGACTGTAGTTAGGGATCCAGAAGCAGCAAACCCTGGCCTCCCCAGGAACCCCTAAGCTGTCTTCTAGTTTCAGAAATGGGTAAGGCTGCAAATTGTTTCTTCCCTTTCCTGGGATGGGCTTCTCCGACCTTCTGTGAGAATGAAGCCCAGGCAGGTCACAGTAGTCTGTGATATTTGAGCTTTGTCTTGGACAACTTGTATCCTTTATTGGCTTGGTAGTTCAGAGGTCTCCTTAGTAGGGCTGGCGATCAGAATGTCGTCTGCATATTGAAGGAGTGTTTCCTTTTCCAGAGGTAGAACTTTTAGGTCTTTAGCTGAGCTTTCCCCAAAGATGGTGTGGGAATTTTTGAACCCTTGGGACAACACGGCCCGGAAGTATTGTTTTAGTTGTATGTTGAGTCCTGCCACTCACAAGCCAAAATTTCTTGTGACTCTGGGACTAATAGAATACAAAAGAAGGCATCATTGAAGACTAATACAGAATACCATGTCCTGGTGGTTGGTAGAATGACCAGCAGGGTGTAGGATTTAGGAACTACTGGAGGTATATCCTCGGTGGCTTCACTGACTGTCCTGACATCCTTTACCAGGACTCCAGCAGCCCATGGGGCTCTCGAGGTCAGGCCAATCCCAGGATACAGAGCTACCCTTGCAGGTACCATGGCAGGGCTGGGAACACAGGAACCGTGCATATCGCCCTCATTGCAGAGCACTCCCAGCTCACCTGTCACTCAGATCTGACACAGAGCACCTCAGAGCAGGACTTGAACTAACAAACAGCAGCTCCGACAGGTCTGTGACCCTGGGCATCACTCTGTGTGGCCTCCCTCCACCTGGTCTTCCAGAGACTTCCACTGCACCCGGGGCACCAGGCCTCTGTCTCCACCCACCAGCCACCCCTCCTCTCCCTGACTCCTGGGTTCCTCTCATTAGGAGAGGGTTTTCTTGAAGTTGTCTCCCACTCATGGGCCAGATAATATAATTAGAAAACAAGCCAGAGCTGCAGCCCCTTGTCTATCCTGACTCTCAGGAGCCCACACCTGTTCCTTGGACCTGGCCGATTCAGCAAGTTCCAGTTTCTGCAACTGTGAGCCCCTGAGGGGTGATTATTGGCTGGCCTGGGAAGCCCGACCGTGCCGGCCAGCCCTCCCCAGGTGTGCCTGGGTTCAGATCAATATAAACACCGCTCCAGGCAGCAAGAGCCCCTGCAGCTGTGCCTGACGCCATTTTCTCTGCCCTGTCAGCAGTCTTGGGGCTGGACTGGTGGGAGGGAGTGAGAGGCCACGGCTTTGTGGGTGGCCCAGTGTGAGTGGGGCTCTGCTGGACTTTCTGCAGCAGTTGCCAAGATGCCACCTGCTAAAGAAGAGGATGTGTCACCCATACCTGCCGCTGGAATTTCTCCCTGGGCAGAGGTGAGTGAGGAAGAAAGCAGTGGGGGCCGGGACAGCAGGGGTATCTCAGGCAGGGAAATGGAAAACTTCCAGAAGAGCACCCAGGGCCAGGACCATCCTGGCTGGCTTGCAGGCACCACGTCGGCTGGCATGCTGTCACTCATGTGGCTCCATGGCCCTTCCTCTAGGCTTTCACGTCCTTGTACATATTCAGGTGTTTTACCTGGGAAGGGTGGGAACATTTCAGCAGCAGCTGGCCTGGGGCTCAGCCCACGTTTACTCACAGATGCCTAGGCACGGTCCCCCAGCTTTGCAATGAGGACGCTTGTTGCGTGGGGCCTGCTGGCTGAATGGGAGATGATTCCCCACCACTGACCAACTTCAGAATTGTTTACAACTGGAGCAAGTGCCCTGATAGGGTTTTCCTCTGTGTAACTGGTGGGTTCTGTTTTTTTTTCTTTTTTTCGTTTTTGGTTCAAGGTAGATTTTATTCCTCTTTTATGTATTTACAGATATAAGCATGGAAATAATTTATTCATATAAATACATGTATGTGAAGGGAAGAATATTTTTTCTGTTTTACTTTTTGTAATTTGAATTTTATTTTATTTTTTTATACAGCAGGTTCTTTTTGGTTATCTATTTTATACATATAAATGTATACATGCCAATCCCAATCTCTCAAATCCTCCAACCACCACCCCCCAACAGCTTTCCCCCCTTGGTGTCCATACGTTTGTTGTCTACGTCTGTTGCTCTATTTCTGCCTTGCAAAACGGTTCATCTGTACAATTTTTCTAGGTTCCACATATATGCATTAATAGACAAGATTTCTTTTTCTCTTTCTGAATTACTTCACTCTGTATGACAGTCTCTAGATCCATCAACGTCTCTACAAATGACCCAATTTCATTCCTTATTATGGCTTAGTAATATTCCATTTTATATATATACCACATCTTTATGCATTCGTCTGTCTGTGGGCATTTAGGTTGCTTCCATTACCTGGATATTGTAAATAGTGATGCAATGAACATTGCGGTGAATGTCTCTTTTTGATTTATGATTTTGTCTGGGTATATGCCCAGTAGTGGGATTGCTGTATTATATGGTAATTCTATTCTTAGTTTTATAAGAAACTCCATAATGTTCTCCACAGTGACTGTATCAATTTACATTCCCAACAATAGTGGGAGAGGGTTCCTTATCTCCACACCCTTTCCAGCATTTGTTGTTTGTAGATTTTCTGATGATGCCCATTCTAACGGGTGTGAGGTGATACACCATGGATGAGTCTATTTCGTTGAGCAAAGAGTAGGTCTTGTCTATTACATATTTGGCTTATGGAACGGTATGTGTGCTAATTTCAATCTCTGGTTTTATACAGCACCCCAACTCAACTTTCCCCTTAAGCAAGCATAAGTTTTTATCTAAATGTGAGACTCTGTTCGGTTTTGGAATTCAGTTTATGTGTAGCCAAGTTTACACGCTCTCTATTAGTGATATCTTATGATAATTATCTTTCTCTGTGTGACCTATTTCTCTTAGAATCATCATACTTAAATCCACTCAATTTGCTGCTACAGGCCTGATGACATTGATTTCATTGCTGAGTGATATTCTGTTGTACGTAAGTAGCACAACTCCTTTATCCATTTTTTTCTTTCTGGGATATTTAATTTGTACTGGACTCAAGGTTCTTGTAAACACAGCAGCCCTAAATTTGGTGTTGGCTGTGTCTTGTTGATTTTAATTTTCCTAAGCTATAAGGCCAAAAGTGGAAGTGCCCTAGGGTCTGTAGCTTTGTTTTTCAGATGTTTCAGGATACACCATAAACATCTCCAGAGTGTCTGTTGGCAATTTACATCCCGCCCATCAGCATAACAAGGCTCCCTGTTCTCCATGGCCTGTCCTGTGTTTCTGGGTTTTACACTTTTTTCAGATGGCCCTTTTGACGAATGGGAAATGAGACTTCATTGTAGTGCGGATTTCCATTTCTCGAGTGCTTGGTTGGCCAAAAAGAGCATATGTGTTTTATCCTGAATATATTCAGGAAAAAATGTTTACGCACTTTTGTCCAAGTGCATCACTGTCAAAGATCTGCCGCTTTTCACATGCTTTAAATGCAATTCCAATCTACCTCCTGAAATATGATTCCTGCAATTCTGCCTCGTTTTCAAGTCCTCTTTGCAGACTTACTTCCATATATTTTTGCCAATAGCTGTCATTTATAACTCTGCAGGTTTGTGAATTACAGTGCCCGTGATTTCCTTTCTTAACTCGTTTCCTTGAAAACTGGCCACAGAACCGCAGGTTTGCTTCAGGCCGTAATCAGGGTCCCGCACGGCACTCTGAGACTTTGGTTCATTCCACTTCCTGGTGGGAAATTAGAGTTAAATGTGCCCCTCCAGACACCTGCCTCACTCCTAGCCCCTTGGTGATGTGTGTCCTCTGGTTTGAGGCCACGTATGCTGGGTCCCTCGCCTTTCGATGATGTGGCCCCACTGGTGTGGGGACACTCCTGCCAGGTTCCTATCCCCTTGATGATGTGGGCCCTCTGGTGAGAGTCTGATCCTGGCTGGGTTCCTCACACTTCTGTGAGGGGGGCCCTCTGCTGTGAGGTTACTCCTGCCTGGCTGGCACACCCCACCTGGGCAACATCGGCCCTCTTGTGGCACTTGGAGCCTGCTGGGAACCTCCCCTCGGTGATGGGGGCCCTCTTGCCTCAGGCCCTAACTGCTGGGTACCCACATTTTCTGATACGTGCTAAGTCGTGCGAGGACACTCCTGCGAGGTTCCCATCCCCATGGGCATGTGGGCCTTCTGCTCTAAGGTCCCAACACCTGTGTTGTTCACCGTTTCATGATGTTGGCTCTCTGGTGTTAGTTCACCCAGGCCTAGATCCCATAGACTCTGTGCTCTGAGCGGCCTGCTGGGAGGTTCCTACTGCTGGATTCCTTACCTTTTTTATTCTTTGGGTCCTGTGTTTTCATGCTCCTACTTCCTGACTCACTCCCAGCCCATTTGTGATGTAGGTCCTCTGGTTTAAAGCCACATGTACCGGTTTCCTCACCTTTATTGATGTGGCCCCACTGGTGTGAGGACACTCCTGCCTGGTTCCCATCCCCTTGTTGATGGGGGCCCTCTGGTGAGAGTCTGATCCTGTCTGGATTCCTCACACTTCTGGGAGGTGGGCCCTCTGCTGTGAGGTCACTCCTGCCTGGCTGGCACACGTCACGTTGGCGATGTGGGCCCTCAGTTGGGAGTTGGTGCCTGCTGGGAGTCTCCTCCCCTCGGTAATGAGGGCCCTCTGGCGTCAGGCCCTAACTCATGGGCTCCCAAAATTTTCTGTTGTGCGCCCTGTCGTGCGAGTACACTCCAGCCAGGGTCCCATCCCCATGGGGATGTGGGCTTTCTGCTCTGAGGTCCCAACGCCTGGGTTGCTCACAGTGTCAGAATGTGGGCCCTCTGGTGTGAGTTCACTCCGGCATGGATCCCATAGCCTCGGTGCTCTGGGCCACCTGCTTGGAGCTTCCAACTGCGGGTTTCCTCACCTTTTTTATTCTATGGGCGCTCTGTTGTGAGTCTCCTCCTGCATGCCTCACTCCCAGCCCTTTCGTGATGTGTGTCCCCTTGTTTGAGGCCACATGTGCTGTGTTCCTCAACTTTCGCTGATGTGGCCCCACTGGTGTGAGGACACTCCTGCCTGGTTTCCATCCCCTTGGTGATGTGGGCGCTCTGGTTAGAGTCTGATCCTGTTTGGGCTCCTCCCACTTCTGTGAGGTGGGCCCTCTGCTGTGAGGTCACTCCTGCCTGGCTTGCTCCCATTGCCTTGGTGACGTCGGCCCTCTGGTGGCATTTGGAACCTACTGGTAGCCTCCTCTCCTCCGTGATGAGGGCCCTCTGGCGTCAGGCCATAACTGCTGGGTTCCCACATTTTCTGATACGTGCTAAGTTGTGCGAGGACACTCCTGCGAGGTTCCCATCCCCATGGGGATGTGGGCCTTCTGCTCTGAGGTCCCACAAGCTGGGTTGCTCACAGTTTCATGATGTGGGCCCTCTGCTGTGAGTTCACTGTGGCCTGGATCCCATAGATTCCATACTCTGGGCCACCTGCTGGGAGGTTCAAACTGCTGGATTCCTCACATTTTTTATTCTGTGGGCCCCGTGTTGTTAGGCTACTCCTGCCTGCCTCACTCGGAGCACCTTGGAAATGTGGGTCCTCTGGTTTAGGCCACATGTGCTGGGTTCCTCACCTTTCTATAATGTGGCCACACTGGTGTGAGGACACTCCTGCCTTGTTCCGATCCCCTTGGTGATGTGGGCCCTCTGGTGAGAGTCTTATCCTGGCTGGGTTCCTCACCCTTCTGTGAGGTAGGCCCTCTGCTGTGAGGTCACTCCTGCCTGGCTGGCACACGTCAACTTGGCGACGTGGGCCCTCAGTTGGGAGTTGGTGCCTGCTGGGAGTCTCCTCCCCTCGGTAATGAGGGCCCTCTGGCGTCAGACCCTAACTCCTGGGCTCCCAAAATTTTCTGATGTGCGCACTGTGGTGCAAGTACACTCCTGCCAGGATCCCAACCCCATGGGAATGTGGGTCTTCTGCTCTGAGGTCCCAATGGTACATTGTTCAGTTTCATCATGAGGGCCCTCTGGTGTGAGTTCACTCCGGCATGGACCCCATAGCCTCGCTGCTCCTGGCCACCTGCGGGGAGGTTCCAACTGCGGGATTCCTCACCTTTTTCCTTCTCTGGGCCCTCTGTTTTGAGACTTCTCCTGCCTGCCTCACTCCCAGCCCCTTGGTGATGTGTGTCCTCTGGTTTGAGGCCACGTGTGCTGGGTCCCTCACCTTTCGATGATGTGGCCCCACTGGTGTGAGGACACTCCTGCCTGGTTCCTATCCCCTTGGTGATGTGGGCCCTCTGGTGAGAGTCTGATCCTGCCTGGGTTCCTCCCACTTCTGTGAGGTGGGCCCTCTGCTGTGAGGTCACTCCTGCCTGGCTGGCACACCCCGCCTTGGCAATGTCGGCCCTCTTGTGGCAGTTGGAGCCTGCTCGGAGCCTCCTCCCCTCGGTGATGAGGGCCCTCTGGCGTCAGGCCCTAACTCCTGGGCTCCCAATATTTTCTGATATGCGCCCTGTGGTTCGAGTACACTCCTGCCAGGTTCCCAACCCCATGGGAATGTGGGCCTTCTGCTCTGAGGTCCCAACCGTGGGTTGCTCAGTTTCATGATGAGGGCCCTCTGCTGTGAGTTCTCTCCGGCCTGGATCCCATAAGCTCGCTGCTCCTGGCCACCTGCTGGGAGGTTACAACTGCGGGATTCCTCACCTTTTTTCTTCTATGGGCCCTCTGTTTTGAGACTCCTCCTGCCTGCCTCACTCCCAGCCCCTTGGTGATGTGTGTCCTCTGGTTTGAGGCCACGTATGCTGGGTCCCTCGCCTTTCGATGATGTGGCCCCACAGGTGTGAGGACACTCCTGCCTGCTTCCTATCCCCTTGATGATGTGGGCCCTCTGGTGAGAGTCTGATCCTGGCTGGGTTCCTCACCCTTCTGTGAGGGGGGCCCTCTGCTGTGAGGTCACTCCTGCCTGGCTGGCACACCCCACCTGAGCAACATCGGCCCTCTTGTGGCACTTGGAGCCTGCTGGGAACCTCCCCTCGGTGATGGGGGCCCTCTTGCCTCAGGCCCTAACTGCTGGGTACCCACATTTTCTGATACGTGCTAAGTGGTGCGAGGACACTCCTGCGAGGTTCCCATCCCCATGGGCATGTGGGCCTTCTGCTCTAAGGTCCCAACACCTGTGTTGTTCACCATTTCATGATGTTGGCTCTCTGGTGTTAGTTCACTCAGGCCTAGATCCCATAGACTCTGTGCTCTGAGCGGCCTGCTGGGAGGTTCCTACTGCTGGATTCCTTACCTTTTTTTATTCTTTTGGTCCTGTGTTTTCATGCTCCTACTTCCTGACTCACTCCCAGCCCATTTGTGATGTAGGTCCTCTGGTTTAAGGCCACATGTACCGGTTTCCTCACCTTTATTGATGTGGCCCCACTGGTGTGAGAACACTCCTGCCTGGTTCCCATCCCCTTGTTGATGGGGGCCCTCTGGTGAGAGTCTGATCCTGTCTGGATTCCTCACACTTCTGGGAGGTGGGCCCTCTGCTGTGAGGTCACTCCTGCCTGGCTGGCACACGTCACCTTGGCGATGTGGGCCCTCAGTTGGGAGTTGGTGCCTGCTGGGAGTCTCCTCCCCTCGGTAATGAGGGCCCTCTGGCGTCAGGCCCTAACTCATGGGCTCCCAAAATTTTCTGATGTGCGCCCTGTCGTGCGAGTACACTCCAGCCAGGGTCCCATCCCCATGGGGATGTGGGCTTTCTGCTCTGAGGTCCCAACGCCTGGGTTGCTCACAGTGTCAGAATGTGGGCCCTCTGGTGTGAGTTCACTCCGGCATGGATCCCATAGCCTCGGTGCTCTGGGCCACCTGCTTGGAGCTTCCATCTGCGGGGTTCCTCACCTTTTTTATTCTATGGGCGCTCTGTTGTGAGTCTCCTCCTGCATGCCTCACTCCCAGCCCTTTCGTGATGTGTGTCCGCTTGTTTGAGGCCACATGTGCTGTGTTCCTCACCTTTCGCTGATGTGGCCCCACTGGTGTGAGGACACTCCTGCCTGGTTTCTATCCCCTTGGTGATGTGGGCGCACTGGTTAGAGTCTGATCCTGTTTGGGCTCCTCACACTTCTGTGAGGTGGGCCCTCTGCTGTGAGGTAACTCCTGCCTGGCTTGCTCCCATTGCCTTGGTGACGTCGGCCCTCTGGTGGCATTTGGAACCTGCTGGTAGCCTCCTCTCCTCCGTGATGAGGGCCCTCTGGCGTCAGGCCATAACTGCTGGGTTCCCACATTTTCTGATACGTGCTAAGTTGTGCGTGGACACTCCTGCGAAGTTCCCATCCCCATGGGGATGTGGGCCTTCTGCTCTGAGGTCCCAACGCCTGGGTTGCTCACAGTTTCATGATGTGGGCCCTCTGCTGTGAGTTCACCTTGGCCTGGATCACATAGACTCGGTGCTCTGGGCCGCCTGCTGGGAGGTTCCCACTGCAGGATTCCTCAGCTTTTTTATTCTATTGGCCCTGTGTTGTGAGGCTACTCTTGCCTGCCTCACTCCGAGCCCCTTGGAGATCTGGATCCTCTGGTTTAGGCCACATGTGCTGGGTTCCTCACCTTTCTATGATGTGGCCACCCTGGTGTGAAGACAGTCCTGCCTGGTTCTGATGCCCTTGGTGATGTGGGCCCTCTGGTGAGAGTCTTACCCTGCCTGGGTTCCTCACCATTCTGTGAGGTAGGCCCTCAGCTGTGAGGTCACTCCTGCCTGGCTGTTGCACGTCACCTTGGCGACATGGGCCCTCAGTTGGGTGTTGGTGCCTGCTTGTGGTCTCCTCCCCTTGGTAATGAGGGCCCTCTGGCGCCAGGCCCTAACTTCTGGGCTCCCAAAATTCTCTGATGTGCGCCCTGTGGTGCGAGTACACTTCTGCCAGGTTCCCAACCACATGGGAATGTGGGCCTTCTGCTCTAAGGTCCCAACGGCTGGGTTGCTCACAGTTTCATGATGAGGGCCCTCTGTTTTGAGTTCAGTCAGGCCTGGATCCCATAGCCTCGCTGCTCCTGGCCACCTGCTGGGAGGTTCCAACTGCGGGATTCCTCACCTTTTTTACGCTATGGGCCCTCTGTTTTGAGGCTCCTCCTGCCTGCCTCACTCCCAGCCCCTTGGTGATGTGTGTCCTCTGGTTTGAGGCCACGTGTGCTGGGTCCGTCACATTTCGGTGATGTGGCCCCACTGGTGTGAGGACACTCCTGCCTGGTTTCCATTCCCTTGGTGATGTGGGCCCTCCGGTGAGTGTCTGATCCTCTTTGGGTTCCTCACACTTTTGTGTGGTTGGCCCTCTGCTGTGAGGTCACTCCTGCCTGGCTGGCACACCCCGCATTGGCGACATCGGCCTTCTGGTAGCAGTTGGAGCTTGCTGGGAGCCTCCTCTCCTCAGTGATGAGGGCCCTCTGGCGTCCGGCCCTAACTGCTGGGCTCCCCACATTTTCTGATGTGTGCCCACTGGTGCGATGACACTCCTGCTTGGTTCCCTTCCCCATGGGGATGTGGGCCTTGTGCTCTGAGGTTACAACGGCTGGGTTGCTTACAGTATCACGATGAGGGCCCTCTGTTGTGAGTTCATCACTGCCTGGATCCCATAGCCTCGGTGCTCTGGGCCGCCTGCTGGGATGTTCCAACTGCTGGATTCCTCACCTTTTTTATACAATGGGCCATGTGTTTTGAGGTTAATCCTGCCTGCCTCGCTCCGAGACCCATGGTGATGTGGGTCCTCTGGTTTGAGGCCACATGTGCTGGGTACCTCAACTTTCGATGATGTGGCCCCACGGGTGTGAGGACACTCCTGCCTGGTTCCCAGCCCCTTGCTTATGTGGGCACCCTGGTGAGAGTCTGATCCTGACTGGGTTCCTTACCCTTCTGTGAGGTGGGCCCTCTGATGTGAGGTCACTCCTGCCTGGATGGCTCATGTCGCCTTGGCGACGTAGGCCCTCTGTTGGCCACTGAATCATGCTGGGAGCCTCCTACCCTCTTTAATAAGGGCCCTGGAAGAAACGCATATGCCCTTTTTGAGCAAGTGCATCATTGTCGAGGTTCTGCCTCTTCTCCTATACTTTCAGAGGACTTCCCGTCTACCTCCTGAAATCGTATTCCTGGAATTCTGACCCGCGTTCAAGTCCTCTTTGCAGCCTTACTTCAATATATTTTTGGACGATAGCTGTCATTTATAACTCTGCAGGTTTGTGAATTATAGTGCCCCTGAGCTCCTTTCTTCAACTCGCTTTCTTGTGAGCTGGCCGCAAAACCGCAGGATTGCTTCAGGCCCTAATCTGGTTCCGGCACGGCATGCTGAGCCTTTGGCTAATTCCTCTTCCTGGTGGGAAATGAGTGTTAAATTTGTTCGTGCAGACACCTACAGCTAATCTCTCATTGGTTCTCCCTATTCCTGTTCATCTTGCGCAGAAATTCCAAACTGTGCCAAACAGGAGGTTAAAGGCACTGACTCTCCAAGTGGGGAGAGTTTTAGTAAAGCGTCTGGAATGGTAAAACCGAGTACGAGGGGATGAAAACTGAGATGCATTTAAAAAGGTTTCCCGGTCATACGGTGGACCATATTCTGGGTTGCCCATGCATGTTTTACCTGAAGGAAGAATCCTTTAAACCTGGAGAGTTGGGACCCATGGAATGGGTACCATGCAGTATGACTTCAAAGGGTTGCCTTTGCTCACCGAACGTCACCAATGCTAACAGCCCGAAGTGTCCAGCCTTATGTCTCACACAGCTCTGCGTGTAGATGTGGTAAATCCAGGTTGCATCACAAGCCCTGAATGAATTATTTAAGAATTGCTCTCTATTTCACTATCATTGTGTTTTGTTTTTGAAATTTATTTTTGATAATGGGATTTATCGGATTTTCACTGCTGCGTTTAGGCCGCTGTACACACGCTTGATTTCCTTATGGAGACATATAAATCCATGGGTTTTCAGATTCTTACTTGTCAGGTATATTCCCAGGCGTTAAGTCCGTTTCGTTGAGCAAGGAGTAGGTTTTGTGTATTATATATTTGGCTTATGGAACGGTATCTGTGCTAATTTCAATCTCTGGTTTTATGCAGCATCCCAACTGACCTTTCCCCATAAGCAAGCATAAGTTGGTTTGCTAAATTTGAGACCCTGTTCTGTTTTGTAATTCAGTTCATGGGTAGCCAAGTTTACATTCTGTGTATTAGTCATGTCTTATGATGTTTCTTTTTCTGTGTGACTTATTTCTCGTAGAATCATCATACCTGAATCCACTCATTATGCCACTACGGGCCTGATGACGTAGATTTCATTGCTGAGTGATATTCCATTGTACGTGCGTACCACAACTTCTTTATCCATTTTTTGCTTTCTGAGATATTTTACTTGTACCGTAGACGAGGTTCTTGTAAACAGAGCCGTCCCAAACTCTGGGGTGGCTGTGTGTTTTTGATTTTAATTTCCCTAAGCTATAGGACCATAAGTGGAAGTGCCATAGGCTGTGTTGCTTTGTTTCCTACGTGTTTCTGGAAACACCATACACTTCTCCAGAGTGGTTGTTGGCAATTTACATCCCGCCCATCAGCATGACAAGGCTCCCTGTTCTCCATGACCTGTCCTGCCTTTCTGGATTTTACACTTTTTTCATATGGCCCTTTTGACCGGGGGGGCAGTGAGACTTCATTGTAGTGCAGATTTCCTTTACACGCTTGCTTGGTTGGCCAAAAAGGGCGTATGCGTTTTTTCCTGAATATATTCAGGAAAAAACGCATACGCTCTTTTTGGCCAAGTGCATCGTTGTCGACATTCTGCCTCTTTTCCTATGCTTTTAGTACAATTCCAGTCTACCCCCTGAAATCGTTTTCCTGAAATTCTGCCCCGCTTTCAAGTCCTCTTGGAAGACTTACTTCAATACATTTTTGGACGATAGCTGTCATTCATAACTCTGCAGGTTTGTGAATTACAGTGCCCCTGAGCTCATGTCTTCAACTCGTTTTCTTGTGAGCTGGCCGCAAAACCGCAGGGTTGCTTCAGGCCATAATTTCTTTCCAGCAGGGCTTGCTGAGCCTTTGTTTAATTCCTCTTCCTGGTCGGAAATGAGCGTTCCTTTTGCCCGTGCAGGCACCTACAGCTAGTCTCTCATTGGTTCTCCCTATTCCTGTACATCTTGCGCAGAAATTGCAAACTGTGCCAAACAGGAGGTTAATGGCACTGACTCTCCAAGTGGGGAGAGTGTTAGTAAAGCGTCTGGAATGGTGAACCCGAGTACCAGGGGACGAAAACTGAGATGCATTTGAAAACGTTTCCCAATCACACAGCGGACGATAGTCTGGGTTTCCAATGCATGTTTTAGCTGAAGGAAGAATCCCTTAAACCTGGAGAGTTGGGACCCATGGAATGGGTACCATGCAGTATGACTTCAAAGGGTCTGCGTTTGCTCACCGAACCTCACCAATGCTATCAGCCAGAAGTGCCCAGCCTTATGTCTCACCCAGCTCTGGGTGTAGATGTGGGAAATCCAGGTTGCATCACAAGCCCTGAATGAATTATTTAAGAATTGCTCTCTATTTCACTGTCATTGTGTTTTGTTTTTGAAATTTATTTTGATAATGGGATTTATCGGATTTTCACTGCTGCGTTTAGGCCGCTGTACACACGCTTGATTTCCTTATTGAGACATATAAATCCATGGGTTTTTAGATTCTTACTTGTCAGGTATCTTGCCAGGCGTTGAATATGGTGTGTTGAGTCCATTTCGTTGAGCAAGTAGTAGGGCTTGTCTATTATATATTTGGCTTATGGAACGGTATCTGTGCTAATTTCAATCTCTGGTTTTATGCAGCACCCCAACTCACCTTTCCCCATAAGCAAACATAAGTTGGTTTTCTAAATTTGAGACGCTGTTCTGTTTTGTAATTCAGTTTATGTGTAGCAAAGTTTACATTCCGTGTATTACTGATATATTATGATGTTTCTTTTTCTGTGTGACGTATTTCTCGTAGAATCATCGTACCTGAATCCACTCATTATGCCGCTACGGGCCTGAAGACGTAGATTTCATTGCTGAGTGATATTCCATTGTACGTGTGTACCAGAACTTCTTTATCCATTTTTTCCTTTCTCGGATATTTAACTTGTACCGTAGACAAGGTTCTTGCAAACAGAGCCATCCCAAACTTTGGGGCGGCTGTGTGTTTGTGATTTTAATTACCCTAAGCTATAGGACCATAGTGGAAGTGACATAGGCTGTGTTGCTTTGTTTCCTACGTGTTTCAGGATACACCATACATTTCTCCAGAGTGGCTGTTGGCAATTTACATCCCGCCCATCAGCATAACAAGGCTCCCTGTTCTCCATAACCTGTCCTGCCTTTCTGGGTTTTACACTTTTTTCAGATGGCCCTTTTGACCGGGGGGCAGTGAGACTTCATTGTAGTGCAGATTTCCTTTACACGCTTGCTTGGTTGGCCAAAAAGGGCGTATGCGTTTTTTCCTGAATATATTCAGGAAAAAACGCATACGCCCTTTTTGGCCAAGTGCATCATTGTTGACATTCTGCCTCTTTTCCTACGCTTTAGGTGCAATTCCAGTCTACCCACTGAAATCGTTTTCCTGAAATTCTGCCCCGCTTTCAAGTCCTCTTTGAAGACTTACTTCAGTACATTTTTGGACGATAGCTGTCATTCATAACTCTGCAGGTTTGTGAATTACAGTGCCCCTGAGCTCCTTTCTTCAACTCGTTTTCTTGTGAGCTGGCCGCAAAACCGCAGGATTGCTTCAGGCCCTAATATGTTTCCGGCCGGGCACGCTGAGCCTTTGGTTAATTCCTCTTCCTGGTGGGAAATGATCGTTCCATTTGCCCGTGCAGACACCAACAGCTAGTCTCTCATTGGTTCTCCCAATGCCTGTTCATCTTGCGCAGAAATTGCAAACTGTGCCAAACAGGAGGTTAAATGCACTGACTATCCAAGTGGGGAGAGTATTAGTAAAGCGTCTGGAATGGTGAACCCGAGTACCAGGGGACGAAAACTGAGATGCATTTGAAAACGTTTCCCAATCACACGGCGGACGATAGTCTGGGTATCCCATGCATGTTTTAGCTGAAGGAAGAATCCCTTAAACCTGGAGAGTTGGAACCCATGGAATGGGTACCATGAAGTATGACTTCAAAGGGTCTGCGTTTGCTCACCGAACCTCACCAATGCTATCAGCCCGAAGTGTCCAGCCTTATGTGTCACCCAGCTCTGGGTGTAGATGTAGTAAATCCAGGTTGCATCACAAGCCCTGAATGAATTATTTAAGAATTGCTCTCTATTTCACTGTCATTGTGTTTTGTTTTTGAAATTCATTTTGATAATGGGATTTATCGGATTTTCACTGCTGCGTTTAGGCCGCTGTCCACACGCTTGATTTCCTTATGGAGACATATAAATCCATGGGTTTTAAGATTCTTACTTGTCAGGTATCTTGCCAGGCGTTGAATATGGGGTGTTGAGTCCATTTCGTTGAGCAAGGAGTAGGGCTTGTCTATTATATATTTGGCTTATGGAACGGTATCTGTGCTAATTTCAATCTCTGGTTTTATGCAGCACCCCAACTCACCTTTCCCCATAAGCAAGCATAAGTTGGTTTTCTAAATTGAGACCCTGTTCTGTTTTGTAATTCAGTTCATGTGTATCCAACTTTACATTCCGTGTATTAGTGATATCTTATGATGTTTCTTTTTCTGTGTGACTTATTTCTCGTAGAATCATCGTACCTGAATCCACTCATTATGCCGCTACGGGCCTGATGACGTAGATTTCATTGCTGAGTGATATTCCATTGTACGTGCGTACCACAACTTCTTTATCCATTTTTTACTTTCTGGGATATTTTACTTGTACCGTAGACGAGGTTCTTGTAAACAGAGCCATCCCAAACTTTGGGGTGGCTGTGTGTTTTTGATTTTAATTTCCCTAAGCTATAGGACCATAAGTGGAAGTGACATAGGCTGTGTTGCTTTGTTTCCTACGTGTTTCAGGATACACCATACATTTCTCCAGAGTGGCTGTTGGCACTTTACATCCCGCCCATCAGCATAACAAGGCTCCCTGTTCTCCAAGACCTGTCCTGCCTTTCTGGATTTTACACTTTTTTCAGATGGCCCTTTTGACCGGGGGGCAGTGAGACTTCAATGTAGTGCAGATTTCCTTTACACGATTGATTGGTTGGCCAAAAAGGGCGTATGCGTTTTTTCCTGAATATATTCAGGAAAAAACGCATACGCCCTTTTTGGCCACTTGCATCATTGTCGACATTCTCCCTCTTTTCCTATGTTTTTAGTACAATTCCAGTCTACACCCTGAAATCGTTTTCCTGAAATTCTGCCCCTCTTTCAAGTCCTCTTCGAAGACTTACTTCAATACATTTTCGGACGATAGCTGTCATTCATAACTCTGCAGGTTTGTGAATTACAGTGCCCCTGAGCTCATTTCTTCAACCCGCTTTCTTGTGAGCTGGCCGCAAAACCGCAGGATTGCTTCAGGCCCTAATCTGTTTCCGGCCGGGCACGCTGAGCCTTTGGTTAATTCCTCTTCCTGGTGGGAAATGAGCGTTCCATTTGCCCGTGCAGACACCTACAGCTAGTCTCTCATTGCTTCTCCCTATTCCTGTTCATCTTCCGCAGAAATTGCAAACTGTGCCAAACAGGAGGTTAATGGCACTGACTCTCCAAGTGGGGAGAGTGTTAGTAAAGCGTTCAAATGTTGAACCCGAGTACCAGGGGACGAAAACTGAGATGCATTTGAAAACGTTTCCCAATCACATGGTGGACCATACTCTGGGTTTCCCATGCAGGTTTTAGCTGAAGGAAGAATCCCTTAAACCTGGAGAGTTGGGACCCATGGAATGGGTACCATGCAGTGTGACTTCAAAGGGTCTGCGTTTGATCACCGAACCTCACCAATGCTATCAGCCCGAAGTGTCCAGCCTTATGTCTCATCCAGCTCTGGGAGTAGATGTGGTAAATCCAGGTTGCATCACAAGCCCTGAATGAATTATTTAAGAATTGCTCTCTATTTCACTGTCATTGTGTTTTGTTTTTTAAATTTATTTTGATAATGGGATTTATCGGATTTTCACTGCTGCTTTTAGGCCACTGTACACACGCTTGATTTCCTAATGGAGACATATAAATCCATGGGTTTTAAGATTCTTACTTGTCAGGTATCTTCCCAGGCGTTGAATATAGGGTGTTGAGTCCATTTCGTTGAGCAAGGAGTAGGTATTGTCTATTATATATTTGGCTTATGGAACGCTATCTGTGCTAATTTCAATCTGTGGTTTTATGCAGCATCCCAACTGACCTTTCCCCATAAGCAAGCATAAGTTGGTTTGCTAAATTTGAGACCCTGTTCTGTTTTGTAGTTCAGTTCATGGGTAGCCAAGTTTACATTCCGTGTATTAGTGATAACTTATGATGTTTCTTTTTCTGTCTGACTTATTTCTCATAGAATCATCGTACCTGAATCCACTCATTATGCCGCTACGGTCCTGATGAAGTAGATTTCATTGCTGAGTGATATTCCACTGTACGTGCGTACCACAACTTCTTTATCCATTTTATGCTTTCTCGGATATTTAACTTCTACCGTAGATGAGGTTCTTGTAAACAGAGCCATCCCAAACTTTGGGGTGGTTGTGTGTTTTTGATTTTAATTTCCCTAAGCTATAGGACCATAAGTGGAATTGCCATAGGCTGTGTTGCTTTGTTTCCTACGTGTTTCAGGAAACACCATACACTTTTCCAGAGTGGCTGTTGGCAATTTAAATCCGCCCATCAGCATAACAAGGCTCCCTGTTCTCCATGACCTGTCCTGCCTTTCTGGATTTTACACTTTTTTCAGATGGCCCTTTTGACCGGGGGGCAGTGAGACTTCATTGTAGGGCAGATTTCCTTTACACGCTTGCTTGGTTGGCCAAAAAGGGCGTATGCGTTTTTTTCTGAATATATTCAGGAAAAAACGCATACGCCCTTTTTGGCCAAGTGCATCATTGTCGACATTCTGCCTCTTTTCCTATGCTTTAAGTGCAATTCCAGTCTACCCCCTGAAATCGTTTTCCTGAAATTCTGCCCCGCTTTCAAGTCCTCTTCGAAGACTTACTTCTGTACATTTTTGGACGATAGCTGTCATTCATAACTCTGCAGGTTTGTGAATTACAGTGCCCCTGAGCTCCTTTCTTCAACTCGCTTTCTTGTGAGCTGGCTGCAAAACCGCAGAATTGCTTCAGGCCCTAATCTCTTTCCGGCAGGGCACGCTGAGCCTTTGGTTAATTCCTCTTCCTGGTGGGAAATGAGCGTTCCATTTGCCCGTGCAGACACCTACAGCTAGTCTCTCATTGCTTCTCCCTATTCCTGTTCATCTTGCGCAGAAATTGCAAAGTGTGCCAAACAGGAGGTTAAATGCACTGACTCTCCAAGTGGGGAGAGTGTTAGTAAAGCGTCTGGAATGGTGAAACGAGTACCAGGGGACGAAAACTGAGATGCATTTGAAAACGTTTCCCAATCACACGGTGGACCATACTATGTGTTTCCCATGCATGTTTTCGCTGAAGGAAGAATCCCTTAAACCTGGAAATTTGGAACCCATGGAATGCGTACCATGCAGTATGACTTCAAAGGGTCTGCGTTTGCTCACCGAACCTCACCAATGCTATCAGCCTGAAGTGTCCAGCCTTATGTCTCACCCAGCTCTGGGTGTAGATGTGGGAAATCCAGGTTGCATCACAAGCCCTGAATGAATTATTTAAGAATTGCTCTCTATTTCACTGTCATTGTGTTTTGTTTTTGAAATTTATTTTGATAATGGGATTTATCGGATGTTCACTGCTGCGTTTAGGCCACTGTACACACACATGATTTCCTTATGGAGACATATATATCCATGGGTTTTAAGATTCTTACTTGTCAGGTATCTTGCCAGGCGTTGAATATGGGGTGTTGAGTCCATTTCGTTGAGCAAGTAGTAGGTCTTGTCTATTATATATTTGGCTTATGGGACGGTATGTGTGCTAATTTCAATCTCTGGTTTTATGCAGCACCCCAACTCACCTTTCCCCATAAGCAAGCATAAGTTGGTTTTCTAAATTTGAGACCCTGTTCTGTTTTGTAATTCAGTTCATGGGTAGCCAAGTTTACATTCCGTGTATTAGTGATATCTTATGATGTTTCTTTTTCTGTGTGACTTATTTCTCGTAGAATCATCATACCTGAATCCACTCATTATGCCGCTACGGGCCTGATGACGTAGATTTCATTGCTGAGTGATATTCCATTGTACGTGCGTACCACAACTTCTTTATCCATTTTTTACTTTCTGGGATATTTTACTTGTACCGTAGACGAGGTTCTTGTAAACAGAGCCGTCCCAAACTCTGGGGTGGCTGTGTGTTTTTGATTTTAATTTCCCTAAGCTATAGGACCATAAGTGGAAGTGCCATAGGCTGTGTTGCTTTGTTTCCTACGTGTTTCTGGAAACACCATACACTTCTCCAGAGTGGTTGTTGGCAATTTACATCCCGCCCATCAGCATGACAAGGCTCCCTGTTCTCCATGACCTGTCCTGCCTTTCTGGATTTTACACTTTTTTCAGATGGCCCTTTTGACCGGGGGGGCAGTGAGACTTCATTGTAGTGCAGATTTCCTTTACACGCTTGCTTGGTTGGCCAAAAAGGGCGTATGCGTTTTTTCCTGAATATATTCAGGAAAAAACGCATACGCACTTTTTGGCCAAGTGCATCGTTGTCGACATTCTGCCTCTTTTCCTATGCTTTTAGTACAATTCCAGTCTACCCCCTGAAATCGTTTTCCTGAAATTCTGCCCCGCTTTCAAGTCTTCTTGGAAGACCTACTTCAATACATTTTTGGACGATAGCTGTCATTCATAACTCTGCAGGTTTGTGAATTACAGTGCCCCTGAGCTCATGTCTTCAACTCGCTTTCTTGTGAGTTGGCCGCAAAACCGCAGGATTGCTTCAGCCCAAAGTCTCTTTCCGGCAGGGCACGCTGAGCCTTTGGTTAATTCCTCTTCCTGGTCGGAAATGAGCGTTCCATTTGCCCGTGCAGACACCTACAGCTAGTCTCTCATTGCTTCTCCCTATTCCTGTTCATCTTGCGCAGAAATTGCAAAGTGTGCCAAACAGGAGGTTAAAGGCACTGACTCTCCAAGTGGGGAGAGTGTTAGTAAAGCGTCTGGAATGGTGAACCCGAGTACCAGGGGACGAAAACTGAGATGCATTTGAAAACGTTTCCCAATCACACGGTGGACCATACTATGGGTTTCCCATGCATGTTTTAGCTGAAGGAAGAATCCCTTAAACCTGGAAATTTGGAACCCATGGAATGGGTACCATGCAGTATGACTTCAAAGGGTCTGCGTTTGCTCACCGAACCTCACCAATGCTATCAGCCCGAAGTGTCCAGCCTTATGTCTCACCCAGCTCTTGGTGTAGATGTGGGAAATCCAGGTTGCATCACAAGCCCTGAATGAATTATTTAAGAATTGCTCTCTATTTCACTGTCATTTTGTTTTGTTTTTGAAATTTATTTTGATAATGGGATTTATCGGATTTTCACTGCTGCGTTTAGGCCGCTGTACACACGCTTGATTTCCTTACGGAGACATATAAAACCATGGGTTTTAAGATTCTTACTTGTCAGGTATCTTGCCAGGCGTTGAATATGGGGTGTTGAGTCCATTTCGTTGAGCAAGGGGTAGGTGTTATCTATTATATATTTGGCTTATGGAACGGTATCTGTGCTAATTTCAATCTCTGGTTTTATGCAGCACCCCAACTCACCTTTCCACATAAGCAAACATAAGTTGGTTTTTTAAATTTGAGACCCTGTTCTGTTTTGTAATTCAGTTCATGGGTAGCCAAGTTTACATTCCGTGTATTAGTGATATCTTATGATGTTTCTTTTTCTGTGTGACTTATTTCTCGTAGAATCATCATACCTGAATCCACTCATTATGCCGCTACGGGCCTGATGACGTAGATTTCATTGCTGAGTGATATTCCATTGTACGTGCGTACCACAACTTCTTTATCCATTTCTTACTTTCTGGGATATTTTACTTGTACCGTAGACGAGGTTGTTGTAAACAGAGCCGTCCCAAACTCTGGGGTGGCTGTGTGTTTTTGATTTTAATTTCCCTAAGCTATAGGACCATAAGTGGAAGTGCCATAGGCTGTGTTGCTTTGTTTCCTACGTGTTTCTGGAAACACCATACACTTCTCCAGAGTGGTTGTTGGCAATTTACATCCCGCCCATCAGCATGACAAGGCTCCCTGTTCTCCATGACCTGTCTTGACTTTCTGGATTTTACATTTTTTTCAGATGGCCCTTTTGACCGGGGGGCAGTGAGACTTCATTGTAGTGCAGATTTCCATTACACGCTTGCTTGGTTGGCCAAAAAGGGAGTATGCGTTTTTTCCTGAATATATTCAGGAAAAAACGCATACGCCCTTTTTGGCCAAGTGCATCATTGTCGACATTCTGCCTCTTTTCCTATGCTGTTAGTACAATTCCAGTCTACCCGCTGAAATCATTTTCCTGAAATTCTGCCCCGCTATCAAGTCCTCTTCGAAGACTTACTTCAATACATTTTTGGACGATAGCTGTCATTCATAACTCTGCAGGTTTGTGAATTACAGTGCCCCTGAGCTCATTTCTTCAACTCGCTTTCTTGTGAGCTGGCCGCAAAACCGCAGGATTGCTTCAGGCCCTAATCTGTTTCCGGCAGGGCACGCTGAGCCTTTGGTTAATTCCTCCTCCTGGTGGGAAATGAGCGTTCCATTTGCCCGTGCAGACACCTTCAGCTAGTCTCTCATTGCTTCTCCCTATTCTTGTTCATCTTGCGCAGAAATTGCAAACTGTGCCAAACAGGAGGTTAATGGCACTGACTCTCCAAGTGGGGAGAGTGTTAGTAAAGCGTTCAAATGTTGAACCCGAGTACCAGGGTCGAAAACTGAGATGCATTTGAAAACGTTTCCCAATCTCATGGTGGACGATATTCTGGGTTTCCCATGCATGTTTTAGCTGAAGCACGAATCCCTTAAACCTGGAGAGTTGGGACCCATGGAATGGGTACCATGCAGTATGACTTCAAAGGGTCTGCGTTTGTTCACCGAACCTCAACAATGCTATCAGCCCGAAGTGTCCAGCCTTATGTCTCATCCAGCTCTGGGTGTAGATGTGGTAAATACAGGTTGCATCACAAGCCCTGAATGAATTATTTAAGAATTGCTCTCTATTTCACTGTCATTGTGTTTTGTTTTTGAAATTCATTTTGATAATGGGATTTATCGGATTTTCACTGCTGCTTTTAGGCCACTGTACACACGCTTGATTTCCTTATAGAGACATATAAATCCATGGGTTTTAAGATTCTTACTTGTCAGGTATCTTGCCAGGCGTTGAATATGGGGTGTTGAGTCCATTTCGTTGAGCAAGGAGTAGGTTTTGTCTATTATATATTTGGCTTATGGAACGGTATCTGTGCTAATTTCAATCTCTGGTTTTATGCAGCATCCCAACTGACCTTTCCCCATAAGCAAGCATAAGTTGGTTTTCTAAATTTGAGACCCTGTTCTGTTTTGTAATTCAGTTCATGGGTAGCCAAGTTTACATTCCGTGTATTAGTGATAACTTATGATGTTTCTTTTTCTGTCTGACTTATTTCTCATAGAATCATCGTACCTGAATCCACTCATTATGCCGTTACGGTCCTGATGTCGTAGATTTAATTGCTGAGTGATATTCCATTGTACGTGCGTACCAGAACTTCTTTATCCATTTTATGCTTTCTCGGATATTTAACTTCTACCGTAGATGAGGTTCTTGTAAACAGAGCCATCCCAAACTTTGGGGTGGCTGTGTGTTTTTGATCTTAATTTCCCTAAGCTATAGGACCATAAGTGGAAGTGCCATAGGCTGTGTTGCTTTGTTTCCTACGTGTTTCAGGAAACACCATACAGTTTTTCAGAGTGGCTCTTGGCAATTTAAATCCGCCCATCAGCAAAACAAAGCTCCCTGTTCTCCAAGACCTGTCCTGCCTTTCTGGATTTTACACTTTTTTCAGATGGCCCTTTTGACCGGGGGGCAGTGAGACTTCATTGTAGTGTCGATTTCCTTTACACGCTTGCTTCGTTCGCCAAAAAGGGCGTATGCATTTTTTCCTGAATATATTCAGGAAAAAACGCATACGCCCTTTTTGGCCCAGTGCATCATTGTCGACATTCTGCCTCTTTTCCTATGCTTTAAGTGCAATTCCAGTCTACCCCTTGAAATCGTTTCCCTGAAATTCTGCCCCGCTTTCAAGTCCTCTCCGAAGACTTACTTCTGTACATTTTTGGACGATAGCTGTCATTCATAACTCTGCAGGTTTGTGAATTACAGTGCCCCTGAGCTCATGTCTTCAACTCGCTTTCTTGGGAGCTGGCCGCAAAACCGCAGGATTGCTTCAGGCCGTAATCTCTTTCCGGCAGGGCTTGCTGAGCCTTTGTTTAATTCCTCTTCCTGGTCGGAAATGAGCGTTCCTTTTGCCGGTGCAGGCACCTACAGCTAGTCTCTCATTGGTTCTCCCTATTCCTGTACATCTTGCGCAGAAATTGCAAACTGTGCCAAACAGGAGGTTAATGGCACTGACTCTCCAAGTGGGGAGAGTGTTAGTAAAGCGTCTGGAATGGTGAACCCGAGTACCAGGGGACGAAAACTGAGATGCATTTGAAAACGTTTCCCGGTCACACAGTGCACTGTACTGTGGGTTTCCCATGCATGTTTTAGCTGAAGGAAGAATCCCTTAAACCTGGAGAGTTGGGACCCATGGAATGGGTACCATGCAGTATGACTTCAAAGGGTTTGCGTTTGCTCACCGAACCTCACCAATGCTATCAGCGTGAAGTGTCCAGCCTTATGTCTCACCCAGCTCTGGGTGTAGATGTGGTAAATCCAGGTTGCATCACAAGCCCTGAATGAATTATTTAAGAATTGCTCTCTATTTCACTGTCATTGTGTTTTGTCTTTGAAATTTATTTTGATAATGGGATTTATCGGATTTTCACTGCTGCATTTAGGCCGTTGTACACACGCTTGATTTCATTATGGAGACATATAAATCCATGGGTTTTAAGATTCTTACTTGTCAGGTATCTTGCAAGGCGTTGAATATGGGGTGTTGAGTCCATTTTGTTGAGCAAGGAGTAGGTCTTGTCTATTATATATTTGGCTTATGGAACGGTATCTGTGCTAATTTCAATCTCTGGTTTTATGCAGCACCCCAACTCACCTTTCCCCATTAGCAAGCATAAGTTGGTTTTCTAAATTTGAGACCCTGTTCTGTTTTGTAATTCAGTTTATGTGTAGCCAAGTTTACATTCCGTGTATTACTTATATATTATGATGTTTCTATTTCTGTGTGACGTATTTCTCGTAGAATCATCGTACCTGAATCCACTCATTATGCCGCTATGGGCCTGAAGACGTAGATTTCTTTGCTGAGTGATATTCCATTGTACGTGCGTACCAGAACTTCTTTATCCATTTTTTCCTTTCTCGGATATTTAACTTGTACCGTAGACAAGGTTCTTGTAAACAGAGCCATCCCAAACTTTGGGGTGGTTGTGTGTTTTTGATTTTAATTTCCCTAAGCTATAGGACCATAAGTGGAAGTGCCATAGGCTGTGTTGCTTTGTTTCCTACGTGTTTCAGGATACACCATACATTTCTCCAGAGTGGCTGTCGGCAATTTACATCCCGCCCATCAGCATAACAAGGCTCCCTGTTCTCCATGACCTGTCCTGTCTTTCTGGATTTAACACTTTTTTCAGATGGCCCTTTTGACCGGGGGGCAGTGAGACTTCATTGTAGTGCAGATTTCCTTTACACGCTTGCTTGGTTGGCCCAAAAGGGCGTATGCGTTTTTTCCTGAATATATTCAGGAAAAAACGCGTACGCCCTTTTTGGCCAAGTGCATCATTGTCGACATTCTGCCTCTTTTCCTATGCTTTAAGTGCAATTCCAGTCTACCCCCTGAAATCGTTTTCCTGAAATTCTGCCCCGATTTCAAGTCCTCTTCGAAGACTTACTTCAAAACATTTTTGGACGATAGCTGTCATTCATTACTCTGCAGTTTTGTGAATTACAGTGCCCCTGAGCTCCTTTCTTCAACTCGCTTTCTTGTGAGCTGGCCGCAAACCCGCAGGATTGCTTCAGGCCCTAATATGGTTCCGGCATGGCATGCTGAGCCTTTGGTTAATTCCTCTTCCTGGTGGGAAATGAGCGTTAAATTTCCATGTTCAGACACCTTCACATGAGTCGTCATGGTGCCCCTTTGCCCCGGTTATCTCTATGGAGGTTGGAGTTGGAAGGCCTCCTCACTCAAGATCAGTGTGCCCACGGAGCCAACCCTGCAACTTCAGGGCATGGTTGGGGGTTAGGATCACCACGAGGGTTCCTTTTTCCTTAGAAGGGAGGTGGCCTTTTGGGCTGCTGATTTCCAGGTTATCAGATACTGCCAGTATCTTGGCCAGATGTGGCGGTGGGCCAAGCCCCTTGGTGACCGTAGTTTATCCTACCTGGATCGCATTCTTGCATTGTTCCATTTCAAGTGGTCCCAGGTTTTGCACTAATACTCCAGTGGCGATTCACCGTTCACCAGGAATGTAAAGGTCAAAGGGTTTAGCTCAATTAGGGAGTTCCTGTGCAAGGGTCTGAATTGACTGCTCTTTCCATTCTTGAAAGGCCACTTCTGCATTCTATTCAAAAGGATCATCAACTTTTCCTTTCAGTGTTTCATATAGAGGCCGAGCTAGTAGACTGTAGTTAGGGATCCAGAAGCAGCAAACCCTGGCCTCCCAAGGAACCCCTAAGCTGTCTTCTAGTTTCAGAAATGGGTAAGGCTGTAAATTGTTTCTTCCCTTTCCTGGGATGGGCTTCTCCGACCTTCTGTGAGAATGAAGCCCAGGCAGGTCACCGTAGTCTGTGATATTTGAGCTTTTTCTTGGACAACTTGTATCCTTTATTGGCTTCGTAGTTCAGAGGTCTCCTTAGTAGGGCTGGCGATCAGAATGTCGTCTGCATATTGAAGGAGTGTTTCCTTTTCCAGAGGTAGAACTTTTAGGTCTTTAGCTGAGCTTTCCCCAAAGATGGTGTGGGAATTTATGAACCCTTGGGGCAACACGGCCCGGAAGTATTGTTTTAGCTGTATGTTGAGTCCTGCCACTCACAAGCCAAAATTTCTTGTGACTCTGGGACTAATAGAATACAAAAGAAGGCATCATTGAAGACTAATACAGAATACCATGTCCTGGTGGTTGGTAGAATGACCAGCAGGGTGTAGGATTTAGGAACTACTGGAGGTATATCCTCGGTGGCTTCACTGACTGTCCTGACATCCTTTACCAGGACTCCAGCAGCCCATGGGGCTCTCGAGGTCAGGCCAATCCCAGGATATGGAGCTCACCTGGGCAGGTACCCCACCCCAGCCCACGGGGCTCTCGTGTTCAGGACCCTCCCAGGATATGGGGTTCCCTGGGCAGGTCCCCCTGCAGCCCATGGGGCTCTCGTGGTCAGGCCCCTCCCAGGATACAGAGCTACCCTTGCAGGTACCATGGCAGGGCTGGGAACACAGGAACCGTGCATATCGCCCTCATTGCAGAGCACTCCCAGCTCACCTGTCACTCAGATCTGACACAGAGCACCTCAGAGCAGGACTTGAACTAACAAACAGCAGCTCCGACAGGTCTGTGACGCTGGGCATCACTCTGTGTGGCCTCCCTCCACCTGGTCTTCCAGAGACTTCCACTGCACCCGGGGCACCAGGCCTCTGTCTCCACCCACCAGCCACCCCTCCTCTCCCTGACTCCTGGGTTCCTCTCATTAGGAGAGGGTTTTCTTGAAGTTGTCTCCCACTCATGGGCCAGATAATATAATTAGAAAACAAGCCAGAGCTGCAGCCCCTTGTCTATCCTGACTCTCAGGAGCCCACACCTGTTCCTTGGACCTGGCCGATTCAGCAAGTTCCAGTTTCTGCAACTGTGAGCCCCTGAGGGGTGATTATTGGCTGGCCTGGGAAGCCTGACCGTGCCGGCCAGCCCTCCCCAGGTGTGCCTGGGTTCAGATCAATATAAACACCGCTCCAGGCAGCAAGAGCCCCTGCAGCTGTGCCTGACGCCATTTTCTCTGCCCTGTCAGCAGTCTTGGGGCTGGACTGGTGGGAGGGAGTGAGAGGCCACGGCTTTGTGGGTGGCCCAGTGTGAGTGGGGCTCTGCTGGACTTTCTGCAGCAGTTGCCAAGATGCCACCTGCTAAAGAAGAGGATGTGTCACCCATACCTGCCGCTGGAATTTCTCCCTGGGCAGAGGTGAGTGAGGAAGAAAGCAGTGGGGGCCGGGACAGCAGGGGTATCTCAGGCAGGGAAATGGAAAGCTTCCAGAAGAGCACCCAGGACCAGGACCATCCTGGCTGGCCTGCAGGCACCAAGTCGGCTGGCATGCTGTCGCTCATGTGGCTCCATGGCCCTTCCTCTAGGCTTTCAAGTCCTTGTACATATTCAGGTGTTTTACCTGGGAAGGGTGGGAACATTTCAGCAGCAGCTGGCCTGGGGCTCAGCCCACGTTTACTCACAGATGCCTCGGCACGGTCCCCCAGCTTTGCAATGAGGACGCTTGTTGCGTGGGGCCTGCTGGCTGAATGGGAGATGATTCCCCACCACCGACCAACTTCAGAATTGTTTACAACTGGAGCAAGTGCCCTGATACGGTTTTCCTCTGTGTAGCTGGTGGGTTCTGTTTTTTTTTCTTTTTTGGTTCAAGGTAGATTTTATTCCTCTTTTTTGTATTTACAGATATAAGCATGGAAATAATTTATTCATATAAATACATGTATGTGAAGGGAAGAATATTTTTTCTGTTTTACTTTTTGTAATTTGAATTTTATTTTATTTTTTTATACAGCAGGTTCTTTTTGGTTATCTATTTTATACATATAAATGTATACATGCCAATCCCAATCTCTCAACTCCTCCCACCACCACCCCCCAACAGCTTTCCCCCCTTGGTGTCCATACGTTTGTTGTCTACATCTGTTGCTCTATTTCTGCCTTGCAAAACGGTTCATCTGTACAATTTGTCTAGGTTCCACATATAGCCATTAATAGACAAGATTTCTTTTTCTCTTTCTGACTTACTTCACTCTGTATGACAGTCTCTAGATCCATCAACGTCTCTACAAATGACCCAATTTCATTCCTTTTTATGGCTTAGTAATATTCCATTTTATATATGTACCACGTCTTTATGCATTCGTCTGTCTGTGGGCATTTAGGTTGCTTCCATTACCTGGATATTGTAAATAGTGATGCAATGAACATTGCGGTGAATGTCTCTTTTTGATTTATGGTTTTGTCTGGGTATATGCCCAGTAGTGGGACTGCTGTATCATATGGTAATTCTATTCTTAGTTTTATAAGAAACTCCATAACTTTCTCCACAGTGACTGTATCAATTTCATTCCCAACAATAGCGGAAGAGGGTTCCT
Organism: Delphinapterus leucas; assembly: GCF_059928025.1. NCBI lineage: Eukaryota > Metazoa > Chordata > Mammalia > Artiodactyla > Monodontidae > Delphinapterus > Delphinapterus leucas. The sequence goes on along the minus strand of NW_028322240.1, from coordinate 12,172,783 downwards.
TATCTCCACACCCTTTCCAGCATTTGTTGTTTGTAGATTTTCTGATGATGCCCATTCTAACAGGTGTGAGGTGATACACCATGGATGAGTCTATTTCGTTGAGCAAAGAGTAGGTCTTGTCTATTACATATTTGGCTTATGGAATGGTATGTGTGCTAATTTCAATCTCTGGTTTTATACAGCACCGCAACTCAACTTTCCCCTTAAGCAAGCATAAGTTTTTATCTAAATGTGAGACTCTGTTCGGTTTTGGAATTCAGTTTATGTGTAGCCAAGTTTACACTCTCTCTATTAGTGATATCTTATGATAATTACCTTTCTCTGTGTGACATATTTCTCTTAGAATCATCATACTTAAATCCACTCAATTTGCTGCTACAGGCCTGATGACATTGATTTCATTGCTGAGTGATATTCCATTGTACGTAAGTAGCACAACTCCTTTATCCATATTTTTCTTTCTGGGATATTTAATTTGTACTGGACTCAAGGTTCTTGTAAACACAGCAGCCCTAAATTTGGTGTTGGCTGTGTCTTGTTGATTTTAATTTTCCTAAGCTATAGGGCCAAAAGTGGAAGTGCCCTAGGGTCTGTAGCTTTGTTTTTCAGATGTTTCAGGATACACCATAAACATCTCCAGAGTGTCTGTTGGCAATTTACATCCCGCCCATCAGCATAACAAGGCTCCCTGTTCTCCATGGCCTGTCCTGTGTTTCTGGTTTTTACACATTTTACAGATGGCCCTTTTGACGAATGGGAAATGAGACTTCATTGTAGTGCGGATTTCCATTGCTCGAGTGCTTGGTTGGCCAAAAAGGGCATATGTGTTTTTTCCTGAATATATTCAGGAAAAAATGTTTACGCACTTTTGTCCAAGTGCATCACTGTCAAAGATCTGCCGCTTTTCACATGTTTTAAACGCAATTCCAATCTACCTCCTGAAATATGATTCCTGCAATTCTGCCTCGTTTTGAAGTCCTCTTTGCAGACTTACTTCAGTATATTTTTGCCAATAGCTGTCATTTATAACTCTGCAGGTTTGTGAATTACAGTGCCTGTGATTTCCTTTCTTAACTCGTTTCCTTGAAAGCTGGCCACAGAACCGCAGGTTTGCTTTAGGCCATAATCAGGGTCTGGCACGGCACTCTGAGCCTTTGGTTAATTCCTCTTCCTGGTGGGAAATTAGAGTTAAATGTGCCCCTCCGGACACCTGCCTCACTCCCAGCCCCTTGGTGATGTGTGTCCTGTGGTTTGAGGCCACATGTGCTGGGTTCCTCACCTTTGGCTGATGTGGCCCCACTGGTGTGAGGACACTCCTGCCTGGTTCCCATCCCCTTGGTGATTGGGGCCCTCTTGTGAGAGTCTGATCCTGTCTGGATTCCTCACACTTCTGGGAGGTGGGCCCTCTTCTCTGACGTCACTCCTGCCTGGCTGGCACACCCCGCCTTGGCGAAGTCGGCCCTCTGGTGGGATTTGGTGCCTGCTGGGGGTCTCCTGCCCTCGGTAATGTGGGCCCTCTGGCGTCAGGCCCTAATTCCTGGGCTCCCAATATTTTCTGATATGCGCCCTGTGGTTCGAGTACACTCGTGCCAGGTTCCCAACCCCATGGGAATGTGGGCCTTCTGCTCTGAGGTCCCAACCGTGGGTTGCTCAGTTTCATGATGAGGGCCCTCTGCTGTGAGTTCTCTCCGGCCTGGATCCCATAGCCTCGCTGCTCCTGGCCACCTGCTGGGAGGTTCCAACTGCGGGATTCCTCACCTTTTTTCTTCTATGGACCCTCTGTTTTGAGACTCCTCCTGCCTGCCTCACTCCCAGTCCCTTGGTGATGTGTGTCCTCTGGTGTGAGGCCACGTGTGCTGGGTCCCTCGCCTTTGGATGATGTGGCCACACTGGTGTGAGGACACTCCTGCCTGCTTCCTATCCCCTTGATGATGTGGGCCCTCTGGTGAGAGTCTGATCCTGGCTGGGTTCCTCACCCTTCTGTGAGGTGGGCCCTCTGCTGTGAGGTCACTCCTGCCTGGCTGGCACACCCCACCTGGGCAACATCGGCCCTCTTGTGGCACTTGGACCCTGCTGGGAGCCTCCTCTCCTCGGTGATGGGGGCCCTCTAGCGTCAGGCCCTAACTGCTGGGTACCCACATTTTCTGATACGTGCTAAGTGGTGCGAGGACACTCCTGCCAGGTTCCCATCCCCATGGGCATGTGGGCCTTCTGCTCTAAGGTCCCAACACCTGTGTTGTTCACCGTTTCATGATGTTGTCTCTCTGGTGTTAGTTCACTCAGGCCTAGATCCCATAGACTCTGTGCTCTGAGCCGACTGCTGGGAGGTTCCTACTGCTGGATTCCTTACCTTTTTTATTCTTTGGGTCCTGTGTTTTTATGCTCCTACTTCCTGACTCACTCCCAGCCCCTTTGTGATGTAGGTCCTCTGGTTTAAGGCCACATGTACCGGTTTCCTCACCTTTATTGATGTGGCCCCACTGGTGTGAGGACACTCCTGCCTGGTTCCCATCCCCTTGGTGATGGGGGCCCTCTTGTGAGAGTCTGATCCTGTCTGGATTCCTCACACTTCTGGGAGGTGGGCCCTCTGCTGTGAGGTCACTCCTGCCTGGCTGGCACACGTCACGTTGGCGATGTGGGCCCTCAGTTGGGAGTTGGTGCCTGCTGGGAGTCTCCTCCCCTCGGTAATGAGGGCCCTCTGGCGTCAGGCCCTAACTCATGGGCTCCCAAAATTTTCTGATGTGCGCCCTGTCGTGTGAGTACACTCCAGCCAGGGTCCCTTCCCTAGGGGATGTGGGCTTTCTGCTCTGTGGTCCCAACGGCTGGGTTGCTCACAGTGTCAGAATGTGGGCCCTCTGTTTTGAGTTCAGTCAGGCCTGGATCCCATAGCCTCGCTGCTCCTGGCCGCCTGCTGGGAGGTTCCAACTGCGGGATTCCTCACCTTTTTTACGCAATGGGCCCTCTGTTTTGAGGCTCCTCCTGCCTGCCTCACTCCCAGCCCCTTGGTGATGTGTGTCCTGTAGTTTGAGGCCACGTGTGCTGGGTCCGTCACATTTCGGTGATGTGGCCCCACTGGTGTGAGGACACTCCTGCCTGGTTTCCATTCCCTTGGTGATGTGGGCCCTCTGGTGAGAGTCTGATCCTCTTTGGGTTCCTCACACTTTTGTGTGGTTGGCCCTCTGCTCTGAGGTCACTCCTGCCTGGCTGGCACACCCCGCATTGGCGACGTCGGCCCTCTGGTAGCAGTTGGAGCTTGCTGGGAGCCTCCTCTCCTCAGTGATGAGGGCCCTCTGGCGTCCGGCCCTAACTGCTGGGCTCCCCACATTTTCTGTTGTGTGCCCACTGGTGCGATGACACTCCTGCTTGGTTCCCTTCCCCATGGGGATGTGGGCCTTGTGCTCTGAGGTCACAACGGCTGGGTTGCTTACAGTATCACGATGAGGGCCCTCTGTTGTGAGTTCATCACTGCCTGGATCCCATAGCCTCGGTGCTCTGGGCCGCCTGCTGGGATGTTCCAACTGCTGGATTCCTCACCTTTTTATACAATGGGCCATGTGTTTTGAGGTTAATCCTGCCTGCCTCGCTCTGAGACCCATGGTGATGTGGGTCTTCTGGTTTGAGGCCACATGTGCTGGGTACCTCAACTTTCGATGATGTGGCCCCACGGGTGTGAGGACACTCGTGCCTGATTCCCAGCCCCTTGCTTATGTGGGCACTCTGGTGAGAGTCTGATCATGACTGGGTTCCTTACCCTTCTGTGAGGTGGGCGCTCTGATGTGAGGTCACTCCTGCCTGGATGGCTCACGTCGCTTTGGCGACGTAGGCCCTCTGTTGGCCACTGAAGCATGCTGGGAGCCTCCTACCCTCTTTAATGAGGGCCCTGGAAGAAACGCATATGCCCTTTTTGACCAAGTGCATCATTGTCGAAGTTCTGCCTCTTCTCCTATACTTTCAGAGGACTTCCCATCTACCTCCTGAAATCGTATTCCTGGAATTCTGCCCCGCGTTCAAGTCCTCTTTGCAGCCTTACTTCAATATATTTTTGGACGATAGCTGTCATTTATAACTCTGCAGGTTTGTGAATTACAGTGCCCCTGAGCTCCATTCTTCAACTCGCTTTCTTGTGAGCTGGCCGCAAAACCGCAGGATTGCTTCAGGCCCTAATCTGGTTCCGGCACGGCATGTTGAGCCTTTGGCTAATTCCTCTTCCTGATGGGAAATGAGCATTAAATTTGCTCGTGCAGACACCTACAGCTAATCTCTCATTGGTTCTCCCTATTCCTGTTCATCTTGCTCAGAAATTCCAAACTGTGCCAAACAGGAGGTTAAAGGCACTGACTCTCCAATTGGGGAAAGAGTTAGTAAAGCGTCTGGAATGGTAAAACCGAGTATGAGGGGAAGAAAACTGAGATGCATTTAAAAAGGTTTCCCGGTCACACGGTGGACCATATTCTGGGTTTCCCATGCGTGTTTTACCTGAAGGAAGAATCCATTAAACCTGGAGAGGTGGGACCCATGCAATGGGTACCATGCAGTATGACTTCAAATGGCCTGCATTTTCTCACCGAACCTCACCAATGCTATCAGCCCAAAGTGTCGAACCTTATGTCTCACTCAGCTCTAGGTGTAGATGTGGTAAATCCAGGTTGCATCACAAGCCCTGAATGAATTATTTAAGAATTGCTCTCTATTTCACTGTCATTGTGTTTGTTTTTGTAGTTTATTTTGATAATGGGATTTATCGGATTTTCTCTGCTGCCTTCATGCAGCTCTACACACACTTGATTCTCTTACGGAGACATATAAATCCATGGATTTGAAGATTCTTACTAGTCATGTGTAATCCTAGGAGTTGAATATGGTGTGTTTAGTCCATTTCGTTGAGCAAGGTGTAAGTCTTGACTATTACATATTTGGCTTATGGAAAGGTATGTGTGCTAATTTCTATCTCTGGTTTTATGCAGCACCCCACCTCACCTTTCCGCATAAGCAAGCATAAGTTGGTGTTCTAAATTTGAGACCCTGTTCTGTTTTGTAATTCAGTTCATGTGTAGCCAAGTTTACATTCCGTGTATTAGTGATATCTTATGATGTTTCATTTTCTGTGTGACTTATTTCACTTAGAATCATCGTACCTGGATCCACTCAATATGCCGCGACGGGCCTGATGACATAGATTTCATTGGTGAGAGATATTCCATTGTACGTGCGTACCACAACTTCTTTAACCATTTTTCACATTCTGGGATATTTAACTTGTACCGTAGACGACGTTCTTGTAAACAGAGCTGTCCCAAACTTTGGGGTGGCTGTGTGTTTTTGATTTTAATTTCCCTAAGCTATAGGACCATAAGTGGAAGTGACATAGGCTCCGTTGCTTTGTTTCCTACGTGTTTCAGGAAACCCCATACACTTCTCCAGAGTGGCTGTTTGCAATTTACATCCCCCCCATCAGCATAACAAGTCTCCCTGTTCTCCATGACCTGTCCTGCCTTTCTGAATTTTACACTTTTTCAGATGCCCCTTTTGACCGGGGGGCAGTGAGACTTCATTGTAGTGCAGATTTCATTTACCTGCTTGCTTGCTTGGCCAAAAAGGGCGTATGCGTTTTTTCCTGAATATATTCAGGAAAAAACGCATACGCACTTTTTGGCCAGTGCATCATTGTCGACATTCTGCCTCTTTTCCTATGCTTTAAGTGCAATTCCAGTCTACCCCCGAAATCGTTTTCCTGAAAATCTGCCCCGCTTTCAAGTCCTATTCGCAGACTTACTTCAATACATTTTTGGACGATAGCTGTCATTCATAACTCTGCAGGTTTGTGAATTACAGTGCCCCTGAGTTCGTTTCCTCAACTCGCTTTCTTGTGAGCTGGCCGCAAAACCGCAGGATTGCTGCAGGCCCTAATCTGTTTCCGTCAGGGCACACTGAGCCTTTGGTGAATTCCTCTTCCTGTTGGGAAATGAGCGTTCCATTTGCCCGTGCAGACACCTACAGCTAGTCTCTCATTGTTTCTCCCTATTCCTGTTAATCTTGCGGAGAAATTGCAAACTGTGCCAAACAGGAGGTTAAAGACACTGACTCTCCAAGTGGGGAGAATGTTAGTAAAGTGTCTGGAATGGGGAACCCGAGTACCAGGGTTCGAAAACTGAGATATATTTGAAAACGTTTCCCAATCACACGGTGGACAATACTCTGGGTTTCCCATGCATGTCTTAGCTGAAGGAAGAATCCCATAAACCTGAAGAGCTGGGAACCATGGAATGGGTATCATGCAGTATGACTACAAAGGGTCTGCGTTTGCTCACCGAACCTCACAAATGCTATCAGCCCGAAGTGTCCAGCCGTATATCTCACACAGCTCTGGATGTAGATGTGGTAAATCCAGGTTGCATCACAAGCCCTGAATGAATTATTTAAGAATTGCTCTCTATTTCACTGTCAATGTGTTTTGGTTTTGAAATTTATTTTGATAATGGGATTTATCGGATTTTCAATGCTGCGTTTAGGCTGCTGTACACACGCTTGATTTCCTTATGGAGACATATAAATCCATGGGTTTTAAGATTCTTACTTGTCAGGTATATTCCCAGGCTTTGAGTCTGTTTCGTTGAGCAAGGAGTAGGTCTTGTCTATTATATATTTGGCTTATGGAACGGTATCTGTACTAATTTCAATCTCTGGTTTTATGCAGCACCCCAACTCACCTTTCCCCATAAGCAAGCATAAGTTGGTTTTCTAAATTTGAGACCCTGTTCTGTTTTGTAATTCAGTTCATGGGTAGCCTAGTTTACATTCCGTGTATTAGTCATATCTTATGATGTTTCTTTTTCTGTGTGACTTATTTCTCATAGAATCATCATACCTGAATCCACTCATTATGCCGCTACGGGCCTGATGAAGTAGATTTCATTGCTGAGTGATATTCCATTGTTCGTGCGTACCACAACTTCTTTATCCATTTTTTGCTTTCTGGGATATTTTACTTGTACCGTAGACGAGGTTCTTGTAAACAGAGCCGTCCCAAACTCTGGGGTGGCTGTGTGTTTTTGATTTTAATTTCCCTAAGCTATAGGACCATAAGTGGAAGTGACATAGGCTGTGTTGCTTTGTTTCCCACGTGTTTCTGGAAACACCATACACTTCTCCAGAGTGGTTGTTGGCAATTTACATCCCGCCCATCAGCATGACAAGGCTCCCTGTTCTCCATGACCTGTCCTGCCTTTCTGGATTTTACACTTTTTTCAGATGGCCCTTTTGACCGGGGGGCAGTGAGACTTCATTGTAGTGCAGATTTCCATTACACGCTTGCTTGGTTGGCCAAAAAGTGCGTATGCGTTTTTTCCTGAATATATTCAGGAAAAAACGCATACGCCCTTTTTGGCCAAGTGCATCGTTGTCGACATTCAGCCTCTTTTCCTATGCTTTTACTACAATTCCAGTCTACCCCCTGAAATCGTTTTCCTGAAATTCTGCCCCGCTTTCAAGTCCTCTTGGAAGACTTACTTAAATATATTTTTGGACGATAGCTGTCATTCATAACTCTGCAGGTTTGTGAATTACAGTGCCCTGAGCTCATGTCTTCAACTCGCTTTCTTGTGAACTGGCCGCAAAACCGCAGGATTGCTTCAGGCCAATGTCTCTTTCCGGCAGGGCATGCTGAGCCTTTGTTTAATTCCTCTTCCTGGTCGGAAATGAGCGTTCCTTTTGCCCGTGCAGGCACCTACAGCTAGTCTCTCATTGGTTCTCCCTATTCCTGTACATCTTGCTCAGAAATTGCAAACTGTGCCAAACAGGAGGTTAATGGCACTGACTTTCCAAGTGGGGAGAGTGTTAGTAAAGCGTCTGGAATGGTGAACCCGAGTACCAGGGGACGAAAACTGAGATGCATTTGAAAACATTTCCCGGTCACACAGTGCAGTGTACTGTGGGTTTCCCATGCATGTTTTAGCTGAAGGAAGAATCCCTTAAACCTGGAGAGTTGGGACCCATGGAATGGGTACCATGCAGTATGACTTCAAAGGGTCTGCGTTTGCTCACCGAACCTCACCAATGCTATCAGCCCGAAGTGTCCAGCCTTATGTCTCATCCAGCTCTTGGTGTAGATGTGGTAAATCCAGGTTGCATCACAAGCCCTGAATGAATTATTTAAGAATTGCTCTCTATTTCACTGTCATTGTGTTTTGTTTTTGAAATTCATTTTGATAATGGGATTTATCGGATTTTCACTGCTGCTTTTAGGCCACTGTACACACGCTTGATTTCCTTATGGAGACATATAAATCCATGGGTTTTAAGATTCTTACTTGTCAGGTATCTTCCCAGGCGTTGAATATAGGGTGTTGAGTCCATTTCATTGAGCAAGGAGTAGGTTTTGTCTATTATATATTTGGCTTATGGAATGGTATCTGTGCTAATTTCAATCACTGGTTTTATGCAGCATCCCAACTGACCTTTCCCCATAAGCAAGCATAAGTTGGTTTGCTAAATTTGAGAACCTGTTCTGTTTTGTAATTCAGTTCATGGGTAGCGAAGTTTACATTCCGTGTATTAGTGATAACTTATGATGTTTCTTTTTCTGTCTGACTTATTTCTCATAGAATCATCGTACCTGAATCCACTTATTATGCCGCTACGGTCCTGATGACGTAGATTTCATTGCTGAGTGATATTCCATTGTACGTGCGTACCACAACTTCTTTATCCATTTTATGCTTTCTGGGATATTTAACTGCTACCGTAGATGAGGTTCTTGTAAACAGAGCCATCCCAAACTTTGGGGTGGCTGTGTGTTTTTGATTTTAATTTCCCTAAGCTATAGGACCATAAGTGGAAGTGCCATAGGCTGTGTTGCTTTGTTTGCTACGTGTTTCAGGAAACACCATACACTTTTCCAGAGTGGCTGTTGGCAATTTAAATCCGCCCATCAGCATAACAAGGCTCCCTGTTCTCCATGACCTGTCCTGCCTTTCTGGATTTTACACTTTTTTCAGATGACCCTTTTGACCGGGGGGCAGTAAGATTTCATTGTAGTGCAGATTTCCTTTACACGCTTGCTTGGTTGGCCAAAAAGGGCGTATGCGTTTTTTCCTGAATATATTCAGGAAAATATATTCAGGAAAATATATTCAGGAAAAAACGCATACGCCCTTTTTGGCCAAGTGCATCGTTGTCGACATTCTGCCTCTTTTCCTATGCTTTTAGTACAATTCCAGTCTACCCCCTGAAATCGTTTTCCTGAAATTCTGCCCCGCTTTCAAGTCCTCTTGGAAGACTTACTTCAATACATTTTTGGACGATAGCTGTCATTCATAACTCTGCAGGTTTGTGAATTACAGTGCCCCTGAGCTCATGTCTTCAACTCGCTTTCTTGTGAGCTGGCCGCAAAACCGCAGGATTGCTTCAGGCCAAAGTCTCTTTCCCGCAGGGCACGCTGAGCCTTTGTTTAATTCCTCTTCCTGGTCGGAAATGAGCGTTCCATTTGCCCGTGCAGACACCAACAGCTAGTCTCTCATTGCTTCTCCCTATGCCTGTTCATCTTGCGCAGAAATTGCAAACTGTGCCAAACAGGAGGTTAAAGGCACTGACTCTCCAAGTGGGGAGAGTGTTAGTAAAGCGTCTGGAATGGTGAACCCGAGTACCAGGGGACGAAAACTGAGATGCATTTGAAAACGTTTCCCAATCACACGGCGGACGATAGTCTGGGTTTCCCATTCATGTTTTAGCTGAAGGAAGAATCCCTTAAACCTGGAGAGTTGGGACCCATGGAATGGGTACCATGCAGTATGACTTCAAAGGGTCTGCGTTTGCTCACCGAACCTCACCAATGCTATCAGCCCGAAGTGTCCAGCCTTATATCTCACCCAGCTCTGGGTGTAGATGTGGTAAAGCCAGGTTGCATCACAAGCCCTGAATGAATTATTTAAGAATTGCTCTCTATTTCACTGTCATTGTGTTTTGTTTTTGAAATTTATTTTGATAATGGGATTTATCGGATTTTCACTGCTGCGTTTAGGCCGCTGTACACACGCTTGATTTCCTTATGGAGACATATAAATCCATGGGTTTTAAGATTCTTACTTGTCAGGTATCTTGCCAGGCGTTGAATATGGGGTGTTGAGTCCATTTCGTTGAGCAAGGAGAAGGGCTTGTCTATTATATATTTGGCTTATGGAACGGTATCTGTGCTAATTTCAATCTCTGGTTTTATGCAGCACCCCAACTCACCTTTCCCCATAAGCAAGCATAAGTTGGTGTTCTAAATTTGCGACCCTGTTCTGTTTTGTAATTCAGTTCATGTGTAGCCAACTTTACATTCCGTGTATTAGTGATATCTTATGATGTTTCTTTTTCTGTGTGACTTATTTCTCGTAGAATCATCGTACCTGAATCCACTCATTATGCCGCTACGGGCCTGATGACGTAGATTTCATTGCTGAGTGATATTCCATTGTACGTGCGTACCACAACTTCTTTATCCATTTTTTGCTTTCTGAGATATTTTACTTGTACCGTAGACGAGGTTCTTGTAAAGAGAGCCGTCCCAAACTCTGGGGTGGCTGTGTGTTTTTGAATTTAATTTCCCTAAGCTATAGGACCATAAGTGGAAGTGCCATAGGCTGTGTTGCTTTGTTTCCTACGTGTTTCTGGAAAAACCATACACTTCTCCAGAGTGGTTGTTGGCAATTTACATCCCGCCCATCAGCATGACAAGGCTCCCTGTTCTCCATGACCTGTCCTGTCTTTCTGGATTTTACACTTTTTTCAGATGGCCCTTTTGACCGGGGGGCAGTTAGACTTCATTGTAGTGCAGATTTCCTTTACACGCTTGCTTGGTTGGCCAAAAAGGGCGTATGCGTTTTTTCCTGAATATATTCAGGAAAAAACGCATACGCCCTTTTTGGCCAAGTGCATCATTGTTGACATTCTGCCTCTTTTTCTACGCTTTAAGTGCAATTCCAGTCTACCCCCTGAAATCGTTTTCCTGAAATTCTGCCCCGCTTTCAAGTCCTCTTTGAAGACTTACTTCAGTACATTTTTGGACGATAGCTGTCATTCATAACTCTGCAGGTTTGTGAATTACAGTGCCCCTGAGCTCCTTTCTTCAACTCGTTTTCTTGTGAGCTGGCCGCAAAACCGCAGGATTGCTTCAGGCCCTAATCTGTTTCCGGCCGGGCACGCTGAGCCTTTGGTTAATTCCTCTTCCTGGTGGGAAATGAGCGTTCAATTTGCCCGTGCAGACACCAACAGCTAGTCTCTCATTGCTTCTCCCTATTCCTGTTCATCTTGCGCAGAAATTGCAAACTGTGCCAAACAGGAGGTTAATGGCACTGACTCTCCAAGTGGGGAGAGTGTTAGTAAAGCGTTCAAATGTTGAACCCGAGTACCAGGGGACGAAAACTGAGATGCATTTGAAAACGTTTCCCAATCACACGGTGGACCATACTCTGGGTTTCCCATGCATGTTTTAGCTGAAGGAAGAATCCCTTAAACCTGGAGAGTTGGGACCCATGGAATGGGTACCATGCAGTATGACTTCAAAGGGTCTGCGTTTGCTCACCGAACTTCACCAATGCTATCAGCCCGAAGTGTCCAGCCTTATGTCTCATCCAGCTCTGGGTGTAGATGTGGTAAATACAGGTTGCATCACAAGCCCTGAATGAATTATTTAAGAATTGCTCTCTATTTCACTGTCATTGTGTTTTGTTTTTGAAATTCATTTTGATAATGGGATTTATCGGATTTTCACTGCTGCTTTTAGGCCGCTGTACACACGCTTGATTTCCTTATGGAGACATATAAATCCATGGGTTTTAAGATTCTTACTTGTCAGGTATCTTCCCAGGCGTTGAATATAGGGTGTTGAGTCCATTTCGTTCAGCAAGGAGTAGGTTTTGTCTATTATATATTTGGCTTATGGAACGGTATCTGTGCTAATTTCAATCTCTGGTTTTATGCAGCATCCCAACTGACCTTTCCCCATAAGCAAGCATAAGTTGGTTTGCTAAATTTGAGACCCTGTTCTGTTTTGTAATTCAGTTCATGGGTAGCCAAGTTTACATTCCGTGTATTAGTGATAACTTATGATGTTTCTTTTTCTGTCTGACTTATTTCTCATAGAATCATCGTACCTGAATCCACTCATTATGCCGCTACGGTCCTGATGACGTAGATTTCATTGCTGAGAGATATTCCATTGTACGTGCGTACCACGACTTCTTTATCCATTTTATGCTTTCTCAGATATTTAACTTCTACCGTAGATGAGGTTCTTGTAAACAGAGCCATCCCAAACTTTGGAGTGGCTGTGTGTTTTTGATTTTAATTTCCCTAAGCTATAGGACCATAAGTGGAAGTGCCATAGGCTGTGTTGCTTTGTTTCCTACGTGTTTCAGGAAACACCATACACTTTTCCAGAGTAGCTGTTGGCAATTTAAATCCGCCCATCAGCATAACAAGGCTCCCTGTTCTCCATGACCTGTCCTGCCTTTCTGGATTTTACACTTTTTTCAGATGGCCCTTTTGACCGGGGGGCAGTGAGACTTCATTGTAGTGCAGATTTCCTTTACACGCTTGCTTGGTTGGCCAAAAAGGGCGTATGCGTTTTTTCCTGAATATATTCAGGAAAAAACGCATACGCCCTTTTTGGCCAAGTGCATCATTGTCAACATTCTGCCTCTTTTCCTATGCTTTAAGTGCAATTCCAGTCTACCCCCTGAAATCGTTTTCCTGAAATTCTGCCCCGCTTTCAAGTCCTCTTCGAAGACTTACTTCTATACATTTTTGGACGATAGCTGTCATTCATAACTCTGCAGGTTTGTGAATTACAGTGCCCCTGAGTTCCTTCCTTCAACTCGCTTTCTTCTGAGCTGGCCGCAAATCCGGAGGATTGCTTCAGGCCCTAATCTCTTTCCGGCAGGGCACGCTGAGCCTTTGGTTAATTCCTCTTCCTGGTGGGAAATGAGCGTTCCATTTGCCCGTGCAGACACCTACAGCTAGTCTCTCATTGCTTCTCCCTATTCCTGTTCATCTTGCGCAGAAATTGCAAAGTGTGCCAAACAGGAGGTTAAATGCACTGACTCTCCAAGTGGGGAGAGTGTTAGTAAAGCGTCTGGAATGTTGAACCCGAGTACCAGGGGACGAAAACTGAGATGCATTTGAAAACGTTTCCCAATCACACGGCGGACGATAGTCTGGATTTCCCATTCATGTTTTAGCTGAAGGAAGAATCCCTTAAACCTGGAGATTTGGGACCCATGGAATGGGTACCATGCAGTATGACTTCAAAGGGTCTGCGTTTGCTCACCGAACCTCACCAATGCTATCAGCGCGAAGTGTCCAGCCTTATGTCTCACCCAGCTCTGGGTGTAGATGTGGTAAATCCAGGTTGCATCACAAGCCCTGAATGAATTATTTAAGAATTGCTCTCTATTTCACTGTCATTGTGTTTTGTTTTTGAAATTTATTTTGATAATGGGATTTATCGGATTTTCACTGCTGCATTTAGGCCGCTGTACACACGCTTGACTTCCTTATGGAGACATATAAATCCATGGATTTTAAGATTCTTACTTGTCAGGTATAGTCCCAGGCGTTGCGTCCGTTTCGTTGAGCAAGGAGTAGGTCTTGTCTATTATATATTTGGCTTATGGAACGGTATCTGTGCTAATTTCAATCTCTGGTTTTATGCAGCACCCCAACTCAACTTTCCGCATAAGCAAGCATAAGTTGATTTTCTCAATTTGAGACCATTTTCTGTTTTGTAATTCAGTTCATGTGTAGCCAAGTTTACATTCCGTGTATTAGTCATATCTTATGATGTTTCTTTTTCTGTGTGACTTATTTCTCGTAGAATCATCGTAACTGAATCCACTCATTATGGCGCTTCGGGCCTGATGACGTAGATTTCATTGCTGAGTGGTATTCCATTGTACGTGCGTATCACAACTTCTTTATCCATTTTTTGCTTTCTCGGATATTTAACTTGTACCATAGACGACGTTCTTGTAAACAGAGCCGTCCCAAATTTTGGGGTGGCTGTGTGTTTTTGATTTTAATTTCCCTAAGCTATAGGACCATAAGTGGAAGTGCCATAGGCTGTGTTGATTTGTTGCCTACGTGTTTCAGGAAACACTATACACTTCTCCAGACTGGCTGTTGGCAATTTATATCCCGCACATCAGCATAACTAGGATCCCTGTTCTCCATGACCTGTCCTGCCTTTCAAGATTTTACACTTTTTTCAGATGGCCCTTTTGATTGGGGAGCAGTGAGACTTCATTGTAGTGCAGATTTCCTTTACACGCCTGCTTGGTTGGCCAAAAAGTGCGTATGCGTTTTTTCCTGAATATATTCAGGAAAAAACGCATACGCACTTTTAGGCCAAGTGCATCATTGTGGACATTCTGCCTCTTTTCCTATGCTTTAAGTGCAATTCCAGTCTACCCCCTGAAATCGTTTTCCTGAAATTCTGCCCCGCTTTCATCTCCTTTTCGAAGACTTACTTCAATACATTTTTGGACGATAGCTGTCATTCATAACTCTGCAGGTTTGTGAATTTCAGTGGCCCTGAGTTCCTTTCTTCAACTCACTTTCTTGTGAGCTGGCTGCAAAACCGCAGGATTGCTTAAGGCGCTAATCTGTTTCTGGCAGGGCACGCTGAGCCTTTGGTTAATTCCACTTCCTGGTGGGAAATGAGCATTCCATTTGCCAGTGCAGACACCTACAGCTAGTCTCTCATTGGTTCTCCCTATTCGTGTTCATCTTGCGCAGACATTGCCAACTGTGCCAAACAGGAGTTTAAAGTCCCTGACTCTCCAAGTGGGGAGAGTGTTAGTAAAGCGTCTGCAATGCTGAACCCGAGCACCAGGGTTCGAAAACTGAGATGCATTTGAAAACGTTTCCCAATCACACGGTGGACCATACTCTGGGTTTCCCATGCATGTTTTAGCTGAAGGAAGAATCCCTTAAACGTGGAGAGTTGGGACCCATGGAATGGGTACCGTGCAGTATGACTTCAAAGGGTCTGCGTTTGCTCACCGAACCTCACCAATGCTATCAGCCTGATGTGTCCAGCCTTATGTCTCACCCAGCTCTGGGTGTAGATGTTGTAAATCCAGGTTGCATCACAAGCCCTGAATGAATTATTTAAGAATTGCTCTCTATTTCACTGTCATTGTGTTTTGTTTTTGAAATTTATTTTGATAATGGGACTTATCGGATTTTCACTGCTGCGTTTAGGCCGCTGTACACACGCTTGATTTCCTTATGGAGACATATAAATCCATGGGTTTTAAGATTCTTACTTGTCAGGTATATTCCCAGGCGTTGAATATGGGGTGTTGAGTCCATTTCGTTGAGCAAGGAGTAGGGCTTGTCTATTATATATTTGGCTTATGGAACGGTATCTGTGCTAATTTCAATCTCTGGTTTTATGCAGCACCCCAACTCACCTTTCCCCATAAGCAAGCATAAGTTGGTTTTCTAAATTTGAGACCCTGTTCTGTTTTGTAATTCAGTTCATGTGTATCCAACTTTACATTCCGTTTATTAGTGATATCTTATGATGTTTCTTTTCCTGTGTGACTTATTTCTCGTAGAATCATCGTACCTGAATCCACTCATGCCGCTACGGGCCTGATGACGTAGATTTCATTGCTGAGTGATATTCCATTGTACGTGCGTACCACAACTTCTTTATCCATTTTTTGCTTTCTGGGATATTTTACTTGTACCATAGACGAGGTTCTTGTAAACAGAGCCGTCCCAAACTCTGGGGTGGCTGTGTGTTTTTGATTTTAATTTCCCTAAGCTATAGGACCATAAGTGGAAGTGCCATAGGCTGTGTTGCTTTGTTTCCTACGTGTTTCTGGAAACACCATACACTTCTCCAGATTGGTTGTTGGCAATTTATATCCCGCCCATCAGCATGACAAGGCTCCCTGTTCTCCATGACCTGTCTTGACTTTCTGGATTTTACATTTTTTTCAGATGGCCCTTTTGACCGGGGGGCAGTGAGACTTCATTGTAGTGCAGATTTCCATTACACACTTGCTTGGTTGGCCAAAAAGGGCGTATGCGTTTTTTCCTGAATATATTCAGGATAAAACGCATACGCCCTTTTTGGCCAAGTGCATCATTGTCGACATTCTGCCTCTTTTCCTATGCTGTTAGTACAATTCCAGTCTACCCCCTGAAATCGTTTTCCTGAAATTCTGCCCCGGTTTCAAGTCCTCTTCGAAGACTTACTTCAATACATTTTTGGACGATAGCTGTCATTCATAACTCTGCAGGTTTGTGAATTACAGTGCCCCTGAGCTCATTTCTTCAACTCGCTTTCTTGTGAGCTGGTCGCAAAACCGCAGGATTGCTTCAGGCCCTAATATAGTTCCGGCATGGCATGCTGAGCCTTTGGTTAATTCCTCTTCCTGGTGGGAAATGAGCGTTCCATTTGCCCGTGCAGACACCTACAGCTAGTCTCTCATTGCTTCTCCCTATTCCTGTTCATCTTGCGCAGAAATTGCAAACTGTGCCAAACAGGAGGTTAATGGCACTGACTCTCCAAGTGGGGAGAGTGTTAGTAAAGCGTTCAAATGTTGAACCCGAGTACCAGGGGACGAAAACTGAGATGCATTTGAAAACGTTTCCCAATCACATGGTGGACCATACTCTGGGTTTTCCATGCATGTTTTAGCTGAAGGAAGAATCCCTTAAACCTGGAGAGTTGGGACACATGGAATGGGTACCATGCAGTATGACTTCAAAGGGTCTGCGTTTGTTCACCGAACCTCACCAATGCTATCAGCCCGAAGTGTCCAGCCTTATGTCTCATCCAGCTCTGGGTGTAGATATGGTAAATACAGGTTGCATCACAAGCCCTGAATGAATTATTTAAGAATTGCTCTCTATTTCACTGTCATTGTGTTTTGTATTTGAAATTTATTTTGATAATGGGATTTATCGGATTTTCACTGCTGCGTTTAGGCCGCTGTACACATGCTTGATTTCCTTATGGAGACATATAAATCCATTGGTTTTAAGATTCTTACTTGTCAGGTATCTTGCCAGGCGTTGAATATGGGGTGTTGAGTCCATTTAGTTGAGCAAGGAGTAGGGCTTGTCTATTATATATTTGGCTTATGGAACGGTATCTGTGCTAATTTCAATCTCTGGTTTTATGCAGCACCCCAACTCACATTTCCCCATAAGCAAGCATAAGTTGGTTTTCTAAATTTGAGACCCTGTTCTGTTTTGTAATTCAGTTCATGTGTAGCCAAGTTTACATTCCGTGTATTAGTGATATCTTATGATGTTTCTTTTTCTGTGTGACTTATTTCTCGTAGAATCATCGTACCTGAATCCACTCATTATGCCGCTATGGGCCTGAAGACGTAGATTTCATTGCTGAGTGATATTCCATTGTACGTGCGTACCAGAACTTCCTTATCCATTTTTTCCTTTCTCGGATATTTAACTTGTACCGTAGAAAAGGTTCTTGTAAACAGAGCCATCCCAAACTCTGGGGTGGCTGTGTGTTTTTGATTTTAATTTCCCTAAGCTATAGGACCATAAGTGGAAGTGACATAGGCTGTGTTGCTTTGTTTCCTATGTGTTTCAGGATACACCATACATTTCTCCAGAGTGGCTGTTGGCAATTTACATCCCGCCCATCAGCATAACAAGGCTCCCTGTACTCCATGACCTGTCCTGTCTTTCTGGATTTTACACTTTTTTCAGATGGCCCTTTTGACCGGGGGGCAGTGAGACTTCATTGTAGTGCAGATTTCCTTTACACGCTTGCTTGGTTGGCCAAAAAGGGCGTATGCGTTTTATCCTGAATATATTCAGGAAAAAACGCATACGCCCTTTTTGGCCAAGCGCATCATTGTTGACATTCTGCCTCTTTTCCTACGCTTTAAGTGCAATTCCAGTCTACCCCCTGAAATCGTTTTCCTGAAATTCTGCCCCGCTTTTAAGTCCTCTTTGAAGACTTACTTCAGTACATTTTTGGACGATAGCTGTCATTCATAACTCTGCAGGTTTGTGAATTACAGTGCCCCTGAGCTCCTTTCTTCAACTCGTTTTCTTGTGAGCTGGCCGCAAAACCGCAGGATTGCTTCAGGCCCTAATATGTTTCCGGCATGGCACGCTGAGCCTTTGGTTAATTCCTCTTCCTGGTGGGAAATGAGCGTTCAATTTGCCCGTGAAGACACCAACAGCTAGTCTCTCATTGGTTCTCCCTATGCCTGTTCATCTTGCGCAGAAATTGCAAACTGTGCCAAACAGGAGGTTAAAGGCACTGACTCTCCAAGTGGGGAGAGTGTTAGTAAAGCGTCTGGAATGGTGAACCCGAGTACCAGGGGACGAAAACTGAGATGCATTTGAAAACGTTTCCCAATCACACGGCGGACGATAGTCTGGGTTTCCCATGCATGTTTTAGCTGAAGGAAGAATCCCTTAAACCTGGAGAGTTGGGACACATGGAATGGGTACCATGCAGTATGACTTCAAAGGGTCTGCGTTTGCTCACCGAACCTCACCAATGCTATCAGCCCGAAGTGTCCAGCCTTATGTCTCACCCAGCTCTGGGTGTAGATGTGGGAAATCCAGGTTGCATCACAAGCCCTGAATGAATTATTTAAGAATTGCTCTCTATTTCACTGTCATTGTGTTTTGTTTTTGAAATTTATTTTGATAATGGGATTTATCGGATTTTCACTGCTGCATTTAGGCCGCTGTACACACGCTTGATTTCCTTATGGAGACATATAAATCCATGGGTTTTAAGATTCTTACTTGTCAGGTATCTTGCCAGGCGTTGAATATGGGGTGTTGAGGCCATTTTGTTGAGCAAGGAGTAGGGCTTGTGTATTATATATTTGGCTTATGGAACGGTATCTGTGCTAATTTCAATCTCTGGTTTTATGCAGCACCCCAACTCACCTTTCCCCATAAGCAAGCATAATTTGGTTTTCTAAATTTGAGACCCTGTTCTGTTTTGTAATTCAGTTTATGTGAGCCAAGTTTACATTCCGTGTATTACTGATATATTATGATGTTTCTTTTTCTGTGTGACTTATTTCTCGTAGAATCATCATACCTGAATCCACTCATTATGCCGCTATGGGAGTGAAGACGTAGATTTCATTGCTGAGTGATATTCCATTGTACGTGCGTACCAGAACTTCTGTATCCATTTTTTCCTTTCTCGGATATTTAACTTGTTCCGTAGACAACGTTCTTGTAAACAGAGCCATCCCAAACTTTGGGGTGGCTCTGTGTTTGTGATTTTATTTTCCCTAAGCTATAGGACCATAAGTGGAAGTGCCATAGGCTGTGTTGCTTTGTTTCCTACGTGTTTCTGGAAACACCATACACTTCTCCAGAGTGGTTGTTGGCAATTTACATCCCGCCCATCAGGATGACAAGGCTCCTGGTTCTCCATGATCTGTCCTGCCTTTCTGGATTTTACACTTTTTTCAGATGGCCCTTTTGACCGGGGGGGCAGTGAGACTTCCTTGTAGTGCAGAGTTCCTTTACACGCTTGCTTGGTTGGCCAAAAAGGGCGTATGCGTTTTTTCCTGAATATATTCAGGAAAAAACGCATACGCCCTTTTTGGCCAAGTGCATCGTTGTCGACATTCTGCCTCTTTTCCTATGCTTTTAGTACAATTCCAGTCTACCCCCTGAAATCGTTTTCCTGAAATTCTGCCCCGCTTACAAGTCCTCTTCGAAGACTTACTTCAATACATTTTTGGACGATAGCTGTCATTCATAACTCTGCAGGTTTGTGAATTACAGTGCCCCTGAGCTCATGTCTTCAACTCGCTTTCTTGTGAGCTGGCCGCAAAACCGCAGGATTGCCTCAGGCCCTAATATGTTTCCGGCCGGGCATGCTGAGCCTTTGGTTAATTCCTCTTCCTGGTGGGAAATGAGCGTTCAATTTGCCCGTGCAGACACCAACAGCTAGTCTCTCATTGCTTCTCCCTATTCCTGTTCATCTTGCGCAGAAATTGCAAAGTGTGCCAAACAGGAGGTTAAATGCAATGACTCTCCAAGTGGGGAGAGTGTTAGTAAAGCGTCTGGAATGGTGAACCCGAGTACCAGGGGACGAAAACTGAGATGCATTTGAAAACGTTTCCCAATCACACCGTGGACCATACTATGGGTTTCCCATGCATGTTTTAGCTGAAGGAAGAATCCCTTAAACCTGGAAATTTGGAACCCATGGAATGGGTACCATGCAGTATGACTTCAAAGGGTCTGCGTTTGCTCACCGAACCTCACCAATGCTATCAGCCCGAAGTGTCCAGCCTTATGTCTCACCCAGCTCTGGGTGTAGATGTGGGAAATCCAGGTTGCATCACAAGCCCTGAATGAATTATTTAAGAATTGCTCTCTATTTCACTGTCATTGTGTTGTGCTTTTGAAATTTATTTTGATAATGGGATTTATCGGATTTTCACTTCTGCCTTTAGGCCGCTGTACACACGCTTGATTTCCTTATGGAGACATATAAATCCATGGGTTTTAAGATTCTTACTTGTCAGGTATCTTGCCAGGCGTTGAATATGGGGTGTTGAGTCCATTTCGTTGAGCAAGGAGTAGGTCTTGTCTATTATGTATTTGGCTTATGGAACGGTATCTGTGCTAATTTCAATCTCTGGTTTTATGCAGCACCCCAACTCACCTTTCCCCATAAGCAAGCATAAGTTGGTTTTCTAAATTTGAGACACTGTTCTGTTTTGTAATTCAGTTTATGTGTAGCCAAGTTTACATTCCGTGTATTACTGATATATTATGATGTTTCTTTTTCTGTGTGACTTATTTCTCGTAGAATCATCGTACCTGAATCCACTCATTATGCCGCTATGGGCCTGAAGACGTAGATTTCATTGCTGACTGATATTCCATTGTACGTGCGTACCAGAACTTCTTTATCCATTTTTTCCTTTCTCGGATATTTAACTTGTACCGTAGACAAGGTTATTGTAAACAGAGCCATCCCAAACTTTGGGGTGGCTGTGTGTTTTTGATTTTAATTTCCCTAAGCTATAGGACCATAAGTGGAAGTGACATAGGCTGTGTTGCTTTGTTTCCTACGTGTTTCAGGATACACCATACATTTCTCCAGAGTGGCTGTTGGCAATTTACATCCCGCCCATCAGCATAACAAGGCTCCCTGTTCTCCATGACCTGTCCTGTCTTTCTGGATTTTACTCTTTTTTCAGATGGCCCTTTTGACTGGGGGGCCGTGAGACTTCATTGTAGTGCAGATTTCTTTTACACGCTTGCTTGGTTGGCCAAAAAGGGCGTATGCGTTTTTTCCTGAATATATTCAGGAAAAAACGCATACGCCCTTTTTGGCCAAGTGCATCATTGTTGACATTCTGCCTCTTTTTCTACGGTTTAAGTGCAATTCCAGTCTACCCCCTGAAATCGTTTTCCTGAAATTCTGCTCCGCTTTCAAGTCCTCTTTGAAGACTTACTTCAGTACATTTTTGGATGATAGCTGTCATTCATAACTCTGCAGGTTTGTGAATTACAGTGCCCCTGAGCTCCTTTCTTCAACTCGTTTTCTTGTGAGCTGGCCGCAAAACCGCAGGATTGCTTCAGGCCCTAATCTGTTTCCGGCCGGGCACGCTGAGCCTTTGGTTAATTCCTCTTCCTGGTGGGAAATGAGCGTTCAATTTGCCCGTGCAGACACCAACAGCTAGTCTCTCATTGCTTCTCCCTATTCCTGTTCATCTTGCGCAGAAATTGCAAACTGTGCCAAACAGGAGGTTAATGGCATTGACCCTCCAAGTGGGGAGAGTGTTAGTAAAGCGTTCAAATGTTGAACCCGAGTACCAGGGTCGAAAACTGAGATGCATTTGAAAACGTTTCCCAATCACATGGTGGACCATACTCTGGGTTTCCCATGCATGTTTTAGCTGAAGGAAGAATCCCTTAAACCTGGAGAGTTGGGACCCATGGAATGGGTACCATGCAGTATGACTTCAAAGGGTCTGCGTTTGCTCACCGAACCTCACCAATGCTATCAGCCCGAAGTGTCCAGCCTTATGTCTCATCCAGCTCTGGGTGTAGATGTGGTAAATACAGGTTGCATCACAAGCCCTGAATGAATTATTTAAGAATTGCTCTCTATTTCACTGTCATTGTGTTTTGTTTTTGAAATTCATTTTGATAATGGGATTTATCGGATTTTCACTGCTGCTTTTAGGCCACTGTACACACGCTTGATTTCCTTATGGAGACATATAAATCCATGGGTTTTAAGATTCTTACTTGTCAGGTATCTTCCGAGGCGTTGAATATGGGGTGTTGAGTCCATTTCGTTGAGCAAGGAGTAGGTCTTGTCTATTATATATTGAGCTTATGGAAAGGTATCTGTGCTAATTTCACTCTCTGGTTTTATGCAGCACCCCAACTCACCTTTCCCCATATGCAAGCATAAGTTGGTTTTCTAAATTTGAGACCCTGTTCTGTTTTGTAATTCAGTTCATGTGTAGGCAAGTTTACATTCCGTGTATTAGTGATATCCTATGATATTTCTTTTTCTGTGTGACTTATTTCTCATAAAATCATCGTACCTGAATCCACTCATTATGCCGCCACGGGCCTGATGACTTAGATTTCATTGCTGAGTGATATTCCATTGTACGTGCGTACCACAACTTCTTTATCCATTTTTTGCTCTCTCGGATATTTAACTTGTACTGTAGACGAGGTTCTTGTAAACAGAGCCGTCCCAAACTTTGGGGTGGCTGTGTGTTTTTGATTTTAATTTCCCTAAGCTATAGGACCATAAGTGGAAGTGCCATAGGCTGTGTTGCTTTGTTTCCTACGTGTTTCAGGAAACACCATACACTTCTCCAGAGTGGCTGTTGGCAATTTACATCCCGCCCATCAGCATGAGAAGGCTCCCTGTTCTCCATGACCTGTCCTGCGTTTCTGGATTTTACACGTTTTTCAGATGGCCCTTTTGGCCGCTGGGCAATGAGACTTCACTGTAGTGCAGATTTCTTTTACACGCCGGCCTGGTTGGCCAAAAAGTGCGTATGCGTTTTTCCCTGAATATATTCAGGAAAAAACGCATACGCCCTTTTTGGCCAAGTGCATCATTGTCGACATTCTGCCTCTTTTCCTATGCTTTAAGTGCAATTCCAGCCTACCCCCTAACATCGTTTTCCTGAAATTCTGCCCCGCTTTCAAGTCCTCTTCGAAGACTTACTTCAGTACATTTTTGGACGATAGCTGTCATTCATAACTCTGCAGGTTTGTGAATTACAGTGCCCCTGAGCTCCTTTCCTCAACGCGCTTTCTTGTGATCTGGCCGCAAAACCGCAGGATTGCTTCAGGCCCTAATCTGTTTCCGGCAGGGCACGCTGAGCCTTTGGTTAATTTCTCTTCCTGGTGGGAAATGAGCGTTCCATTTGCCCGTGCAGACACCTACAGCTAGTCTCTCATTGGTTCTCCCTATTCCTGTTCATCTTGCGCAGAAATTGCAAACTGTGCCAAACAGGAGGTTAAAGGCACTGACTCTCCAAGTGGGGAGAGTGTTAGTAAAGCATCTGGAATGGTGAACCCGAGTACCAGGGTTCGAAAACTGAGATGCATTTGAAAACGTTTCCCAATCACACGGTGGACCATACTCTGGGTTTCCCATGCATGTTTTAGCTGAAGGAAGAATCCCTTAAACCTGGAGAGTTGGGACCCATGGAATGGGTACCATGCAGTATGACTTCAAAGGGTCTGCGTTTGCTCACCGAACCTCACCAATGCTATCAGCCCGAAGTGTGCAGCCTTATGTCTCACCCAGCTCTGGGTGTAGATGTGGTAAATCCAGGTTGCATCACAAGCCCTGAATGAATTATTTAAGAATTGCTCTCTATTTCACTGTCATTGTGTTTTGTTTTTGAAATTCATTTTGATAATGGGATTTATCGGATTTTCACTGCTGCTTTTAGGCCACTGTACACACGCTTGATTTCCTTATGGAGACATATAAATCCATGGGTTTTAAGATTCTTACTTGTCAGGTATCTTCCGAGGCGTTGAATATGGGGTGTTGAGTCCATTTCGTTGAGCAAGGAGTAGGTCTTGTCTATTATATATTGAGCTTATGGAAAGGTATCTGTGCTAATTTCACTCTCTGGTTTTATGCAGCACCCCAACTCACCTTTCCCCATATGCAAGCATAAGTTGGTTTTCTAAATTTGAGACCCTGTTCTGTTTTGTAATTCAGTTCATGTGTAGGCAAGTTTACATTCCGTGTATTAGTGATATCCTATGATATTTCTTTTTCTGTGTGACTTATTTCTCATAAAATCATCGTACCTGAATCCACTCATTATGCCGCCACGGGCCTGATGACTTAGATTTCATTGCTGAGTGATATTCCATTGTACGTGCGTACCACAACTTCTTTATCCATTTTTTGCTCTCTCGGATATTTAACTTGTACTGTAGACGAGGTTCTTGTAAACAGAGCCGTCCCAAACTTTGGGGTGGCTGTGTGTTTTTGATTTTAATTTCCCTAAGCTATAGGACCATAAGTGGAAGTGCCATAGGCTGTGTTGCTTTGTTTCCTACGTGTTTCAGGAAACACCATACACTTCTCCAGAGTGGCTGTTGGCAATTTACATCCCGCCCATCAGCATGAGAAGGCTCCCTGTTCTCCATGACCTGTCCTGCGTTTCTGGATTTTACACGTTTTTCAGATGGCCCTTTTGGCCGCTGGGCAATGAGACTTCACTGTAGTGCAGATTTCTTTTACACGCCGGCCTGGTTGGCCAAAAAGGGCGTATGCGTTTTTCCCTGAATATATTCAGGAAAAAACGCATACGCCCTTTTTGGCCAAGTGCATCATTGTCGACATTCTGCCTCTTTTCCTATGCTTTAAGTGCAATTCCAGCCTACCCCCTAACATCGTTTTCCTGAAATTCTGCCCCGCTTTCAAGTCCTCTTCGAAGACTTACTTCAGTACATTTTTGGACGATAGCTGTCATTCATAACTCTGCAGGTTTGTGAATTACAGTGCCCCTGAGCTCCTTTCCTCAACGCGCTTTCTTGTGATCTGGCCGCAAAACCGCAGGATTGCTTCAGGCCCTAATCTGTTTCCGGCAGGGCACGCTGAGCCTTTGGTTAATTTCTCTTCCTGGTGGGAAATGAGCGTTCCATTTGCCCGTGCAGACACCTACAGCTAGTCTCTCATTGGTTCTCCCTATTCCTGTTCATCTTGCGCAGAAATTGCAAACTGTGCCAAACAGGAGGTTAAAGGCACTGACTCTCCAAGTGGGGAGAGTGTTAGTAAAGCATCTGGAATGGTGAACCCGAGTACCAGGGTTCGAAAACTGAGATGCATTTGAAAACGTTTCCCAATCACACGGTGGACCATACTCTGGGTTTCCCATGCATGTTTTAGCTGAAGGAAGAATCCCTTAAACCTGGAGAGTTGGGACCCATGGAATGGGTACCATGCAGTATGACTTCAAAGGGTCTGCGTTTGCTCACCGAACCTCACCAATGCTATCAGCCCGAAGTGTGCAGCCTTATGTCTCACCCAGCTCTGGGTGTAGATGTGGTAAATCCAGGTTGCATCACAAGCCCTGAATGAATTATTTAAGAATTGCTCTCTATTTCACTGTCATTGTGTTTTGTTTTTGAAATTTATTTTGATAATGGGATTTATCGGATTTTCACTTCTGCCTTTAGGCCGCTGTACACACGCTTTATTTCCTTATGGAGACATATAAATCCATGGGTTTTAAGATTCTTACTTGTCAGGTATCTTGCCAGGCGTTGAATATGGGGTGTTGAGTCTATTTCGTTGAGCAAGGAGTAGGTCTTGTCTATTATATATTTGGCTTATGGAACGGTATCTGTGCTAATTTCAATCTCTGGTTTTATGCAGCACCCCAACTCACCTTTCCCCATTAGCAAGCATAAGTTGGTTTTCTAAATTTGAGACCCTGTTCTGTTTTGTAATTCAGTTTATGTGTAGCCAAGTTTACATTCCGTGTATTACTTATATATTATGATGTTTCTTTTTCTGGGTGAGGTATTTCTCGTAGAATCATCGTACCTGAATCCACTCATTATGCCGCTATGGGCCTGAAGACGTAGATTTCATTGCTGAGTGATATTCCATTGTACGTGCGTACCAGAACTTCTTTATCCATTTTTTCCTTTCTTGGATATTTAACTTGTACCGTAGACAAGGTTCTTGTAAACAGAGACATCCCAAACTCTGGGGTGGCTGTGTGTTTGTGATTTTAATTACCCTAAGCTATAGGACCATATTGGAAGTGACATAGGCTGTGTTGCTTTGTTTCCTACGTGTTTCAGGATACACCATACATTTCTCCAGAGTGGCTGTTGGCAATTTACATCCCGCCCATCAGCATAACAAGGCTCCCTGTTCTCCAAGACCTGTCCTGCCTTCCTGGATTTTACACTTTTTTCAGATGGCCCTTTTGACCGGGGGGCAGTGAGACTTCATTGTAGTGCAGATTTCCTTTACACGCTTGCTTGGTTGGCCAAAAAGGGCGTATGCGTTTTTTCCTGAATATATTCAGGAAAAAACGCATACGCCCTTTTTGGCCAAGTGCATCATTGTCGACATTCTGCCTCTAATCTTATTCTTTAAGTGCAATTCCATTCTACCCCCTGAAATCGTTTTCCTGAAATTCTGCCCCGATTTCAAGTCCTCTTCGAAGATTTACTTCAAAACATTTTTGGACGATAGCTGTCATTCATTACTCTGCAGGTTTGTGAATTACAGTGCCCCTGAGCTCCTTTCTTCAACTCGCTTTCTTGTGAGCTGGCCACAAACCCGAAGGATTGCTTCAGGCCCTAATATAGTTCCGGCATGGCATGCTGAGCCTTTGGTTAATTCCTCTTCCTTGTGGGAAATGAGCGTTAAATTTGCATGTGCAGACACCTTCACATGAGTCGTCATGGTGCCCCTTTGTCCCGGTTATCTCTATGGAGGTTGGAGTTGGAGGGCCTCCTCCCTCAAGATCAGTGTGCCCACGGAGCCAACCCTGCAACTTCAGGGCATGGTTGGGGGTTAGGATCACCACGAGGGTTCCTTTTCCCTTAGGAGGGAGGTGGCCTTTTGGGCTGCTGATTTCCAGGTTATCAGATACTGCCAGTATCTTGGCCAGATGTGGCGGTGGGCCAAGCCCCTTGGTGACCGTATTTTATCCTACCTGGATCGCATTCTTGCATTGTTCCATTTCAAGTGGTCCCAGGTTTTGCACTAATACTCCAGTGGCGATTCACCGTTCACCAGGAATGTAAAGGTCAAAGGGTTTAGCTAAATTAGGGAGTTCCAGGGCAAGGGTCTGAATTGACTGCTCTTTCCATTCTTGAAAGGCCACTTCTGCATTCTATTCAAAAGGATCATCACCTTTTCCTTTCAGTGTTTCATATAGAGGCCGAGCTAGTAGACTGTAGTTAGGGATCCAGAAGCAGCAAACCCTGGCCTCCCCAGGAACCCCTAAGCTGTCTTCTAGTTTTAGAAATGGGTAAGGCTGTAAATTGTTTCTTCCCTTTCCTGGGATGGGCTTCTCCGACCTTCTGTGAGAATGAAGCCCAGGCAGGTCACCGTAGTCTGTGATATTTGAGCTTTTTCTTGGACAACTTGTATCCTTTATTGGCTTCGTAGTTCAGAGGTATCCTTAGTAGGGCTGGCGATCAGAATGTCGTCTGCATATTGAAGGAGTGTTTCCTTTTCCAGAGGTAGAACTTTTAGGTCTTTAGCTGAGCTTTCCCCAAAGATGGTGTGGGGATTTTTGAACCCTTGGGGCAACACGGCCCGGAAGTATTGTTTTAGTTGTATGTTGAGTCCTGCCACTCACAAGCCAAAATTTCTTGTGACTCTGGGACTAATAGAATACAAAAGAAGGCATCATTGAAGACTAATACAGAATACCATGTCCTGGTGGTTGGTAGAATGACCAGCAGGGTGTAGGATTTAGGAACTACTGGAGGTATATCCTCGGTGGCTTCACTGACTGCCCTGACATCCTTTACCAGGACTCCAGCAGCCCATGGGGCTCTCAAGGTCAGGCCAATCCCAGGATATGGAGCTCACCTGGGCAGGTACCCCACCCCAGCCCACGGGGCTCTCGTGGTCAGGCCCCTCCCAGGATACAGAGCTACCCTTGCAGGTACCATGGCAGGGCTGGGAACACAGGAACCGTGCATATCGCCCTCATTGCAGAGCACTCCCAGCTCACCTGTCACTCAGATCTGACACAGAGCACCTCAGAGCAGGACTTGAACTAACAAACAGCAGCTCCGACAGGTCTGTGACCCTGGGCATCACTCTGTGTGGCCTCCCTCCACCTGGTCTTCCAGAGACTTCCACTGCACCCGGGGCACCAGGCCTCTGTCTCCACCCACCAGCCACCCCTCCTCTCCCTGACTCCTGGGTTCCTCTCATTAGGAGAGGGTTTTCTTGAAGTTGTCTCCCACTCATGGGCCAGATAATATAATTAGAAAACAAGCCAGAGCTGCAGCCCCTTGTCTATCCTGACTCTCAGGAGCCCACACCTGTTCCTTGGACCTGGCCGATTCAGCAAGTTCCAGTTTCTGCAACTGTGAGCCCCTGAGGGGTGATTATTGGCTGGCCTGGGAAGCCTGACCGTGCCGGCCAGCCCTCCCCAGGTGTGCCTGGGTTCAGATCAATATAAACACCGCTCCAGGCAGCAAGAGCCCCTGCAGCTGTGCCTGACGCCATTTTCTCTGCCCTGTCAGCAGTCTTGGGGCTGGACTGGTGGGAGGGAGTGAGAGGCCACGGCTTTGTGGGTGGCCCAGTGTGAGTGGGGCTCTGCTGGACTTTCTGCAGCAGTTGCCAAGATGCCACCTGCTAAAGAAGAGGATGTGTCACCCATACCTGCCGCTGGAATTTCTCCCTGGGCAGAGGTGAGTGAGGAAGAAAGCAGTGGGGGCCGGGACAGCAGGGGTATCTCAGGCAGGGAAATGGAAAGCTTCCAGAAGAGCACCCAGGACCAGGACCATCCTGGCTGGCCTGCAGGCACCAAGTCGGCTGGCATGCTGTCGCTCATGTGGCTCCATGGCCCTTCCTCTAGGCTTTCAAGTCCTTGTACATATTCAGGTGTTTTACCTGGGAAGGGTGGGAACATTTCAGCAGCAGCTGGCCTGGGGCTCAGCCCACGTTTACTCACAGATGCCTCGGCACGGTCCCCCAGCTTTGCAATGAGGACGCTTGTTGCGTGGGGCCTGCTGGCTGAATGGGAGATGATTCCCCACCACCGACCAACTTCAGAATTGTTTACAACTGGAGCAAGTGCCCTGATACGGTTTTCCTCTGTGTAGCTGGTGGGTTCTGTTTTTTTTTCTTTTTTGGTTCAAGGTAGATTTTATTCCTCTTTTTTGTATTTACAGATATAAGCATGGAAATAATTTATTCATATAAATACATGTATGTGAAGGGAAGAATATTTTTTCTGTTTTACTTTTTGTAATTTGAATTTTATTTTATTTTTTTATACAGCAGGTTCTTTTTGGTTATCTATTTTATACATATAAATGTATACATGCCAATCCCAATCTCTCAACTCCTCCCACCACCACCCCCCAACAGCTTTCCCCCCTTGGTGTCCATACGTTTGTTGTCTACATCTGTTGCTCTATTTCTGCCTTGCAAAACGGTTCATCTGTACAATTTGTCTAGGTTCCACATATAGCCATTAATAGACAAGATTTCTTTTTCTCTTTCTGACTTACTTCACTCTGTATGACAGTCTCTAGATCCATCAACGTCTCTACAAATGACCCAATTTCATTCCTTTTTATGGCTTAGTAATATTCCATTTTATATATGTACCACATCTTTATGCATTCGTCTGTCTGTGGGCATTTAGGTTGCTTCCATTACCTGGATATTGTAAATAGTGATGCAATGAACATTGCGGTGAATGTCTC
The DNA here is from genome assembly GCF_059928025.1 of Delphinapterus leucas. Lineage (NCBI taxonomy): Eukaryota > Metazoa > Chordata > Mammalia > Artiodactyla > Monodontidae > Delphinapterus > Delphinapterus leucas. Next base: position 12,142,825 of record NW_028322240.1, on the reverse strand, counting down.
TTTTTGATTTATGGTTTTGTCTGGGTATATGCCCAGTAGTGGGACTGCTGTATCATATGGTAATTCTATTCTTAGTTTTATAAGAAACTCCATAACTTTCTCCACAGTGACTGTATCAATTTCATTCCCAACAATAGCGGAAGAGGGTTCCTTATCTCCACACCCTTTCCAGCATTTGTTGTTTGTAGATTTTCTGATGATGCCCATTCTAACAGGTGTGAGGTGATACACCATGGATGAGTCTATTTCGTTGAGCAAAGAGTAGGTCTTGTCTATTACATATTTGGCTTATGGAATGGTATGTGTGCTAATTTCAATCTCTGGTTTTATACAGCACCGCAACTCAACTTTCCCCTTAAGCAAGCATAAGTTTTTATCTAAATGTGAGACTCTGTTCGGTTTTGGAATTCAGTTTATGTGTAGCCAAGTTTACACTCTCTCTATTAGTGATATCTTATGATAATTACCTTTCTCTGTGTGACATATTTCTCTTAGAATCATCATACTTAAATCCACTCAATTTGCTGCTACAGGCCTGATGACATTGATTTCATTGCTGAGTGATATTCCATTGTACGTAAGTAGCACAACTCCTTTATCCATATTTTTCTTTCTGGGATATTTAATTTGTACTGGACTCAAGGTTCTTGTAAACACAGCAGCCCTAAATTTGGTGTTGGCTGTGTCTTGTTGATTTTAATTTTCCTAAGCTATAGGGCCAAAAGTGGAAGTGCCCTAGGGTCTGTAGCTTTGTTTTTCAGATGTTTCAGGATACACCATAAACATCTCCAGAGTGTCTGTTGGCAATTTACATCCCGCCCATCAGCATAACAAGGCTCCCTGTTCTCCATGGCCTGTCCTGTGTTTCTGGTTTTTACACATTTTTCAGATGGCCCTTTTGACGAATGGGAAATGAGACTTCATTGTAGTGCGGATTTCCATTGCTCGAGTGCTTGGTTGGCCAAAAAGGGCATATGTGTTTTTTCCTGAATATATTCAGGAAAAAATGTTTACGCACTTTTGTCCAAGTGCATCACTGTCAAAGATCTGCCGCTTTTCACATGCTTTAAACGCAATTCCAATCTACCTCCTGAAATATGATTCCTGCAATTCTGCCTCGTTTTGAAGTCCTCTTTGCAGACTTACTTCAGTATATTTTTGCCAATAGCTGTCATTTATAACTCTGCAGGTTTGTGAATTACAGTGCCTGTGATTTCCTTTCTTAACTCGTTTCCTTGAAAGCTGGCCACAGAACCGCAGGTTTGCTTTAGGCCATAATCAGGGTCTGGCACGGCACTCTGAGCCTTTGGTTAATTCCTCTTCCTGGTGGGAAATTAGAGTTAAATGTGCCCCTCCGGACACCTGCCTCACTCCCAGCCCCTTGGTGATGTGTGTCCTGTGGTTTGAGGCCACATGTGCTGGGTTCCTCACCTTTGGCTGATGTGGCCCCACTGGTGTGAGGACACTCCTGCCTGGTTCCCATCCCCTTGGTGACGTGGGCCATCCGGTGAGAGTCTGATCCTGGTTGGGTTCCTCACACTTCTGTGAGGTGGGCCCTCTTCTCTGACGTCACTCCTGCCTGGCTGGCACACCCCGCCTTGGCGAAGTCGGCCCTCTGGTGGGATTTGGTGCCTGCTGGGGGTCTCCTGCCCTCGGTAATGAGGGCCCTCTGGCGTCAGGCCCTAATTCCTGGGCTCCCAATATTTTCTGATATGCGCCCTGTGGTTCGAGTACACTCGTGCCAGGTTCCCAACCCCATGGGAATGTGGGCCTTCTGCTCTGAGGTCCCAACCGTGGGTTGCTCAGTTTCATGATGAGGGCCCTCTGCTGTGAGTTCTCTCCGGCCTGGATCCCATAGCCTCGCTGCTCCTGGCCACCTGCTGGGAGGTTCCAACTGCGGGATTCCTCACCTTTTTTCTTCTATGGACCCTCTGTTTTGAGACTCCTCCTGCCTGCCTCACTCCCAGTCCCTTGGTGATGTGTGTCCTCTGGTGTGAGGCCACGTGTGCTGGGTCCCTCGCCTTTGGATGATGTGGCCACACTGGTGTGAGGACACTCCTGCCTGCTTCCTATCCCCTTGATGATGTGGGCCCTCTGGTGAGAGTCTGATCCTGGCTGGGTTCCTCACCCTTCTGTGAGGTGGGCCCTCTGCTGTGAGGTCACTCCTGCCTGGCTGGCACACCCCACCTGGGCAACATCGGCCCTCTTGTGGCACTTGGACCCTGCTGGGAGCCTCCTCTCCTCGGTGATGGGGGCCCTCTAGCGTCAGGCCCTAACTGCTGGGTACCCACATTTTCTGATACGTGCTAAGTGGTGCGAGGACACTCCTGCGAGGTTCCCATCCCCATGGGCATGTGGGCCTTCTGCTCTAAGGTCCCAACACCTGTGTTGTTCACCGTTTCATGATGTTGTCTCTCTGGTGTTAGTTCACTCAGGCCTAGATCCCATAGACTCTGTGCTCTGAGCCGACTGCTGGGAGGTTCCTACTGCTGGATTCCTTACCTTTTTTATTCTTTGGGTCCTGTGTTTTTATGCTCCTACTTCCTGACTCACTCCCAGCCCCTTTGTGATGTAGGTCCTCTGGTTTAAGGCCACATGTACCGGTTTCCTCACCTTTATTGATGTGGCCCCACTGGTGTGAGGACACTCCTGCCTGGTTCCCATCCCCTTGGTGATTGGGGCCCTCTTGTGAGAGTCTGATCCTGTCTGGATTCCTCACACTTCTGGGAGGTGGGCCCTCTGCTGTGAGGTCACTCCTGCCTGGCTGGCACACGTCACGTTGGCGATGTGGGCCCTCAGTTGGGAGTTGGTGCCTGCTGGGAGTCTCCTCCCCTCGGTAATGAGGGCCCTCTGGCGTCAGGCCCTAACTCATGGGCTCCCAAAATTTTCTGATGTGCGCCCTGTCGTGTGAGTACACTCCAGCCAGGGTCCCTTCCCTAGGGGATGTGGGCTTTCTGCTCTGTGGTCCCAACGGCTGGGTTGCTCACAGTGTCAGAATGTGGGCCCTCTGTTTTGAGTTCAGTCAGGCCTGGATCCCATAGCCTCGCTGCTCCTGGCCGCCTGCTGGGAGGTTCCAACTGCGGGATTCCTCACCTTTTTTACGCAATGGGCCCTCTGTTTTGAGGCTCCTCCTGCCTGCCTCACTCCCAGCCCCTTGGTGATGTGTGTCCTGTAGTTTGAGGCCACGTGTGCTGGGTCCGTCACATTTCGGTGATGTGGCCCCACTGGTGTGAGGACACTCCTGCCTGGTTTCCATTCCCTTGGTGATGTGGGCCCTCTGGTGAGAGTCTGATCCTCTTTGGGTTCCTCACACTTTTGTGTGGTTGGCCCTCTGCTCTGAGGTCACTCCTGCCTGGCTGGCACACCCCGCATTGGCGACGTCGGCCCTCTGGTAGCAGTTGGAGCTTGCTGGGAGCCTCCTCTCCTCAGTGATGAGGGCCCTCTGGCGTCCGGCCCTAACTGCTGGGCTCCCCACATTTTCTGTTGTGTGCCCACTGGTGCGATGACACTCCTGCTTGGTTCCCTTCCCCATGGGGATGTGGGCCTTGTGCTCTGAGGTCACAACGGCTGGGTTGCTTACAGTATCACGATGAGGGCCCTCTGTTGTGAGTTCATCACTGCCTGGATCCCATAGCCTCGGTGCTCTGGGCCGCCTGCTGGGATGTTCCAACTGCTGGATTCCTCACCTTTTTATACAATGGGCCATGTGTTTTGAGGTTAATCCTGCCTGCCTCGCTCTGAGACCCATGGTGATGTGGGTCTTCTGGTTTGAGGCCACATGTGCTGGGTACCTCAACTTTCGATGATGTGGCCCCACGGGTGTGAGGACACTCGTGCCTGATTCCCAGCCCCTTGCTTATGTGGGCACTCTGGTGAGAGTCTGATCATGACTGGGTTCCTTACCCTTCTGTGAGGTGGGCGCTCTGATGTGAGGTCACTCCTGCCTGGATGGCTCACGTCGCCTTGGCGACGTAGGCCCTCTGTTGGCCACTGAAGCATGCTGGGAGCCTCCTACCCTCTTTAATGAGGGCCCTGGAAGAAACGCATATGCCCTTTTTGACCAAGTGCATCATTGTCGAAGTTCTGCCTCTTCTCCTATACTTTCAGAGGACTTCCCATCTACCTCCTGAAATCGTATTCCTGGAATTCTGCCCCGCGTTCAAGTCCTCTTTGCAGCCTTACTTCAATATATTTTTGGACGATAGCTGTCATTTATAACTCTGCAGGTTTGTGAATTACAGTGCCCCTGAGCTCCATTCTTCAACTCGCTTTCTTGTGAGCTGGCCGCAAAACCGCAGGATTGCTTCAGGCCCTAATCTGGTTCCGGCACGGCATGTTGAGCCTTTGGCTAATTCCTCTTCCTGATGGGAAATGAGCATTAAATTTGCTCGTGCAGACACCTACAGCTAATCTCTCATTGGTTCTCCCTATTCCTGTTCATCTTGCTCAGAAATTCCAAACTGTGCCAAACAGGAGGTTAAAGGCACTGACTCTCCAATTGGGGAAAGAGTTAGTAAAGCGTCTGGAATGGTAAAACCGAGTATGAGGGGAAGAAAACTGAGATGCATTTAAAAAGGTTTCCCGGTCACACGGTGGACCATATTCTGGGTTTCCCATGCGTGTTTTACCTGAAGGAAGAATCCCTTAAACCTGGAGAGGTGGGACCCATGCAATGGGTACCATGCAGTATGACTTCAAATGGCCTGCATTTTCTCACCGAACCTCACCAATGCTATCAGCCCAAAGTGTCGAACCTTATGTCTCACTCAGCTCTAGGTGTAGATGTGGTAAATCCAGGTTGCATCACAAGCCCTGAATGAATTATTTAAGAATTGCTCTCTATTTCACTGTCATTGTGTTTGTTTTTGTAGTTTATTTTGATAATGGGATTTATCGGATTTTCTCTGCTGCCTTCATGCAGCTGTACACACACTTGATTCTCTTACGGAGACATAAAAATCCATGGATTTGAAGATTCTTACTAGTCATGTGTAATCCTAGGAGTTGAATATGGTGTGTTTAGTCCATTTCGTTGAGCAAGGTGTAAGTCTTGACTATTACATATTTGGCTTATGGAAAGGTATGTGTGCTAATTTCTATCTCTGGTTTTATGCAGCACCCCACCTCACCTTTCCCCATAAGCAAGCATAAGTTGGTGTTCTAAATTTGAGACCCTGTTCTGTTTTGTAATTCAGTTCATGTGTAGCCAAGTTTACATTCCGTGTATTAGTGATAACTTATGATGTTTCATTTTCTGTGTGACTTATTTCACTTAGAATCATCGTACCTGGATCCACTCAATATGCCGCGACGGGCCTGATGACATAGATTTCATTGGTGAGTGATATTCCATTGTACGTGCGTACCACAACTTCTTTAACCATTTTTCACATTCTGGGATATTTAACTTGTACCGTAGACGACGTTCTTGTAAACAGAGCTGTCCCAAATTTTGGGGTGGCTGTGTGTTTTTGATTTTAATTTCCCTAAGCTATAGGACCATAAGTGGAAGTGCCATAGGCTGGGTTGCTTTGTTTCCTACGTGTTTCAGGAAACACCATACACTTCTCCAGAGTGGCTGTTGGCAATTTACATCCCGCCCATCAGCATGACAAGGCTCCCTGTTCTCCATGACCTGTCCTGTCTTTCTGGATTTTACACTTTTTTCAGATGGCCCTTTTGACCGGGGGGCAGTGAGACTTCATTGTAGTGCAGATTTCCTTTACACGCCGGCTTGGTTGGCCAAAAAGGGCGTATGCGTTTTTTCCTGAATATATTCAGGAAAAAACGCATACGCCCTTTTTGGCCAAGTGCATCGTTTTCGACATTCTGCCTCTTTTCCTATGCTTTAAGTGCAATTCCAGTCTACCCCCTGAAATCGTTTTCCTGAAATTCTGCCCCGCTTTCAAGTCCTCTTGGAAGACTTACTTCAATACATTTTTGGACGATAGCTGTCATTCATAACTCTGCAGGTTTGTGAATTACAGTGCACCTGAGCTCCTTTCCTCAACACGCTTTCTTGTGATCTGGCCGCAAAACCGCAGGATTGCTTCAGGCCCTAATCTGTTTCCGGCAGGGCACGCTGAGCCTTTGGTTAATTCCTCTTCCTGGTGGGAAATGAGCGTTCCATTTGCCCGTGTAGACACCTACAGCTAGTCTCTCATTGGTTCTCCCTATTCCTGTTAATCTTGCGCAGAAATTGCAAACTGTGCCAAACAGGACGTTAAAGGCACTGACTCTCCAAGTGGGGAGAATGTTAGTAAAGCGTCTGGAATGGTGAACCCTAGTACCAGGGTTCGAAAATTGAGATGCATTTGAAAACGTTTCCCAATCACACGGTTGACCATACTCTGGGTTTCCCATGCATGTTTTAGCTGAAGGAAGAATCCCTTAAACCTGGAGAGTTGGGACCCATGGAATGGGTACCATGCAGTAAAACTTTAAAAGGTCTGCGTTTGCTCACCGAACCTCACCAATGCTTTCAGCCCGAAGTGTCCAGCCTTATGTCTCACCCAGCTCTGCGTGTAGATGTGGTAAATCCAGGTTGTATCACAATCCCTGAAGGAATTATTTAAGAATTGCTCTCTATTTCTCTATCATTGTGTTTTGTTTTTGAAATTTATTTTGATAATGGGATTTATCGGATTTTCACTGCTGCGTTTAGGCCGCTGTACACACGCTTGATTTCCTTATGGAGACATATAAATCCATGGGTTTTAAGATTCTTACTTGTCAGGTATATTCCCAGGCTTTGAGTCCGTTTCGTTGAGCAAGGAGTAGGTTTTGTCTATTATATATTTGGCTAATGGAACGGTATCTGTGCTAATTTCAATCTCTGGTTTTATGCAGCATCCCAACTGACCTTTCCCCATAAGCAAGCATAAGTTGGTTTGCTAAATTTGAGACCCTGTTCTGTTTTGTAATTCAGTTCATGGGTAGCCAAGTTTTCATTCCGTGTATTAGTCATATCTTATGATGTTTCTTTTTCTGTGTGACTTATTTCTCGTAGAATCATCATACCTGAATCCACTCATTATGCCGCTACGGGCCTGATGACGTAGATTTCATTGCTGAGTGATATTCCATTGTACGTGCGTACCACAACTTCTTTATCCATTTTTTGCTTTCTGGGATATTTTACTTGTACCGTAGACGAGGTTCTTGTAAACAGAGCCGTCCTAAACTCTGGGGTGGCTGTGTGTTTTTGATTTTAATTTCCCTAAGCTATAGGACCATAAGTGGAAGTGACATAGGCTGTGTCGCTTTGTTTCCTACGTGTCTCTGGAAACACCATACACTTCTCCAGAGTGGTTGTTGGCAATTTACATCCCGCCCATCAGCATGACAAGGCTCCCTGTTCTCCATGACCTGTCCTGCCTTTCTGGATTTTACACTTTTTTCAGATGGCCCTTTTGACCGGGGGGGCAGTGAGACTTCATTGTAGTGCAGATTTCCTTTACACGCTTGCTTGGTTGGCCAAAAAGGGCGTATGCGTTTTTTCCTGAATATATTCAGGAAAAAACGCATACGCCCTTTTTGGCCAAGTGCATCGTTGTCGACATTCTGCCTCTTTTCCTATGCTTTTAGTACAATTCCAGTCTACCCCCTGAAATCGTTTTCCTGAAATTCTGCCCCGCTTTCAAGTCCTCTTCGAAGACTTACTTCAATACATTTTTGGACGATAGCTGTCATTCGTAACTCTGCAGGTTTGTGAATTACAGTGCCCCTGAGCTCATGTCTTCAACTCGCTTTCTTGTGATCTGGCCGCAAAACCGCAGGATTGCTTCAGGCCATAATCTCTTTCCGGCAGGGCATGCTGAGCCTTTGTTTAATTCCTCTTCCTGTTCGGAAATGAGCGTTCCTTTTGCCCGTGCAGGCACCTACAGCTGGTCTCTCATTGGTTCTCCCTATTCCTGTACATCTTGTGCAGAAATTGCAAACTGTGCCAAACAGGAGGTTAATGGCACTGACTCTCCAAGTGGGGAGAGTGTTAGTAAAGCGTCTGGAATGGTGAACCCGAGTACCAGGGGATGAAAACTGAGATGCATTTGAAAACGTTTCCCAATCACACGGTGGACCATACTGTGGGTTTCACATGCATGTTTTAGCTGAAGGAGGAATCCCTTAAACCTGGAAATTTGGAACCCATGGAATGGGTACCATGCAGTATGACTTCAAAGGGTCTGCGTTTGCTCACCGAACCTCACCAGTGCTATCAGCCCGAAGTGTCCAGCCTTATGTCTCACCCAGCTCTGGGTGTAGATGTGGGAAATCCAGGTTGCATCACAAGCCCTGAATGAATTATTTAAGAATTGCTCTCTATTTCACTGTCATTGTGTTTTGTTTTTGAAATTTATTTTGATAATGGAATTTATCGGATTTTCACTGCTGCGTTTAGGCCGCTGTACACACGCTTGATTTCATTATGGAGACATATAAATCCATGGGTTTTAAGATTCTTACTTGTCAGGTATCTTGCCAGGCGTTGAATATGGGGTGTTGAGTCCATTTCGTTGAGCAAGGAGTAGGGCTTGTCTATTATATATTTGGCTTATGGAACGGTATCTGTGCTAATTTCAATCTCTGGTTTTATGCAGCACCCCAACTCACCTTTCCCCATATGCAAGCATAAGTTGGTTTTCGAAATTTGAGACCCTGTTCTGTTTTGTAATTCAGTTTATGTGTAGCCAACTTTACATTCCGTGTTTTACTGATATATTATGATGTTTCTTTTTCTGTGTGACTTATTTCTCGTAGAATCATCGTACCTGAATCCACTCATTATGCCGCTACGGGCCTGAAGCCGTAGATTTCATTGCTGAGTGATATTCCATTGTACGTGCGTACCAGAACTTCTTTATCCATTTTTTCCTTTCTCGGATATTTAACTTGTACCGTAGACAAGGTTCTTGTAAACAGAGCCATCCCAAACTTTGGGGTGGCTGTGTGTTTTTGATTTTAATTTCCCTAAGCTATAGGACCATAAGTGGAAGTGACATAGGCTGTGTTGCTTTGTTTCCTACGTGTTTCAGGATACACCATCCATTTCTCCAGAGTGGCTGTTGGCAATTTACATCCCGCCCATCAGCATAACAAGGCTCCCTGTTCTCCATGACCTGTCCTGTCTTTCTGGATTTTACTCTTTTTTCAGATTGCCCTTTTGACCGGGGGGCAGTGAGACATCATTGTAGTGCAGATTTCCTTTACACGCTTGCTTGGTTGGCCAAAAAGGGCGTATGCGTTTTTTCCTGAATATATTCAGGAAAAAACGCATACGCCCTCTTTGGCCAAGTGCATCATTGTCGACATTCTGCCTCTTTTCCTATGCTTTAAGTGCAATTCCAGTCTACCCCCTGAAATCGTTTTCCTGAAATTCTGCCCCGCTTTCAAGTCCTCTTCGAAGACTTACTTCAGAACATTTTTGGACGATAGCTGTCATTCATAACTCTGCAGGTTTGTGAATTACAGTGCCCCTGAGCTCCTTTCTTCAACTCGTTTTCTTGTGAGCTGGCCGCAAAACCGCAGGATTGCTTCAGGCCCTAATCTGTTTCCGGCATGGCATGCTGAGCCTTTGGTTAATTTCTCTTCCTGGTGGGAAATGAGCGTTCCATTTGCCCGTGCAGACACCAACAGCTAGTCTCTCATTGGTTCTCCCTATGCCTGTTCATCTTGCGCAGAAATTGCAAACTGTGCCAAACAGGAGGTTAAAGGCACTGACTCTCCAAGTGGGGAGAGTGTTAGTAAAGCGTCTGGAATGGTGAAACCAAGTACCAGGGGACGAAAACTGAGATGCATTTGAAAACGTTTCCCAATCACACAGCGGACGATAGTCTGGGTTTCCCATGCATGTTTTAGCTGAAGGAAGAATCCCTTAAACCTGGAGAGTTGGGACCCATGGAATGGGTACCATGCAGTATGACTTCAAAGTGTCTGCGTCTGCTCACCGAACCTCACCAATGCTATCAGCCCGAAGTGCCCAGCCTTATGTCTCACCCAGCTCTGGGTGTAGATGTGGAAAATCCAGGTTGCATCACAAGCCCTGAATGAATTATTTAAGAATTGCTCTCTATTTCTACTGTCATTGTGTTTTGTTTTTGAAATTTATATTGATAATGGGATTTATCGGATTTTCACTGCTTCGTCTAGGCTGCTGTACACACGCTTGATTTCCTTATGGAGACATATAAATCCATGGGTTTTAAGATTCTTACTTGTCAGGTATCTTGCCAGGCGTTGAATATGGGGTGTTGAGTCCATTTCGTTGAGCAACGAGTAGGGCTTGTCTATTATATATTTGGCTTATGGAACGGTATCTGTGCTAATTTCACTCTCTGGTTTTATGCAGCACCCCAACTCACCTTTCCCCATAAGCAAGCATAAGTTGGTTTTCTAAATTTGAGACCCTGTTCTGTTTTGTAATTCAGTTCATGTATATCCAACTTCCATTCCATGTATTAGTGATATCTTATGATGTTTCTTTTTCTGTGTGACTTATTTCTCGTAGAATCATCGTACCTGAATCCAGTCATTATGCCGCTACGGGCCTGAAGACGTAGATTTCATTGCTGAGTGATATTCCATTGTACGTGCGTACCAGAACTTCTTTATCCATTTTTTCCTTTCTCGGATATTTAACTAGTACCGTAGACAAGGTTCTTTTAAACAGAGCCATCCCAAACTTTGGGGTGGCTGTGTGTTTTTGATTTTAATTTCCCTAAGCTATAGGACCATAAGTGGAAGTGACATAGGCTGTGTTGCTTTGTTTCCTACGTGTTTCAGGATACACCATACATTTCTCCAGAGTGGCTGTTGGCAATTTACATCCCGCCCATCAGCATAACAAGGCTCCCTGTTCTCCATGACCTGTCCTGTCTTTCTGGATTTTACTCTTTTTTCAGATGGCCCTTTTGACCGGGGGGCAGTGAGACATCATTGTAGTGCAGATTTCCTTTACACGCTTGCTTGGTTGGCCAAAAAGGGCGTATGCGTTTTTTCCTGAATATATTCAGGAAAAAACGCATACGCCCTTTTTGGCCAAGTGCATCATTGTCGACATTCTGCCTCTTTTCCTATGCTTTAAGTGCAATTCCAGTCTACCCCCTGAAATCGTTTTCCTGAAATTCTGCCCCGCTTTCAAGTCCTCTTCGAAGACTTACTTCAGTACATTTTTGGACGATAGCTGTCATTCATAACTCTGCAGGTTTGTGAATTACAGTGCCCCTGAGCTCCTTTCTTCAACTCGTTTTCTTGTGAGCTGGCCGCAAAACCGCAGGATTGCTTCAGGCCCTAATCTGTTTCCGGCATGGCATGCTGAGCCTTTGGTTAATTCCTCTTCCTGGTGGGAAATGAGCGTTCCATTTGCCCGTGCAGACACCAACAGCTAGTCTCTCATTGGTTCTCCCTATGCCTGTTCATCTTGCGCAGAAATTGCAAACTGTGCCAAACAGGAGGTTAAAGGCACTGACTCTCCAAGTGGGGAGAGGGTTAGTAAAGCGTCTGGAATGGTGAACCCGAGTACCATGGGACGAAAACTGAGATGCATTTGAAAACGTTTCCCAATCACACGGTGGACCATACTGTGGGTTTCACATGCATGTTTTAGCTGAAGGAAGAATCCCTTAAACCTGGAAATTTGGAACCCATGGAATGGGTACCATGCAGTATGACTTCAAAGGGTCTGCGTTTGCTCACCGAACCTCACCAATGCTATCAGCCTGATGTGTCCAGCCTTATGTCTCACCCAGCTCTGGGTGTAGATGTTGTAAATCCAGGTTGCATCACAAGCCCTGAATGAATTATTTAAGAATTGCTCTCTATTTCACTGTCATTGTGTTTTGTTTTTGAAATTTATTTTGATAATGGGACTTATCGGATTTTCACTGCTGCGTTTAGGCCGCTGTACACACGCTTGATTTCCTTATGGAGACATATAAATCCATGGGTTTTAAGATTCTTACTTGTCAGGCATCTTGCCAGGCGTTGAATATGGGGTGTTGAGTCCATTTCGTTGAGCAAGGAGTAGGGCTTGTCTATTATATATTTGGCTTATGGAACGGTATCTGTGCTAATTTCAATCTCTGGTTTTAGGCAGCACCCCAACTCACCTTTCCCCATAAGCAAGCATAAGTTGGTTTTCTAAATTTGAGAACCTGTTCTGTTTTGTAATTCAGTTCATGTGTAGCCAACTTTACATTCCGTGTATTAGTGATATCTTATGATGTTTCTTTTTCTGTGTGACTTATTTCTCGTAGAATCATCGTACCTGAATCCACTCATTATGCCGCTACGGGCCTGATGACGTAGATTTCATTGCTGAGTGATATTCCATTGTACGTGCGTACCACAACTTCTTTATCCATTTTTTGCTTTCTGGGATATTTTACTTGTACCGTAGACGAGGTTCTTGTAAACAGAGCCGTCCCAAACTCTGGGGTGGCTGTGTGATTTTGAATTTAATTTCCCTAAGCTATAGGACCATAAGTGGAAGTGCCATAGGCTGTGTTGCTTTGTTTCCTACGTGTTTCTGGAAAAACCATACACTTCTCCAGAGTGGTTGTTGGCAATTTACATCCCGCCCATCAGCATGACAAGGCTCCCTGTTCTCCATGACCTGTCCTGTCTTTCTGGATTTTACACTTTTTTCAGATGGCCCTTTTGACCGGGGGGCAGTGAGACTTCATTGTAGTGCAGATTTCCTTTACACGCTTGCTTGGTTGGCCAAAAAGGGCGTATGCCTTTTTTCCTGAATATATTCAGGAAAAAACGCATACGCCCTTTTTGGCCAAGTGCATCATTGTTGACATTCTGCCTCTTTTTCTACGCTTTAAGTGCAATTCCAGTCTACCCCCTGAAATCGTTTTCCTGAAATTCTGCCCCGCTTTCAAGTCCTCTTTGAAGACTTACTTCAGTACATTTTTGGACGATAGCTGTCATTCATAACTCTGCAGGTTTGTGAATTACAGTGCCCCTGAGCTCCTTTCTTGAACTCGTTTTCTTGTGAGATGGCCGCAAAACCGCAGGATTGCTTCAGGCCCTAATATGTTTCCGGGCGGGCACGCTGAGCCTTTGGTTAATTCCTCTTCCTGGTGGGAAATGAGCGTTCAATTTGCCCGTGCAGACACCAACAGCTAGTCTCTCATTGCTTCTCCCTATTCCTGTTCATCTTGCGCAGAAATTGCAAAGTGTGCCAAACAGGAGGTTAATGGCACTGACTCTCCAAGTGGGGAGAGTGTTAGTAAAGCGTTCAAATGTTGAACCCGAGTACCAGGGGACGAAAACTGAGATGCATTTGAAAACGTTTCCCAATCACATGGTGGACCATACTCTGGGTTTCCCATGCATGGTTTAGCTGAAGGAAGAATCCCTTAAACCTGGAGAGTTGGGACCCATGGAATGGGTACCATGCAGTATGACTTCAAAGGGTCTGCATTTGCTCACCGAACCTCACCAATGCTATCAGCCCGAAGTGTCCAGCCTTATGTCTCATCCAGCTCTGGGTGTAGATGTGGTAAATACAGGTTGCATCACAAGCCCTGAATGAATTATTTAAGAATTGCTCTCTATTTCACTGTCATTGTGTTTTGTTTTTGAAATTCATTTTGATAATGGGATTTATCGGATTTTCACTGCTGCTTTTAGGCCACTGTACACACGCTTGATTTCCTTATGGAGACATATAAATCCATGGGTTTTAAGATTCTTACTTGTCAGGTATCTTCCCAGGCGTTGAATATAGGGTGTTGAGACCATTTCGTTGAGCAAGGAGTAGGTTTTGTCTATTATATATTTGGCTTATGGAATGGTATCTGTGCTAATTTCAATCTCTGGTTTTATGCAGCATCCCAACTGACCTTTCCCCATAAGCAAGCATAAGTTGGTTTGCTAAATTTGAGACCCTGTTCTGTTTTGTAATTCAGTTCATGGGTAGCCAAGTTTACATTCCGTGTATTAGTGATAACTTATGATGTTTCTTTTTCTGTCTGATTTATTTCTCATAGAATCATCGTACCTGAATCCACTCATTATGCCGCTACGGTCCTGATGACGTAGATTTCATTGCTGAGAGATATTCCATTGTACGTGCGTACCACAACTTCTTTATCCATTTTATGCTTTCTCAGATATTTAACTTCTACCGTAGATGAGGTTCTTGTAAACAGAGCCGTCCCAAACTCTGGGGTGGCTGTGTGTTTTTGATTTTAATTTCCCTAAGCTATAGGACCATAAGTGGAAGTGCCATAGGCTGTGTTGCTTTGTTTCCTACGTGTTTCAGGAAACACCATACACTTTTCCAGAGTGGCTGTTGGCAATTTAAATCCGCCCATCAGCATAACAAGGCTCCTTGTTCTCCATGACCTGTCTTGCCTTTCTGGATTTTACACTTTTTTCAGATGGCCCTATTTACCGGGGGGCAGTGAGACTTCATTGTAGTGCAGATTTCCTTTACACGCTTGCTTGGTTGGCCAAAAAGGGCGTATGCGTTTTTTCCTGAATATATTCAGGAAAATATATTCAGGAAAATATATTCAGGAAAAAACGCATTCGCCCTTTTTGGCCAAGTGCATCGTTGTCGACATTCTGCCTCTTTTCCTATGCTTTTAGTACAATTCCAGTCTACCCCCTGAAATCGTTTTCCTGAAATTCTGCCCCGCTTTCAAGTCCTCTTGGAAGACTTACTTCAATACATTTTTGGACGATAGCTGTCATTCATAACTCTGCAGGTTTGTGAATTACAGTGCCCCTGAGCTCATGTCTTCAACTCGCTTTCTTGTGAGCTGGCCGCAAAACCGCAGGATTGCTTCAGGCCAAAGTCTCTTTCCCGCAGGGCACGCTGAGCCTTTGTTTAATTCCTCTTCCTGGTCGGAAATGAGCGTTCCATTTGCCCGTGCAGACACCAACAGCTAGTCTCTCATTGCTTCTCCCTATGCCTGTTCATCTTGCGCAGAAATTGCAAACTGTGCCAAACAGGAGGTTAAAAGCACTGACTCTCCAAGTGGGGAGAGTGTTAGTAAAGCGTCTGGAATGGTGAACCCGAGTACCAGGGGACGAAAACTGAGATGCATTTGAAAACGTTTCCCAATCACACGGCGGACGATAGTCTGGGTTTCCCATTCATGTTTTAGCTGAAGGAAGAATCCCTTAAACCTGGAGAGTTGGGACCCATGGAATGGGTACCATGCAGTATGACTTCAAAGGGTCTGCGTTTGCTCACCGAACCTCACCAATGCTATCAGCCCGAAGTGTCCAGCCTTATGTCTCACCCAGCTCTGGGTGTAGATGTGGTAAAGCCAGGTTGCATCACAAGCCCTGAATGAATTATTTAAGAATTGCTCTCTATTTCACTGTCATTGTGTTTTGTTTTTGAAATTTATTTTGATAATGGGATTTATCGGATTTTCACTGCTGCGTTTAGGCCGCTGTACACACGCTTGATTTCCTTATGGAGACATATAAATCCATGGGTTTTAAGATTCTTACTTGTCAGGTATCTTGCCAGGCGTTGAATATGGGGTGTTGAGTCCATTTCGTTGAGCAAGGAGAAGGGCTTGTCTATTATATATTTGGCTTATGGAACGGTATCTGTGCTAATTTCAATCTCTGGTTTTATGCAGCACCCCAACTCACCTTTCCCCATAAGCAAGCATAAGTTGGTTTTCTAAATTTGCGACCCTGTTCTGTTTTGTAATTCAGTTCATGTGTAGCCAACTTTACATTCCGTGTATTAGTGATATCTTATGATGTTTCTTTTTCTGTGTGACTTATTTCTCGTAGAATCATCGTACCTGAATCCACTCATTATGCCGCTACGGGCCTGATGACGTAGATTTCATTGCTGAGTGATATTCCATTGTACGTGCGTACCACAACTTCTTTATCCATTTTTTGCTTTCTGGGATATTTTACTTGTACCGTAGACGAGGTTCTTGTAAAGAGAGCCGTCCCAAACTCTGGGGTGGCTGTGTGTTTTTGAATTTAATTTCCCTAAGCTATAGGACCATAAGTGGAAGTGCCATAGGCTGTGTTGCTTTGTTTCCTACGTGTTTCTGGAAAAACCATACACTTCTCCAGAGTGGTTGTTGGCAATTTACATCCCGCCCATCAGCATGACAAGGCTCCCTGTTCTCCATGACCTGTCCTGTCTTTCTGGATTTTACACTTTTTTCAGATGGCCCTTTTGACCGGTGGGCAGTGAGACTTCATTGTAGTGCAGATTTCCTTTACACGCTTGCTTGGTTGGCCAAAAAGGGCGTATGCGTTTTTTCCTGAATATATTCAGGAAAAAACGCATACGCCCTTTTTGGCCAAGTGCATCATTGTTGACATTCTGCCTCTTTTTCTACGCTTTAAGTGCAATTCCAGTCTACCCCCTGAAATCGTTTTCCTGAAATTCTGCCCCGCTTTCAAGTCCTCTTTGAAGACTTACTTCAGTACATTTTTGGACGATAGCTGTCATTCATAACTCTGCAGGTTTGTGAATTACAGTGCCCCTGAGCTCCTTTCTTCAACTCGTTTTCTTGTGAGCTGGCCGCAAAACCGCAGGATTGCTTCAGGCCCTAATCTGTTTCCGGCCGGGCACGCTGAGCCTTTGGTTAATTCCTCTTCCTGGTGGGAAATGAGCGTTCAATTTGCCCGTGCAGACACCAACAGCTAGTCTCTCATTGCTTCTCCCTATTCCTGTTCATCTTGCGCAGAAATTGCAAACTGTGCCAAACAGGAGGTTAATGGCACTGACTCTCCAAGTGGGGAGAGTGTTAGTAAAGCGTTCAAATGTTGAACCCGAGTACCAGGGGACGAAAACTGAGATGCATTTGAAAACGTTTCCCAATCACACGGTGGACCATACTCTGGGTTTCCCATGCATGTTTTAGCTGAAGGAAGAATCCCTTAAACCTGGAGAGTTGGGACCCATGGAATGGGTACCATGCAGTATGACTTCAAAGGGTCTGCGTTTGCTCACCGAACTTCACCAATGCTATCAGCCCGAAGTGTCCAGCCTTATGTCTCATCCAGCTCTGGGTGTAGATGTGGTAAATACAGGTTGCATCACAAGCCCTGAATGAATTATTTAAGAATTGCTCTCTATTTCACTGTCATTGTGTTTTGTTTTTGAAATTCATTTTGATAATGGGATTTATCGGATTTTCACTGCTGCTTTTAGGCCACTGTACACACGCTTGATTTCCTTATGGAGACATATAAATCCATGGGTTTTAAGATTCTTACTTGTCAGGTATCTTCCCAGGCGTTGAATATAGGGTGTTGAGTCCATTTCGTTCAGCAAGGAGTAGGTTTTGTCTATTATATATTTGGCTTATGGAACGGTATCTGTGCTAATTTCAATCTCTGGTTTTATGCAGCATCCCAACTGACCTTTCCCCATAAGCAAGCATAAGTTGGTTTGCTAAATTTGAGACCCTGTTCTGTTTTGTAATTCAGTTCATGGGTAGCCAAGTTTACATTCCGTGTATTAGTGATAACTTATGATGTTTCTTTTTCTGTCTGACTTATTTCTCATAGAATCATCGTACCTGAATCCACTCATTATGCCGCTACGGTCCTGATGACGTAGATTTCATTGCTGAGAGATATTCCATTGTACGTGCGTACCACGACTTCTTTATCCATTTTATGCTTTCTCAGATATTTAACTTCTACCGTAGATGAGGTTCTTGTAAACAGAGCCATCCCAAACTTTGGGGTGGCTGTGTGTTTTTGATTTTAATTTCCCTAAGCTATAGGACCATAAGTGGAAGTGCCATAGGCTGTGTTGCTTTGTTTCCTACGTGTTTCAGGAAACACCATACACTTTTCCAGAGTAGCTGTTGGCAATTTAAATCCGCCCATCAGCATAACAAGGCTCCCTGTTCTCCATGACCTGTCCTGCCTTTCTGGATTTTACACTTTTTTCAGATGGCCCTTTTGACCGGGGGGCAGTGAGACTTCATTGTAGTGCAGATTTCCTTTACACGCTTGCTTGGTTGGCCAAAAAGGGCGTATGCGTTTTTTCCTGAATATATTCAGGAAAAAACGCATACGCCCTTTTTGGCCAAGTGCATCATTGTCAACATTCTGCCTCTTTTCCTATGCTTTAAGTGCAATTCCAGTCTACCCCCTGAAATCGTTTTCCTGAAATTCTGCCCCGCTTTCAAGTCCTCTTCGAAGACTTACTTCTATACATTTTTGGACGATAGCTGTCATTCATAACTCTGCAGGTTTGTGAATTACAGTGCCCCTGAGTTCCTTCCTTCAACTCGCTTTCTTCTGAGCTGGCCGCAAATCCGCAGGATTGCTTCAGGCCCTAATCTCTTTCCGGCAGGGCACGCTGAGCCTTTGGTTAATTCCTCTTCCTGTTGGGAAATGAGCGTTCCATTTGCCCGTGCAGACACCTACAGCTAGTCTCTCATTGCTTCTCCCTATTCCTGTTCATCTTGCGCAGAAATTGCAAAGTGTGCCAAACAGGAGGTTAAATGCACTGACTCTCCAAGTGGGGAGAGTGTTAGTAAAGCGTCTGGAATGTTGAACCCCAGTACCAGGGGACGAAAACTGAGATGCATTTGAAAACGTTTCCCAATCACACGGCGGACGATAGTCTGGATTTCCCATTCATGTTTTAGCTGAAGGAAGAATCCCTTAAACCTGGAGAGTTGGGACCCATGGAATGGGTACCATGCAGTATGACTTCAAAGGGTCTGCGTTTGCTCACCGAACCTCACCAATGCTATCAGCGCGAAGTGTCCAGCCTTATGTCTCACCCAGCTCTGGGTGTAGATGTGGTAAATCCAGGTTGCATCACAAGCCCTGAATGAATTATTTAAGAATTGCTCTCTATTTCACTGTCATTGTGTTTTGTTTTTGAAATTTATTTTGATAATGGGATTTATCGGATTTTCACTGCTGCATTTAGGCCGCTGTACACACGCTTGACTTCCTTATGGAGACATATAAATCCATGGATTTTAAGATTCTTACTTGTCAGGTATAGTCCCAGGCGTTGCGTCCGTTTCGTTGAGCAAGGAGTAGGTCTTGTCTATTATATATTTGGCTTATGGAACGGTATCTGTGCTAATTTCAATCTCTGGTTTTATGCAGCACCCCAACTCAACTTTCCGCATAAGCAAGCATAAGTTGATTTTCTCAATTTGAGACCATTTTCTGTTTTGTAATTCAGTTCATGTGTAGCCAAGTTTACATTCCGTGTATTAGTCATATATTATGATGTTTCTTTTTCTGTGTGACTTATTTCTCGTAGAATCATCGTAACTGAATCCACTCATTATGGCGCTTCGGGCCTGATGACGTAGATTTCATTGCTGAGTGGTATTCCATTGTACGTGCGTATCACAACTTCTTTATCCATTTTTTGCTTTCTCGGATATTTAACTTGTACCATAGACGACGTTCTTGTAAACAGAGCCGTCCCAAATTTTGGGGTGGCTGTGTGTTTTTGATTTTAATTTCCCTAAGCTATAGGACCATAAGTGGAAGTGCCATAGGCTGTGTTGATTTGTTGCCTACGTGTTTCAGGAAACACTATACACTTCTCCAGACTGGCTGTTGGCAATTTATATCCCGCACATCAGCATAACTAGGATCCCTGTTCTCCATGACCTGTCCTGCCTTTCAAGATTTTACACTTTTTTCAGATGGCCCTTTTGATTGGGGAGCAGTGAGACTTCATTGTAGTGCAGATTTCCTTTACACGCCTGCTTGGTTGGCCAAAAAGTGCGTATGCGTTTTTTCCTGAATATATTCAGGAAAAAACGCATACGCACTTTTAGGCCAAGTGCATCATTGTGGACATTCTGCCTCTTTTCCTATGCTTTAAGTGCAATTCCAGTCTACCCCCTGAAATCGTTTTCCTGAAATTCTGCCCCGCTTTCATCTCCTTTTCGAAGACTTACTTCAATACATTTTTGGACGATAGCTGTCATTCATAACTCTGCAGGTTTGTGAATTTCAGTGGCCCTGAGTTCCTTTCTTCAACTCACTTTCTTGTGAGCTGGCTGCAAAACCGCAGGATTGCTTAAGGCGCTAATCTGTTTCTGGCAGGGCACGCTGAGCCTTTGGTTAATTCCACTTCCTGGTGGGAAATGAGCGTTCCATTTGCCAGTGCAGACACCTACAGCTAGTCTCTCATTGGTTCTCCCTATTCGTGTTCATCTTGCGCAGACATTGCCAACTGTGCCAAACAGGAGTTTAAAGTCCCTGACTCTCCAAGTGGGGAGAGTGTTAGTAAAGCGTCTGCAATGCTGAACCCGAGTACCAGGGTTCGAAAACTGAGATGCATTTGAAAACGTTTCCCAATCACACGGTGGACCATACTCTGGGTTTCCCATGCATGTTTTAGCTGAAGGAAGAATCCCTTAAACGTGGAGAGTTGGGACCCATGGAATGGGTACCGTGCAGTATGACTTCAAAGGGTCTGCGTTTGCTCACCGAACCTCACCAATGCTATCAGCCTGATGTGTCCAGCCTTATGTCTCACCCAGCTCTGGGTGTAGATGTTGTAAATCCAGGTTGCATCACAAGCCCTGAATGAATTATTTAAGAATTGCTCTCTATTTCACTGTCATTGTGTTTTGTTTTTGAAATTTATTTTGATAATGGGACTTATCGGATTTTCACTGCTGCGTTTAGGCCGCTGTACACACGCTTGATTTCCTTATGGAGACATATAAATCCATGGGTTTTAAGATTCTTACTTGTCAGGTATCTTGCCAGGCGTTGAATATGGGGTGTTGAGTCCATTTCGTTGAGCAAGGAGTAGGGCTTGTCTATTATATATTTGGCTTATGGAACGGTATCTGTGCTAATTTCAATCTCTGGTTTTATGCAGCACCCCAACTCACCTTTCCCCATAAGCAAGCATAAGTTGGTTTTCTAAATTTGAGACCCTGTTCTGTTTTGTAATTCAGTTCATGTGTATCCAACTTTACATTCCGTTTATTAGTGATATCTTATGATGTTTCTTTTCCTGTGTGACTTATTTCTCGTAGAATCATCGTACCTGAATCCACTCATGCTGCTACGGGCCTGATGACGTAGATTTCATTGCTGAGTGATATTCCATTGTACGTGCGTACCACAACTTCTTTATCCATTTTTTGCTTTCTGGGATATTTTACTTGTACCATAGACGAGGTTCTTGTAAACAGAGCCGTCCCAAACTCTGGGGTGGCTGTGTGTTTTTGATTTTAATTTCCCTAAGCTATAGGACCATAAGTGGAAGTGCCATAGGCTGTGTTGCTTTGTTTCCTACGTGTTTCTGGAAACACCATACACTTCTCCAGATTGGTTGTTGGCAATTTATATCCCGCCCATCAGCATGACAAGGCTCCCTGTTCTCCATGACCTGTCTTGACTTTCTGGATTTTACATTTTTTTCAGATGGCCCTTTTGACCGGGGGGCAGTGAGACTTCATTGTAGTGCAGATTTCCATTACACACTTGCTTGGTTGGCCAAAAAGGGCGTATGCGTTTTTTCCTGAATATATTCAGGATAAAACGCATACGCCCTTTTTGGCCAAGTGCATCATTGTCGACATTCTGCCTCTTTTCCTATGCTGTTAGTACAATTCCAGTCTACCCCCTGAAATCGTTTTCCTGAAATTCTGCCCCGCTTTCAAGTCCTCTTCGAAGACTTACTTCAATACATTTTTGGACGATAGCTGTCATTCATAACTCTGCAGGTTTGTGAATTACAGTGCCCCTGAGCTCATTTCTTCAACTCGCTTTCTTGTGAGCTGGTCGCAAAACCGCAGGATTGCTTCAGGCCCTAATATAGTTCCGGCATGGCATGCTGAGCCTTTGGTTAATTCCTCTTCCTGGTGGGAAATGAGCGTTCCATTTGCCCGTGCAGACACCTACAGCTAGTCTCTCATTGCTTCTCCCTATTCCTGTTCATCTTGCGCAGAAATTGCAAACTGTGCCAAACAGGAGGTTAATGGCACTGACTCTCCAAGTGGGGAGAGTGTTAGTAAAGCGTTCAAATGTTGAACCCGAGTACCAGGGGACGAAAACTGAGATGCATTTGAAAACGTTTCCCAATCACATGGTGGACCATACTCTGGGTTTTCCATGCATGTTTTAGCTGAAGGAAGAATCCCTTAAACCTGGAGAGTTGGGACACATGGAATGGGTACCATGCAGTATGACTTCAAAGGGTCTGCGTTTGTTCACCGAACCTCACCAATGCTATCAGCCCGAAGTGTCCAGCCTTATGTCTCATCCAGCTCTGGGTGTAGATATGGTAAATACAGGTTGCATCACAAGCCCTGAATGAATTATTTAAGAATTGCTCTCTATTTCACTGTCATTGTGTTTTGTATTTGAAATTTATTTTGATAATGGGATTTATCGGATTTTCACTGCTGCGTTTAGGCCGCTGTACACATGCTTGATTTCCTTATGGAGACATATAAATCCATGGGTTTTAAGATTCTTACTTGTCAGGTATCTTGCCAGGCGTTGAATATGGGGTGTTGAGTCCATTTAGTTGAGCAAGGAGTAGGGCTTGTCTATTATATATTTGGCTTATGGAACGGTATCTGTGCTAATTTCAATCTCTGGTTTTATGCAGCACCCCAACTCACATTTCCCCATAAGCAAGCATAAGTTGGTTTTCTAAATTTGAGACCCTGTTCTGTTTTGTAATTCAGTTCATGTGTAGCCAAGTTTACATTCCGTGTATTAGTGATATCTTATGATGTTTCTTTTTCTGTGTGACTTATTTCTCGTAGAATCATCGTACCTGAATCCACTCATTATGCCGCTATGGGCCTGAAGACGTAGATTTCATTGCTGAGTGATATTCCATTGTACGTGCGTACCAGAACTTCCTTATCCATTTTTTCCTTTCTCGGATATTTAACTTGTACCGTAGAAAAGGTTCTTGTAAACAGAGCCATCCCAAACTCTGGGGTGGCTGTGTGTTTTTGATTTTAATTTCCCTAAGCTATAGGACCATAAGTGGAAGTGACATAGGCTGTGTTGCTTTGTTTCCTACGTGTTTCAGGATACACCATACATTTCTCCAGAGTGGCTGTTGGCAATTTACATCCCGCCCATCAGCATAACAAGGCTACCTGTACTCCATGACCTGTCCTGTCTTTCTGGATTTTACACTTTTTTCAGATGGCCCTTTTGACCGGGGGGCAGTGAGACTTCATTGTAGTGCAGATTTCCTTTACACGCTTGCTTGGTTGGCCAAAAAGGGCGTATGCGTTTTATCCTGAATATATTCAGGAAAAAACGCATACGCCCTTTTTGGCCAAGCGCATCATTGTTGACATTCTGCCTCTTTTCCTACGCTTTAAGTGCAATTCCAGTCTACCCCCTGAAATCGTTTTCCTGAAATTCTGCCCCGCTTTTAAGTCCTCTTTGAAGACTTACTTCAGTACATTTTTGGACGATAGCTGTCATTCATAACTCTGCAGGTTTGTGAATTACAGTGCCCCTGAGCTCCTTTCTTCAACTCGTTTTCTTGTGAGCTGGCCGCAAAACCGCAGGATTGCTTCAGGCCCTAATATGTTTCCGGCATGGCACGCTGAGCCTTTGGTTAATTCCTCTTCCTGGTGGGAAATGAGCGTTCAATTTGCCCGTGAAGACACCAACAGCTAGTCTCTCATTGGTTCTCCCTATGCCTGTTCATCTTGCGCAGAAATTGCAAACTGTGCCAAACAGGAGGTTAAAGGCACTGACTCTCCAAGTGGGGAGAGTGTTAGTAAAGCGTCTGGAATGGTGAACCCGAGTACCAGGGGACGAAAACTGAGATGCATTTGAAAACGTTTCCCAATCACACGGCGGACGATAGTCTGGGTTTCCCATGCATGTTTTAGCTGAAGGAAGAATCCCTTAAACCTGGAGAGTTGGGACACATGGAATGGGTACCATGCAGTATGACTTCAAAGGGTCTGCGTTTGCTCACCGAACCTCACCAATGCTATCAGCCCGAAGTGCCCAGCCTTATGTCTCACCCAGCTCTGGGTGTAGATGTGGGAAATCCAGGTTGCATCACAAGCCCTGAATGAATTATTTAAGAATTGCTCTCTATTTCACTGTCATTGTGTTTTGTTTTTGAAATTTATTTTGATAATGGGATTTATCGGATTTTCACTGCTGCATTTAGGCCGCTGTACACACGCTTGATTTCCTTATGGAGACATATAAATCCATGGGTTTTAAGATTCTTACTTGTCAGGTATCTTGCCAGGCGTTGAATATGGGGTGTTGAGGCCATTTTGTTGAGCAAGGAGTAGGGCTTGTGTATTATATATTTGGCTTATGGAACGGTATCTGTGCTAATTTCAATCTCTGGTTTTATGCAGCACCCCAACTCACCTTTCCCCATAAGCAAGCATAATTTGGTTTTCTAAATTTGAGACCCTGTTCTGTTTTGTAATTCAGTTTATGTGTAGCCAAGTTTACATTCCGTGTATTACTGATATATTATGATGTTTCTTTTTCTGTGTGACTTATTTCTCGTAGAATCATCATACCTGAATCCACTCATTATGCCGCTATGGGAGTGAAGACGTAGATTTCATTGCTGAGTGATATTCCATTGTACGTGCGTACCAGAACTTCTGTATCCATTTTTTCCTTTCTCGGATATTTAACTTGTTCCGTAGACAACGTTCTTGTAAACAGAGCCATCCCAAACTTTGGGGTGGCTCTGTGTTTGTGATTTTATTTTCCCTAAGCTATAGGACCATAAGTGGAAGTGCCATAGGCTGTGTTGCTTTGTTTCCTACGTGTTTCTGGAAACACCATACACTTCTCCAGAGTGGTTGTTGGCAATTTACATCCCGCCCATCAGGATGACAAGGCTCCTGGTTCTCCATGATCTGTCCTGCCTTTCTGGATTTTACACTTTTTTCAGATGGCCCTTTTGACCGGGGGGGCAGTGAGACTTCCTTGTAGTGCAGAGTTCCTTTACACGCTTGCTTGGTTGGCCAAAAAGGGCGTATGCGTTTTTTCCTGAATATATTCAGGAAAAAACGCATACGCCCTTTTTGGCCAAGTGCATCGTTGTCGACATTCTGCCTCTTTTCCTATGCTTTTAGTACAATTCCAGTCTACCCCCTGAAATCGTTTTCCTGAAATTCTGCCCCGCTTACAAGTCCTCTTCGAAGACTTACTTCAATACATTTTTGGACGATAGCTGTCATTCATAACTCTGCAGGTTTGTGAATTACAGTGCCCCTGAGCTCATGTCTTCAACTCGCTTTCTTGTGAGCTGGCCGCAAAACCGCAGGATTGCCTCAGGCCCTAATATGTTTCCGGCCGGGCATGCTGAGCCTTTGGTTAATTCCTCTTCCTGGTGGGAAATGAGCGTTCAATTTGCCCGTGCAGACACCAACAGCTAGTCTCTCATTGCTTCTCCCTATTCCTGTTCATCTTGCGCAGAAATTGCAAAGTGTGCCAAACAGGAGGTTAAATGCAATGACTCTCCAAGTGGGGAGAGTGTTAGTAAAGCGTCTGGAATGGTGAACCCGAGTACCAGGGGACGAAAACTGAGATGCATTTGAAAACGTTTCCCAATCACACAGCGGACAATAGTCTGGGTTTCCCATGCATGTTTTAGCTGAAGGAAGAATCCCTTAAACCTGGAGAGTTGGGACCCATGGAATGGGTACCATGCAGTATGACTTCAAAGGGTTTGCGTTTGCTCACCGAACCTCACCAATGCTATCAGCCCGAAGTGTCCAGCCTTATGTCTCACCCAGCTCTGGGTGTAGATGTGGTAAATCCAGGTTGCATCACAAGACCTGAATGAATTATTTAAGAATTGCTCTCTATTTCACTGTCATTGTGTTTTGTTTTTGAAATTTATTTTGATAATGGGATTTATCGGATTTTCACTGCTGCGTTTAGGCCGCTGTACACATGCTTGATTTCCTTATGGAGACATATAAATCCATGGGTTTTAAGATTCTTACTTGTCAGGTATCTTGCCAGGCGTTGAATATGGGGTGTTGAGTCCATTTCGTTGAGCAACGAGTAGGGCTTGTCTATTATATATTTGGCTTATTGAACGGTATCTGTGCTAATTTCAATCTCTGGTTTTATGCAGCACCCCAACTCACCTTTCCCCATAAGCAAGCATAAGTTGGTTTTCTAAATTTGAGACCCTGTTCTGTTTTGTAATTCAGTTCATGTGTATCCAACTTTACATTCCGTGTATTAGTGATATCTTATGATGTTTCTTTTTCTGTGTGACTTATTTCTCGTAGAATCATCGTACCTGAATCCACTCATTATGCCGCTACGGGCCTGATGATGTAGATTTCATTGCTGAGTGATATTCCATTGTACGTGCGTACCACAACTTCTTTATCCATTTTTTGCTTTCTGAGATATTTTACTTGTACCGTAGACGAGGTTCTTGTAAACAGAGCCATCCCAAACTCTGGGGTGGCTGTGTGTTTTTGATTTTAATTTCCCTAAGCTATAGGACCATAAGTGGAAGTGACATAGGCTGTGTTGCTTTGTTTCCTACGTGTTTCTGGAAACACCATACACTTCTCCAGAGTGGTTGTTGGCAATTTACATCCCGCCCATCAGCATGACAAGGCTCCCTGTTCTCCATGACCTGTGCTGACTTTCTGGATTTTACATTTTTTTCAGATGGCCCTTTTGACCGGGGGGCAGTGAGACTTCATTGTGGTGCAGATTTCCATTACACGCTTGCTTGGTTGGCCAAAAAGGGCGTCTGCGTTTTTCCCTGAATATATTCAGGAAAAAACGCATACGCCCTTTTTGGCCAAGTGCATCGTTGTCGACATTCTGCCTCTTTTCCTATGCTTTTAGTACAATTCCAGTCTACCCCCTGAAATCGTTTTCCTGAAATTCTGCCCCGCTTTCAAGTCCTCTTCGAAGACTTACTTAAATATATTTTTGGACGATAGCTGTCATTCATAACTCTGCAGGTTTGTGAATTACAGTGCCCCTGAGCTCATGTCTTCAACTCGCTTTCTTGTGAGCTGGCCGCAAAACCGCAGGATTGCTTCAGGCCATAATCTCTTTCCGGCAGGGCATGCTGAGCCTTTGGTTAATTCCTCTTCCTGGTGGGAAATGAGCGTTCCATTTGCCCGTGCAGACACCAACAGCTAGTCTCTCTTTGGTTCTCCCTATGCCTGTTCATCTTGCGCAGAAATTGCAAACTGTGCCAAACAGGAGGTTAAAGGCACTGACTCTCCAAGTGGGGAGAGTGTTAGTAAAGCGTCTGGAATGGTGAAACCAAGTACCAGGGGACGAAAACTGAGATGCATTTGAAAACGTTTCCCAATCACACAGCGGACGATAGTCTGGGTTTCCCATGCATGTTTTAGCTGAAGGAAGAATCCCTTAAACCTGGAGAGTTGGGACCCATGGAATGGGTACCATGCAGTATGACTTCAAAGGGTCTGCGTCTGCTCACCGAACCTCACCAATGCTATCAGCCCGAAGTGCCCAGCCTTATGTCTCACCCAGCTCTGGGTGTAGATGTGGAAAATCCAGGTTGCATCACAAGCCCTGAATGAATTATTTAAGAATTGCTCTCTATTTCACTGTCATTGTGTTTTGTTTTTGAAATTCATTTTGATAATGGGATTTATCGGATTTTCACTGCTGCTTTTAGGCCACTCTACACACGCTTGATTTCCTTATGGAGACATATAAATCCATGGGTTTTAAGATTCTTACTTGTCAGGTATCTTCCCAGGCGTTGAATATAGGGTGTTGAGTCCATTTCGTTGAGCAAGGAGTAGGTTTTGTCTATTATATATTTGGCTTATGGAACGGTATCTGTGCTAATTTCAATCTCTGGTTTTATGCAGCATCCCAACTGACCTTTCCCCATAAGCAAGCATAAGTTGGTTTGCTAAATTTGAGACCCTGTTCTGTTTTGTAGTTCAGTTCATGGGTAGCCAAGTTTACATTCCGTGTATTAGTGATAACTTATGATGTTTCTTTTTCTGTCTGACTTATTTCTCATAGAATCATCGTACCTGAATCCACTCATTATGCCGCTACGGTCCTGATGACGTAGATTTCATTGCTGAGTGATATTCCATTGTACGTGCGTACCACAACTTCTTTATCCATTTTATGCTTTCTCGGATATTTAACTTCTACCGTAGATGAGGTTCTTGTAAACAGAGCCATCCCAAACTTTGGGGTGGCTGTGTGTTTTTTATTTTAATTTCCCTAAGCTATAGGACCATAAGTGGAATTGCCATAAGCTGTGTTGCTTTGTTTCCTACGTGTTTCCGGAAACACCATACAGTTTTCCAGAGTGGCTGTTGGCAATTTAAATCCGCCCATCAGCATAACAAGTCTCCCTGTTCTCCATGACCTGTCCTGCCTTTCTGGATTTTACACTTTTTTCAGATGGCCCTTTTGACCGGGGGGCAGTGAGACTTCATTGTAGTGCAGATTTCCTTTACACGCTTGATTGGTTGGCCAAAAAGGACGTATGCGTTTTTACCTGAATATATTCAGGTAAAAACGCATACGCCCTTTTTGGCCAAGTGCATCATTGTCGACATTCTGCCTCTTTTCCTATGCTTTAAGTGCAATTCCAGTCTACCCCCTGAAATCGTTTTCCTGAAATTCTGCCCCGCTTTCAAGTCCTCTTTGAAGACTTACTTCAGTACATTTTTGGACGATAGCTGTCATTCATAGCTCTGCAGGTTTGTGAATTACAGTGCCCCTGAGCTCCTTTCTTCAACTCGTTTTCTTGTGAGCTGGCCGCAAAACCGCAGGATTGCTTCAGGCCCTAATATGTTTCCGGCCGGGCACGCTGAGCCTTTGGTTAATTCCTCTTCCTGGTGGGAAATGATCGTTCAATTTGCCGTGCAGACACCAACAGCTAGTCTCTCATTGGTTCTCCCTATGCCTGTTCATCTTGTGCAGATATTGCAAACTGTGCCAAACAGGAGGTTAAAGGCACTGACTCTCCAAGTGGGGAGAGGGTTAGTAAAGCGTCTGGAATGGTGAACCCGAGTACCATGGGACGAAAACTGAGATGCATTTGAAAACGTTTCCCAATCACACGGCGGACGATAGTCTGGGATTCCCATGCATGTTTTAGCTGAAGGAAGAATCCCTTAAACCTGGAGAGTTGGGACCCATGGAATGGGTACCATGCAGTATGACTTCAAAGGGTTTGCGTTTGCTCACCGAACCTCACCAATGCTATCAGCCCGAAGTGTCCAGCCTTATTTCTCACCCAGCTCTGGGTGTAGATGTGGTAAATCCAGGTTGCATCACAAGACCTGAATGAATTATTTAAGAATTGCTCTCTATTTCACTGTCATTGTGTTTTGTTTTTGAAATTTATTTTGATAATGGGATTTATCGGATTTTCACTGCTGCGTTTAGGCCGCTGTACACATGCTTGATTTCCTTATGGAGACATATAAATCCATGGGTTTTAAGATTCTTACTTGTCAGGTATCTTGCCAGGCGTTGAATATGGGGTGTTGAGTCCATTTCGTTGAGCAACGAGTAGGGCTTGTCTATTATATATTTGGCTTATTGAACGGTATCTGTGCTAATTTCAATCTCTGGTTTTATGCAGCACCCCAACTCACCTTTCCCCATAAGCAAGCATAAGTTGGTTTTCTAAATTTGAGACCCTGTTCTGTTTTGTAATTCAGTTCATGTGTATCCAACTTTACATTCCGTGTATTAGTGATATCTTATGATGTTTCTTTTTCTGTGTGACTTATTTCTCGTAGAATCATCGTACCTGAATCCACTCATTATGCCGCTACGGGCCTGATGATGTAGATTTCATTGCTGAGTGATATTCCATTGTACGTGCGTACCACAACTTCTTTATCCATTTTTTGCTTTCTGGGATATTTTACTTGTACCGTAGACGAGGTTCTTGTAAACAGAGCCATCCCAAACTCTGGGGTGGCTGTGTGTTTTTGATTTTAATTTCCCTAAGCTATAGGACCATAAGTGGAAGTGACATAGGCTGTGTTGCTTTGTTTCCTACGTGTTTCTGGAAACACCATACACTTCTCCAGAGTGGTTGTTGGCAATTTACATCCCGCCCATCAGCATGACAAGGCTCCCTGTTCTCCATGACCTGTGCTGACTTTCTGGATTTTACATTTTTTTCAGATGGCCCTTTTGACCGGGGGGCAGTGAGACTTCATTGTGGTGCAGATTTCCATTACACGCTTGCTTGGTTGGCCAAAAAGGGCGTCTGCGTTTTTCCCTGAATATATTCAGGAAAAAACGCATACGCCCTTTTTGGCCAAGTGCATCGTTGTCGACATTCTGCCTCTTTTCCTATGCTTTTAGTACAATTCCAGTCTACCCCCTGAAATCGTTTTCCTGAAATTCTGCCCCGCTTTCAAGTCCTCTTCGAAGACTTACTTAAATATATTTTTGGACGATAGCTGTCATTCATAACTCTGCAGGTTTGTGAATTACAGTGCCCCTGAGCTCATGTCTTCAACTCGCTTTCTTGTGAGCTGGCCGCAAAACCGCAGGATTGCTTCAGGCCATAATCTCTTTCCGGCAGGGCATGCTGAGCCTTTGGTTAATTCCTCTTCCTGGTGGGAAATGAGCGTTCCATTTGCCCGTGCAGACACCAACAGCTAGTCTCTCATTGGTTCTCCCTATGCCTGTTCATCTTGCGCAGAAATTGCAAACTGTGCCAAACAGGAGGTTAAAGGCACTGACTCTCCAAGTGGGGAGAGTGTTAGTAAAGCGTCTGGAATGGTGAAACCAAGTACCAGGGGACGAAAACTGAGATGCATTTGAAAACGTTTCCCAATCACACAGCGGACGATAGTCTGGGTTTCCCATGCATGTTTTAGCTGAAGGAAGAATCCCTTAAACCTGGAGAGTTGGGACCCATGGAATGGGTACCATGCAGTATGACTTCAAAGGGTCTGCGTCTGCTCACCGAACCTCACCAATGCTATCAGCCCGAAGTGCCCAGCCTTATGTCTCACCCAGCTCTGGGTGTAGATGTGGAAAATCCAGGTTGCATCACAAGCCCTGAATGAATTATTTAAGAATTGCTCTCTATTTCACTGTCATTGTGTTTTGTTTTTGAAATTCATTTTGATAATGGGATTTATCGGATTTTCACTGCTGCTTTTAGGCCACTCTACACACGCTTGATTTCCTTATGGAGACATATAAATCCATGGGTTTTAAGATTCTTACTTGTCAGGTATCTTCCCAGGCGTTGAATATAGGGTGTTGAGTCCATTTCGTTGAGCAAGGAGTAGGTTTTGTCTATTATATATTTGGCTTATGGAACGGTATCTGTGCTAATTTCAATCTCTGGTTTTATGCAGCATCCCAACTGACCTTTCCCCATAAGCAAGCATAAGTTGGTTTGCTAAATTTGAGACCCTGTTCTGTTTTGTAGTTCAGTTCATGGGTAGCCAAGTTTACATTCCGTGTATTAGTGATAACTTATGATGTTTCTTTTTCTGTCTGACTTATTTCTCATAGAATCATCGTACCTGAATCCACTCATTATGCCGCTACGGTCCTGATGACGTAGATTTCATTGCTGAGTGATATTCCATTGTACGTGCGTACCACAACTTCTTTATCCATTTTATGCTTTCTCGGATATTTAACTTCTACCGTAGATGAGGTTCTTGTAAACAGAGCCATCCCAAACTTTGGGGTGGCTGTGTGTTTTTTATTTTAATTTCCCTAAGCTATAGGACCATAAGTGGAATTGCCATAAGCTGTGTTGCTTTGTTTCCTACGTGTTTCCGGAAACACCATACAGTTTTCCAGAGTGGCTGTTGGCAATTTAAATCCGCCCATCAGCATAACAAGTCTCCCTGTTCTCCATGACCTGTCCTGCCTTTCTGGATTTTACACTTTTTTCAGATGGCCCTTTTGACCGGGGGGCAGTGAGACTTCATTGTAGTGCAGATTTCCTTTACACGCTTGATTGGTTGGCCAAAAAGGACGTATGCGTTTTTTCCTGAATATATTCAGGTAAAAACGCATACGCCCTTTTTGGCCAAGTGCATCATTGTCGACATTCTGCCTCTTTTCCTATGCTTTAAGTGCAATTCCAGTCTACCCCCTGAAATCGTTTTCCTGAAATTCTGCCCCGCTTTCAAGTCCTCTTTGAAGACTTACTTCAGTACATTTTTGGACGATAGCTGTCATTCATAGCTCTGCAGGTTTGTGAATTACAGTGCCCCTGAGCTCCTTTCTTCAACTCGTTTTCTTGTGAGCTGGCCGCAAAACCGCAGGATTGCTTCAGGCCCTAATATGTTTCCGGCCGGGCACGCTGAGCCTTTGGTTAATTCCTCTTCCTGGTGGGAAATGATCGTTCAATTTGCCGTGCAGACACCAACAGCTAGTCTCTCATTGGTTCTCCCTATGCCTGTTCATCTTGTGCAGATATTGCAAACTGTGCCAAACAGGAGGTTAAAGGCACTGACTCTCCAAGTGGGGAGAGGGTTAGTAAAGTGTCTGGAATGGTGAACCCGAGTACCATGGGACGAAAACTGAGATGCATTTGTAAACGTTTCACAATCACACGGCGGACGATAGTCTGGGATTCCCATGCATGTTTTAGCTGAAGGAAGAATCCCTTAAACCTGGAGAGTTGGGACCCATGGAATGGGTACCATGCAGTAAAACTTTAAAAGGTCTGCGTTTGCTCACCGAACCTCACCAATGCTTTCAGCCCGAAGTGTCCAGCCTTATGTCTCACCCAGCTCTGCGTGTAGATGTGGTAAATCCAGGTTGTATCACAATCCCTGAAGGAATTATTTAAGAATTGCTCTCTATTTCTCTATCATTGTGTTTTGTTTTTGAAATTTATTTTGATAATGGGATTTATCGGATTTTCACTGCTGCGTTTAGGCCGCTGTACACACGCTTGATTTCCTTATGGAGACATATAAATCCATGGGTTTTAAGATTCTTACTTGTCAGGTATATTCCCAGGCTTTGAGTCCGTTTCGTTGAGCAAGGAGTAGGTTTTGTCTATTATATATTTGGCTAATGGAACGGTATCTGTGCTAATTTCAATCTCTGGTTTTATGCAGCATCCCAACTGACCTTTCCCCATAAGCAAGCATAAGTTGGTTTGCTAAATTTGAGACCCTGTTCTGTTTTGTAATTCAGTTCATGGGTAGCCAAGTTTTCATTCCGTGTATTAGTCATATCTTATGATGTTTCTTTTTCTGTGTGACTTATTTCTCGTAGAATCATCATACCTGAATCCACTCATTATGCCGCTACGGGCCTGATGACGTAGATTTCATTGCTGAGTGATATTCCATTGTACGTGCGTACCACAACTTCTTTATCCATTTTTTGCTTTCTGGGATATTTTACTTGTACCGTAGACGAGGTTCTTGTAAACAGAGCCGTCCTAAACTCTGGGGTGGCTGTGTGTTTTTGATTTTAATTTCCCTAAGCTATAGGACCATAAGTGGAAGTGACATAGGCTGTGTCGCTTTGTTTCCTACGTGTCTCTGGAAACACCATACACTTCTCCAGAGTGGTTGTTGGCAATTTACATCCCGCCCATCAGCATGACAAGGCTCCCTGTTCTCCATGACCTGTCCTGCCTTTCTGGATTTTACACTTTTTTCAGATGGCCCTTTTGACCGGGGGGGCAGTGAGACTTCATTTTAGTGCAGATTTCCTTTACACGCTTGCTTGGTTGGCCAAAAAGGGCGTATGCGTTTTTTCCTGAATATATTCAGGAAAAAACGCATACGCCCTTTTTGGCCAAGTGCATCGTTGTCGACATTCTGCCTCTTTTCCTATGCTTTTAGTACAATTCCAGTCTACCCCCTGAAATCGTTTTCCTGAAATTCTGCCCCGCTTTCAAGTCCTCTTCGAAGACTTACTTCAATACATTTTTGGACGATAGCTGTCATTCGTAACTCTGCAGGTTTGTGAATTACAGTGCCCCTGAGCTCATGTCTTCAACTCGCTTTCTTGTGAGCTGGCCGCAAAACCGCAGGATTGCTTCAGGCCATAATCTCTTTCCGGCAGGGCATGCTGAGCCTTTGTTTAATTCCTCTTCCTGTTCGGAAATGAGCGTTCCTTTTGCCCGTGCAGGCACCTACAGCTGGTCTCTCATTGGTTCTCCCTATTCCTGTACATCTTGTGCAGAAATTGCAAACTGTGCCAAACAGGAGGTTAATGGCACTGACTCTCCAAGTGGGGAGAGTGTTAGTAAAGCGTCTGGAATGGTGAACCCGAGTACCAGGGGATGAAAACTGAGATGCATTTGAAAACGTTTCCCAATCACACGGTGGACCATACTGTGGGTTTCACATGCATGTTTTAGCTGAAGGAAGAATCCCTTAAACCTGGAAATTTGGAACCCATGGAATGGGTACCATGCAGTATGACTTCAAAGGGTCTGCGTTTGCTCACCGAACCTCACCAGTGCTATCAGCCCGAAGTGTCCAGCCTTATGTCTCACCCAGCTCTGGGTGTAGATGTGGGAAATCCAGGTTGCATCACAAGCCCTGAATGAATTATTTAAGAATTGCTCTCTATTTCACTGTCATTGTGTTTTGTTTTTGAAATTTATTTTGATAATGGGATTTATCGGATTTTCACTGCTGCGTTTAGGCCGCTGTACACACGCTTGATTTCATTATGGAGACATATAAATCCATGGGTTTTAAGATTCTTACTTGTCAGGTATCTTGCCAGGCGTTGAATATGGGGTGTTGAGTCCATTTCGTTGAGCAAGGAGTAGGGCTTGTCTATTATATATTTGGCTTATGGAACGGTATCTGTGCTAATTTCAATCTCTGGTTTTATGCAGCACCCCAACTCACCTTTCCCCATAAGCAAGCATAAGTTGGTTTTCGAAATTTGAGACCCTGTTCTGTTTTGTAATTCAGTTTATGTGTAGCCAACTTTACATTCCGTGTTTTACTGATATATTATGATGTTTCTTTTTCTGTGTGACTTATTTCTCGTAGAATCATCGTACCTGAATCCACTCATTATGCCGCTACGGGCCTGAAGCCGTAGATTTCATTGCTGAGTGATATTCCATTGTACGTGCGTACCACAACTTCTTTATCCATTTTTTCCTTTCTCGGATATTTAACTTGTACCGTAGACAAGGTTCTTGTAAACAGAGCCATCCCAAACTTTGGGGTGGCTGTGTGTTTTTGATTTTAATTTCCCTAAGCTATAGGACCATAAGTGGAAGTGACATAGGCTGTGTTGCTTTGTTTCCTACGTGTTTCAGGATACACCATCCATTTCTCCAGAGTGGCTGTTGGCAATTTACATCCCGCCCATCAGCATAACAAGGCTCCCTGTTCTCCATGACCTGTCCTGTCTTTCTGGATTTTACTCTTTTTTCAGATTGCCCTATTGACCGGGGGGCAGTGAGACATCATTGTAGTGCAGATTTCCTTACACGCTTGCTTGGTTGGCCAAAAAGGGCGTATGCGTTTTTTCCTGAATATATTCAGGAAAAAACGCATACGCCCTCTTTGGCCAAGTGCATCATTGTCGACATTCTGCCTCTTTTCCTATGCTTTAAGTGCAATTCCAGTCTACCCCCTGAAATCGTTTTCCTGAAATTCTGCCCCGCTTTCAAGTCCTCTTCGAAGACTTACTTCAGAACATTTTTGGACGATAGCTGTCATCCATAACTCTGCAGGTTTGTGAATTACAGTGCCCCTGAGCTCCTTTCTTCAACTCGTTTTCTTGTGAGCTGGCCGCAAAACCGCAGGATTGCTTCAGGCCCTAATCTGTTTCCGGCATGGCATGCTGAGCCTTTGGTTAATTTCTCTTCCTGGTGGGAAATGAGCGTTCCATTTGCCCGTGCAGACACCAACAGCTAGTCTCTCATTGGTTCTCCCTATGCCTGTTCATCTTGCGCAGAAATTGCAAACTGTGCCAAACAGGAGGTTAAAGGCACTGACTCTCCAAGTGGGGAGAGTGTTAGTAAAGCGTCTGGAATGGTGAAACCAAGTACCAGGGGACGAAAACTGAGATGCATTTGAAAACGTTTCCCAATCACACAGCGGACGATAGTCTGGGTTTCCCATGCATGTTTTAGCTGAAGGAAGAATCCCTTAAACCTGGAGAGTTGGGACCCATGGAATGGGTACCATGCAGTATGACTTCAAAGTGTCTGCGTCTGCTCACCGAACCTCACCAATGCTATCAGCCCGAAGTGCCCAGCCTTATGTCTCACCCAGCTCTGGGTGTAGATGTGGAAAATCCAGGTTGCATCACAAGCCCTGAATGAATTATTTAAGA
The DNA here is from genome assembly GCF_059928025.1 of Delphinapterus leucas. Classification (NCBI taxonomy): domain Eukaryota; kingdom Metazoa; phylum Chordata; class Mammalia; order Artiodactyla; family Monodontidae; genus Delphinapterus; species Delphinapterus leucas. The sequence continues at coordinate 12,106,573 of NW_028322240.1, read as the reverse complement.
ATTGCTCTCTATTTCTACTGTCATTGTGTTTTGTTTTTGAAATTTATATTGATAATGGGATTTATCGGATTTTCACTGCTTCGTCTAGGCTGCTGTACACACGCTTGATTTCCTTATGGAGACATATAAATCCATGGGTTTTAAGATTCTTACTTGTCAGGTATCTTGCCAGGCGTTGAATATGGGGTGTTGAGTCCATTTCGTTGAGCAACGAGTAGGGCTTGTCTATTATATATTTGGCTTATGGAACGGTATCTGTGCTAATTTCACTCTCTGGTTTTATGCAGCACCCCAACTCACCTTTCCCCATAAGCAAGCATAAGTTGGTTTTCTAAATTTGAGACCCTGTTCTGTTTTGTAATTCAGTTCATGTATATCCAACTTCCATTCCATGTATTAGTGATAACTTATGATGTTTCTTTTTCTGTGTGACTTATTTCTCGTAGAATCATCGTACCTGAATCCAGTCATTATGCCGCTACGGGCCTGAAGACGTAGATTTCATTGCTGAGTGATATTCCATTGTACGTGCGTACCAGAACTTCTTTATCCATTTTTTCCTTTCTCGGATATTTAACTAGTACCGTAGACAAGGTTCTTTTAAACAGAGCCATCCCAAACTTTGGGGTGGCTGTGTGTTTTTGATTTTAATTTCCCTAAGCTATAGGACCATAAGTGGAAGTGACATAGGCTGTGTTGCTTTGTTTCCTACGTGTTTCAGGATACACCATACATTTCTCCAGAGTGGCTGTTGGCAATTTACATCCCGCCCATCAGCATAACAAGGCTCCCTGTTCTCCATGACCTGTCCTGTCTTTCTGGATTTTACTCTTTTTTCAGATGGCCCTTTTGACCGGGGGGCAGTGAGACATCATTGTAGTGCAGATTTCCTTTACACGCTTGCTTGGTTGGCCAAAAAGGGCGTATGCGTTTTTTCCTGAATATATTCAGGAAAAAACGCATACGCCCTTTTTGGCCAAGTGCATCATTGTCGACATTCTGCCTCTTTTCCTATGCTTTAAGTGCAATTCCAGTCTACCCCCTGAAATCGTTTTCCTGAAATTCTGCCCCGCTTTCAAGTCCTCTTCGAAGACTTACTTCAGTACATTTTTGGACGATAGCTGTCATTCATAACTCTGCAGGTTTGTGAATTACAGTGCCCCTGAGCTCCTTTCTTCAACTCGTTTTCTTGTGAGCTGGCCGCAAAACCGCAGGATTGCTTCAGGCCATAAACTGTTTCCGGCATGGCATGCTGAGCCTTTGGTTAATTCCTCTTCCTGGTGGGAAATGAGCGTTCCATTTGCCCGTGCAGACACCAACAGCTAGTCTCTCATTGGTTCTCCCTATGCCTGTTCATCTTGCGCAGAAATTGCAAACTGTGCCAAACAGGAGGTTAAAGGCACTGACTCTCCAAGTGGGGAGAGGGTTAGTAAAGCGTCTGGAATGGTGAACCCGAGTACCATGGGACGAAAACTGAGATGCATTTGAAAACGTTTCCCAATCACACGGCGGACGATAGTCTGGGATTCCCATGCATGTTTTAGCTGAAGGAAGAATCCCTTAAACCTGGAGAGTTGGGACCCATGGAATGGGTACCATGCAGTATGACTTCAAAGGGTTTGCGTTTGCTCACCGAACCTCACCAATGCTATCAGCCCGAAGTGTCCAGCCTTATGTCTCACCCAGCTCTGGGTGTAGATGTGGTAAATCCAGGTTGCATCACAAGACCTGAATGAATTATTTAAGAATTGCTCTCTATTTCACTGTCATTGTGTTTTGTTTTTGAAATTTATTTTGATAATGGGATTTATCGGATTTTCACTGCTGCGTTTAGGCCGCTGTACACATGCTTGATTTCCTTATGGAGACATATAAATCCATGGGTTTTAAGATTCTTACTTGTCAGGTATCTTGCCAGGCGTTGAATATGGGGTGTTGAGTCCATTTCGTTGAGCAACGAGTAGGGCTTGTCTATTATATATTTGGCTTATTGAACGGTATCTGTGCTAATTTCAATCTCTGGTTTTATGCAGCACCCCAACTCACCTTTCCCCATAAGCAAGCATAAGTTGGTTTTCTAAATTTGAGACCCTGTTCTGTTTTGTAATTCAGTTCATGTGTATCCAACTTTACATTCCGTGTATTAGTGATATCTTATGATGTTTCTTTTTCTGTGTGACTTATTTCTCGTAGAATCATCGTACCTGAATCCACTCATTATGCCGCTACGGGCCTGATGATGTAGATTTCATTGCTAAGTGATATTCCATTGTACGTGCGTACCACAACTTCTTTATCCATTTTTTGCTTTCTGGGATATTTTACTTGTACCGTAGACGAGGTTCTTGTAAACAGAGCCATCCCAAACTCTGGGGTGGCTGTGTGTTTTTGATTTTAATTTCCCTAAGCTATAGGACCATAAGTGGAAGTGCCATAGGCTGTGTTGCTTTGTTTCCTACGTGTTTCTGGAAACACCATACACTTCTCCAGAGTGGTTGTTGGCAATTTACATCCCGCCCATCAGCATGACAAGGCTCCCTGTTCTCCATGACCTGTGCTGACTTTCTGGATTTTACATTTTTTTCAGATGGCCCTTTTGACCGGGGGGCAGTGAGACTTCATTGTGGTGCAGATTTCCATTACACGCTTGCTTGGTTGGCCAAAAAGGGCGTCTGCGTTTTTCCCTGAATATATTCAGGAAAAAACGCATACGCCCTTTTTGGCCAAGTGCATCGTTGTCGACATTCTGCCTCTTTTCCTATGCTTTTAGTACAATTCCAGTCTACCCCCTGAAATCGTTTTCCTGAAATTCTGCCCCGCTTTCAAGTCCTCTTCGAAGACTTACTTAAATATATTTTTGGACGATAGCTGTCATTCATAACTCTGCAGGTTTGTGAATTACAGTGCCCCTGAGCTCATGTCTTCAACTCGCTTTCTTGTGAGCTGGCCGCAAAACCGCAGGATTGCTTCAGGCCATAATCTCTTTCCGGCAGGGCATGCTGAGCCTTTGGTTAATTCCTCTTCCTGGTGGGAAATGAGCGTTCCATTTGCCCGTGCAGACACCAACAGCTAGTCTCTCATTGGTTCTCCCTATGCCTGTTCATCTTGCGCAGAAATTGCAAACTGTGCCAAACAGGAGGTTAAAGGCACTGACTCTCCAAGTGGGGAGAGTGTTAGTAAAGCGTCTGGAATGGTGAAACCAAGTACCAGGGGACGAAAACTGAGATGCATTTGAAAACGTTTCCCAATCACACAGCGGACGATAGTCTGGGTTTCCCATGCATGTTTTAGCTGAAGGAAGAATCCCTTAAACCTGGAGAGTTGGGACCCATGGAATGGGTACCATGCAGTATGACTTCAAAGGGTCTGCGTCTGCTCACCGAACCTCACCAATGCTATCAGCCCGAAGTGCCCAGCCTTATGTCTCACCCAGCTCTGGGTGTAGATGTGGAAAATCCAGGTTGCATCACAAGCCCTGAATGAATTATTTAAGAATTGCTCTCTATTTCACTGTCATTGTGTTTTGTTTTTGAAATTCATTTTGATAATGGGATTTATCGGATTTTCACTGCTGCTTTTAGGCCACTCTACACACGCTTGATTTCCTTATGGAGACATATAAATCCATGGGTTTTAAGATTCTTACTTGTCAGGTATCTTCCCAGGCGTTGAATATAGGGTGTTGAGTCCATTTCGTTGAGCAAGGAGTAGGTTTTGTCTATTATATATTTGGCTTATGGAACGGTATCTGTGCTAATTTCAATCTCTGGTTTTATGCAGCATCCCAACTGACCTTTCCCCATAAGCAAGCATAAGTTGGTTTGCTAAATTTGAGACCCTGTTCTGTTTTGTAGTTCAGTTCATGGGTAGCCAAGTTTACATTCCGTGTATTAGTGATAACTTATGATGTTTCTTTTTCTGTCTGACTTATTTCTCATAGAATCATCGTACCTGAATCCACTCATTATGCCGCTACGGTCCTGATGACGTAGATTTCATTGCTGAGTGATATTCCATTGTACGTGCGTACCACAACTTCTTTATCCATTTTATGCTTTCTCGGATATTTAACTTCTACCGTAGATGAGGTTCTTGTAAACAGAGCCATCCCAAACTTTGGGGTGGCTGTGTGTTTTTTATTTTAATTTCCCTAAGCTATAGGACCATAAGTGGAATTGCCATAAGCTGTGTTGCTTTGTTTCCTACGTGTTTCCGGAAACACCATACAGTTTTCCAGAGTGGCTGTTGGCAATTTAAATCCGCCCATCAGCATAACAAGTCTCCCTGTTCTCCATGACCTGTCCTGCCTTTCTGGATTTTACACTTTTTTCAGATGGCCCTTTTGACCGGGGGGCAGTGAGACTTCATTGTAGTGCAGATTTCCTTTACACGCTTGATTGGTTGGCCAAAAAGGACGTATGCGTTTTTTCCTGAATATATTCAGGTAAAAACGCATACGCCCTTTTTGGCCAAGTGCATCATTGTCGACATTCTGCCTCTTTTCCTATGCTTTAAGTGCAATTCCAGTCTACCCCCTGAAATCGTTTTCCTGAAATTCTGCCCCGCTTTCAAGTCCTCTTTGAAGACTTACTTCAGTACATTTTTGGACGATAGCTGTCATTCATAGCTCTGCAGGTTTGTGAATTACAGTGCCCCTGAGCTCCTTTCTTCAACTCGTTTTCTTGTGAGCTGGCCGCAAAACCGCAGGATTGCTTCAGGCCCTAATATGTTTCCGGCCGGGCACGCTGAGCCTTTGGTTAATTCCTCTTCCTGGTGGGAAATGATTGTTCAATTTGCCGTGCAGACACCAACAGCTAGTCTCTCATTGGTTCTCCCTATGCCTGTTCATCTTGTGCAGATATTGCAAACTGTGCCAAACAGGAGGTTAAAGGCACTGACTCTCCAAGTGGGGAGAGGGTTAGTAAAGCGTCTGGAATGGTGAACCCGAGTACCATGGGACGAAAACTGAGATGCATTTGAAAACGTTTCCCAATCACACGGCGGACGATAGTCTGGGATTCCCATGCATGTTTTAGCTGAAGGAAGAATCCCTTAAACCTGGAGAGTTGGGACCCATGGAATGGGTACCATGCAGTATGACTTCAAAGGGTTTGCGTTTGCTCACCGAACCTCACCAATGCTATCAGCCCGAAGTGTCCAGCCTTATGTCTCACCCAGCTCTGGGTGTAGATGTGGTAAATCCAGGTTGCATCACAAGACCTGAATGAATTATTTAAGAATTGCTCTCTATTTCACTGTCATTGTGTTTTGTTTTTGAAATTTATTTTGATAATGGGATTTATCGGATTTTCACTGCTGCGTTTAGGCCGCTGTACACATGCTTGATTTCCTTATGGAGACATATAAATCCATGGGTTTTAAGATTCTTACTTGTCAGGTATCTTGCCAGGCGTTGAATATGGGGTGTTGAGTCCATTTCGTTGAGCAACGAGTAGGGCTTGTCTATTATATATTTGGCTTATTGAACGGTATCTGTGCTAATTTCAATCTCTGGTTTTATGCAGCACCCCAACTCACCTTTCCCCATAAGCAAGCATAAGTTGGTTTTCTAAATTTGAGACCCTGTTCTGTTTTGTAATTCAGTTCATGTGTATCCAACTTTACATTCCGTGTATTAGTGATATCTTATGATGTTTCTTTTTCTGTGTGACTTATTTCTCGTAGAATCATCGTACCTGAATCCACTCATTATGCCGCTACGGGCCTGATGATGTAGATTTCATTGCTGAGTGATATTCCATTGTACGTGCGTACCACAACTTCTTTATCCATTTTTTGCTTTCTGGGATATTTTACTTGTACCGTAGACGAGGTTCTTGTAAACAGAGCCATCCCAAACTCTGGGGTGGCTGTGTGTTTTTGATTTTAATTTCCCTAAGCTATAGGACCATAAGTGGAAGTGACATAGGCTGTGTTGCTTTGTTTCCTACGTGTTTCTGGAAACACCATACACTTCTCCAGAGTGGTTGTTGGCAATTTACATCCCGCCCATCAGCATGACAAGGCTCCCTGTTCTCCATGACCTGTGCTGACTTTCTGGATTTTACATTTTTTTCAGATGGCCCTTTTGACCGGGGGGCAGTGAGACTTCATTGTGGTGCAGATTTCCATTACACGCTTGCTTGGTTGGCCAAAAAGGGCATCTGCGTTTTTCCCTGAATATATTCAGGAAAAAACGCATACGCCCTTTTTGGCCAAGTGCATCGTTGTCGACATTCTGCCTCTTTTCCTATGCTTTTAGTACAATTCCAGTCTACCCCCTGAAATCGTTTTCCTGAAATTCTGCCCCGCTTTCAAGTCCTCTTCGAAGACTTACTTAAATATATTTTTGGACGATAGCTGTCATTCATAACTCTGCAGGTTTGTGAATTACAGTGCCCCTGAGCTCATGTCTTCAACTCGCTTTCTTGTGAGCTGGCCGCAAAACCGCAGGATTGCTTCAGGCCATAATCTCTTTCCGGCAGGGCATGCTGAGCCTTTGGTTAATTCCTCTTCCTGGTGGGAAATGAGCGTTCCATTTGCCCGTGCAGACACCAACAGCTAGTCTCTCATTGGTTCTCCCTATGCCTGTTCATCTTGCGCAGAAATTGCAAACTGTGCCAAACAGGAGGTTAAAGGCACTGACTCTCCAAGTGGGGAGAGTGTTAGTAAAGCGTCTGGAATGGTGAAACCAAGTACCAGGGGACGAAAACTGAGATGCATTTGAAAACGTTTCCCAATCACACAGCGGACGATAGTCTGGGTTTCCCATGCATGTTTTAGCTGAAGGAAGAATCCCTTAAACCTGGAGAGTTGGGACCCATGGAATGGGTACCATGCAGTATGACTTCAAAGGGTCTGCGTCTGCTCACCGAACCTCACCAATGCTATCAGCCCGAAGTGCCCAGCCTTATGTCTCACCCAGCTCTGGGTGTAGATGTGGAAAATCCAGGTTGCATCACAAGCCCTGAATGAATTATTTAAGAATTGCTCTCTATTTCACTGTCATTGTGTTTTGTTTTTGAAATTCATTTTGATAATGGGATTTATCGGATTTTCACTGCTGCTTTTAGGCCACTGTACACACGCTTGATTTCCTTATGGAGACATATAAATCCATGGGTTTTAAGATTCTTACTTGTCAGGTATCTTCCCAGGCGTTGAATATAGGGTGTTGAGTCCATTTCGTTGAGCAAGGAGTAGGTTTTGTCTATTATATATTTGGCTTATGGAACGGTATCTGTGCTAATTTCAATCTCTGGTTTTATGCAGCATCCCAACTGACCTTTCCCCATAAGCAAGCATAAGTTGGTTTGCTAAATTTGAGACCCTGTTCTGTTTTGCAGTTCAGTTCATGGGTAGCCAAGTTTACATTCCGTGTATTAGTGATAACTTATGATGTTTCTTTTTCTGTCTGACTTATTTCTCATAGAATCATCGTACCTGAATCCACTCATTATGCCGCTACGGTCCTGATGACGTAGATTTCATTGCTGAGTGATATTCCATTGTACGTGCGTACCACAACTTCTTTATCCATTTTATGCTTTCTCGGATATTTAACTTCTACCGTAGATGAGGTTCTTGTAAACAGAGCCATCCCAAACTTTGGGGTGGCTGTGTGTTTTTTATTTTAATTTCCCTAAGCTATAGGACCATAAGTGGAATTGCCATAAGCTGTGTTGCTTTGTTTCCTACGTGTTTCCGGAAACACCATACAGTTTTCCAGAGTGGCTGTTGGCAATTTAAATCCGCCCATCAGCATAACAAGTCTCCCTGTTCTCCAAGACCTGTCCTGCCTTTCTGGATTTTACACTTTTTTCAGATGGCCCTTTTGACCGGGGAACAGTGAGACTTCATTGTAGTGCAGATTTCCTTTACACGCTTCCTTCGTTGGCAAAAAGGGGCGTATGCTTTTTTTCCTGAACATATTCAGGAAAAAACGCATACGCCCTTTTTGGCCCAGTGCATCATTGTCGACATTCTGCCTCTTTTCCTATGCTTTAAGTGCAATTCCAGTCTACCCCCTGAAATCGTTTTCCTGAAATTCTGCCCCGCTTTCAAGTCCTCTCCGAAGACTTACTTCTATACATTTTTGGACGATAGCTGTCATTCATAACTCTGCAGGTTTGTGAATTACAGTGTCCCTGAGCTCCTTTCTTCAACTCCTTTTCTTGTGAGCTGGCCGCAAAACGCAGGATTGCTTCAGGCCCTAATATGTTTCCGGCCGGGCACGCTGAGCCTTTGGTTAATTCCTCTTCCTGGTGGGAAATGATCGTTCCATTTGCCCGTGCAGACACCAACAGCTAGTCTCTCACTGGTTCTCCCTATGCCTGTTCATCTTGCGCAGAAATTGCAAACTGTGCCAAACAGGAGGTTAAAGGCACTGACTCTCCAAGTGGGGAGAGTGTTAGTAAAGCGTCTGGAATGGTGAACCCGAGTACCAGGGGACGAAAACTGAGATGCATTTGAAAACGTTTCCCAATCACACGGCGGACGATAGTCTAGGTGTCCCATGCATGTTTTAGCTGAAGGAAGAATCCCTTAAACCTGGAGAGTTGGGACCCATGGAATGGGTACCATGCAGTATGACTTCAAAGGGTTTGCGTTTGCTCACCGAACCTCACCAATGCTATCAGCCCGAAGTGTCCAGCCTAATGTCTCACCCAGCTCTGGGTGTAGATGTGGGAAATCCAGGTTGCATCACAAGCCCTGAATGAATTATTTAAGAATTGCTCTCTATTTCACTGTCATTGTGTTTTGTTTTTGAAATTTATTTTGATAATGTGATTTATCGGATTTTCACTGCTGCGTTTAGGCCGCTGTACACACGCTTGATTTCCTTATGGAGACATATAAATCCATGGGTTTTAAGATTCTTACTTGTCAGGTATCTTGCCAGGCGTTGAATATGGGGTGTTGAGTCCATTTCGTAGAGCAAGGAGTAGGTCTTGTCTATTATATATTTGGCTTATGGAACGGTATCTGTGCTAATTTCAATCTCTGGTTTTATGCAGCACCCCAAATCACCTTTCCCCATAAGCAAGCATAAGTATGTTTTCTAAATATGAGACCCTGTTCTGTTTTGTAATTCAGTTTATGTGTAGCCAAGTTTACATTCCGTGTATTACTGATATATTATGATGTTTCTTTTTCTGTGTGACTTATTTCTCGTAGAATCATCGTACCTGAATCCACTCATTATGCCGCTATGGGCCTGAAGACGTAGATTTCATTGCTGAGTGATATTCCATTGTACGTGCGTACCAGAACTTCTTTATCCATTATTTCCTTTCTCGGATATTTAACTTGTACCGTAGACAAGGTTCTTGTAAACAGAGCCATCCCAAACTTTGGGGTGGCTGTGTGTTTTTGATTTTAATTTCCCTAAGCTATAGGACCATAAGTGGAAGTGACATAGGCTGTGTTGCTTTGTTTCCTACGTGTTTCAGGATACACCATACATTTCTCCAGAGTGGCTGTTGGCAATTTACATCCCGCCCATCAGCATAACAAGGCTCCCTGTTCTCCATGACCTGTCCTGTCTTTCTGGATTTTACTCTTTTTTCAGATGGCCCTTTTGACAGGGGGGCAGTGAGACTTCATTGTAGTGCAGATTTCCTTTACACGCTTGCTTGGTTGGCCAAAAAGGGCGTATGCGTTTTTTCCTGAATATATTCAGGAAAAAACGCATACGCCCTTTTTGGCCAAGGGCATCATTGTCGACATTCTGCCTCTTTTCCTATGCTTTAAGTGCAATTCCAGTCTACCCCCTGAAATCGTTTTCCTGAAATTCTGCCCCGCTTTCAAGTCCTCTTTGAAGACTTACTTCAGTACATTTTTGGACGATAGCTGTCATTCATAACTCTGCAGGTTTGTGAATTACAGTGCCCCTGAGCTCCTTTCTTCAACTCGTTTTCTTGTGAGCTGGCCGCAAAACCGCAGGATTGCTTCAGGCCCTAATCTGTTTCCGGCATGGCATGCTGAGCCTTTGGTTAATTCCTCTTCCTGGTGGGAAATGAGCGTTCAATTTGCCCGTGCAGACACCAATAGCTAGTCTCTCATTGGTTCTCCCTATGCCTGTTCATCGTGCGCAGAAATTGCAAACTGTGCGAAACAGGAGGTTAAAGGCACTGACTCTCCAAGTGGGGAGAGTGTTAGTAAAGCGTCTGGAATGGTGAAACCAAGTACCAGGGGACGAAAACTGAGATGCATTTGAAAACGTTTCCCAATCACACAGCGGATGATAGTCTGGGTTTCCCATGCATGTTTTAGCTGAAGGAAGAATCCCTTAAACCTGGAGAGTTGGGACCCATGGAATGGGTACCATGCAGTATGACTTCAAAGGGTCTGCGTTTGCTCACCGAACCTCACCAATGCTATCAGCCCGAAGTGCCCAGCCTTATGTCTCACCCAGCTCTGGGTGTAGATGTGGAAAATCCAGGTTGCATCACAAGCCCTGAATGAATTATTTAAGAATTGCTCTCTATTTCACTGTCATTGTGTTTTGTTTTTGAAATTTATTTTGATAATGAGATTTATCGGATTTTCACTGCTGCGTTTAGGCCGCTGTACACACGCTTGATTTCCTTATGGAGACATATAAATCCATGGGTTTTAAGATTCTTACTTGTCAGGTATCTTGCCAGTCGTTGTATATGGGGTGTTGAGTCCATTACGTTGAGCAGGGAGTAGGGCTTGTCTATTATATATTTGGCTTATGGAATGGTATCTGTGCTAATTTCAATCTCTGGTTTTATGCAGCACCCCAAATCACCTTTCCCCATAAGCAAGCATAAGTTGTTTTTCTAAATTTGAGACCCTGTTCTGTTTTGTAATTCAGTTCATGTGTATCCAAATTTACATTCCGTGTATTAGTGATATCTTATGATGTTTCTTTTTCTGTGTGACTTATTTCTCGTAGAATCATCGTACCTGAATCCACTCATTATGCCGCTACGGGCCTGATGACGTAGATTTCATTGCTGAGTGATATTCCATTGTACGTGCGTACCACAACTTCTTTATCCATTTTATGCTTTCTCGGATATTTAACTTCTACCGTAGATGAGGTTCTTGTAAACAGAGCCATCCCAAACTTTGGGGTGGCTGTGTGTTTTTGATTTTAATTTCCCTAAGCTATAGGACCATAAGTGGAAGTGCCATAGGCTGTGTTGCTTTGTTTCCTACGTGTTTCCGGAAACACCATACACTTTTCCAGAGTGGCTGTTGGCAATTTAAATCCGCCCATCAGCATAACAAGGCTCCCTGTTCTCCAAGACCTGTCCTGCCTTTTTGGATTTTACACTTTTTTCAGATGGCCCTTTTGACAGGGGTGCAGTGAGACTTCATTGTAGTGCGGATTTCATTTACCTGCTTGCTTGCTTGGCCAAAAATGGCGTATGCGTTTTTTCCTGAATATATTCAGGAAAAAACGCATACGCACTTTTTGGCCAGTGCATCATTGTCGACATTCTGCCTCTATTCCTATGCTTTAAGTGCAATTCCAGTCTACCCCCTGAAATCGTTTTCCTGAAATTCTGCCCCGTTTTCAAGTCCTCTTCGAAGACTTACTTCAATACATTTTTGGACGATAGCTGTCATTCATAACTCTGCAGGTTTGTGAATTACAGTGCCCCTGAGCTCGTTTCCTCAACTCGCTTTCTTGTGAGCTGGCCGCAAAACCGCAGGATTGCTGCAGGCCCTAATCTGTTTCTGTCAGGGCACACTGAGCCTTTGGTGAATTCCTCTTCCTGGTGGGAAATGAGCGTTCCATTTGCCCGTGCAGACACCTACAGCTAGTCTCTCATTGTTTCTCCCTATTCCTGTTAATCTTGCGTAGAAATTGCAAACTGTGCCAAACAGGAGGTTAAAGGCACTGACTCTCCAAGTGGGGAGAATGTTAGTAAAGTGTCTGGTATGGTGAACACGAGTACCAGGGTTCGAAAACTGAGATATATTTGAAAACGTTTCCCAATCAGACGGTGGACAATACTCTGGGTTTCCCATGCATGACTTAGCTGAAGGAAAAATCCCTTAAACCTGGAGAGCTGGGAACCATGGAATGGGTACCATGCAGTATGACTACAAAGGGTCTGCGTTTGCTCACCGAACCTCACAAATGCTATCAGCCCGAAGTGTCAAGCCGTATATCTCACCCAGCTCTGGGTGTAGATGTGGTAAATCCAGGTTGCATCACAAGCCCTGAATGAATTATTTAAGAATTGCTCTCTATTACACTGTCAATGTGTTTTGGTTTTGAACTTTATTTTGATAATGGGATTTATCGGATTTTCACTGCTGCGTTTAGGCTGCTGTACACATGCTTGATTTCCTTATGGAGACATATAAATCCATGGGTTTTAAGATTCTTACTTGTCAGGTATCTTGCCAGGCGTTGAATATGGGGTGTTGAGTCCATTTCGTTGAGCAAGGAGTAGGTCTTGTCTCTTATATATTTGGCTTATGGAACGGTATCTGTGCTAATTTCAATCTCTGGTTTTATGCAGCACCCCAACTCACCTTTCCCCATAAGCAAGCATAAGTTGGTTTTCTAAATTTGAGACCCTGTTCTGTTTTGTAATTCAGTTCCTGTGTAGCCAACTTTACATTCCGTGTATTAGTGATATCTTATGATGTTTCTTTTTCTGTGTGACTTATTTCTCGTAGAATCATCGTACCTGAATCCACTCATTAGGCCGCTACGGGCCTGATGACGTAGATTTCATTGCTGAGTGATATTCCATTGTACGTGCGTACCACAACTTCTTTATCCATTTTTTGCTTTCTGGGATATTTTACTTGTACCGTAGACGAGGTTCTTGTAAACAGAGCCGTCACAAACTCTGGGGTGGCTGTGTGTTTTTGATTTTAATTTCCCTAAGCTATAGGACCATAAGTGGAAGTGCCATAGGCTGTGTTGCTTTGTTTCCTACGTGTTTCTGGAAACACCATACACATCTCCAGAGTGGTTGTTGGCAATTTATATCCCGCCCATCAGCATGACAAGGCTCCCTGTTCTCCATGACCTGTCCTGACTTTCTGGATTTTACATTTTTTTCAGATGGCCCTTTTGACCGGGGGGCAGTGAGACTTCATTGTAGTGCAGATTTCCATTACACGCTTGCTTGGTTGGCCAAAAAGGGCGTATGCGTTTTTTCCTGAATATATTCAGGAAAAAACGCATACGCCCTTTTTGGCCAAGTGCATCATTGTCGACATTCTGCCTCTTTTCCTATGCTTTTAGTACAATTCCAGTCTACCCCCTGAAATCGTTTTTCTGGAATTCTGCCCCGCTTTCAAGTCCTCTTCGAAGACTTACTTCAATACATTTTTGGACGATAGCTGTCATTCATAACTCTGCAGGTTTGTGAATTACAGTGCCCCTGAGCTCATTTCTTCAACTCGCTTTCTTGTGACCTGGCCGCAAAACCGCAGGATTGCTTCAGGCCCTAATCTGTTTCCGGCAGGGCACGCTGAGCCTTTGGTTAATTCCTCTTCCTGGTGGGAAATGAGCGTTCCATTTGCCCGTGCAGACACCTACAGCTAGTCTCTCATTGCTTCTCCCTATTCCTGTTCATCTTGCGCAGAAATTGCAACCTGTGCCAAACAGGAGGTTAATGGCACTGACTCTCGAAGTGGGGAAAGTGTTAGTAAAGCGTTCAAATGTTGAACCCGAGTACCAGGGGACGAAAACTGAGATGCATTTGAAAACGTTTCCCAATCACACGGTGGACCATAATCTGGGTTTCCCATGCATGTTTTAGCTGAAGGAAGAATCCCTTAAACCTGGAGAGTTGGGACCCATGGAATGGGTACCATGCAGTATGACTTCAAAGGGTCTGCGTTTGCTCACCGAACCTCACCAATGCTATCAGGCTGAAGTGTCCAGCCTTATGTCTCATCCAGCTCTGGGTGTAGATGTGGTAAATCCAGGTTGCATCACAAGCCCTGAATGAATTATTTAAGAATTGCTCTCTATTTCACTGTCATTGTGTTTTGTTTTTGAAATTCATTTTGATAATGGGATTTATCGGATTTTCACTGCTGCTTTTAGGCCACTGTACACACGCTTGATTTCCTTATGGAGACATATAAATCCATGGGTTTTAAGATTCTTACTTGTCAGGTATCTTGCCAGGTGTTGAATATGGGGTGTTGAGTCCATTTCGTTGAGCAAGGTGTACGTCTTGTCTATTATATATTTGGCTTATGGAACGGTATCTGTGCTAATTTCAATCTCTGGTTTTATGCAGCACCCCAACTCACCTTTCCCCATAAGCAAGCATATGTTGTTTTTCTAAATTTGAGACCCTGTTCTGTTTTGTAATTCAGTTCATGGGTAGCCAAGTTTACATTCCGTGTATTAGTGATATCTTATGATGTTTCTTTTTCTGTGTGACTTATTTCTCGTAGAATCATCATACCTGAATCCACTCATTGTGCCGCTATGGGCCTGATGACGTAGATTTCATTGCTGAGTGATATTCCATTGTACGTGCGTACCACAACTTCTTTATCCATTTTTTACTTTCTGGGATATTTTACTTGTACCGTAGACGAGGTTCTTGTAAACAGAGCCGTCCCAAACTCTGGGGTGGCTGTGTGTTTTTGATTTTAATTTCCCTAAGCTATAGGGACATAAGTGGAAGTGCCATAGGCTGTGTTGCTTTGTTTCCTACGTGTTTCTGGAAACACCATACACTTCTCCAGAGTGGTTGTTGGCAATTTACATCCCGCCCATCAGCATGACAAGGCTCCCTGTTCTCCATGACCTGTCCTGCCTTTCTGGATTTTACACTTTTTTCAGATGGCCCTTTTGACCGGGGGGGCAGTGAGACTTCATTGTAGTGCAGATTTCCTTTACACGCTTGCTTGGTTGGCCAAAAAGGGCGTATGCGTTTTTTCCTGAATATATTCAGGAAAAAACGCATACGCCCTTTTTGGCCAAGTGCATCGTTGTCGACATTCTGCCTCTTTTCCTATGCTTTTAGTACAATTCCAGTCTACCGCTGAAATCGTTTTCCTGAAATTCTGCCCCGCTTTCAAGTCCTCTTGGAAGACTTACTACAACACATTTTTGGACGATAGCTGTCATTCATAACTCTGCAGGTTTGTGAATTACAGTGCCCCTGAGCCCATGTCTTCAACTCGCTTTCTTGTGAGCTGGCCGCAATACCGCAGGATTGTTTCAGGCCAAAGTCTCTTTCCGGCAGGGCATGCTGAGCCTTTGGTTAATTCCTCTTCCTGGTCGGAAATGTTCGCTCCTTTTGCCCGTGCAGGCACCTACAGCTAGTCTCTCATTGGTTCTCCCTATTCCTGTACATGTTGCGCAGAAATTGCAAACTGTGCCAAACAGGAGGTTAATGGCACTGACTCTCCAAGTGGGGAGAGTGTTAGTAAAGCGTCTGGAATGGTGAACCCGAGTACCAGGGGACGAAAACTGAGATGCATTTGAAAACGTTTACCGGTCACACAGTGCACTGAACTGTGGGTTTACCATGCATGTTTTAGCTGAAGGAAGAATCCCTTAAACCTGGAGAGTTGGGACCCATGGAATGGGTACCATGCAGTATGACTTCAAAGGGTCTGCGTTTGCTCACCGAACCTCACCAATGCTATCAGCCCGAAGTGTCCAGCCTTATGTCTCACCCAGCTCTGGGTGTAGATGTGGGAAATCCAGGTTGCATTACAAGCCCTGAATGAATTATTTAAGAATTGCTCTCTATTTCACTGTCATTGTGTTTTGTTTTTGAAATTTATTTTGATAATGGGATTTATCGGATTTTCACTGCTGCATTTAGGCCGTTGTACACACGCTTGATTTCCTTATGGAGACATATAAATCCATGGGTTTTAAGATTCTTACTTGTCAGGTATCTTGCCAGGCGTTGAATATGGGGTGTTGAGTCCATTTCGTTGAGCAAGGAGTAGGGCTTGTCTATTATATATTTGGCTTATGGAACGGTATCTGTGCTAATTTCAATCTCTGGTTTTATGCAGCACCCCAACTCACCTTTCCCCATAAGCAAGCATAAGTTGGTTTTCTAAATTTGAGACCCTGTTCTGTTTTGTAATTCAGTTTATGTGTAGCCAAGTTTACATTCCGTGTATTACTGTTATATTATGATGTTTCTTTTTCTGTGTGACTTATTTCTCGTAGAATCATCGTACCTGAATCCACTCATTATGCCGCTACGGGCCTGAAGACGTAGATTTCATTGCTGAGTGATATTCCATTGTACGTGCGTACCAGATATTCTTTATCCATTTTTTCCTTTCTCGGATATTTAACTTGTACCGTAGAAAAGGTTCTTGTAAACAGAGGCATCCCAAACTTTGGGGTGGCTGTGTGTTTGTGATTTTAATTACCCTAAGCTATAGGACCATAGTGGAAGTGACATAGGCTGTGTTGCTTTGTTTCCTACGTGTTTCAGGATACACCATACATTTCTCCAGAGTGGCTGTTGGCAATTTACATCCCGCCCATCAGCATAACAAGGCTCCCTGTTCTCCAAGACCTGTCCTGCCTTTCTGGATTTTACACTTTTTTCAGATGGCCCTTTTGACCGGGGGGCAGTGAGACTTCATTGTAGTGCAGATTTCCTTTACACGCTTGCTTGGTTGGCCAAAAAGGGCGTATGCGTTTTTTCCTGAATATATTCAGGAAAAAACGCATACGCCCTTTTTGGCCAAGTGCATCATTGTCGACATTCTGCCTCTTTTCCTATGCTTTAAGTGCAATTCCAGTATACCCCCTGAAATCGTTTTCCTGAAATTCTGCCCCGCTTTCAAGTTCTCTTTGAAGACTTACTTCAGTACATTTTTGGACGATAGCTGTCATTCATAACTCTGCATGTTTGTGAATTACAGTGTCCCTGAGCTCCTTTCTTCAACTCCTTTTCTTGTGAGCTGGCCGCAAAACCGCAGGATTGCTTCAGGCCCTAATATGTTTCCGGCCGGGCACGCTGAGCATTTGGTTAATTCCTCTTCCTGGTGGGAAATGATCGTTCAATTTGCCCGTGCAGACACCAACAGCTAGTCTCTCATTGCTTCTCCCTATTCCTGTTCATCTTGCGCAGAAATTGCAAACTGTGCCAAACAGGAGGTTAATGGCACTGACTCTCCAAGTGGGGAGAGTGTTAGTAAAGCGTTCAAATGTTGAACCCGAGTACCAGGGGACGAAAACTGAGATGCATTTGAAAACGTTTCCCAATCACACGGTGGACCATACTCTGGGTTTCCCATGCATGTTTTAGCTGAAGGAAGAATCCCTTAAACCTGGAGAGTTGGGACCCATGGTATGGGTACCATGCAGTATGACTTCAAAGGGTCTGCGTTTGCTTACCGAACCTCACCAATGCTATCAGCCCGAAGTGTCCAGCCTTATGTCTCATCCAGCTCTGGGTGTAGATGTGGTAAATACAGGTTGCATCACAGGCCCTGAATGAATTATTTAAGAATTGCTCTCTATTTCACTGTCATTGTGTTTTGTTTTTGAAATTCATTTTGATAATGGGATTTATCGGATTTTCACTGCTGCTTTTAGGCCACTGTACACACGCTTGATTTCCTTATGGAGACATATAAATCCATGGGTTTTAAGATTCTTACTTGTCAGGTATCTTCCCAGGCGTTGAATATAGGGTGTTGAGTCCATTTCGTTGAGCAAGGAGTAGGTTTTGTCTATTATATATTTGGCTTATGGAATGGTATCTGTGCTAATTTCAATCTCTGGTTTTATGCAGCATCCCAACTGACCTTTCCCCATAAGCAAGCATAAGTTGGTTTGCTAAATTTGAGACCCTGTTCTGTTTTGTAGTTCAGTTCATGGGTAGCCAAGTTTACATTCCGTGTATTAGTGATAACTTATGATGTTTCTTTTTCTGTCTGACTTATTTCTCATAGAATCATCGTACCTGAATCCACTCATTATGCCGCTACGGTCCTGATGACGTAGATTTCATTGCTGAGTGATATTCCATTGTACGTGCGTACCACAACTTCTTTATCCATTTTATGCTTTCTCGGATATTTAACTTCTACCGTAGATGAGGTTCTTGTAAACAGAGCCATCCCAAACTTTGGGGTGGCTGTGTGTTTTTTATTTTAATTTCCCTAAGCTATAGGACCATAAGTGGAATTGCCATAAGCTGTGTTGCTTTGTTTCCTACGTGTTTCCGGAAACACCATACAGTTTTCCAGAGTGGCTGTTGGCAATTTAAATCCGCCCATCAGCATAACAAGTCTCCCTGTTCTCCATGACCTGTCCTGCCTTTCTGGATTTTACACTTTTTTCAGATGGCCCTTTTGACCGGGGGGCAGTGAGACTTCATTGTAGTGCAGATTTCCTTTACACGCTTGATTGGTTGGCCAAAAAGGACGTATGCGTTTTTACCTGAATATATTCAGGTAAAAACGCATACGCCCTTTTTGGCCAAGTGCATCATTGTCGACATTCTGCCTCTTTTCCTATGCTTTAAGTGCAATTCCAGTCTACCCCCTGAAATCGTTTTCCTGAAATTCTGCCCCGCTTTCAAGTCCTCTTTGAAGACTTACTTCAGTACATTTTTGGACGATAGCTGTCATTCATAGCTCTGCAGGTTTGTGAATTACAGTGCCCCTGAGCTCCTTTCTTCAACTCGTTTTCTTGTGAGCTGGCCGCAAAACCGCAGGATTGCTTCAGGCCCTAATATGTTTCCGGCCGGGCACGCTGAGCCTTTGGTTAATTCCTCTTCCTGGTGGGAAATGATCGTTCAATTTGCCGTGCAGACACCAACAGCTAGTCTCTCATTGGTTCTCCCTATGCCTGTTCATCTTGTGCAGATATTGCAAACTGTGCCAAACAGGAGGTTAAAGGCACTGACTCTCCAAGTGGGGAGAGGGTTAGTAAAGCGTCTGGAATGGTGAACCCGAGTACCATGGGACGAAAACTGAGATGCATTTGAAAACGTTTCCCAATCACACGGCGGACGATAGTCTGGGATTCCCATGCATGTTTTAGCTGAAGGAAGAATCCCTTAAACCTGGAGAGTTGGGACCCATGGAATGGGTACCATGCAGTATGACTTCAAAGGGTTTGCGTTTGCTCACCGAACCTCACCAATGCTATCAGCCCGAAGTGTCCAGCCTTATTTCTCACCCAGCTCTGGGTGTAGATGTGGTAAATCCAGGTTGCATCACAAGACCTGAATGAATTATTTAAGAATTGCTCTCTATTTCACTGTCATTGTGTTTTGTTTTTGAAATTTATTTTGATAATGGGATTTATCGGATTTTCACTGCTGCGTTTAGGCCGCTGTACACATGCTTGATTTCCTTATGGAGACATATAAATCCATGGGTTTTAAGATTCTTACTTGTCAGGTATCTTGCCAGGCGTTGAATATGGGGTGTTGAGTCCATTTCGTTGAGCAACGAGTAGGGCTTGTCTATTATATATTTGGCTTATTGAACGGTATCTGTGCTAATTTCAATCTCTGGTTTTATGCAGCACCCCAACTCACCTTTCCCCATAAGCAAGCATAAGTTGGTTTTCTAAATTTGAGACCCTGTTCTGTTTTGTAATTCAGTTCATGTGTATCCAACTTTACATTCCGTGTATTAGTGATATCTTATGATGTTTCTTTTTCTGTGTGACTTATTTCTCGTAGAATCATCGTACCTGAATCCACTCATTATGCCGCTACGGGCCTGATGATGTAGATTTCATTGCTGAGTGATATTCCATTGTACGTGCGTACCACAACTTCTTTATCCATTTTTTGCTTTCTGGGATATTTTACTTGTACCGTAGACGAGGTTCTTGTAAACAGAGCCATCCCAAACTCTGGGGTGGCTGTGTGTTTTTGATTTTAATTTCCCTAAGCTATAGGACCATAAGTGGAAGTGACATAGGCTGTGTTGCTTTGTTTCCTACGTGTTTCTGGAAACACCATACACTTCTCCAGAGTGGTTGTTGGCAATTTACATCCCGCCCATCAGCATGACAAGGCTCCCTGTTCTCCATGACCTGTGCTGACTTTCTGGATTTTACATTTTTTTCAGATGGCCCTTTTGACCGGGGGGCAGTGAGACTTCATTGTGGTGCAGATTTCCATTACACGCTTGCTTGGTTGGCCAAAAAGGGCGTCTGCGTTTTTCCCTGAATATATTCAGGAAAAAACGCATACGCCCTTTTTGGCCAAGTGCATCGTTGTCGACATTCTGCCTCTTTTCCTATGCTTTTAGTACAATTCCAGTCTACCCCCTGAAATCGTTTTCCTGAAATTCTGCCCCGCTTTCAAGTCCTCTTCGAAGACTTACTTAAATATATTTTTGGACGATAGCTGTCATTCATAACTCTGCAGGTTTGTGAATTACAGTGCCCCTGAGCTCATGTCTTCAACTCGCTTTCTTGTGAGCTGGCCGCAAAACCGCAGGATTGCTTCAGGCCATAATCTCTTTCCGGCAGGGCATGCTGAGCCTTTGGTTAATTCCTCTTCCTGGTGGGAAATGAGCGTTCCATTTGCCCGTGCAGACACCAACAGCT
This sequence comes from Delphinapterus leucas, assembly GCF_059928025.1. Lineage (NCBI taxonomy): Eukaryota > Metazoa > Chordata > Mammalia > Artiodactyla > Monodontidae > Delphinapterus > Delphinapterus leucas. The sequence continues at coordinate 12,086,043 of NW_028322240.1, read as the reverse complement.
AGTCTCTCATTGGTTCTCCCTATGCCTGTTCATCTTGCGCAGAAATTGCAAACTGTGCCAAACAGGAGGTTAAAGGCACTGACTCTCCAAGTGGGGAGAGTGTTAGTAAAGCGTCTGGAATGGTGAAACCAAGTACCAGGGGACGAAAACTGAGATGCATTTGAAAACGTTTCCCAATCACACAGCGGACGATAGTCTGGGTTTCCCATGCATGTTTTAGCTGAAGGAAGAATCCCTTAAACCTGGAGAGTTGGGACCCATGGAATGGGTACCATGCAGTATGACTTCAAAGGGTCTGCGTCTGCTCACCGAACCTCACCAATGCTATCAGCCCGAAGTGCCCAGCCTTATGTCTCACCCAGCTCTGGGTGTAGATGTGGAAAATCCAGGTTGCATCACAAGCCCTGAATGAATTATTTAAGAATTGCTCTCTATTTCACTGTCATTGTGTTTTGTTTTTGAAATTCATTTTGATAATGGGATTTATCGGATTTTCACTGCTGCTTTTAGGCCACTCTACACACGCTTGATTTCCTTATGGAGACATATAAATCCATGGGTTTTAAGATTCTTACTTGTCAGGTATCTTCCCAGGCGTTGAATATAGGGTGTTGAGTCCATTTCGTTGAGCAAGGAGTAGGTTTTGTCTATTATATATTTGGCTTATGGAACGGTATCTGTGCTAATTTCAATCTCTGGTTTTATGCAGCATCCCAACTGACCTTTCCCCATAAGCAAGCATAAGTTGGTTTGCTAAATTTGAGACCCTGTTCTGTTTTGTAGTTCAGTTCATGGGTAGCCAAGTTTACATTCCGTGTATTAGTGATAACTTATGATGTTTCTTTTTCTGTCTGACTTATTTCTCATAGAATCATCGTACCTGAATCCACTCATTATGCCGCTACGGTCCTGATGACGTAGATTTCATTGCTGAGTGATATTCCATTGTACGTGCGTACCACAACTTCTTTATCCATTTTATGCTTTCTCGGATATTTAACTTCTACCGTAGATGAGGTTCTTGTAAACAGAGCCATCCCAAACTTTGGGGTGGCTGTGTGTTTTTTATTTTAATTTCCCTAAGCTATAGGACCATAAGTGGAATTGCCATAAGCTGTGTTGCTTTGTTTCCTACGTGTTTCCGGAAACACCATACAGTTTTCCAGAGTGGCTGTTGGCAATTTAAATCCGCCCATCAGCATAACAAGTCTCCCTGTTCTCCATGACCTGTCCTGCCTTTCTGGATTTTACACTTTTTTCAGATGGCCCTTTTGACCGGGGGGCAGTGAGACTTCATTGTAGTGCAGATTTCCTTTACACGCTTGATTGGTTGGCCAAAAAGGACGTATGCGTTTTTTCCTGAATATATTCAGGTAAAAACGCATACGCCCTTTTTGGCCAAGTGCATCATTGTCGACATTCTGCCTCTTTTCCTATGCTTTAAGTGCAATTCCAGTCTACCCCCTGAAATCGTTTTCCTGAAATTCTGCCCCGCTTTCAAGTCCTCTTTGAAGACTTACTTCAGTACATTTTTGGACGATAGCTGTCATTCATAGCTCTGCAGGTTTGTGAATTACAGTGCCCCTGAGCTCCTTTCTTCAACTCGTTTTCTTGTGAGCTGGCCGCAAAACCGCAGGATTGCTTCAGGCCCTAATATGTTTCCGGCCGGGCACGCTGAGCCTTTGGTTAATTCCTCTTCCTGGTGGGAAATGATCGTTCAATTTGCCGTGCAGACACCAACAGCTAGTCTCTCATTGGTTCTCCCTATGCCTGTTCATCTTGTGCAGATATTGCAAACTGTGCCAAACAGGAGGTTAAAGGCACTGACTCTCCAAGTGGGGAGAGGGTTAGTAAAGTGTCTGGAATGGTGAACCCGAGTACCATGGGACGAAAACTGAGATGCATTTGTAAACGTTTCACAATCACACGGCGGACGATAGTCTGGGATTCCCATGCATGTTTTAGCTGAAGGAAGAATCCCTTAAACCTGGAGAGTTGGGACCCATGGAATGGGTACCATGCAGTAAAACTTTAAAAGGTCTGCGTTTGCTCACCGAACCTCACCAATGCTTTCAGCCCGAAGTGTCCAGCCTTATGTCTCACCCAGCTCTGCGTGTAGATGTGGTAAATCCAGGTTGTATCACAATCCCTGAAGGAATTATTTAAGAATTGCTCTCTATTTCTCTATCATTGTGTTTTGTTTTTGAAATTTATTTTGATAATGGGATTTATCGGATTTTCACTGCTGCGTTTAGGCCGCTGTACACACGCTTGATTTCCTTATGGAGACATATAAATCCATGGGTTTTAAGATTCTTACTTGTCAGGTATATTCCCAGGCTTTGAGTCCGTTTCGTTGAGCAAGGAGTAGGTTTTGTCTATTATATATTTGGCTAATGGAACGGTATCTGTGCTAATTTCAATCTCTGGTTTTATGCAGCATCCCAACTGACCTTTCCCCATAAGCAAGCATAAGTTGGTTTGCTAAATTTGAGACCCTGTTCTGTTTTGTAATTCAGTTCATGGGTAGCCAAGTTTTCATTCCGTGTATTAGTCATATCTTATGATGTTTCTTTTTCTGTGTGACTTATTTCTCGTAGAATCATCATACCTGAATCCACTCATTATGCCGCTACGGGCCTGATGACGTAGATTTCATTGCTGAGTGATATTCCATTGTACGTGCGTACCACAACTTCTTTATCCATTTTTTGCTTTCTGGGATATTTTACTTGTACCGTAGACGAGGTTCTTGTAAACAGAGCCGTCCTAAACTCTGGGGTGGCTGTGTGTTTTTGATTTTAATTTCCCTAAGCTATAGGACCATAAGTGGAAGTGACATAGGCTGTGTCGCTTTGTTTCCTACGTGTCTCTGGAAACACCATACACTTCTCCAGAGTGGTTGTTGGCAATTTACATCCCGCCCATCAGCATGACAAGGCTCCCTGTTCTCCATGACCTGTCCTGCCTTTCTGGATTTTACACTTTTTTCAGATGGCCCTTTTGACCGGGGGGGCAGTGAGACTTCATTTTAGTGCAGATTTCCTTTACACGCTTGCTTGGTTGGCCAAAAAGGGCGTATGCGTTTTTTCCTGAATATATTCAGGAAAAAACGCATACGCCCTTTTTGGCCAAGTGCATCGTTGTCGACATTCTGCCTCTTTTCCTATGCTTTTAGTACAATTCCAGTCTACCCCCTGAAATCGTTTTCCTGAAATTCTGCCCCGCTTTCAAGTCCTCTTCGAAGACTTACTTCAATACATTTTTGGACGATAGCTGTCATTCGTAACTCTGCAGGTTTGTGAATTACAGTGCCCCTGAGCTCATGTCTTCAACTCGCTTTCTTGTGAGCTGGCCGCAAAACCGCAGGATTGCTTCAGGCCATAATCTCTTTCCGGCAGGGCATGCTGAGCCTTTGTTTAATTCCTCTTCCTGTTCGGAAATGAGCGTTCCTTTTGCCCGTGCAGGCACCTACAGCTGGTCTCTCATTGGTTCTCCCTATTCCTGTACATCTTGTGCAGAAATTGCAAACTGTGCCAAACAGGAGGTTAATGGCACTGACTCTCCAAGTGGGGAGAGTGTTAGTAAAGCGTCTGGAATGGTGAACCCGAGTACCAGGGGATGAAAACTGAGATGCATTTGAAAACGTTTCCCAATCACACGGTGGACCATACTGTGGGTTTCACATGCATGTTTTAGCTGAAGGAAGAATCCCTTAAACCTGGAAATTTGGAACCCATGGAATGGGTACCATGCAGTATGACTTCAAAGGGTCTGCGTTTGCTCACCGAACCTCACCAGTGCTATCAGCCCGAAGTGTCCAGCCTTATGTCTCACCCAGCTCTGGGTGTAGATGTGGGAAATCCAGGTTGCATCACAAGCCCTGAATGAATTATTTAAGAATTGCTCTCTATTTCACTGTCATTGTGTTTTGTTTTTGAAATTTATTTTGATAATGGGATTTATCGGATTTTCACTGCTGCGTTTAGGCCGCTGTACACACGCTTGATTTCATTATGGAGACATATAAATCCATGGGTTTTAAGATTCTTACTTGTCAGGTATCTTGCCAGGCGTTGAATATGGGGTGTTGAGTCCATTTCGTTGAGCAAGGAGTAGGGCTTGTCTATTATATATTTGGCTTATGGAACGGTATCTGTGCTAATTTCAATCTCTGGTTTTATGCAGCACCCCAACTCACCTTTCCCCATAAGCAAGCATAAGTTGGTTTTCGAAATTTGAGACCCTGTTCTGTTTTGTAATTCAGTTTATGTGTAGCCAACTTTACATTCCGTGTTTTACTGATATATTATGATGTTTCTTTTTCTGTGTGACTTATTTCTCGTAGAATCATCGTACCTGAATCCACTCATTATGCCGCTACGGGCCTGAAGCCGTAGATTTCATTGCTGAGTGATATTCCATTGTACGTGCGTACCACAACTTCTTTATCCATTTTTTCCTTTCTCGGATATTTAACTTGTACCGTAGACAAGGTTCTTGTAAACAGAGCCATCCCAAACTTTGGGGTGGCTGTGTGTTTTTGATTTTAATTTCCCTAAGCTATAGGACCATAAGTGGAAGTGACATAGGCTGTGTTGCTTTGTTTCCTACGTGTTTCAGGATACACCATCCATTTCTCCAGAGTGGCTGTTGGCAATTTACATCCCGCCCATCAGCATAACAAGGCTCCCTGTTCTCCATGACCTGTCCTGTCTTTCTGGATTTTACTCTTTTTTCAGATTGCCCTATTGACCGGGGGGCAGTGAGACATCATTGTAGTGCAGATTTCCTTACACGCTTGCTTGGTTGGCCAAAAAGGGCGTATGCGTTTTTTCCTGAATATATTCAGGAAAAAACGCATACGCCCTCTTTGGCCAAGTGCATCATTGTCGACATTCTGCCTCTTTTCCTATGCTTTAAGTGCAATTCCAGTCTACCCCCTGAAATCGTTTTCCTGAAATTCTGCCCCGCTTTCAAGTCCTCTTCGAAGACTTACTTCAGAACATTTTTGGACGATAGCTGTCATCCATAACTCTGCAGGTTTGTGAATTACAGTGCCCCTGAGCTCCTTTCTTCAACTCGTTTTCTTGTGAGCTGGCCGCAAAACCGCAGGATTGCTTCAGGCCCTAATCTGTTTCCGGCATGGCATGCTGAGCCTTTGGTTAATTTCTCTTCCTGGTGGGAAATGAGCGTTCCATTTGCCCGTGCAGACACCAACAGCTAGTCTCTCATTGGTTCTCCCTATGCCTGTTCATCTTGCGCAGAAATTGCAAACTGTGCCAAACAGGAGGTTAAAGGCACTGACTCTCCAAGTGGGGAGAGTGTTAGTAAAGCGTCTGGAATGGTGAAACCAAGTACCAGGGGACGAAAACTGAGATGCATTTGAAAACGTTTCCCAATCACACAGCGGACGATAGTCTGGGTTTCCCATGCATGTTTTAGCTGAAGGAAGAATCCCTTAAACCTGGAGAGTTGGGACCCATGGAATGGGTACCATGCAGTATGACTTCAAAGTGTCTGCGTCTGCTCACCGAACCTCACCAATGCTATCAGCCCGAAGTGCCCAGCCTTATGTCTCACCCAGCTCTGGGTGTAGATGTGGAAAATCCAGGTTGCATCACAAGCCCTGAATGAATTATTTAAGAATTGCTCTCTATTTCTACTGTCATTGTGTTTTGTTTTTGAAATTTATATTGATAATGGGATTTATCGGATTTTCACTGCTTCGTCTAGGCTGCTGTACACACGCTTGATTTCCTTATGGAGACATATAAATCCATGGGTTTTAAGATTCTTACTTGTCAGGTATCTTGCCAGGCGTTGAATATGGGGTGTTGAGTCCATTTCGTTGAGCAACGAGTAGGGCTTGTCTATTATATATTTGGCTTATGGAACGGTATCTGTGCTAATTTCACTCTCTGGTTTTATGCAGCACCCCAACTCACCTTTCCCCATAAGCAAGCATAAGTTGGTTTTCTAAATTTGAGACCCTGTTCTGTTTTGTAATTCAGTTCATGTATATCCAACTTCCATTCCATGTATTAGTGATAACTTATGATGTTTCTTTTTCTGTGTGACTTATTTCTCGTAGAATCATCGTACCTGAATCCAGTCATTATGCCGCTACGGGCCTGAAGACGTAGATTTCATTGCTGAGTGATATTCCATTGTACGTGCGTACCAGAACTTCTTTATCCATTTTTTCCTTTCTCGGATATTTAACTAGTACCGTAGACAAGGTTCTTTTAAACAGAGCCATCCCAAACTTTGGGGTGGCTGTGTGTTTTTGATTTTAATTTCCCTAAGCTATAGGACCATAAGTGGAAGTGACATAGGCTGTGTTGCTTTGTTTCCTACGTGTTTCAGGATACACCATACATTTCTCCAGAGTGGCTGTTGGCAATTTACATCCCGCCCATCAGCATAACAAGGCTCCCTGTTCTCCATGACCTGTCCTGTCTTTCTGGATTTTACTCTTTTTTCAGATGGCCCTTTTGACCGGGGGGCAGTGAGACATCATTGTAGTGCAGATTTCCTTTACACGCTTGCTTGGTTGGCCAAAAAGGGCGTATGCGTTTTTTCCTGAATATATTCAGGAAAAAACGCATACGCCCTTTTTGGCCAAGTGCATCATTGTCGACATTCTGCCTCTTTTCCTATGCTTTAAGTGCAATTCCAGTCTACCCCCTGAAATCGTTTTCCTGAAATTCTGCCCCGCTTTCAAGTCCTCTTCGAAGACTTACTTCAGTACATTTTTGGACGATAGCTGTCATTCATAACTCTGCAGGTTTGTGAATTACAGTGCCCCTGAGCTCCTTTCTTCAACTCGTTTTCTTGTGAGCTGGCCGCAAAACCGCAGGATTGCTTCAGGCCATAAACTGTTTCCGGCATGGCATGCTGAGCCTTTGGTTAATTCCTCTTCCTGGTGGGAAATGAGCGTTCCATTTGCCCGTGCAGACACCAACAGCTAGTCTCTCATTGGTTCTCCCTATGCCTGTTCATCTTGCGCAGAAATTGCAAACTGTGCCAAACAGGAGGTTAAAGGCACTGACTCTCCAAGTGGGGAGAGGGTTAGTAAAGCGTCTGGAATGGTGAACCCGAGTACCATGGGACGAAAACTGAGATGCATTTGAAAACGTTTCCCAATCACACGGCGGACGATAGTCTGGGATTCCCATGCATGTTTTAGCTGAAGGAAGAATCCCTTAAACCTGGAGAGTTGGGACCCATGGAATGGGTACCATGCAGTATGACTTCAAAGGGTTTGCGTTTGCTCACCGAACCTCACCAATGCTATCAGCCCGAAGTGTCCAGCCTTATGTCTCACCCAGCTCTGGGTGTAGATGTGGTAAATCCAGGTTGCATCACAAGACCTGAATGAATTATTTAAGAATTGCTCTCTATTTCACTGTCATTGTGTTTTGTTTTTGAAATTTATTTTGATAATGGGATTTATCGGATTTTCACTGCTGCGTTTAGGCCGCTGTACACATGCTTGATTTCCTTATGGAGACATATAAATCCATGGGTTTTAAGATTCTTACTTGTCAGGTATCTTGCCAGGCGTTGAATATGGGGTGTTGAGTCCATTTCGTTGAGCAACGAGTAGGGCTTGTCTATTATATATTTGGCTTATTGAACGGTATCTGTGCTAATTTCAATCTCTGGTTTTATGCAGCACCCCAACTCACCTTTCCCCATAAGCAAGCATAAGTTGGTTTTCTAAATTTGAGACCCTGTTCTGTTTTGTAATTCAGTTCATGTGTATCCAACTTTACATTCCGTGTATTAGTGATATCTTATGATGTTTCTTTTTCTGTGTGACTTATTTCTCGTAGAATCATCGTACCTGAATCCACTCATTATGCCGCTACGGGCCTGATGATGTAGATTTCATTGCTAAGTGATATTCCATTGTACGTGCGTACCACAACTTCTTTATCCATTTTTTGCTTTCTGGGATATTTTACTTGTACCGTAGACGAGGTTCTTGTAAACAGAGCCATCCCAAACTCTGGGGTGGCTGTGTGTTTTTGATTTTAATTTCCCTAAGCTATAGGACCATAAGTGGAAGTGCCATAGGCTGTGTTGCTTTGTTTCCTACGTGTTTCTGGAAACACCATACACTTCTCCAGAGTGGTTGTTGGCAATTTACATCCCGCCCATCAGCATGACAAGGCTCCCTGTTCTCCATGACCTGTGCTGACTTTCTGGATTTTACATTTTTTTCAGATGGCCCTTTTGACCGGGGGGCAGTGAGACTTCATTGTGGTGCAGATTTCCATTACACGCTTGCTTGGTTGGCCAAAAAGGGCGTCTGCGTTTTTCCCTGAATATATTCAGGAAAAAACGCATACGCCCTTTTTGGCCAAGTGCATCGTTGTCGACATTCTGCCTCTTTTCCTATGCTTTTAGTACAATTCCAGTCTACCCCCTGAAATCGTTTTCCTGAAATTCTGCCCCGCTTTCAAGTCCTCTTCGAAGACTTACTTAAATATATTTTTGGACGATAGCTGTCATTCATAACTCTGCAGGTTTGTGAATTACAGTGCCCCTGAGCTCATGTCTTCAACTCGCTTTCTTGTGAGCTGGCCGCAAAACCGCAGGATTGCTTCAGGCCATAATCTCTTTCCGGCAGGGCATGCTGAGCCTTTGGTTAATTCCTCTTCCTGGTGGGAAATGAGCGTTCCATTTGCCCGTGCAGACACCAACAGCTAGTCTCTCATTGGTTCTCCCTATGCCTGTTCATCTTGCGCAGAAATTGCAAACTGTGCCAAACAGGAGGTTAAAGGCACTGACTCTCCAAGTGGGGAGAGTGTTAGTAAAGCGTCTGGAATGGTGAAACCAAGTACCAGGGGACGAAAACTGAGATGCATTTGAAAACGTTTCCCAATCACACAGCGGACGATAGTCTGGGTTTCCCATGCATGTTTTAGCTGAAGGAAGAATCCCTTAAACCTGGAGAGTTGGGACCCATGGAATGGGTACCATGCAGTATGACTTCAAAGGGTCTGCGTCTGCTCACCGAACCTCACCAATGCTATCAGCCCGAAGTGCCCAGCCTTATGTCTCACCCAGCTCTGGGTGTAGATGTGGAAAATCCAGGTTGCATCACAAGCCCTGAATGAATTATTTAAGAATTGCTCTCTATTTCACTGTCATTGTGTTTTGTTTTTGAAATTCATTTTGATAATGGGATTTATCGGATTTTCACTGCTGCTTTTAGGCCACTCTACACACGCTTGATTTCCTTATGGAGACATATAAATCCATGGGTTTTAAGATTCTTACTTGTCAGGTATCTTCCCAGGCGTTGAATATAGGGTGTTGAGTCCATTTCGTTGAGCAAGGAGTAGGTTTTGTCTATTATATATTTGGCTTATGGAACGGTATCTGTGCTAATTTCAATCTCTGGTTTTATGCAGCATCCCAACTGACCTTTCCCCATAAGCAAGCATAAGTTGGTTTGCTAAATTTGAGACCCTGTTCTGTTTTGTAGTTCAGTTCATGGGTAGCCAAGTTTACATTCCGTGTATTAGTGATAACTTATGATGTTTCTTTTTCTGTCTGACTTATTTCTCATAGAATCATCGTACCTGAATCCACTCATTATGCCGCTACGGTCCTGATGACGTAGATTTCATTGCTGAGTGATATTCCATTGTACGTGCGTACCACAACTTCTTTATCCATTTTATGCTTTCTCGGATATTTAACTTCTACCGTAGATGAGGTTCTTGTAAACAGAGCCATCCCAAACTTTGGGGTGGCTGTGTGTTTTTTATTTTAATTTCCCTAAGCTATAGGACCATAAGTGGAATTGCCATAAGCTGTGTTGCTTTGTTTCCTACGTGTTTCCGGAAACACCATACAGTTTTCCAGAGTGGCTGTTGGCAATTTAAATCCGCCCATCAGCATAACAAGTCTCCCTGTTCTCCATGACCTGTCCTGCCTTTCTGGATTTTACACTTTTTTCAGATGGCCCTTTTGACCGGGGGGCAGTGAGACTTCATTGTAGTGCAGATTTCCTTTACACGCTTGATTGGTTGGCCAAAAAGGACGTATGCGTTTTTTCCTGAATATATTCAGGTAAAAACGCATACGCCCTTTTTGGCCAAGTGCATCATTGTCGACATTCTGCCTCTTTTCCTATGCTTTAAGTGCAATTCCAGTCTACCCCCTGAAATCGTTTTCCTGAAATTCTGCCCCGCTTTCAAGTCCTCTTTGAAGACTTACTTCAGTACATTTTTGGACGATAGCTGTCATTCATAGCTCTGCAGGTTTGTGAATTACAGTGCCCCTGAGCTCCTTTCTTCAACTCGTTTTCTTGTGAGCTGGCCGCAAAACCGCAGGATTGCTTCAGGCCCTAATATGTTTCCGGCCGGGCACGCTGAGCCTTTGGTTAATTCCTCTTCCTGGTGGGAAATGATTGTTCAATTTGCCGTGCAGACACCAACAGCTAGTCTCTCATTGGTTCTCCCTATGCCTGTTCATCTTGTGCAGATATTGCAAACTGTGCCAAACAGGAGGTTAAAGGCACTGACTCTCCAAGTGGGGAGAGGGTTAGTAAAGCGTCTGGAATGGTGAACCCGAGTACCATGGGACGAAAACTGAGATGCATTTGAAAACGTTTCCCAATCACACGGCGGACGATAGTCTGGGATTCCCATGCATGTTTTAGCTGAAGGAAGAATCCCTTAAACCTGGAGAGTTGGGACCCATGGAATGGGTACCATGCAGTATGACTTCAAAGGGTTTGCGTTTGCTCACCGAACCTCACCAATGCTATCAGCCCGAAGTGTCCAGCCTTATGTCTCACCCAGCTCTGGGTGTAGATGTGGTAAATCCAGGTTGCATCACAAGACCTGAATGAATTATTTAAGAATTGCTCTCTATTTCACTGTCATTGTGTTTTGTTTTTGAAATTTATTTTGATAATGGGATTTATCGGATTTTCACTGCTGCGTTTAGGCCGCTGTACACATGCTTGATTTCCTTATGGAGACATATAAATCCATGGGTTTTAAGATTCTTACTTGTCAGGTATCTTGCCAGGCGTTGAATATGGGGTGTTGAGTCCATTTCGTTGAGCAACGAGTAGGGCTTGTCTATTATATATTTGGCTTATTGAACGGTATCTGTGCTAATTTCAATCTCTGGTTTTATGCAGCACCCCAACTCACCTTTCCCCATAAGCAAGCATAAGTTGGTTTTCTAAATTTGAGACCCTGTTCTGTTTTGTAATTCAGTTCATGTGTATCCAACTTTACATTCCGTGTATTAGTGATATCTTATGATGTTTCTTTTTCTGTGTGACTTATTTCTCGTAGAATCATCGTACCTGAATCCACTCATTATGCCGCTACGGGCCTGATGATGTAGATTTCATTGCTGAGTGATATTCCATTGTACGTGCGTACCACAACTTCTTTATCCATTTTTTGCTTTCTGGGATATTTTACTTGTACCGTAGACGAGGTTCTTGTAAACAGAGCCATCCCAAACTCTGGGGTGGCTGTGTGTTTTTGATTTTAATTTCCCTAAGCTATAGGACCATAAGTGGAAGTGACATAGGCTGTGTTGCTTTGTTTCCTACGTGTTTCTGGAAACACCATACACTTCTCCAGAGTGGTTGTTGGCAATTTACATCCCGCCCATCAGCATGACAAGGCTCCCTGTTCTCCATGACCTGTGCTGACTTTCTGGATTTTACATTTTTTTCAGATGGCCCTTTTGACCGGGGGGCAGTGAGACTTCATTGTGGTGCAGATTTCCATTACACGCTTGCTTGGTTGGCCAAAAAGGGCATCTGCGTTTTTCCCTGAATATATTCAGGAAAAAACGCATACGCCCTTTTTGGCCAAGTGCATCGTTGTCGACATTCTGCCTCTTTTCCTATGCTTTTAGTACAATTCCAGTCTACCCCCTGAAATCGTTTTCCTGAAATTCTGCCCCGCTTTCAAGTCCTCTTCGAAGACTTACTTAAATATATTTTTGGACGATAGCTGTCATTCATAACTCTGCAGGTTTGTGAATTACAGTGCCCCTGAGCTCATGTCTTCAACTCGCTTTCTTGTGAGCTGGCCGCAAAACCGCAGGATTGCTTCAGGCCATAATCTCTTTCCGGCAGGGCATGCTGAGCCTTTGGTTAATTCCTCTTCCTGGTGGGAAATGAGCGTTCCATTTGCCCGTGCAGACACCAACAGCTAGTCTCTCATTGGTTCTCCCTATGCCTGTTCATCTTGCGCAGAAATTGCAAACTGTGCCAAACAGGAGGTTAAAGGCACTGACTCTCCAAGTGGGGAGAGTGTTAGTAAAGCGTCTGGAATGGTGAAACCAAGTACCAGGGGACGAAAACTGAGATGCATTTGAAAACGTTTCCCAATCACACAGCGGACGATAGTCTGGGTTTCCCATGCATGTTTTAGCTGAAGGAAGAATCCCTTAAACCTGGAGAGTTGGGACCCATGGAATGGGTACCATGCAGTATGACTTCAAAGGGTCTGCGTCTGCTCACCGAACCTCACCAATGCTATCAGCCCGAAGTGCCCAGCCTTATGTCTCACCCAGCTCTGGGTGTAGATGTGGAAAATCCAGGTTGCATCACAAGCCCTGAATGAATTATTTAAGAATTGCTCTCTATTTCACTGTCATTGTGTTTTGTTTTTGAAATTCATTTTGATAATGGGATTTATCGGATTTTCACTGCTGCTTTTAGGCCACTGTACACACGCTTGATTTCCTTATGGAGACATATAAATCCATGGGTTTTAAGATTCTTACTTGTCAGGTATCTTCCCAGGCGTTGAATATAGGGTGTTGAGTCCATTTCGTTGAGCAAGGAGTAGGTTTTGTCTATTATATATTTGGCTTATGGAACGGTATCTGTGCTAATTTCAATCTCTGGTTTTATGCAGCATCCCAACTGACCTTTCCCCATAAGCAAGCATAAGTTGGTTTGCTAAATTTGAGACCCTGTTCTGTTTTGCAGTTCAGTTCATGGGTAGCCAAGTTTACATTCCGTGTATTAGTGATAACTTATGATGTTTCTTTTTCTGTCTGACTTATTTCTCATAGAATCATCGTACCTGAATCCACTCATTATGCCGCTACGGTCCTGATGACGTAGATTTCATTGCTGAGTGATATTCCATTGTACGTGCGTACCACAACTTCTTTATCCATTTTATGCTTTCTCGGATATTTAACTTCTACCGTAGATGAGGTTCTTGTAAACAGAGCCATCCCAAACTTTGGGGTGGCTGTGTGTTTTTTATTTTAATTTCCCTAAGCTATAGGACCATAAGTGGAATTGCCATAAGCTGTGTTGCTTTGTTTCCTACGTGTTTCCGGAAACACCATACAGTTTTCCAGAGTGGCTGTTGGCAATTTAAATCCGCCCATCAGCATAACAAGTCTCCCTGTTCTCCAAGACCTGTCCTGCCTTTCTGGATTTTACACTTTTTTCAGATGGCCCTTTTGACCGGGGAACAGTGAGACTTCATTGTAGTGCAGATTTCCTTTACACGCTTCCTTCGTTGGCAAAAAGGGGCGTATGCTTTTTTTCCTGAACATATTCAGGAAAAAACGCATACGCCCTTTTTGGCCCAGTGCATCATTGTCGACATTCTGCCTCTTTTCCTATGCTTTAAGTGCAATTCCAGTCTACCCCCTGAAATCGTTTTCCTGAAATTCTGCCCCGCTTTCAAGTCCTCTCCGAAGACTTACTTCTATACATTTTTGGACGATAGCTGTCATTCATAACTCTGCAGGTTTGTGAATTACAGTGTCCCTGAGCTCCTTTCTTCAACTCCTTTTCTTGTGAGCTGGCCGCAAAACGCAGGATTGCTTCAGGCCCTAATATGTTTCCGGCCGGGCACGCTGAGCCTTTGGTTAATTCCTCTTCCTGGTGGGAAATGATCGTTCCATTTGCCCGTGCAGACACCAACAGCTAGTCTCTCACTGGTTCTCCCTATGCCTGTTCATCTTGCGCAGAAATTGCAAACTGTGCCAAACAGGAGGTTAAAGGCACTGACTCTCCAAGTGGGGAGAGTGTTAGTAAAGCGTCTGGAATGGTGAACCCGAGTACCAGGGGACGAAAACTGAGATGCATTTGAAAACGTTTCCCAATCACACGGCGGACGATAGTCTAGGTGTCCCATGCATGTTTTAGCTGAAGGAAGAATCCCTTAAACCTGGAGAGTTGGGACCCATGGAATGGGTACCATGCAGTATGACTTCAAAGGGTTTGCGTTTGCTCACCGAACCTCACCAATGCTATCAGCCCGAAGTGTCCAGCCTAATGTCTCACCCAGCTCTGGGTGTAGATGTGGGAAATCCAGGTTGCATCACAAGCCCTGAATGAATTATTTAAGAATTGCTCTCTATTTCACTGTCATTGTGTTTTGTTTTTGAAATTTATTTTGATAATGTGATTTATCGGATTTTCACTGCTGCGTTTAGGCCGCTGTACACACGCTTGATTTCCTTATGGAGACATATAAATCCATGGGTTTTAAGATTCTTACTTGTCAGGTATCTTGCCAGGCGTTGAATATGGGGTGTTGAGTCCATTTCGTAGAGCAAGGAGTAGGTCTTGTCTATTATATATTTGGCTTATGGAACGGTATCTGTGCTAATTTCAATCTCTGGTTTTATGCAGCACCCCAAATCACCTTTCCCCATAAGCAAGCATAAGTATGTTTTCTAAATATGAGACCCTGTTCTGTTTTGTAATTCAGTTTATGTGTAGCCAAGTTTACATTCCGTGTATTACTGATATATTATGATGTTTCTTTTTCTGTGTGACTTATTTCTCGTAGAATCATCGTACCTGAATCCACTCATTATGCCGCTATGGGCCTGAAGACGTAGATTTCATTGCTGAGTGATATTCCATTGTACGTGCGTACCAGAACTTCTTTATCCATTATTTCCTTTCTCGGATATTTAACTTGTACCGTAGACAAGGTTCTTGTAAACAGAGCCATCCCAAACTTTGGGGTGGCTGTGTGTTTTTGATTTTAATTTCCCTAAGCTATAGGACCATAAGTGGAAGTGACATAGGCTGTGTTGCTTTGTTTCCTACGTGTTTCAGGATACACCATACATTTCTCCAGAGTGGCTGTTGGCAATTTACATCCCGCCCATCAGCATAACAAGGCTCCCTGTTCTCCATGACCTGTCCTGTCTTTCTGGATTTTACTCTTTTTTCAGATGGCCCTTTTGACAGGGGGGCAGTGAGACTTCATTGTAGTGCAGATTTCCTTTACACGCTTGCTTGGTTGGCCAAAAAGGGCGTATGCGTTTTTTCCTGAATATATTCAGGAAAAAACGCATACGCCCTTTTTGGCCAAGGGCATCATTGTCGACATTCTGCCTCTTTTCCTATGCTTTAAGTGCAATTCCAGTCTACCCCCTGAAATCGTTTTCCTGAAATTCTGCCCCGCTTTCAAGTCCTCTTTGAAGACTTACTTCAGTACATTTTTGGACGATAGCTGTCATTCATAACTCTGCAGGTTTGTGAATTACAGTGCCCCTGAGCTCCTTTCTTCAACTCGTTTTCTTGTGAGCTGGCCGCAAAACCGCAGGATTGCTTCAGGCCCTAATCTGTTTCCGGCATGGCATGCTGAGCCTTTGGTTAATTCCTCTTCCTGGTGGGAAATGAGCGTTCAATTTGCCCGTGCAGACACCAATAGCTAGTCTCTCATTGGTTCTCCCTATGCCTGTTCATCGTGCGCAGAAATTGCAAACTGTGCGAAACAGGAGGTTAAAGGCACTGACTCTCCAAGTGGGGAGAGTGTTAGTAAAGCGTCTGGAATGGTGAAACCAAGTACCAGGGGACGAAAACTGAGATGCATTTGAAAACGTTTCCCAATCACACAGCGGATGATAGTCTGGGTTTCCCATGCATGTTTTAGCTGAAGGAAGAATCCCTTAAACCTGGAGAGTTGGGACCCATGGAATGGGTACCATGCAGTATGACTTCAAAGGGTCTGCGTTTGCTCACCGAACCTCACCAATGCTATCAGCCCGAAGTGCCCAGCCTTATGTCTCACCCAGCTCTGGGTGTAGATGTGGAAAATCCAGGTTGCATCACAAGCCCTGAATGAATTATTTAAGAATTGCTCTCTATTTCACTGTCATTGTGTTTTGTTTTTGAAATTTATTTTGATAATGAGATTTATCGGATTTTCACTGCTGCGTTTAGGCCGCTGTACACACGCTTGATTTCCTTATGGAGACATATAAATCCATGGGTTTTAAGATTCTTACTTGTCAGGTATCTTGCCAGTCGTTGTATATGGGGTGTTGAGTCCATTACGTTGAGCAGGGAGTAGGGCTTGTCTATTATATATTTGGCTTATGGAATGGTATCTGTGCTAATTTCAATCTCTGGTTTTATGCAGCACCCCAAATCACCTTTCCCCATAAGCAAGCATAAGTTGTTTTTCTAAATTTGAGACCCTGTTCTGTTTTGTAATTCAGTTCATGTGTATCCAAATTTACATTCCGTGTATTAGTGATATCTTATGATGTTTCTTTTTCTGTGTGACTTATTTCTCGTAGAATCATCGTACCTGAATCCACTCATTATGCCGCTACGGGCCTGATGACGTAGATTTCATTGCTGAGTGATATTCCATTGTACGTGCGTACCACAACTTCTTTATCCATTTTATGCTTTCTCGGATATTTAACTTCTACCGTAGATGAGGTTCTTGTAAACAGAGCCATCCCAAACTTTGGGGTGGCTGTGTGTTTTTGATTTTAATTTCCCTAAGCTATAGGACCATAAGTGGAAGTGCCATAGGCTGTGTTGCTTTGTTTCCTACGTGTTTCCGGAAACACCATACACTTTTCCAGAGTGGCTGTTGGCAATTTAAATCCGCCCATCAGCATAACAAGGCTCCCTGTTCTCCAAGACCTGTCCTGCCTTTTTGGATTTTACACTTTTTTCAGATGGCCCTTTTGACAGGGGTGCAGTGAGACTTCATTGTAGTGCGGATTTCATTTACCTGCTTGCTTGCTTGGCCAAAAATGGCGTATGCGTTTTTTCCTGAATATATTCAGGAAAAAACGCATACGCACTTTTTGGCCAGTGCATCATTGTCGACATTCTGCCTCTATTCCTATGCTTTAAGTGCAATTCCAGTCTACCCCCTGAAATCGTTTTCCTGAAATTCTGCCCCGTTTTCAAGTCCTCTTCGAAGACTTACTTCAATACATTTTTGGACGATAGCTGTCATTCATAACTCTGCAGGTTTGTGAATTACAGTGCCCCTGAGCTCGTTTCCTCAACTCGCTTTCTTGTGAGCTGGCCGCAAAACCGCAGGATTGCTGCAGGCCCTAATCTGTTTCTGTCAGGGCACACTGAGCCTTTGGTGAATTCCTCTTCCTGGTGGGAAATGAGCGTTCCATTTGCCCGTGCAGACACCTACAGCTAGTCTCTCATTGTTTCTCCCTATTCCTGTTAATCTTGCGTAGAAATTGCAAACTGTGCCAAACAGGAGGTTAAAGGCACTGACTCTCCAAGTGGGGAGAATGTTAGTAAAGTGTCTGGTATGGTGAACACGAGTACCAGGGTTCGAAAACTGAGATATATTTGAAAACGTTTCCCAATCAGACGGTGGACAATACTCTGGGTTTCCCATGCATGACTTAGCTGAAGGAAAAATCCCTTAAACCTGGAGAGCTGGGAACCATGGAATGGGTACCATGCAGTATGACTACAAAGGGTCTGCGTTTGCTCACCGAACCTCACAAATGCTATCAGCCCGAAGTGTCAAGCCGTATATCTCACCCAGCTCTGGGTGTAGATGTGGTAAATCCAGGTTGCATCACAAGCCCTGAATGAATTATTTAAGAATTGCTCTCTATTACACTGTCAATGTGTTTTGGTTTTGAACTTTATTTTGATAATGGGATTTATCGGATTTTCACTGCTGCGTTTAGGCTGCTGTACACATGCTTGATTTCCTTATGGAGACATATAAATCCATGGGTTTTAAGATTCTTACTTGTCAGGTATCTTGCCAGGCGTTGAATATGGGGTGTTGAGTCCATTTCGTTGAGCAAGGAGTAGGTCTTGTCTCTTATATATTTGGCTTATGGAACGGTATCTGTGCTAATTTCAATCTCTGGTTTTATGCAGCACCCCAACTCACCTTTCCCCATAAGCAAGCATAAGTTGGTTTTCTAAATTTGAGACCCTGTTCTGTTTTGTAATTCAGTTCCTGTGTAGCCAACTTTACATTCCGTGTATTAGTGATATCTTATGATGTTTCTTTTTCTGTGTGACTTATTTCTCGTAGAATCATCGTACCTGAATCCACTCATTAGGCCGCTACGGGCCTGATGACGTAGATTTCATTGCTGAGTGATATTCCATTGTACGTGCGTACCACAACTTCTTTATCCATTTTTTGCTTTCTGGGATATTTTACTTGTACCGTAGACGAGGTTCTTGTAAACAGAGCCGTCACAAACTCTGGGGTGGCTGTGTGTTTTTGATTTTAATTTCCCTAAGCTATAGGACCATAAGTGGAAGTGCCATAGGCTGTGTTGCTTTGTTTCCTACGTGTTTCTGGAAACACCATACACATCTCCAGAGTGGTTGTTGGCAATTTATATCCCGCCCATCAGCATGACAAGGCTCCCTGTTCTCCATGACCTGTCCTGACTTTCTGGATTTTACATTTTTTTCAGATGGCCCTTTTGACCGGGGGGCAGTGAGACTTCATTGTAGTGCAGATTTCCATTACACGCTTGCTTGGTTGGCCAAAAAGGGCGTATGCGTTTTTTCCTGAATATATTCAGGAAAAAACGCATACGCCCTTTTTGGCCAAGTGCATCATTGTCGACATTCTGCCTCTTTTCCTATGCTTTTAGTACAATTCCAGTCTACCCCCTGAAATCGTTTTTCTGGAATTCTGCCCCGCTTTCAAGTCCTCTTCGAAGACTTACTTCAATACATTTTTGGACGATAGCTGTCATTCATAACTCTGCAGGTTTGTGAATTACAGTGCCCCTGAGCTCATTTCTTCAACTCGCTTTCTTGTGACCTGGCCGCAAAACCGCAGGATTGCTTCAGGCCCTAATCTGTTTCCGGCAGGGCACGCTGAGCCTTTGGTTAATTCCTCTTCCTGGTGGGAAATGAGCGTTCCATTTGCCCGTGCAGACACCTACAGCTAGTCTCTCATTGCTTCTCCCTATTCCTGTTCATCTTGCGCAGAAATTGCAACCTGTGCCAAACAGGAGGTTAATGGCACTGACTCTCGAAGTGGGGAAAGTGTTAGTAAAGCGTTCAAATGTTGAACCCGAGTACCAGGGGACGAAAACTGAGATGCATTTGAAAACGTTTCCCAATCACACGGTGGACCATAATCTGGGTTTCCCATGCATGTTTTAGCTGAAGGAAGAATCCCTTAAACCTGGAGAGTTGGGACCCATGGAATGGGTACCATGCAGTATGACTTCAAAGGGTCTGCGTTTGCTCACCGAACCTCACCAATGCTATCAGGCTGAAGTGTCCAGCCTTATGTCTCATCCAGCTCTGGGTGTAGATGTGGTAAATCCAGGTTGCATCACAAGCCCTGAATGAATTATTTAAGAATTGCTCTCTATTTCACTGTCATTGTGTTTTGTTTTTGAAATTCATTTTGATAATGGGATTTATCGGATTTTCACTGCTGCTTTTAGGCCACTGTACACACGCTTGATTTCCTTATGGAGACATATAAATCCATGGGTTTTAAGATTCTTACTTGTCAGGTATCTTGCCAGGTGTTGAATATGGGGTGTTGAGTCCATTTCGTTGAGCAAGGTGTACGTCTTGTCTATTATATATTTGGCTTATGGAACGGTATCTGTGCTAATTTCAATCTCTGGTTTTATGCAGCACCCCAACTCACCTTTCCCCATAAGCAAGCATATGTTGTTTTTCTAAATTTGAGACCCTGTTCTGTTTTGTAATTCAGTTCATGGGTAGCCAAGTTTACATTCCGTGTATTAGTGATATCTTATGATGTTTCTTTTTCTGTGTGACTTATTTCTCGTAGAATCATCATACCTGAATCCACTCATTGTGCCGCTATGGGCCTGATGACGTAGATTTCATTGCTGAGTGATATTCCATTGTACGTGCGTACCACAACTTCTTTATCCATTTTTTACTTTCTGGGATATTTTACTTGTACCGTAGACGAGGTTCTTGTAAACAGAGCCGTCCCAAACTCTGGGGTGGCTGTGTGTTTTTGATTTTAATTTCCCTAAGCTATAGGGACATAAGTGGAAGTGCCATAGGCTGTGTTGCTTTGTTTCCTACGTGTTTCTGGAAACACCATACACTTCTCCAGAGTGGTTGTTGGCAATTTACATCCCGCCCATCAGCATGACAAGGCTCCCTGTTCTCCATGACCTGTCCTGCCTTTCTGGATTTTACACTTTTTTCAGATGGCCCTTTTGACCGGGGGGGCAGTGAGACTTCATTGTAGTGCAGATTTCCTTTACACGCTTGCTTGGTTGGCCAAAAAGGGCGTATGCGTTTTTTCCTGAATATATTCAGGAAAAAACGCATACGCCCTTTTTGGCCAAGTGCATCGTTGTCGACATTCTGCCTCTTTTCCTATGCTTTTAGTACAATTCCAGTCTACCGCTGAAATCGTTTTCCTGAAATTCTGCCCCGCTTTCAAGTCCTCTTGGAAGACTTACTACAACACATTTTTGGACGATAGCTGTCATTCATAACTCTGCAGGTTTGTGAATTACAGTGCCCCTGAGCCCATGTCTTCAACTCGCTTTCTTGTGAGCTGGCCGCAATACCGCAGGATTGTTTCAGGCCAAAGTCTCTTTCCGGCAGGGCATGCTGAGCCTTTGGTTAATTCCTCTTCCTGGTCGGAAATGTTCGCTCCTTTTGCCCGTGCAGGCACCTACAGCTAGTCTCTCATTGGTTCTCCCTATTCCTGTACATGTTGCGCAGAAATTGCAAACTGTGCCAAACAGGAGGTTAATGGCACTGACTCTCCAAGTGGGGAGAGTGTTAGTAAAGCGTCTGGAATGGTGAACCCGAGTACCAGGGGACGAAAACTGAGATGCATTTGAAAACGTTTACCGGTCACACAGTGCACTGAACTGTGGGTTTACCATGCATGTTTTAGCTGAAGGAAGAATCCCTTAAACCTGGAGAGTTGGGACCCATGGAATGGGTACCATGCAGTATGACTTCAAAGGGTCTGCGTTTGCTCACCGAACCTCACCAATGCTATCAGCCCGAAGTGTCCAGCCTTATGTCTCACCCAGCTCTGGGTGTAGATGTGGGAAATCCAGGTTGCATTACAAGCCCTGAATGAATTATTTAAGAATTGCTCTCTATTTCACTGTCATTGTGTTTTGTTTTTGAAATTTATTTTGATAATGGGATTTATCGGATTTTCACTGCTGCATTTAGGCCGTTGTACACACGCTTGATTTCCTTATGGAGACATATAAATCCATGGGTTTTAAGATTCTTACTTGTCAGGTATCTTGCCAGGCGTTGAATATGGGGTGTTGAGTCCATTTCGTTGAGCAAGGAGTAGGGCTTGTCTATTATATATTTGGCTTATGGAACGGTATCTGTGCTAATTTCAATCTCTGGTTTTATGCAGCACCCCAACTCACCTTTCCCCATAAGCAAGCATAAGTTGGTTTTCTAAATTTGAGACCCTGTTCTGTTTTGTAATTCAGTTTATGTGTAGCCAAGTTTACATTCCGTGTATTACTGTTATATTATGATGTTTCTTTTTCTGTGTGACTTATTTCTCGTAGAATCATCGTACCTGAATCCACTCATTATGCCGCTACGGGCCTGAAGACGTAGATTTCATTGCTGAGTGATATTCCATTGTACGTGCGTACCAGATATTCTTTATCCATTTTTTCCTTTCTCGGATATTTAACTTGTACCGTAGAAAAGGTTCTTGTAAACAGAGGCATCCCAAACTTTGGGGTGGCTGTGTGTTTGTGATTTTAATTACCCTAAGCTATAGGACCATAGTGGAAGTGACATAGGCTGTGTTGCTTTGTTTCCTACGTGTTTCAGGATACACCATACATTTCTCCAGAGTGGCTGTTGGCAATTTACATCCCGCCCATCAGCATAACAAGGCTCCCTGTTCTCCAAGACCTGTCCTGCCTTTCTGGATTTTACACTTTTTTCAGATGGCCCTTTTGACCGGGGGGCAGTGAGACTTCATTGTAGTGCAGATTTCCTTTACACGCTTGCTTGGTTGGCCAAAAAGGGCGTATGCGTTTTTTCCTGAATATATTCAGGAAAAAACGCATACGCCCTTTTTGGCCAAGTGCATCATTGTCGACATTCTGCCTCTTTTCCTATGCTTTAAGTGCAATTCCAGTATACCCCCTGAAATCGTTTTCCTGAAATTCTGCCCCGCTTTCAAGTTCTCTTTGAAGACTTACTTCAGTACATTTTTGGACGATAGCTGTCATTCATAACTCTGCATGTTTGTGAATTACAGTGTCCCTGAGCTCCTTTCTTCAACTCCTTTTCTTGTGAGCTGGCCGCAAAACCGCAGGATTGCTTCAGGCCCTAATATGTTTCCGGCCGGGCACGCTGAGCATTTGGTTAATTCCTCTTCCTGGTGGGAAATGATCGTTCAATTTGCCCGTGCAGACACCAACAGCTAGTCTCTCATTGCTTCTCCCTATTCCTGTTCATCTTGCGCAGAAATTGCAAACTGTGCCAAACAGGAGGTTAATGGCACTGACTCTCCAAGTGGGGAGAGTGTTAGTAAAGCGTTCAAATGTTGAACCCGAGTACCAGGGGACGAAAACTGAGATGCATTTGAAAACGTTTCCCAATCACACGGTGGACCATACTCTGGGTTTCCCATGCATGTTTTAGCTGAAGGAAGAATCCCTTAAACCTGGAGAGTTGGGACCCATGGTATGGGTACCATGCAGTATGACTTCAAAGGGTCTGCGTTTGCTTACCGAACCTCACCAATGCTATCAGCCCGAAGTGTCCAGCCTTATGTCTCATCCAGCTCTGGGTGTAGATGTGGTAAATACAGGTTGCATCACAGGCCCTGAATGAATTATTTAAGAATTGCTCTCTATTTCACTGTCATTGTGTTTTGTTTTTGAAATTCATTTTGATAATGGGATTTATCGGATTTTCACTGCTGCTTTTAGGCCACTGTACACACGCTTGATTTCCTTATGGAGACATATAAATCCATGGGTTTTAAGATTCTTACTTGTCAGGTATCTTCCCAGGCGTTGAATATAGGGTGTTGAGTCCATTTCGTTGAGCAAGGAGTAGGTTTTGTCTATTATATATTTGGCTTATGGAATGGTATCTGTGCTAATTTCAATCTCTGGTTTTATGCAGCATCCCAACTGACCTTTCCCCATAAGCAAGCATAAGTTGGTTTGCTAAATTTGAGACCCTGTTCTGTTTTGTAATTCAGTTCATGGGTAGCCAAGTTTACATTCCGTGTATTAGTGATAACTTATGATGTTTCTTTTTCTGTCTGACTTATTTCTCGTAGAATCATCGTACCTGAATCCACTCATTATGCCGCTACGGTCCTGATGACGTAGATTTCATTGCTGAGTGATATTCCATTGTACGTGCGTACCACAACTTCTTTATCCATTTTATGCTTTCTGGGATATTTAACTGCTACCGTAGATGAGGTTCTTGTAAACAGAGCCATCCCAAACTTTGGGGTGGCTGTGTGTTTTTGATTTTAATTTCCCTAAGCTATAGGACCATAAGTGGAAGTGCCATAGGCTGTGTTGCTTTGTTTCCTACATGTTTCAGGAAACACCATACACTTTTCCAGAGTGGCTGTTGGCAATTGAAATCCGCCCATCAGCATAACAAGGCTCCCTGTTCTCCATGACCTGTCCTGCCTTTCTGGATTTTACACTTTTTTCAGATGGCCCTTTTGACCGGGGGGCAGTGAGACTTCATTGTAGTGCAGATTTCCTTTACACGCTTGCTTGGTTGGCCAAAAAGTGCGTATGCGTTTTTTCCTGAATATATTCAGGAAAAAACGCATACGCCCTTTTTGGCCAAGTGCATCATTGTCAACATTCTGCCTCTTTTCCTATGCTTTAAGTGCAATTCCAGTCTACCGCCTGAAATCGTTTTCCTGAAATTCTGCCCCGCTTTCAAGTCCTCTTCGAAGACTTACTTCTATACATTTTTGGACGATAGGTGTCATTCATAACTCTGCAGGTTTGTGAATTACAGTGCCCCTGAGCTCCTTTCTTCAACTCGCTTTCTTGTGAGCTGGCCGCAAAACCGCAAGATTGCTTCAGGCCCTAATCTGTTTCCGGCAGGGCACGCTGAGCCTTTGGTTAATTCCTCTTCCTGGTGGGAAATGAGCGTTCCATTTGCCCGTGCAGACACCTACAGCTAGTCTCTCATTGCTTCTCCCTATGCCTGTTCATCTTGCGCAGAAATTGCAAAGTGTGCCAAACAGGAGGTTAAATGCACTGACTCTCCAAGTGGGGAGAGTGTTAGTAAAGCGTCTGGAATGGTGAACCCGAGTACCAGGGGACGAAAACTGAGATGCATTTGAAAACGTTTCCCAATCACACGGTGGACCACACTATGGGTTTCCCATGCATGTTTTAGCTGAAGGAAAAATCCCTTAAACCTGGAAATTTGGGACGCATGGAATGGGTACCATGCAGTATGACTTCAAAGGGTCTGCGTTTGCTCACCGAACCTCACCAATGCTATCAGCCCGAAGTGTCCAGCCTTATGTCTCACCCAGCTCTGGGTGTAGATGTGGTAAATCCAGGTTGCATCACAAGCCCTGAATGAATTATTTAAGAATTGCTCTCTATTTCACTGTCATTTTTTTTGTTTTTGAAATTTATTTTGATAATGGGATTTATCGGATTTTCACTGCTGCGTTTAGGCCGCTGTACACACGCTTGATTTCCTTATGGAGACATATAAATCCATGGGTTTTAAGATTCTTACTTGTCAGGTATCTTGCCAGGCGTTGAATATGGGGTGTTGAGTCCATTTCGTTGAGCAAGGAGTAGGTCTTGTCTATTATATATTTGGCTTATGGAACGGTATCTGTGCTAATGTCAATCTCTGGTTTTATGCAGCACCCCAACTCACCTTTCCCCATAAGCAAGCATAAGTTGGTTTTCTAAATTTGAGACCCTGTTCTGTTTTGTAATTCAGTTCATGTGTAGTCAAGTTTACATTCCGTGTATTAGTGATATCTTATGATGTTTCTTTTTCTGTGTGACTTATTTCTCGTAGAATCATCGTAACTGAATCCACTCATTATGCCGCTACGGGACTGATGACGTAGATTTCATTGCTGAGTGATATTCCATTGTACGTGCGTACCACAACTTCTTTATCCATTTTTTACTTTCTGGGATATTTTACTTGTACCGTAGACGAGGTTCTTGTAAACAGAGCCGTCCCAAACTCTGGGGTGGCTGTGTGTTTTTGATTTTAATTTCCCTAAGCTATAGGAACATAAGTGGAAGTGCCATAGGCTGTGATGCTTTGTTTCCTACGTGTTTCTGGAAACACCATACACTTCTCCAGAGTGGTTGTTGGCAATTTACATCCCGCCCATCAGCATGACAAGGCTCCCTGTTCTCCATGACCTGTCCTGCCTTTCTGGATTTTACACTTTTTTCAGATGGCCCTTTTGACCGGGGGGGCAGTGAGACTTCATTGTAGTGCAGATTTCCTTTACACGCTTGCTTGGTTGGCCAAAAAGGGCGTATGCGTTTTTTCCTGAATATATTCAGGAAAAAACGCATACGCCCTTTTTGGCCAAGTGCATCGTTGTCGACATTCTGCCTCTTTTCCTATGCTTTTAGTACAATTCCAGTCTACCCCTGAAATCGTTTTCCTGAAATTCTGCCCCGCTTTCAAGTCCTCTTGGAAGACTTACTACAACAAATTTTTGGACGATAGCTGTCATTCATAACTCTGCAGGTTTGTGAATTACAGTGCCCCTGAGCCCATGTCTTCAACTCGCTTTCTTGTGAGCTGGCCGCAATACCGCAGGATTGCTTCAGGCCAAAGTCTCTTTCCGGCAGGGCATGCTGAGCCTTTGTTTAATTCCTCTTCCTGGTCAGAAATGATCGCTCCTTTTGCCCGTGCAGGCACCTACAGCTAGTCTCTCATTGGTTCTCCCTATTCCTGTACATCTTGCGCAGAAATTGCAAACTGTGCCAAACAGGAGGTTAATGGCACTGACTCTCCAAGTGGGGAGAGTGTTAGTTAAGCGTCTGGAATGGTGAACCCGAGTACCAGGGGACGAAAACTGAGATGCATTTGAAAACGTTTACCGGTCACACAGTGCACTGTACTGTGGGTTTACCATGCATGTTTTAGCTGAAGGAAGAATCCCTTAAACCTGGAGAGTTGGGACCCATGGAATGGGTACCATGCAGTATGACTTCAAAGGGTCTGCGTTTGCTCACCGAACCTCACCAATGCTATCAGCCCGAAGTGTCCAGCCTTATGTCTCACCCAGCTCTGGGTGTAGATGTGGTAAATCCAGGTTGCATCACAAGCCCTGAATGAATTATTTAAGAATTGCTCTCTATTTCACTGTCATTGTGTTTTGTTTTTGAAATTTATTTTGATAATGGGATTTATCGGATGTTCACTGCTGCATTTAGGCCGCTGTACACACGCTTGATTTCCTTATGGAGACATATAAATCCATGGGTTTTAAGATTCTTACTTGTCAGGTATCTTGCCAGGCGTTGAATATGGGGTGTTGAGTCCATTTCGTTGAACAAGGAGTAGGTTTTGTCTATTATATATTTGGCTTATGGAACGGTATCTGTGCTAATTTCAATCTCTGGTTTTATGCAGTACCCCAACTCACCTTTCCCCATAAGCAAGCATAAGTTGGTTTTCTAAATTTGAGACCCTGTTCTGTTTTGTAATTCAGTTCATGGGTAGCCAACTTTACATTCCCTGTATTAGTGATATCTTATGATGTTTCTTTTTCTGTGTGACTTATTTCTCGTAGAATCATCGTACCTGAATCCACTCATTATGCCGCTACGGGCCTGATGACGTAGATTTCATTGCTGAGTGATATTCCATTGTACGTGCGTACCACAACTTCTTTATCCATTTTTTGCTTTCTGGGATATTTTACTTGTACCGTAGACGAGGTTCTTGTAAACAGAGCCGTCCCAAACTCTGGGGTGGCTGTGTGTTTTTGAATTTAATTTCCCTAAGCTATAGGACCAAAAGTGGAAGTGCCATAGGCTGTGTTGCTTTGTTTCCTACGTGTTTCTGGAAACACCATACACTTCTCCAGAGTGGTTGTTGGCAATTTACATCCCGCCCATCAGCATGACAAGGCTCCCTGTTCTCCATGACCTGTCCTGTCTTTCTGGATTTTACACTTTTTTCAGATGGCCCTTTTGACCGGGGGGCAGTGAGACTTCATTGTAGTGCAGATTTCCTTTATACGCTTGCTTGGTTGGCCAAAAAGGGCGTATGCGTTTTTTCCTGAATATATTCAGGAAAAAACGCATACGCCCATTTTGGCCAAGTGCATCGTTGTCGACATTCTGCCTCTTTTCCTATGCTTTAAGTGCAATTCCAGTCTACCCCCTGAAATCGTTTTCCTGAAATTCTGCCCCGCTTTCAAGTCCTCTTCGAAGACTTACTTCTATACATTTTTGGACGATAGCTGTCATTCATAACTCTGCAGGTTTGTGAATTACAGTGCCCCTGAGCTCCTTCCTTCAACTCGCTTTCTTGTGAGCTGGCCGCAAAACCGCATGATTGCTTCAGGCCCTAATCTCTTTCCGGCAGGGCACGCTGAGCCTTTGTTTAATTCCTCTTCCTGGTGGGAAATGAGCGTTCCATTTGCCCGTGCAGACACCTACAGCTAGTCTCTCATTGCTTCTCCCTATTCCTGTTCATCTTGCGCAGAAATTGCAAAGTGTGCCAAACAGGAGGTTAAATGCACTGACTCTCCAAGTGGGGAGAGTGTTAGTAAAGCGTTCAAATGTTGAACCCGAGTACCAGGGGACGAAAACTGAGATGCATTTGAAAACGTTTCCCAATCACACGGTGGACCATACTATGGGTTTCCCATGCATGTTTTAGCTGAAGGAAGAATCCCTTAAACCTGGAAATTTGGAACCCATGGAATGGGTACCATGCAGTATGACTTCAAAGGGTCTGCGTTTGCTCACCGAACCTCACCAATGCTATCAGCCCGAAGTGTCCAGCCTTATGTCTCACCCAGCTCTGGGTGTAGATGTGGGAAATCCAGGTTGCATTACAAGCCCTGAATGAATTATTTAAGAATTGCTCTCTATTTCACTGTCATTGTGTTTTGTTTTTGAAATTTATTTTGATAATGGGATTTATCGGATTTTCACTGCTGCATTTAGGCCGTTGTACACACGCTTGATTTCCTTATGGAGACATATAAATCCATGGGTTTTAAGATTCTTACTTGTCAGGTATCTTGCCAGGTGTTGAATATGTGGTGTTGAGTCCATTTCGTTGAGCAAGGAGTAGGGTTGTCTATTATATATTTGGCTTATGGAACGGCATCTGTGCTAATTTCAATCTCTGGTTTTATGCAGCACCCCAACTCACCTTTCCCCATTGGCAAGCATAAGTTGGTTTTCTAAATTTGAGACCCTGTTCTGTTTTGTAATTCAGTTTATGTGTAGCCAAGTTTACATTCCGTGTATTACTGATATATTATGATGTTTCTTTTTCTGTGTGACTTATTTCTCGTAGAATCATCGTACCTGAATCCACTCATTATGCCGCTACGGGCCTGAAGACGTAGATTTCATTGCTGAGTGATATTCCATTGTACGTGCGTACCAGATATTCTTTATCCATTTTTTCCTTTCTCGGATATTTAACTTGTACCGTAGAAAAGGTTCTTGTAAACAGAGCCATCCCAAACTTTGGGGTGGCTGTGTGTTTGTGATTTTAATTACCCTAAGCTATAGGACCATAGTGGAAGTGACATAGGCTGTGTTGCTTTGTTTCCTACGTGTTTCAGGATACACCATACATTTCTCCAGGGTGGCTGTTGGCAATTTACATCCCGCCCATCAGCATAACAAGGCTAGCTGTTCTCCAAGACCTGTCCTGCCTTTCTGGATTTTACACTTTTTTCAGATGGCCCTTTTGACCGGGGGGCAGTGAGACTTCATTGTAGTGCAGATTTCCTTTACACGCTTGCTTGGTTGGCCAAAAAGTGCGTATGCGTTTTTTCCTGAATATATTCAGGAAAAAACGCATACGCCCTTTTTGGCCAAGTGCATCATTGTCGACATTCTGCCTCTTTTCCTATGCTTTAAGTGCAATTCCAGTCTACCCCCTGAAATCGTTTTCCTGAAATTCTGCCCCGCTTTCAAGTCCTCTTTGAAGACTTACTTCAGTACATTTTTGGACGATAGCTGTCATTCATAACTCTGCATGTTTGTGAATTACAGTGCCCCTGAGCTCCTTTCTTCAACTCCTTTTCTTGTGAGCTGGCCGCAAAACCGCAGGATTGCTTCAGGCCCTAATATGTTTCCGGCCGGGCACGCTGAGCATTTGGGTAATTCCTCTTCCTGGTGGGAAATGATCGTTCAATTTGCCCGTGCAGACACCAACAGCTAGTCTCTCATTGCTTCTCCCTATTCCTGTTCATCTTGCGCAGAAATTGCAAACTGTGCCAAACAGGAGGTTAATGGCACTGACTCTCCAAGTGGGGAGAGTGTTAGTAAAGCGTTCAAATGTTGAACCCGAGTACCAGGGGACGAAAACTGAGATGCATTTGAAAACGTTTCCCAATCACACGGTGGACCATACTCTGGGTTTCCCATGCATGTTTTAGCTGAAGGAAGAATCCCTTAAACCTGGAGAGTTGGGACCCATGGAATGGGTACCATGCAGTATGACTTCAAAGGGTCTGCGTTTGCTTACCGAACCTCACCAATGCTATCAGCCCGAAGTGTCCAGCCTTATGTCTCATCCAGCTCTGGGTGTAGATGTGGTAAATACAGGTTGCATCACAGGCCCTGAATGAATTATTTAAGAATTGCTCTCTATTTCACTGTCATTGTGTTTTGTTTTTGAAATTCATTTTGATAATGGGATTTATCGGATTTTCACTGCTGCTTTTAGGCCACTGTACACACGCTTGATTTCCTTATGGAGACATATAAATCCATGGGTTTTAAGATTCTTACTTGTCAGGTATCTTCCCAGGCGTTGAATATAGGGTGTTGAGTCCATTTCGTTGAGCAAGGAGTAGGTTTTGTCTATTATATATTTGGCTTATGGAATGGTATCTGTGCTAATTTCAATCTCTGGTTTTATGCAGCATCCCAACTGACCTTTCCCCATAAGCAAGCATAAGTTGGTTTGCTAAATTTGAGACCCTGTTCTGTTTTGTAATTCAGTTCATGGGTAGCCAAGTTTACATTCCGTGTATTAGTGATAACTTATTATGTTTCTTTTTCTGTCTGACTTATTTCTCGTAGAATCATCGTACCTGAATCCACTCATTATGCCGCTACGGTCCTGATGACGTAGATTTCATTGCTGAGTGATATTCCATTGTACGTGCGTACCACAACTTCTTTATCCATTTTATGCTTTCTGGGATATTTAACTGCTACCGTAGATGAGGTTCTTGTAAACAGAGCCATCCCAAACTTTGGGGTGGCTGTGTGTTTTTGATTTTAATTTCCCTAAGCTATAGGACCATAAGTGGAAGTGCCATAGGCTGTGTTGCTTTGTTTCCTACATGTTTCAGGAAACACCATACACTTTTCCAGAGTGGCTGTTGGCAATTGAAATCCGCCCATCAGCATAACAAGGCTCCCTGTTCTCCATGACCTGTCCTGCCTTTCTGGATTTTACACTTTTTTCAGATGGCCCTTTTGACCGGGGGGCAGTGAGACTTCATTGTAGTGCAGATTTCCTTTACACGCTTGCTTGGTTGGCCAAAAAGGGCGTATGCGTTTTTTCCTGAATATATTCAGGAAAAAACCCATACGCCCTTTTTGGCCAAGTGCATCATTGTCAACATTCTGCCTCTTTTCCTATGCTTTAAGTGCAATTCCAGTCTACCCCCTGAAATCGTTTTCCTGAAATTCTGCCCCGCTTTCAAGTCCTCTTCGAAGACTTACTTCTATGCATTTTTGTACGATAGGTGTCATTCATAACTCTGCAGGTTTGTGAATTACAGTGCCCCTGAGCTCCTTTCTTCAACTCGCTTTCTTGTGAGCTGGCCGCAAAACCGCAAGATTGCTTCAGGCCCTAATCTGTTTCCGGCAGGCCATGCTGAGCCTTTGGTTAATTCCTCTTCCTGGTGGGAAATGAGCGTTCCATTTGCCCGTGCAGACACCTACAGCTAGTCTCTCATTGCTTCTCCCTATGCCTGTTCATCTTGCGCAGAAATTGCAAAGTGTGCCAAACAGGAGGTTAAATGCACTGACTCTCCAAGTGGGGAGAGTGTTAGTAAAGCGTCTGGAATGGTGAACCCGAGTACCAGGGGACGAAAACTGAGATGCATTTGACAACGTTTCCCAATCACACGGTGGACCACACTATGGGTTTCCCATGCATGTTTTAGCTGAAGGAAAAATCCCTTAAACCTGGAAATTTGGGACGCATGGAATGGGTAACATGCAGTATGACTTCAAAGGGTCTGCGTTTGCTCACCGAACCTCACCAATGCTATCAGCCCGAAGTGTCCAGCCTTATGTCTCACCCAGCTCTGGGTGTAGATGTGGTAAATCCAGGTTGCATCACAAGCCCTGAATGAATTATTTAAGAATTGCTCTCTATTTCACTGTCATTTTTTTTGTTTTTGAAATTTATTTTGATAATGGGATTTATCGGATTTTCACTGCTGCGTTTAGGCCGCTGTACACACGCTTGATTTCCTTATGGAGACATATAAATCCATGGGTTTTAAGATTCTTACTTGTCAGGTATCTTGCCAGGCGTTGAATATGGGGTGTTGAGTCCATTTCGTTGAGCAAGGAGTAGGTCTTGTCTATTATATATTTGGCTTATGGAACGGTATCTGTGCTAATGTCAATCTCTGGTTTTATGCAGCACCCCAACTCACCTTTCCCCATAAGCAAGCATAAGTTGGTTTTCTAAATTTGAGACCCTGTTCTGTTTTGTAATTCAGTTCATGTGTAGTCAAGTTTACATTCCGTGTATTAGTGATATTTTATGATGTTTCTTTTTCTGTGTGACTTATTTCTCGTAGAATCATCGTAACTGAATCCACTCATTATGCCGCTACGGGACTGATGACGTAGATTTCATTGCTGAGTGATATTCCATTGTACGTGCGTACCACAACTTCTTTATCCATTTTTTACTTTCTGGGATATTTTACTTGTACCGTAGACGAGGTTCTTGTAAACAGAGCCGTCCCAAACTCTGGGGTGACTGTGTGTTTTTGATTTTAATTTCCCTAAGCTATAGGACCATAAGTGGAAGTGCCATAGGCTGTGTTGCTTTGTTTCCTACGTGTTTCTGGAAACACCATACACTTCTCCAGAGTGGTTGTTGGCAATTTACATCCCGCCCATCAGCATGACAAGGCTCCCTGTTCTCCATGACCTGTCCTGCTTTTCTGGATTTTACACTTTTTTCAGATGGCCCTTTTGACCGGGGGGGCAGTGAGACTTCATTGTAGTGCAGATTTCCTTTACACGCTTGCTTGGTTGGCCAAAAAGGGCGTATGCGTTTTTTCCTGAATATATTCAGGAAAAAACGCATACGCCCTTTTTGGCCAAGTGCATCGTTGTCGACATTCTGCCTCTTTTCCTATGCTTTTAGTACAATTCCAGTCTACCCCTGAAATCGTTTTCCTGAAATTCTGCCCCGCTTTCAAGTCCTCTTGGAAGACTTACTACAACACATTTTTGGACGATAGCTGTCATTCATAACTCTGCAGGTTTGTGAATTACAGTGCCCCTGAGCCCATGTCTTCAACTCGCTTTCTTGTGAGCTGGCCGCAATACCGCAGGATTGCTTCAGGCCAAAGTCTCTTTCCGGCAGGGCATGCTGAGCCTCTGTTTAATTCCTCTTCCTGGTCAGAAATGATCGCTCCTTTTGCCCGTGCAGGCACCTACAGCTAGTCTCTCATTGGTTCTCCCTATTCCTGTACATCTTGCGCAGAAATTGCAAACTGTGCCAAACAGGAGGTTAATGGCACTGACTCTCCAAGTGGGGAGAGTGTTAGTTAAGCGTCTGGAATGGTGAACCCGAGTACCAGGGGACGAAAACTGAGATGCATTTGAAAACGTTTACTGGTCACACAGTGCACTGTACTGTGGGTTTACCATGCATGTTTTAGCTGAAGGAAGAATCCCTTAAACCTGGAGAGTTGGGACCCATGGAATGGGTACCATGCAGTATGACTTCAAAGGGTCTGCGTTTGCTCACCGAACCTCACCAATGCTATCAGCCCGAAGTGTCCAGCCTTATGTCTCATCCAGCTCTGGGTGTAGATGTGGTAAATCCAGGTGGCATCACAAGCCCTGAATGAATTATTTAAGAATTGCTCTCTATTTCACTGTCATTGTGTTTTGTTTTTGAAATTTATTTTGACAATTGGATTTATCGGATGTTCACTGTTGCGTTTAGGCCGCTGAACACACGCTTTATTTCCTTATGGAGACATATAAATCCATGGGTTTTAAGATTCTTACTTGTCAGGTATCTTCCCAGGCGTTGAATATGGGGTGTTGAGTCCATTTTGTTGAGCAAGGAGTAGGTCTTGTCTATTATATATTTGGCTTATGGAACGGTATCTGTGCTAATGTCAATCTCTGGTTTTATGCAGCACCCCAACTCACCTTTCCCCATAAGCAAGCATAAGTTGGTTTTCTAAATTTGAGACCCTGTTCTGTTTTGTAATTCAGTTTATGTGTAGCCAAGTTTACATTCCGTGTATTACTGATATATTATGATGTTTCTTTTTCTGTGTGACTTATTTCTCGTAGAATCATCGTTCCTGAATCCACTCATTATGCCGCTACGGGCCTGAAGACGTAGATTTCATTGCTGCGTGATATTCCATTGTACGTGCGTACCAGATATTCTTTATCCATTTTTTCCTTTCTCGGATATTTAACTTGTACCGTAGAAAAGGTTCTTGTAAACAGAGCCATCCCAAACTTTGGGGTGGCTGTGTGTTTGTGATTTTAATTACCCTAAGCTATAGGACCATAGTGGAAGTGACATAGGCTGTGTTGCTTTGTTTCCTACGTGTTTCAGGATACACCATACATTTCTCCAGAGTGGCTGTTGGCAATTTACATCCCGCCCATCAGCATAACAAGGCTCCCTGTTCTCCAAGACCTGTCCTGCCTTTCTGGATTTTACACTTTTTTCAGATGGCCCTTTTGACCGGGGGGGCAGTGAGACTTCCTTGTAGTGCAGAGTTCCTTTGCACGCTTGCTTGGTTGGCCAAAAATGGCGTATGCGTTTTTTTCTGAATATATTCAGGAAAAAACGCATACGCCCTTTTTGGCCAAGTGCATCGTTGTCGACATTCTGCCTCTTTTCCTATGCTTTTAGTACAATTCCAGTCTACCCCCTGAAATCGTTTTCCTGAAATTCTGCCCCGCTTACAAGTCCTCTTCGAAGACTTACTTCAATACATTTTTGGACGACAGCTGTCATTCATAACTCTGCAGGTTTGTGAATTACAGTGCCCCTGAGCTCATGTCTTCAACTCGCTTTCTTGTGAGCTGGCCGCAAAACCGCAGGATTGCTTCAGGCCATAATCTCTTTCCGGCAGGGCATGCTGAGCCTTTGTTTAATTCCTCTTCCTGGTCGGAAATGAGTGTTCCTTTTGCCCGTGCAGGCACCTACAGCTAGTCTCTCATTGGTTCTCCCTATTCCTGTACATCTTGCGCAGAAATTGCAAACTGTGCCAAACAGGAGGTTAATGGCACTGACTCTCCAAGTGGGGAGAGTGTTAGTAAAGCGTCTGGAATGGTGAACCCGAGTACCAGGGGACGATAACTGAGATGCATTTGAAAACGTTTCCCGGTCACACAGTGCACTGTACTGTGGGTTTCCCATGCATGTTTTAGCTGAAGGAAGAATTCCTTAAACCTGGAGAGTTGGGACCCATGGAATGGGTACCATGCAGTATGACTTCAAAGGGTCTGCGTTTGCTCACCGAACCTCACCAATGCTATCAGCCCGAAGTGTCCAGCCTTATGTCTCACCCAGCTCTGGGTGTAGATGTGGTAAATCCAGGTTGCATCACAAGCCCTGAATGAATTATTTAAGAATTGCTCTCTATTTCACTGTCATTGTGTTTTGTTTTTGAAATTTATTTTGATAATGGGATTTATCGGATTTTCACTGCTGCATTTAGGCCGCTGTACACACGCTTGATTTCCTTATGGAGACATATAAATCCATGGGTTTTAAGATTCTTACTTGTCAGGTATCTTGCCAGGCGTTGAATATGGGGTGTTGAGTCCATTTCGTTGAACAAGGAGTAGGTTTTGTCTATTATATATTTGGCTTATGGAACAGTATCTGTGCTAATTTCAATCTCTGGTTTTATGCAGTACCCCAACTCACCTTTCCCCATAAGCAAGCATAAGTTGGTTTTCTAAATTTGAGACCCTGTTCTGTTTTGTAATTCAGTTCATGGGTAGCCAACTTTACATTCCCTGTATTAGTGATATCTTATGATGTTTCTTTTTCTGTGTGACTTATTTCTCGTAGAATCATCGTACCTGAATCCACTCATTATGCCGCTACGGGCCTGATGACGTAGATTTCATTGCTGAGTGATATTCCATTGTACGTGCGTACCACAACTTCTTTATCCATTTTTTGCTTTCTGGGATATTTTACTTGTACCGTAGACGAGGTTCTTGTAAACAGAGCCGTCCCAAACTCTGGGGTGGCTGTGTGTTTTTGAATTTAATTTCCCTAAGCTATAGGACCATAAGTGGAAGTGCCATAGGCTGTGTTGCTTTGTTTCCTACGTGTTTCTGGAAACACCATACACTTCTCCAGAGTGGTTGTTGGCAATTTACATCCCGCCCATCAGCATGACAAGGCTCCCTGTTCTCCATGACCTGTCCTGTCTTTCTGGATTTTACACTTTTTTCAGATGGCCCTTTTGACCGGGGGGCAGTGAGACTTCATTGTAGTGCAGATTTCCTTTATACGCTTGCTTGGTTGGCCAAAAAGGGCGTATGCGTTTTTTCCTGAATATATTCAGGAAAAAATGCATACGCCCATTTTGGCCAAGTGCATCGTTGTCGACATTCTGCCTCTTTTCCTATGCTTTAAGTGCAATTCCAGTCTACCCCCTGAAATCGTTTTCCTGAAATTCTGCCCCGCTTTCAAGTCCTCTTCGAAGACTTACTTCTATACATTTTTGGACGATAGCTGTCATTCATAACTCTGCAGGTTTGTGAATTACAGTGCCCCTGAACTCCTTCCTTCAACTCGCTTTCTTGTGAGCTGGCCGCAAAACCGCATGATTGCTTCAGGCCCTAATCTCTTTCCGGCAGGGCACGCTGAGCCTTTGTTTAATTCCTCTTCCTGGTGGGAAATGAGCGTTCCATTTGCCCGTGCAGACACCTACAGCTAGTCTCTCATTGCTTCTCCCTATTCCTGTTCATCTTGCGCAGAAATTGCAAAGTGTGCCAAACAGGAGGTTAAATGCACTGACTCTCCAAGTGGGGAGAGTGTTAGTAAAGCGTTCAAATGTTGAACCCGAGTACCAGGGGACGAAAACTGAGATGCATTTGAAAACGTTTCCCAATCACACGGTGGACCATACTATGGGTTTCCCATGCATGTTTTAGCTGAAGGAAGAATCCCTTAAACCTGGAAATTTGGAACCCATGGAATGGGTACCATGCAGTATGACTTCAAAGGGTCTGCGTTTGCTCACCGAACCTCACCAATGCTATCAGCCCGAAGTGTCCAGCCTTATGTCTCACCCAGCTCTGGGTGTTGATGTGGGAAATCCAGGTTGCATTACAAGCCCTGAATGAATTATTTAAGAATTGCTCTCTATTTCACTGTCATTGTGTTTTGTTTTTGAAATTTATTTTGATAATGGGATTTATCGGATTTTCACTGCTGCATTTAGGCCGTTGTACACACGCTTGATTTCCTTATGGAGACATATAAATCCATGGGTTTTAAGCTTCTTACTTGTCAGGTATCTTGCCAGGCGTTGAATATGTGGTGTTGAGTCCATTTCGTTGAGCAAGGAGTAGGGTTGTCTATTATATATTTGGCTTA
Source organism: Delphinapterus leucas (assembly GCF_059928025.1). Taxonomy (NCBI): domain Eukaryota; kingdom Metazoa; phylum Chordata; class Mammalia; order Artiodactyla; family Monodontidae; genus Delphinapterus; species Delphinapterus leucas. Next base: position 12,048,725 of record NW_028322240.1, on the reverse strand, counting down.
TGGAACGGCATCTGTGCTAATTTCAATCTCTGGTTTTATGCAGCACCCCAACTCACCTTTCCCCATTGGCAAGCATAAGTTGGTTTTCTAAATTTGAGACCCTGTTCTGTTTTGTAATTCAGTTTATGTGTAGCCAAGTTTACATTCCGTGTATTAGTGATATCTTATGATGTTTCTTTTTCTGTGTGACTTATTTCTCGTAGAATCATCGTACCTGAATCCACTCATTATGCCGCTACGGGACTGATGATGTAGATTTCATTGCTGAGTGTTATTCCATTGTACGTGCGTACCACAACTTCTTTATCCATTTTTTACTTTCTGGGATATTTTACTTGTACCGTAGACGAGGTTCTTGTAAACAGAGCCATCCCAAACTCTGGGGTGGCTGTGTGTTTTTGATTTTAATTTCCCTAAGCTATAGGACCATAAGTGGAAGTGCCATAGGCTGTGTTTCTTTGTTTCCTACGTGTTTCTGGAAACACCATACACTTCTCCAGAGTGGTTGTTGGCAATTTACATCCCGCCCATCAGGATGACAAGGCTCCCTGTTCTCCATGACCTGTCCTGCCTTTCTGGATTTTACACTTTTTTCAGATGGCCCTTTTGACCGGGGGGGCAGTGAGACTTCCTTGTAGTGCAGAGTTCCTTTACACGCTTGCTTGGTTGGCCAAAAATGGCGTATGCGTATTTTTCTGAATATATTCAGGAAAAAACGCATACGCCCTTTTTGGCCAAGTGCATCGTTGTCGACATTCTGCCTCTTTTCCTATGCTTTTAGTACAATTCCAGTCTACCCCCTGAAATCGTTTTCCTGAAATTCTGCCCCGCTTACAAGTCCTCTTCGAAGACTTACTTCAATACATTTTTGGACGATAGCTGTCATTCATAACTCTGCAGGTTTGTGAATTACAGTGCCCCTGAGCTCCTTTCTTCAACTCGCTTTCTTGTGAGCTGGCCGCAAAACCGCAAGATTGCTTCAGGCCCTAATCTGTTTCCGGCAGGCCACGCTGAGCCTTTGGTTAATTCCTCTTCCTGGTGGGAAATGAGCGTTCCATTTGCCCGTGCAGACACCTACAGCTAGTCTCTCATTGCTTCTCCCTATGCCTGTTCATCTTGCGCAGAAATTGCAAAGTGTGCCAAACAGGAGGTTAAATGCACTGACTCTCCAAGTGGGGAGAGTGTTAGTAAAGCGTCTGGAATGGTGAACCCGAGTACCAGGGGACGAAAACTGAGATGCATTTGACAACGTTTCCCAATCACACGGTGGACCACACTATGGCTTTCCCATGCATGTTTTAGCTGAAGGAAGAATCCCTTAAACCTGGAAATTTGGAACCCATGGAATGGGTACCATGCAGTATGACTTCAAAGGGTCTGCGTTTGCTCACCGAACCTCACTAATGCTATCAGCCCGAAGTGTCCAGCCTTATGTCTCACCCAAATCTGGGTGTAGATGTGGTAAATCCAGGTTGCATCACAAGCCCTGAATGAATTATTTAAGAATTGCTCTCTATTTCACTGTCATTTTGTTTTGTTTTTGAAATTTACTTTGATAATGGGATTTATCGGATTTTCACTGCTGCGTTTAGGCCGCTGTACACACACTTGATTTCCTTATGGAGACATATAAATCCATGGGTTTTAAGATTCTTACTTGTCAGGTATCTTGCCAGGCGTTGAATATGGGGTGTTGAGTCCATTTCGTTGAGCAAGGAGTAGGTCTTGTCTATTATATATTTGGCTTATGGAACGGTATCTGTGCTAATGTCAATCTCTGGTTTTATGCAGCACCCCAACTCACCTTTCCCCATAAGCAAGCATAAGTTGGTTTTCTAAATTTGAGACCCTGTTCTGTTTTGTAATTCAGTTCATGTGTAGTCAAGTTTACATTCCGTGTATTAGTGATATCTTATGATGTTTCTTTTTCTGTGTGACTTATTTCTCTTAGAATCATCGTACCTGAATCCACTCATTATGCCGCTACGGGACTGATGATGTAGATTTCATTGCTGAGTGTTATTCCATTGTACGTGCGTACCACAACTTCTTTATCCATTTTTTACTTTCTGGGATATTTTACTTGTACCGTAGACGAGGTTCTTGTAAACAGAGCCATCCCAAACTCTGGGGTGGCTGTGTGTTTTTGATTTTAATTTCCCTAAGCTATAGGACCATAAGTGGAAGTGCCATAGGCTGTGTTTCTTTGTTTCCTACGTGTTTCTGGAAACACCATACACTTCTCCAGAGTGGTTGTTGGCAATTTACATCCCGCCCATCAGGATGACAAGGCTCCCTGTTCTCCATGACCTGTCCTGCCTTTGTGGATTTTACACTTTTTTCAGATGGCCCTTTTGACCGGGGGGGCAGTGAGACTTCCTTGTAGTGCAGATTTCCTTTACACGCTTGCTTGGTTGGCCAAAAATGGCGTATGCGTGTTTTTCTGAATATATTCAGGAAAAAACGCATACGCCCTTTTTGGCCAAGTGCATCGTTGTCGACATTCTGCCTCTTTTCCTATGCTTTTAGTACAATTCCAGTCTACCCCCTGAAATCGTTTTCCTGAAATTCTGCCCCGCTTACAAGTCCTCTTCGAAGACTTACTTCAAAACATTTTTGGACGATAGTTGTCATTCATAACTCTGCAGGTTTGTGAATTACAGTGCCCCTGAGCTCATGTCTTCAACTCGCTTTCTTGTGAGCTGGCCGCACAACCGCAGGATTGCTTCAGGCCATAATCTCTTTCCGGCAGGGCATGCTGAGCCTTTGTTTAATTCCTCTTCCTGGTCGGAAATGAGTGTTCCTTTTGCCCGTGCAGGCACCTACAGCTAGTCTCTCATTGGTTCTCCCTATTCCTGTACATCTTGCGCAGAAATTGCAAACTGTGCCAAACAGGAGGTTAATGGCACTGACTCTCCAAGTGGGGAGAGTGTTAGTAAAGCGTCTGGAATGGTGAACCCGAGTACCAGGGGACGATAACTGAGATGCATTTGAAAATGTTTCCCGGTCACAGAGTGCACTGTACTGTGGGTTTCCCATGCATGTTTTAGCTGAAGGAAGAATTCCTTAAACCTGGAGAGTTGGGACCCATGGAATGGGTACCATGCAGTATGACTTCAAAGGGTCTGCGTTTGCTCACCGAACCTCACCAATGCTATCAGCCCGAAGTGTCCAGCCTTATGTCTCACCCACCTCTGGGTGTAGATGTGGTAAATCCAGGTTGCATCACAAGCCCTGAATGAGTTATTTAAGAATTGCTCTCTATTTCCCTGTCATTGTGTTTTGTTTTTGAAATTTATTTTGATAATGGGATTTATCGGATTTTCACTGCTGCATTTAGGCCGCTGTACACACGCTTGATTTCCTTATGGAGACATATAAATCCATGGGTTTTAAGATTCTTACTTGTCAGGTATCTTGCCAGGCGTTGAATATGGGGTGTTGAGTCCATTTCGTTGAACAAGGAGTAGGTTTTGTCTATTATATATTTGGCTTATGGAACGGTATCTGTGCTAATTTCAATCTCTGGTTTTATGCAGTACCCCAACTCACCTTTCCCCATAAGCAAGCATAAGTTGGTTTTCTAAATTTGAGACCCTGTTCTGTTTTGTAATTCAGTTCATGGGTAGCCAACTTTACATTCCGTGTATTAGTGATATCTTATGATGTTTCTTTTTCTGTGTGACTTATTTCTCGTAGAATCATCGTACCTGAATCCACTCATTATGCCGCTACGGGCCTGATGACGTAGATTTCATTGCTGAGTGATATTCCATTGTACGTGCGTACCACAACTTCTTTATCCATTTTTTGCTTTCTGGGATATTTTACTTGTACCGTAGATGAGGTTCTTGTAAACAGAGCCGTCCCAAACTCTGGGGTGGCTGTGTGTTTTTGAATTTAATTTCCCTAAGCTATAGGACCATAAGTGGAAGTGCCATAGGCTGTGTTGCTTTGTTTCCTACGTGTTTCTGGAAACACCATACACTTCTCCAGAGTGGTTGTTGGCAATTTACATCCCGCCCATCAGCATGACAAGGCTCCCTGTTCTCCATGACCTGTCCTGTCTTTCTGGATTTTACACTTTTTTCAGATGGCCCTTTTGACCGGGGGGCAGTGAGACTTCATTGTAGTGCAGATTTCCTTTATACGCTTGCTTGGTTGGCCAAAAAGGGCGTATGCGTTTTTTCCTGAATATATTCAGGAAAAAACGCATACGCCCATTTTGGCCAAGTGCATCGTTGTCGACATTCTGCCTCTTTTCCTATGCTTTAAGTGCAATTCCAGTCTACCCCCTGAAATCGTTTTCCTGAAATTCTGCCCCGCTTTCAAGTCCTCTTCGAAGACTTACTTCTATACATTTTTGGACGATAGCTGTCATTCATAACTCTGCAGGTTTGTGAATTACAGTGTCCCTGAGCTCCTTCCTTCAACTCGCTTTCTTGTGAGCTGGCCGCAAAACCGCAAGATTGCTTCAGGCCCTAATCTGTTTCTGGCAGGGTACGCTGAGCCTTTGTTTAATTCCTCTTCCTGGTGGGAAATGAGCGTTCCATTTGCCCGTGCAGACACCTACAGCTAGTCTCTCATTGCTTCTCCCTATTCCTGTTCATCTTGCGCAGAAATTGCAAAGTGTGCCAAACAGGAGGTTAAATGCACTGACTCTCCAAGTGGGGAGAGTGTTAGTAAAGCGTTCAAATGTTGAACCCGAGTACCAGGGGACGAAAACTGAGATGCATTTGAAAACGTTTCCCAATCACACGGTGGACCATACTATGGGTTTCCCATGCATGTTTTAGCTGAAGGAAGAATCCCTTAAACCTGGAAATTTGGAACCCATGGAATGGGTACCATGCAGTATGACTTCAAAGGGTCTGCGTTTGCTCACCGAACCTCACCAATGCTATCAGCCCGAAGTGTCCAGCCTTATGTCTCACCCAGCTCTGGGTGTAGATGTGGGAAATCCAGGTTGCATTACAAGCCCTGAATGAATTATTTAAGAATTGCTCTCTATTTCACTGTCATTGTGTTTTGTTTGTGAAATTTATTTTGATAATGGGATTTATCGGATTTTCACTGCTGCATTTAGGCCGTTGTACACACGCTTGATTTCCTTATGGAGACATATAAATCCATGGGTTTTAAGATTCTTACTTGTCAGGTATCTTGCCAGGCGTTGAATATGTGGTGTTGAGTCCATTTCGTTGAGCAAGGAGTAGGGTTGTCTATTATATATTTGGCTTATGGAACGGCATCTGTGCTAATTTCAATCTCTGGTTTTATGCAGCACCCCAACTCACCTTTCCCCATTGGCAAGCATAAGTTGGTTTTCTAAATTTGAGACCCTGTTCTGTTTTGTAATTCAGTTTATGTGTAGCCAAGTTTACATTCCGTGTATTACTGATATATTATGATGTTTCTTTTTCTGTGTGACTTATTTCTCGTAGAATCATCGTACCTGAATCCACTCATTATGCCGCTACGGGCCTGAAGACGTAGATTTCATTGCTGAGTGATATTCCATTGTACGTGCGTACCAGATATTCTTTATCCATTTTTTCCTTTCTCGGATATTTAACTTGTACCGTAGAAAAGGTTCTTGTAAACAGAGCCATCCCAAACTTTGGGGTGGCTGTGTGTTTGTGATTTTAATTACCCTAAGCTATAGGACCATAGTGGAAGTGACATAGGCTGTGTTGCTTTGTTTCCTACGTGTTTCAGGATACACCATACATTTCTCCAGGGTGGCTGTTGGCAATTTACATCCCGCCCATCAGAATAACAAGGCTAGCTGTTCTCCAAGACCTGTCCTGCCTTTCTGGATTTTACACTTTTTTCAGATGGCCCTTTTGACCGGGGGGCAGTGAGACTTCATTGTAGTGCAGATTTCCTTTACACGCTTGCTTGGTTGGCCAAAAAGGGCGTATGCGTTTTTTCCTGAATATATTCAGGAAAAAACGCATACGCCCTTTTTGGCCAAGTGCATCATTGTCAACATTCTGCCTCTTTTCCTATGCTTTAAGTGCAATTCCAGTATACCCCCTGAAATCGTTTTCCTGAAATTCTGTCCCGCTTTCAAGTCCTCTTTGAAAACTTACTTCAGTACATTTTTGGACGATAGGTGTCATTCATAACTCTGCATGTTTGTGAATTACAGTGCCCCTGAGCTCCTTTCTTCAACTCCTTTTCTTGTGAGCTTGCCGGAAAACCGCAGGATTGCTTCAGGCCCTAATATGTTTCCGGCCGGGCACGCTGAGCATTTCGGTAATTCCTCTTCCTGGTGGGAAATGAGCGTTCCATTTGCCCGTGCAGACACCTACAGCTAGTCTCTCATTGCTTCTCCCTATTCCTGTTCATCTTGCGCAGAAATTGCAAAGTGTGCCAAACAGGAGGTTAAATGCACTGACTCTCCAAGTGGGGAGAGTGTTAGTAAAGTGTTCAAATGTTGAACCCGAGTACCAGGGGACGAAAACTGAGATGCATTTGAAAACGTTTCCCAATCACACGGTGGACCATACTATGGGTTTCCCATGCATGTTTTAGCTGAAGGAAGAATCCCTTAAACCTGGAGAGTTGGGACCCATGGAATGGGTACCATGCAGTATGACTTCAAAGGGTCTGCGTTTGCTCACCGAACCTCACCAATGCTATCAGCCCGAAGTGTCCAGCCTTATGTCTCATCCAGCTCTGGGTGTAGATGTGGTAAATACAGGTTGCATCACAGGCCCTTAATGAATTATTTAAGAATTGCTCTCTATTTCACTGTCATTGTGTTTTGTTTTTGAAATTCATTTTGATAATGGGATTTATCGGATTTTCACTGCTGCTTTTAGGCCACTGTACACACGCTTGATTTCCTTATGGAGACATATAAATCCATGGGTTTTAAGATTCTTACTTGTCAGGTATCTTCCCAGGCGTTGAATATAGGGTGTTGAGTCCATTTCGTTGAGCAAGGAGTAGGTTTTGTCTATTATATATTTGGCTTATGGAATGGTATCTGTGCTAATTTCAATCTCTGGTTTTATGCAGCATCCCAACTGACCTTTCCCCATAAGCAAGCATAAGTTGGTTTGCTAAATTTGAGACCCTGTTCTGTTTTGTAATTCAGTTCATGGGTAGCCAAGTTTACATTCCGTGTATTAGTGATAACTTATGATGTTTCTTTTTCTGTCTGACTTATTTCTCGTAGAATCATCGTACCTGAATCCACTCATTATGCCGCTACGGTCCTGATGACGTAGATTTCATTGCTGAGTGATATTCCATTGTACGTGCGTACCACAACTTCTTTATCCATTTTATGCTTTCTGGGATATTTAACTGCTACCGTAGATGAGGTTCTTGTAAACAGAGCCATCCCAAACTTTGGGGTGGCTGTGTGTTTTTGATTTTAATTTCCCTAAGCTATAGGACCATAAGTGGAAGTGCCATAGGCTGTGTTGCTTTGTTTCCTACATGTTTCAGGAAACACCATACACTTTTCCAGAGTGGCTGTTGGCAATTGAAATCCGCCCATCACATTAACAAGGCTCCCTGTTCTCCATGACCTGTCCTGCCTTTCTGGATTTTACACTTTTTTCAGATGGCCCTTTTGACCGGGGGGCAGTGAGACTTCATTGTAGTGCAGATTTCCTTTACACGCTTGCTTGGTTGGCCAAAAAGGGCGTATGCGTTTTTTCCTGAATATATTCAGGAAAAAACGCATACGCCCTTTTTGGCCAAGTGCATCATTGTCAACATTCTGCCTCTTTTCCTATGCTTTAAGTGCAATTCCAGTCTACCCCCTGAAATCGTTTTCCTGAAATTCTGCCCCGCTTTCAAGTCCTCTTCGAAGACTTACTTCTATACATTTTTGGACGATAGGTGTCATTCATAACTCTGCAGGTTTGTGAATTACAGTGCCCCTGAGCTCCTTTCTTCAACTCGCTTTCTTGTGAGGTGGCCGCAAAACCGCAAGATTGCTTCAGGCCCTAATTTGTTTCCGGCAGGGCACGCTGAGCCTTTGGTTAATTCCTCTTCCTGGTGGGAAATGAGCGTTCCATTTGCCCGTGTAGACACCTACAGCTAGTCTCTCATTGCTTCTCCCTATGCCTGTTCATCTTGCGCAGAAATTGCAAAGTGTGCCAAACAGGAGGTTAAATGCACTGACTCTCCAAGTGGGGAGAGTGTTAGTAAAGCGTCTGGAATGGTGAACCCGAGTACCAGGGGACGAAAACTGAGATGCATTTGACAACGTTTCCCAATCACACGGTGGACCACACTATGGGTTTCCCATGCATGTTTTAGCTGAAGGAAAAATCCCTTAAACCTGGAAATTTGGGACGCATGGAATGGGTACCATGCAGTATGACTTCAAAGGGTCTGCGTTTGCTCACCGAACCTCACTAATGCTATCAGCCCGAAGTGTCCAGCCTTATGTCTCACCCAAATCTGGGTGTAGATGTGGTAAATCCAGGTTGCATCACAAGCCCTGAATGAATTATTTAAGAATTGCTCTCTATTTCACTGTCATTGTGTTTTGTTTTTGAAATTTATTTTGATAATGGGATTTATCGGATTTTCACTGCTGCGTTTAGGCCGCTGTACACACGCTTGATTTCCTTATGGAGACATATAAATCCATGGGTTTTAAGATTCTTACTTGTCAGGTATCTTGCCAGGCGTTGAATATGGGGTGTTGAGTCCATTTCGTTGAGCAAGGAGTAGGTCTTGTCTATTATATATTTGGCTTATGGAACGGTATCTGTGCTAATGTCAATCTCTGGTTTTATGCAGCACCCCAACTCACCTTTCCCCATAAGCAAGCATAAGTTGGTTTTCTAAATTTGAGACCCTGTTCTGTTTTGTAATTCAGTTCATGTGTAGTCAAGTTTACATTCCGTGTATTAGTGATATCTTATGATGTTTCTTTTTCTGTGTGACTTATTTCTCGTAGAATCATCGTACCTGAATCCACTCATTATGCCGCTACGGGACTGATGATGTAGATTTCATTGCTGAGTGTTATTCCATTGTACGTGCGTACCACAACTTCTTTATCCATTTTTTACTTTCTGGGATATTTTACTTGTACCGTAGACGAGGTTCTTGTAAACAGAGCCATCTCAAACTCTGGGGTGGCTGTGTGTTTTTGATTTTAATTTCCCTAAGCTATAGGACCATAAGTGGAAGTGCCATAGGCTGTGTTTCTTTGTTTCCTACGGGTTTCTGGAAACACCATACACTTCTCCAGAGTGGTTGTTGGCAATTTACATCCCGCCCATCAGGATGACAAGGCTCCCTGTTCTCCATGACCTGTCCTGCCTTTGTGGATTTTACACTTTTTTTAGATGGCCCTTTTGACGGGGGGGGGCAGTGAGACTTCCTTGTAGTGCAGAGTTCCTTTACACGCTTGCTTGGTTGGCCAAAAATGGCGTATGCGTATTTTTCTGAATATATTCAGGAAAAAACGCATACGCCCTTTTTGGCCAAGTGCATCGTTGTCGACATTCTGCCTCTTTTCCTATGCTTTTAGTACAATTCCAGTCTACCCCCTGAAATTGTTTTCCTGAAATTCTGCCCCGCTTACAAGTCCTCTTCGAAGACTTACTTCAATACATTTTTGGACGATAGCTGTCATTCATAACTCTGCAGGTTTGTGAATTACAGTGCCCCTGAGCTCCTTTCTTCAACTCGCTTTCTTGTGAGCTGGCCGCAAAACCGCAAGATTGCTTCAGGCCCTAATCTGTTTCCGGCAAGGCACGCTGAGCCTTTGGTTAATTCCTCTTCCTGGTGGGAAATGAGCGTTCCATTTGCCCGTGCAGACACCTACAGCTAGTCTCTCATTGCTTCTCCCTATGCCTGTTCATCTTGCGCAGAAATTGCAAAGTGTGCCAAACAGGAGGTTAAATGCACTGACTCTCCAAGTGGGGAGAGTGTTAGTAAAGCGTCTGGAATGGTGAACCCGAGTACCAGGGGACAAAAACTGAGATGCATTTGACAACGTTTCCCAATCACACGGTGGACCACACTATGGGTTTCCCATGCATGTTTTAGCTGAAGGAAGAATCCCTTAAACCTGGAAATTTGGAACCCATGGAATGGGTACCATGCAGTATGACTTCAAAGGGTCTGCGTTTGCTCACCGAACCTCACTAATGCTATCAGCCCGAAGTGTCCAGCCTTATGTCTCACCCAAATCTGGGTGTAGATGTGGTAAATCCAGGTTGCATCACAAGCCCTGAATGAATTATTTAAGAATTGCTCTCTATTTCACTGTCATTTTGTTTTGTTTTTGAAATTTACTTTGATAATGGGATTTATCGGATTTTCACTGCTGCGTTTAGGCCGCTGTACACACGCTTGATTTCCTTATGGAGACATATAAATCCATGGGTTTTAAGATTCTTACTTGTCAGGTATCTTGCCAGGCGTTGAATATGGGGTGTTGAGTCCATTTCGTTGAGCAAGGAGTAGGTCTTGTCTATTATATATTTGGCTTATGGAACGGTATCTGTGCTAATGTCAATCTCTGGTTTTATGCAGCACCCCAACTCACCTTTCCCCATAAGCAAGCATAAGTTGGTTTTCTAAATTTGAGACCCTGTTCTGTTTTGTAATTCAGTTCATGTGTAGTCAAGTTTACATTCCGTGTATTAGTGATATCTTATGATGTTTCTTTTTCTGTGTGACTTATTTCTCTTAGAATCATCGTACCTGAATCCACTCATTATGCCGCTACGGGACTGATGATGTAGATTTCATTGCTGAGTGTTATTCCATTGTACGTGCGTACCACAACTTCTTTATCCATTTTTTACTTTCTGGGATATTTTACTTGTACCGTAGACGAGGTTCTTGTAAACAGAGCCATCCCAAACTCTGGGGTGGCTGTGTGTTTTTGATTTTAATTTCCCTAAGCTATAGGACCATAAGTGGAAGTGCCATAGGCTGTGTTTCTTTGTTTCCTACGTGTTTCTGGAAACACCATACACTTCTCCAGAGTGGTTGTTGGCAATATACATCCCGCCCATCAGGATGACAAGGCTCCCTGTTCTCCATGACCTGTCCTGCCTTTGTGGATTTTACACTTTTTTCAGATGGCCCTTTTGACCGGGGGGGCAGTGAGACTTCCTTGTAGTGCAGATTTCCTTTACACGCTTGCTTGGTTGGCCAAAAATGGCGTATGCGTGTTTTTCTGAATATATTCAGGAAAAAACGCATACGCCCTTTTTGGCCAAGTGCATCGTTGTCGACATTCTGCCTCTTTTCCTATGCTTTTAGTACAATTCCAGTCTACCCCCTGAAATCGTTTTCCTGAAATTCTGCCCCGCTTACAAGTCCTCTTCGAAGACTTACTTCAAAACATTTTTGGACGATAGCTGTCATTCATAACTCTGCAGGTTTGTGAATTACAGTGCCCCTGAGCTCATGTCTTCAACTCGCTTTCTTGTGAGCTGGCCGCAAAACCGCAGGATTGCTTCAGGCCATAATCTGTTTCCGGCATGGCATGCTGAGCCTTTGGTTAATTCCTCTTCCTGGTGGGAAATGAGCGTTCAATTTGCCCGTGCAGACACCAATAGCTAGTCTCTCATTGGTTCTCCCTATGCCTGTTCATCGTGCGCAGAAATTGCAAACTGTGCGAAACAGGAGGTTAAAGGCACTGACTCTCCAAGTGGGGAGAGTGTTAGTAAAGCGTCTGGAATGGTGAAACCAAGTACCAGGGGACGAAAACTGAGATGCATTTGAAAACGTTTCCCAATCACACAGCGGACGATAGTCTGGGTTTCCCATGCATGTTTTAGCTGAAGGAAGAATCCCTTAAACCTGGAGAGTTGGGACCCATGGAATGGGTACCATGCAGTATGACTTCAAAGGGTCTGCGTTTGCTCACCGAACCTCACCAATGCTATCAGCCCGAAGTGCCCAGCCTTATGTCTCACCCAGCTCTGGGTGTAGATGTGGAAAATCCAGGTTGCATCACAAGCCCTGAATGAATTATTTAAGAATTGCTCTCTATTTCACTGTCATTGTGTTTTGTTTTTGAAATTTATTTTGATAATGAGATTTATCGGATTTTCACTGCTGCGTTTAGGCCGCTGTACACACGCTTGATTTCCTTATGGAGACATATAAATCCATGGGTTTTAAGATTCTTACTTGTCAGGTATCTTGCCAGTCGTTGTATATGGGGTGTTGAGTCCATTACGTTGAGCAGGGAGTAGGGCTTGTCTATTATATATTTGGCTTATGCAATGGTATCTGTGCTAATTTCAATCTCTGGTTTTATGCAGCACCCCAACTCACCTTTCCCCATAAGCAAGCATAAGTTGTTTTTCTAAATTTGAGACCCTGTTCTGTTTTGTAATTCAGTTCATGTGTATCCAAATTTACATTCCGTGTATTAGTGATATCTTATGATGTTTCTTTTTCTGTGTGACTTATTTCTCGTAGAATCATCGTACCTGAATCCACTCATTATGCCGCTACGGGCCTGGTGACGTAGATTTCATTGCTGAGTGATATTCCATTGTACGTGCGTACCACAACTTCTTTATCCATTTTTTGCTTTCTGAGATATTTTACTTGTACCATAGACGATGTTATTGTAAACAGAGCCGTCCCAAACTCTGGGGTGGCTGTGTGATTTTGATTTTAATTTCCCTAAGCTATAGGACCATAAGTGGAAGTGCCATAGGCTGTGTTGCTTTGTTTCCTACGTGTTTCTGGAAACACCATACACTTCTCCAGAGTGGTTGTTGGCAATTTACATCCCGCCCATCAGCATGACAAGCCTCCATGTTCTCCATGACCTGTCTTGACTTTCTGGATTTTACATTTTTTTCAGATGGCCCTTTTGACCGGGGGGCAGTGAGACTTCATTGTAGTGCAGATTTCCTTTACACGCTTGCTTGGTTGGCCAAAAAGGGCGTATGTGTTTTGTCCAGAATATATTCAGGAAAAAACGCATACGCACTTTTTGGCCAAGTGCATCATTGTCGACATTCTGCCTCTTTTCCTATGCTATTAGTACAATTCCAGTCTACCCCCTGAAATCGTTTTCCTGAAATTCTGCCCCGCTATCAAGTCCTGTTCGAAGACTTACTTCAATACATTTTTGGACGATAGCTGTCATTCATAACTCTGCAGGTTTGTGAATTACAGTGCCCCTGAGCTCCTTTCTTCAACTCGCTTTCTTGTGAGCTGGCCGCAAACCGCAGGATTGCTTCAGGCCCTAATCTGTTTCTGGCAGGGCACGCTGAGCCTTTGGTTAATTCCTCGTCCTGGTGGGAAATGAGCGTTCCATTTGCCCGTGCAGACACCTACAGCTAGTCTCTCATTGCTTCTCCCTATTCTTGTTCATCTTGCGCAGAAATTGCCAAATGTGCCAAACAGGAGGTTAATGGCACTGACTCTCCAAGTGGGGAGAGTGTTAGTAAAGCGTTCAAATGTTGAACCCGAGTACCAGGGTCGAAAACTGAGATGCATTTGAAAACGTTTCCCAATCTCATGGTGGACGATATTCTGGGTTTCCCATGCATGTTTTAGCTGAAGCCAGAATCCCTTAAACCTGGAGAGTTGGGACCCATGGAATGGGTACCATGCAGTATGACTTCAAAGGGTCTGCGTTTGTTCACCGAACCTCAACAATGCTATCAGCCCGAAGTGTCCAGCCTTATGTCTCATCCAGCTCTCGGTGTAGATGTGGTAAATACAGGTTGCATCACAAGCCCTGAATGAATTATTTAAGAATTGCTCTCTATTTCACTGTCATTGTGTTTTGTTTTTGAAATTCATTTTGATAATGGGATTTATCGGATTTTCACTGCTGCTTTTAGGCCACTGTACACACGCTTGATTTCCTTATAGAGACATATAAATCCATGGGTTTTAAGATTCTTACTTGTCAGGTATCTTCCCAGCCGTTGAATATAGGGTGTTGAGTCCATTTCGTTGAGCAAGGAGTAGGTTTTGTCTATTATATATTTGGCTTATGGAACGGTATCTGTGCTAATTTCAATCTCTGGTTTTATGCAGCATCCCAACTGACCTTTCCCCATAAGCAAGCATAAGTTGGTTTGCTAAATTTGAGACCCTGTTCTGTTTTGTAATTCAGTTCATGGGTAGCCAAGTTTACATTCCGTGTATTAGTGATAACTTATGATGTTTCTTTTTCTGTCTGACTTATTTCTCATAGAATCATCGTACCTGAATCCACTCATTATGCCGTTACGGTCCTGATGTCGTAGATTTAATTGCTAAGTGATATTCCATTGTACGTGCGTACCACAACTTCTTTATCCATTTTATGCTTTCTCGGATATTTAACTTCTACCGTAGATGAGGTTCTTGTAAACAGAGCCATCCCAAACTTTGGGGTGGCTGTGTGTTTTTGATTTTAATTTCCCTAAGCTATAGGACCATAAGTGGAAGTGCCATAGGCTGTGTTGCTTTGTTTCCTACGTGTTTCCGGAAACACCATACACTTTTCCAGAGTGGCTGTTGGCAATTTAAATCCGCCCATCAGCATAACAAGGCTCCCTGTTCTCCAAGACCTGTCCTGCCTTTTTGGATTTTACACTTTTTTCAGATGGCCCTTTTGACAGGGGTGCAGTGAGACTTCATTGTAGTGCGGATTTCATTTACCTGCTTGCTTGCTTGGCCAAAAATGGCATATGCGTTTTTTCCTGAATATATTCAGGAAAAAACGCATACGCACTTTTTGGCCAGTGCATCATTGTCGACATTCTGCCTCTATTCCTATGCTTTAAGTGCAATTCCAGTCTACCCCCTGAAATTGTTTTCCTGAAATTCTGCCCCGCTTTCAAGTCCTCTTCGAAGACTTACTTCAATACATTTTTGGACGATAGCTGTCATTCATAACTCTGCAGGTTTGTGAATTACAGTGCCCCTGAGCTCGTTTCCTCAACTCGCTTTCTTGTGAGCTGGCCGCAAAACCGCAGGATTGCTGCAGGCCCTAATCTGTTTCTGTCAGGGCACACTGAGCCTTTGGTGAATTCCTCTTCCTGGTGGGAAATGAGCGTTCCATTTGCCCGTGCAGACACCTACAGCTAGTCTCTCATTGTTTCTCCCTATTCCTGTTAATCTTGCGTAGAAATTGCAAACTGTGCCAAACAGGAGGTTAAAGGCACTGACTCTCCAAGTGGGGAGAATGTTAGTAAAGTGTCTGGAATGGTGAACACGAGTACCAGGGTTCGAAAACTGAGATATATGTGAAAACGTTTCCCAATCAGACGGTGGACAATACTCTGGGTTTCCCATGCATGACTTAGCTGAAGGAAAAATCCCTTAAACCTGGAGAGCTGGGAACCATGGAATGGGTACCATGCAGTATGACTACAAAGGGTCTGCGTTTGCTCACCGAACCTCACAAATGCTATCAGCCCGAAGTGTCAAGCCGTATATCTCACCCAGCTCTGGGTGTAGATGTGGTAAATCCAGGTTGCATCACAAGCCCTGAATGAATTATTTAAGAATTGCTCTCTATTACACTGTCAATGTGTTTTGGTTTTGAACTTTATTTTGATAATGGGATTTATCGGATTTTCACTGCTGCGTTTAGGCTGCTGTACACACGCTTGATTTCCTTATGGAGACATATAAATCCATGGGTTTTAAGATTCTTACTTGTCAGGTATATTCCCAGGCTTTGAGTCCATTTCGTTGAGCAAGGAGTAGGTCTTGTCTATTATATATTTGGCTTATGGAACGGTATCTGTGCTAATTTCAATCTCTGGTTTATGCAGCACCCCAACTCACCTTTCCCCATAAGCAAGCATAAGTTGGTTTTCTAAATTTGAGACCCTGTTCTGTTTTGTAATTCAGTTCATGGGTAGCCAAGTTTACATTCCGTGTATTAGTCATATCTTATGATGTTTCATTTTCTGTGTGACTTATTTCTCGTAAAATCATCATACTTGAATCCACTCATTATGTCGCTACGGGCCTGAAGACGTAGATTTCATTGCTGAGTGATATTCCATTGTACGTGCGTACCAGAACTTCTTTATCCATTTATTCCTTTCTCGGATATTTAACTTGTACCGTAGACAAGGTTCTTGTAAACAGAGCCATCCCAAACTTTAGGGTGGCTGTGTGTTTGTGATTTTAATAACCCTAAGCTATAGGACCATAGTGGAAGTGACATAGGCTGTCTTGCTTTGTTTCCTATGTGTTTCAGGATACACCATACATTTCTCCAGAGTGGCTGTTGGCAATTTACATCCCGCCCATCAGCATAACAAGGCTCCCTGTTCTCCAAGACCTGTCCTGCCTTTCTGGATTTTACACTTTTTTCAGATGGCCCTTTTGACTGGGGGGCAGTGAGACTTCATTGTACTGCAGATTTCCTTTACACGCTTGCTTGGTTGGCCAAAAAGTGCGTATGCGTTTTTTCCTGAATATATTCAGGAAAAAACGCATACGCCCTTTTTGGCCAAGTGCATCATTGTCGACATTCTGCCTCTTTTCCTATGCTTTAAGTGCAATTCCAGTCTAACCCCTGAAATCGTTTTCCTGAAATTCTGCCCCGCTTTCAAGTCCTCTTTGAAGACTTACTTCAGTATATTTTTGTACGATAGATGTCATTCATAACTCTGCAGGTTTGTGAATTACAGTGCCCCTGAGCTCCTTTCTTCAACTCCTTTACTTGTGAGCTGCCCGCAAAACCGCAGGATTGCTTCAGGCCGTAATATGTTTCCGGCCGGGCACGCTGAGCCTTTGGTTAATTCCACTTCCTGGTGGGAAATGATCATTCAATTTGCCCGTGCAGACACCAACAGCTAGTCTCTCATTGCTTCTCCCTATTCCTGTTCATCTTGCGCAGAAATTGCAAACTGTGCCAAACAGGAGGTTAAAGGCACTGACTCTCCAAGTGGGGAGAGTGTTAGTAAAGCGTCTGGAATGGTGAACCCGAGTACCAGGGGACGAAAACTGAGATGCATTTGAAAACGTTTCCCAATCACACGGCGGACGATAGTCTGGGTTTCCCATTCATGTTTTAGCTGAAGGAAGAATCCCTTAAACCTGGAGAGTTGGGACCCATGGAATGGGTACCATGCAGTATGACTTCAAAGGGTCTGCGTTTGCTCACCGAACCTCACCAATGCTATCAGCCCGAAGTGCCCAGCCTTATGTCTCACCCAGCTCTGGGTGTAGATGTGGTAAATCCAGGTTGCATCACAAGCCCTGAATGAATTATTTAAGAATTGCTCTCTATTTCACTGTCATTGTGTTTTGTTTTTGAAATTTATTTTGATAATGGGATTTATCGGATGATCACTGCTGCGTTTAGGCCGCTGTACACATGCTTGATTTCCTTATGGAGACATATAAATCCATGGGTTTTAAGATTCTTACTTGTCAGGTATCTTGCCAGGCGTTGAATATGGGGTGTTGAGTCCATTTCGTTGAGCAAGGAGTAGGTCTTGTCTCTTATATATTTGGCTTATGGAACGGTATCTGTGCTAATTTCAATCTCTGGTTTTATGCAGCACCCCAACTCACCTTTCCCCATAAGCAAGCATAAGTTGGTTTTCTAAATTTGAGACCCTGTTCTGTTTTGTAATTCAGTTCCTGTGTAGCCAACTTTACATTCCGTGTATTAGTGATATCTTATGATGTTTCTTTTTCTGTGTGACTTATTTCTCGTAGAATCATCGTACCTGAATCCACTCATTAGGCCGCTACGGGCCTGATGACGTAGATTTCATTGCTGAGTGATATTCCATTGTACGTGCGTACCACAACTTCTTTATCCATTTTTTGCTTTCTGGGATATTTTACTTGTACCGTAGACGAGGTTCTTGTAAACAGAGCCGTCACAAACTCTGGGGTGGCTGTGTGTTTTTGATTTTAATTTCCCTAAGCTATAGGACCATAAGTGGAAGTGCCATAGGCTGTGTTGCTTTGTTTCCTACGTGTTTCTGGAAACACCATACACATCTCCAGAGTGGTTGTTGGCAATTTATATCCCGCCCATCAGCATGACAAGGCTCCCTGTTCTCCATGACCTGTCCTGACTTTCTGGATTTTACATTTTTTTCAGATGGCCCTTTTGACCGGGGGGCAGTGAGACTTCATTGTAGTGCAGATTTCCATTACACGCTTGCTTGGTTGGCCAAAAAGGGCGTATGCGTTTTTTCCTGAATATATTCAGGAAAAAACGCATACGCCCTTTTTGGCCAAGTGCATCATTGTCGACATTCTGCCTCTTTTCCTATGCTTTTAGTACAATTCCAGTCTACCCCCTGAAATCGTTTTTCTGGAATTCTGCCCCGCTTTCAAGTCCTCTTCGAAGACTTACTTCAATACATTTTTGGACGATAGCTGTCATTCATAACTCTGCAGGTTTGTGAATTACAGTGCCCCTGAGCTCATTTCTTCAACTCGCTTTCTTGTGACCTGGCCGCAAAACCGCAGGATTGCTTCAGGCCCTAATCTGTTTCCGGCAGGGCACGCTGAGCCTTTGGTTAATTCCTCTTCCTGGTGGGAAATGAGCGTTCCATTTGCCCGTGCAGACACCTACAGCTAGTCTCTCATTGCTTCTCCCTATTCCTGTTCATCTTGCGCAGAAATTGCAAACTGTGCCAAACAGGAGGTTAATGGCACTGACTCTCGAAGTGGGGAAAGTGTTAGTAAAGCGTTCAAATGTTGAACCCGAGTACCAGGGGACGAAAACTGAGATGCATTTGAAAACGTTTCCCAATCACACGGTGGACCATAATCTGGGTTTCCCATGCATGTTTTAGCTGAAGGAAGAATCCCTTAAACCTGGAGAGTTGGGACCCATGGAATGGGTACCATGCAGTATGACTTCAAAGGGTCTGCGTTTGCTCACCGAACCTCACCAATGCTATCAGGCTGAAGTGTCCAGCCTTATGTCTCATCCAGCTCTGGGTGTAGATGTGGTAAATCCAGGTTGCATCACAAGCCCTGAATGAATTATTTAAGAATTGCTCTCTATTTCACTGTCATTGTGTTTTGTTTTTGAAATTCATTTTGATAATGGGATTTATCGGATTTTCACTGCTGCTTTTAGGCCACTGTACACACACTTGATTTCCTTATGGAGACATATAAATCCATGGGTTTTAAGATTCTTACTTGTCAGGTATCTTCCCAGGCGTTGAATATAGGGTGTTGAGTCCATTTCGTTGAGCCAGGAGTAGGTTTTGTCTATTATATATTTGGCTTATGGAACGGTATCTGTGCTAATTTCAATCTCTGGTTTTATGCAGCATCCCAACTGACCTTTCCCCATAAGCAAGCATAAGTTGGTTTGCTAAATTTGAGACCCTGTTCTGTTTTGTAATTCAGTTCATGGGTAGCCAAGTTTACATTCCGTGTATTAGTGATAACTTATGATGTTTCTTTTTCTGTCTGACTTATTTCTCATAGACTCATCGTACCTGAATCCACTCATTATGCCGCTACGGTCCTGATGACGTAGATTTCATTGCTGAGTGATATTCCATTGTACGTGCGTACCACAACTTCTTTATCCATTTTATGCTTTCTGGGATATTTAACTGCTACCATAGATGAGGTTCTTGTAAACAGAGCCATCCCTAACTTTGGGCTGGCTGTGTGTTTTTGATTTTAATTTCCCTAAGCTATAGGACCATAAGTGGAAGTGCCATAGGCTGTGTTGCTTTCTTTCCTACGTGTTTCTGGAAACACCATACACTTCTCCAGAGTGGTTGTTGGCAATTTACATCCCGCCCATCAGCATGACAAGGCTCCCTGTTCTCCATGACCAGTCCTGCCTTTGTGGATTTTACACTTTTTTCAGATGGCCCTTTTGACCGGGGGGGCAGTGAGACTTCATTGTAGTGCAGATTTCCTTTACACGCTTGCTTGGTTGGCCAAAAAGGGCGTATGCGTTTTTTTCTGAATATATTCAGGAAAAAACGCATACGCCCTTTTTGGCCAAGTGCATCGTTGTCGACATTTTGCCTCTTTTCCTATGCTTTTAGTACAATTCCTGTCTACCCCCTGAAATCGTTTTCCTGAAATTCTGCCCCGCTTACAAGTCCTCTTCGAAGACTTATTTCAATACATTTTTGGACGATAGCTGTCATTCATAACAATGCAGGTTTTTGAATTACAGTGCCCCTGAGCTCATGTCTTCAACTCGCTTTCTTGTGAGCTGGCCGCAAAACCGCAGGATTGCTTCAGGCCATAATCTCTTTCCGGCAGGGCATGCTGAGCCTTTGTTTAATTCCTCTTCCTGGTCGGAAATGAGTGTTCCTTTTGCCCGTGCAGGCACCTACAGCTAGTCTCTCATTGGTTCTCCCTATTCCTGTACATCTTACGCAGAAATTGCAAACTGTGCCAAACAGGAGGTTAATGGCACTGACTCTCCAAGTGGGGAGAGTGTTAGTAAAGCGTCTGGAATGGTGAACCCGAGTACCAGGGGACGATAACTGAGATGCATTTGAAAACGTTTCCCGGTCACACAGTGCACAGTACTGTGGGTTTCCCATGCATGTTTTAGCTGAAGGAAGAATTCCTTAAACCTGGAGAGTTGGGACCCATGGAATGGTTACCATGCAGTATGACTTCAAAGGGTCTGCGTTTGCTCACCGAACCTCACAAATGCTATCAGCCCGAAGTGTCCAGCTTTATGTTTCACCCAGCTCTGGGTGTAGATGTGGTAAATCCAGGTTGCATCACAAACCCTGAATGAATTATTTAAGAATTGCTCTCTATTTCACTGTCATTTTGTTTTGTTTTTGAAATTTATTTTGATAATGGGATTTATCGGATTTTCACTGCTGCGTTTAGGCCGCTGTACACACGCTTGATTTCCTTATGGAGACATATAAATCCATGGGTTTTAAGATTCTTACTTGTCATGTATCTTGCCAGGCGTTGAATATGGGGTGTTGAGTCCATTTCGTTGAGCAAGGAGTAGGGCTTGTCTATTATATATTTGGCTTATGGAACGGTATCTGTGCTAATTTCAATCTCTGGTTTTATGCAGCACCCCAACTCACCTTTCCCCATAAGCAAGCATAAGTTGCTTTTCTAAATTTGAGACCCTGTTCTGTTTTGTAATTCAGTTCATGTGTGGCCAAGTTACATTCCGTGTATTAGTGATATCTTATGATGTTTCTTTTTCTGTGTGACTTATTTCTCGTAGAATCATCGTACCTGAATCCACTCATTATGCCGCTACGGGCCAGATGACGTAGGTTTCATTGCTGATTGATATTCCATTGTACGTGCGTACCACAACTTCTTTATCCATTTTTTGCTTTCTCGGATATTTAACTTGTACCGTAGACGAGGTTCTTGTAAACAGAGCCATCCCAAATTTTGGGGTGGCTGTGTGTTTTTGATTTTAATTTCTCTATGCTATAGGACCATAAGTGGAAGTGCCATAGGCTGTGTTGCTTTGTTTCCTACGTGTTTCAGGAAACACCATACACTTCTCCAGAGTGGCTGTTGGCAATTTACATCCCGCCCATCAGCATAACAAGGCTCCCTGTTCTCCATGACCTGTCGTGCCTTTCTGGAATTTACACATTTTTCAGATGGCCCTTTTGACCGGGGGGCAGTGAGACTTCATTGTAGTACATATTTCCTTTACACGGTTGCTTGGTTGGCCAAAAAGGGCGTATGCGTTTTTTCCTGAATATATTCAGGAAAAAACGCATACGCCCTTTTTGGCCAAGTGCATCATTGTCGACATTCTGCCTCTAATCTTATTCTTTAAGTGCAATTCCAGTCTACCCCCTGAAATCGTTTTCCTGAAATTCTGCCCCGCTTTCAAGTCCTCTTCGAAGACTTACTTCTATACATTTTTGGACGATAGGTGTCATTCATAACTCTGCAGGTTTGTGAATTACAGTGCCCCTGAGCTCCTTTCTTCAACTCGCTTTCTTGTGAGCTGGCCGCAAAACCGCAAGATTGCTTCAGGCCCTAATCTGTTTCCGGCAGGGCACGCTGAGCCTTTGGTTAATTCCTCTTCCTGGTGGGAAATGAGCGTTCCATTTGCCCGTGCAGACACCTACAGCTAGTCTCTCATTGCTTCTCCCTATGCCTGTTCATCTTGCGCAGAAATTGCAAAGTGTGCCAAACAGGAGGTTAAATGCACTGACTCTCCAAGTGGGGAGAGTGTTAGTAAAGCGTCTGGAATGGTGAACCCGAGTACCAGGGGACGAAAACTGAGATGCATTTGACAACGTTTCCCAATCACACGGTGGACCACACTATGGGTTTCCCATGCATGTTTTAGCTGAAGGAAAAATCCCTTAAACCTGGAAATTTGGGACGCATGGAATGGGTACCATGCAGTATGACTTCAAAGGGTCTGCGTTTGCTCACCGAACCTCACCAATGCTATCAGCCCGAAGTGTCCAGCCTTATGTCTCACCCAGCTCTGGGTGTAGATGTGGTAAATCCAGGTTGCATCACAAGCCCTGAATGAATTATTTAAGAATTGCTCTCTATTTCACTGTCATTTTTTTTGTTTTTGAAATTTATTTTGATAATGGGATTTATCGGATTTTCACTGCTGCGTTTAGGCCGCTGTACACACGCTTGATTTCCTTATGGAGACATATAAATCCATGGGTTTTAAGATTCTTACTTGTCAGGTATCTTGCCAGGCGTTGAATATGGGGTGTTGAGTCCATTTCGTTGAGCAAGGAGTAGGTCTTGTCTATTATATATTTGGCTTATGGAACGGTATCTGTGCTAATGTCAATCTCTGGTTTTATGCAGCACCCCAACTCACCTTTCCCCATAAGCAAGCATAAGTTGGTTTTCTAAATTTGAGACCCTGTTCTGTTTTGTAATTCAGTTCATGTGTAGTCAAGTTTACATTCCGTGTATTAGTGATATCTTATGATGTTTCTTTTTCTGTGTGACTTATTTCTCGTAGAATCATCGTAACTGAATCCACTCATTATGCCGCTACGGGACTGATGACGTAGATTTCATTGCTGAGTGATATTCCATTGTACGTGCGTACCACAACTTCTTTATCCATTTTTTACTTTCTGGGATATTTTACTTGTACCGTAGACGAGGTTCTTGTAAACAGAGCCGTCCCAAACTCTGGGGTGGCTGTGTGTTTTTGATTTTAATTTCCCTAAGCTATAGGAACATAAGTGGAAGTGCCATAGGCTGTGTTGCTTTGTTTCCTACGTGTTTCTGGAAACACCATACACTTCTCCAGAGTGGTTGTTGGCAATATACATCCCGCCCATCAGCATGACAAGGCTCCCTGTTCTCCATGACCTGTCCTGCCTTTCTGGATTTTACACTTTTTTCAGATGGCCCTTTTGACCGGGGGGGCAGTGAGACTTCATTGTAGTGCAGATTTCCTTTACACGCTTGCTTGGTTGGCCAAAAAGGGCGTATGCGTTTTTTCCTGAATATATTCAGGAAAAAACGCATACGCCCTTTTTGGCCAAGTGCATCGTTGTCGACATTCTGCCTCTTTTCCTATGCTTTTAGTACAATTCCAGTCTACCCCTGAAATCGTTTTCCTGAAATTCTGCCCCGCTTTCAAGTCCTCTTGGAAGACTTACTACAACAAATTTTTGGACGATAGCTGTCATTCATAACTCTGCAGGTTTGTGAATTACAGTGCCCCTGAGCCCATGTCTTCAACTCGCTTTCTTGTGAGCTGGCCTCAATACCGCAGGATTACTTCAGGCCAAAGTCTCTTTCCGGCAGGGCATGCTGAGCCTTTGTTTAATTCCTCTTCCTGGTCAGAAATGATCGCTCCTTTTGCCCGTGCAGGCACCTACAGCTAGTCTCTCATTGGTTCTCCCTATTCCTGTACATCTTGCGCAGAAATTGCAAACTGTGCCAAACAGGAGGTTAATGGCACTGACTCTCCAAGTGGGGAGAGTGTTAGTTAAGCGTCTGGAATGGTGAACCCGAGTACCAGGGGACGAAAACTGAGATGCATTTGAAAACGTTTACCGGTCACACAGTGCACTGTACTGTGGGTTTACCATGCATGTTTTAGCTGAAGGAAGAATCCCTTAAACCTGGAGAGTTGGGACCCATGGAATGGGTACCATGCAGTATGACTTCAAAGGGTCTGCGTTTGCTCACCGAACCTCACCAATGCTATCAGCCCGAAGTGTCCAGCCTTATGTCTCACCCAGCTCTGGGTGTAGATGTGGTAAATCCAGGTTGCATCACAAGCCCTGAATGAATTATTTAAGAATTGCTCTCTATTTCACTGTCATTGTGTTTTGTTTTTGAAATTTATTTTGATAATGGGATTTATCGGATGTTCACTGCTGCATTTAGGCCGCTGTACACACGCTTGATTTCCTTATGGAGACATATAAATCCATGGGTTTTAAGATTCTTACTTGTCAGGTATCTTGCCAGGCGTTGAATATGGGGTGTTGAGTCCATTTCGTTGAACAAGGAGTAGGTTTTGTCTATTATATATTTGGCTTATGGAACGGTATCTGTGCTAATTTCAATCTCTGGTTTTATGCAGTACCCCAACTCACCTTTCCCCATAAGCAAGCATAAGTTGGTTTTCTAAATTTGAGACCCTGTTCTGTTTTGTAATTCAGTTCATGGGTAGCCAACTTTACATTCCGTGTATTAGTGATATCTTATGATGTTTCTTTTTCTGTGTGACTTATTTCTCGTAGAATCATCGTACCTGAATCCACTCATTATGCCGCTACGGGCCTGATGACGTAGATTTCATTGCTGAGTGATATTCCATTGTACGTGCGTACCACAACTTCTTTATCCATTTTTTGCTTTCTGGGATATTTTACTTGTACCGTAGACGAGGTTCTTGTAAACAGAGCCGTCCCAAACTCTGGGGTGGCTGTGTGTTTTTGAATTTAATTTCCCTAAGCTATAGGACCAAAAGTGGAAGTGCCATAGGCTGTGTTGCTTTGTTTCCTACGTGTTTCTGGAAACACCATACACTTCTCCAGAGTGGTTGTTGGCAATTTACATCCCGCCCATCAGCATGACAAGGCTCCCTGTTCTCCATGACCTGTCCTGTCTTTCTGGATTTTACACTTTTTTCAGATGGCCCTTTTGACCGGGGGGCAGTGAGACTTCATTGTAGTGCAGATTTCCTTTATACGCTTGCTTGGTTGGCCAAAAAGGGCGTATGCGTTTTTTCCTGAATATATTCAGGAAAAAACGCATACGCCCATTTTGGCCAAGTGCATCGTTGTCGACATTCTGCCTCTTTTCCTATGCTTTAAGTGCAATTCCAGTCTACCCCCTGAAATCGTTTTCCTGAAATTCTGCCCCGCTTTCAAGTCCTCTTCGAAGACTTACTTCTATACATTTTTGGACGATAGCTGTCATTCATAACTCTGCAGGTTTGTGAATTACAGTGCCCCTGAGCTCCTTCCTTCAACTCGCTTTCTTGTGAGCTGGCCGCAAAACCGCATGATTGCTTCAGGCCCTAATCTCTTTCCGGCAGGGCACGCTGAGCCTTTGTTTAATTCCTCTTCCTGGTGGGAAATGAGCGTTCCATTTGCCCGTGCAGACACCTACAGCTAGTCTCTCATTGCTTCTCCCTATTCCTGTTCATCTTGCGCAGAAATTGCAAAGTGTGCCAAACAGGAGGTTAAATGCACTGACTCTCCAAGTGGGGAAAGTGTTAGTAAAGCGTTCAAATGTTGAACCCGAGTACCAGGGGACGAAAACTGAGATGCATTTGAAAACGTTTCCCAATCACACGGTGGACCATACTATGGGTTTCCCATGCATGTTTTAGCTGAAGGAAGAATCCCTTAAACCTGGAAATTTGGAACCCATGGAATGGGTACCATGCAGTATGACTTCAAAGGGTCTGCGTTTGCTCACCGAACCTCACCAATGCTATCAGCCCGAAGTGTCCAACCTTATGTCTCACCCAGCTCTGGGTGTAGATGTGGGAAATCCAGGTTGCATTACAAGCCCTGAATGAATTATTTAAGAATTGCTCTCTATTTCACTGTCATTGTGTTTTGTTTTTGAAATTTATTTTGATAATGGGATTTATCGGATTTTCACTGCTGCATTTAGGCCGTTGTACACACGCTTGATTTCCTTATGGAGACATATAAATCCATGGGTTTTAAGATTCTTACTTGTCAGGTATCTTGCCAGGCGTTGAATATGTGGTGTTGAGTCCATTTCGTTGAGCAAGGAGTAGGGTTGTCTATTATATATTTGGCTTATGGAACGGCATCTGTGCTAATTTCAATCTCTGGTTTTATGCAGCACCCCAACTCACCTTTCCCCATTGGCAAGCATAAGTTGGTTTTCTAAATTTGAGACCCTGTTCTGTTTTGTAATTCAGTTTATGTGTAGCCAAGTTTACATTCCGTGTATTACTGATATATTATGATGTTTCTTTTTCTGTGTGACTTATTTCTCGTAGAATCATCGTACCTGAATCCACTCATTATGCCGCTACGGGCCTGAAGACGTAGATTTCATTGCTGAGTGATATTCCATTGTACGTGCGTACCAGATATTCTTTATCCATTTTTTCCTTTCTCGGATATTTAACTTGTACCGTAGAAAAGGTTCTTGTAAACAGAGCCATCCCAAACTTTGGGGTGGCTGTGTGTTTGTGATTTTAATTACCCTAAGCTATAGGACCATAGTGGAAGTGACATAGGCTGTGTTGCTTTGTTTCCTACGTGTTTCAGGATACACCATACATTTCTCCAGGGTGGCTGTTGGCAATTTACATCCCGCCCATCAGCATAACAAGGCTAGCTGTTCTCCAAGACCTGTCCTGCCTTTCTGGATTTTACACTTTTTACAGATGGCCCTTTTGACCGGGGGGCAGTGAGACTTCATTGTAGTGCAGATGTCCTTTACACGCTTGCTTGGTTGGCCAAAAAGTGCGTATGCGTTTTTTCCTGAATATATTCAGGAAAAAACGCATACGCCCTTTTTGGCCAAGTGCATCATTGTCGACATTCTGCCTCTTTTCCTATGCTTTAAGTGCAATTCCAGTATACCCCCTGAAATCGTTTTCCTGAAATTCTGCCCCGCTTTCAAGTCCTCTTTGAAGACTTACTTCAGTACATTTTTGGACGATAGCTGTCATTCATAACTCTGCATGTTTGTGAATTACAGTGCCCCTGAGCTCCTTTCTTCAACTCCTTTTCTTGTGAGCTGGCCGCAAAACCGCAGGATTGCTTCAGGCCCTAATATGTTTCCGGCCGGGCACGCTGAGCATTTGGGTAATTCCTCTTCCTGGTGGGAAATGATCGTTCAATTTGCCCGTGCAGACACCAACAGCTAGTCTCTCATTGCTTCTCCCTATTCCTGTTCATCTTGCGCAGAAATTGCAAACTGTGCCAAACAGGAGGTTAATGGCACTGACTCTCCAAGTGGGGAGAGTGTTAGTAAAGCGTTCAAATGTTGAACCCGAGTACCAGGGGACGAAAACTGAGATGCATTTGAAAACGTTTCCCAATCACACGGTGGACCATACTCTGGGTTTCCCATGCATGTTTTAGCTGAAGGAAGAATCCCTTAAACCTGGAGAGTTGGGACCCATGGAATGGGTACCATGCAGTATGACTTCAAAGGGTCTGCGTTTGCTTACCGAACCTCACCAATGCTATCAGCCCGAAGTGTCCAGCCTTATGTCTCATCCAGCTTTGGGTGTAGATGTGGTAAATACAGGTTGCATCACAGGCCCTGAATGAATTATTTAAGAATTGCTCTCTATTTCACTGTCATTGTGTTTTGTTTTTGAAATTCATTTTGATAATGGGATTTATCGGATTTTCACTGCTGCTTTTAGGCCACTGTACACACGCTTGATTTCCTTATGGAGACATATAAATCCATGGGTTTTAAGATTCTTACTTGTCAGGTATCTTCCCAGGCGTTGAATATAGGGTGTTGAGTCCATTTCGTTGAGCAAGGAGTAGGTTTTGTCTATTATATATTTGGCTTATGGAATGGTATCTGTGCTAATTTCAATCTCTGGTTTTATGCAGCATCACAACTGACCTTTCCCCATAAGCAAGCATAAGTTGGTTTGCTAAATTTGAGACCCTGTTCTGTTTTGTAATTCAGTTCATGGGTAGCCAAGTTTACATTCCGTGTATTAGTGATAACTTATGATGTTTCTTTTTCTGTCTGACTTATTTCTCGTAGAATCATCGTACCTGAATCCACTCATTATGCCGCTACGGTCCTGATGACGTAGATTTCATTGCTGAGTGATATTCCATTGTACGGGCGTACCACAACTTCTTTATCCATTTTATGCTTTCTGGGATATTTAACTCTACCGTAGATGAGGTTCTTGTAAACAGAGCCATCCCAAACTTTGGGGTGGCTGTGTGTTTTTGATTTTAATTTCCCTAAGCTATAGGACCATAAGTGGAAGTGCCATAGGCTGTGTTGCTTTGTTTCCTACATGTTTCAGGAAACACCATACACTTTTCCAGAGTGGCTGTTGGCAATTGAAATCCGCCCATCAGCATAACAAGGCTCCCTGTTCTCCATGACCTGTCCTGCCTTTCTGGATTTTACACTTTTTTCAGATGGCCCTTTTGACCGGGGGGCAGTGAGACTTCATTGTAGTGCAGATTTCCTTTACACGCTTGCTTGGTTGGCCAAAAAGGGCGTATGCGTTTTTTCCTGAATATATTCAGGAAAAAACGCATACGCCCTTTTTGGCCAAGTGCATCATTGTCGACATTCTGCCTCTTTTCCTATGCTTTAAGTGCAATTCCAGTCTACCCCCTGAAATCGTTTTCCTGAAATTCTGCCCCGCTTTCAAGTCCTCTTCGAAGACTTACTTCTATGCATTTTTGGACGATAGGTGTCATTCATAACTCTGCAGGTTTGTGAATTACAGTGCCCCTGAGCTCCTTTCTTCAACTCGCTTTCTTGTGAGCTGGCCGCAAAACCGCAAGATTGCTTCAGGCCCTAATCTGTTTCTGGCAGGGCACGCTGAGCCTTTGGTTAATTCCTCTTCCTGGTGGGAAATGAGCGTTCCATTTGCCCGTGCAGACACCTACAGCTAGTCTCTCATTGCTTCTCCCTATGCCTGTTCATCTTGCGCAGAAATTGCAAAGTGTGCCAAACAGGAGGTTAAATGCACTGACTCTCCAAGTGGGGAGAGTGTTAGTAAAGCGTCTGGAATGGTGAACCCGAGTACCAGGGGACGAAAACTGAGATGCATTTGACAACGTTTCCCAATCACACGGTGGACCACACTATGGGTTTCCCATGCATGTTTTAGCTGAAGGAAAAATCCCTTAAACCTGGAAATTTGGGACGCATGGAATGGGTAACATGCAGTATGACTTCAAAGGGTCTGCGTTTGCTCACCGAACCTCACCAATGCTATCAGCCCGAAGTGTCCAGCCTTATGTCTCACCCAGCTCTGGGTGTAGATGTGGTAAATCCAGGTTGCATCACAAGCCCTGAATGAATTATTTAAGAATTGCTCTCTATTTCACTGTCATTTTTTTTGTTTTTGAAATTTATTTTGATAATGGGATTTATCGGATTTTCACTGCTGCGTTTAGGCCGCTGTACACACGCTTGATTTCCTTATGGAGACATATAAATCCATGGGTTTTAAGATTCTTACTTGTCAGGTATCTTGCCAGGCGTTGAATATGGGGTGTTGAGTCCATTTCGTTGAGCAAGGAGTAGGTCTTGTCTATTATATATTTGGCTTATGGAACGGTATCTGTGCTAATGTCAATCTCTGGTTTTATGCAGCACCCCAACTCACCTTTCCCCATAAGCAAGCATAAGTTGGTTTTCTAAATTTGAGACCCTGTTCTGTTTTGTAATTCAGTTCATGTGTAGTCAAGTTTACATTCCGTGTATTAGTGATATCTTATGATGTTTCTTTTTCTGTGTGACTTATTTCTCGTAGAATCATCGTAACTGAATCCACTCATTATGCCGCTACGGGACTGATGACGTAGATTTCATTGCTGAGTGATATTCCATTGTACGTGCGTACCACAACTTCTTTATCCATTTTTTACTTTCTGGGATATTTTACTTGTACCGTAGACGAGGTTCTTGTAAACAGAGCCGTCCCAAACTCTGGGGTGGCTGTGTGTTTTTGATTTTAATTTCCCTAAGCTATAGGAACATAAGTGGAAGTGCCATAGGCTGTGTTGCTTTGTTTCCTACGTGTTTCTGGAAACACCATACACTTCTCCAGAGTGGTTGTTGGCAATTTACATCCCGCCCATCAGCATGACAAGGCTCCCTGTTCTCCATGACCTGTCCTGCTTTTCTGGATTTTACACTTTTTTCAGATGGCCCTTTTGACCGGGGGGGCAGTGAGACTTCATTGTAGTGCAGATTTCCTTTACATGCTTGCTTGGTTGGCCAAAAAGGGCGTATGCGTTTTTTCCTGAATATATTCAGGAAAAAACGCATACGCCCTTTTTGGCCAAGTGCATCGTTGTCGACATTCTGCCTCTTTTCCTATGCTTTTAGTACAATTCCAGTCTACCCCTGAAATCGTTTTCCTGAAATTCTGCCCCGCTTTCAAGTCCTCTTGGAAGACTTACTACAACACATTTTTGGACGATAGCTGTCATTCATAACTCTGCAGGTTTGTGAATTACAGTGCCCCTGAGCCCATGTCTTCAACTCGCTTTCTTGTGAGCTGGCCGCAATACCGCAGGATTGCTTCAGGCCAAAGTCTCTTTCCGGCAGGGCATGCTGAGCCTCTGTTTAATTCCTCTTCCTGGTCAGAAATGATCGCTACTTTTGCCCGTGCAGGCACCTACAGCTAGTCTCTCATTGGTTCTCCCTATTCCTGTACATCTTGCGCAGAAATTGCAAACTGTGCCAAACAGGAGGTTAATGGCACTGACTCTCCAAGTGGGGAGAGTGTTAGTTAAGCGTCTGGAATGGTGAACCCGAGTACCAGGGGACGAAAACTGAGATGCATTTGAAAACGTTTACCGGTCACACAGTGCACTGTACTGTGGGTTTACCATGCATGTTTTAGCTGAAGGAAGAATCCCTTAAACCTGGAGAGTTGGGACCCATGGAATGGGTACCATGCAGTATGACTTCAAAGGGTCTGCGTTTGCTCACCGAACCTCACCAATGCTATCAGCCCGAAGTGTCCAGCCTTATGTCTCATCCAGCTCTGGGTGTAGATGTGGTAAATCCAGGTGGCATCACAAGCCCTGAATGAATTATTTAAGAATTGCTCTCTATTTCACTGTCATTGTGTTTTGTTTTTGAAATTTATTTTGACAATTGGATTTATCGGATGTACACTGTTGCGTTTAGGCCACTGAACACACGCTTTATTTCCTTATGGAGACATATAAATCCATGGGTTTTAAGATTCTTACTTGTCAGGTATCTTCCCAGGCGTTGAATATGGGGTGTTGAGTCCATTTCGTTGAGCAAGGAGTAGGTCTTGTCTATTATATATTTGGCTTATGGAACGGTATCTGTGCTAATGTCAATCTCTGGTTTTATGCAGCACCCCAACTCACCTTTCCCCATAAGCAGCATAAGTTGGTTTTCTAAATTTGAGACCCTGTTCTGTTTTGTAATTCAGTTTATGTGTAGCCAAGTTTACATTCCATGTATTACTGATATATTATGATGTTTCTTTTTCTGTGTGACTTATTTCTCGTAGAATCATCGTTCCTGAATCCACTCATTATGCCGCTACGGGCCTGAAGACGTAGATTTCATTGCTGCGTGATATTCCATTGTACGTGCGTACCAGATATTCTTTATCCATTTTTTCCTTTCTCGGATATTTAACTTGTACCGTAGAAAAGGTTCTTGTAAACAGAGCCATCCCAAACTATGGGGTGGCTGTGTGTTTGTGATTTTAATTACCCTAAGCTATAGGACCATAGTGGAAGTGACATAGGCTGTGTTGCTTTGTTTCCTACGTGTTTCAGGATACACCATACATTTCTCCAGAGTGGCTGTTGGCAATTTACATCCCGCCCATCAGCATAACAAGGCTCCCTGTTCTCCAAGACCTGTCCTGCCTTTCTGGATTTTACACTTTTTTCAGATGGCCCTTTTGACCGGGGGGGCAGTGAGACTTCCTTGTAGTGCAGAGTTCCTTTGCACGCTTGCTTGGTTGGCCAAAAACGGCGTATGCGTTTTTTCCTGAATATATTCAGGAAAAAACGCATACGCCCTTTTTGGCCAAGTGCATCGTTGTCGACATTCTGCCTCTTTTCCTATGCTTTTAGTACAATTCCAGTCTACCCCCTGAAATCGTTTTCCTGAAATTCTGCCCCGCTTACAAGTCCTCTTCGAAGACTTACTTCAATACATTTTTGGACGATAGCTGTCATTCATAACTCTGCAGGTTTGTGAATTACAGTGCCCCTGAGCTCATGTCTTCAACTCGCTTTCTTGTGAGCTGGCCGCAAAACCGCAGGATTGCTTCAGGCCATAATCTCTTTCCGGCAGGGCATGCTGAGCCTTTGTTTAATTCCTCTTCCTGGTCGGAAATGAGTGTTCCTTTTGCCCGTGCAGGCACCTACAGCTAGTCTCTCATTGGTTCTCCCTATTCCTGTACATCTTGCGCAGAAATTGCAAACTGTGCCAAACAGGAGGTTAATGGCACTGACTCTCCAAGTGGGGAGAGTGTTAGTAAAGCGTCTGGAATGGTGAACCCGAGTACCAGGGGACGATAACTGAGATGCATTTGAAAACGTTTCCCGGTCACACAGTGCACTGTACTGTGGGTTTCCCATGCATGTTTTAGCTGAAGGAAGAATTCCTTAAACCTGGAGAGTTGGGACCCATGGAATGGGTACCATGCAGTATGACTTCAAAGGGTCTGCGTTTGCTCACCGAACCTCACCAATGCTATCAGCCCGAAGTGTCCAGCCTTATGTCTCACCCAGCTCTGGGTGTAGATGTGGTAAATCCAGGTTGCATCACAAGCCCTGAATGAATTATTTAAGAATTGCTCTCTATTTCACTGTCATTGTGTTTTGTTTTTGAAATTTATTTTGATAATGGGATTTATCGGATTTTCACTGCTGCATTTAGGCCGCTGTACACACGCTTGATTTCCTTATGGAGACATATAAATCCATGGGTTTTAAGATTCTTACTTGTCAGGTATCTTGCCAGGCGTTGAATATGGGGTGTTGAGTCCATTTCGTTGAACAAGGAGTAGGTTTTGTCTATTATATATTTGGCTTATGGAACAGTATCTGTGCTAATTTCAATCTCTGGTTTTATGCAGTACCCCAACTCACCTTTCCCCATAAGCAAGCATAAGTTGGTTTTCTAAATTTGAGACCCTGTTCTGTTTTGTAATTCAGTTCATGGGTAGCCAACTTTACATTCCGTGTATTAGTGATATCTTATGATGTTTCTTTTTCTGTGTGACTTATTTCTCGTAGAATCATCGTACCTGAATCCACTCATTATGCCGCTACGGGCCTGATGACGTAGATTTCATTGCTGAGTGATATTCCATTGTACGTGCGTACCACAACTTCTTTATCCATTTTTTGCTTTCTGGGATATTTTACTTGTACCGTAGACGAGGTTCTTGTAAACAGAGCCGTCCCAAACTCTGGGGTGGCTGTGTGTTTTTGAATTTAATTTCCCTAAGCTATAGGACCATAAGTGGAAGTGCCATAGGCTGTGTTGCTTTGTTTCCTACGTGTTTCTGGAAACACCATACACTTCTCCAGAGTGGTTGTTGGCAATTTACATCCCGCCCATCAGCATGACAAGGCTCCCTGTTCTCCATGACCTGTCCTGTCTTTCTGGATTTTACACTTTTTTCAGATGGCCCTTTTGACCGGGGGGCAGTGAGACTTCATTGTAGTGCAGATTTCCTTTATACGCTTGCTTGGTTGGCCAAAAAGGGCGTATGCGTTTTTTCCTGAATATATTCAGGAAAAAACGCATACGCCCATTTTGGCCAAGTGCATCGTTGTCGACATTCTGCCTCTTTTCCTATGCTTTAAGTGCAATTCCAGTCTACCCCCTGAAATCGTTTTCCTGAAATTCTGCCCTGCTTTCAAGTCCTCTTCGAAGACTTACTTCTATACATTTTTGGACGATAGCTGTCATTCATAACTCTGCAGGTTTGTGAATTACAGTGCCCCTGAGCTCCTTCCTTCAACTCGCTTTCTTGTGAGCTGGCCGCAAAACCGCATGATTGCTTCAGGCCCTAATCTCTTTCCGGCAGGGCACGCTGAGCCTTTGTTTAATTCCTCTTCCTGGTGGGAAATGAGCGTTCCATTTGCCCGTGCAGACACCTACAGCTAGTCTCTCATTGCTTCTCCCTATTCCTGTTCATCTTGCGCAGAAATTGCAAAGTGTGCCAAACAGGAGGTTAAATGCACTGACTCTCCAAGTGGGGAGAGTGTTAGTAAAGCGTTCAAATGTTGAACCCGAGTACCAGGGGACGAAAACTGAGATGCATTTGAAAACGTTTCCCAATCACACGGTGGACCATACTATGGGTTTCCCATGCATGTTTTAGCTGAAGGAAGAATCCCTTAAACCTGGAAATTTGGAACCCATGGAATGGGTACCATGCAGTATGACTTCAAAGGGTCTGCGTTTGCTCACCGAACCTCACCAATGCTATCAGCCCGAAGTGTCCAGCCTTATGTCTCACCCAGCTCTGGGTGTAGATGTGGGAAATCCAGGTTGCATTACAAGCCCTGAATGAATTATTTAAGAATTGCTCTCTATTTCACTGTCATTGTGTTTTGTTTTTGAAATTTATTTTGATAATGGGATTTATCGGATTTTCACTGCTGCATTTAGGCCGTTGTACACACGCTTGATTTCCTTATGGAGACATATAAATCCATGGGTTTTAAGATTCTTACTTGTCAGGTATCTTGCCAGGCGTTGAATATGTGGTGTTGAGTCCATTTCGTTGAGCAAGGAGTAGGGTTGTCTATTATATATTTGGCTTATGGAACGGCATCTGTGCTAATTTCAATCTCTGGTTTTATGCAGCACCCCAACTCACCTTTCCCCATTGGCAAGCATAAGTTGGTTTTCTAAATTTGAGACCCTGTTCTGTTTTGTAATTCAGTTTATGTGTAGCCAAGTTTACATTCCGTGTATTAGTGATATCTTATGATGTTTCTTTTTCTGTGTGACTTATTTCTTTAGAATCATCGTACCTGAATCCACTCATTATGCCGCTACGGGACTGATGATGTAGATTTCATTGCTGAGTGTTATTCCATTGTACGTGCGTACCACAACTTCTTTATCCATTTTTTACTTTCTGGGATATTTTACTTGTACCGTAGACGAGGTTCTTGTAAACAGAGCCATCCCAAACTCTGGGGTGGCTGTGTGTTTTTGATTTTAATTTCCCTAAGCTATAGGACCATAAGTGGAAGTGCCATAGGCTGTGTTTCTTTGTTTCCTACGTGTTTCTGGAAACACCATACACTTCTCCAGAGTGGTTGTTGGCAATTTACATCCCGCCCATCAGGATGACAAGGCTCCCTGTTCTCCATGACCTGTCCTGCCTTTGTGGATTTTACACTTTTTTCAGATGGCCCTTTTGACCGGGGGGGCAGTGAGACTTCCTTGTAGTGCAGAGTTCCTTTACACGCTTGCTTGGTTGGCCAAAAATGGCGTATGCGTATTTTTCTGAATATATTCAGGAAAAAACGCATACGCCCTTTTTGGCCAAGTGCATCGTTGTCGACATTCTGCCTCTTTTCCTATGCTTTTAGTACAATTCCAGTCTACCCCCTGAAATCGTTTTCCTGAAATTCTGCCCCGCTTACAAGTCCTCTTCGAAGACTTACTTCAATACATTTTTGGACGATAGCTGTCATTCATAACTCTGCAGGTTTGTGAATTACAGTGCCCCTGAGCTCCTTTCTTCAACTCGCTTTCTTGTGAGCTGGCCGCAAAACCGCAAGATTGCTTCAGGCCCTAATCTGTTTCCGGCAGGCCACGCTGAGCCTTTGGTTAATTCCTCTTCCTGGTGGGAAATGAGCGTTCCATTTGCCCGTGCAGACACCTACAGCTAGTCTCTCATTGCTTCTCCCTATGCCTGTTCATCTTGCGCAGAAATTGCAAAGTGTGCCAAACAGGAGGTTAAATGCACTGACTCTCCAAATGGGGAGAGTGTTAGTAAAGCGTCTGGAATGGTGAACCCGAGTACCAGGGGACGAAAACTGAGATGCATTTGACAACGTTTCCCAATCACACGGTGGACCACACTATGGGTTTCCCATGCATGTTTTAGCTGAAGGAAGAATCCCTTAAACCTGGAAATTTGGAACCCATGGAATGGGTACCATGCAGTATGACTTCAAAGGGTCTGCGTTTGCTCACCGAACCTCACTAATGCTATCAGCCCGAAGTGTCCAGCCTTATGTCTCACCCAAATCTGGGTGTAGATGTGGTAAATCCAGGTTGCATCACAAGCCCTGAATGAATTATTTAAGAATTGCTCTCTATTTCACTGTCATTTTGTTTTGTTTTTGAAATTTACTTTGATAATGGGATTTATCGGATTTTCACTGCTGCGTTTAGGCCGCTGTACACACGCTTGATTTCCTTATGGAGACATATAAATCCATGGGTTTTAAGATTCTTACTTGTCAGGTATCTTGCCAGGCGTTGAATATGGGGTGTTGAGTCCATTTCGTTGAGCAAGGAGTAGGTCTTGTCTATTATATATTTGGCTTATGGAACGGTATCTGTGCTAATGTCAATCTCTGGTTTTATGCAGCACCCCAACTCACCTTTCCCCATAAGCAAGCATAAGTTGGTTTTCTAAATTTGAGACCCTGTTCTGTTTTGTAATTCAGTTCATGTGTAGTCAAGTTTACATTCCGTGTATTAGTGATATCTTATGATGTTTCTTTTTCTGTGTGACTTATTTCTCTTAGAATCATCGTACCTGAATCCACTCATTATGCCGCTACGGGACTGATGATGTAGATTTCATTGCTGAGTGTTATTCCATTGTACGTGCGTACCACAACTTCTTTATCCATTTTTTACTTTCTGGGATATTTTACTTGTACCGTAGACGAGGTTCTTGTAAACAGAGCCATCCCAAACTCTGGGGTGGCTGTGTGTTTTTGATTTTAATTTCCCTAAGCTATAGGACCATAAGTGGAAGTGCCATAGGCTGTGTTTCTTTGTTTCCTACGTGTTTCTGGAAACACCATACACTTCTCCAGAGTGGTTGTTGGCAATTTACATCCCGCCCATCAGGATGACAAGGCTCCCTGTTCTCCATGACCTGTCCTGCCTTTGTGGATTTTACACTTTTTTCAGATGGCCCTTTTGACCGGGGGGGCAGTGAGACTTCCTTGTAGTGCAGATTTCCTTTACACGCTTGCTTGGTTGGCCAAAAATGGCATATGCGTGTTTTTCTGAATATATTCAGGAAAAAACGCATACGCCCTTTTTGGCCAAGTGCATCGTTGTCGACATTCTGCCTCTTTTCCTATGCTTTTAGTACAATTCCAGTCTACCCCTTGAAATCGTTTTCCTGAAATTCTGCCCCGCTTTCAAGTCCTCTTCGAAGACTTACTTCAAAACATTTTTGGACGATAGCTGTCATTCATAACTCTGCAGGTTTGTGAATTACAGTGCCCCTGAGCTCATGTCTTCAACTCGCTTTCTTGTGAGCTGGCCGCAATACCGCAGGATTGCTTCAGGCCATAATCTCTTTCCGGCAGGGCATGCTGAGCCTTTGTTTAATTCCTCTTCCTGGTCGGAAATGAGTGTTCCTTTTGCCCGTGCAGGCACCTACAGCTAGTCTCTCATTGGTTCTCCCTATTCCTGTACATCTTGCGCAGAAATTGCAAACTGTGCCAAACAGGAGGTTAATGGCACTGACTCTCCAAGTGGGGAGAGTGTTAGTAAAGCGTCTGGAATGGTGAACCCGAGTACCAGGGGACGATAACTGAGATGCATTTGAAAACGTTTCCCGGTCACAGAGTGCACTGTACTGTGGGTTTCCCATGCATGTTTTAGCTGAAGGAAGAATTCCTTAAACCTGGAGAGTTGGGACCCATGGAATGGGTACCATGCAGTATGACTTCAAAAGGTCTGCGTTTGCTCACCGAATCTCACCAATGCTATCAGCCCGAAGTGTCCAGCCTTATGTCTCACCCAGCTCTGGGTGTAGATGTGGTAAATCCAGGTTGCATCACAAGCCCTGAATGAATTATTTAAGAATTGCTCTCTATTTCACTGTCATTGTGTTTTGTTTTTGAAATTTATTTTGATAATGGGATTTATCGGATTTTCACTGCTGCATTTAGGCCGCTGTACACACGCTTGATTTCCTTATGGAGACATATAAATCCATGGGTTTTAAGATTCTTACTTGTCAGGTATCTTGCCAGGCGTTGAATATGGGGTGTTGAGTCCATTTCGTTGAACAAGGAGTAGGTTTTGTCTATTATATATTTGGCTTATGGAACGGTATCTGTGCTAATTTCAATCTCTGGTTTTATGCAGTACCCCAACTCACCTTTCCCCATAAGCAAGCATAAGTTGGTTTTCTAAATTTGAGACCCTGTTCTGTTTTGTAATTCAGTTCATGGGTAGCCAACTTTACATTCCGTGTATTAGTGATATCTTATGATGTTTCTTTTTCTGTGTGACTTATTTCTCGTAGAATCATCGTACCTGAATCCACTCATTATGCCGCTACGGGCCTGATGACGTAGATTTCATTGCTGAGTGATATTCCATTGTACGTGCGTACCACAACTTCTTTATCCATTTTTTGCTTTCTGGGATATTTTACTTGTACCGTAGACGAGGTTCTTGTAAACAGAGCCGTCCCAAACTCTGGGGTGGCTGTGTGTTTTTGAATTTAATTTCCCTAAGCTATAGGACCATAAGTGGAAGTGCCATAGGCTGTGTTGCTTTGTTTCCTACGTGTTTCTGGAAACACCATACACTTCTCCAGAGTGGTTGTTGGCAATTTACATCCCGCCCATCAGCATGACAAGGCTCCCTGTTCTCCATGACCTGTCCTGTCTTTCTGGATTTTACACTTTTTTCAGATGGCCCTTTTGACCGGGGGGCAGTGAGACTTCATTGTAGTGCAGATTTCCTTTATACGCTTGCTTGGTTGGCCAAAAAGGGCGTATGCGTTTTTTCCTGAATATATTCAGGAAAAAACGCATACGCCCATTTTGGCCAAGTGCATCGTTGTCGACATTCTGCCTCTTTTCCTATGCTTTAAGTGCAATTCCAGTCTACCCCCTGAAATCGTTTTCCTGAAATTCTGCCCCGCTTTCAAGTCCTCTTCGAAGACTTACTTCTATACATTTTTGGACGATAGGTGTCATTCATAACTCTGCAGGTTTGTGAATTACAGTGCCCCTGAGCTCCTTTCTTCAACTCGCTTTCTTGTGAGCTGGCCGCAAAACCGCAAGATTGCTTCAGGCCCTAATTTGTTTCCGGCAGGGCACGCTGAGCCTTTGGTTAATTCCTCTTCCTGGTGGGAAATGAGCGTTCCATTTGCCCGTGCAGACACCTACAGCTAGTCTCTCATTGCTTCTCCCTATGCCTGTTCATCTTGCGCAGAAATTGCAAAGTGTGCCAAACAGGAGGTTAAATGCACTGACTCTCCAAGTGGGGAGAGTGTTAGTAAAGCGTCTGGAATGGTGAACCCGAGTACCAGGGGACGAAAACTGAGATGCATTTGACAACGTTTCCCAATCACACGGTGGACCACACTATGGGTTTCCCATGCATGTTTTAGCTGAAGGAAAAATCCCTTAAACCTGGAAATTTGGGACGCATGGAATGGGTACCATGCAGTATGACTTCAAAGGGTCTGCGTTTGCTCACCGAACCTCACTAATGCTATCAGCCCGAAGTGTCCAGCCTTATGTCTCACCCAAATCTGGGTGTAGATGTGGTAAATCCAGGTTGCATCACAAGCCCTGAATGAATTATTTAAGAATTGCTCTCTATTTCACTGTCATTTTGTTTTGTTTTTGAAATTTATTTTGATAATGGGATTTATCGGATTTTCACTGCTGCGTTTAGGCCGCTGTACACACGCTTGATTTCCTTATGGAGACATATAAATCCATGGGTTTTAAGATTCTTACTTGTCAGGTATCTTGCCAGGCGTTGAATATGGGGTGTTGAGTCCATTTCGTTGAGCAAGGAGTAGGTCTTGTCTATTATATATTTGGCTTATGGAACGGTATCTGTGCTAATGTCAATCTCTGGTTTTATGCAGCACCCCAACTCACCTTTCCCCATAAGCAAGCATAAGTTGGTTTTCTAAATTTGAGACCCTGTTCTGTTTTGTAATTCAGTTCATGTGTAGTCAAGTTTACATTCCGTGTATTAGTGATATCTTATGATGTTTCTTTTTCTGTGTGACTTATTTCTCGTAGAATCATCGTACCTGAATCCACTCATTATGCCGCTACGGGACTGATGATGTAGATTTCATTGCTGAGTGTTATTCCATTGTACGTGCGTACCACAACTTCTTTATCCATTTTTTACTTTCTGGGATATTTTACTTGTACCGTAGACGAGGTTCTTGTAAACAGAGCCATCCCAAACTCTGGGGTGGCTGTGTGTTTTTGATTTTAATTTCCCTAAGCTATAGGACCATAAGTGGAAGTGCCATAGGCTGTGTTTCTTTGTTTCCTACGGGTTTCTGGAAACACCATACACTTCTCCAGAGTGGTTGTTGGCAATTTACATCCCGCCCATCAGGATGACAAGGCTCCCTGTTCTCCATGACCTGTCCTGCCTTTGTGGATTTTACACTTTTTTCAGATGGCCCTTTTGACCGGGGGGGCAGTGAGACTTCCTTGTAGTGCAGAGTTCCTTTACACGCTTGCTTGGTTGGCCAAAAATGGCGTATGCGTATTTTTCTGAATATATTCAGGAAAAAACGCATACGCCCTTTTTGGCCAAGTGCATCGTTGTCGACATTCTGCCTCTTTTCCTATGCTTTTAGTACAATTCCAGTCTACCCCCTGAAATCGTTTTCCTGAAATTCTGCCCCGCTTACAAGTCCTCTTCGAAGACTTACTTCAATACATTTTTGGACGATAGCTGTCATTCATAACTCTGCAGGTTTGTGAATTACAGTGCCCCTGAGCTCCTTTCTTCAACTCGCTTTCTTGTGAGCTGGCCGCAAAACCGCAAGATTGCTTCAGGCCCTAATCTGTTTCCGGCAGGGCACGCTGAGCCTTTGGTTAATTCCTCTTCCTGGTGGGAAATGAGCGTTCCATTTGCCCGTGCAGACACCTACAGCTAGTCTCTCATTGCTTCTCCCTATGCCTGTTCATCTTGCGCAGAAATTGCAAAGTGTGCCAAACAGGAGGTTAAATGCACTGACTCTCCAAGTGGGGAGAGTGTTAGTAAAGCGTCTGGAATGGTGAACCCGAGTACCAGGGGACAAAAACTGAGATGCATTTGACAACGTTTCCCAATCACACGGTGGACCACACTATGGGTTTCCCATGCATGTTTTAGCTGAAGGAAGAATCCCTTAAACCTGGAAATTTGGAATCCATGGAATGGGTACCATGCAGTATGACTTCAAAGGGTCTGCGTTTGCTCACCGAACCTCACTAATGCTATCAGCCCGAAGTGTCCAGCCTTATGTCTCACCCAAATCTGGGTGTAGATGTGGTAAATCCAGGTTGCATCACAAGCCCTGAATGAATTATTTAAGAATTGCTCTCTATTTCACTGTCATTTTGTTTTGTTTTTGAAATTTACTTTGATAATGGGATTTATCGGATTTTCACTGCTGCGTTTAGGCCGCTGTACACACGCTTGATTTCCTTATGGAGACATATAAATCCATGGGTTTTAAGATTCTTACTTGTCAGGTATCTTGCCAGGCGTTGAATATGGGGTGTTGAGTCCATTTCGTTGAGCAAGGAGTAGGTCTTGTCTATTATATATTTGGCTTATGGAACGGTATCTGTGCTAATGTCAATCTCTGGTTTTATGCAGCACCCCAACTCACCTTTCCCCATAAGCAAGCATAAGTTGGTTTTCTAAATTTGAGACCCTGTTCTGTTTTGTAATTCAGTTCATGTGTAGTCAAGTTTACATTCCGTGTATTAGTGATATCTTATGATGTTTCTTTTTCTGTGTGACTTATTTCTCTTAGAATCATCGTACCTGAATCCACTCATTATGCCGCTACGGGACTGATGATGTAGATTTCATTGCTGAGTGTTATTCCATTGTACGTGCGTACCACAACTTCTTTATCCATTTTTTACTTTCTGGGATATTTTACTTGTACCGTAGACGAGGTTCTTGTAAACAGAGCCATCCCAAACTCTGGGGTGGCTGTGTGTTTTTGATTTTAATTTCCCTAAGCTATAGGACCATAAGTGGAAGTGCCATAGGCTGTGTTTCTTTGTTTCCTACGTGTTTCTGGAAACACCATACACTTCTCCAGAGTGGTTGTTGGCAATTTACATCCCGCCCATCAGGATGACAAGGCTCCCTGTTCTCCATGACCTGTCCTGCCTTTGTGGATTTTACACTTTTTTCAGATGGCCCTTTTGACCGGGGGGGCAGTGAGACTTCCTTGTAGTGCAGATTTCCTTTACACGCTTGCTTGGTTGGCCAAAAATGGCGTATGCGTGTTTTTCTGAATATATTCAGGAAAAAACGCATACGCCCTTTTTGGCCAAGTGCATCGTTGTCGACATTCTGCCTCTTTTCCTATGCTTTTAGTACAATTCCAGTCTACCCCCTGAAATCGTTTTCCTGAAATTCTGCCCCGCTTACAAGTCCTCTTCGAAGACTTACTTCAAAACATTTTTGGACGATAGCTGTCATTCATAACTCTGCAGGTTTGTGAATTACAGTGCCCCTGAGCTCATGTCTTCAACTCGCTTTCTTGTGAGCTGGCCGCAAAACCGCAGGATTGCTTCAGGCCATAATCTCTTTCCGGCAGGGCATGCTGAGCCTTTGTTTAATTCCTCTTCCTGGTCGGAAATGAGTGTTCCTTTTGCCCGTGCAGGCACCTACAGCTAGTCTCTCATTGGTTCTCCCTATTCCTGTACATCTTGCGCAGAAATTGCAAACTGTGCCAAACAGGAGGTTAATGGCACTGACTCTCCAAGTGGGGAGAGTGTTAGTAAAGCGTCTGGAATGGTGAACCCGAGTACCAGGGGACGATAACTGAGATGCATTTGAAAACGTTTCCCGGTCACACAGTGCACTGTACTGTGGGTTTCCCATGCATGTTTTAGCTGAAGGAAGAATTCCTTAAACCTGGAGAGTTGGGACCCATGGAATGGGTACCATGCAGTATGACTTCAAAGGGTCTGCGTTTGCTCACCGAACCTCACCAATGCTATCAGCCCGCAGTGTCCAGCCTTATGTCTCACCCAGCTCTGGGTGTAGATGTGGTAAATCCAGGTTGCATCACAAGCCCTGAATGAATTATTTAAGAATTGCTCTCTATTTCATTGTCATTGTGTTTTGTTTTTGAAATTTATTTTGATAATGGGATTTATCGGATTTTCACTGCTGCATTTAGGCCGCTGTACACACGCTTGATTTCCTTATGGAGACATATAAATCCATGGGTTTTAAGATTCTTACTTGTCAGGTATCTTGCCAGGCGTTGAATATGGGGTGTTGAGTCCATTTCGTTGAGCAAGGAGTAGGTTT
Source organism: Delphinapterus leucas (assembly GCF_059928025.1). NCBI lineage: Eukaryota > Metazoa > Chordata > Mammalia > Artiodactyla > Monodontidae > Delphinapterus > Delphinapterus leucas. The sequence continues at coordinate 12,005,102 of NW_028322240.1, read as the reverse complement.
TGTCTATTATATATTTGGCTTATGGAACGGTATCTGTGCTAATTTCAATCTCTGGTTTTATGCAGTACCCCAACTCACCTTTCCCCATAAGCAAGCATAAGTTGGTTTTCTAAATTTGAGACCCTGTTCTGTTTTGTAATTCAGTTCATGTGTAGTCAAGTTTACATTCCGTGTATTAGTGATATCTTATGATGTTTCTTTTTCTGTGTGACTTATTTCTCTTAGAATCATCGTACCTGAATCCACTCATTATGCCGCTACGGGACTGATGTTGTAGATTTCATTGCTGAGTGTTATTCCATTGTACGTGCGTACCACAACTTCTTTATCTATTTTTTACTTTCTGGGATATTTTACTTGTACCGTAGACGAGGTTCTTGTAAACAGAGCCATCCCAAACTCTGGGGTGGCTGTGTGTTTTTGATTTTAATTTCCCTAAGCTATAGGACCATAAGTGGAAGTGCCATAGGCTGTGTTTCTTTGTTTCCTACGTGTTTCTGGAAACACCATACACTTCTCCAGAGTGGTTGTTGGCAATTTACATCCCGCCCATCAGGATGACAAGGCTCCCTGTTCTCCATGACCTGTCCTGCCTTTGTGGATTTTACACTTTTTTCAGATGGCCCTTTTGACCGGGGGGGCAGTGAGACTTCCTTGTAGTGCAGATTTCCTTTACACGCTTGCTTGGTTGGCCAAAAATGGCGTATGCGTGTTTTTCTGAATATATTCAGGAAAAAACGCATACGCCCTTTTTGGCCAAGTGCATCGTTGTCGACATTCTGCCTCTTTTCCTATGCTTTTAGTACAATTCCAGTCTACCCCCTGAAATCGTTTTCCTGAAATTCTGCCCCGCTTACAAGTCCTCTTCGAAGACTTACTTCAAAACATTTTTGGACGATAGCTGTCATTCATAACTCTGCAGGTTTGTGAATTACAGTGCCCCTGAGCTCATGTCTTCAACTCGCTTTCTTGTGAGCTGGCCGCAAAACCGCAGGATTGCTTCAGGCCATAATCTCTTTCCGGCAGGGCATGCTGAGCCTTTGTTTAATTCCTCTTCCTGGTCGGAAATGAGTGTTCCTTTTGCCCGTGCAGGCACCTACAGCTAGTCTCTCATTGGTTCTCCCTATTCCTGTACATCTTGCGCAGAAATTGCAAACTGTGCCAAACAGGAGGTTAATGGCACTGACTCTCCAAGTGGGGAGAGTGTTAGTAAAGCGTCTGGAATGGTGAACCCGAGTACCAGGGGACGATAACTGAGATGCATTTGAAAACGTTTCCCGGTCACACAGTGCACTGTACTGTGGGTTTCCCATGCATGTTTTAGCTGAAGGAAGAATTCCTTAAACCTGGAGAGTTGGGACCCATGGAATGGGTACCATGCAGTATGACTTCAAAGGGTCTGCGTTTGCTCACCGAACCTCACCAATGCTATCAGCCCGAAGTGTCCAGCCTTATGTCTCACCCAGCTCTGGGTGTAGATGTGGTAAATCCAGGTTGCATCACAAGCCCTGAATGAATTATTTAAGAATTGCTCTCTATTTCACTGACATTGTGTTTTGTTTTTGAAATTTATTTTGATAATGGGATTTATCGGATTTTCACTGCTGCATTTAGGCCGCTGTACACACGCTTGATTTCCTTATGGAGACATATAAATCCATGGGTTTTAAGATTCTTACTTGTCAGGTATCTTGCCAGGCGTTGAATATGGGGTGTTGAGTCCATTTCGTTGAACAAGGAGTAGGTTTTGTCTATTATATATTTGGCTTATGGAACGGTATCTGTGCTAATTTCAATCTCTGGTTTTATGCAGTACCCCAACTCACCTTTCCCCATAAGCAAGCATAAGTTGGTTTTCTAAATTTGAGACCCTGTTCTGTTTTGTAATTCAGTTCATGGGTAGCCAACTTTACATTCCGTGTATTAGTGATATCTTATGATGTTTCTTTTTCTGTGTGACTTATTTCTCGTAGAATCATCGTACCTGAATCCACTCATTATGCCGCTACGGGCCTGATGACGTAGATTTCATTGCTGAGTGATATTCCATTGTACGTGCGTACCACAACTTCTTTATCCATTTTTTGCTTTCTGGGATATTTTACTTGTACCGTAGACGAGGTTCTTGTAAACAGAGCCGTCCCAAACTCTGGGGTGGCTGTGTGTTTTTGAATTTAATTTCCCTAAGCTATAGGACCATAAGTGGAAGTGCCATAGGCTGTGTTGCTTTGTTTCCTACGTGTTTCTGGAAACACCATACACTTCTCCAGAGTGGTTGTTGGCAATTTACATCCCGCCCATCAGCATGACAAGGCTCCCTGTTCTCCATGACCTGTCCTGTCTTTCTGGATTTTACACTTTTTTCAGATGGCCCTTTTGACCGGGGGGCAGTGAGACTTCATTGTAGTGCAGATTTCCTTTATACGCTTGCTTGGTTGGCCGAAAAGGGCGTATGCGTTTTTTCCTGAATATATTCAGGAAAAAACGCATACGCCCATTTTGGCCAAGTGCATCGTTGTCGACATTCTGCCTCTTTTCCTATGCTTTAAGTGCAATTCCAGTCTACCCCCTGAAATCGTTTTCCTGAAATTCTGCCCCGCTTTCAAGTCCTCTTCGAAGACTTACTTCTATACATTTTTGGACGATAGCTGTCATTCATAACTCTGCAGGTTTGTGAATTACAGTGTCCCTGAGCTCCTTCCTTCAACTCGCTTTCTTGTGAGCTGGCCGCAAAACCGCAAGATTGCTTCAGGCCCTAATCTGTTTCTGGCAGGGTACGCTGAGCCTTTGTTTAATTCCTCTTCCTGGTGGGAAATGAGCGTTCCATTTGCCCGTGCAGACACCTACAGCTAGTCTCTCATTGCTTCTCCCTATTCCTGTTCATCTTGCGCAGAAATTGCAAAGTGTGCCAAACAGGAGGTTAAATGCACTGACTCTCCAAGTGGGGAGAGTGTTAGTAAAGCGTTCAAATGTTGAACCCGAGTACCAGGGGACGAAAACTGAGATGCATTTGAAAACGTTTCCCAATCACACGGTGGACCATACTATGGGTTTCCCATGCATGTTTTAGCTGAAGGAAGAATCCCTTAAACCTGGAAATTTGGAACCCATGGAATGGGTACCATGCAGTATGACTTCAAAGGGTCTGCGTTTGCTCACCGAACCTCACCAATGCTATCAGCCCGAAGTGTCCAGCCTTATGTCTCACCCAGCTCTGGGTGTAGATGTGGGAAATCCAGGTTGCATTACAAGCCCTGAATGAATTATTTAAGAATTGCTCTCTATTTCACTGTCATTGTGTTTTGTTTTTGAAATTTATTTTGATAATGGGATTTATCGGATTTTCACTGCTGCATTTAGGCCGTTGTACACACGCTTGATTTCCTTATGGAGACATATAAATCCATGGGTTTTAAGATTCTTACTTGTCAGGTATCTTGCCAGGCGTTGAATATGTGGTGTTGAGTCCATTTCGTTGAGCAAGGAGTAGGGTTGTCTATTATATATTTGGCTTATGGAACGGCATCTGTGCTAATTTCAATCTCTGGTTTTATGCAGCACCCCAACTCACCTTTCCCCATTGGCAAGCATAAGTTGGTTTTCTAAATTTGAGACCCTGTTCTGTTTTGTAATTCAGTTTATGTGTAGCCAAGTTTACATTCCGTGTATTACTGATATATTATGATGTTTCTTTTTCTGTGTGACTTATTTCTCGTAGAATCATCGTACCTGAATCTACTCATTATGCCGCTACGGGCCTGAAGACGTAGATTTCATTGCTGAGTGATATTCCATTGTACGTGCGTACCAGATATTCTTTATCCATTTTTTCCTTTCTCGGATATTTAACTTGTACCGTAGAAAAGGTTCTTGTAAACAGAGCCATCCCAAACTTTGGGGTGGCTGTGTGTTTTTGATTTTAATTTCCCTAAGCTATAGGACCATAAGTGGAAGTGCCATAGGCTGTGTTGCTTTGTTTCCTACATGTTTCAGGAAACACCATACACTTTTCCAGAGTGGCTGTTGGCAATTGAAATCCGCCCATCACATTAACAAGGCTCCCTGTTCTCCATGACCTGTCCTGCCTTTCTGGATTTTACACTTTTTTCAGATGGCCCTTTTGACCGGGGGGCAGTGAGACTTCATTGTAGTGCAGATTTCCTTTACACGCTTGCTTGGTTGGCCAAAAAGGGCGTATGCGTTTTTTCCTGAATATATTCAGGAAAAAACGCATACGCCCTTTTTGGCCAAGTGCATCATTGTCGACATTCTGCCTCTTTTCCTATGCTTTAAGTGCAATTCCAGTCTACCCCCTGAAATCGTTTTCCTGAAATTCTGCCCCGCTTTCAAGTCCTCTTCGAAGACTTACTTCTATACATTTTTGGACGATAGGTGTCATTCATAACTCTGCAGGTTTGTGAATTACAGTGCCCCTGAGCTCCTTTCTTCAACTCGCTTTCTTGTGAGCTGGCCGCAAAACCGCAAGATTGCTTCAGGCCCTAATTTGTTTCTGGCAGGGCACGCTGAGCCTTTGGTTAATTCCTCTTCCTGGTGGGAAATGAGCGTTCCATTTGCCCGTGCAGACACCTACAGCTAGTCTCTCATTGCTTCTCCCTATGCCTGTTCATCTTGCGCAGAAATTGCAAAGTGTGCCAAACAGGAGGTTAAATGCACTGACTCTCCAAGTGGGGAGAGTGTTAGTAAAGCGTCTGGAATGGTGAACCCGAGTACCAGGGGACGAAAACTGAGATGCATTTGACAACGTTTCCCAATCACACGGTGGACCACACTATGGGTTTCCCATGCATGTTTTAGCTGAAGGAAAAATCCCTTAAACCTGGAAATTTGGGACGCATGGAATGGGTACCATGCAGTATGACTTCAAAGGGTCTGCGTTTGCTCACCGAACCTCACTAATGCTATCAGCCCGAAGTGTCCAGCCTTATGTCTCACCCAAATCTGGGTGTAGATGTGGTAAATCCAGGTTGCATCACAAGCCCTGAATGAATTATTAAGAATTGCTCTCTATTTCACTGTCATTTTGTTTTGTTTTTGAAATTTATTTTGATAATGGGATTTATCGGATTTTCACTGCTGCGTTTAGGCCGCTGTACACACGCTTGATTTCCTTATGGAGACATATAAATCCATGGGTTTTAAGATTCTTACTTGTCAGGTATCTTGCCAGGCGTTGAATATGGGGTGTTGAGTCCATTTCGTTGAGCAAGGAGTAGGTCTTGTCTATTATATATTTGGCTTATGGAACGGTATCTGTGCTAATGTCAATCTCTGGTTTTATGCAGCACCCCAACTCACCTTTCCCCATAAGCAAGCATAAGTTGGTTTTCTAAATTTGAGACCCTGTTCTGTTTTGTAATTCAGTTCATGTGTAGTCAAGTTTACATTCCGTGTATTAGTGATATCTTATGATGTTTCTTTTTCTGTGTGACTTATTTCTCGTAGAATCATCGTACCTGAATCCACTCATTATGCCGCTACGGGACTGATGATGTAGATTTCATTGCTGAGTGTTATTCCATTGTACGTGCGTACCACAACTTCTTTATCCATTTTTTACTTTCTGGGATATTTTACTTGTACCGTAGACGAGGTTCTTGTAAACAGAGCCATCCCAAACTCTGGGGTGGCTGTGTGTTTTTGATTTTAATTTCCCTAAGCTATAGGACCATAAGTGGAAGTGCCATAGGCTGTGTTTCTTTGTTTCCTACGTGTTTCTGGAAACACCATACACTTCTCCAGAGTGGTTGTTGGCAATTTACATCCCGCCCATCAGGATGACAAGGCTCCCTGTTCTCCATGACCTGTCCTGCCTTTGTGGATTTTACACTTTTTTCAGATGGCCCTTTTGACCGGGGGGGCAGTGAGACTTCCTTGTAGTGCAGATTTCCTTTACACGCTTGCTTGGTTGGCCAAAAATGGCGTATGCGTGTTTTTCTGAATATATTCAGGAAAAAACGCATACGCCCTTTTTGGCCAAGTGCATCGTTGTCGACATTCTGCCTCTTTTCCTATGCTTTTAGTACAATTCCAGTCTACCCCCTGAAATCGTTTTCCTGAAATTCTGCCCCGCTTACAAGTCCTCTTCGAAGACTTACTTCAAAACATTTTTGGACGATAGCTGTCATTCATAACTCTGCAGGTTTGTGAATTACAGTGCCCCTGAGCTCATGTCTTCAACTCGCTTTCTTGTGAGCTGGCCGCAAAACCGCAGGATTGCTTCAGGCCATAATCTCTTTCCGGCAGGGCATGCTGAGCCTTTGTTTAATTCCTCTTCCTGGTCGGAAATGAGTGTTCCTTTTGCCCGTGCAGGCACCTACAGCTAGTCTCTCATTGGTTCTCCCTATTCCTGTACATCTTGCGCAGAAATTGCAAACTGTGCCAAACAGGAGGTTAATGGCACTGACTCTCCAAGTGGGGAGAGTGTTAGTAAAGCGTCTGGAATGGTGAACCCGAGTACCAGGGGACGATAACTGAGATGCATTTGAAAACGTTTCCCGGTCACACAGTGCACTGTACTGTGGGTTTCCCATGCATGTTTTAGCTGAAGGAAGAATTCCTTAAACCTGGAGAGTTGGGACCCATGGAATGGGTACCATGCAGTATGACTTCAAAGGGTCTGCGTTTGCTCACCGAACCTCACCAATGCTATCAGCCCGAAGTGTCCAGCCTTATGTCTCACCCAGCTCTGGGTGTAGATGTGGTAAATCCAGGTTGCATCACAAGCCCTGAATGAATTATTTAAGAATTGCTCTCTATTTCATTGTCATTGTGTTTTGTTTTTGAAATTTATTTTGATAATGGGATTTATCGGATTTTCACTGCTGCATTTAGGCCGCTGTACACACGCTTGATTTCCTTATGGAGACATATAAATCCATGGGTTTTAAGATTCTTACTTGTCAGGTATCTTGCCAGGCGTTGAATATGGGGTGTTGAGTCCATTTCGTTGAGCAAGGAGTAGGTTTTGTCTATTATATATTTGGCTTATGGAACGGTATCTGTGCTAATTTCAATCTCTGGTTTTATGCAGTACCCCAACTCACCTTTCCCCATAAGCAAGCATAAGTTGGTTTTCTAAATTTGAGACCCTGTTCTGTTTTGTAATTCAGTTCATGGGTAGCCAACTTTACATTCCTTGTATTAGTGATATCTTATGATGTTTCTTTTTCTGTGTGACTTATTTCTCGTAGAATCATCGTACCTGTATCCACTCATTATGCCGCTACGGGCCTGATGACGTAGATTTCATTGCTGAGTGATATTCTATTGTACGTGCGTACCACAACTTCTTTATCCATTTTTTGCTTTCTGGGATATTTTACTTGTACCGTAGACGAGGTTCTTGTAAACAGAGCCGTCCCAAACTCTGGGGTGGCTGTGTGTTTTTGAATTTAATTTCCCTAAGCTATAGGACCATAAGTGGAAGTGCCATAGGCTGTGTTGCTTTGTTTCCTACGTGTTTCTGGAAACACCATACACTTCTCCAGAGTGGTTGTTGGCAATTTACATCCCGCCCATCAGCATGACAAGGCTCCCTGTTCTCCATGACCTGTCCTGTCTTTCTGGATTTTACACTTTTTTCAGATGGCCCTTTTGACCGGGGGGCAGTGAGACTTCATTGTAGTGCAGATTTCCTTTACACGCTTGCTTGGTTGGCCAAAAAGGGCGTATGCGTTTTTTCCTGAATATATTCAGGAAAAAACGCATACGCCCTTTTTGGCCAAGTGCATCATTGTTGATATTCTGCCTCTTTTCCTACGCTTTAAGTGCAATTCCAGTCTACCCCCTGAAATCGTTTTCCTGATATTCTGCCCCGCTTTCAAGTCCTCTTTGAAGACTTACTTCAGTACATTTTTGGACGATAGCTGTCATTCATAACTCTGCAGGTTTGTGAATTACAGTGCCCCTGAGCTCCTTTCTTCAACTCGTTTTCTTGTGAGCTGGCCGCAAAACCGCAGGATTGCTTCAGGCCCTAATATGTTTCCGGCCGGGCACGCTGAGCCTTTGGTTAATTCCTCTTCCTGGTTGGAAATGAGCGTTCAATTTGCCCGTGCAGACACCAACAGCTAGTCTCTCATTGGTTCTCCCTATGCCTGTTCATCTTGCGCAGAAATTGAAAACTGTGCCAAACAGGCGGTTAAAGGCACTGACTCTCTAAGTGGGGAGAGTGTTAGTAAAGCGTCTGGAATGGTGAACCCGAGTACCAGGGGACGAAAACTGAGATACATTTGAAAACGTTTCCCAATCACACGGTGGACCATACTATGGGTTTCCCATGCATGTTTTAGCTGAAGGAAGAATCCCTTAAACCTGGAAATTTGGAACCCATGGAATGGGTACCATGCAGTATGACTTCAAAGGGTCTGCGTTTGCTCACCGAACCTCACCAATGCTATCAGCCCGAAGTGTCCAGCCTTATGTCTCACCCAGCTCTGGGTGTAGATGTGGGAAATCCAGGTTGCATCACAAGCCCTGAATGAATTATTTAAGAATTGCTCTCTATTTCACTGTCATTGTGTTTTGTTTTTGAAATTTATTTTGATAATGGGATTTATCGGATTTTCACTGCTGCGCTTAGGCCGCTGTACACATGCTTGATTTCCTTATGGAGACATATAAATCCATGGGTTTTAAGATTCTTACTTGTCATGTATCTTCCCAGGCGTTGAATATGGGGTGTTGAGTCCATTTCGTTGAGCAAGGAGTAGGTCTTGTCTATTATATATTTGGCTTATGGAACGGTATCTGTGCTAATTTCAATCTCTGGTTTTATGCAGCACCCCAACTCACCTTTCCCCATAAGCAAGCATAAGTTGGTTTTCTAAATTTGAGACCCTGTTCTGTTTTGTAATTCAGTTCATGGGTAGCCAAGTTTACATTCCGTGTATTAGTGATATCTTATGATGTTTCTTTTTCTGTGTGACTTATTTCTCGTAGAATCATCATACCTGAATCCACTCATTATGCCGCTACGGGCCTGATGACGTAGATTTCATTGCTGAGTGATATTCCATTGTACGTGCGTACCACAACTTCTTTATCCATTTTTTGCTTTCTGGGATATTTTACTTGTACCGTAGACGAGGTTCTTGTAAACAGAGCCGTCCCAAACTCTGGGGTGGCTGTGTGTTTTTGAATTTAATTTCCCTAAGCTATAGGACCATAAGTGGAAGTGCCATAGGCTGTGTTGCTTTGTTTCCTACGTGTTTCTGGAAACACCATACACTTCTCCAGAGTGGTTGTTGGCAATTTACATCCCGCCCATCAGCATGACAAGGCTCCCTGTTCTCCATGACCTGTCCTGTCTTTCTGGATTTTACACTTTTTTCAGATGGCCCTTTTGACCGGGGGGCAGTGAGACTTCATTGTAGTGCAGATTTCCTTTATACGCTTGCTTGGTTGGCCGAAAAGGGCGTATGCGTTTTTTCCTGAATATATTCAGGAAAAAACGCATACGCCCATTTTGGCCAAGTGCATCGTTGTCGACATTCTGCCTCTTTTCCTATGCTTTAAGTGCAATTCCAGTCTACCCCCTGAAATCGTTTTCCTGAAATTCTGCCCCGCTTTCAAGTCCTCTTCGAAGACTTACTTCTATACATTTTTGGACGATAGCTGTCATTCATAACTCTGCAGGTTTGTGAATTACAGTGTCCCTGAGCTCCTTCCTTCAACTCGCTTTCTTGTGAGCTGGCCGCAAAACCGCAAGATTGCTTCAGGCCCTAATCTGTTTCTGGCAGGGTACGCTGAGCCTTTGTTTAATTCCTCTTCCTGGTGGGAAATGAGCGTTCCATTTGCCCGTGCAGACACCTACAGCTAGTCTCTCATTGGTTCTCCCTATTCCTGTTCATCTTGCGCAGAAATTGCAAAGTGTGCCAAACAGGAGGTTAAATGCACTGACTCTCCAAGTGGGGAGAGTGTTAGTAAAGCGTTCAAATGTTGAACCCGAGTACCAGGGGACGAAAACTGAGATGCATTTGAAAACGTTTCCCAATCACACGGTGGACCATACTATGGGTTTCCCATGCATGTTTTAGCTGAAGGAAGAATCCCTTAAACCTGGAAATTTGGAACCCATGGAATGGGTACCATGCAGTATGACTTCAAAGGGTCTGCGTTTGCTCACCGAACCTCACCAATGCTATCAGCCCGAAGTGTCCAGCCTTATGTCTCACCCAGCTCTGGGTGTAGATGTGGTAAATCCAGGTTGCATTACAAGCCCTGAATGAATTATTTAAGAATTGCTCTCTATTTCACTGTCATTGTGTTTTGTTTTTGAAATTTATTTTGATAATGGGATTTATCGGATTTTCACTGCTGCATTTAGGCCGTTGTACACACGCTTGATTTCCTTATGGAGACATATAAATCCATGGGTTTTAAGATTCTTACTTGTCAGGTATCTTGCCAGGCGTTGAATATGTGGTGTTGAGTCCATTTCGTTGAGCAAGGAGTAGGGTTGTCTATTATATATTTGGCTTATGGAACGGCATCTGTGCTAATTTCAATCTCTGGTTTTATGCAGCACCCCAACTCACCTTTCCCCATTGGCAAGCATAAGTTGGTTTTCTAAATTTGAGACCCTGTTCTGTTTTGTAATTCAGTTTATGTGTAGCCAAGTTTACATTCCGTGTATTACTGATATATTATGATGTTTCTTTTTCTGTGTGACTTATTTCTCGTAGAATCATCGTACCTGAATCTACTCATTATGCCGCTACGGGCCTGAAGACGTAGATTTCATTGCTGAGTGATATTCCATTGTACGTGCGTACCAGATATTCTTTATCCATTTTTTCCTTTCTCGGATATTTAACTTGTACCGTAGAAAAGGTTCTTGTAAACAGAGCCATCCCAAACTTTGGGGTGGCTGTGTGTTTTTGATTTTAATTTCCCTAAGCTATAGGACCATAAGTGGAAGTGCCATAGGCTGTGTTGCTTTGTTTCCTACATGTTTCAGGAAACACCATACACTTTTCCAGAGTGGCTGTTGGCAATTGAAATCCGCCCATCACATTAACAAGGCTCCCTGTTCTCCATGACCTGTCCTGCCTTTCTGGATTTTACACTTTTTTCAGATGGTCCTTTTGACCGGGGGGCAGTGAGACTTCATTGTAGTGCAGATTTCCTTTACACGCTTGCTTGGTTGGCCAAAAAGGGCGTATGCGTTTTTTCCTGAATATATTCAGGAAAAAACGCATACGCCCTTTTTGGCCAAGTGCATCATTGTCGACATTCTGCCTCTTTTCCTATGCTTTAAGTGCAATTCCAGTCTACCCCCTGAAATCGTTTTCCTGAAATTCTGCCCCGCTTTCAAGTCCTCTTCGAAGACTTACTTCTATACATTTTTGGACGATAGGTGTCATTCATAACTCTGCAGGTTTGTGAATTACAGTGCCCCTGAGCTCCTTTCTTCAACTCGCTTTCTTGTGAGCTGGCCGCAAAACCGCAAGATTGCTTCAGGCCCTAATTTGTTTCTGGCAGGGCACGCTGAGCCTTTGGTTAATTCCTCTTCCTGGTGGGAAATGAGCGTTCCATTTGCCCGTGCAGACACCTACAGCTAGTCTCTCATTGCTTCTCCCTATGCCTGTTCATCTTGCGCAGAAATTGCAAAGTGTGCCAAACAGGAGGTTAAATGCACTGACTCTCCAAGTGGGGAGAGTGTTAGTAAAGCGTCTGGAATGGTGAACCCGAGTACCAGGGGACGAAAACTGAGATGCATTTGACAACGTTTCCCAATCACACGGTGGACCACACTATGGGTTTCCCATGCATGTTTTAGCTGAAGGAAAAATCCCTTAAACCTGGAAATTTGGGACGCATGGAATGGGTACCATGCAGTATGACTTCAAAGGGTCTGCGTTTGCTCACCGAACCTCACTAATGCTATCAGCCCGAAGTGTCCAGCCTTATGTCTCACCCAAATCTGGGTGTACATGTGGTAAATCCAGGTTGCATCACAAGCCCTGAATGAATTATTTAAGAATTGCTCTCTATTTCACTGTCATTTTGTTTTGTTTTTGAAATTTATTTTGATAATGGGATTTATCGGATTTTCACTGCTGCGTTTAGGCCGCTGTACACACGCTTGATTTCCTTATGGAGACATATAAATCCATGGGTTTTAAGATTCTTACTTGTCAGGTATCTTGCCAGGCGTTGAATATGGGGTGTTGAGTCCATTTCGTTGAGCAAGGAGTAGGTCTTGTCTATTATATATTTGGCTTATGGAACGGTATCTGTGCTAATGTCAATCTCTGGTTTTATGCAGCACCCCAACTCACCTTTCCCCATAAGCAAGCATAAGTTGGTTTTCTAAATTTGAGACCCTGTTCTGTTTTGTAATTCAGTTCATGTGTAGTCAAGTTTACATTCCGTGTATTAGTGATATCTTATGATGTTTCTTTTTCTGTGTGACTTATTTCTCGTAGAATCATCGTACCTGAATCCACTCATTATGCCGCTACGGGACTGATGATGTAGATTTCATTGCTGAGTGTTATTCCATTGTACGTGCGTACCACAACTTCTTTATCCATTTTTTACTTTCTGGGATATTTTACTTGTACCGTAGACGAGGTTCTTGTAAACAGAGCCATCCCAAACTCTGGGGTGGCTGTGTGTTTTTGATTTTAATTTCCCTAAGCTATAGGACCATAAGTGGAAGTGCCATAGGCTGTGTTTCTTTGTTTCCTACGTGTTTCTGGAAACACCATACACTTCTCCAGAGTGGTTGTTGGCAATTTACACCCCGCCCATCAGGATGACAAGGCTCCCTGTTCTCCATGACCTGTCCTGCCTTTGTGGATTTTACACTTTTTTCAGATGGCCCTTTTGACCGGGGGGGCAGTGAGACTTCCTTGTAGTGCAGAGTTCCTTTACACGCTTGCTTGGTTGGCCAAAAATGGCGTATGCGTATTTTTCTGAATATATTCAGGAAAAAACGCATACGCCCTTTTTGGCCAAGTGCATCGTTGTCGACATTCTGCCTCTTTTCCTATGCTTTTAGTACAATTCCAGTCTACCCCCTGAAATCGTTTTCCTGAAATTCTGCCCCGCTTACAAGTCCTCTTCGAAGACTTACTTCAATACATTTTTGGACGATAGCTGTCATTCATAACTCTGCAGGTTTGTGAATTACAGTGCCCCTGAGCTCCTTTCTTCAACTCGCTTTCTTGTGAGCTGGCCGCAAAACCGCAAGATTGCTTCAGGCCCTAATCTGTTTCCGGCAGGGCACGCTGAGCCTTTGGTTAATTCCTCTTCCTGGTGGGAAATGAGCGTTCCATTTGCCCGTGCAGACACCTACAGCTAGTCTCTCATTGCTTCTCCCTATGCCTGTTCATCTTGCGCAGAAATTGCAAAGTGTGCCAAACAGGAGGTTAAATGCACTGACTCTCCAAGTGGGGAGAGTGTTAGTAAAGCGTCTGGAATGGTGAACCCGAGTACCAGGGGACAAAAACTGAGATGCATTTGACAACGTTTCCCAATCACACGGTGGACCACACTATGGGTTTCCCATGCATGTTTTAGCTGAAGGAAGAATCCCTTAAACCTGGAAATTTGGAACCCATGGAATGGGTACCATGCAGTATGACTTCAAAGGGTCTGCGTTTGCTCACCGAACCTCACTAATGCTATCAGCCCGAAGTGTCCAGCCTTATGTCTCACCCAAATCTGGGTGTAGATGTGGTAAATCCAGGTTGCATCACAAGCCCTGAATGAATTATTTAAGAATTGCTCTCTATTTCACTGTCATTTTGTTTTGTTTTTGAAATTTACTTTGATAATGGGATTTATCGGATTTTCACTGCTGCGTTTAGGCCGCTGTACACACGCTTGATTTCCTTATGGAGACATATAAATCCATGGGTTTTAAGATTCTTACTTGTCAGGTATCTTGCCAGGCGTTGAATATGGGGTGTTGAGTCCATTTCGTTGAGCAAGGAGTAGGTCTTGTCTATTATATATTTGGCTTATGGAACGGTATCTGTGCTAATGTCAATCTCTGGTTTTATGCAGCACCCCAACTCACCTTTCCCCATAAGCAAGCATAAGTTGGTTTTCTAAATTTGAGACCCTGTTCTGTTTTGTAATTCAGTTCATGTGTAGTCAAGTTTACATTCCGTGTATTAGTGATATCTTATGATGTTTCTTTTTCTGTGTGACTTATTTCTCTTAGAATCATCGTACCTGAATCCACTCATTATGCCGCTACGGGACTGATGATGTAGATTTCATTGCTGAGTGTTATTCCATTGTACGTGCGTACCACAACTTCTTTATCCATTTTTTACTTTCTGGGATATTTTACTTGTACCGTAGACGAGGTTCTTGTAAACAGAGCCATCCCAAACTCTGGGGTGGCTGTGTGTTTTTGATTTTAATTTCCCTAAGCTATAGGACCATAAGTGGAAGTGCCATAGGCTGTGTTTCTTTGTTTCCTACGTGTTTCTGGAAACACCATACACTTCTCCAGAGTGGTTGTTGGCAATTTACATCCCGCCCATCAGGATGACAAGGCTCCCTGTTCTCCATGACCTGTCCTGCCTTTGTGGATTTTACACTTTTTTCAGATGGCCCTTTTGACCGGGGGGGCAGTGAGACTTCCTTGTAGTGCAGATTTCCTTTACACGCTTGCTTGGTTGGCCAAAAATGGCGTATGCGTGTTTTTCTGAATATATTCAGGAAAAAACGCATACGCCCTTTTTGGCCAAGTGCATCGTTGTCGACATTCTGCCTCTTTTCCTATGCTTTTAGTACAATTCCAGTCTACCCCCTGAAATCGTTTTCCTGAAATTCTGCCCCGCTTACAAGTCCTCTTCGAAGACTTACTTCAAAACATTTTTGGACGATAGCTGTCATTCATAACTCTGCAGGTTTGTGAATTACAGTGCCCCTGAGCTCATGTCTTCAACTCGCTTTCTTGTGAGCTGGCCGCAAAACCGCAGGATTGCTTCAGGCCATAATCTCTTTCCGGCAGGGCATGCTGAGCCTTTGTTTAATTCCTCTTCCTGGTCGGAAATGAGTGTTCCTTTTGCCCGTGCAGGCACCTACAGCTAGTCTCTCATTGGTTCTCCCTATTCCTGTACATCTTGCGCAGAAATTGCAAACTGTGCCAAACAGGAGGTTAATGGCACTGACTCTCCAAGTGGGGAGAGTGTTAGTAAAGCGTCTGGAATGGTGAACCCGAGTACCAGGGGACGATAACTGAGATGCATTTGAAAACGTTTCCCGGTCACACAGTGCACTGTACTGTGGGTTTCCCATGCATGTTTTAGCTGAAGGAAGAATTCCTTAAACCTGGAGAGTTGGGACCCATGGAATGGGTACCATGCAGTATGACTTCAAAGGGTCTGCGTTTGCTCACCGAACCTCACCAATGCTATCAGCCCGCAGTGTCCAGCCTTATGTCTCACCCAGCTCTGGGTGTAGATGTGGTAAATCCAGGTTGCATCACAAGCCCTGAATGAATTATTTAAGAATTGCTCTCTATTTCATTGTCATTGTGTTTTGTTTTTGAAATTTATTTTGATAATGGGATTTATCGGATTTTCACTGCTGCATTTAGGCCGCTGTACACACGCTTGATTTCCTTATGGAGACATATAAATCCATGGGTTTTAAGATTCTTACTTGTCAGGTATCTTGCCAGGCGTTGAATATGGGGTGTTGAGTCCATTTCGTTGAGCAAGGAGTAG
This sequence comes from Delphinapterus leucas, assembly GCF_059928025.1. NCBI lineage: Eukaryota > Metazoa > Chordata > Mammalia > Artiodactyla > Monodontidae > Delphinapterus > Delphinapterus leucas. The sequence goes on along the minus strand of NW_028322240.1, from coordinate 11,989,386 downwards.
GTTTTGTCTATTATATATTTGGCTTATGGAACGGTATCTGTGCTAATTTCAATCTCTGGTTTTATGCAGTACCCCAACTCACCTTTCCCCATAAGCAAGCATAAGTTGGTTTTCTAAATTTGAGACCCTGTTCTGTTTTGTAATTCAGTTCATGTGTAGTCAAGTTTACATTCCGTGTATTAGTGATATCTTATGATGTTTCTTTTTCTGTGTGACTTATTTCTCTTAGAATCATCGTACCTGAATCCACTCATTATGCCGCTACGGGACTGATGATGTAGATTTCATTGCTGAGTGTTATTCCATTGTACGTGCGTACCACAACTTCTTTATCCATTTTTTACTTTCTGGGATATTTTACTTGTACCGTAGACGAGGTTCTTGTAAACAGAGCCATCCCAAACTCTGGGGTGGCTGTGTGTTTTTGATTTTAATTTCCCTAAGCTATAGGACCATAAGTGGAAGTGCCATAGGCTGTGTTTCTTTGTTTCCTACGTGTTTCTGGAAACACCATACACTTCTCCAGAGTGGTTGTTGGCAATTTACATCCCGCCCATCAGGATGACAAGGCTCCCTGTTCTCCATGACCTGTCCTGCCTTTGTGGATTTTACACTTTTTTCAGATGGCCCTTTTGACCGGGGGGGCAGTGAGACTTCCTTGTAGTGCAGATTTCCTTTACACGCTTGCTTGGTTGGCCAAAAATGGCGTATGCGTGTTTTTCTGAATATATTCAGGAAAAAACGCATACGCCCTTTTTGGCCAAGTGCATCGTTGTCGACATTCTGCCTCTTTTCCTATGCTTTTAGTACAATTCCAGTCTACCCCCTGAAATCGTTTTCCTGAAATTCTGCCCCGCTTACAAGTCCTCTTCGAAGACTTACTTCAAAACATTTTTGGACGATAGCTGTCATTCATAACTCTGCAGGTTTGTGAATTACAGTGCCCCTGAGCTCATGTCTTCAACTCGCTTTCTTGTGAGCTGGCCGCAAAACCGCAGGATTGCTTCAGGCCATAATCTCTTTCCGGCAGGGCATGCTGAGCCTTTGTTTAATTCCTCTTCCTGGTCGGAAATGAGTGTTCCTTTTGCCCGTGCAGGCACCTACAGCTAGTCTCTCATTGGTTCTCCCTATTCCTGTACATCTTGCGCAGAAATTGCAAACTGTGCCAAACAGGAGGTTAATGGCACTGACTCTCCAAGTGGGGAGAGTGTTAGTAAAGCGTCTGGAATGGTGAACCCGAGTACCAGGGGACGATAACTGAGATGCATTTGAAAACGTTTCCCGGTCACACAGTGCACTGTACTGTGGGTTTCCCATGCATGTTTTAGCTGAAGGAAGAATTCCTTAAACCTGGAGAGTTGGGACCCATGGAATGGGTACCATGCAGTATGACTTCAAAGGGTCTGCGTTTGCTCACCGAACCTCACCAATGCTATCAGCCCGAAGTGTCCAGCCTTATGTCTCACCCAGCTCTGGGTGTAGATGTGGTAAATCCAGGTTGCATCACAAGCCCTGAATGAATTATTTAAGAATTGCTCTCTATTTCATTGTCATTGTGTTTTGTTTTTGAAATTTATTTTGATAATGGGATTTATCGGATTTTCACTGCTGCATTTAGGCCGCTGTACACACGCTTGATTTCCTTATGGAGACATATAAATCCATGGGTTTTAAGATTCTTACTTGTCAGGTATCTTGCCAGGCGTTGAATATGGGGTGTTGAGTCCATTTCGTTGAGCAAGGAGTAGGTTTTGTCTATTATATATTTGGCTTATGGAACGGTATCTGTGCTAATTTCAATCTCTGGTTTTATGCAGTACCCCAACTCACCTTTCCCCATAAGCAAGCATAAGTTGGTTTTCTAAATTTGAGACCCTGTTCTGTTTTGTAATTCAGTTCATGGGTAGCCAACTTTACATTCCTTGTATTAGTGATATCTTATGATGTTTCTTTTTCTGTGTGACTTATTTCTCGTAGAATCATCGTACCTGTATCCACTCATTATGCGGCTACGGGCCTGATGACGTAGATTTCATTGCTGAGTGATATTCAATTGTACGTGCGTACCACAACTTCTTTATCCATTTTTTGCTTTCTGGGATATTTTACTTGTACCGTAGACGAGGTTCTTGTAAACAGAGCCGTCCCAAACTCTGGGGTGGCTGTGTGTTTTTGAATTTAATTTCCCTAAGCTATAGGACCATAAGTGGAAGTGCCATAGGCTGTGTTGCTTTGTTTCCTACGTGTTTCTGGAAACACCATACACTTCTCCAGAGTGGTTGTTGGCAATTTACATCCCGCCCATCAGCATGACAAGGCTCCCTGTTCTCCATGACCTGTCCTGTCTTTCTGGATTTTACACTTTTTTCAGATGGCCCTTTTGACCGGGGGGCAGTGAGACTTCATTGTAGTGCAGATTTCCTTTACACGCTTGCTTGGTTGGCCAAAAAGGGCGTATGCGTTTTTTCCTGAATATATTCAGGAAAAAACGCATACGCCCTTTTTGGCCAAGTGCATCATTGTTGATATTCTGCCTCTTTTCCTACGCTTTAAGTGCAATTCCAGTCTACCCCCTGAAATCGTTTTCCTGATATTCTGCCCCGCTTTCAAGTCCTCTTTGAAGACTTACTTCAGTACATTTTTGGACGATAGCTGTCATTCATAACTCTGCAGGTTTGTGAATTACAGTGCCCCTGAGCTCCTTTCTTCAACTCGTTTTCTTGTGAGCTGGCCGCAAAACCGCAGGATTGCTTCAGGCCCTAATATGTTTCCGGCCGGGCACGCTGAGCCTTTGGTTAATTCCTCTTCCTGGTTGGAAATGAGCGTTCAATTTGCCCGTGCAGACACCAACAGCTAGTCTCTCATTGGTTCTCCCTATGCCTGTTCATCTTGCGCAGAAATTGAAAACTGTGCCAAACAGGCGGTTAAAGGCACTGACTCTCTAAGTGGGGAGAGTGTTAGTAAAGCGTCTGGAATGGTGAACCCGAGTACCAGGGGACGAAAACTGAGATACATTTGAAAACGTTTCCCAATCACACGGTGGACCATACTATGGGTTTCCCATGCATGTTTTAGCTGAAGGAAGAATCCCTTAAACCTGGAAATTTGGAACCCATGGAATGGGTACCATGCAGTATGACTTCAAAGGGTCTGCGTTTGCTCACCGAACCTCACCAATGCTATCAGCCCGAAGTGTCCAGCCTTATGTCTCACCCAGCTCTGGGTGTAGATGTGGGAAATCCAGGTTGCATCACAAGCCCTGAATGAATTATTTAAGAATTGCTCTCTATTTCACTGTCATTGTGTTTTGTTTTTGAAATTTATTTTGATAATGGGATTTATCGGATTTTCACTGCTGCGTTTAGGCCGCTGTACACATGCTTGATTTCCTTATGGAGACATATAAATCCATGGGTTTTAAGATTCTTACTTGTCATGTATCTTCCCAGGCGTTGAATATGGGGTGTTGAGTCCATTTCGTTGAGCAAGGAGTAGGTCTTGTCTATTATATATTTGGCTTATGGAACGGTATCTGTGCTAATTTCAATCTCTGGTTTTATGCAGCACCCCAACTCACCTTTCCCCATAAGCAAGCATAAGTTGGTTTTCTAAATTTGAGACCCTGTTCTGTTTTGTAATTCAGTTCATGGGTAGCCAAGTTTACATTCCGTGTATTAGTGATATCTTATGATGTTTCTTTTTCTGTGTGACTTATTTCTCGTAGAATCATCATACCTGAATCCACTCATTATGCCGCTACGGGCCTGATGACGTAGATTTCATTGCTGAGTGATATTCCATTGTACGTGCGTACCACAACTTCTTTATCCATTTTTTACTTTCTGGGATATTTTACTTGTACCATAGACGAGGTTCTTGTAAACAGAGCCGTCCCAAACTCTGGGGTGGCTGTGTGTTTTTGATTTTAATTTCCCTAAGCTATAGGACCATAAGTGGAAGTGCCATAGGCTGTGTTGCTTTGTTTCCTACGTGTTTCTGGAAACACCATTCACTCTCCAGAGTGGATGTTGGCATTTTACATCCCGCCCATCAGCATAACAAGGCTCCCTGTTCTCCATGACCTGTCCTGCCTTTCTGGATTTTACACTTTTTTCAGATGGCCCTTTTGACCGGGGGGCAGTGAGACTTCATTGTAGTGCAGATTTCCTTTACACGCTTGCTTGGTTGGCCAAAAAGGGCGTATGCGTTTTTTCCTGAATATATTCAGGAAAAAACCCATACGCCCTTTTTGGCCAAGTGCATCATTGTCAACATTCTGCCTCTTTTCCTATGCTTTAAGTGCAATTCCAGTCTACCCCCTGAAATCGTTTTCCTGAAATTCTGCCCCGCTTTCAAGTCCTCTTCGAAGACTTACTTCTATGCATTTTTGGACGATAGGTGTCATTCATAACTCTGCAGGTTTGTGAATTACAGTGCCCCTGAGCTCCTTTCTTCAACTCGCTTTCTTGTGAGCTGGCCGCAAAACCGCAAGATTGCTTCAGGCCCTAATCTGTTTCCGGCAGGCCACGCTGAGCCTTTGGTTAATTCCTCTTCCTGGTGGGAAATGAGCGTTCCATTTGCCCGTGCAGACACCTACAGCTAGTCTCTCATTGCTTCTCCCTATGCCTGTTCATCTTGCGCAGAAATTGCAAAGTGTGCCAAACAGGAGGTTAAATGCACTGACTCTCCAAGTGGGGAGAGTGTTAGTAAAGCGTCTGGAATGGTGAACCCGAGTACCAGGGGACGAAAACTGAGATGCATTTGACAACGTTTCCCAATCACACGGTGGACCACACTATGGGTTTCCCATGCATGTTTTAGCTGAAGGAAAAATCCCTTAAACCTGGAAATTTGGGACGCATGGAATGGGTAACATGCAGTATGACTTCAAAGGGTCTGCGTTTGCTCACCGAACCTCACCAATGCTATCAGCCCGAAGTGTCCAGCCTTATATCTCACCCAGCTCTGGGTGTAGATGTGGTAAATCCAGGTTGCATCACAAGCCCTGAATGAATTATTTAAGAATTGCTCTCTATTTCACTGTCATTTTTTTTGTTTTTGAAATTTATTTTGATAATGGGATTTATCGGATTTTCACTGCTGCGTTTAGGCCGCTGTACACACGCTTGATTTCCTTATGGAGACATATAAATCCATGGGTTTTAAGATTCTTACTTGTCAGGTATCTTGCCAGGCGTTGAATATGGGGTGTTGAGTCCATTTCGTTGAGCAAGGAGTAGGTCTTGTCTATTATATATTTGGCTTATGGAACGGTATCTGTGCTAATGTCAATCTCTGGTTTTATGCAGCACCCCAACTCACCTTTCCCCATAAGCAAGCATAAGTTGGTTTTCTAAATTTGAGACCCTGTTCTGTTTTGTAATTCAGTTCATGTGTAGTCAAGTTTACATTCCGTGTATTAGTGATATCTTATGATGTTTCTTTTTCTGTGTGACTTATTTCTCGTAGAATCATCGTAACTGAATCCACTCATTATGCCGCTACGGGACTGATGACGTAGATTTCATTGCTGAGTGATATTCCATTGTACGTGCGTACCACAACTTCTTTATCCATTTTTTACTTTCTGGGATATTTTACTTGTACCGTAGACGAGGTTCTTGTAAACAGAGCCGTCCCAAACTCTGGGGTGGCTGTGTGTTTTTGATTTTAATTTCCCTAAGCTATAGGACCATAAGTGGAAGTGCCATAGGCTGTGTTTCTTTGTTTCCTACGTGTTTCTGGAAACACCATACACTTCTCCAGAGTGGTTGTTGGCAATTTACATCCCGCCCATCAGCATGACAAGGCTCCCTGTTCTCCATGACCTGTCCTGCTTTTCTGGATTTTACACTTTTTTCAGATGGCCCTTTTGACCGGGGGGGCAGTGAGACTTCATTGTAGTGCAGATTTCCTTTACACGCTTGCTTGGTTGGCCAAAAAGGGCGTATGCGTTTTTTCCTGAATATATTCAGGAAAAAACGCATACGCCCTTTTTGGCCAAGTGCATCGTTGTCGACATTCTGCCTCTTTTCCTATGCTTTTAGTACAATTCCAGTCTACCCCTGAAATCGTTTTCCTGAAATTCTGCCCCGCTTTCAAGTCCTCTTGGAAGACTTACTACAACACATTTTTGGACGATAGCTGTCATTCATAACTCTGCAGGTTTGTGAATTACAGTGCCCCTGAGCCCATGTCTTCAACTCGCTTTCTTGTGAGCTGGCCGCAATACCACAGGATTGCTTCAGGCCAAAGTCTCTTTCCGGCAGGGCATGCTGAGCCTCTGTTTAATTCCTCTTCCTGGTCAGAAATGATCGCTACTTTTGCCCGTGCAGGCACCTACAGCTAGTCTCTCATTGGTTCTCCCTATTCCTGTACATCTTGCGCAGAAATTGCAAACTGTGCCAAACAGGAGGTTAATGGCACTGACTCTCCAAGTGGGGAGAGTGTTAGTTAAGCGTCTGGAATGGTGAACCCGAGTACCAGGGGACGAAAACTGAGATGCATTTGAAAACGTTTACCGGTCACACAGTGCACTGTACTGTGGGTTTACCATGCATGTTTTAGCTGAAGGAAGAATCCCTTAAACCTGGAGAGTTGGGACCCATGGAATGGGTACCATGCAGTATGACTTCAAAGGGTCTGCGTTTGCTCACCGAACCTCACCAATGCTATCAGCCCGAAGTGTCCAGCCTTATGTCTCATCCAGCTCTGGGTGTAGATGTGGTAAATCCAGGTGGCATCACAAGCCCTGAATGAATTATTTAAGAATTGCTCTCTATTTCACTGTCATTGTGTTTTGTTTTTGAAATTTATTTTGACAATTGGATTTATCGGATGTACACTGTTGCGTTTAGGCCACTGAACACACGCTTTATTTCCTTATGGAGACATATAAATCCATGGGTTTTAAGATTCTTACTTGTCAGGTATCTTCCCAGGCGTTGAATATGGGGTGTTGAGTCCATTTCGTTGAGCAAGGAGTAGGTCTTGTCTATTATATATTTGGCTTATGGAACGGTATCTGTGCTAATGTCAATCTCTGGTTTTATGCAGCACCCCAACTCACCTTTCCCCATAAGCAAGCATAAGTTGGTTTTCTAAATTTGAGACCCTGTTCTGTTTTGTAATTCAGTTTATGTGTAGCCAAGTTTACATTCCGTGTATTACTGATATATTATGATGTTTCTTTTTCTGTGTGACTTATTTCTCGTAGAATCATCGTTCCTGAATCCACTCATTATGCCGCTACGGGCCTGAAGACGTAGATTTCATTGCTGCGTGATATTCCATTGTACGTGCGTACCAGATATTCTTTATCCATTTTTTCCTTTCTCGGATATTTAACTTGTACCGTAGAAAAGGTTCTTGTAAACAGAGCCATCCCAAACTATGGGGTGGCTGTGTGTTTGTGATTTTAATTACCCTAAGCTATAGGACCATAGTGGAAGTGACATAGGCTGTGTTGCTTTGTTTCCTACGTGTTTCAGGATACACCATACATTTCTCCAGAGTGGCTGTTGACAATTTACATCCCGCCCATCAGCATAACAAGGCTCCCTGTTCTCCAAGACCTGTCCTGCCTTTCTGGATTTTACACTTTTTTCAGATGGCCCTTTTGACCGGGGGGGCAGTGAGACTTCCTTGTAGTGCAGAGTTCCTTTGCACGCTTGCTTGGTTGGCCAAAAACGGCGTATGCGTTTTTTTCTGAATATATTCAGGAAAAAACGCATACGCCCTTTTTGGCCAAGTGCATCGTTGTCGACATTCTGCCTCTTTTCCTATGCTTTTAGTACAATTCCAGTCTACCCCCTGAAATCGTTTTCCTGAAATTCTGCCCCGCTTACAAGTCCTCTTCGAAGACTTACTTCAATACATTTTTGGACGATAGCTGTCATTCATAACTCTGCAGGTTTGTGAATTACAGTGCCCCTGAGCTCATGTCTTCAACTCGCTTTCTTGTGAGCTGGCCGCAAAACCGCAGGATTGCTTCAGGCCATAATCTCTTTCCGGCAGGGCATGCTGAGCCTTTGTTTAATTCCTCTTCCTGGTCGGAAATGAGTGTTCCTTTTGCCCGTTCAGGCACCTACAGCTAGTCTCTCATTGGTTCTCCCTATTCCTGTACATCTTGCGCAGAAATTGCAAACTGTGCCAAACAGGAGGTTAATGGCACTGACTCTCCAAGTGGGGAGAGTGTTAGTAAAGCGTCTGGAATGGTGAACCCGAGTACCAGGGGACGATAACTGAGATGCATTTGAAAACGTTTCCCGGTCACACAGTGCACTGTACTGTGGGTTTCCCATGCATGTTTTAGCTGAAGGAAGAATTCCTTAAACCTGGAGAGTTGGGACCCATGGAATGGGTACCATGCAGTATGACTTCAAAGGGTCTGCGTTTGCTCACCGAACCTCACCAATGCTATCAGCCCGAAGTGTCCAGCCTTATGTCTCACCCAGCTCTGGGTGTAGATGTGGTAAATCCAGGTTGCATCACAAGCCCTGAATGAATTATTTAAGAATTGCTCTCTATTTCACTGTCATTGTGTTTTGTTTTTGAAATTTATTTTGATAATGGGATTTATCGGATTTTCACTGCTGCATTTAGGCCGCTGTACACACGCTTGATTTCCTTATGGAGACATATAAATCCATGGGTTTTAAGATTCTTACTTGTCAGGTATCTTGCCAGGCGTTGAATATGGGGTGTTGAGTCCATTTCGTTGAACAAGGAGTAGGTTTTGTCTATTATATATTTGGCTTATGGAACAGTATCTGTGCTAATTTCAATCTCTGGTTTTATGCAGTACCCCAACTCACCTTTCCCCATAAGCAAGCATAAGTTGGTTTTCTAAATTTGAGACCCTGTTCTGTTTTGTAATTCAGTTCATGGGTAGCCAACTTTACATTCCGTGTATTAGTGATATCTTATGATGTTTCTTTTTCTGTGTGACTTATTTCTCGTAGAATCATCGTACCTGAATCCACTCATTATGCCGCTACGGGCCTGATGACGTAGATTTCATTGCTGAGTGATATTCCATTGTACGTGCGTACCACAACTTCTTTATCCATTTTTTGCTTTCTGGGATATTTTACTTGTACCGTAGACGAGGTTCTTGTAAACAGAGCCGTCCCAAACTCTGGGGTGGCTGTGTGTTTTTGAATTTAATTTCCCTAAGCTATAGGACCATAAGTGGAAGTGCCATAGGCTGTGTTGCTTTGTTTCCTACGTGTTTCTGGAAACACCATACACTTCTCCAGAGTGGTTGTTGGCAATTTACATCCCGCCCATCAGCATGACAAGGCTCCCTGTTCTCCATGACCTGTCCTGTCTTTCTGGATTTTACACTTTTTTCAGATGGCCCTTTTGACCGGGGGGCAGTGAGACTTCATTGTAGTGCAGATTTCCTTTATACGCTTGCTTGGTTGGCCAAAAAGGGCGTATGCGTTTTTTCCTGAATATATTCAGGAAAAAACGCATACGCCCATTTTGGCCAAGTGCATCGTTGTCGACATTCTGCCTCTTTTCCTATGCTTTAAGTGCAATTCCAGTCTACCCCCTGAAATCGTTTTCCTGAAATTCTGCCCCGCTTTCAAGTCCTCTTCGAAGACTTACTTCTATACATTTTTGGACGATAGCTGTCATTCATAACTCTGCAGGTTTGTGAATTACAGTGCCCCTGAGCTCCTTCCTTCAACTCGCTTTCTTGTGAGCTGGCCGCAAAACCGCATGATTGCTTCAGGCCCTAATCTCTTTCCGGCAGGGCACGCTGAGCCTTTGGTTAATTCCTCTTCCTGGTGGGAAATGAGCGTTCCATTTGCCCGTGCAGACACCTACAGCTAGTCTCTCATTGCTTCTCCCTATTCCTGTTCATCTTGCGCAGAAATTGCAAAGTGTGCCAAACAGGAGGTTAAATGCACTGACTCTCCAAGTGGGGAGAGTGTTAGTAAAGCGTCTGGAATGGTGAACCCGAGTACCAGGGGACGAAAACTGAGATGCATTTGACAACGTTTCCCAATCACACGGTGGACCACACTATGGGTTTCCCATGCATGTTTTAGCTGAAGGAAGAATCCCTTAAACCTGGAAATTTGGAACCCATGGAATGGGTACCATGCAGTATGACTTCAAAGGGTCTGCGTTTGCTCACCGAACCTCACTAATGCTATCAGCCCGAAGTGTCCAGCCTTATGTCTCACCCAAATCTGGGTGTAGATGTGGTAAATCCAGGTTGCATCACAAGCCCTGAATGAATTATTTAAGAATTGCTCTCTATTTCACTGTCATTTTGTTTTGTTTTTGAAATTTACTTTGATAATGGGATTTATCGGATTTTCACTGCTGCGTTTAGGCCGCTGTACACACGCTTGATTTCCTTATGGAGACATATAAATCCATGGGTTTTAAGATTCTTACTTGTCAGGTATCTTGCCAGGCGTTGAATATGGGGTGTTGAGTCCATTTCGTTGAGCAAGGAGTAGGTCTTGTCTATTATATATTTGGCTTATGGAACGGTATCTGTGCTAATGTCAATCTCTGGTTTTATGCAGCACCCCAACTCACCTTTCCCCATAAGCAAGCATAAGTTGGTTTTCTAAATTTGAGACCCTGTTCTGTTTTGTAATTCAGTTCATGTGTAGTCAAGTTTACATTCCGTGTATTAGTGATATCTTATGATGTTTCTTTTTCTGTGTGACTTATTTCTCTTAGAATCATCGTACCTGAATCCACTCATTATGCCGCTACGGGACTGATGATGTAGATTTCATTGCTGAGTGTTATTCCATTGTACGTGCGTACCACAACTTCTTTATCCATTTTTTACTTTCTGGGATATTTTACTTGTACCGTAGACGAGGTTCTTGTAAACAGAGCCATCCCAAACTCTGGGGTGGCTGTGTGTTTTTGATTTTAATTTCCCTAAGCTATAGGACCATAAGTGGAAGTGCCATAGGCTGTGTTTCTTTGTTTCCTACGTGTTTCTGCAAACACCATACACTTCTCCAGAGTGGTTGTTGGCAATTTACATCCCGCCCATCAGGATGACAAGGCTCCCTGTTCTCCATGACCTGTCCTGCCTTTGTGGATTTTACACTTTTTTCAGATGGCCCTTTTGACCGGGGGGGCAGTGAGACTTCCTTGTAGTGCAGATTTCCTTTACACGCTTGCTTGGTTGGCCAAAAATGGCGTATGCGTGTTTTTCTGAATATATTCAGGAAAAAACGCATACGCCCTTTTTGGCCAAGTGCATCGTTGTCGACATTCTGCCTCTTTTCCTATGCTTTTAGTACAATTCCAGTCTACCCCTTGAAATCGTTTTCCTGAAATTCTGCCCCGCTTTCAAGTCCTCTTCGAAGACTTACTTCAAAACATTTTTGGACGATAGCTGTCATTCATAACTCTGCAGGTTTGTGAATTACAGTGCCCCTGAGCTCATGTCTTCAACTCGCTTTCTTGTGAGCTGGCCGCAAAACCGCAGGATTGCTTCAGGCCATAATCTCTTTCCGGCAGGGCATGCTGAGCCTTTGTTTAATTCCTCTTCCTGGTCGGAAATGAGTGTTCCTTTTGCCCGTGCAGGCACCTACAGCTAGTCTCTCATTGGTTCTCCCTATTCCTGTACATCTTGCGCAGAAATTGCAAACTGTGCCAAACAGGAGGTTAATGGCACTGACTCTCCAAGTGGGGAGAGTGTTAGTAAAGCGTCTGGAATGGTGAACCCGAGTACCAGGGGACGATAACTGAGATGCATTTGAAAACGTTTCCCGGTCACACAGTGCACTGTACTGTGGGTTTCCCATGCATGTTTTAGCTGAAGGAAGAATTCCTTAAACCTGGAGAGTTGGGACCCATGGAATGGGTACCATGCAGTATGACTTCAAAGGGTCTGCGTTTGCTCACCGAATCTCACCAATGCTATCAGCCCGAAGTGTCCAGCCTTATGTCTCACCCAGCTCTGGGTGTAGATGTGGTAAATCCAGGTTGCATCACAAGCCCTGAATGAATTATTTAAGAATTGCTCTCTATTTCACTGTCATTGTGTTTTGTTTTTGAAATTTATTTTGATAATGGGATTTATCGGATTTTCACTGCTGCATTTAGGCCGCTGTACACACGCTTGATTTCCTTATGGAGACATATAAATCCATGGGTTTTAAGATTCTTACTTGTCAGGTATCTTGCCAGGCGTTGAATATGGGGTGTTGAGTCCATTTCGTTGAACAAGGAGTAGGTTTTGTCTATTATATATTTGGCTTATGGAACGGTATCTGTGCTAATTTCAATCTCTGGTTTTATGCAGTACCCCAACTCACCTTTCCCCATAAGCAAGCATAAGTTGGTTTTCTAAATTTGAGACCCTGTTCTGTTTTGTAATTCAGTTCATGGGTAGCCAACTTTACATTCCGTGTATTAGTGATATCTTATGATGTTTCTTTTTCTGTGTGACTTATTTCTCGTAGAATCATCGTACCTGAATCCACTCATTATGCCGCTACGGGCCTGATGACGTAGATTTCATTGCTGAGTGATATTCCATTGTACGTGCGTACCACAACTTCTTTATCCATTTTTTGCTTTCTGGGATATTTTACTTGTACCGTAGACGAGGTTCTTGTAAACATAGCCGTCCCAAACTCTGGGGTGGCTGTGTGTTTTTGAATTTAATTTCCCTAAGCTATAGGACCATAAGTGGAAGTGCCATAGGCTGTGTTGCTTTGTTTCCTACGTGTTTCTGGAAACACCATACACTTCTCCAGAGTGGTTGTTGGCAATTTACATCCCGCCCATCAGCATGACAAGGCTCCCTGTTCTCCATGACCTGTCCTGTCTTTCTGGATTTTACACTTTTTTCAGATGGCCCTTTTGACCGGGGGGGCAGTGAGACTTCATTGTAGTGCAGATTTCCTTTACACGCTTGCTTGGTTGGCCAAAAAGGGCGTATGCGTTTTTTCCTGAATATATTCAGGAAAAAACGCATACGCCCTTTTTGGCCAAGTGCATCGTTGTCGACATTCTGCCTCTTTTCCTATGCTTTTAGTACAATTCCAGTCTACCCCTGAAATCGTTTTCCTGAAATTCTGCCCCGCTTTCAAGTCCTCTTGGAAGACTTACTACAACACATTTTTGGACGATAGCTGTCATTCATAACTCTGCAGGTTTGTGAATTACAGTGCCCCTGAGCCCATGTCTTCAACTCGCTTTCTTGTGAGCTGGCCGCAATACCACAGGATTGCTTCAGGCCAAAGTCTCTTTCCGGCAGGGCATGCTGAGCCTCTGTTTAATTCCTCTTCCTGGTCAGAAATGATCGCTACTTTTGCCCGTGCAGGCACCTACAGCTAGTCTCTCATTGGTTCTCCCTATTCCTGTACATCTTGCGCAGAAATTGCAAACTGTGCCAAACAGGAGGTTAATGGCACTGACTCTCCAAGTGGGGAGAGTGTTAGTTAAGCGTCTGGAATGGTGAACCCGAGTACCAGGGGACGAAAACTGAGATGCATTTGAAAACGTTTACCGGTCACACAGTGCACTGTACTGTGGGTTTACCATGCATGTTTTAGCTGAAGGAAGAATCCCTTAAACCTGGAGAGTTGGGACCCATGGAATGGGTACCATGCAGTATGACTTCAAAGGGTCTGCGTTTGCTCACCGAACCTCACCAATGCTATCAGCCCGAAGTGTCCAGCCTTATGTCTCATCCAGCTCTGGGTGTAGATGTGGTAAATCCAGGTGGCATCACAAGCCCTGAATGAATTATTTAAGAATTGCTCTCTATTTCACTGTCATTGTGTTTTGTTTTTGAAATTTATTTTGACAATTGGATTTATCGGATGTACACTGTTGCGTTTAGGCCACTGAACACACGCTTTATTTCCTTATGGAGACATATAAATCCATGGGTTTTAAGATTCTTACTTGTCAGGTATCTTCCCAGGCGTTGAATATGGGGTGTTGAGTCCATTTCGTTGAGCAAGGAGTAGGTCTTGTCTATTATATATTTGGCTTATGGAACGGTATCTGTGCTAATGTCAATCTCTGGTTTTATGCAGCACCCCAACTCACCTTTCCCCATAAGCAAGCATAAGTTGGTTTTCTAAATTTGAGACCCTGTTCTGTTTTGTAATTCAGTTTATGTGTAGCCAAGTTTACATTCCGTGTATTACTGATATATTATGATGTTTCTTTTTCTGTGTGACTTATTTCTCGTAGAATCATCGTTCCTGAATCCACTCATTATGCCGCTACGGGCCTGAAGACGTAGATTTCATTGCTGCGTGATATTCCATTGTACGTGCGTACCAGATATTCTTTATCCATTTTTTCCTTTCTCGGATATTTAACTTGTACCGTAGAAAAGGTTCTTGTAAACAGAGCCATCCCAAACTATGGGGTGGCTGTGTGTTTGTGATTTTAATTACCCTAAGCTATAGGACCATAGTGGAAGTGACATAGGCTGTGTTGCTTTGTTTCCTACGTGTTTCAGGATACACCATACATTTCTCCAGAGTGGCTGTTGGCAATTTACATCCCGCCCATCAGCATAACAAGGCTCCCTGTTCTCCAAGACCTGTCCTGCCTTTCTGGATTTTACACTTTTTTCAGATGGCCCTTTTGACCGGGGGGGCAGTGAGACTTCCTTGTAGTGCAGAGTTCCTTTGCACGCTTGCTTGGTTGGCCAAAAACGGCGTATGCGTTTTTTTCTGAATATATTCAGGAAAAAACGCATACGCCCTTTTTGGCCAAGTGCATCGTTGTCGACATTCTGCCTCTTTTCCTATGCTTTTAGTACAATTCCAGTCTACCCCCTGAAATCGTTTTCCTGAAATTCTGCCCCGCTTACAAGTCCTCTTCGAAGACTTACTTCAATACATTTTTGGACGATAGCTGTCATTCATAACTCTGCAGGTTTGTGAATTACAGTGCCCCTGAGCTCATGTCTTCAACTCGCTTTCTTGTGAGCTGGCCGCAAAACCGCAGGATTGCTTCAGGCCATAATCTCTTTCCGGCAGGGCATGCTGAGCCTTTGTTTAATTCCTCTTCCTGGTCGGAAATGAGTGTTCCTTTTGCCCGTTCAGGCACCTACAGCTAGTCTCTCATTGGTTCTCCCTATTCCTGTACATCTTGCGCAGAAATTGCAAACTGTGCCAAACAGGAGGTTAATGGCACTGACTCTCCAAGTGGGGAGAGTGTTAGTAAAGCGTCTGGAATGGTGAACCCGAGTACCAGGGGACGATAACTGAGATGCATTTGAAAACGTTTCCCGGTCACACAGTGCACTGTACTGTGGGTTTCCCATGCATGTTTTAGCTGAAGGAAGAATTCCTTAAACCTGGAGAGTTGGGACCCATGGAATGGGTACCATGCAGTATGACTTCAAAGGGTCTGCGTTTGCTCACCGAACCTCACCAATGCTATCAGCCCGAAGTGTCCAGCCTTATGTCTCACCCAGCTCTGGGTGTAGATGTGGTAAATCCAGGTTGCATCACAAGCCCTGAATGAATTATTTAAGAATTGCTCTCTATTTCACTGTCATTGTGTTTTGTTTTTGAAATTTATTTTGATAATGGGATTTATCGGATTTTCACTGCTGCATTTAGGCCGCTGTACACACGCTTGATTTCCTTATGGAGACATATAAATCCATGGGTTTTAAGATTCTTACTTGTCAGGTATCTTGCCAGGCGTTGAATATGGGGTGTTGAGTCCATTTCGTTGAACAAGGAGTAGGTTTTGTCTATTATATATTTGGCTTATGGAACGGTATCTGTGCTAATTTCAATCTCTGGTTTTATGCAGTACCCCAACTCACCTTTCCCCATAAGCAAGCATAAGTTGGTTTTCTAAATTTGAGACCCTGTTCTGTTTTGTAATTCAGTTCATGGGTAGCCAACTTTACATTCCGTGTATTAGTGATATCTTATGATGTTTCTTTTTCTGTGTGACTTATTTCTCGTAGAATCATCGTACCTGAATCCACTCATTATGCCGCTACGGGCCTGATGACGTAGATTTCATTGCTGAGTGATATTCCATTGTACGTGCGTACCACAACTTCTTTATCCATTTTTTGCTTTCTGGGATATTTTACTTGTACCGTAGACGAGGTTCTTGTAAACAGAGCCGTCCCAAACTCTGGGGTGGCTGTGTGTTTTTGAATTTAATTTCCCTAAGCTATAGGACCATAAGTGGAAGTGCCATAGGCTGTGTTGCTTTGTTTCCTACGTGTTTCTGGAAACACCATACACTTCTCCAGAGTGGTTGTTGGCAATTTACATCCCGCCCATCAGCATGACAAGGCTCCCTGTTCTCCATGACCTGTCCTGTCTTTCTGGATTTTACACTTTTTTCAGATGGCCCTTTTGACCGGGGGGCAGTGAGACTTCATTGTAGTGCAGATTTCCTTTATACGCTTGCTTGGTTGGCCAAAAAGGGCGTATGCGTTTTTTCCTGAATATATTCAGGAAAAAACGCATACGCCCATTTTGGCCAAGTGCATCGTTGTCGACATTCTGCCTCTTTTCCTATGCTTTAAGTGCAATTCCAGTCTACCCCCTGAAATCGTTTTCCTGAAATTCTGCCCCGCTTTCAAGTCCTCTTCGAAGACTTACTTCTATACATTTTTGGACGATAGCTGTCATTCATAACTCTGCAGGTTTGTGAATTACAGTGCCCCTGAGCTCCTTCCTTCAACTCGCTTTCTTGTGAGCTGGCCGCAAAACCGCATGATTGCTTCAGGCCCTAATCTCTTTCCGGCAGGGCACGCTGAGCCTTTGGTTAATTCCTCTTCCTGGTGGGAAATGAGCGTTCCATTTGCCCGTGCAGACACCTACAGCTAGTCTCTCATTGCTTCTCCCTATTCCTGTTCATCTTGCGCAGAAATTGCAAAGTGTGCCAAACAGGAGGTTAAATGCACTGACTCTCCAAGTGGGGAGAGTGTTAGTAAAGCGTCTGGAATGGTGAACCCGAGTACCAGGGGACGAAAACTGAGATGCATTTGACAACGTTTCCCAATCACACGGTGGACCACACTATGGGTTTCCCATGCATGTTTTAGCTGAAGGAAGAATCCCTTAAACCTGGAAATTTGGAACCCATGGAATGGGTACCATGCAGTATGACTTCAAAGGGTCTGCGTTTGCTCACCGAACCTCACTAATGCTATCAGCCCGAAGTGTCCAGCCTTATGTCTCACCCAAATCTGGGTGTAGATGTGGTAAATCCAGGTTGCATCACAAGCCCTGAATGAATTATTTAAGAATTGCTCTCTATTTCACTGTCATTTTGTTTTGTTTTTGAAATTTACTTTGATAATGGGATTTATCGGATTTTCACTGCTGCGTTTAGGCCGCTGTACACACGCTTGATTTCCTTATGGAGACATATAAATCCATGGGTTTTAAGATTCTTACTTGTCAGGTATCTTGCCAGGCGTTGAATATGGGGTGTTGAGTCCATTTCGTTGAGCAAGGAGTAGGTCTTGTCTATTATATATTTGGCTTATGGAACGGTATCTGTGCTAATGTCAATCTCTGGTTTTATGCAGCACCCCAACTCACCTTTCCCCATAAGCAAGCATAAGTTGGTTTTCTAAATTTGAGACCCTGTTCTGTTTTGTAATTCAGTTCATGTGTAGTCAAGTTTACATTCCGTGTATTAGTGATATCTTATGATGTTTCTTTTTCTGTGTGACTTATTTCTCTTAGAATCATCGTACCTGAATCCACTCATTATGCCGCTACGGGACTGATGATGTAGATTTCATTGCTGAGTGTTATTCCATTGTACGTGCGTACCACAACTTCTTTATCCATTTTTTACTTTCTGGGATATTTTACTTGTACCGTAGACGAGGTTCTTGTAAACAGAGCCATCCCAAACTCTGGGGTGGCTGTGTGTTTTTGATTTTAATTTCCCTAAGCTATAGGACCATAAGTGGAAGTGCCATAGGCTGTGTTTCTTTGTTTCCTACGTGTTTCTGCAAACACCATACACTTCTCCAGAGTGGTTGTTGGCAATTTACATCCCGCCCATCAGGATGACAAGGCTCCCTGTTCTCCATGACCTGTCCTGCCTTTGTGGATTTTACACTTTTTTCAGATGGCCCTTTTGACCGGGGGGGCAGTGAGACTTCCTTGTAGTGCAGATTTCCTTTACACGCTTGCTTGGTTGGCCAAAAATGGCGTATGCGTGTTTTTCTGAATATATTCAGGAAAAAACGCATACGCCCTTTTTGGCCAAGTGCATCGTTGTCGACATTCTGCCTCTTTTCCTATGCTTTTAGTACAATTCCAGTCTACCCCTTGAAATCGTTTTCCTGAAATTCTGCCCCGCTTTCAAGTCCTCTTCGAAGACTTACTTCAAAACATTTTTGGACGATAGCTGTCATTCATAACTCTGCAGGTTTGTGAATTACAGTGCCCCTGAGCTCATGTCTTCAACTCGCTTTCTTGTGAGCTGGCCGCAAAACCGCAGGATTGCTTCAGGCCATAATCTCTTTCCGGCAGGGCATGCTGAGCCTTTGTTTAATTCCTCTTCCTGGTCGGAAATGAGTGTTCCTTTTGCCCGTGCAGGCACCTACAGCTAGTCTCTCATTGGTTCTCCCTATTCCTGTACATCTTGCGCAGAAATTGCAAACTGTGCCAAACAGGAGGTTAATGGCACTGACTCTCCAAGTGGGGAGAGTGTTAGTAAAGCGTCTGGAATGGTGAACCCGAGTACCAGGGGACGATAACTGAGATGCATTTGAAAACGTTTCCCGGTCACACAGTGCACTGTACTGTGGGTTTCCCATGCATGTTTTAGCTGAAGGAAGAATTCCTTAAACCTGGAGAGTTGGGACCCATGGAATGGGTACCATGCAGTATGACTTCAAAGGGTCTGCGTTTGCTCACCGAATCTCACCAATGCTATCAGCCCGAAGTGTCCAGCCTTATGTCTCACCCAGCTCTGGGTGTAGATGTGGTAAATCCAGGTTGCATCACAAGCCCTGAATGAATTATTTAAGAATTGCTCTCTATTTCACTGTCATTGTGTTTTGTTTTTGAAATTTATTTTGATAATGGGATTTATCGGATTTTCACTGCTGCATTTAGGCCGCTGTACACACGCTTGATTTCCTTATGGAGACATATAAATCCATGGGTTTTAAGATTCTTACTTGTCAGGTATCTTGCCAGGCGTTGAATATGGGGTGTTGAGTCCATTTCGTTGAACAAGGAGTAGGTTTTGTCTATTATATATTTGGCTTATGGAACGGTATCTGTGCTAATTTCAATCTCTGGTTTTATGCAGTACCCCAACTCACCTTTCCCCATAAGCAAGCATAAGTTGGTTTTCTAAATTTGAGACCCTGTTCTGTTTTGTAATTCAGTTCATGGGTAGCCAACTTTACATTCCGTGTATTAGTGATATCTTATGATGTTTCTTTTTCTGTGTGACTTATTTCTCGTAGAATCATCGTACCTGAATCCACTCATTATGCCGCTACGGGCCTGATGACGTAGATTTCATTGCTGAGTGATATTCCATTGTACGTGCGTACCACAACTTCTTTATCCATTTTTTGCTTTCTGGGATATTTTACTTGTACCGTAGACGAGGTTCTTGTAAACAGAGCCGTCCCAAACTCTGGGGTGGCTGTGTGTTTTTGAATTTAATTTCCCTAAGCTATAGGACCATAAGTGGAAGTGCCATAGGCTGTGTTGCTTTGTTTCCTACGTGTTTCTGGAAACACCATACACTTCTCCAGAGTGGTTGTTGGCAATTTACATCCCGCCCATCAGCATGACAAGGCTCCCTGTTCTCCATGACCTGTCCTGTCTTTCTGGATTTTACACTTTTTTCAGATGGCCCTTTTGACCGGGGGGCAGTGAGACTTCATTGTAGTGCAGATTTCCTTTATACGCTTGCTTGGTTGGCCAAAAAGGGCGTATGCGTTTTTTCCTGAATATATTCAGGAAAAAACGCATACGCCCATTTTGGCCAAGTGCATCGTTGTCGACATTCTGCCTCTTTTCCTATGCTTTAAGTGCAATTCCAGTCTACCCCCTGAAATCGTTTTCCTGAAATTCTGCCCCGCTTTCAAGTCCTCTTCGAAGACTTACTTCTATACATTTTTGGACGATAGCTGTCATTCATAACTCTGCAGGTTTGTGAATTACAGTGCCCCTGAGCTCCTTCCTTCAACTCGCTTTCTTGTGAGCTGGCCGCAAAACCGCAAGATTGCTTCAGGCCCTAATCTGTTTCTGGCAGGGTACGCTGAGCCTTTGTTTAATTCCTCTTCCTGGTGGGAAATGAGCGTTCCATTTGCCCGTGCAGACACCTACAGCTAGTCTCTCATTGCTTCTCCCTATTCCTGTTCATCTTGCGCAGAAATTGCAAAGTGTGCCAAACAGGAGGTTAAATGCACTGACTCTCCAAGTGGGGAGAGTGTTAGTAAAGCGTTCAAATGTTGAACCCGAGTACCAGGGGACGAAAACTGAGATGCATTTGAAAACGTTTCCCAATCACACGGTGGACCATACTATGGGTTTCCCATGCATGTTTTAGCTGAAGGAAGAATCCCTTAAACCTGGAAATTTGGAACCCATGGAATGGGTACCATGCAGTATGACTTCAAAGGGTCTGCGTTTGCTCACCGAACCTCACCAATGCTATCAGCCCGAAGTGTCCAGCCTTATGTCTCACCCAGCTCTGGGTGTAGATGTGGGAAATCCAGGTTGCATTACAAGCCCTGAATGAATTATTTAAGAATTGCTCTCTATTTCACTGTCATTGTGTTTTGTTTTTGAAATTTATTTTGATAATGGGATTTATCGGATTTTCACTGCTGCATTTAGGCCGTTGTACACACGCTTGATTTCCTTATGGAGACATATAAATCCATGGGTTTTAAGATTCTTACTTGTCAGGTATCTTGCCAGGCGTTGAATATGGGGTGTTGAGTCCATTTCGTTGAGCAAGGAGTAGGGTTGTCTATTATATATTTGGCTTATGGAACGGCATCTGTGCTAATTTCAATCTCTGGTTTTATGCAGCACCCCAACTCACCTTTCCCCATTGGCAAGCATAAGTTGGTTTTCTAAATTTGAGACCCTGTTCTGTTTTGTAATTCAGTTTATGTGTAGCCAAGTTTACATTCCGTGTATTACTGATATATTATGATGTTTCTTTTTCTGTGTGACTTATTTCTCGTAGAATCATCGTACCTGAATCCACTCATTATGCCGCTACGGGCCTGAAGACGTAGATTTCATTGCTGAGTGATATTCCATTGTACGTGCGTACCAGATATTCTTTATCCATTTTTTCCTTTCTCGGATATTTAACTTGTACCGTAGAAAAGGTTCTTGTAAACAGAGCCATCCCAAACTTTGGGGTGGCTGTGTGTTTTTGATTTTAATTTCCCTAAGCTATAGGACCATAAGTGGAAGTGCCATAGGCTGTGTTGCTTTGTTTCCTACATGTTTCAGGAAACACCATACACTTTTCCAGAGTGGCTGTTGGCAATTGAAATCCGCCCATCACATTAACAAGGCTCCCTGTTCTCCATGACCTGTCCTGCCTTTCTGGATTTTACACTTTTTTCAGATGGCCCTTTTGACCGGGGGGCAGTGAGACTTCATTGTAGTGCAGATTTCCTTTACACGCTTGCTTGGTTGGCCAAAAAGGGCGTATGCGTTTTTTCCTGAATATATTCAGGAAAAAACGCATACGCCCTTTTTGGCCAAGTGCATCATTGTCGACATTCTGCCTCTTTTCCTATGCTTTAAGTGCAATTCCAGTCTACCCCCTGAAATCGTTTTCCTGAAATTCTGCCCCGCTTTCAAGTCCTCTTCGAAGACTTACTTCTATACATTTTTGGACGATAGGTGTCATTCATAACTCTGCAGGTTTGTGAATTACAGTGCCCCTGAGCTCCTTTCTTCAACTCGCTTTCTTGTGAGCTGGCCGCAAAACCGCAAGATTGCTTCAGGCCCTAATTTGTTTCCGGCAGGGCACGCTGAGCCTTTGGTTAATTCCTCTTCCTGGTGGGAAATGAGCGTTCCATTTGCCCGTGCAGACACCTACAGCTAGTCTCTCATTGCTTCTCCCTATGCCTGTTCATCTTGCGCAGAAATTGCAAAGTGTGCCAAACAGGAGGTTAAATGCACTGACTCTCCAAGTGGGGAGAGTGTTAGTAAAGCGTCTGGAATGGTGAACCCGAGTACCAGGGGACGAAAACTGAGATGCATTTGACAACGTTTCCCAATCACACGGTGGACCACACTATGGGTTTCCCATGCATGTTTTAGCTGAAGGAAAAATCCCTTAAACCTGGAAATTTGGGACGCATGGAATGGGTACCATGCAGTATGACTTCAAAGGGTCTGCGTTTGCTCACCGAACCTCACTAATGCTATCAGCCCGAAGTGTCCAGCCTTATGTCTCACCCAAATCTGGGTGTAGATGTGGTAAATCCAGGTTGCATCACAAGCCCTGAATGAATTATTTAAGAATTGCTCTCTATTTCACTGTCATTTTGTTTTGTTTTTGAAATTTATTTTGATAATGGGATTTATCGGATTTTCACTGCTGCGTTTAGGCCGCTGTACACATGCTTGATTTCCTTATGGAGACATATAAATCCATGGGTTTTAAGATTCTTACTTGTCAGGTATCTTGCCAGGCGTTGAATATGGGGTGTTGAGTCCATTTCGTTGAGCAAGGAGTAGGTCTTGTCTATTATATATTTGGCTTATGGAACGGTATCTGTGCTAATGTCAATCTCTGGTTTTATGCAGCACCCCAACTCACCTTTCCCCATAAGCAAGCATAAGTTGGTTTTCTAAATTTGAGACCCTGTTCTGTTTTGTAATTCAGTTCATGTGTAGTCAAGTTTACATTCCGTGTATTAGTGATATCTTATGATGTTTCTTTTTCTGTGTGACTTATTTCTCGTAGAATCATCGTACCTGAATCCACTCATTATGCCGCTACGGGACTGATGATGTAGATTTCATTGCTGAGTGTTATTCCATTGTACGTGCGTACCACAACTTCTTTATCCATTTTTTACTTTCTGGGATATTTTACTTGTACCGTAGACGAGGTTCTTGTAAACAGAGCCATCCCAAACTCTGGGGTGGCTGTGTGTTTTTGATTTTAATTTCCCTAAGCTATAGGACCATAAGTGGAAGTGCCATAGGCTGTGTTTCTTTGTTTCCTACGGGTTTCTGGAAACACCATACACTTCTCCAGAGTGGTTGTTGGCAATTTACATCCCGCCCATCAGGATGACAAGGCTCCCTGTTCTCCATGACCTGTCCTGCCTTTGTGGATTTTACACTTTTTTCAGATGGCCCTTTTGACCGGGGGGGCAGTGAGACTTCCTTGTAGTGCAGAGTTCCTTTACACGCTTGCTTGGTTGGCCAAAAATGGCGTATGCGTATTTTTCTGAATATATTCAGGAAAAAACGCATACGCCCTTTTTGGCCAAGTGCATCGTTGTCGACATTCTGCCTCTTTTCCTATGCTTTTAGTACAATTCCAGTCTACCCCCTGAAATCGTTTTCCTGAAATTCTGCCCCGCTTACAAGTCCTCTTCGAAGACTTACTTCAATACATTTTTGGACGATAGCTGTCATTCATAACTCTGCAGGTTTGTGAATTACAGTGCCCCTGAGCTCCTTTCTTCAACTCGCTTTCTTGTGAGCTGGCCGCAAAACCGCAAGATTGCTTCAGGCCCTAATCTGTTTCCGGCAGGGCACGCTGAGCCTTTGGTTAATTCCTCTTCCTGGTGGGAAATGAGCGTTCCATTTGCCCGTGCAGACACCTACAGCTAGTCTCTCATTGCTTCTCCCTATGCCTGTTCATCTTGCGCAGAAATTGCAAAGTGTGCCAAACAGGAGGTTAAATGCACTGACTCTCCAAGTGGGGAGAGTGTTAGTAAAGCGTCTGGAATGGTGAACCCGAGTACCAGGGGACAAAAACTGAGATGCATTTGACAACGTTTCCCAATCACACGGTGGACCACACTATGGGTTTCCCATGCATGTTTTAGCTGAAGGAAGAATCCCTTAAACCTGGAAATTTGGAACCCATGGAATGGGTACCATGCAGTATGACTTCAAAGGGTCTGCGTTTGCTCACCGAACCTCACTAATGCTATCAGCCCGAAGTGTCCAGCCTTATGTCTCACCCAAATCTGGGTGTAGATGTGGTAAATCCAGGTTGCATCACAAGCCCTGAATGAATTATTTAAGAATTGCTCTCTATTTCACTGTCATTTTGTTTTGTTTTTGAAATTTACTTTGATAATGGGATTTATCGGATTTTCACTGCTGCGTTTAGGCCGCTGTACACACGCTTGATTTCCTTATGGAGACATATAAATCCATGGGTTTTAAGATTCTTACTTGTCAGGTATCTTGCCAGGCGTTGAATATGGGGTGTTGAGTCCATTTCGTTGAGCAAGGAGTAGGTCTTGTCTATTATATATTTGGCTTATGGAACGGTATCTGTGCTAATGTCAATCTCTGGTTTTATGCAGCACCCCAACTCACCTTTCCCCATAAGCAAGCATAAGTTGGTTTTCTAAATTTGAGACCCTGTTCTGTTTTGTAATTCAGTTCATGTGTAGTCAAGTTTACATTCCGTGTATTAGTGATATCTTATGATGTTTCTTTTTCTGTGTGACTTATTTCTCTTAGAATCATCGTACCTGAATCCACTCATTATGCCGCTACGGGACTGATGATGTAGATTTCATTGCTGAGTGTTATTCCATTGTACGTGCGTACCACAACTTCTTTATCCATTTTTTACTTTCTGGGATATTTTACTTGTACCGTAGACGAGGTTCTTGTAAACAGAGCCATCCCAAACTCTGGGGTGGCTGTGTGTTTTTGATTTTAATTTCCCTAAGCTATAGGACCATAAGTGGAAGTGCCATAGGCTGTGTTTCTTTGTTTCCTACGTGTTTCTGGAAACACCATACACTTCTCCAGAGTGGTTGTTGGCAATTTACATCCCGCCCATCAGGATGACAAGGCTCCCTGTTCTCCATGACCTGTCCTGCCTTTGTGGATTTTACACTTTTTTCAGATGGCCCTTTTGACCGGGGGGGCAGTGAGACTTCCTTGTAGTGCAGATTTCCTTTACACGCTTGCTTGGTTGGCCAAAAATGGCGTATGCGTGTTTTTCTGAATATATTCAGGAAAAAACGCATACGCCCTTTTTGGCCAAGTGCATCGTTGTCGACATTCTGCCTCTTTTCCTATGCTTTTAGTACAATTCCAGTCTACCCCCTGAAATCGTTTTCCTGAAATTCTGCCCCGCTTACAAGTCCTCTTCGAAGACTTACTTCAAAACATTTTTGGACGATAGCTGTCATTCATAACTCTGCAGGTTTGTGAATTACAGTGCCCCTGAGCTCATGTCTTCAACTCGCTTTCTTGTGAGCTGGCCGCAAAACCGCAGGATTGCTTCAGGCCATAATCTCTTTCCGGCAGGGCATGCTGAGCCTTTGTTTAATTCCTCTTCCTGGTCGGAAATGAGTGTTCCTTTTGCCCGTGCAGGCACCTACAGCTAGTCTCTCATTGGTTCTCCCTATTCCTGTACATCTTGCGCAGAAATTGCAAACTGTGCCAAACAGGAGGTTAATGGCACTGACTCTCCAAGTGGGGAGAGTGTTAGTAAAGCGTCTGGAATGGTGAACCCGAGTACCAGGGGACGATAACTGAGATGCATTTGAAAACGTTTCCCGGTCACACAGTGCACTGTACTGTGGGTTTCCCATGCATGTTTTAGCTGAAGGAAGAATTCCTTAAACCTGGAGAGTTGGGACCCATGGAATGGGTACCATGCAGTATGACTTCAAAGGGTCTGCGTTTGCTCACCGAACCTCACCAATGCTATCAGCCCGCAGTGTCCAGCCTTATGTCTCACCCAGCTCTGGGTGTAGATGTGGTAAATCCAGGTTGCATCACAAGCCCTGAATGAATTATTTAAGAATTGCTCTCTATTTCATTGTCATTGTGTTTTGTTTTTGAAATTTATTTTGATAATGGGATTTATCGGATTTTCACTGCTGCATTTAGGCCGCTGTACACACGCTTGATTTCCTTATGGAGACATATAAATCCATGGGTTTTAAGATTCTTACTTGTCAGGTATCTTGCCAGGCGTTGAATATGGGGTGTTGAGTCCATTTCGTTGAGCAAGGAGTAGGTTTTGTCTATTATATATTTGGCTTATGGAACGGTATCTGTGCTAATTTCAATCTCTGGTTTTATGCAGTACCCCAACTCACCTTTCCCCATAAGCAAGCATAAGTTGGTTTTCTAAATTTGAGACCCTGTTCTGTTTTGTAATTCAGTTCATGTGTAGTCAAGTTTACATTCCGTGTATTAGTGATATCTTATGATGTTTCTTTTTCTGTGTGACTTATTTCTCTTAGAATCATCGTACCTGAATCCACTCATTATGCCGCTACGGGACTGATGATGTAGATTTCATTGCTGAGTGTTATTCCATTGTACGTGCGTACCACAACTTCTTTATCCATTTTTTACTTTCTGGGATATTTTACTTGTACCGTAGACGAGGTTCTTGTAAACAGAGCCATCCCAAACTCTGGGGTGGCTGTGTGTTTTTGATTTTAATTTCCCTAAGCTATAGGACCATAAGTGGAAGTGCCATAGGCTGTGTTTCTTTGTTTCCTACGTGTTTCTGGAAACACCATACACTTCTCCAGAGTGGTTGTTGGCAATTTACATCCCGCCCATCAGGATGACAAGGCTCCCTGTTCTCCATGACCTGTCCTGCCTTTGTGGATTTTACACTTTTTTCAGATGGCCCTTTTGACCGGGGGGCAGTGAGACTTCCTTGTAGTGCAGAGTTCCTTTACACGCTTGCTTGGTTGGCCAAAAAGGGCGTATGCGTTTTTTTCTGAATATATTCAGGAAAAAACGCATACGCCCTTTTTGGCCAAGTGCATCGTTGTCGACATTCTGCCTCTTTTCCTATGCTTTTAGTAAAATTCCAGTCTACCCCCTGAAATCGTTTTCCTGAAATTCTGCCCCGCTTACAAGTCCTCTTCGAAGACTTACTTCAATACATTTTTGGACGATAGCTGTCATTCATAACTCTGCAGGTTTGTGAATTACAGTGCCCCTGAGCTCATGTCTTCAACTCGCTTTCTTGTGAGCTGGCTGCAAAACCGCAGGATTGCTTCAGGCCATAATCTCTTTCCGGCAGGGCATGCTGAGCCTTTGTTTAATTCCTCTTCCTGGTCGGAAATGAGTGTTCCTTTTGCCCGTGCAGGCACCTACAGCTAGTCTCTCATTGGTTCTCCCTATTCCTGTACATCTTGCGCAGAAATTGCAAACTGTGCCAAACAGGAGGTTAATGGCACTGACTCTCCAAGTGGGGAGAGTGTTAGTAAAGCGTCTGGAATGGTGAACCCGAGTACCAGGGGACGAAAACTGAGATGCATTTGAAAACGTTTCCCAATCACACGGTGGACCACACTATGGGTTTCCCATGCATGATTTAGCTGAAGGAAGAATCCCTTAAACCTGGAAATTTGGGACGCATGGAATGGGTACCATGCAGTATGACTTCAAAGGGTCTGCGTTTGCTCACCGAACCTCACCAATGCTATCAGCCCGAAGTGTCCAGCCTTATGTCTCACCCAGCTCTGGGTGTAGATGTGGTAAATCCAGGTTGCATCACAAGCCCTGAATGAATTATTTAAGAATTGCTCTCTATTTCATTGTCATTGTGTTTTGTTTTTGAAATTTATTTTGATAATGGGATTTATCGGATTTTCACTGCTGCGTTTAGGCCGCTGTACACACGCTTGATTTCCTTATGGAGACATATAAATCCATGGGTTTTAAGATTCTTACTTGTCAGGTATCTTGCCAGGCGTTGAATATGGGGTGTTGAGTCCATTTCGTTGAGCAAGGAGTAGGTTTTGTCTATTATATATTTGGCTTATGGAACGGTATCTGTGCTAATTTCAATCTCTGGTTTTATGCAGTACCCCAACTCACCTTTCCCCATAAGCAATCATAAGTTGGTTTTCTAAATTTGAGACCCTGTTCTGTTTTGTAATTCAGTTTATGTGTAGCCAAGTTTACATTCCGTGTATTACTGATATATTATGATGTTTCTTTTTCTGTGTGACTTATTTCTCGTAGAATCATCGTACCTGAATCCACTCATTATGCCACTATGGGCCTGAAGACGTAGATTTCATTGCTGAGTGATATTCCATTGTACGTGCGTACCAGAATTTCTTTATCCATTTTTTCGTTTCTCGGATATTTAACTTGTACCGTAGACAAGGTTCTTGTAAACAGAGCCATCCCAAACTTTGGGGTGGCTATGTGTTTTTGATTTTAATTTCCCTAAGCTATAGGACCATAAGTGGAAGTGACATAGGCTGTGTTGCTTTGTTTCCTACGTGTTTCAGGATACACCATACATTTCTCCAGAGTGGCTGTTGGCAATTTACATCCCGCCCATCAGCATAACAAGGCTCCCTGTTCTCCATGACCTGTCCTGTCTTTCTGGAATTTACACATTTTTCAGATGGCCCTTTTGACCGGGGGGCAGTGAGACTTCATTGTAGTGCAGTTTTCCTTTACATGCTTGCTTGGTTGGCCAAAAAGGGCGTATGCGTTTTTTCCTGAATATATTCAGGAAAAAACGCATACGCCCTTTTTGGCCAAGTGCATCGTTGTCGACATTCTGCCTCTTTTCCTACGCTTTAAGTGCAATTCCAGTCTACCCCCTGAAATCGTTTTCCTGAAATTCTGCCCCGCTTTCAAGTCCTCTTTGAAGACTTACTTCAGTACATTTTTGGACGATAGCTGTCATTCATAACTCTGCAGGTTTGTGAATTACAGTGCCCCTGAGCTCCTTTCTTCAACTCCTTTTCTTGTGAGCTGGCCGCAAAACCGCAGGATTGCTTCAGGCCCTAATCTCTTTCCGGCAGGGCACGCTGAGCCTTTGGTTAATTCCTCTTCCTGGTGGGAAATGAGCGTTCCATTTGCCCGTGCAGACACCTACAGCTAGTCTCTCATTGCTTCTCCCTATGCCTGTTCATCTTGCGCAGAAATTGCCAAGTGTGCCAAACAGGAGGTTAAATGCACTGACTCTCCAAGTGGGGAGAGTCTTAGTAAAGCGTCTGGAATGGTGAACCCGAGTACCAGGGGACGAAAACTGAGATGCATTTGAAAACGTTTCCCAATCACACTGTGGACCATACTATGGGTTTCCCATGTATGTTTTAGCTGAAGGAAGAATCCCTTAAACCTGGAAATTTGGAACCCATGGAATGGGTACCATGCAGTATGACTTCAAAGGGTCTGCGTTTGCTCACCGAACCTCACCAATGCTATCAGCCCGAAGTGTCCAGCCTTATGTCTGACCCAGCTCTGGGTGTAGATGTGGTAAATCCAGGTTGCATCACAAGCCCTGAATGAATTATTTAAGAATTGCTCTCTATTTCACTTTCATTGTGTTTTGTTTTTGAAATTTATTTTGATAATGGGATTTATCGGATTTTCACTGCTGCGTTTAGGCCGCTGTACACACGCTTGATTTCCTTATGGAGACATATAAATCCATGGGTTTTAAGATTCTTACTTGTCAGGTATCTTGCCAGGCGTTGAATATGGGGTGTTGAGTCCATTTCGTTGAGCAAGGAGTAGGGCTTGTCTATTATATATTTGGCTTATGGAACGGTATCTGTGCTAATTTCAATCTCTGGTTTTATGCAGCACCCCAACTCACCTTTCCCCATAAGCAAGCATAATTTGGTTTTCTAAATTTGAGACCCTGTTCTGTTTTGCAATTCAGTTTATGTGTAGCCAAGTTTACATTCCGTGTATTACTGATATATTATGATGTTTCTTTTTCTGTGTGACTTATTTCTCGTAGAATCATCGTACCTGAATCCACTCATTATGCCGCTACGGGCCTGAAGACGTAGATTTCATTGCTGAATGATATTCCATTGTACGTGCGTACCAGATATTCTTTATCTATTTTTTCCTTTCTCGGATATTTAACTTGTACCGTAGAAAAGGTTCTTGTAAACCGAGCCATCCCAAACATTGCGGTGGCTGTGTGTTTGTGATTTTAATTACCCTAAGCTATAGGACCATAGTGGAAGTGACATAGGCTGTGTTGCTTTGTTTCCTACGTGTTTCAGGATACACCATACATTTCTCCAGAGTGGCTGTTGGCAATTTACATCCTGCCCATCAGCATAACAAGGCTCCCTGTTCTATAAGACCTGTCCTGCCATTCTGGATGTTACACTTTTTTCAGATGGCCCTTTTGACAGGGGGGCAGTGAGACTTCATTGTAGTGCAGATTTCCTTTACACGCTTGCTTCGTTGGCCAAAAAGGGCGTATGCGTTTTTTCCTGAATATATTCAGGAAAAATCGCATACGCCCTTTTTGGCCAAGTGCATCATTGTCGACATTCTGCCTCTTTTCCTATGCTTTAAGTGCAATTCCAGTCTACCCCCTGAAATCGTTTTCCTGAAATTCTGCCCTGCTTTCAAGTCCTCTTTGAAGACTTACTTCAGTACATTTTTGGACGATAGCTGTCATTCATAACTCTGCAGGTTTGTGAATTACAGTGCCCCTGAGCTCCTTTCTTCAACTCCTTTTCTTGTGAGCTGGCCGCAAAACCGCAGGATTGCTTCAGGCCCTAATATGTTTCCGGCAGGGCACGCTGAGCCTTTGGTTAATTCCTCTTCCTGGTGGGAAATGAGTGTTCCATTTGCCCGTGCAGACACCAACAGCTAGTCTCTCATTGCTTCTCCCTATGCCTGTTCATCTTGCGCAGAAATTGCCAAGTGTGCCAAACAGGAGGTTAATGGCACTGACTCTCCAAGTGGGGAGAGTGTTAGTAAAGCGTCTGGAATGGTGAACCCGAGTACCAGGGGACGAAAACTGAGATGCATTTGAAAACGTTTCCCAATCACACGGTGGACCACACTATGGGTTTCCCATGCATGATTTAGCTGAAGGAAGAATCCCTTAAACCTGGAAATTTGGGACGCATGGAATGGGTACCATGCAGTATGACTTCAAAGGGTCTGCGTTTGCTCACCGAACCTCACCAATGCTATCAGCCCGAAGTATCCAGCCTTATGTCTCACCCAGCTCTGGGTGTAGATGTGGTAAATCCAGGTTGCATCACAAGCCCTGAATGAATTATTTAAGAATTGCTCTCTATTTCATTGTCATTGTGTTTTGTTTTTGAAATTTATTTTGATAATGGGATTTATCGGATTTTCACTGCTGCATTTAGGCCGCTGTACACACGCTTGATTTCCTTATGGAGACATATAAATCCATGGGTTTTAAGATTCTTACTTGTCAGGTATCTTGCCAGGCGTTGAATATGGGGTGTTGAGTCCATTTCGTTGAGCAAGGAGTAGGTTTTGTCTATTATATATTTGGCTTATGGAACGGTATCTGTGCTAATTTCAATCTCTGGTTTTATGCAGTACCCCAACTCACCTTTCCCCATAAGCAAGCATAAGTTGGTTTTCTAAATTTGAGACCCTGTTCTGTTTTGTAATTCAGTTTATGTGTAGCCAAGTTTACATTCCGTGTATTACTGATATATTATGATGTTTCTTTTTCTGTGTGACTTATTTCTCGTAGAATCATCGTACCTGAATCCACTCATTATGCCGCTATGGGCCTGAAGACGTAGATTTCATTGCTGAGTGATATTCCATTGTACGTGCGTACCAGAACTTCTTTATCCATTTTTTCGTTTCTCGGATATTTAACTTGTACCGTAGACAAGGTTCTTGTAAACAGAGCCATCCCAAACTTTGGGGTGGCTATGTGTTTTTGATTTTAATTTCCCTAAGCTATAGGACCATAAGTGGAAGTGACATAGGCTGTGTTGCTTTGTTTCCTACGTGTTTCAGGATACACCATACATTTCTCCAGAGTGGCTGTTGGCAATTTACATCCCGCCCATCAGCATAACAAGGCTCCCTGTTCTCCATGACCTGTCCTGTCTTTCTGGAATTTACACATTTTTCAGATGGCCCTTTTGACCGGGGGGCAGTGAGACTTCATTGTAGTGCAGTTTTCCTTTACATGCTTGCTTGGTTGGCCAAAAAGGGCGTATGCGTTTTTTCCTGAATATATTCAGGAAAAAACGCATACGCCCTTTTTGGCCAAGTGCATCATTGTCAACATTCTGCCTCTTTTCCTATGCTTTAAGTGCAATTCCAGTCTACCCCCTGAAATCGTTTTCCTGAAATTCTGCCCTGCTTTCAAGTCCTCTTTGAAGACTTACTTCAGTACATTTTTGGACGATAGCTGTCATTCATAACTCTGCAGGTTTGTGAATTACAGTGCCCCTGAGCTCCTTTCTTCAACTCCTTTTCTTGTGAGCTGGCCGCAAAACCGCAGGATTGCTTCAGGCCCTAATATGTTTCCGGCAGGGCACGCTGAGCCTTTGGTTAATTCCTCTTCCTGGTGGGAAATGAGCGTTCCATTTGCCCGTGCAGACACCAACAGCTAGTCTCTCATTGCTTCTCCCTATGCCTGTTCATCTTGCGCAGAAATTGCCAAGTGTGCCAAACAGGAGGTTAAATGCACTGACTCTCCAAGTGGGGAGAGTGTTAGTAAAGCGTCTGGAATGTTGAACCCGAGTACCAGGGGACGAAAACTGAGATGCATTTGAAAACGTTTCCCAATCACACGGTGGACCACACTATGGGTTTCCCATGCATGATTTAGCTGAAGGAAGAATCCCTTAAACCTGGAAATTTGGGACGCATGGAATGGGTACCATGCAGTATGACTTCAAAGGGTCTGCGTTTGCTCACCGAACCTCACCAATGCTATCAGCCCGAAGTATCCAGCCTTATGTCTCACCCAGCTCTGGGTGTAGATGTGGTAAATCCAGGTTGCATCACAAGCCCTGAATGAATTATTTAAGAATTGCTCTCTATTTCACTGTCATTGTGTTTTGTTTTTGAAATTTATTTTGATAATGGGATTTATCGGATTTTCACTGCTGCGTTTAGGCCGCTGTACACACGCTTGATTTCCTTATGGAGACATATAAATCCATGGGTTTTAAGATTCTTACTTGTCAGGTATCTTGCCAGGCGTTGAATATGGGGTGTTGAGTCCATTTCGTTGAGCAAGGAGTAGGGCTTGTCTATTATATATTTGGCTTATGGAACGGTATCTGTGCTCATTTCAATCTCTGGTTTTATGCAGCACCCCAAATCACCTTTCTGCATAAGCAAGCATAAGTTGGTTTTCTAAATTTGAGACCCTGTTCTGTTTTTAATTCATTTCATGTGTAGTCAAGTTTACATTCCGTGTATTAGTGATATATTATGATGTTTCTTTTTCTGTGTGACTTATTTCTCGTAGAATCATCGTACCTGAATCCACTCATTATGCCGCTATGGGCCTGAAGACGTAGATTTCATTGCTGAGTGATATTCCATTGTACGTGCGTACCAGAACTTCTTTATCCATTTTTTCGTTTCTCGGATATTTAACTTGTACCGTAGACAAGGTTCTTGTAAACAGAGCCATCCCAAACTTTGGGGTGGCTATGTGTTTTTGATTTTAATTTCCCTAAGCTATAGGACCATAAGTGGAAGTGACATAGGCTGTGTTGCTTTGTTTCCTACGTGTTTCAGGATACACCATACATTTCTCCAGAGTGGCTGTTGGCAATTTACATCCCGCCCATCAGCATAACAAGGCTCCCTGTTCTCCATGACCTGTCCTGTCTTTCTGGAATTTACACATTTTTCAGATGGCCCTTTTGACCGGGGGGCAGTGAGACTTCATTGTAGTGCAGTTTTCCTTTACATGCTTGCTTGGTTGGCCAAAAAGGGCGTATGCGTTTTTTCCTGAATATATTCAGGAAAAAACGCATACGCCCTTTTTGGCCAAGTGCATCATTGTCAACATTCTGCCTCTTTTCCTATGCTTTAAGTGCAATTCCAGTCTACCCCCTGAAATCGTTTTCCTGAAATTCTGCCCTGCTTTCAAGTCCTCTTTGAAGACTTACTTCAGTACATTTTTGGACGATAGCTGTCATTCATAACTCTGCAGGTTTGTGAATTACAGTGCCCCTGAGCTCCTTTCTTCAACTCCTTTTCTTGTGAGCTGGCCGCAAAACCGCAGGATTGCTTCAGGCCCTAATATGTTTCCGGCAGGGCACGCTGAGCCTTTGGTTAATTCCTCTTCCTGGTGGGAAATGAGCGTTCCATTTGCCCGTGCAGACACCAACAGCTAGTCTCTCATTGCTTCTCCCTATGCCTGTTCATCTTGCGCAGAAATTGCCAAGTGTGCCAAACAGGAGGTTAAATGCACTGACTCTCCAAGTGGGGAGAGTGTTAGTAAAGCGTCTGGAATGTTGAACCCGAGTACCAGGGGACGAAAACTGAGATGCATTTGAAAACGTTTCCCAATCACACGGTGGACCACACTATGGGTTTCCCATGCATGATTTAGCTGAAGGAAGAATCCCTTAAACCTGGAAATTTGGGACGCATGGAATGGGTACCATGCAGTATGACTTCAAAGGGTCTGCGTTTGCTCACCGAACCTCACCAATGCTATCAGCCCGAAGTATCCAGCCTTATGTCTCACCCAGCTCTGGGTGTAGATGTGGTAAATCCAGGTTGCATCACAAGCCCTGAATGAATTATTTAAGAATTGCTCTCTATTTCACTGTCATTGTGTTTTGTTTTTGAAATTTATTTTGATAATGGGATTTATCGGATTTTCACTGCTGCGTTTAGGCCGCTGTACACACGCTTGATTTCCTTATGGAGACATATAAATCCATGGGTTTTAAGATTCTTACTTGTCAGGTATCTTGCCAGGCGTTGAATATGGCGTGTTGAGTCCATTTAGTTGAGCAAGGAGTAGGGCTTGTCTATTATATATTTGGCTTATGGAACGGTATCTGTGCTAATTTCAATCTCTGGTTTTATGCAGCACCCCAACTCACCTTTCCCCATAAGCAAGCATAAGTTGGTTTTCTAAATTTGAGACCCTGTTCTGTTTTGGAATTCAGTTTATGTGTAGCCAAGTTTACATTCCGTGTATTAGTGATATCTTATGATGTTTCTTTATCTGTGTGACTTATTTCTCGTAGAATCATCGTACCTGAATCCACTCATTATGCCGCTATGGGCCTGAAGACGTAGATTTCATTGCTGAGTGATATTCCATTGTACGTGCGTACCACAACTTCTTTATCCATTTTTTCCTTTCTCGGATATTTAACTTGTACCGTAGACAAGGTTCTTGTAAACAGAGCCATCCCAAACTTTGGGGTGGCTGTGTGTTTTTGATTTTAATTTCCCTAAGCTATAGGACCATAAGTGGAAGTGACATAGGCTGTGTTGCTTTGTTTCCTACGTGTTTCAGGATACACCATACATTTCTCCAGAGTGGCTGTTGGCAATTTACATCCCGCCCATCAGCATAACAAGGCTCCCTGTTCTCCATGACCTGTCCTGTCTTTCTGGATTTTACACTTTTTTCAGATGGCCCTTTTGACCGGGGGGCAGTGAGACTTCATTGTAGTGTAGATTTCCTTTACACGCTTGCTTGGTTGGCCAAAAAGGGCGTATGCGTTTTTTCCTGAATATATTCAGGAAAAAACGCATACGCCCTTTTTGGCCAAGTGCATCATTGTTGACATTCTGCCTCTTTTCCTACGCTTTAAGTGCAATTCCAGTCTACCCCCTGAAATCGTTTTCCTGATATTCTGCCCCGCTTTCAAGTCCTCTTTGAAAACTTACTTCAGTACATTTTTGGACGATAGCTGTCATTCATAACTCTGCAGGTTTGTGAATTACAGTGCCCCTGAGCTCCTTTCTTCAACTCGCTTTCTTGTGAGCTGGCCGCAAAACCGCAGGATTGCTTCAGGCCCTAATCTCTTTCCAGCAGGGCACGCTGAGCCTTTGGTTAATTCCTCTTCCTGGTGGGAAATGAGCGTTCCATTTGCCCGTGCAGACACCAACAGCTAGTCTCTCATTGGTTCTCCCTATGCCTGTTCATCTTGCGCAGAAATTGCAAACTGTGCCAAACAGGAGGTTTATGGCACTGACTCTCCAAGTGGGGAGAGTGTTAGTAAAGCGTTCAAATGGTGAACCCGAGTACCAGGGGACGAAAACTGAGATGCATTTGAAAACGTTTCCCAATCACATGGTGGACCATACTCTGGGTTTCCCATGCATGTTTTAGCTGAAGGAAGAATCCCTTAAACCTGGAGAGTTGGGACCCATGGAATGGGTACCATGCAGTATGACTTCAAAGGGTCTGCATTTTCTCACCGAACCTCACCAATGCTATCAGCCCGAAGTGTCCAGCCTTATGTCTCATCCAGCTCTGGGTGTAGATGTGGTAAATCCAGGTTGCATCACAAGCCCTGAATGAATTATTTAAGAATTGCTCTCTATTTCACTGTCATTGTGTTTTGTTTTTGAAATTCATTTTGATAATGGGATTTATTGGATTTTCACTGCTGCTTTTAGGCCACTGTACACACGCTTGATTTCCATATGGAGACATATAAATCCATGGGTTTTAAGATTCTTACTTGTCAGGTATCTTCCCAGGCGTTGAATATAGGGTGTTGAGTCCATTTCGTTGAGCAAGGAGTAGGTTTTGTCTATTATATATTTGGCTTATGGAACGGTATCTGTGCTAATTTCAATTTCTGGTTTTATGCAGCATCCCAACTGACCTTTCCCCATAAGCAAGCATAAGTTGGTTTGCTAAGTTTGAGACCCTGTTCTGTTTTGTAATTCAGTTCATGGGTAGCCAAGTTTACATTCCGTGTATTAGTGATAACTTATGATGTTTCTTTTCCTGTCTGACTTATTTCTCATAGAATCATCGTACCTGAATCCACTCATTATGCCGCTACGGTCCTGATGACGTAGATTTCATTGCTGAGAGATATTCCATTGTACGTGCGTACCACAACTTCTTTATCTATTTTATGCTTTCTCGGATATTTACCTTCTACCGTAGATGAGGTTCTTGTAAACAGAGCCATCCCAAACTTTGGGGTGGCTGTGTGTTTTTGATTTTAATTTCCCTAAGCTATAGGACCATAAGTGGAAGTGCCATAGGCTGTGTTGCTTTGTTTCCTACGTGTTTCAGGAAACACCATACACTTTTCCAGAGTGGCTGTTGGCAATTTAAATCCGCTCATCAGCATAACAAGGCTCCCTGTTCTCCATGACCTGTCCTGACTTTCAGGATTTTACACTTTTTTCAGATGGCCCTTTTGACCCGGGGGCAGTGAGACTTCATTGTAGTGCAGATTTCCTTTACACGCTTGCTTGGTTGGCCAAAAAGGGCGTATGCGTTTTTTCCTGAATATATTCAGGAAAAAACGCATACGCCCTTTTTGGCCAAGTGCATCATTGTCAACATTCTGCCTCTTTTCCTATGCTTTAAGTGCAATTCCAGTCTACCACCTGAAATCGTTTTCCTGAAATTCTGCCCCGCTTTCAAGTCCTCTTCGAAGACTTACTTCTATATATTTTTGGATGATAGCTGTCATTCATAACTCTGCAGGTTTGTGAATTACAGTGCCCCTGAGCTCATTTCTTCAACTCGGTTTCTTGTGAGCTGGCCGCAAAACCGCAGGATTGCTTCAGGCCCTAATATGTTTCCGGCCGGGCACGCTGAGCCTTTGGTTAATTCCTCTTCCTGGTGGGAAATGAGCGTTCAATTTGCCCGTGCAGACACCAACAGCTAGTCTCTCATTGCTTCTCCCTATTCCTGTTCATCTTGCGCAGAAATTGCAAACTGTGCCAAACAGGAGGTTTATGGCACTGACTCTCCAAGTGGGGAGAGTGTTAGTAAAGCGTTCAAATGTTGAACCCGAGTACCAGGGGACGAAAACTGAGATGCATTTGAAAACGTTTCCCAATCACATGTTGGACCATACTCTGGGTTTCCCATGCATGTTTTAGCTGAAGGAAGAAACCCTTAAACCTGGAGAGTTGGGACCCATGGAATGGGTACCATGCAGTATGACTTCAAAGGGTCTGCATTTGCTCACCGAACCTCACCAATGCTATCAGCCCGAAGTGTCCAGCCTTATGTCTCATCCAGCTCTGGGTGTAGATGTGGTAAATCCAGGTTGCATCACAAGCCCTGAATGAATTATTTAAGAATTGCTCTCTATTTCACTGTCATTGTGTTTTGTTTTTGAAATTCATTTTGATAATGGGATTTATTGGATTTTCACTGCTGCTTTTAGGCCACTGTACACACGCTTGATTTCCATATGGAGACATATAAATCCATGGGTTTTAAGATTCTTACTTGTCAGGTATCTTCCCAGGCGTTGAATATAGGGTGTTGAGTCCATTTCGTTGAGCAAGGAGTAGGTCTTGTCTATTATATATTTGGCTTATGGAACGGTATCTGTGCTAATTTCAATCTCTGGTTTTATGCAGCATCCCAACTGACCTTTCCCCATAAGCAAGCATAAGTTGGTTTGCTAAATTTGAGACCCTGTTCTGTTTTGTAATTCAGTTCATGGGTAGCCAAGTTTACATTCCGTGTATTAGTGATAACTTATGATGTTTCTTTTTCTGTCTGACTTATTTCTCATAGAATCATCGTACCTGAATCCACTCATTATGCCGCTACGGTCCTGATGACGTAGATTTCATTGCTGAGAGATATTCCATTGTACGTGCGTACCACAACTTCTTTATCTATTTTATGCTTTCTCGGATATTTAACTTCTACCGTAGATGAGGTTCTTGTAAACAGAGCCATCCCAAACTTTGGGGTGGCTGTGTGTTTTTGATTTTAATTTCCCTAAGCTATAGGACCATAAGTGGAAGTGCCATAGGCTGTGTTGCTTTGTTTCCTACGTGTTTCAGGAAACACCATACACTTTTCCAGAGTGGCTGTTGGCAATTTAAATCCGCTCATCAGCATAACAAGGCTCCCTGTTCTCCATGACCTGTCCTGACTTTCAGGATTTTACACTTTTTTCAGATGGCCCTTTTGACCGGGGGGCAGTGAGACTTCATTGTAGTGCAGATTTCCTTTACACGCTTGCTTGGTTGGCCAAAAAGGGCGTATGCGTTTTTTCCTGAATTCAGGAAAAAACGCATACGCCCTTTTTGGCCAAGTGCATCATTGTCAACATTCTGCCTCTTTTCCTATGCTTTAAGTGCAATTCCAGTCTACCACCTGAAATCGTTTTCCTGAAATTCTGCCCCGCTTTCAAGTCCTCTTCGAAGACTTACTTCTATATATTTTTGGATGATAGCTGTCATTCATAACTCTGCAGGTTTGTGAATTACAGTGCCCCTGAGCTCCTTTCTTCAACTCGCTTTTTTGTGAGCTGGCCGCAAAACCGCAGGATTGCTTCAGGCCCTAATCTCTTTCCGGCAGGGCACGCTGAGCCTTTGGTTAATTCCTCTTCCTGGTGGGAAATGAGCGTTCCATTTGCCCGTGCAGACACCTACAGCTAGTCTCTCATTGCTTCTCCCTATTCCTGTTCATCTTGCGCAGAAATTGCAAAGTGTGCCAAACAGGAGGTTAAATGCACTGACTCTCCAAGTGGGGAGAGTGTTAGTAAAGCGTCTGGAATGGTGAACCCGAGTACCAGGGGACGAAAACTGAGATGCATTTGAAAACGTTTCCCAATCACACGGTGGACCATACTATGGGTTTCCCATGCATGTTTTAGCTGAAGGAAGAATCCCTTAAACCTGGAAATTTGGAACCCATGGAATGGGTACCATGCAGTATGACTTCAAAGGGTCTGCGTTTGCTCACCGAACCTCACCAATGCTATCAGCCCGAAGTGTCCAGCCTTATGTCTCACCCAGCTCTGGGTGTAGATGTGGGAAATCCAGGTTGCATCACAAACCCTGAATGAATTATTTAAGAATTGCTCTCTATTTCACTGTCATTTTGTTTTGTTTTTGAAATTTATTTTGATAATGGGATTTATCGGATTTTCACTGCTGCGTTTAGGCCGCTGTACACACGCTTGATTTCCTTATGGAGACATATAAATCCATGGGTTTTAAGATTCTTACTTCTCAGGTATCTTGCCAGGCGTTGAATATGGGGTGTTGAGTCCATTTCGTTGAGCAAGGAGTAGGTCTTGTCTATTATATATTTGGCTTATGGAACGGTATCTGTGCTAATTTCAATCTCTGGTTTTATGCAGCACCCCAACTCACCTTTCCCCATAAGCAAGCATAAGTTGGTTTTCTAAATTTGAGACCCTGTTCTGTTTTGTAATTCAGTTCATGGGTAGCCAAGTTTACATTCCGTGTATTAGTGATATCTTATGATGTTTCTTTTTCTGTGTGACTTATTTCTCGTAGAATCATCATACCTGAATCCACTCATTATGCCGCTACGGGCCTGATGACGTAGATTTCTTTGCTGAGTGATATTCCATTGTACGTGCGTACCACAACTTCTTTATCCATTTTTTGCTTTCGGGGATATTTTACTTGTACCGTAGACGAGGTTCTTGTAAACAGAGCCGTCCCAAACTCTGGGGTGGCTGTGTGTTTTTGATTTTAATTTCCCTAAGCTATAGGACCATAAGTGGAAGTGCCATAGGCTGTGTTGCTTTGTTTCCTACGTGTTTCTGGAAACACCATACACTTCTCCAGAGTGGTTGTTGGCAATTTACATCCCGCCCATCAGCATGACAAGGCTCCCTGTTCTCCATGACCTGTCCTGCCTTTCTGGATTTTACACTTTTTTCAGATGGCTCTTTTGACGGGGGGCGCAGTGAGACTTCATTGTAGTGCAGATTTCCTTTACACGCTTGCTTGGTTGGCCAAAAAGGGCGTATGCGTTTTTTCTTGAATATATTCAGGAAAAAACGCATACGCCCTTTTTGGCCAAGTGCATCATTGTCGACATTCTGCCTCTTTTCCTATGCTTTTAGTACAATTCCAGTCTACCCCCTGAAATCGTTTTCCTGAAATTCTGCCCCGCTTTCAAGTCCTCTTCGAAGACTTACTTCTATACATTTTTGGACGATAGCTGTCATTCATAACTCTGCAGGTTTTTGAATTAAAGTGCCCCTGAGCTCATGTCTTCAACTCGCTTTCTTGTGAGCTGGCCGCAAAACCGCAGGATTGCTTCAGGCCAAAGTCTCTTTCCAGCAGGGCATGCTGAGCCTTTGTTTAATTCCTCTTCCTGGTCGGAAATGAGCGTTCCATTTGCCCGTGCAGACACCTACAGCTAGTCTCTCATTGGTTCTCCCTATTCCTGTTCATCTTGCGCAGAAATTGCAAATTGTGCCAAACAGGAGGTTAAATGCACTGACTCTCCAAGTGGGGAGAGTGTTAGTAAAGCGTCTGGAATGGTGAACCCGAGTACCAGGGGACGAAAACTGAGATGCATTTGAAAACGTTTCCCAATCACACGGTGGACCATACTATGGGTTTCCCATGCATGTTTTAGCTGAAGGAAGAATCCCTTAAACCTGGAAATTTGGAACCCATGGAATGGGTACCATGCAGTATGACTTCAAAGGGTCTGCGTTTGCTCACCGAACCTCACCAATGCTATCAGCCCGAAGTGTCCAGCCTTATGTCTCATCCAGCTCTGGGTGTAGATGTGGGAAATCCAGGTTGCATCACAAGCCCTGAATGAATTATTTAAGAATTGCTCTCTATTTCACTGTCATTGTGTTTTGTTTTTGAAATTTATTTTGATAATGGGATTTATCGGATTTTCACTTCTGCCTTTAGGCCGCTGTACACATGCTTGATTTCCTTATGGAGACATATAAATCCATGGGTTTTAAGATTCTTACTTGTCAGGTATTTTGCCAGGCGTTGAATATGGGGTGTTGAGTCCATTTCGTTGAGCAAGGAGTAGGTCTTGTCTATTATATATTTGGCTTATGGAACGGTATCTGTGCTAATTTCAATCTCTGGTTTTATGCAGCACCCCAACTCACCTTTCCCCATAAGCAAGCATAAGTTGGTTTTCTAAATTTGAGACCCTGTTATGTTTTGTAATTCAGTTTATGTGTAGCCAAGTTTACATTCCGTGTATTACTGATATATTATGATGTTTCTTTTTCTGTGTGACTTACTTCTCGTAGAATCATCGTACCTGAATCCACTCATTATGCCGCTATGGGCCTGAAGACGTAGATTTCATTGCTGAGTGATATTCCATTGTACGTGCGTACCAGAACTTCTTTATCCATTTTTTCCTTTCTCGGATATTTAACTTGTACCGTAGACAAGGTTCTTGTAAACAGAGCCATCCCAAACTTTGGGGTGGCTGTGTGTTTTTGATTTTAATTTCCCTAAGCTATAGGACCATAAGTGGAAGTGACATAGGCTGTGTTGCTTTGTTTCCTACGTGTTTCAGGATACACCATACATTTCTCCAGAGTGGCTGTTGGCAATTTACATCCCGCCCATCAGCATAACAAGGCTCCCTGTTCTCCATGACCTGTCCTGTCTTTCTGGATTTTACTCTTTTTTCAGATGGCCCTTTTGACCTGGGGGCAGTGAGACTTCATTGTAGTGCAGATTTCCTTTACACGTTTGCTTGGTTGGCCAAAAAGGGCGTATGCGTTTTTTCCTGAAT
This sequence comes from Delphinapterus leucas, assembly GCF_059928025.1. Taxonomy (NCBI): domain Eukaryota; kingdom Metazoa; phylum Chordata; class Mammalia; order Artiodactyla; family Monodontidae; genus Delphinapterus; species Delphinapterus leucas. The sequence continues at coordinate 11,946,741 of NW_028322240.1, read as the reverse complement.
ATATTCAGGAAAAAACGCATACGCCCTTTTTGGCCAAGTGCATCATTGTCGACATTCTGCCTCTTTTCCTATGCTTTAAGTGCAATTCCAGTCTACCCCCTGAAATCGTTTTCCTGAAATTCTGCCCTGCTTTCAAGTCCTCTTTGAAGACTTACTTCAGTACATTTTTGGACGATAGCTGTCATTCATAACTCTGCAGGTTTGTGAATTACAGTGCCCCTGAGCCCCTTTCTTCAACTCGTTTTCTTGTGAGCTGGCCGCAAAACCGCAGGATTGCTTCAGGCCATAATCTCTTTCTGGCAGGGCACGCTGAGCCTTTGGTTAATTCCTCTTCCTGGTGGGAAATGAGCGTTCCATTTGCCCGTGCAGACACCAACAGCTAGTCTCTCATTGGTTCTCCCTATGCCCATTCATCTTGCGCAGAAATTGCAAGCTGTGCCAAACAGGAGGTTAAATGCACTGACTCTCCAAGTGGGGAGAGTGTTAGTAAAGCGTCTGGAATGGTGAACCCGAGTACCAGGGGACGAAAACTGAGATGCATTTGAAAACGTTTCCCAATCACATGGTGGACCATACTCTGGGTTTCCCATGCATGTTTTAGCTGAAGGAAGAATCCCTTAAACCTGGAGAGTTGGGACCCATGGAATGGGTACCATGCAGTATGACTTCAAAGGGTCTGCATTTTCTCACCGAACCTCACCAATGCTATCAGCCCGAAGTGTCCAGCCTTATGTCTCATCCAGCTCTGGGTGTAGATGTGGTAAATCCAGGTTGCATCACAAGCCCTGAATGAATTATTTAAGAATTGCTCTCTATTTCACTGTCATTGTGTTTTGTTTTTGAAATTCATTTTGATAATGGGATTTATTGGATTTTCACTGCTGCTTTTAGGCCACTGTACACACGCTTGATTTCCATATGGAGACATATAAATCCATGGGTTTTAAGATTCTTACTTGTCAGGTATCTTCCCAGCCGTTGAATATAGGGTGTTGAGTCCATTTCGTTGAGCAAGGAGTAGGTTTTGTCTATTATATATTTGGCTTATGGAACGGTATCTGTGCTAATTTCAATCTCTGGTTTTATGCAGCATCCCAACTGACCTTTCCCCATAAGCAAGCATAAGTTGGTTTGCTAAATTTGAGACCCTGTTCTGTTTTGTAATTCAGTTCATGGGTAGCCAAGTTTACATTCCGTGTATTAGTGATAACTTATGATGTTTCTTTTTCTGTCTGACTTATTTCTCATAGAATCATCGTACCTGAATCCACTCATTATGCCGCTACGGTCCTGATGACGTAGATTTCATTGCTGAGAGATATTCCATTGTACGTGCGTACCACAACTTCTTTATCCATTTTATGCTTTCTCGGATATTTAACTTCTACCGTAGATGAGGTTCTTGTAAACAGAGCCATCCCAAACTTTGGGGTGGCTGTGTGTTTTTGATTTTAATTTCCCTAAGCTATAGGACCATAAGTGGAAGTGCCATAGGCTGTGTTGCTTTGTTTCCTACGTGTTTCAGGAAACACCATACACTTTTCCAGAGTGGCTGTTGGCAATTTAAATCCGCTCATCAGCATAACAAGGCTCCCTGTTCTCCATGACCTGTCCTGACTTTCAGGATTTTACACTTTTTTCAGATGGCCCTTTTGACCGGGGGGCAGTGAGACTTCATTGTAGTGCAGATTTCCTTTACACGCTTGCTTGGTTGGCCAAAAAGGGCGTATGCGTTTTTTCCTGAATATATTCAGGAAAAAACGCATACGCCCTTTTTGGCCAAGTGCATCATTGTCAACATTCTGCCTCTTTTCCTATGCTTTAAGTGCAATTCCAGTCTACCACCTGAAATCGTTTTCCTGAAATTCTGCCCCGCTTTCAAGTCCTCTTCGAAGACTTACTTCTATATATTTTTGGATGATAGCTGTCATTCATAACTCTGCAGGTTTGTGAATTACAGTGCCCCTGAGCTCCTTTCTTCAACTCGCTTTCTTGTGAGCTGGCCGCAAAACCGCAGGATTGCTTCAGGCCCTAATCTCTTTCCGGCAGGGCACGCTGAGCCTTTGGTTAATTCCTCTTCCTGGTGGGAAATGAGCGTTCCATTTGCCCGTGCAGACACCTACAGCTAGTCTCTCATTGCTTCTCCCTATTCCTGTTCATCTTGCGCAGAAATTGCAAAGTGTGCCAAACAGGAGGTTAAATGCACTGACTCTCCAAGTGGGGAGAGTGTTAGTAAAGCGTCTGGAATGGTGAACCCGAGTACCAGGGGACGAAAACTGAGATGCATTTGAAAACGTTTCCCAATCACACGGTGGACCATACTATGGGTTTCCCATGCATGTTTTAGCTGAAGGAAGAATCCCTTAAACCTGGAAATTTGGAACCCATGGAATGGGTACCATGCAGTATGACTTCAAAGGGTCTGCGTTTGCTCACCGAACCTCACCAATGCTATCAGCCCGAAGTGTCCAGCCTTATGTCTCACCCAGCTCTGGGTGTAGATGTGGGAAATCCAGGTTGCATCACAAACCCTGAATGAATTATTTAAGAATTGCTCTCTATTTCACTGTCATTTTGTTTTGTTTTTGAAATTTATTTTGATAATGGGATTTATCGGATTTTCACTGCTGCGTTTAGGCCGCTGTACACACGCTTGATTTCCTTATGGAGACATATAAATCCATGGGTTTTAAGATTCTTACTTCTCAGGTATCTTGCCAGGCGTTGAATATGGGGTGTTGAGTCCATTTCGTTGAGCAAGGAGTAGGTCTTGTCTATTATATATTTGGCTTATGGAACGGTATCTGTGCTAATTTCAATCTCTGGTTTTATGCAGCACCCCAACTCACCTTTCCCCATAAGCAAGCATAAGTTGGTTTTCTAAATTTGAGACCCTGTTCTGTTTTGTAATTCAGTTCATGGGTAGCCAAGTTTACATTCCGTGTATTAGTGATATCTTATGATGTTTCTTTTTCTGTGTGACTTATTTCTCGTAGAATCATCATACCTGAATCCACTCATTATGCCGCTACGGGCCTGATGACGTAGATTTCTTTGCTGAGTGATATTCCATTGTACGTGCGTACCACAACTTCTTTATCCATTTTTTGCTTTCGGGGATATTTTACTTGTACCGTAGACGAGGTTCTTGTAAACAGAGCCGTCCCAAACTCTGGGGTGGCTGTGTGTTTTTGATTTTAATTTCCCTAAGCTATAGGACCATAAGTGGAAGTGCCATAGGCTGTGTTGCTTTGTTTCCTACGTGTTTCTGGAAACACCATACATTTCTCCAGAGTGGTTGTTGGCAATTTACATCCCGCCCATCAGCATGACAAGGCTCCCTGTTCTCCATGACCTGTCCTGCCTTTCTGGATTTTACTCTTTTTTCAGATGGCTCTTTTGACGAGGGGGGCAGTGAGACTTCATTGTAGTGCAGATTTCCTTTACACGCTTGCTTGGTTGGCCAAAAAGGGCGTATGCGTTTTTTCCTGAATATATTCAGGAAAAAACGCATACGCCCTTTTTGGCCAAGTGCATCATTGTCGACATTCTGCCTCTTTTCCTATGCTTTTAGTACAATTCCAGTCTACCCCCTGAAATCGTTTTCCTGAAATTCTGCCCCGCTTTCAAGTCCTCTTCGAAGACTTACTTCTATACATTTTTGGACGATAGCTGTCATTCATAACTCTGCAGGTTTTTGAATTAAAGTGCCCCTGAGCTCATGTCTTCAACTCGCTTTCTTGTGAGCTGGCCGCAAAACCGCAGGATTGCTTCAGGCCAAAGTCTCTTTCCAGCAGGGCATGCTGAGCCTTTGTTTAATTCCTCTTCCTGGTCGGAAATGAGCGTTCCATTTGCCCGTGCAGACACCTACAGCTAGTCTCTCATTGGTTCTCCCTATTCCTGTTCATCTTGCGCAGAAATTGGAAAGTGTGCCAAACAGGAGGTTAAATGCACTGACTCTCCAAGTGGGGAGAGTGTTAGTAAAGCGTCTGGAATGGTGAACCCGAGTACCAGGGGACGAAAACTGAGATGCATTTGAAAACGTTTCCCAATCACACGGTGGACCATACTATGGGTTTCCCATGCATGTTTTAGCTGAAGGAAGAATCCCTTAAACCTGGAAATTTGGAACCCATGGAATGGGTACCATGCAGTATGACTTCAAATGGTCTGCGTTTGCTCACCGAACCTCACCAATGCTATCAGCCCGAAGTGTCCAGCCTTATGTCTCACCCAGCTCTGGGTGTAGATGTGGTAAATCCAGGTTGCATCACAAGCCCTGAATGAATTATTTAAGAATTGCTCTCTATTTCACTGTCATTGTGTTTTGTTTTTGAAATTTATTTTGATAATGGGATTTATCGGATTTTCACTTCTGCCTTTAGGCCGCTGTACACACGCTTGATTTCCTTATGGAGACATATAAATCCATGGGTTTTAAGATTCTTACTTGTCAGGTATTTTGCCAGGCGTTGAATATGGGGTGTTGAGTCCATTTCGTTGAGCAAGGAATAGGTCTTGTCTATTATATATTTGGCTTATGGAACGGTATCTGTGCTAATTTCAATCTCTGGTTTTATGCAGCACCCCAACTCACCTTTCCCCATAAGCAAGCATAAGTTGGTTTTCTAAATTTGAGACCCTGTTATGTTTTGTAATTCAGTTTATGTGTAGCCAAGTTTACATTCCGTGTATTACTGATATATTATGATGTTTCTTTTTCTGTGTGACTTACTTCTCGTAGAATCATCGTACCTGAATCCACTCATTATGCCGCTATGGGCCTGAAGACGTAGATTTCATTGCTGAGTGATATTCCATTGTACGTGCGTACCAGAACTTCTTTATCCATTTTTTCCTTTCTCGGATATTTAACTTGTACCGTAGACAAGGTTCTTGTAAACAGAGCCATCCCAAACTTTGGGGTGGCTGTGTGTTTTTGATTTTAATTTCCCTAAGCTATAGGACCATAAGTGGAAGTGACATAGGCTGTGTTGCTTTGTTTCCTACGTGTTTCAGGATACACCATACATTTCTCCAGAGTGGCTGTTGGCAATTTACATCCCGCCCATCAGCATAACAAGGCTCCCTGTTCTCCATGACCTGTCCTGTCTTTCTGGATTTTACTCTTTTTTCAGATGGCCCTTTTGACCTGGGGGCAGTGAGACTTCATTGTAGTGCAGATTTCCTTTACACGTTTGCTTGGTTGGCCAAAAAGGGCGTATGCGTTTTTTCCTGAATATATTCAGGAAAAAACGCATACGCCCTTTTTGGCCAAGTGCATCATTGTCGACATTCTGCCTCTTTTCCTATGCTTTAAGTGCAATTCCAGTCTACCCCCTGAAATCGTTTTCCTGAAATTCTGCCCTGCTTTCAAGTCCTCTTTGAAGACTTTCTTCAGTACATTTTTGGACGATAGCTGTCATTCATAACTCTGCAGGTTTGTGAATTACAGTGCCCCTGAGCCCCTTTCTTCAACTCGTTTTCTTGTGAGCTGGCCGCAAAACCGCAGGATTGCTTCAGGCCCTAATCTCTTTCCAGCAGGGCACGCTGAGCCTTTGGTTAATTCCTCTTCCTGGTGGGAAATGAGCGTTCCATTTGCCCGTGCAGACACCAACAGCTAGTCTCTCATTGGTTCTCCCTATGCCCATTCATCTTGCGCAGAAATTGCAAGCTGTGCCAAACAGGAGGTTAAAGGCACTGACTCTCCAAGTGGGGAGAGTGTTAGTAAAGCGTCTGGAATGGTGAACCCGAGTACCAGGGGACGAAAACTGAGATGCATTTGAAAACGTTTCCCAATCACACGGTGGACCATACTATGGGTTTCCCATGCATGTTTTAGCTGAAGGAAGAATCCGTTAAACCTGGAAATTTGGAACCCATGGAATGGGTACCATGCAGTATGACTTCAAAGGGTCTGCGTTTGCTCACCGAACCTCACCAATGCTATCAGCCCGAAGTGTCCAGCCTTATGTCTCACCCAGCTCTGGGTGTAGATGTGGTAAATCCAGGTTGCATCACAAGCCCTGAATGAATTATTTAAGAATTGCTCTCTATTTCACTGTCATTGTGTTTTGTTTTTGAAATTTATTTTGATAATGGGATTTATCGGATTTTCACTTCTGCCTTTAGGCCGCTGTACACACGCTTGATTTCCTTATGGAGACATATAAATCCATGGGTTTTAAGATTCTTACTTGTCAGGTATTTTGCCAGGCGTTGAATATGGGGTGTTGAGTCCATTTCGTTGAGCAAGGAATAGGTCTTGTCTATTATATATTTGGCTTATGGAACGGTATCTGTGCTAATTTCAATCTCTGGTTTTATGCAGCACCCCAACTCACCTTTCCCCATAAGCAAGCATAAGTTGGTTTTCTAAATTTGAGACCCTGTTATGTTTTGTAATTCAGTTTATGTGTAGCCAAGTTTACATTCCGTGTATTACTGATATATTATGATGTTTCTTTTTCTGTGTGACTTACTTCTCGTAGAATCATCGTACCTGAATCCACTCATTATGCCGCTATGGGCCTGAAGACGTAGATTTCATTGCTGAGTGATATTCCATTGTACGTGCGTACCAGAACTTCTTTATCCATTTTTTCCTTTCTCGGATATTTAACTTGTACCGTAGACAAGGTTCTTGTAAACAGAGCCATCCCAAACTTTGGGGTGGCTGTGTGTTTTTGATTTTAATTTCCCTAAGCTATAGGACCATAAGTGGAAGTGACATAGGCTGTGTTGCTTTGTTTCCTACGTGTTTCAGGATACACCATACATTTCTCCAGAGTGGCTGTTGGCAATTTACATCCCGCCCATCAGCATAACAAGGCTCCCTGTTCTCCATGACCTGTCCTGTCTTTCTGGATTTTACTCTTTTTTCAGATGGCCCTTTTGACCTGGGGGCAGTGAGACTTCATTGTAGTGCAGATTTCCTTTACACGTTTGCTTGGTTGGCCAAAAAGGGCGTATGCGTTTTTTCCTGAATATATTCAGGAAAAAACGCATACGCCCTTTTTGGCCAAGTGCATCATTGTCGACATTCTGCCTCTTTTCCTATGCTTTAAGTGCAATTCCAGTCTACCCCCTGAAATCGTTTTCCTGAAATTCTGCCCTGCTTTCAAGTCCTCTTTGAAGACTTTCTTCAGTACATTTTTGGACGATAGCTGTCATTCATAACTCTGCAGGTTTGTGAATTACAGTGCCCCTGAGCCCCTTTCTTCAACTCGTTTTCTTGTGAGCTGGCCGCAAAACCGCAGGATTGCTTCAGGCCCTAATCTCTTTCCAGCAGGGCACGCTGAGCCTTTGGTTAATTCCTCTTCCTGGTGGGAAATGAGCGTTCCATTTGCCCGTGCAGACACCAACAGCTAGTCTCTCATTGGTTCTCCCTATGCCCATTCATCTTGCGCAGAAATTGAAAGCTGTGCCAAACAGGAGGTTAAAGGCACTGACTCTCCAAGTGGGGAGAGTGTTAGTAAAGCGTCTGGAATGGTGAACCCGAGTACCAGGGGACGAAAACTGAGATGCATTTGAAAACGTTTCCCAATCACACGGCGGACGATAGTCTGGGTTTCCCATTCATGTTTTAGCTGAAGGAAGAATCCCTTAAACCTGGAGAGTTGGGACCCATGGAATGGGTACCATGCAGTATGACTTCAAAGGGTCTGCGTTTGCTCACCGAACCTCACCAATGCTATCAGCCCGAAGTGTCCAGCCTTATGTCTCACCCAGCTCTGGGTATAGATGTGGTAAATCCAGGTTGCATCACAAGCCCTGAATGAATGATTTAAGAATTGCTCTCTATTTCACTGTCATTGTGTTTGGTTTTTGAAATTTATTTTGATAATGGGATTTATCGGATTTTCACTGCTGCGTTTAGGCCGCTGTACACACGCTTGATTTCCTTATGGAGACATATAAATCCATGGGTTTTAAGATTCTTACTTGTCAGGTATCTTGCCAGGCGTTGAATATGGGGTGTTGAGTCCATTTCGTTGAGCAAGGAGTAGGGCTTGTTTATTATATATTTGGCTTATGGAACGGTATCTGTGCTAATTTCAATCTCTGGTTTTATGCAGCACCCCAACTCACCTTTCCCCATAAGCAAGCATAAGTTGGTTTTCTAAATTTGAGACCCTGCTCTCTTTTGTAATTCAGTTCATGTGTAGCCAACTTTACATTCCGTGTATTAGTGATATCTTATGATGTTTCTTTTTCTGTGTGACTTATTTCTCGTAGAATCATCGTACCTGAATCCACTCATTATGCCGCTACGGGCCTGATGACGTAGATTTCATTGCTGAGTGATATTCCATTGTACGTGCGTACCACAACTTCTTTATCCATTTTTTGCTTTCTGGGATATTTTACTTGTACCGTAGACGAGGTTCTTGTAAACAGAGCCGTCCCAAACTCTGGGGTGGCTGTGTGTTTTTGAATTTAATTTCCCTAAGCTATAGGACCATAAGTGGAAGTGCCATAGGCTGTGTTGCTTTGTTTCCTATGTGTTTCTGGAAAAACAATACACTTCTCTAGAGTGGTTGTTGGCAATTTACATCCCGCCCATCAGCATGACAAGGCTCCCTGTTCTCCATGACCTGTCCTGTCTTTCTGGATTTTACACTTTTTTCAGATGGCCCTTTTGACCGGGGGGCAGTGAGACTTCATTGTAGTGCAGATTTCCTTTACACGCTTGCTTGGTTGGCCAAAAAGGGCGTATGCGTTTTTTCCTGAATATATTCAGGAAAAAACGCATACGCCCTTTTTGGCCAAGTGCATCATTGTTGACATTCTGCCTCTTTTTCTACGCTTTAAGTGCAATTCCAGTCTACCCCCTGAAATCGTTTTCCTGAAATTCTGCCCCGCTTTCAAGTCCTCTTTGAAGACTTACTTCAGTACATTTTTGGACGATAGCTGTCATTCATAACTCTGCAGGTTTGTGAATTACAGTGCCCCTGAGCTCCTTTCTTCAACTCGTTTTCATGTGAGCTGGCCGCAAAACCGCAGGATTGCTTCAGGCCCTAATATGTTTCCGGCCGGGCACGCTGAGCCTTTGGTTAATTCCTCTTCCTGGTGGGAAATGAGCGTTCAAATTGCCCGTGCAGACACCAACAGCTAGTCTCTCATTGCTTCTCCCTATTCCTGTTCATCTTGCGCAGAAATTGCAAACTGTGCCAAACAGGAGGTTAATGGCACTGACTCTCCAAGTGGGGAGAGTGTTAGTAAAGCGTTCAAATGTTGAACCCGAGTACCAGGGGACGAAAACTGAGATGCATTTGAAAACGTTTCCCAATCACATGGTGGACCATACTCTGGGTTTCCTATGCATGTTTTAGCTGAAGGAAGAATCCCTTAAACCTGGAGAGTTGGGACCCATGGAATGGGTACCATGCAGTATGACTTCAAAGGGTCTGCGTTTGCTCACCGAACCTCACCAATGCTATCAGCCTAAAGTGTCCAGCCTTATGTCTCATCCAGCTCTGGGTGTAGATGTGGTAAATACAGGTTGCATCACAAGCCGTGAATGAATTATTTAAGAATTGCTCTCTATTTCACTGTCATTGTGTTTTGTTTTTGAAATTCATTTTGATAATGGGATTTATCGGATTTTCACTGCTGCTTTTAGGCCACTGTACACACGCTTGATTTCCTTATGGAGACATATAAATCCATGGGTTTTAAGATTCTTACTTGTCAGGTATCTTCCCAGGCGTTGAATATAGGGTGTTGAGTCCATTTCGTTGAGCAAGGAGTAGGTTTTGTCTATTATATATTTGGCTTATGGAACGGTATCTGTGCTAATTTCAATCTCTGGTTTTATGCAGCATCCCAACTGACCTTTCCCCATAAGCAAGCATAAGTTGGTTTGCTAAATTTGAGACCCTGTTCTGTTTTGTAATTCAGTTCATGGGTAGCCAAGTTTACATTCCGTGTATTAGTGATAACTTATGATGTTTCTTTTTCTGTGTGACTTATTTCTCATAGAATCATCGTACCTGAATCCACTCATTATGCCGCTACGGTCCTGATGACGTAGATTTCATTGCTGAGTGATATTCCATTGTACGTGCGTACCACAACTTCTTTATCCATTTTTTACTTTCTGGGATATTTTACTTGTACCGTAGACGAGGTTCTTGTAAACAGAGCCGTCCCAAACTCTGGGGTGGCTGTGTGTTTTTGATTTTAATTTCCCTAAGCTATAGGACCATAAGTGGAAGTGCCATAGGCTGTGTTGCTTTGTTTCCTACGTGTTTCTGGAAACACCATACACTTCTACAGAGTGGTTGTTGGCAATTTACATCCCGCCCATCAGCATGACAAGGCTCCCTGTTCTCCATGACCTGTCCTGCCTTTCTGGATTTTACACTTTATTCAGATGGCTCTTTTGACCGGGGGGGCAGTGAGACTTCATTGTAGTGCAGATTTCTTTTACACGCTTGCTTGGTTGGCCAAAAAGGGCGTATGCGTTTTTTCCTGAATATATTCAGGAAAAAACGCATACGCCCTTTTTGGCCAAGTGCATCGTTGTCGACATTCTGCCTCTTTTCCTATGCTTTTAGTACAATTCCAGTCTACCCCCTGAAATCGTTTTCCTGAAATTCTGCCCCGCTTTCAAGTCCTCTTGGAAGACTTACTTCAATACATTTTTGGACGATAGCTGTCATTCATAACTCTGCAGTTTTGTGAATTACAGTGCCCCTGAGCTCATGTCTTCAACTCGCTTTCTTGTGAGCTGACCGCAAAACCGCAGGATTGCTTCAGGCCAAAGTCTCTTTCTGACAGGGCACGCTGAGCCTTTGTTTAAATCCTCTTCCTGGTCGGAAATGGGCGTTCCATTTGCCCGTGCAGACACCTACAGCTAGTCTCTCATTGCTTCTCCCTATTCCTGTTCATCTTGCACAGAAATTGCAAAGTGTGCCAAACAGCAGGTTAAATGCACTGACTCTCCAAGTGGGGAGAGTGTTAGTAAAGCGTCTGGAATGGTGAAACCAAGTACCAGGGGACGAAAACTGAGATGCATTTGAAAACGTTTCCCAATCACACAGCGGATGATAGTCTGGGTTTCCCATGCATGTTTTAGCTGAAGGAAGAATCCCTTAAACCTGGAGAGTTGGGTCCCATGGAATGGGTACCATGAAGTATGACTTCAAAGGGTCTGCGTTTGCTCACCGAACCTCACCAATGCTATCAGCCCGAAGTGCCCAGCCTTATGTCTCACCCAGCTCTGGGTGTAGATGTGGAAAATCCAGGTTGCATCACAAGCCCTGAGTGAATTATTTAAGAATTGCTCTCTATTTCACTGTCATTGTGTTTAGTTTTTGAAATTTATTTTCATAATGGGATTTATCGGATTTTCAGTGCTGCGTTTAGGCCGCTGTACACACGCTTGATTTCCTTATGGAGACATATAAATCCATGGGTTTTAAGATTCTTACTTGTCAGGAATCTTGCCAGGCGTTGAATATGGGGTGTTGAGTCCATTTCGTTGAGCAAGGAGTAGGGCTTGTCTATTATATATTTGGCTTATGGAACGGTATCTGTGCTAATTTCAATCTCTGGTTTTATGCAGCACCCCAACTCACCTTTCCCCATAAGCAAGCATAAGTTGGTTTTCTAAATTTGAGACCCTGTTCTGTTTTGTAATTCAGTTTATGTGTAGCCAAGTTTACATTCCGTGTATTACTGATATATTATGATGTTTCTTTTTCTGTGTGACTTATTTTTCGTAGAATCATCGTACCTGAATCCACTCATTATGCCGCTATGGGCCTGAAGACGTAGATTTCATTGTTGAGTGATATTCCATTGTACGTGCGTACCAGAACTTCTTTATCCATTTTTTCCTTTCTCGGATATATAACTTGTACCATAGACAAAGTTCTTGTAAACAGAGCCATCCCAAACTCTGGGGTGGCTGTGTGTTTTTGATTTTAATTTCCCTAAGCGATAGGACCATAAGTGGAAGTGACATAGGCTGTGTTGCTTTGTTTCCTACGTGTTTCAGGATACACCATACATTTCTCCAGCGTGGCTGTTGGCAAATTACATCCCGCCCATCAGCATAACAAGGCTCCCTGTACTCCATGACCTGTCCTGTCTTTCTGGATTTTACACTTTTTTCAGATGGCCCTTTTGACCGGGGGGCAGTGAGACTTCATTGTAGTGCAGATTTCCTTTACACGCTTGCTTGGTTGGCCATAAAGGGCGTATGCGTTTTTTCAGGAAAAACGCATACGCCCTTTTTGGCCAAGTGCATCATTGTCGACATTCTGCCTCTTTTCCTATGCTTTAAGTGCAATTCCAGCCTACCCCCTGAAATCGTTTTCCTGAAATCCTGCCCCGCTTTCAAGTCCTCTTCGAAGACTTACTTCAGTACATTTTTGGACGATAGCTGTCATTCATAACTCTGCAGGTTTGTGAATTACAGTGCCCCTGAGCTCCTTTCCTCAACACGCTTTCTTGTGATCTGGCCGCAAAACCGCAGGATTGCTTCAGGCCCTAATCTCTTTCCGGCAGGGCACGCTGAGCCTTTGGTTAATTCCTCTTCCTGGTGGGAAATGAGTGTTCCATTTGCCCGTGCAGACACCTACAGCTAGTCTCTCATTGGTTCTCCCTATCCCTGTTCATCTTGCGCAGAAATTGCAAACTGTGCCAAACAGGAGGTTAAATGCACTGACTCTCCAAGAGGGGAGAATGTTAGTAAAGCGTTTGGAATGGTGAACCCGAGTACCAGGGTTCGAAAACTGAGATGCATTTGAAAACGTTTCCCAATCACACGGTGGACCATACTCTGGGTTTCCCATGCATGTTTTAGCTGAAGGAAGAATCCCTTAAACGTGGAGAGTTGGGACCCATGGAATGGGTACCATGCAGTATGACTTCAAAGGGTCTGCGTTTGGTCACCGAAGATCACCAATGCTATCAGCCCGAAGTGTGCAGCCTTATGTCTCACCCAGCTCTGGGTGTAGATGTGGGAAATCCAGGTTGCATCACAAGCCCTGAATGAATTATTTAAGAATTGCTCTCTATTTCACTGTCATTGTGTTTTGTTTTTGAAATTTATTTTGATAATGGGATTTATCGGATTTTCACTGCTGCATTTAGGCCGCTGTACACACGCTTTATTTCCTTATGGAGACATATAAATCCATGGGTTTTAAGATTCTTACTTGTCAGGTATCTTGCCAGGCGTTGAATATGGGGTGTTGAGTCCATTTCGTTGAGCAAGGAGTAGTTATTGTATATTATATATTTGGCTTATGGAATGGTATCTGTGCTAATTTCAATCTCTGCTTTTATGCAGCACCCCAACTCACCTTTCCCCATAAGCAAGCATAAGTTGGTTTTCTCAATTTGAGACCCTGTTCTGTTTTGTAATTCAGTTCATGTGTGGCCAAGTTTACATTCCGTGTATTAGTGATATCTTATGATGTTTCTTTTTCTGTGTGACTTATTTCTCGTAGAATCATCGTACCTGAATCCACTCATTATGCCGCTACGGGCCTGATGACGTAGGTTTCATTGCTGAGTGTTATTCCATTGTACGTGCGTACCACAACTTCTTTATCCATTTTTTGCTTTCTCGGATATTTAACTTGTACCGTAGACGAGGTTCTTGTAAACAGAGCCATCCCAAATTTTGGGGTGGCTGTGTGATTTTGATTTTAATTTCTCTATGCTATAGGACCATAAGTGGAAGTGCCATAGGCTGTGTTGCTTTGTTTCCTACGTGTTTCAGGAAACACCATACACTTCTCCAGAGTGGCTGTTGGCAATTTACATCCCGCCCATCAGCATAACAAGGCTCCCTGTTCTCCATGACCTGTCCTGCCTTTCTGGAATTTACACATTTTTCAGATGGCCCTTTTGACCGGGGGGCAGTGAGACTTCATTGTAGTGCACATTTCCTTTACACGGTTGCTTGGTTGGCCAAAAAGGGCGTATGCGTTTTTTCCTGAATATATTCAGGAAAAAACGCATACGCCCTTTTTGGCCAAGTGCATCATTGTCGACATTCTGCCTCTAATCTTATTCTTTAAGTGCAATTCCATTCTACCCCCTGAAATCGTTTTCCTGAAATTCTGCCCCGATTTCAATTCCTCTTCGAAAACTTACTTCAAAACATTTTTGGACGATAGCTGTCATTCATTACTCTGCAGGTTTGTGAATTACAGTGCCCCTGAGCTCCTTTCTTCAACTCGCTTTCTTGTGAGCTGGCCACAAACCCGAAGGATTGCTTCAGGCCCTAATATAGTTCCGGCATGGCATGCTGAGCCTTTGGTTAATTCCTCTTGCTTGTGGGAAATGAGCGTTAAATTTGCATGTGCAGACACCTTCACATGAGTCATCATGGTGCCACTTTGCCCCGGTTATCTCTATGGAGGTTGGAGTTGGAGGGCCTCCTCACTCAAGATCAGTGTGCCCACGGAGCCAACCCTGCAACTTCAGGGCATGGTTGGCGGTTAGGATCACCACGAGGGTTCCTTTTCCCTTAGGAGGGAGGTGGCCTTTTGGGCTGCTGATTTCCAGGTTATCAGATACTGCCAGTATCTTGGCCAGATGTGGCGGTGGGCCAAGCCCCTTGGTGACCGTAGTTTATCCTACCTGGATCGCATTCTTGCATTGTTCCATTTCAAGTGGTCCCAGGTTTTGCACTAATACTCCAGTGGCGATTCACCGTTCACCAGGAATGTAAAGGTCAAAGGGTTTAGCTAAATTAGGGAGTTCCAGGGCAAGGGTCTGAATTGACTGCTCTTTCCATTCTTGAAAGGCCACTTCTGCATTCTATTCAAAAGGATCATCACCTTTTCCTTTCAGTGTTTCATATAGAGGCCGAGCTAGTAGACTGTAGTTAGGGATCCAGAAGCAGCAAACCCTGGCCTCCCCAGGAACCCCTAAGCTGTCTTCTAGTTTTAGAAATGGGTAAGGCTGTAAATTGTTTCTTCCCTTTCCTGGGATGGGCTTCTCCGACCTTCTGTGAGAATGAAGCCCAGGCAGGTCACCGTAGTCTGTGATATTTGAGCTTTTTCTTGGACAACTTGTATCCTTTATTGGCTTCGTAGTTCAGAGGTCTCCTTAGTAGGGCTGGCGATCAGAATGTCGTCTGCATATTGAAGGAGTGTTTCCTTTTCCAGAGGTAGAACTTTTAGGTCTTTAGCTGAGCTTTCCCCAAAGATGGTGTGGGAATTTTTGAACCCTTGGGGCAACACGGCCCGGAAGTATTGTTTAAGTTGTATGTTGAGTCCTGCCACTCACAAGCCAAAATTTCTTGTGACTCTGGGACTAATAGAATACAAAAGAAGGCATCATTGAAGACTAATACAGAATACCATGTCCTGGTGGTTGGTAGAATGACCAGCAGGGTGTAGGATTTAGGAACTACTGGAGGTATATCCTCGGTGGCTTCACTGACTGTCCTGACATCCTTTACCAGGACTCCAGCAGCCCATGGGGCTCTCGAGGTCAGGCCAATCCCAGGATATGGAGCTCACCTGGGCAGGTACCCCACCCCAGCCCACGGGGCTCTCGTGGTCAGGCCCCTCCCAGGATACAGAGCTACCCTTGCAGGTACCATGGCAGGGCTGGGAACACAGGAACCGTGCATATCGCCCTCATTGCAGAGCACTCCCAGCTCACCTGTCACTCAGATCTGACACAGAGCACCTCAGAGCAGGACTTGAACTAACAAACAGCAGCTCCGACAGGTCTGTGACCCTGGGCATCACTCTGTGTGGCCTCCCTCCACCTGGTGTTCCAGAGACTTCCACTGCACCCGGGGCACCAGGCCTCTGTCTCCACCCACCAGCCACCCCTCCTCTCCCTGACTCCTGGGTTCCTCTCATTAGGAGAGGGTTTTCTTGAAGTTGTCTCCCACTCATGGGCCAGATAATATAATTAGAAAACAAGCCAGAGCTGCAGCCCCTTGTCTATCCTGACTCTCAGGAGCTCACACCTGTTCCTTGGACCTGGCCGATTCAGCAAGTTCCAGTTTCTGCAACTGTGAGCCCCTGAGGGGTGATTATTGGCTGGCCTGGGAAGCCTGACCGTGCCAGCCAGCCCTCCCCAGGTGTGCCTGGGTTCAGATCAATATAAACACCGCTCCAGGCAGCAAGAGCCCCTGCAGCTGTGCCTGACGCCATTTTCTCTGCCCTGTCAGCAGTCTTGGGGCTGGACTGGTGGGAGGGAGTGAGAGGCCACGGCTTTGTGGGTGGCCCAGTGTGAGTGGGGCTCTGCTGGACTTTCTGCAGCAGTTGCCAAGATGCCACCTGCTAAAGAAGAGGATGTGTCACCCATACCTGCCGCTGGAATTTCTCCCTGGGCAGAGGTGAGTGAGGAAGAAAGCAGTGGGGGCCGGGACAGCAGGGGTATCTCAGGCAGGGAAATGGAAAGCTTCCAGAAGAGCACCCAGGACCAGGACCATCCTGGCTGGCCTGCAGGCACCAAGTCGGCTGGCATGCTGTCGCTCATGTGGCTCCATGGCCCTTCCTCTAGGCTTTCAAGTCCTTGTACATATTCAGGTGTTTTACCTGGGAAGGGTGGGAACATTTCAGCAGCAGCTGGCCTGGGGCTCAGCCCACGTTTACTCACAGATGCCTCGGCACGGTCCCCCAGCTTTGCAATGAGGACGCTTGTTGCGTGGGGCCTGCTGGCTGAATGGGAGATGATTCCCCACCACCGACCAACTTCAGAATTGTTTACAACTGGAGCAAGTGCCCTGATACGGTTTTCCTCTGTGTAGCTGGTGGGTTCTGTTTTTTTTTCTTTTTTGGTTCAAGGTAGATTTTATTCCTCTTTTTTGTATTTACAGATATAAGCATGGAAATAATTTATTCATATAAATACATGTATGTGAAGGGAAGAATATTTTTTCTGTTTTACTTTTTGTAATTTGAATTTTATTTTATTTTTTTATACAGCAGGTTCTTTTTGGTTATCTATTTTATACATATAAATGTATACATGCCAATCCCAATCTCTCAACTCCTCCCACCACCACCCCCCAACAGCTTTCCCCCCTTGGTGTCCATACGTTTGTTGTCTACATCTGTTGCTCTATTTCTGCCTTGCAAAACGGTTCATCTGTACAATTTGTCTAGGTTCCACATATAGCCATTAATAGACAAGATTTCTTTTTCTCTTTCTGACTTACTTCACTCTGTATGACAGTCTCTAGATCCATCAACGTCTCTACAAATGACCCAATTTCATTCCTTTTTATGGCTTAGTAATATTCCATTTTATATATGTACCACGTCTTTATGCATTCGTCTGTCTGTGGGCATTTAGGTTGCTTCCATTACCTGGATATTGTAAATAGTGATGCAATGAACATTGCGGTGAATGTCTCTTTTTGATTTATGGTTTTGTCTGGGTATATGCCCAGTAGTGGGACTGCTGTATCATATGGTAATTCTATTCTTAGTTTTATAAGAAACTCCATAACTTTCTCCACAGTGACTGTATCAATTTCATTCCCAACAATAGCGGAAGAGGGTTCCTTATCTCCACACCCTTTCCAGCATTTGTTGTTTGTAGATTTTCTGATGATGCCCATTCTAACAGGTGTGAGGTGATACACCATGGATGAGTCTATTTCGTTGAGCAAAGAGTAGGTCTTGTCTAGTACATATTTGGCTTATGGAACGGTATGTGTGCTAATTTCAATCTCTGGTTTTATACAGCACCGCAACTCAACTTTCCCCTTAAGCAAGCATAAGTTTTTATCTAAATGTGAGACTCTGTTCGGTTTTGGAATTCAGTTGATGTGTAGCCAAGTTTACACTCTCTCTATTAGTGATATCTTATGATAATTACCTTTCTCTGTGTGACATATTTCTCTTAGAATCATCATACTTAAATCCACTCAATTTGCTGCTACAGGCCTGATGACATTGATTTCATTGCTGAGTGATATTCCATTGTACGTAAGTAGCACAACTCCTTTATCCATATTTTTCTTTCTGGGATATTTAATTTGTACTGGACTCAAGGTTCTTGTAAACACAGCAGCCCTAAATTTGGTGTTGGCTGTGTCTTGTTGATTTTAATTTTCCTAAGCTATAGGGCCAAAAGTGGAAGTGCCCTAGGGTCTGTAGCTTTGTTTTTCAGATGTTTCAGGATACACCATAAACATCTCCAGAGTGTCTGTTGGCAATTTACATCCCGCCCATCAGCATAACAAGGCTCCCTGTTCTCCATGGCCTGTCCTGTGTTTCTGGTTTTTACACTTTTTTCAGATGGCCCTTTTGACGAATGGGAAATGAGACTTCATTGTAGTGCGGATTTCCATTGCTCGAGTGCTTGGTTGGCCAAAAAGGGCATATGTGTTTTTTCCTGAATATATTCAGGAAAAAATGTTTACGCACTTTTGTCCAAGTGCATCACTGTCAAAGATCTGCCGCTTTTCACATGCTTTAAATGCAATTCCAATCTACCTCCTGAAATATGATTCCTGCAATTCTGCCTCGTTTTGAAGTCCTCTTTGCAGACTTACTTCAGTATATTTTTGCCAATAGCTGTCATTTATAACTCTGCAGGTTTGTGAATTACAGTGCCTGTGATTTCCTTTCTTAACTCGTTGCCTTGAAAGCTGGCCACAGAACCGCAGGTTTGCTTTAGGCCATAATCAGGGTCTGGCACGGCACTCTGAGCCTTTGGTTAATTCCTCTTCCTGGTGGGAAATTAGAGTTAAATGTGCCCCTCCGGACACCTGCCTCACTCCCAGCCCCTTGGTGATGTGTGTCCTGTGGTTTGAGGCCACATGTGCTGGGTTCCTCACCTTTGGCTGATGTGGCCCCACTGGTGTGAGGACACTCCTGCCTGGTTCCCATCCCCTTGGTGATGTGGGCCATCCGGTGAGATTCTGATCCTGGTTGGGTTCCTCACACTTCTGTGAGGTGGGCCCTCTTCTCTGACGTCACTCCTGCCTGGCTGGCACACCCCGCCTTGGCGAGGTCGGCCCTCTTGTGGCACTTGGAGCCTGCTGGGAGCCTCCTCCCCTCGGTGATGGGGGCCCTCTAGCGTCAGGCCCTAACTGCTGGGTACCCACATTTTCTGATACGTGCTAAGTGGTGCGAGGACACTCCTGCGAGGTTCCCATCCCCATGGGCTTGTGGGCCTTCTGCTCTAAGGTCCCAACAACTGTGTTGTTCACCGTTTCATGATGTTGTCTCTCTGGTGTTAGTTCACTCAGGCCTAGATCCCATAGACTCTGTGCTCTGAGCCGACTGCTGGGAGGTTCCTACTGCTGGATTCCTTACCTTTTTTATTCTTTGGGTCCTGTGTTTTTATGCTCCTACTTCCTGACTCACTCCCAGCCCCTTTGTGATGTAGGTCCTCTGGTTTAAGGCCACATGTACCAGTTTCCTCACCTTTATTGATGTGGCCCCACTGGTGTGAGGACACTCCAGCCAGGGTCCCTTCCCTAGGGGATGTGGGCTTTCTGCTCTGTGGTCCCAACGGCTGGGTTGCTCACAGTGTCAGAATGTGGGCCCTCTGTTTTGAGTTCAGTCAGGCCTGGATCCCATAGCCTCGCTGCTCCTGGCCGCCTGCTGGGAGGTTCCAACTGCGGGATTCCTCACCTTTTTTACGCAATGGGCCCTCTGTTTTGAGGCTCCTCCTGCCTGCCTCACTCCCAGCCCCTTGGTGATGTGTGTCCTGTAGTTTGAGGCCACGTGTGCTGGGTCCGTCACATTTCGGTGATGTGGCCCCACTGGTGTGAGGACACTCCTGCCTGGTTTCCATTCCCTTGGTGATGTGGGCCCTCTGGTGAGAGTCTGATCCTCTTTGGGTTCCTCACACTTTTGTGTGGTTGGCCCTCTGCTCTGAGGTCACTCCTGCCTGGCTGGCACACCCCGCATTGGCGACGTCGGCCCTCTGGTAGCAGTTGGAGCTTGCTGGGAGCCTCCTCTCCTCAGTGATGAGGGCCCTCTGGCGTCCGGCCCTAACTGCTGGGCTCCCCACATTTTCTGTTGTGTGCCCACTGGTGCGATGACACCCCTTCCCCATAGGGATGTGGGCCTTGTGCTCTGAGGTCACAACGGCTGGGTTGCTTACAGTATCACGATGAGGGCCCTCTGTTGTGAGTTCATCACTGCCTGGATCCCATAGCCTCGGTGCTCTGGGCCGCCTGCTGGGATGTTCCAACTGCTGGATTCCTCACCTTTTTATACAATGGGCCATGTGTTTTGAGGTTAATCCTGCCTGCCTCGCTCTGAGACCCATGGTGATGTGGGACTTCTGGTTTGAGGCCACATGTGCTGGGTACCTCAACTTTCGATGATGTGGCCCCACGGGTGTGAGGACACTCGTGCCTGATTCCCAGCCCCTTGCTTATGTGGGCACTCTGGTGAGAGTCTGATCATGACTGGGTTCCTTACCCTTCTGTGAGGTGGGCGCTCTGATGTGAGGTCACTCCTGCCTGGATGGCTCACGTCGCCTTGGCGACGTAGGCCCTCTGTTGGCCACTGAAGCATGCTGGGAGCCTCCTACCCTCTTTAATGAGGGCCCTGGAAGAAACGCATATGCCCTTTTTGACCAAGTGCATCATTGTCGAAGTTCTGCCTCTTCTCCTATACTTTCAGAGGACTTCCCATCTACCTCCTGAAATCGTATTCCTGGAATTCTGCCCCGCGTTCAAGTCCTCTTTGCAGCCTTACTTCAATATATTTTTGGACGATAGCTGTCATTTATAACTCTGCAGGTTTGTGAATTACAGTGCCCCTGAGCTCCATTCTTCAACTCGCTTTCTTGTGAGCTGGCCGCAAAACCGCAGGATTGCTTCAGGCCCTAATCTGGTTCCGGCACGGCATGTTGAGCCTTAGGCTAATTCCTCTTCCTGATGGGAAATGAGCGTTAAATTTGCTCGTGCAGACACCTACAGCTAATCTCTCATTGGTTCTCCCTATTCCTGTTCATCTTGCTCAGAAATTCCAAACTGTGCCAAACAGGAGGTTAAAGGCACTGACTCTCCAATTGGGGAAAGAGTTAGTAAAGCGTCTGGAATGGTAAAACCGAGTATGAGGGGAAGAAAACTGAGATGCATTTAAAAAGGTTTCCCGGTCACACGGTGGACCATATTCTGGGTTTCCCATGCGTGTTTTACCTGAAGGAAGAATCCCTTAAACCTGGAGAGGTGGGACCCATGCAATGGGTACCATGCAGTATGACTTCAAATGGCCTGCATTTTCTCACCGAACCTCACCAATGCTATCAGCCCAAAGTGTCGAACCTTATGTCTCACTCAGCTCTAGGTGTAGATGTGGTAAATCCAGGTTGCATCACAAGCCCTGAATGAATTATTTAAGAATTGCTCTCTATTTCACTGTCATTGTGTTTGTTTTTGTAGTTTATTTTGATAATGGGATTTATCGGATTTTCTCTGCTGCCTTCATGCAGCTGTACACACACTTGATTTTCTTACGGAGACATATAAATCCATGGGTTTGAAGATTCTTACTAGTCATGTGTAATCCTAGGAGTTGAATATGGTGTGTTTAGTCCATTTCGCTGAGCAAGGTGTAAGTCTTGACTATTACATATTTGGCTTATGGAAAGGTATGTGTGCTAATTTCTATCTCTGGTTTTATGCAGCACCCCACCTCACCTTTCCCCATAAGCAAGCATAAGTTGGTGTTCTAAATTTGAGACCCTGTTCTGTTTTGTAATTCAGTTCATGTGTAGCCAAGTTTACATTCCGTGTATTAGTGATATCTTATGATGTTTCATTTTCTGTGTGACTTATTTCACTTAGAATCATCGTACCTGGATCCACTCAATATGCCGCGACGGGCCTGATGACATAGATTTCATTGGTGAGTGATATTCCATTGTACGTGCGTACCACAACTTCTTTAACCATTTTTCACATTCTGGGATATTTAACTTGTACCGTAGACGACGTTCTTGTAAACAGAGCTGTCCCAAACTTTGGGGTGGCTGTGTGTTTTTGATTTTAATTTCCCTAAGCTATAGGACCATAAGTTGAAGTGACATAGGCTCTGTTGCTTTGTTTCCTACGTGTTTCAGGAAACCCCATACACTTCTCCAGAGTGGCTGTTTGCAATTTACATCCCCCCCATCAGCATAACAAGTCTCCCTGTTCTCCATGACCTGTCCTGCCTTTCTGGATTTTACACTTTTTCAGATGCCCCTTTTGACCGGGGGGCAGTGAGACTTCATTGTAGTGCAGATTTCATTTACCTGCTTGCTTGCTTGGCCAAAAATGGCGTATGCGTTTTTTCCTGAATATATTCAGGAAAAAACGCATACGCACTTTTTGGCCAGTGCATCATTGTCGACATTCTGCCTCTATTCCTATGCTTTAAGTGCAATTCCAGTCTACCCCCTGAAATCGTTTTCCTGAAATTCTGCCCCGCTTTCAAGTCCTCTTCGAAGACTTACTTCAATACATTTTTGGACGATAGCTGTCATTCATAACTCTGCAGGTTTGTGAATTACAGTGCCCCTGAGCTCGTTTCCTCAACTCGCTTTCTTGTGAGCTGGCCGCAAAACCGCAGGATTGCTGCAGGCCCTAATCTGTTTCGGTCAGGGCACACTGAGCCTTTGGTGAATTCCTCTTCCTGGTGGGAAATGAGCGTTCCATTTGCCCGTGCAGACACCTACAGCTAGTCTCTCATTGTTTCTCCCTATTCCTGTTAATCTTGCGTAGAAATTGCAAACTGTGCCAAACAGGAGGTTAAAGGCACGGACTCTCCAAGTGGGGAGAATGTTAGTAAAGTGTCTGGAATGGTGAACCCGAGTACCAGGGTTCGAAAACTGAGATATATTTGAAAACGTTTCCCAATCACACGGTGGACAATACTCTGGGTTTCCCATGCATGTCTTAGTTGAAGGAAGAATCCCTTAAACCTGGAGAGCTGGGAACCATGGAATGGGTACCATGCTGTATGACTACAAAGGGTCTGCGTTTGCTCACCGAACCTCACAAATGCTATCAGCCCGAAGTGTCCAGCCGTATATCTCACCCAGCTCTGGGTGTAGATGTGGTAAATCCAGGTTGCATCACAAGCCCTGAATGAATTATTTAAGAATTGCTCTCTATTTCACTGTCAATGTGTTTTGGTTTTGAAATTTATTTTGATAATGGGATTTATCGGATTTTCACTGCTGCGTTTAGGCTGCTGTACACACGCTTGATTTCCTTATGGAGACATATAAATCCATGGGTTTTAAGATTCTTACTTGTCAGGTTTCTTGCCAGGCGTTGAATATGGGGTGTTGAGTCCATTTCGTTGAGCAAGGAGTAGGGCTTGTCTATTATATATTTGGCTTATGGAACGGTATCTGTGCTAATTTCAATCTCTGGTTTTATGCAGCACCCCAACTCACCTTTCCCCATAAGCAAGCATAAGTTGGTTTTCTAAATTTGAGACCCTGTTCTGTTTTGTAATTCAGTTTATGTGTAGCCAAGTTTACATTCCGTGTATTACTGATATATTATGATGTTTCTTTTTCTGTGTGACTTATTTCTCGTAGAATCATCGTACCTGAATCCACTCATTATGCCGCTACGGGCCTGAAGACGTAGATTTCATTGCTGAGTGATATTCCATTGTACGTGCGTACCAGAACTTCTTTATCCATTTTTTCCTTTCTCGGATATTTAACTTGTACCGTAGACAAGGTTCTTGTAAACAGAGCCATCCCAAAATTTGGGGTGGCTCTGTGTTTGTGATTTTAACTACCCTAAGCTATAGGACCATAGTGGAAGTGACATAGGCTGTGTTGCTTTGTTTCCTACGTGTTTCAGGATACACCATACATTTCTCCAGAGTGGCTGTTGGCAATTTACATCCCGCCCTTCAGCATAACAAGGCTCCCTGTTCTCCATGACCTGTCCTGCCTTTCTGGATTTTACACTTTTTTCAGATGGCCCTTTTGACCGGGGGGCAGTGAGACTTCATTGTAGTGCAGATTTCCTTTACACGCTTGCTTGGTTGGCCAAAAAGTGCGTATGCGTTTTTTCCTGAATATATTCAGGAAAAAACGCATACGCCCTTTT
Organism: Delphinapterus leucas; assembly: GCF_059928025.1. Taxonomy (NCBI): domain Eukaryota; kingdom Metazoa; phylum Chordata; class Mammalia; order Artiodactyla; family Monodontidae; genus Delphinapterus; species Delphinapterus leucas. The sequence goes on along the minus strand of NW_028322240.1, from coordinate 11,922,716 downwards.
TGGCCAAGTGCATCATTGTCGACATTCTGCCTCTTTTCCTATGCTTTATGTGCAATTCCAGTCTACCCCCTGAAATCGTTTTCCTGAAATTCTGCCCCACTTTCAAGTCCTCTTTGAAGACTTACTTCAGTACATTTTTGGACGATAGCTGTCATTCATAACTCTGCAGGTTTGTGATTTACAGTGCCCCTGAGCTCCTTTCTTCAACTCCTTTTCTTGTGAGCTGGCCGCAAAACCGCAGGATTGCTTCAGGCCGTAATATGTTTCCGGCCGGGCACGCTGAGCCTTTGGTTAATTCCACTTCCTGGTGGGAAATGATCGTTCAATTTCCCCGTGCAGACACCAACAGGTAGTATCTCATTGGTTCTCCCTATGCCTGTTCATCTTGTGCAGAAATTGCAAACTGTGCCAAACAGGAGGTTAAAGGCACGGCCTCTCCAAGTGGGGAGAGTGTTAGTAAAGCGTCTGGAATGGTGAACCCGAGTACCAGGGGACGAAAACTGAGATGCATTTGAAAACGTTTGCCAATCACACGGCGGACGATAGTCTGGGTTTCCCATTCATGTTTTAGCTGAAGGAAGAATCCCTTAAACCTGGAGAGTTGGGACCCATGGAATGGGTACCATGCAGTATGACTTCAAAGGGTCTGCGTTTGCTCACCGAACCTCACCAATGCTATCAGCCCGAAGTGCCCAGCCTTATGTCTCACCCAGCTCTGGGTGTAGATGTGGTAAATCCAGGTTGCATCACAAGCCCTGAATGAATTATTTAAGAATTGCTCTCTATTTCACTGTCATTGTGTTTTGCTTTTGAAATTTATTTTGATAATGGGATTTATCGATTTTTCACTGCTGCGTTTAGGCCGCTGTACACACGCTTGATTTCCTTATGGAGAAATATAAATCCATGGGTTTTAAGATTCTTACTTGTCAGGTATCTTGCCAGGCGTTGAATATGGGGTGTTGAGTCCATTTCGTTGAGCAAGGAGTAGGTCTTGTCTATTATATATTTGGCTTATGGAACGGTATCTGTGCTAATTTCAATCTCTGGTTTTATGCAGCACCCCAACTCACCTTTCCCCATAAGCAAGCATAAGTTGGTTTTCTAAATTTGAGACCCTGTTCTGTTTTGTAATTCAGTTCATGTGTAGCCAACTTTATATTCCGTGTATTAGTGATATCTTATGATGTTTCTTTTTCTGTGTGACTTATTTCTCGTAGAATCATCATACCTGAATCCACTCATTATGCCGCTACGGGCCTGATGACGTAGATTTCATTGCTGAGTGATATTCCATTGTACGTGCGTACCACAACTTCTTTATCCATTTTTTACTTTCTGGGATATTTTACTTGTACCGTAGACGAGGTTCTTGTAAACAGAGCCGTCCCAAACTCTGGGGTGGCTGTGTGTTTTTGATTTTAATTTCCCTAAGCTATAGGACCATAAGTGGAAGTGCCATAGGCTGTGTTGCTTTGTTTCCTACGTGTTTCTGGAAACACCATACACTTCTCCAGAGTGGTTGTTGGCAATTCACATCCCGCCCATCAGCATGACAAGGCTCCCTGTTCTCCATGACCTGTCCTGCCTTTCTGGATTTTACACTTCTTTCAGATTGCTCTTTTGACCGGGGGGGCAGTGAGACTTCATTGTAGTGCAGATTTCCTTTACACGCTTGCTTGGTTGGCCAAAAAGGGCGTACGCGTTTTTTCCTGAATATATTCAGGAAAAAACGCATACGCCCTTTTTGGCCAAGTGCATCGTTGTCGACATACTGCCTCTTTTCCTATGCTTTTAGTACAATTCCAGTCTACCCCCTGAAATCGTTTTCCTGAAATTCTGCCCCGCTTTCAAGTCCTCTTGGAAGACTTACTTCAATACATTTTTGGACGATAGCTGTCATTCATAACTCTGCAGGTTTGTGAATTACAGTGCCCCTGAGCTCATGACTTCAACACGTTTTCTTGTGAGCTGGCCGCATAACCGCAGGATTGCTGCAGGCCAAAGTCTCTTTCCAGCAGGGCACGCTGAGCCTTTGTTTAATTCCTCTTCCTGTTCGGAAATGAGTGTTCCTTTTGCCCGTGCAGACACCTACAGCTAGTCTCTCATTGCTTCTCCCTATTCCTGTTCATCTTGCGCAGAAATTGCAAAGTGTGCCAAACAGGAGGTTAAATGCACTGACTCTCCAAGTGGGGAGAGTGTTAGTAAAGCGTCTGGAATGGTGAACCCGAGTACCAGGGGACGAAAACTGAGATGCATTTGAAAACGTTTCCCAATCACACGGTGGACCATACTATGGGTTTCCCATGCATGTTTTAGCTGAAGGAAGAATCGCTTAAACCTGGAGAGTTGGGACCCATGGAATGGGTACCATGCAGTATGACTTCAAAGGGTCTGCGTTTGCTCACCGAACCTCACCAATGCTATCAGCCCGAAGTGTCCAGCCTTATGTCTCACCCAGCTCTGGGTGTAGATGTGGTAAATCCAGGGTGCATCACAAGCCCTGAATGAATGATTTAAGAATTGCTCTCTATTTCACTGTCATTGTGTTTTGTTTTTGAAATTCAGTTTGATAATGAGATTTATCGGATTTTCACTGCTGCGTTTAGGCCGCTGTACACACGCTTGATTTCCTTATGGAGACATATAAATCCATGGGTTTTAAGATTCTTACTTGTCAGGTATCTTGCCAAGCGTTGAATATGGGGTGTTGAGTCCATTTCGTTGAGCAAGGAGTAGGGCTTCTCTATTATATATTTGGCTTATGGAACGGTATCTGTGCTAATTTCAATCTCTGGTTTTATACAGCACCCCAACTCACCTTTCCCCATAAGCAAGCATAAGTTGGTTTTCTAAATTTGAGACCCTGTTCTGTTTTGTATTTCAGTTCATGTGTAGCCAACTTTACATTCCGTGTATTAGTGATATCTTATGATGTTTCTTTTTCTGTGTGACTTATTTCTCGTAGAATCATCGTACCTGAATCCACTCATTATGCCGCTACGGGCCTGATGACGTAGATTTCATTGCTGAGTGATATTCCATTGTACGTGCGTACCACAACTTCTTTATCCGTTTTTTGCTTTCTCGGATATTTTACTTGTACCGTAGACGAGGTTCTTGTAAACAGAGCCGTCCCAAACTCTGGGGTGGATGTGTGTTTTTGAATTTAATTTCCCTAAGCTATAGGACTATAAGTGGAAGTGCCATAGGCTGTGTTGCTTTGTTTCCTACGTGTTTCTGGAAAAACCATACACTTCTCCAGAGTGGTTGTTGGCAACTTACATCCCGCCCATCAGCATGACAAGGCTCCCTGTTCTCCATGACCTGTCCTGTCTTTCTGGATTTTAGTCTTTATTCAGATGGCCCTTTTGACCGGGGGGCAGTGAGACTTCATTGTAGTGCAGATTTCCTTTACACGCTTGCTTGGTTGACCAAAAAGGGCGTATGCGTTTTTTCCTGAATATATTCAGGAAAAAACGCATACGCCCTTTTTGGCCAAGTGCATCATTGTCGACATTCTGCCTCTTTTCCTATGCTTTAAGTGCAATTCCTGTCTACCCCCTGAAATCGTTTTCCTGAAATTCTGCCCCGCTTTCAAGTCCTCTTTGAAGACTTACTTCAGTACATTTTTGGACGATAGCTGTCATTCATAACTCTGCAGGTTTGTGAATTACAGTGCCCCTGAGGCCCTTTCTTCAACTCGTTTTCTTGTGAGCTGGCCGCAAAACCGCAGGATTGCTTCAGGCCCTAATCTGTTTCCGGCATGGCACGATGAGCCTTTGGTTAATTCCTCTTCCTGGTGGGAAATGAGCGTTCAATTTGCCCGTGCAGACACCAACAGCTAGTCTCTCATTGGTTCTCCCTATGCCTGTTCATCTTGCGCAGAAATTGCAAACTGTGCCAAACAGGAGGTTAAAGGCACTGACTCTCCAAGTGGGGAGAGTGTTAGTAAAGCGTCTGGAATGGTGAAACCAAGTACCAGGGGACGAAAACTGAGATGCATTTGAAAACGTTTCCCAATCACACAGCGGACGATAGTCTGGGTTTCCCATGCATGTTTTAGCTGAAGGAAGAATCCCTTAAACCTGGAGAGTTGGGACCCATGGAATGGGTACCATGCAGTATGACTTCAAAGGGTCTGCGTTTGCTCACCGAACCTCACCAATGCTATCAGCCCGAAGTGCCCAGCCTTATGTCTCACCCAGCTCTGGGTGTAGATGTGGAAAATCCAGGTTGCATCAGAAGCCCTGAATGAATTATTTAAGAATTGCTCTGTATTTCACTGTCATTGTGTTCTGTTTTTGAAATTTATTTTGATAATGGGATTTATCAGATTTTCACTGCTGCGTTTAGGCCGCTGTACACACGCTTGATTTCCTTATGGAGACATATAAATCCATGGGTTTTAAGATTCTTACTTGTCAGGTATCTTGCCAAGCGTTGAATATGGGGTGTTGAGTCCATTTCGTTGAGCAAGGAATAGGGCTTGTCTATTATATATTTGGCTTATGGAACGGTATCTGTGCTAATTTCAATCTCTGGTTTTATGCAGCACCCCAACTCACCTTTCCCCATAAGCAAGCATAAGTTGGTTTTCTAAATTTGAGACCCTGTTCTGTTTTGTAATTCAGTTCATGTGTATCCAACTTTACATTCCGTGTATTAGTGATATCTTATGATGTTTCTTTTTCTGTGTGACTTATTTCTCGTAGAATCATCGTACCTGAATCCACTCATTATGCCGCTCCGGGCCTGATGATGTAGATTTCATTGCTGAGTGATATTCCATTGTATGTGCGTACCACAACTTCTTTATCCATTTTTTGCTTTCTCGGATATTTTACTTGTACCATAGACGAGGTTCTTGTAAACAGAGCCGTCCCAAACTCTGGGGTGGCTGTGTGTTTTTGATTTTAATTTCCCTAAGCTATAGGACCATAAGTGGAAGTGCCATAGGCTGTGTTGCTTTGTTTCCTACGTGTTTCTGGAAACACCATACACTTCTCCAGAGTGGTTGTTAGCAATTTACATCCCGCCCATCAGCATGACAAGGCTCCCTGTTCTCCATGACCTGTCTTGACTTTCTGGATTTTACATTTTTTTCAGATGGCCCTTTTGACCGGGGGGCAGTGAGACTTCATTGTAGTGCAGATTTCCATTACACACTTGCTTGGTTGGCCAAAAAGGGCGTATGCGTTTTTTCCTGAATATATTCAGGAAAAAACGCATACGCCCTTTTTGGCCAAGTGCATCATTGTCGACATTCTACCTCTTTTCCTATGCTGTTAGTACAATTCCAGTCTACCCCCTGAAATCGTTTTCCTGAAATTCTGCCCCGCTTTCAATTCCTCTTCGAAGACTTACTTCAATACATTTTTGGACGATAGCTGTCATTCATAACTCTGCAGGTTTGTGAATTACAGTGCCCCTGAGCTCATTTCTTCAACTCGCTTTCTTGTGAGCTGGTCGCAAAACCGCAGGATTGCTTCAGGCCTTAATCTCTTTCCGGCAGGGCACGCTGAGCCTTTGGTTAATTCCTCTTCCTGGTGGGAAATGAGCGTTCCATTTGCCCGTGCAGACACCAACAGCTAGTCTCTCATTGGTTCTCCCCATTCCTGTTCATCTTGCGCAGAAATTGCAAACTGTGCCAAACAGGAGGTTAAAGGCACTGACTCTCCAAGTGGGGAGAGTGTTTGTAAAGCGCCTGGAATGGTGAACCCGAGTACCAGGGGCGAAAACTGAGATGCACTGGAAAACGTTTCCCAATCACACGGTGGACCATACTCTGGGTTTCCCATGCATGTTTTAGCTGAAGGAAGAATCCCTTAAACCTGGAGAGTTGGGACCCATGGAATGGGTACCATGCAGTATGACTTCAAATGGTCTGCGTTTGCTCACCGAACCTCACCAATGCTATCAGCCCGAAGAGTCCAGCCTTATGTCTCACCCAGATCTGGGTGTAGATGTGGGAAATCCAGGTTGCATCACAAGCCCTGAATGAATGATTTAAGAATTGCTCTCTATTTCACTGTCATTGTGTTTTGTTTTTGATATTTATTTTGATAATGGGATTTATCGGATTTTCACTGCTGCGTTTAGGCCGCTGTACAGACGCTTGATTTCCTTATGGAGACATATAAATCCATGGGTTTTAAGATTCTTACTTGTCAGGTATCATGCCAGGCGTTGAATATGGGGTGTTGAGTCCATTTCGTTGAGCAAGGAGTAGGGCTTGTCTATTATATATTTGGCTTATGGAACGGTATCTGTGCTAATTTCAATCTCTGGTTTTATGCAGCACCCCAACTCACCTTTCCCCATAAGCAAGCATAAGTTGGTTTTCTAAATTTGAGACCCTGTTCTGTTTTGTAATTCAGTTCATGGGTAGCCAACTTTACATTCCGTGTATTAGTGATATCTTATGACGTTTCTTTTTCTGTGTGACTTATTTCTCGTAGAATCATCGTACCTGAATCCACTCATTATGCCGCTACGGTCCTGATGACGTAGATTTCATTGCTGAGTGATATTCAATTGTACGTGCGTACCACAACTTCTTTATCCATTTTTTGCTTTCTGGGATATTTTACTTGTACCGTAGACGAGGTTCTTGTAAACAGAGCCGTCCCAAACTCTGGGGTGGCTGTGTGTTTTTGATTTTAATTTCCCTAAGCTATAGGACCATAAGTGGAAGTGCCATAGGCTGTGTTGCTTTGTTTCCTACGTGTTTCTGGAAACACCATACACTTCTCCAGAGTGGTTGTTGGCAATTTACATCCCGCCCATCAGGATGACAAGGCTCCCTGTTCTCCATGACCTGTCCTGCCTTTCTGGATTTTACACTATTTTCAGATGGCCCTTTTGACCGGGGGGCAGTGAGACTTCATTGTAGTGCAGATTTCCTTTACACGCTTGCTTGGTTGGCCAAAAAGGGCGTATACGTTTTTTCCTCAATATATTCAGGAAAAAACGCATACGCCCTTTTTGGCCAAGTGCATCGTTGTCGACATTCTGCCTCTTTTCCTACGCTTTTAGTACAATTCCAGTCTACCCCCTGAAATCGTTTTCCTGAAATTCTGCCCCGCTTTCAAGTCCTCTTGGAAGACTTAATTCAATACATTTTTGGACGATAGCTGTCATTCATAACTCTACAGGTTTGTGAATTACAGTGCCCCTGAGCTCATGTCTTCAACTCGCTTTCTTGTGAGCTGGCCGCAAAAACGCAGGATTGCTTCAGGCCAAAGTCTCTTTCCAGCAGGGCACGCTGAGCCTTTGTTGAATTCCTCTTCCTGGTCGGAAATGAGCGTTCCATTTGCCCGTGCAGACACCTACAGCTAGTCTCTCATTGCTTCTCCCTATTCCTGTTCATCTTGCGCAGAAATTGCAAAGTGTGCCAAACAGGAGGTTAAATGCACTGACTCTCCAAGTGGGGAGAGTGTTAGTAAAGCGTCTGGAATGGTGAACCCGAGTACCAGGGGACGAAAACTGAGATGCATTTGAAAACGTTTACCGGTCACACAGTGCACTGTACTGTGGGTTTCCCATGCATATTTTAGCTGAAGGAAGAATCCCTTAAACCTGGAGAGTTGGGACCCATGGAATGGGTACCATGCAGTATGACTTCAAAGGGTCTGCGTTTGCTCACCGAACCTCACCAATGCTATCAGCCCAAAGTGTCCAGCCTTATGTCTCACCCAGCTCTGGGTGTAGATGTGTAAATCCAGGTTGCATCACAAGCCCTGAATGAATTATTTAAGAATTGCTCTCTATTTCACTGTCATTGTGTTTTGTTTTTGAAATTTATTTTGATAATGGGATTTATCGGATTTTCACTTCTGCCTTTAGGCCGCTGTACACAGGCTTGATTTCCTTATGGAGACATATAAATCCATGGGTTTTAAGATTCTTATTTGTCAGGTATCTTGCCAGGCGTTGAATATGGGGTGTTGAGTCCATTTCGTTGAGCAAGGAGTAGGTCTTGTCTATTATATATTTGGCTTATGGAACGGTATCTGTGCTAATTTCAATCTCTGGTTTTATGCAGCACCCCAACTCACCTTTCCCCATATGCAAGCATAAGTTGGTTTTCTAAATTTGAGACCCTGTTCTGTTTTGTAATTCAGTTTATGTGTAGCCAAGTTTACATTCCGTGTATTACTGATATATTATGATGTTTCTTTTTCTGTGTGACTTATTTCTCGTAGAATCATCGTCCCTGAATCCACTCATTATGCCGCTATGGGCCTGAAGACGTAGATTTCATTGCTGAGTGATATTCCATTGTACGTGCGTACCAGAACTTCTTTATCCATTTTTTCCTTTCTCGGATATTTAACTTGTACCGTAGAAAAGGTTCTTGTAAACAGAGCCATCCCAAACTTTGGGGTGGCTGTGTGTTTTTGATTTTAATTTCCCTAAGCTATAGGACCATAAGTGGAAGTGATATAGGCTGTGTTGCTTTGTTTCCTACGTGTTTCAGGATACACCATACATTTCTCCAGAGTGGCTGTTGGCAATTTACATCCCGCCCATCAGCATAACAAGGCTCCATGTTCTCCATGACCTGTCCTGTCTTTCTGGATTTTACTCTTTTTTCAGATGGCCATTTTGACCGGGGGGCAGTGAGACTTCATTGTAGTGCAGATTTCCTTTACACGCTTGCTTGGTTGGCCAAAAAGGGCGTATGCGTTTTTTCCTGAATATATTCAGGAAAAAACGCATACGCCCTTTTTGGCCAAGTGCATCATTGTCGACATTCTGCCTCTTTTCCTATGCTTTAAATGCAATTCCAGTCTACCCCCTGAAATCGTTTTCCTGAAATTCTGCCCCGCTTTCAAGTCCTCTTTGAAGACGTACTTCAGTACATTTTTGGACGATAGCTGTCATTCATAACTCTGCAGGTTTGTGAATTACAGTGCCCCTGAGCCCCTTTCTTCAACTCGTTTTCTTGTGAGCTGGCCGCAAAACCGCAGGATTGCTTCAGGCCCTAATCTCTTTCCATTAGGGCACGCTGAGCTTTTGGTTAATTCCTCTTCCTGGTGGGAAATGAGCGTTCCATTTGCCCGTGCAGACACCAACAGCTAGTCTCTCATTGGTTCTCCCTATGCCTGTTCATCTTGCGCAGAAGTTGCAAACTGTGCCAAACAGGAGGTTAAAGGCACTGACTCTCCAAGTGGGGAGAGTGTTAGTAAAGCGTCTGGAATGGTGAACCCGAGTACCAGGGGACGAAAACTGAGATGCATTTGAAAACGTTTCCCAATCACACTGCGGACGATAGTCTGGGTTTCCCATTCATGTTTTAGCTGAAGGAAGAATCCCTTAAACCTGGAGAGTTGGGACCCATGGAATGGGTACCATGCAGTATGACTTCAAAGGGTCTGCGTTTGCTCACCGAACCTCACCAATGCTATCAGCCCGAAGTGTCCAGCCTTATGTCTCATCCAGCTCTTGGTGTAGATGTGGGAAATCCAGGTTGCATCACAAGCCCTGAATGAATTATTTAAGAATTGCTCTCTATTTCACTGTCATTGTGTTTTGTTTTTGAAATTTATTTTGATAATGGGATTTATCGGATATTCACTGCTGCATTTAGGCCGCTGTACACACGCTTGATTTCCTTATGGAGACATATAAATCCATGGGTTTTAAGATTCTTACATGTCAGGTATCTTGCCAGGCGTTGAATATGGGGTGTTGAGTCCATTTCGTTGAGCAAGGAGTAGGGCTTGTCTATTATATATTTGGCTTATGGAACGGTATCTGTGCTAATTTCAATCTCTGGTTTTATGCAGCACCCCAACTCACCTTTCCCCATAAGCAAGCATAAGTTGGTTTTCTAAATTTGAGACCCTGTTCTGTTTTGTAATTCAGTTCATGTGTAGCCAACTTTACATTCCGTGTATTAGTGATATCTTATGATGTTTCTTTTTCTGTGTGACTTATTTCTCGTAGAATCATCGTACCTGAATCCACTCATTATGCCGCTACGGGCCTGATGACGTAGATTTCATTGCTGAGTGTTATTCCATTGTACGTGCGTACCACAACATCTTTATCCATTTTTTGCTTTCTGGGATATTTTACTTGTACCGTAGACGAGGTTCTTGTAAACAGAGCCGTCCCAAACTCTGGGGTGGCTGTGTGTTTTTGAATTTAATTTCCTTAAGCTATAGGACCATAAGTGGAAGTGCCATAGACTGTGTTGCTTTGTTTCCTACGTGTTTCTGGAAACACCATACACTTCTCCAGAGTGGTTGTTGGCATTTTACATCCCGCCCATCAGCATGACAAGGCTCCCTGTTCTCCATGACCTGTCCTGTCTTTCTGGATTTTACAGTTTTTTCAGATGGCCCTTTTGACCGGGGGGCAGTGAGACTTCATTGTAGTGCAGATTTCCTTTACACGCTTGCTTGGTTGGCCAAAAAGGGCGTATGCGTTTTTTCCTGAATATATTCAGGAAAAAACGCATACGCCCTTTTTGGCCAAGTGCATCATTGTCGACATTCTGCCTCTTTTCCTATGCTTTAAGTTCAATTCCAGTCTACCCCCTGAAATCGTTTTCCTGAAATTCTGCCCCACTTTCAGTCCTCTTTGAAGACTTACTTCAATAAATTTTTGGACCATAGCTGTCATTCATAACTCTGCAGGTTTGTGAATTACAGTGCCCCTGAGCTCCTTTCTTCAACTCGCTTTCATGTGAGCTGGCCGGAAAACCGCAGGACTGTTTCAGGCCCTAATCTGGTTCCGGCAGGGCATGCTGAGCCTTTGGTTAATTCCTCTTCCTGGTGGGAAATGAGCGTTCCATTTGCCCGTGCAGACACCTACAGCTAGTCTCTCATTGGTTGTCCCTATTCCTGTTCATCGTGCGCAGAAATTGCAAACTGTGCCAAACAGGATTTTAAAGGCACTGTCTCTCCAAGTGGGGAGAGTGTTAGTAAAGCGTCTGGAATGGTGAACCCGAGTACCAGGGGACGAAACCTGAGATGCATTTGAAAACCTTTCCCAATCACACGGTGGACCATACTCTGGGTTTCCCATGCATGTTTTAGCTGAAGGAAGAATCCCTTAAACCTGGAGAGTTGGGACCCATGGAATGGGTACCATGCAGTATGACTTCAAAGGGTCTGCGTTTGCTCACCGAACCTCACCAATGCTATCAGCCCGAAGTGTCCAGCCTTATGTCTCACCCAGCTCTGGGTGTAGATGTGGTAAATCCAGGTTGCATCACAAGCCCTGACTGAATTATTTAAGAATTGCTCTGTATTTCACTGTCATTGTGTTTTGTTTTTGAAATTTATTTTGATAATGGGATTTATCGGATTTTCACTGCTGCGTTTAGGCCGCTGTACACACGCTTGATTTCCTTATGGAGACATATAAATCCATTGGTCTTAAGATTCTTACTTGTCAGGTATATTCCCAGGCGTTGAATATGGGGTGTTGAGTCCATTTCGTTGAGCAAGGATTAGGTCTTGTCTATTATATATTTGGCTTATGGAAGGTATTTGTGCTAATTTCAATCTCTGGTTTTATGCAGCACCCAAACTCACCTTTCCCCATAAGCAAGCATAAGTTGGTTTTCTAAATTTGAGACCCTGTTCTGTTTTGTAATTCAGTTCATGTGCAGCCAAGTTTACGTTCCGTGTATTAGTGATATCTTATGAGGTTTCTTTTTCTGTGTGACTTATTTCTCGTAGAATTGTCGTACCTGAATCCACTCATTATGCCGCTATGGGCCTGATGACGTAGATCTCATTGCTGAGTGATATTCCATTGTACGTACGTACCACAACTTCTTTATCCATTTTTTGCTTTCTCGGATATTTAACTTCTACCGTAGACGAGGTTCTTGTAAACAGAGCCGTCTGAAACTTTGTGGTGGCTGTGTGTTTTTGATTTTAATTTCCCTAAGCTATAGGACCATAAGTGGAAGTGCCATAGACTGTGTTGCTTTGTTTCCTACGTGTTTCAGGAAACACCATACACTTCTCCAGAGTGGCTGTTGGCAATTTACATCCCACCCATCAGCATAACAAAGCTCCCTGTTCTCCATGACCTGTCCTGCCTTTCTGGATTTTACACTTTTTTCAGATGGCCCTTTTGACCGGGGGGCAGTGAGACTTCATTTTAGTGTAGATTTCCTTTACACGCTTGCTTGGTTGGCCAAAAAGTGCGTATCCGTTTTTTCTTGAATATATTCAGGAAAAAACGCATACGCCCTTTTTGGCCAAGTGCATCATTGTGGACATTCTGCCTCTTTTCCTATGCTTTAAGTGCAATTCCAGTCTGCCCCCTGAAATCGTTTTCCTGAAATTCTGCCCCGCTTTCAAGTCATCTTCGAAGACTTACTTCAATATATTTTTGGACGATAGCTGTCATTCATAACTCTGCAGGTTTGTGAATTACAGTGCCCCTGAGCTCCTTTCTTCAACTCGCTTTCTTGTGAGCTGGCCGCAAACCCGCAGGATTGCTTCAGGCCCTAATCTGGTTCTGGCAGGGCACGCTGTGCCTTTGGTTAATTTCTCTTCCTGGTGGGATGTGAGCGTTCCATTTGCCCGTGCAGACACCTACAGCTAGTCTCTCATTGGTTCTCCCTATTCCTGTTCATCTTGCGCAGAATTTGCAAACTGTGCCAAACAGGAGGTTAAAGGCACTGACTCTCCAAGTGGGGAGAGTGTTAGTAAAGCGTCTGGAACGGTGAACCCGAGTACCAGGGGACGAATCTTGAGATGCATTTGAAAACGTTTCCCAATCACACAGTCGACCATACTCTGGGTTTCCCATGCATGTTTTAGCTAAAGGAAGGATCCCTTAAACCTGGAGAGTTGGGACCCATGGAATGGGTACCATGCAGTATGACTTCAAAGGATCTGCGTTTGCTCACCCAACCTCACTAATGCTATCAGCCCGAAGTGTCCAGCCTTATGTCTCACCCAGCTCTGGGTGCAGATGTCGTAAATCCAGGTTGCATCACAAGCCCTGAATGAATTATTTAAGAATTGCTCTCTATTTCACTGTCATTGTGTTGTGTTTGTGAAATTTATTTTGATAATGGGATTTATCGGATTTTCACTGCTGCGTTAGGCCGCTGTACACACGCTTGACTTCCTTATGGAGACATATAAATCCATGGTTATTAAGATTCTTACTTGTCAGGTATATTCCCAGGCGTTGAATATGGGGTGTTGAGTCCATTTCGTTGAGCAAGGATTAGGTCTTGTCTATTATATATTTGGCTTATGGAAGGTATTTGTGCTAATTTCAATCTCTGGTTTTATGCAGCACCCCAACTCACCTTTCCCCATAAGCAAGCATAAGTTGGCTTTCTAAATTTGAGACCCTGTTCTGTTTTGTAATTCAGTTCATGTGTAGCCAAGTTTACGTTCCGTGTATTAGTGATATCTTAAGATGTTTCTATTTCTGTGTGACTTATTTCTCGTAGACTCGTCGTACGTGAATCCACTCATTATGCCGCTACGGGCCTGATGACGTAAATCTTATTGCTGAGTGATATTCCGTTGTACGTGCGTACCACAACTTCTTTATCCATTTTTTGCTTTGTCGGATATTTAACTTGTACCGTAGACGAGGTTCTTGTAAATAGAACCGTCCGAAACTTTGCCGTGGCTGTGTGTTTTTGATTTTAATTTCCCTAAGCTATAGGACCCTAAGTGGAAGTGCAATAGGCTGTGTTGCTTTGTTTCCTACGTGTTTCAGGAAACACCATACACTTCTCCATAGTGGCTGTTGGCAGTTTACATCCCGCCCATCAGCATAACAAGGCTCCCTGTTCTCCATGACCTGTCCTGCCTTTCTGGATTTTACACTTGTTTCAGATGGCCCTTTGGACAGGGGGCAGTGAGACTTCATTGTAGCGCAGATTTCCTTTACACTCTTGCTTGTTTGGCCAAAAAGGGCGTATGCGTTTTTTCCTGAATATATTCAGGAAAAAACGCATACGCCCTTTTTGGCCAAGTGCATCATTGTCGAAATTTTGCCTCTTTTCCTATGCTTTAAGTGCAATTCCAGTCTACCCCCTGAAATCGTTTTCCTGAAATTCTGCCCCACTTTCAGTCCTCTTTGAAGACTTACTTCAATAAATTTTTGGACCATAGCTGTCATTCATAACTCTGCAGGTTTGTGAATTACAGTGCCCCTGAGCTCCTTTCTTCAACTCGCTTTCTTGTCAGCTGGCCGCAAAACCGCAGGATTGCTTCAGGCCCTAATCTTGTTCCTGCCGGGCATGCTGAGCCTTTGGTTAATCCCTCTTCCTGGTGGGAAATGAGCGTTCCATTTGCCCGTGCAGACACCTACAGCTAGTCTCTCATTGGTTCTCCTTATTCCTGTTCAGCTTGCGCAGAAATTGTAAACTCTGCCAAACACGAGGTTAAAGGCACTGACTCTCCAAGTGGGGAGAGTGTTAGTAAAGCGTCTGGATCGGTGAACCCGAGTACCGGGGGATGAAACCTGAGATGCATTTGAGAACGTTTCCCAATCACACGGTGGACCATACTCTGGGTTTCCCGTGCATGTTTTAGCTGAAGGAAGAATCCCTTAAACCTGGAGAGTTGGGAACCATGGAATGGCTACCATGCAGTATGACTTCAAAGGGTCTGCGTTTGCTCACCGAACCTCACCAATGCTATCAGCCCGAAGTGTCCAGCCTTATGTCTCACCCAGCTCTGGGTGTAGATGTGGTAAATCCAGGTTGCATCACAAGCCCTGAATGAATTATTTAAGAATTGCTCTCTATTTCACTGTCATTGTGTTTTGTTTGTGAAATTTATTTTGATAATGGGATTTTTTGGATTTTCACTGCTGCGTTTAGGCCGCTGTACACACGCTTGATTTCCTTATGGAGACATATAAATCCATGTTTCTTAAGATTCTTACTTGTCAGGTATATTCCCAGGCGTTGAATATGGGGTGTTGAGTCCATTTCGTTGAGCAAGGAGTAGGTCTTGTCTATTATATATTTGGCTTATGGAACGGTATCTGTGCTAATTTCAATCTCTGGTTTTATGCAGCACCCCAACTCACCTTTCCCCATAAGCAAGCATAAGTTGGTTTTCTAAATTTGAGCCCCTATGCTGTTTTGTAATTCAGTTCATGTGTACACAAGTTTACGTTCTCTGTATTAGTGATATCTTATGATGTTTCTCTTTCCCTGTGACTAATTTCTCGTAGAATCGTCGTACCTGAATGCACTCATTATGCCGCTCCGGGCCTGATGACGTAGATCTCATTGCTGAGTGATATTCTCTTGTACGTACGTACCACAACTTCTTTATCCATTTTTTGCTTTCTCGGATATTTAACTTGTACCGTAGACGAGGTTCTTGTAAACAGAGCCGTCCCAAACTTTGGGGTGGCTGTGTGTTTTTGATTTTAATTTCCCTAAGCTATAGGACCCTAAGTGGAAGTGCCATAGGCTGTGTTGCTTTGTTTCCTACGTGTTTCAGGAAACACCATACACTTCTCCAGAGTGGCTGTTGGCAATTTACATCCCGCCCATCAACATAACAAGACTCCCTCTTTCCATGAGCTGTCCTGCCTTTCTGGATTTTACACTTGTTTCAGATGGCCGTTTGGACCGGGGGGCAGTGAGACTTCATTGTAGTGCAGATTTCCTTTAAACGCTTGCTTGGTTGGCCAAAAAGGGCGTATGCGTTTTTTCCTGAATATATTCAGGAAAAATCGCATACGCCCTTTTTAGCCAAGTGCATCATTGTCGACATTCGGCCTCTTTTCCTATGCTTTAAGTGCAATTCCAGTCTACCCCCTGAAATCGTTTTCCTGAAATTCTGCCCCGTTTTCAAGTCCACTTCGAAGACTTACTTCAATACATTTTTGGACGATAGCTGTCATTCATAACTCTGCAGGTTTGTGTATTACAGTGCCCCTGAGCTCCTTTCTTCAACTCGCTTTCTTGTGAGCTGGCCGCAAAACTGCTGGATTGCTTTAGGCCCTAATCTGGTTCCAGCAGGGCATGCTGAGCCTTTGGTTAATTCCTCTTCCTGGTGGGAAATGAGCGTTCCATTTGCCCGTGCAGACACCTACAGCTAGTCTCTCATTGGTTCTCCCTATTCCTGTTCATCTTGTGCAGAAATTGCAAACTGTGCCAAACAGGAGGTTAAAGGCACTGACTCTCCAAGTGGGCAGAGTGTTAGTAAAGCGTCTGGAACGGTGAACCCGAGTACCAGGGCTCGAAACCTGAGATGCATTTGAAAACGTTTCCCAATCACACGGTGGACCATACTCTGGGTTTCCCATGCATGTTTTAGCTGAAGGAAGAATCCCTTAAACATGGAGAGTTGGGACCCATGGAATGGGCACCATGCAGTATGACTTCAAAGGGTCTGCGTTTGCTCACCGAACCTCACCAATGCTATCAGCCCGAAGTGTCCAGCCTTATGTCTCACCCAGCTCTGGGTGTAGATGTGGTAAATCCAGGTTGCATCACATGCCCTGAATGAATTATTTAAGAATTGCTCTCTATTTTACTGTCATTGTGTTTTGTTTTTGAAATTTATTTTGATAATGGGATTTATCGGATTTTCACTGCTGCGTTTAGGCCGCTGTACACACGTTTGATTTCCTTATGGAGACATATATATCCACGGGTCTTAAGATTCTTACTTGTCAGGTATATTCCCAGGCGTTGAATATGGGGTGTTGAGTCCATTTTGTTGAGCAAGGAGTAGGTCTTGTCTATTATATATTTGGCTTATGGAACTGTATCTGTGCTAATTTCAATCTCTGGTTTGTTGCAGCACCCCAACTCACCTTTCCCCATAAGCAAGCATAAGTTGGTTTTCTAAATTTGAGACCCTGTTATGTTTTGTAATTGAGTTCATGTGTAGCCAAGTTTACGTTCCGTGTATTAGTGATATCTTATGATGTTTCTTTTTCTGTGTGACTTATTTCTCGTAGAATCTTCGTACCTGAATCCACTCATTATTCCGCTACGGGCCTGATGACGTAGATCTCATGGCTGAGTGATATTCCCTTGTACGTACGTACCACAACTTCTTTATCCATTTTTTGCTTTCTCGGATATTTAACTTGTACCGTAGACGAGGTTCTTGTAAACAGAGCCGTCCCAAACTTTGGGGTGGCTGTGTGTTTTTGATTTTAATTTCCCTAAGCTATAGGACCCTAAGTGGAAGTGCCATAGGCTGTGTTGCTTTGTTTCCTACGTGTTTCAGGAAACACCATACACTTCTCCAGAGTGGCTGTTGGCAATTTACATCCCGCCCATCAGCATAACAAGGCTCCCTCTTTCCATGAGCTGTCCTGCCTTTCTGGATTTTACACTTGTTTTAGATGGCCGTTTGGACCGGGGGGCAGTGAGACTTCATTGTAGTGCAGATTTCCTTTAAACGCTTGCTTGGTTGGTCAAAAAGGGCGTATGCGTTTTTTCCTGAATATATTCAGGAAAAAACGCATATGGCCTTTTTGGCCAAGTGCATCATTGTCGACATTCGGCCTCTTTTCCTATGCTTTAAGTGCAATTCCTGTCTACCCCCGAAATCGGTTGCCTGAAATTCTGCCCCGCTTTCAAGTCCACTTCGAAGACTTACTTCAATATATTTTTGGACGATAGCTGTCATTCATAACTCTGCAGGTTTTTGAATTGCAGTGCCCCTGAGCTCCTTTCTTCAACTCGCTTTCTTGTGAGCTGGCCGCAAAACTGCTGGATTGCTTTAGGCCCTAATCTGGTTCCAGCAGGGCATGCTGAGCCTTTGGTTAATTCCTCTTCCTGGTGGGAAATGAGCGTTCCATTTGCCCGTGCAGACACCTACAGCTAGTCTGTCATTGGTTCTCCCTATTCCTGTTCATCTTGCGCAGAAATTGCAAACTGTGTCAAACAGGAGGTTAAAGGCACTGACTCTTCAAGTGGGGAGAGTGTTAGTAAAGCGTCTGGAACGGTGAACCCGAGTACCAGGGGTCGAAACCTGAGATGCATTTGAAAACGTTTCCCAATCACACGGTGGACCATACTCTGGGTTTCTCGTGCATGTTTTAGCTGAAGGAAGAATCCCTTAAACCTGTAGAGTTGAGACCCATGGAATGGGTACCATGCAGTATGACTTCAAAGGGTCTGCGTTTGCTCACCGAACCTCACCAATGCTATCAGCCCGAAGTGTCCAGCCTTATGGCTCACACAGCTCTGGGTGTAGATGTGGTAAATCAGGTTGCATCACAAGCCCTGAATGAATTATTTAAGAATTGCTCTCTATTTCACTGTCATTGTGTTGTGTTTTTGAAATTTATTTTGATAATGGGATTTATCGGATTTTCACTGCTGCGTTTAGGCCGCTGTACACACGCTTGATTTCCTTATGGAGACATATAAATCCATGGGTCTTAAGATTCTTACTTGTCAGGTATATTTCCAGGCGTTGAATATGGGGTGTTGAGTCCATTTCGTTGAGCAAGGAGTAGGTCGTGTTTATTATATATTTGCCTTATGGAACGGTGTCTGTGCTAATTTCAATCTCTGGTTTGATGCAGCACCCCAACTCACCTTTCCCCATAAGCAAGGATAAGTTGGTTTTCTAAATTTGAGACCCTGTTCTGTTTTGTAATTCAGTTCATGTGTAGCCAAGTTTACGTTCCGTGTATTAGTGATAACTTATGATGTTTCTTTTTCTGTGTGACTTATTTCCCGTAGAATCGTCGTACCTGAATCCACTCATTATGCCGCTACGGGCCTGATGACGTAGAATTCATTGCTGAGTGATATTCCATTGTACGTACGTACCACAACTTCTTTATACATTTTTTGCTTTCTCGGATATTTAACTTGTACCGTAGACGAAGTTCTTGTAAACAGAGCCGTCCCAAACTTTGGGGTGGCTGTTTGTTTTTTATTTTAATTTCCCTAAGCTATAGGACCATAAGTGGAAGTGCCGTAGGCTGTGTTGCTTTGTTTCCTACGTGTTTCAGGAAACACCATACACTTCTCCAGAGTGGCTGTTGGCAATTTACATCCCGCCCATCAGCATAACAAGGCTCCCTGTTCTCCATGACCTGTCCTACCTTTCTGGATTTTACACTTTTTTCAGATGGCCCTTTTGACCGGGGGGCAGTGAGACTTCATTGTAGTGCAGATTTCTTTTACACGCTTGCTTGGTTGGCCAAAAAGGGCGTATGCGTTTTTTCCTGAATATATTCAGGAAAAAACGCATACGCCCTTTTTGGCCAAGTGCATCATTGTCGACATTCGGAGTCTTTTCCTATGCTTTAAGTGCAATTCCAGTCTACCCCCTGAAATCGTTTTCCTGAAATTCTGCCCCGCTTTCAAGTCCACTTCGAAGACTTACTTCAATACATTTTTGGACGATAGCTGTCATTCATAACTCTGCAGGTTTGTGAATTACAGTGCCGCTGAGCTCCATTCTTCAACTCGCTTTCTTGTGAGCTGGCCGCAAAACTGCTGGATTGCTTTAGGCCCTAATCTGGTTCCAGCAGGGCACGCTGAGCCTTTGGTTAATTCCTCTTCCTGGTGGGAAATGAGCGTTCCATTTGCCCGTAGAGACACCAACAGCTAGTCTCTCATTGGTTCTCCCTATTCCTGTTCATCTTGCGCAGAAATTGCAAACTGTGCCAAACAGGAAGTTAAAGGCACTGACTCTCCAAGTGAGGAGAGTGTTAGTAAAGCGCCTGGAACGGTGAACCCGAGTACCAGTGGTCGAAACCTGAGATGCATTTGAAAACGTTTCCCAATCACACGGTGGACCATACTCTGGGTTTCCCATGCATGTTTCAGCTGAAGGAAGAATCCCTTAAACATGGAGAGTTGGGACCCATGGAATGGGTACCATGCAGTATGACTTCAAAGGGTCTGCGTTTGCTCATCGTACCTCACCAATGCTATCAGCCCGAAGTGTCTAGCCTTATGTCTCACCCAGCTCTGGGTGTAGATGTGGTAAATCGAGGTTGCATCACAAGCCCTGAATGAATTATTTAAGAATTGCTCTCTATTTCACTGTCATTGTGTTTTCTTTTTGAAATTTATTTTGATAATTGGATTTATCGGATTTTCACTGCTGCGTTTAGGCCGCTGTACACACGCTTCATTTCCTTATGGAGACATATAAGTCCATGGGTCTTAAGATTCTTACTTGTCAGGTATATTCCCAGGCATTGAATATGGGGTGTTGAGTCCATTTCTTTGAGCAAGGAGTAGGTCTTGTCTATTATATATTTGGCTTATGGAACGGTATCTGTGCTAATTTCAATCTCTGGTTTGATGCAGCACCCCAACTCACCTTTCCCCATAAGCAAGCATAAGTTGGTTTTCTAAATTTGAGACCCTGTTCTGTTTTGTAATTCAGTTCATGTGTAGCCAAGTTTACGTTCCGTGTATTAGTGATATCTTATGATGTTTCTTTTTCTGTGTGACTTATTTCTCGTAGAATCGTCGTACCTGAATGCACTCATTATGCCGCTCCGGGCCTGATGACGTAGATCTCATTGCTCAGTGATATTCCATTGTACGTACGTACCACAACTTCTTTATCCATTTTTTGCTTTCTCGGATATTTAACTTCTACCGTAGACGAGGTTCTTGTAAACAGAGCCGTCCCAAACTTTGGGGTGTCTTTGTGTTTTTGATTTTAATTTCCCTAAGCTATAGGACCATAAGTGGAAGTGCCATAGGCTGTGTTGCTTTGTTTCCTACGTGTTTCAGGAAACACCATACACTTCTCCAGAGTGGCTGTTGGCAATTTACATCCCACCCATCAGCATAACAAGGCTCCCTGTTCTCCATGGCCTGTGCTGCATTTCTGGATTTTACACTTTTTTCCGATGGCCCTTTTGAACGGGGGGCAGTGAGACTTCATTGTAGTGCAGATTTCTTTAACATGCTTGCTTGGTTGGCCTAAAAGGGCGTATGCGTTTTTTCCTGAATATATTCAGGAAAAAACGAATAGGCCCTTTTTGGCCAAGTGCATCATTGTCGACGTTCTGCCTCTTTTCCTATGCTTTAAATGCAATTCCAGTCTACCCCCTGAAATCGTTTTCCTGCAATTCTGCCCCGCTTTCAATCCTCTTCGCAGCCTTTCTTCAATATATTTTTGGACGATAGCTGTCATTTATAACTCTGCAGGTTTGTGAATTACAGTGCCCCTGAGCTCCTTTCTTCAAATCGCTTTCTTGTGAGATGGCCGCAAACCCGCAGGATTGCTTCAGGCCCTAATCTGGTTCCGGCACGGCATGCTGAGCGTTTGGTTAATTCCTCTTCCTGGTGGGAAATGAGCGTTAAATTTGCCCATGCAAAAACCTACAGCTAGTCTCTCATTGGTTCTCCCTATTCCTGTTCATCTTGCGCAGAAACTGCAAACTGTGCCAAACAGCAGGTTAAAGGCACTGACTCTCCAAGTGGGGAGAGTGTTAGGAAAGGGTCTGGAATGGTGAACAGAAGTAAAAGGGGACGAAAACTGAGATGCCTTTCAAAACGTTTCCCGGTCACACGGTGCACCATACTGTGGGTTTCCCATGCATGCTTTAGCTGAAGGAAGAATCGCTTAAACCTGGAGAGTTGGGACCCATGGAATATGTACCATGCAGTATGACTTCGAATGGTCTGCATTTGCTCATCGAACCTCACCAATGTTATCAGCCCGAAGTGTACAACCTTATGTCTCACTCAGCTCTGGGTGTAGATGAGGTAAATCCAGGTTGCATCACAAGCCCTGAATGAATTATTTAAGAATTGCTCTCTATTTCACTGTCATTGTGTTTTGTTTTCGTAATTCATTTTGATAATAGGATTTATCGGATTTTCTCTGCAGCCTTCATGCAGCTGTAGACACGCTTGATTCCCTTATATAGTCATATAAATCCATGGGTTTGAAGATTCTTACTAGTCAGGTGTATTCCTAGGCGTTGAATATAGGGTGTTTAGCCCATTTCATTGAGCAAGGGGTAGGTCTTGACTATTACGTATTTGACGTATGGAATGGTATCTGTGCTAATTTCTAACTCTGGTTTTATGCAGCACCCCAACTCACCTTTCCCCTTACGCAAACATAAGTTGGTTTTCTAAATTTGAGACCCTGTTCTGTTTTGTAATTCAGTTCATGTGTAGCCAAGATTACATTCCGTGTATTAGTGATATCTTATGATGTTTCATTTTCTGTGTGACTTATTTCACTTAGAATCATCGTACCTGAATCCACTCATTATGCCACGACGGGCCAGATGACATAGATTTCATTGGTGAGTGATATTCCATTGTACTACGTACCACAACTTCTTTATCCATTTTTCGCTTTCTGGGATATTTAACTTGTACCGTAGACGAGGTTCTTGTAAACAGAGCCGTCTGAAACTTTGGGGTGGCTGTGTGTTTTTGATTTTAATTTCCCTAAGCTATAGGACCATAAGTGGAAGTGCAGTAGGCTCCGTTGCTTTGTTTTTTAGGTGTTTCAGGAAACACCATACACTTCTCCAGAGTGGCTGTTGGCAATTTACATCCCACCCATCAGCATAACAAGGCTGCCTGTTCTCCATGGCGTCTGCTGCATTTCTGGATGTTACACTTTTTTCAGATGGCCCTTTGGACCGGGGGGCAGTGAGACTTCATTGTAGTGCAGATTTCTTTAACATGCTTGATTGGTTGGCCAAAAAGGGCGTATGCGTTTTTTCCTGAATATATTCAGGAAAAAACGCATACGCCCTTTTTGGCCAAGTGCATCATTGTCGATGTTCTGCCTCTTTTCCTATGCTTTAAATGCAATTCCAGTCTACCCCCTGAAATCGTTTTCCTCCAATTCTGCCCTCTTTCAAGTCCTCTTCGCAGCCTTCCTTCAATATATCTTTGGACGATAGCTGTCATTTATAACTCTGCAGGTTTGTGAATTACAGTGCCCCTGAGCTCCTTTCTTCAATCGCTTTCTTGAGAGCTGGTCGCAAACCCGCAGGATTGCTTCAGGCCCTAATCTGGTTCCGGCACAGCATGCTGAGCCTTTGGTTAATTCCTCTTCCTGGTGGGAAATGAGCGTTAAATTTGCCCGTTCAGACACCTACAGCTAGTCTCTCATTGGTTCTCCCTATTCCTGTTCATCTTGCGCAGAAATTGCAAACTGTGCCAAACAGCAGGTTAAAGGCACTGACTCTGAAAGTGGGGAGAGCGTTAGTAAAGGGTCTGGAATTGTGAACCCGAGTAAAAGGGGATGAAAACTGAGATGCATTTGAAAACGTTTCCCGGTCACACGGTGCACCATACTGTGGGTTTCCCATGCATGTTTTAGCTGAAGGAAGTATCGCTTAAACCTGGAGATTTGGGAGCCATGGAATGGGTACCATGCAGTATGACTTCAAATGGTCTGCATTTGCTCATCGAACCTCACCAATGTTATCAGCCCGAAGTGTCCAACCTTATATCTCACTCAGCTCTGGGTGTATATGAGGTAAATCCAGGTTGCATCACAAGCCCTGAATGAATTATTTAAGAATTGCTCTCTATTTCAGTGTCATTGTGTTTTGTTTTTGTAATTCATTTTGATAATAGGATTTATCGGATTTTCTCTGCTGCATTCATGCAGCTGTACACACGCTTGATTCTCTTATGTAGACATATAAATCCGTGGGTTTGAAGAGTCTTACTAGTCAGGTGTATTCCTAGGCGTTGAATATAGGGTGTTTATCCCATTTCGTTGATCAAGGGGTAGGTCTTGACTATTATGTATTTGACGTATGGAATGGTATCTGTGGTAATTTCTAACTCTGGTTTTATGCAGCACCCCAACTCACCTTTCCCCTTACGCAAACATAAGTTGGTTTTCTAAATTTGAGACCCTGTTCTGTTTTGTAATTCAGTTCATGTGTAGCCAAGATTACATTCCGTGTATTAGTGATATCTTATGATGTTTCATTTTCTGTGTGAGTTATTTCACTTAGAATCATCGTACCTGAATCCACTCATTATGCCAGGACGTGGCAGATGACATAGTCTTCATTGGTGAGTGATATTCCATTGTACGTACGTACCACAACTTCTTTATCCATTTTTCACTTTCTGGGATATTTAACTTGTACCGTAGACGAGGTTCTTGTAAACAGAGCCGTCTGAAACATTGGGGTGGCTGTGTGTTATTGATTTTAATTTCCCTAAGATATAGGACCATAAGTGGAAGTGCCGTAGGCTCCGTTGCTTTGTTTCTTAGGTGTTTCAGGAAACACCATACACTTCTCCAGAGTGGCTCTTGGCAATTTACATCCCACCCATCAGCATAACAAGGCTCCCTATTCTCCATGTCCTGTGCTGCATTTCTGGATTTTACACTTTTTTCAGATGGCCCTTTTGACCGGGGAGCAGTGAGACTTCATTGTAGTGCAGATTTCTTTAATATGCTTGCTTGGTTGGCCAAAAAGGGCGTATGCGTTTTTTCCTGAATATATTCAGGAAAAAACGCATACGCCCTTTTTGGCCAAGTGCATCATTGTCTACGTTCTGCCTCTTTTCCTATGCTTTAAATGCAATTCCAGTCTACCCCCTGAAATCGTTTTCCTGCAATTCTGCCCCGCTTTCAAGTCCTCTTCGCAGCCTTCCTTCAATATATTTTTGGACGATAGCTGTCATTTATAACTCTGCAGGTTTGTGAATTACAGTGCCCCTGAGCTCCTTTCTTCAATCGCTTTCTTGAGAGCTGGCCGCAAACCCGCAGGATTGCTTCAGGCCCTAATCTGGTTCCGGCACGGCATGCTGAGCCTTTGGTTAATTCCTCTTCCTGGTGGGAAATGAGCAATAAATTTACCCGTGCAGACACCTACAGCTAGTCTCTCATTGGTTCTCCCTATTCCTGTTCATCTTGCGCAGAAATTGCAAACTGTGCCAAACAGCAGGTTAAAGGCACTGACTCTCCAAGTGGGGAGAGTGTTAGGAAAGGTCTGGAATGGTGAACAGGAGTAAAAGGGGACGAAAACTGAGATGCATTTGAAAACGTTTCCCGGTCACACGGTGCACCATACTGTGGGTTTCCCATGCATGCTTTAGCTGAAGGAAAAATCGCTTAAACCTGGAGAGTTGGGACCCATGGAATGGGTACCATGCAGTATGACTTCGAATGGTCTGCATTTGCTCATCGAACCTCACCAATGTTATCAGCCCGAAGTGTACAACCTTATGTCTCACTCAGCTCTGGGTGTAGATGAGGTAAATCCAGGTTGCATCACAAGCCCTGAATGAATTATTTAAGAATTGCTCTCTATTTCACTGTCATTGTGTTTTGTTTTCGTAATTCATTTTGATAATAGGATTTATCGGATTTTCTCTGCTGCCTTCATGCAGCTGTACACACGCTTGATTCTCGTATGGAGACATATAAATCCATGGGTTTGAAAATTATTTCTAGTCAGGTGTATTCCTAGGCGTTGAATATAGGGTGTTTAGCCCATTTCGTTGAGCAAGGGGTAGGTCTTGACTATTACGTATTTGACGTATGTAATGGTATCTGTGCTAATTTCTAACTCTACTTTTATGCAGCACCCCAACTCACCTTTCCCTTACGCAAACATAAGTTGGTTTTCTAAATTTGAGACCCTGTTCTGTTTTGTAATTCAGTTCATGTGTAGCCAAGATTACATTCCGTGTATTAGTGATATCTTATGATGTTTCATTTTCTGTGTGACTTATTTCACTTAGAATCATCGTACCTGAATCCACTCATTATGCCAGGACGTGCCAGATGACATAGACTTCATTTGTGAGTGATATTGCATTGTACGTACGTACCACAATTTCTTTATCCATTTTTCGCTTTCTGGGATATTTAACTTGTACCGTAGACGAGGTTCTTGTAAACAGAGCCGTCTGAAACTTTGGGGTGGCTGTGTGTTTTTGATTTTAATTTCCCTAAGTATAGGACCATAAGTGGAAGTGCCGTAGGCTCCGTTGCTTTGTTTTTTAGGTGTTTCAGGAAACACCATACACTTCTCCAGAGTGGCTGTTGGCAATTTACATCCCACCCATCAGCATAACAAGGCTCCCTGTTCTCCATGGCCTGTGCTGCATTTCTGGATTTTACACTTTTTTCCGATGGCCCTTTTGAACGGGGGGCAGTGAGACTTCATTGTAGTGCAGATTTCTTTAACATGCTTGCTTGGTTGGCCTAAAAGGGCGTATGCGTTTTTTCCTGAATATATTCAGGAAAAAACGAATAGGCCCTTTTTGGCCAAGTGCATCATTGTCGACGTTCTGCCTCTTTTCCTATGCTTTAAATGCAATTCCAGTCTACCCCCTGAAATCGTTTTCCTGCAAT
Source organism: Delphinapterus leucas (assembly GCF_059928025.1). Lineage (NCBI taxonomy): Eukaryota > Metazoa > Chordata > Mammalia > Artiodactyla > Monodontidae > Delphinapterus > Delphinapterus leucas. The sequence continues at coordinate 11,896,440 of NW_028322240.1, read as the reverse complement.
TCTGCCCCGCTTTCAATCCTCTTCGCAGCCTTTCTTCAATATATTTTTGGACGATAGCTGTCATTTATAACTCTGCAGGTTTGTGAATTACAGTGCCCCTGAGCTCCTTTCTTCAAATCGCTTTCTTGTGAGATGGCCGCAAACCCGCAGGATTGCTTCAGGCCCTAATCTGGTTCCGGCACGGCATGCTGAGCGTTTGGTTAATTCCTCTTCCTGGTGGGAAATGAGCGTTAAATTTGCCCATGCAAAAACCTACAGCTAGTCTCTCATTGGTTCTCCCTATTCCTGTTCATCTTGCGCAGAAACTGCAAACTGTGCCAAACAGCAGGTTAAAGGCACTGACTCTCCAAGTGGGGAGAGTGTTAGGAAAGGGTCTGGAATGGTGAACAGAAGTAAAAGGGGACGAAAACTGAGATGCCTTTCAAAACGTTTCCCGGTCACACGGTGCACCATACTGTGGGTTTCCCATGCATGCTTTAGCTGAAGGAAGAATCGCTTAAACCTGGAGAGTTGGGACCCATGGAATATGTACCATGCAGTATGACTTCGAATGGTCTGCATTTGCTCATCGAACCTCACCAATGTTATCAGCCCGAAGTGTACAACCTTATGTCTCACTCAGCTCTGGGTGTAGATGAGGTAAATCCAGGTTGCATCACAAGCCCTGAATGAATTATTTAAGAATTGCTCTCTATTTCACTGTCATTGTGTTTTGTTTTCGTAATTCATTTTGATAATAGGATTTATCGGATTTTCTCTGCAGCCTTCATGCAGCTGTAGACACGCTTGATTCCCTTATATAGTCATATAAATCCATGGGTTTGAAGATTCTTACTAGTCAGGTGTATTCCTAGGCGTTGAATATAGGGTGTTTAGCCCATTTCATTGAGCAAGGGGTAGGTCTTGACTATTACGTATTTGACGTATGGAATGGTATCTGTGCTAATTTCTAACTCTGGTTTTATGCAGCACCCCAACTCACCTTTCCCCTTACGCAAACATAAGTTGGTTTTCTAAATTTGAGACCCTGTTCTGTTTTGTAATTCAGTTCATGTGTAGCCAAGATTACATTCCGTGTATTAGTGATATCTTATGATGTTTCATTTTCTGTGTGACTTATTTCACTTAGAATCATCGTACCTGAATCCACTCATTATGCCACGACGGGCCAGATGACATAGATTTCATTGGTGAGTGATATTCCATTGTACTACGTACCACAACTTCTTTATCCATTTTTCGCTTTCTGGGATATTTAACTTGTACCGTAGACGAGGTTCTTGTAAACAGAGCCGTCTGAAACTTTGGGGTGGCTGTGTGTTTTTGATTTTAATTTCCCTAAGCTATAGGACCATAAGTGGAAGTGCAGTAGGCTCCGTTGCTTTGTTTTTTAGGTGTTTCAGGAAACACCATACACTTCTCCAGAGTGGCTGTTGGCAATTTACATCCCACCCATCAGCATAACAAGGCTGCCTGTTCTCCATGGCGTCTGCTGCATTTCTGGATGTTACACTTTTTTCAGATGGCCCTTTGGACCGGGGGGCAGTGAGACTTCATTGTAGTGCAGATTTCTTTAACATGCTTGATTGGTTGGCCAAAAAGGGCGTATGCGTTTTTTCCTGAATATATTCAGGAAAAAACGCATACGCCCTTTTTGGCCAAGTGCATCATTGTCGATGTTCTGCCTCTTTTCCTATGCTTTAAATGCAATTCCAGTCTACCCCCTGAAATCGTTTTCCTCCAATTCTGCCCTCTTTCAAGTCCTCTTCGCAGCCTTCCTTCAATATATCTTTGGACGATAGCTGTCATTTATAACTCTGCAGGTTTGTGAATTACAGTGCCCCTGAGCTCCTTTCTTCAATCGCTTTCTTGAGAGCTGGTCGCAAACCCGCAGGATTGCTTCAGGCCCTAATCTGGTTCCGGCACGGCATGCTGAGCCTTTGGTTAATTCCTCTTCCTGGTGGGAAATGAGCGTTAAATTTGCCCGTTCAGACACCTACAGCTAGTCTCTCATTGGTTCTCCCTATTCCTGTTCATCTTGCGCAGAAATTGCAAACTGTGCCAAACAGCAGGTTAAAGGCACTGACTCTGAAAGTGGGGAGAGCGTTAGTAAAGGGTCTGGAATTGTGAACCCGAGTAAAAGGGGATGAAAACTGAGATGCATTTGAAAACGTTTCCCGGTCACACGGTGCACCATACTGTGGGTTTCCCATGCATGTTTTAGCTGAAGGAAGTATCGCTTAAACCTGGAGATTTGGGAGCCATGGAATGGGTACCATGCAGTATGACTTCAAATGGTCTGCATTTGCTCATCGAACCTCACCAATGTTATCAGCCCGAAGTGTCCAACCTTATATCTCACTCAGCTCTGGGTGTATATGAGGTAAATCCAGGTTGCATCACAAGCCCTGAATGAATTATTTAAGAATTGCTCTCTATTTCAGTGTCATTGTGTTTTGTTTTTGTAATTCATTTTGATAATAGGATTTATCGGATTTTCTCTGCTGCATTCATGCAGCTGTACACACGCTTGATTCTCTTATGTAGACATATAAATCCGTGGGTTTGAAGAGTCTTACTAGTCAGGTGTATTCCTAGGCGTTGAATATAGGGTGTTTATCCCATTTCGTTGATCAAGGGGTAGGTCTTGACTATTATGTATTTGACGTATGGAATGGTATCTGTGGTAATTTCTAACTCTGGTTTTATGCAGCACCCCAACTCACCTTTCCCCTTACGCAAACATAAGTTGGTTTTCTAAATTTGAGACCCTGTTCTGTTTTGTAATTCAGTTCATGTGTAGCCAAGATTACATTCCGTGTATTAGTGATATCTTATGATGTTTCATTTTCTGTGTGAGTTATTTCACTTAGAATCATCGTACCTGAATCCACTCATTATGCCAGGACGTGGCAGATGACATAGTCTTCATTGGTGAGTGATATTCCATTGTACGTACGTACCACAACTTCTTTATCCATTTTTCACTTTCTGGGATATTTAACTTGTACCGTAGACGAGGTTCTTGTAAACAGAGCCGTCTGAAACATTGGGGTGGCTGTGTGTTATTGATTTTAATTTCCCTAAGATATAGGACCATAAGTGGAAGTGCCGTAGGCTCCGTTGCTTTGTTTCTTAGGTGTTTCAGGAAACACCATACACTTCTCCAGAGTGGCTCTTGGCAATTTACATCCCACCCATCAGCATAACAAGGCTCCCTATTCTCCATGTCCTGTGCTGCATTTCTGGATTTTACACTTTTTTCAGATGGCCCTTTTGACCGGGGAGCAGTGAGACTTCATTGTAGTGCAGATTTCTTTAATATGCTTGCTTGGTTGGCCAAAAAGGGCGTATGCGTTTTTTCCTGAATATATTCAGGAAAAAACGCATACGCCCTTTTTGGCCAAGTGCATCATTGTCTACGTTCTGCCTCTTTTCCTATGCTTTAAATGCAATTCCAGTCTACCCCCTGAAATCGTTTTCCTGCAATTCTGCCCCGCTTTCAAGTCCTCTTCGCAGCCTTCCTTCAATATATTTTTGGACGATAGCTGTCATTTATAACTCTGCAGGTTTGTGAATTACAGTGCCCCTGAGCTCCTTTCTTCAATCGCTTTCTTGAGAGCTGGCCGCAAACCCGCAGGATTGCTTCAGGCCCTAATCTGGTTCCGGCACGGCATGCTGAGCCTTTGGTTAATTCCTCTTCCTGGTGGGAAATGAGCAATAAATTTACCCGTGCAGACACCTACAGCTAGTCTCTCATTGGTTCTCCCTATTCCTGTTCATCTTGCGCAGAAATTGCAAACTGTGCCAAACAGCAGGTTAAAGGCACTGACTCTCCAAGTGGGGAGAGTGTTAGGAAAGGTCTGGAATGGTGAACAGGAGTAAAAGGGGACGAAAACTGAGATGCATTTGAAAACGTTTCCCGGTCACACGGTGCACCATACTGTGGGTTTCCCATGCATGCTTTAGCTGAAGGAAAAATCGCTTAAACCTGGAGAGTTGGGACCCATGGAATGGGTACCATGCAGTATGACTTCGAATGGTCTGCATTTGCTCATCGAACCTCACCAATGTTATCAGCCCGAAGTGTACAACCTTATGTCTCACTCAGCTCTGGGTGTAGATGAGGTAAATCCAGGTTGCATCACAAGCCCTGAATGAATTATTTAAGAATTGCTCTCTATTTCACTGTCATTGTGTTTTGTTTTCGTAATTCATTTTGATAATAGGATTTATCGGATTTTCTCTGCTGCCTTCATGCAGCTGTACACACGCTTGATTCTCGTATGGAGACATATAAATCCATGGGTTTGAAAATTATTTCTAGTCAGGTGTATTCCTAGGCGTTGAATATAGGGTGTTTAGCCCATTTCGTTGAGCAAGGGGTAGGTCTTGACTATTACGTATTTGACGTATGTAATGGTATCTGTGCTAATTTCTAACTCTACTTTTATGCAGCACCCCAACTCACCTTTCCCTTACGCAAACATAAGTTGGTTTTCTAAATTTGAGACCCTGTTCTGTTTTGTAATTCAGTTCATGTGTAGCCAAGATTACATTCCGTGTATTAGTGATATCTTATGATGTTTCATTTTCTGTGTGACTTATTTCACTTAGAATCATCGTACCTGAATCCACTCATTATGCCAGGACGTGCCAGATGACATAGACTTCATTTGTGAGTGATATTGCATTGTACGTACGTACCACAATTTCTTTATCCATTTTTCGCTTTCTGGGATATTTAACTTGTACCGTAGACGAGGTTCTTGTAAACAGAGCCGTCTGAAACTTTGGGGTGGCTGTGTGTTTTTGATTTTAATTTCCCTAAGTATAGGACCATAAGTGGAAGTGCCGTAGGCTCCGTTGCTTTGTTTTTTAGGTGTTTCAGGAAACACCATACACTTCTCCAGAGTGGCTGTTGGCAATTTACATCCCACCCATCAGCATAACAAGGCTCCCTGTTCTCCATGGCCTGTGCTGCATTTCTGGATTTTACACTTTTTTCCGATGGCCCTTTTGAACGGGGGGCAGTGAGACTTCATTGTAGTGCAGATTTCTTTAACATGCTTGCTTGGTTGGCCTAAAAGGGCGTATGCGTTTTTTCCTGAATATATTCAGGAAAAAACGAATAGGCCCTTTTTGGCCAAGTGCATCATTGTCGACGTTCTGCCTCTTTTCCTATGCTTTAAATGCAATTCCAGTCTACCCCCTGAAATCGTTTTCCTGCAATTCTGCCCCGCTTTCAATCCTCTTCGCAGCCTTTCTTCAATATATTTTTGGACGATAGCTGTCATTTATAACTCTGCAGGTTTGTGAATTACAGTGCCCCTGAGCTCCTTTCTTCAAATCGCTTTCTTGTGAGATGGCCGCAAACCCGCAGGATTGCTTCAGGCCCTAATCTGGTTCCGGCACGGCATGCTGAGCGTTTGGTTAATTCCTCTTCCTGGTGGGAAATGAGCGTTAAATTTGCCCATGCAAAAACCTACAGCTAGTCTCTCATTGGTTCTCCCTATTCCTGTTCATCTTGCGCAGAAACTGCAAACTGTGCCAAACAGCAGGTTAAAGGCACTGACTCTCCAAGTGGGGAGAGTGTTAGTAAAGGGTCTGGAATGGTGAACCCGAGTAAAAGGGGATGAAAACTGAGATGCATTTGAAAACGTTTCCCGGTCACACGGTGCACCATACTGTGGGTTTCCCATGCATGTTTTAGCTGAAGGAAGAATGGCTTAAACCTGGAGAGTTCAGACCCATGGAATGGGTACAATGCAGTATGACTTCAAATGGTCTGCATTTGCACATCGAACCTCACCAATGCTATCAGCCCGAAGTATCCAACCTTATGTCTCTCTCAGCTCTGGGTGTAGATGAGGTAAATCCAGGTTGCATCACAAGCCCTGAATGAATTATTTAAGAATTGCTCTCTATTTCACTGTCATTGTGTTTTGTTTTTGTAATTCATTTTGATAATGGGATTTATCGGATTTTCTCTGCTGCCTTCATGCAGCTGTACACACGCTTGATTCTCTTTTGGAGACATATAAATCCATGGGTTTGTAAATTCTTTCTAGTCAGGTGTATTCCTAGGCGTTGAATATAGGGTGTTTAGCCCATTTCGTTGAGCAAGGGGTAGGTCTTGACTATTACTTATTGGACGTATGGAATGGTATCTGTGGTAATTTCTAACTCTGGTTTTATGCAGCACCCCAACTCACCTTTCCCCTTACGCAAACATAAGTTGGTTTTCTAAATTTGAGACCCTGTTCTGTTTTGTAATTCAGTTCATGTGTAGCCAAGATTACATTCCGTGTATTAGTGATATCTTATGATGTTTCATTTTCTGTGTGAGTTATTTCACTTAGAATCATCGTACCTGAATCCACTCATTATGCCAGGACGTGGCAGATGACATAGTCTTCATTGGTGAGTGATATTCCATTGTACGTACGTACCACAACTTCTTTATCCATTTTTCACTTTCTGGGATATTTAACTTGTACCGTAGACGAGGTTCTTGTAAACAGAGCCGTCTGAAACATTGGGGTGGCTGTGTGTTATTGATTTTAATTTCCCTAAGATATAGGACCATAAGTGGAAGTGCCGTAGGCTCCGTTGCTTTGTTTCTTAGGTGTTTCAGGAAACACCATACACTTCTCCAGAGTGGCTCTTGGCAATTTACATCCCACCCATCAGCATAACAAGGCTCCCTATTCTCCATGTCCTGTGCTGCATTTCTGGATTTTACACTTTTTTCAGATGGCCCTTTTGACCGGGGAGCAGTGAGACTTCATTGTAGTGCAGATTTCTTTAATATGCTTGCTTGGTTGGCCAAAAAGGGCGTATGCGTTTTTTCCTGAATATATTCAGGAAAAAACGCATACGCCCTTTTTGGCCAAGTGCATCATTGTCTACGTTCTGCCTCTTTTCCTATGCTTTAAATGCAATTCCAGTCTACCCCCTGAAATCGTTTTCCTGCAATTCTGCCCCGCTTTCAAGTCCTCTTCGCAGCCTTCCTTCAATATATTTTTGGACGATAGCTGTCATTTATAACTCTGCAGGTTTGTGAATTACAGTGCCCCTGAGCTCCTTTCTTCAATCGCTTTCTTGAGAGCTGGCCGCAAACCCGCAGGATTGCTTCAGGCCCTAATCTGGTTCCGGCACGGCATGCTGAGCCTTTGGTTAATTCCTCTTCCTGGTGGGAAATGAGCAATAAATTTACCCGTGCAGACACCTACAGCTAGTCTCTCATTGGTTCTCCCTATTCCTGTTCATCTTGCGCAGAAATTGCAAACTGTGCCAAACAGCAGGTTAAAGGCACTGACTCTCCAAGTGGGGAGAGTGTTAGGAAAGGTCTGGAATGGTGAACAGGAGTAAAAGGGGACGAAAACTGAGATGCATTTGAAAACGTTTCCCGGTCACACGGTGCACCATACTGTGGGTTTCCCATGCATGCTTTAGCTGAAGGAAAAATCGCTTAAACCTGGAGAGTTGGGACCCATGGAATGGGTACCATGCAGTATGACTTCGAATGGTCTGCATTTGCTCATCGAACCTCACCAATGTTATCAGCCCGAAGTGTACAACCTTATGTCTCACTCAGCTCTGGGTGTAGATGAGGTAAATCCAGGTTGCATCACAAGCCCTGAATGAATTATTTAAGAATTGCTCTCTATTTCACTGTCATTGTGTTTTGTTTTCGTAATTCATTTTGATAATAGGATTTATCGGATTTTCTCTGCTGCCTTCATGCAGCTGTACACACGCTTGATTCTCGTATGGAGACATATAAATCCATGGGTTTGAAAATTATTTCTAGTCAGGTGTATTCCTAGGCGTTGAATATAGGGTGTTTAGCCCATTTCGTTGAGCAAGGGGTAGGTCTTGACTATTACGTATTTGACGTATGTAATGGTATCTGTGCTAATTTCTAACTCTACTTTTATGCAGCACCCCAACTCACCTTTCCCTTACGCAAACATAAGTTGGTTTTCTAAATTTGAGACCCTGTTCTGTTTTGTAATTCAGTTCATGTGTAGCCAAGATTACATTCCGTGTATTAGTGATATCTTATGATGTTTCATTTTCTGTGTGACTTATTTCACTTAGAATCATCGTACCTGAATCCACTCATTATGCCAGGACGTGCCAGATGACATAGACTTCATTTGTGAGTGATATTGCATTGTACGTACGTACCACAATTTCTTTATCCATTTTTCGCTTTCTGGGATATTTAACTTGTACCGTAGACGAGGTTCTTGTAAACAGAGCCGTCTGAAACTTTGGGGTGGCTGTGTGTTTTTGATTTTAATTTCCCTAAGTATAGGACCATAAGTGGAAGTGCCGTAGGCTCCGTTGCTTTGTTTTTTAGGTGTTTCAGGAAACACCATACACTTCTCCAGAGTGGCTCTTGGCAATTTACATCCCACCCATCAGCATAACAAGGCTCCCTATTCTCCATGTCCTGTGCTGCATTTCTGGATTTTACACTTTTTTCAGATGGCCCTTTTGACCGGGGAGCAGTGAGACTTCATTGTAGTGCAGATTTCTTTAATATGCTTGCTTGGTTGGCCAAAAAGGGCGTATGCGTTTTTTCCTGAATATATTCAGGAAAAAACGCATACGCCCTTTTTGGCCAAGTGCATCATTGTCTACGTTCTGCCTCTTTTCCTATGCTTTAAATGCAATTCCAGTCTACCCCCTGAAATCGTTTTCCTGCAATTCTGCCCCGCTTTCAAGTCCTCTTCGCAGCCTTCCTTCAATATATTTTTGGACGATAGCTGTCATTTATAACTCTGCAGGTTTGTGAATTACAGTGCCCCTGAGCTCCTTTCTTCAATCGCTTTCTTGAGAGCTGGCCGCAAACCCGCAGGATTGCTTCAGGCCCTAATCTGGTTCCGGCACGGCATGCTGAGCCTTTGGTTAATTCCTCTTCCTGGTGGGAAATGAGCAATAAATTTACCCGTGCAGACACCTACAGCTAGTCTCTCATTGGTTCTCCCTATTCCTGTTCATCTTGCGCAGAAATTGCAAACTGTGCCAAACAGCAGGTTAAAGGCACTGACTCTCCAAGTGGGGAGAGTGTTAGGAAAGGTCTGGAATGGTGAACAGGAGTAAAAGGGGACGAAAACTGAGATGCATTTGAAAACGTTTCCCGGTCACACGGTGCACCATACTGTGGGTTTCCCATGCATGCTTTAGCTGAAGGAAAAATCGCTTAAACCTGGAGAGTTGGGACCCATGGAATGGGTACCATGCAGTATGACTTCGAATGGTCTGCATTTGCTCATCGAACCTCACCAATGTTATCAGCCCGAAGTGTACAACCTTATGTCTCACTCAGCTCTGGGTGTAGATGAGGTAAATCCAGGTTGCATCACAAGCCCTGAATGAATTATTTAAGAATTGCTCTCTATTTCACTGTCATTGTGTTTTGTTTTCGTAATTCATTTTGATAATAGGATTTATCGGATTTTCTCTGCTGCCTTCATGCAGCTGTACACACGCTTGATTCTCGTATGGAGACATATAAATCCATGGGTTTGAAAATTATTTCTAGTCAGGTGTATTCCTAGGCGTTGAATATAGGGTGTTTAGCCCATTTCGTTGAGCAAGGGGTAGGTCTTGACTATTACGTATTTGACGTATGTAATGGTATCTGTGCTAATTTCTAACTCTACTTTTATGCAGCACCCCAACTCACCTTTCCCTTACGCAAACATAAGTTGGTTTTCTAAATTTGAGACCCTGTTCTGTTTTGTAATTCAGTTCATGTGTAGCCAAGATTACATTCCGTGTATTAGTGATATCTTATGATGTTTCATTTTCTGTGTGACTTATTTCACTTAGAATCATCGTACCTGAATCCACTCATTATGCCAGGACGTGCCAGATGACATAGACTTCATTTGTGAGTGATATTGCATTGTACGTACGTACCACAATTTCTTTATCCATTTTTCGCTTTCTGGGATATTTAACTTGTACCGTAGACGAGGTTCTTGTAAACAGAGCCGTCTGAAACTTTGGGGTGGCTGTGTGTTTTTGATTTTAATTTCCCTAAGTATAGGACCATAAGTGGAAGTGCCGTAGGCTCCGTTGCTTTGTTTTTTAGGTGTTTCAGGAAACACCATACACTTCTCCAGAGTGGCTGTTGGCAATTTCCATCCCACCCATCAGCATAACAAGGCTCCCTGTTCTCCATGGCCTGTGCTGCATTTCTGGATTTTACACTTTTTTCCGATGGCCCTTTTGAACGGGGGGCAGTGAGACTTCATTGTAGTGCAGATTTCTTTAACATGCTTGCTTGGTTGGCCTAAAAGGGCGTATGCGTTTTTTCCTGAATATATTCAGGAAAAAACGAATAGGCCCTTTTTGGCCATGTGCATCATTGTCGACGTTCTGCCTCTTTTCCTATGCTTTAAATGCAATTCCAGTCTACCCCCTGAAATCGTTTTCCTGCAATTCTGCCCCGCTTTCAATCCTCTTCGCAGCCTTTCTTCAATATATTTTTGGACGATAGGTGTCATTTATAACTCTGCAGGTTTGTGAATTACAGTGCCCCTGAGCTCCTTTCTTCAAATCGCTTTCTTGTGAGATGGCCGCAAACCCGCAGGATTGCTTCAGGCCCTAATCTGGTTCCGGCACGGCATGCTGAGCGTTTGGTTAATTCCTCTTCCTGGTGGGAAATGAGCGTTAAATTTGCCCATGCAAAAACCTACAGCTAGTCTCTCATTGGTTCTCCCTATTCCTGTTCATCTTGCGCAGAAACTGCAAACTGTGCCAAACAGCAGGTTAAAGGCACTGACTCTCCAAGTGGGGAGAGTGTTAGTAAAGGGTCTGGAATGGTGAACCCGAGTAAAAGGGGATGAAAACTGAGATGCATTTGAAAACGTTTCCCGGTCACACGGTGCACCATACTGTGGGTTTCCCATGCATGTTTTAGCTGAAGGAAGAATGGCTTAAACCTGGAGAGTTCAGACCCATGGAATGGGTACAATGCAGTATGACTTCAAATGGTCTGCATTTGCACATCGAACCTCACCAATGCTATCAGCCCGAAGTATCCAACCTTATGTCTCTCTCAGCTCTGGGTGTAGATGAGGTAAATCCAGGTTGCATCACAAGCCCTGAATGAATTATTTAAGAATTGCTCTCTATTTCACTGTCATTGTGTTTTGTTTTTGTAATTCATTTTGATAATGGGATTTATCGGATTTTCTCTGCTGCCTTCATGCAGCTGTACACACGCTTGATTCTCTTTTGGAGACATATAAATCCATGGGTTTGTAAATTCTTTCTAGTCAGGTGTATTCCTAGGCGTTGAATATAGGGTGTTTAGCCCATTTCGTTGAGCAAGGGGTAGGTCTTGACTATTACGTATTTGACGTATGGAATGGTATCTGTGGTAATTTCTAACTCTGGTTTTATGCAGCACCCCAACTCACCTTTCCCCTTACACAAACATAAGTTGGTTTTCTAAATTTGAGACCCTGTTCTGTTTTGTAATTCAGTTCATGTGTAGCCAAGGTTACATTCCGTGTATTAGTGATATCTTATGATGTTTCATTTTCTGTGTGAGTTATTTCACTTAGAATCATCGTACCTGAATCCACTCATTATGCCAGGACGTGGCAGATGACATAGTCTTCATTGGTGAGTGATATTCCATTGTACGTACGTACCACAACTTCTTTATCCATTTTTCACTTTCTGGGATATTTAACTTGTACCGTAGACGAGGTTCTTGTAAACAGAGCCGTCTGAAACATTGGGGTGGCTGTGTGTTATTGATTTTAATTTCCCTAAGATATAGGACCATAAGTGGAAGTGCCGTAGGCTCCGTTGCTTAGTTTCTTAGGTGTTTCAGGAAACACCATACACTTCTCCAGAGTGGCTCTTGGCAATTTACATCCCACCCATCAGCATAACAAGGCTCCCTGTTCTCCATGGCCTGTGCTGCATTTCTGGATTTTACACTTTTTTCAGATGGCCCTTTTGACCGGGGAGCAGTGAGACTTCATTGTAGTGCAGATTTCTTTAACATGCTTGATTGGTTGGCCAAAAAGGGCGTATGCGTTTTTTCCTGAATATATTCAGGAAAAAACGCATACGCCCATTTTGGCCAAGTGCATCATTGTCGACGTTCTGCCTCTTTTCCTATGCTTTAAATGCAATTCCAGTCTACCCCCTGAAATCGTTTTCCTGCAATTCTGCCCCGCTTTCAAGTCCTCTTCGCAGCCTTCCTTCAATATATTTTTGGACGATAGCTGTCATTTATAACTCTGCAGGTTTGTGAATTACAGTGCCCCTGAGCTCCTTTCTTCAATCGCTTTCTTGAGAGCTGGCCGCAAACCCGCAGGATTGCTTCAGGCCCTAATCTGGTTCCGGCACGGCATGCTGAGCCTTTGGTTAATTCCTCTTCCTGGTGGGAAATGAGCGATAAATTTGCCCGTGCAGACTCCTACAGCTAGTCTCTCATTGGTTCTCCCTATTCCTGTTCATGTTGCGCAGAAATTGCAAACTGTGCCAAACAGCAGGTTAAAGGCACTGACTCTCCAAGTGGGGAGAGTGTTAGGAAAGGGTCTGGAATGGTGAACAGAAGTAAAAGGGGACGAAAACTGAGAAGCATTTGAAAACGTTTCCCGGTCACACGGTGCACCATACTGTGGGTTTCCCATGCATGCTTTAGCTGAAGGAAGAATCGCTTAAACCTGGAGAGTTGGGACCCATGGAATATGTACCATGCAGTATGACTTCGAATGGTCTGCATTTGCTCATCGAACCTCACCAATGTTATCAGCCCGAAGTGTACAACCTTATGTCTCACTCAGCTCTGGGTGTAGATGAGGTAAATCCAGGTTGCATCACAAGCCCTGAATGAATTATTTAAGAATTGCTCTCTATTTCACTGTCATTGTGTTTTGTTTTCGTAATTCATTTTGATAATAGGATTTATCGGATTTTCTCTGCAGCCTTCATGCAGCTGTACACACGCTTGATTCCCTTATGTAGTCATATAAATCCATGGGTTTGAAGATTCTTACTAGTCAGGTGTATTCCTAGGCGTTGAATATAGGGTGTTTAGCCCATTTCATTGAGCAAGGGGTATGTCTTGACTATTACGTATTTGACGTATGGAATGGTATCTGTGCTAATTTCTAACTCTGGTTTTATGCAGCACCCCAACTCACCTTTCCCCTTACACAAACATAAGTTGGTTTTCTAAAATTGAGACCCTGTTCTGTTTTGTAATTCAGTTCATGTGTAGCCAAGATTACATTCCGTGTATTAGTGATATCTTATGATGTTTCATTTTCTGTGTGACTTATTTCACTTAGAATCATCGTACCTGAATCCACTCATTATGCCACGACGGGCCAGATGACATAGATTTCATTGGTGAGTGATATTCCATTGTACGTACGTACCACAACTTCTTTATCCATTTTTCGCTTTCTGGGATATTTAACTTGTACCGTAGACGAGGTTCTTGTAAACAGAGCCGTCTGAAACTTTGGGGTGGCTGTGTGTTTTTGATTTTAATTTCCCTAAGCTATAGGACCATAAGTGGAAGTGCAGTAGGCTCCGTTGCTTTGTTTTTTAGGTGTTTCAGGAAACACCATACACTTCTCCAGAGTGGCTGTTGGCAATTTACATCCCACCCATCAGCATAACAAGGCTCCCTGTTCTCCATGGCCTGTGCTGCATTTCTGGATGTTACACTTTTTTCAGATGGCCCTTTGGACCGGGGGGCAGTGAGACTTCATTGTAGTGCAGATTTCTTTAACATGCTTGCTTGGTTGGCCAAAAAGGGCGTATGCGTTTTTTCGTGAATATATTCAGGAAAAGACGCATACGCCCTTTTTGGCCAAGTGCATCATTGTCGATGTTCTGCCTCTTTTCCTATGCTTTAAATGCAATTCCAGTCTACCCCCTGAAATCGTTTTCCTCCAATTCTGCCCTCTTTCAAGTCCTCTTCGCAGCCTTCCTTCAATATATCTTTGGACGATAGCTGTCATTTATAACTCTGCAGGTTTGTGAATTACAGTGCCCCTGAGCTCCTTTCTTCAATCGCTTTCTTGAGAGCTGGCCGCAAACCCGCAGGATTGCTTCAGGCCCTAATCTGGTTCCGGCACAGCATGCTGAGCCTTTGGTTAATTCCTCTTCCTGGTGGGAAATGAGCGTTAAATTTGCCCGTTCAGACACCTACAGCTAGTCTCTCATTGGTTCTCCCTATTCCTGTTCATCTTGCGCAGAAATTGCAAACTGTGCCAAACAGCAGGTTAAAGGCACTGACTCTGAAAGTGGGGAGAGCGTTAGTAAAGGGTCTGGAATTGTGAACCCGAGTAAAAGGGGATGAAAACTGAGATGCATTTGAAAACGTTTCCCGGTCACACGGTGCACCATACTGTGGGTTTCCCATGCATGTTTTAGCTGAAGGAAGTATCGCTTAAACCTGGAGATTTGGGACCCATGGAATGGGTACCATGCAGTATGACTTCAAATGGTCTGCATTTGCTCATCGAACCTCACCAATGCTATGAGCCCGAAGTGTCCAACCTTATACCTCACTCAGCTCTGGGTGTATATGAGGTAAATGCAGGTTGCATCACAAGCCCTGAATGAATTATTTAAGAATTGCTCTCTATTTCAGTGTCATTGTGTTTTGTTTTTGTAATTCATTTTGATAATAGGATTTATCGGATTTTCTCTGCTGCGTTCATGCAGCTGTACACACGCTTGATTCCCTTATGTAGACATATAAATCCGTGGGTTTGAAGAGTCTTACTAGTCAGGTGTATTCCTAGGCGTTGAATATAGGGTGTTTAGCCCATTTCGTTGATCAAGGGGTAGGTCTTGACTATTATGTATTTGACGTATGGAATGGTATCTGTGGTAATTTCTAACTCTGGTTTTATGCAGCACCCCAACTCACCTTTCCCCTTACACAAACATAAGTTGGTTTTCTAAATTTGAGACCCTGTTCTGTTTTGTAATTCAGTTCATGTGTAGCCAAGATTACATTCCGTGTATTAGTGATATCTTATGATGTTTCATTTTCTGTGTGAGTTATTTCACTTAGAATCATCGTACCTGAATCCACTCATTATGCCAGGACGTGGCAGATGACATAGTCTTCATTGGTGAGTGATATTCCATTGTACGTATGTACCACAACTTCTTTATCCATTTTTCACTTTCTGGGATATTTAACTTGTACCGTAGACGAGGTTCTTGTAAACAGAGCCGTCTGAAACATTGGGGTGGCTGTGTGTTATTGATTTTAATTTCCCTAAGATATAGGACCATAAGTGGAAGTGCTGTAGGCTCCGTTGCTTTGTTTCTTAGGTGTTTCAGGAAACACCATACACTTCTCCAGAGTGGCTCTTGGCAATTTACATCCCACCCATCAGCATAACAAGGCTCCCTGTTCTCCATGTCCTGTGCTGCATTTCTGGATTTTACACTTTTTTCAGATGGCCCTTTTGACCGGGGAGCAGTGAGACTTCATTGTAGTGCAGATTTCTTTAACATGCTTGATTGGTTGGCCAAAAAGTGCGTATGCGTTTTTTCCTGAATATATTCAGGAAAAAACGCATACGCCCTTTTTGACCAAGTGCATCATTGACGACGTTCTGCCTCTTTTCCTATGCTTTAAATGCAATTCCAGTCTACCCCCTGAAATCGTTTTCCTGCAATTCTGCCCCGCTTTCAAGTCCTCTTCGCAGCCTTCCTTCAATATATTTTTGGACGATAGCTGTCATTTATAACTCTGCAGGTTTGTGAATTACAGTGCCCCTGAGCTCTTTCTTCAATCGCTTTCTTGAGAGCTGGCCGCAAACCCGCAGGATTGCTTCAGGCCCTAATCTGGTTCCAGCACGGCATGCTGAGCCTTTGGTTAATTCCTGTTCCTGGTGGGAAATGAGCGATAAATTTGCCCGTGCAGACACCTACAGCTAGTCTCTCATTGGTTCTCCCTATTCCTGTTCATCTTGCGCAGAAATTGCAAACTGTGCCAAACAGCAGGTTAAAGGCACTGACTCTCCAAGTGGGGAGAGTGTTAGGAAAGGGTCTGGAATGGTGAACAGGAGTAAAAGGGGACGAAAACTGAGATGCATTTGAAAACGTTTCCCGGTCACACTGTGCACCATACTGTGGGTTTCCCATGCATGCTTTAGCTGAAGGAAGAATCCCTTAAACCTGGAGAGTTGGGACCCATGGAATGGGTACCATGCAGTATGACTTCGAATGGTCTGCATTTGCTCATCGAACCTCACCAATGTTATCAGCCCGAAGTGTACAACCTTATGTCTCACTCAGCTCTGGGTGTAGATGAGGTAAATCCAGGTTGCATCACAAGCCCTGAAAGAATTATTTAAGAATTGCTCTCTATTTCACTGTCATTGTGTTTTGTTTTTGTAATTCATTTTGATAATAGGATTTATCGGATTTTCTCTGCAGCCTTCATGCAGCTGTACACACGCTTGATTCCCTTATGTAGTCATATAAATCCATGGGTTTGAAGATTCTTACTAGTCAGGTGTATTCCTAGGCGTTGAATATAGGGTGTTTAGCCCATTTCGTTGAGCAAGGGGTAGGTCTTGACTATTACGTATTTGACGTATGGAATGGTATCTGTGCTAATTTCTAACTCTGGTTTTATGCAGCACCCCAACTCACATTTCCCGTTAAGCAAACATAAGTTGGTTTTCTAAATTTGAGACCCTGTTCTGTTTTGTAATTCAGTTCATGTGTAGCCAAGATTACATTCCTTGTATTAGTGATATCTTACGATGTTTCATTTTCTGTGTGACTTTTTCACTTAGAATCATCGTACCTGAATTCACTCATTATGCCACGACGGGCCAGATGACATAGACTTCATTGGTGAGTGAAATTCCATTGTACGTACGTACCACAACTTCTTGATCCATTTTTCGCTTTCTGGGATATTTAACTTGTACCGTAGACGAGGTTCTTGTAAACAGAGCCGTCTGAAACTTTGGGGTGGCTGTGTGTTTTTGATTTAATTTCCCTAAGCTATAGGACCATAAGTGGAAGTGCCGTAGGCTCCATTGCTTTGTTTTTTAGGTGTTTCAGGAAACACCATACACTTCTCCAGAGTGGCTCTTGGCAATTTCCATCCCACCCATCAGCATAACAAGGCTCCCTGTTCTCCATGGCCTGTGCTGCATTTCTGGATTTTACACTTTTTTCAGATGGCCATTTTGACCCGGGGTCAGTGAGACTTCATTGTAGTGCAGGTTTCTTTAACATGCTTGCTTGGTTGGCCAAAAAGGGCGTAGGCGTTTTTTCCTGAATATATTCAGGAAAAAAGTCATACGCCCTTTTTGGCCAAGTGCATCATTGTCGACGTTCTGCCTCTTTTCCTATGCTTTAAATGCAATTCCAGTCTACCCCCTGAAATCGTTTTCCTGCAATTCTGCCCCACTTTCAAGTCCTCTTCACAGCCTTCCTTCAATATATTTTTGGACGATAGGTGTCATTTATAACTCTGCAGGTTTGTGAATTACAGTGGCCCTGAGCTCCTTTCTTAAATGCAATTCCAGTCTACCCCCTGAAATCGTTTTCCTGCAATTCTGCTCCGCTTTCAAGTCCTCTTCGCAGCCTTCCTTCAATATATTTTTGGACGATAGCTGTCATTTATAACTCTGCAGGTTTGTGAATTACAGTGCCCCTGAGCTCCTTTCTCAATCGCTTTCTTGAGAGCTGGCCTCAAACCTGCAGGATTGCTTCAGGCCCTTATCTGGTTCCGGCACGGCATGCTGAGCCTTTGGTTAATTCCTCTTACTGGTGGGAAATGAGCGTTAAATTTGCCCGTGCAGACACCTACAGCTAGTCTCTCATTGATTCTCCCTATTCCTGTTCATCTTGCGCAGAAATTGCAAACTGTGCCAAACAGGAGGTTAAAGGCACTGACTCTCCATGTAGGGAGAATGTTAGTAAAGGGTCTGGAATTGTGAACCCGAGTAAAAGAGGACAAAAACTGAGTTGCATTTGAAAACATTTCCGGGTCACATGGTGCACCATACTGTGAGTTTCCCATGCATGCTTTAGCTGAAGAAGAATCGCTTAAACCTGGAGATTTGGCACCCATGGAATGTGTACCATGTAGGAGGACTTCAAATGGTCTGCATTTGCTCATCGAACCTAACCAATGCTATCAGCCCGAAGTGTCCAACCTTATGTCTCACTCAGCTCTGGGTGTAGATGAGGTAAATCCAGGTTGCATCACAAGCCCTGAATGAATTATTTAAGAATTGCTCTCTATTTCACTGTCATTGTGTTTTGTTTTTGTAATTCATTTTGATAATAGGATTTATCGGATTTTCTCTGCTGCATTCATGCAGCTGTACACACGCTTGATTCTGTTATGGAGACATGTAAATCCATGGGTTTGAAGATTCTTACTAGTCAGGTGTATTCCTAGGCGTTGAATATAGGGTGTTTAGCCCATTTCGTTGAGCAAGGGGTAGGTCTTGACTATTACATATTTGACGTATGGAATGGTATCTGTGCTAATTTCTAACTCTGGTTTTATGCAGCACCCCAACTCACCTTTCCCCTTACGCAAACATAAGTTGGTTTTCTAAATTTGAGACCCTGTTCTGTTTTGTAATTAATTCATGTGTAGCCAAGTTTACATTCCGTGTATTAGTGTTATCTTATGATGTTTCATTTTCTGTGTGAATTATTTCACTTAGAATCATCGTACCTGAATCCACTCATTATGCCACGACGGGCCAGATGACATAGATTTCATTGGTGAGTGATATTCCATTGTACGTACGTACCACAACTTCTTTATCCATTTTTCGCTTTCTGGGATATTTAACTTGTACTGTAGATGAGGTTCTTGTAAACAGAGCCGTCTGAAACTTTGGGGTCGCTGTGTGTTTTTGATTTTAATTTCCCTAATCTATAGGACCATAAGTGGAAGTGCCGTAGGCTCCGTTGCTTTGTTTTTTAGGTGTTTCAGGAAACACCATACACTTCTCCAGAGTGGCTGTTGGCAATTTACATCCCACCCATCAGCATAACAAGGCTCCCTGTTCTCCATGGCCTGTGCTGCATTTCTGGATTTTACAGTTTTTTCAGATGGCCCTTTTGACCGGGGGGCAGTGAGACTTCATTGTAGTGCAGATTTCTTTAACATGCTTGCTTGGTTGGCCAAAAAGGGCGTATGCGTTTTTTCCTGAATATATTCAGGAAAAAACGCATACGCCCTTTTTGGCCAAGTGCATCATTGTCGACGTTCTGCCTCTTTTCCTATGCTTTAAATGCAATTCCAGTCTACCCCCTGAAATCGTTTTCCTGCAATTCTGCCCCGCTTTCAAGTCCTCTTCGCAGCTTTCCTTCAATATATTTTTGGACGATAGCTGTCATTTATAACTCTGCAGTTTTGTGAATTACAGTGCCCCTGAGCTCCTTTCTTCAAATCGCTTTCTTTTCAGCTGGCCGCAAACCCACAGGATTGCTTCAGGCCCTAATCCGGTTCCGGCACGGCATGCTGAGCCTTTGGTTAATTCCTCTTCCTGGTGGGAAATGAGCATTAAATTTGCCCGTGTAGACACCTACAGCTAGTCTCTCATTGGTTCTCCCTATTCCTGTACATCTTGCACAGAAATTGCAAACTGTGCCAAAGAGCAGGTTAAAGGCCCTGACTCTCCAAGTGGGGAGAGTGTTAGTAAAGGGTCTGGAATTGTGAACCCGAGTAAAAGGTGACCAAAACTGAGATGCATTTGAAAACGTTTCCCGGTCACACGGTGCACCATACTGTGGGTTTCCCATGCATGTTTTAGCTGAAGGAAGAATGGCTTAAACCTGGAGAGTTGGGACCCATGGAATGGGTACCATGCAGTATGACTTCAAATGGTCTGCATTTGCTCATCGAACCTCACCAATGCTATCAGCCCAAAGTGTCCAACCTTATGTCTCACTCAGCTCTGGGTGTAGATGAGGTAAATCCAGGTTGCATCACAAGCCCTGAATGAATTATTTAAGAATTGCTCTCTATTTCACTGTCATTGTGTTTTGTTTTTGTAATTCATTTTGATAATTGGATTTATCAGATTTTCTCTGCTGCCTTCATGCAGCTGTACACACGCTTGATTCTCTTATGGAGTCATATAAATCCATGGGTTTGAAAATTCTTTCTAGTCTGGTGTATTCCTAGGCGTTGAATATAGGGTGTTTAGCCCATTTCGTTGAGCAAGGGGTAGGTCTTGACTATTACATATTTGACGTATGGAAAGGTATCTGTGCTAATTTCTATCTCTGGTTTTATGCAGCACCCCAACTCAACTTTCCCCTTAAGCAAAAATAAGTTGGTTTTCTAAATTTGAGACCCTGTTCTGTTTTGTAATTCAGTTCATGTGTAGCCAAGTTTACATTCCGTGTATTAGTGATATCTTATGATGTTTCATTTTCTGTGTGACTTATTTCACTTAGAATCATCGTACCTGAATCCACTCATTATGCCAGGACGTGCCTGATGACATAGACTTCATTGGTGAGTGATATTCCATTGTACGTACGTACCACAACTTCTTTCTCCATTTTTCGCTCTCTGGGATATTTAACTTGTACCGTAGACGAGGTTCTTGTAAACAGAGCCGTCTGAAACTTTGGGGTGTCTGTGTGTTTTTGATTTTAATTTCCCTAAGCTATAGGACCATAAGTGGAAGTGCCGTAGTCTCCGTTGCTTTGTTTTTTAGGTGTTTCAGGAAACACCATACACTTCTCCAGAGTGGCTCTTGGCAATTTACATCCCACCTATCAGCATAACAAGGCTCCCTGTTCTCCATGGCCTGTGCTGCCTTTCTGGATTTTACACTTTTTTCAGGTGGCCCTTTTGACCGGGGGGCAGTGAGACTTCATTGTAGTGCAGATTACTTTAACATGCTTGCTTGGTTGGCCAAAAATGGCGTATGCGTTTTTTCCTGAATATATTTAGGAAAAAACGCATACGCCCTTTTTGGCCAAGTGCATCATTGTCGACGTTCTGCCTCTTTTCCTATGCTTTAAATGCAATTCCAGTCTACTCCCTGAAATCGTTTTCCTGCAATTCTGCCCCGCTTTCAAGTCCTCTTCACAGCCTTCCTTCAATATATTTTTGGACGATAGCTGTCATTTATAACTCTGCAGGTTTGTGAATTACAGTGCCCCTGAGCTCCTTTCTTCAGTCGCTTTCTTGAGAGCTGCCCGCAAACCAGCAGGATTGCTTCAGGCCCTAATCTGGTTCCGGCACGGCATGCTGAGCCTTTGGTTAATTCCTCTTCCTGGTGGGAAATGAGCGTTAAATTTGCCCGTTCAGACACCTACAGCTAGTCTCTCATTGGTTCTCCCTATTCCTGTTCATCTTGCGCAGAAATTGCAAACTGTGCCAAACAGCAGGTTAAAGGCACTGACTCTCCAAGTGGGGAGAGTGTTAGGAAAGTGTCTGGAATGGTGAACACGAGTAAAAGGGGACGAAAACTGAGATGCATTTGAAAACGTTTCCCGGTCACACGGTGCACCATACTGTGGGTTTCCCATGCATGCTTTAGCTGAAGGAAGAATCGCTTAAACCTGGAGAGTTGGGACCCATGGAATGGGTACCATGCAGTATGACTTCGAATGGTCTGCATTTGCTCATCGAACCTCACCAATGTTATCAGCCCGAAGTGTACAACCTTATGTCTCACTCAGCTCTGGGTGTAGATGAGGTAAATCCAGGTTGCATCACAAGCCCTGAATGAATTATTTAAGAATTGCTCTCTATTTCACTGTCATTGTGTTGTGTTTTTGAAATTTATTTTGATAATGGGATTTAGCTGATTTTCACTGCTGCGTTTATGTCACTGTACAAACGCTTGATTCTCTTACCGAGACATATAAATCCATAGGTATTAAGACTCTTACTCATCCCGTATATTCCTAGGTGCTGAATATGGGGTGTTGAGTCCATTTCGTTGTCCAGGGAGTAGGTTTTCTCTATTACATATTTGGCTTATGGAATGGTATCTGTGCTAATTTCAATCTCTGGTTTTATGCAGCACCCCAACTCTCCTTTATCCTTAAGCAAGCATAAGTTGGTTTTCTAAATCTGAGACCCCGTTCTGTTTTGTAATTCAGTTCATTTGTACCCTCGTTTATATTCCATGTATTAGTAGTATCGTATGTCTTTTTCTTTTTGAATTATGTGACTTCGAATGATCATACGTAACTCCTCTGGGGTTGTTACAACTGGCCATATTTCATTGATTTTCAGGCTGAGTAATATTCCACTCTACATAAGTGCCACATCTCTATCCATTTTTTCCCTCCACAGACATATAAATTATATCCTAGTCGAGGATCTTTTAAACAGAGAGGCGGTAAACATTGGGGTGCCTGTGTCCTCTCCATTTTTGTTTTTCCCAAGATATACATCCATGAGTGCAAGTGCCCTGTGCTCTGTAGCTCATTTTTTAGATGCTTTAGTAAACACAATACACTTCTCCAGAGTGACCGTTGGCAATATACATTTCCACTATAAGCGTCACAGGGCTCCCTTTTCTCCTTGCCCTGTCCTGCATTTCTGGTGTTTACACTTTACAAGGAAGGCTCTTCTGACTGATGCGAAGTGATATGTTTTGTAGTATTGATTTCCAGTGCCCACCTGTTTGGTTGGCTAAAAAAGTGTATGCCCTTTTCTTGAATATATACAGAAAAAGACGCATACACCCTTTTTGGCCAACTGCAATGTTGGCAATGTTCAGCCCCTTTTCTTGTGCTTAATGGCGAGTCCTTTCTACCTCTTCCAATCCCTTTCCTGCCATTCTCCATTGCTTACAAGTCCTTTTCTCTGACTTTCCTCAAGACATTGTTCAGTGATAGATATTTTCAACTCTGCAGTTTCGTGAATTTTAGTGTCCCTGAGTTCCATTTTTCAACTTGTGTTTATGGGAACTGGCCACAAAGCAGCGGGATTTCCTCAAGCCCTATTCTGTTTCCATGGGCAACCCTAGCCTTTGGTCAATTCGTCTTCCTGATTGGAAATTAGAGTGACATGTGCCTGTCCGAACACCTAGGACTTGTCTCTCATTGTTCCTCCTCCTTCTGCTTCATCCTCTGGACAAATTCCAAACAGGATGTTGACAGTGCTGACATCTCCAAGTGGGGAGACTGTTATTAAAGACGCTGGAGGGGTGAACCCGAGCACCAGGAGATGAGGAGATGAGATGCCTTTTCCAAACTCTTCCCGATCAGACGGTATACCATCCTCTGGGTGTGACAGGCATGTTTTAGCTGTAGGAAGTGTCCCATTCATGTGAGGAGAACACCAGGGCTTTTTCAAAATCAGTGTCTCTCCACAGCCCAAACTGGGGAATTTTTTAAGCTACGGCTACACATATGTTCATTAAGGGCTTTGGGAAGTAGGCAGAGTCCAAACTTTAGATGATTGAAGTCTTCAGGATCAGAAGCACTCACCACTGGCTTCCCTTAGGTTCCATTTTAACTGTCATTAATAGATGATGTCAATAAAAACATCTATTCGTTTTCAGATTATTTCCCCTTATAGGTTATTGCAAAATTTTGAGTGTAGTTCCCTGTGCTATACAGTAGTTCCTTGTTGATGATCGATTTTATACATAGCAGTGTGTATGTGTTAATCCCAAACTGTTAATTTATCCCTCCTCCCACCTTTCCCATTTGGTCATAATAAATTATAAGATTTTATACTTCTCAGAAATGGGGGAGCTGAAAGAGAGGTATCATTTTCAATGGAAAAGCATTTAAAACAAGATTGAAGCTTTAACCAAGATTATTAGATGTACATCCTTGGAAAGAAATCACTTCGTTTCTCTAGTATTGACCTGACAAATAAGACCTTTTCACTGAACTTGCTTATAATAAAGTGATGGAAATATCAAATGGAAGTGTTAGAAACATCTTATTTTGCCCGAGCCTTATACACTGTTCTATGTTAATTACAGTTTGGTTCACACATCTGTTCATTGAAGTTACAATGTTCTCAATTTCTGTTACTGATCCTCCAGAGTGGACCCCAACAAGTGTCCCCCTGCCCAGTGTCATTGGAGCCAACAGATCGAGACTGAGTTTGGTTCAGAAGCAAAGGAAACTTTATATTTTGATCAGAGAATGGAGAGGTGAGAGCATGTGCTACCCCGTGGGCTGTGGGCTGGGCTGCTGTGTAGAGATCCTGTCAGAGTCAGTGGGAGGGAGGGGGCGGAGCTCTCGAGGGCCCAGTTGGCTGCAGCTCAGGCTCTATATCACGGAGTCTGCACTGTGCCCCAGGAGCTGAGGTGTCGACCCAGCCATTCTGCACTAGGAAATCTGGTCTGAAGTGCCGGCTGTTGAACCTCTGTATGTGGGACCCTAGGAGCACGTGAAATTAGACAAAGCACAAAGGATAAAAAAGGTTAGACTTTATTTTATTGCCCAGATTCTATTTTTATCTCCCAGGGATTTTTAAGGGGCTTTGCCTGGGACAAACCCCTCTTCTGCATTTTGTCCCCTTCCTCATTCTTAGAGGGCTGAGGGTGCAGACCCTTCATCTGTAACTGCTGAGTGCTGAGTTAGGAGCCCTCATGCCTGTGGGCGAGGGTCAGAACTTCTCCCCAGCAGCCTCCAGGTGACGTTGATTGTCCCCAGGTCTCATGCCTCCCTGCTCGTCTGCCTGAGCACAAGTATTGGTAGTGTTATAGATTCTAATGACCTTTAAGGGTCCAGGAAGGAGATGTGCAGTGATGCTGTGAGGTCCAGTTTCACCCCGCCCCACATTTGTTCGGCCACCTTAGGCTGACCGTTTCTGCCAGCGTAGATGCTCTGACCAGTAGTCTGCGCTTTCTTCAATTAGGCCCCTGAATTAACGTAAAAACAGCACCAGGTGTCAGGACCCTGCCTGCTCAACTCCCAGACAGTCCAGGGTCAGTGGTGATGAAGGACCATGATGGCCACTGAGTCAACAGCCTTTTGAAGTAAACAGGAATCCAGCCGGTCTTATTGGCCACCATCATCACAGTGTCTGTAGGCTCTTCTATGGTGACAGCGTGATATACGGTTCCCCCGCCAAGATTATTACCTCCCCTCTGGGCGCAGTAAGTCCTGCAAGCAGTAGTCTACTCTTTTGGGACACACTCTTGTTGTTTTATGAGAGAAACTCCAGGTCAAGTGATGGTCACACGAGTCGTCATGGTGCCCCTTTGCCCCAGTTATCTCTCTGGAGGTTGGAGTTGGAGGACCTCCTCACTCAAGGTCAGTGTGCCCACGGAGCAAACCCTGCAACTTCAGGGCATGGTTGGGTGTTAGGAACACCACGTGGGGTCCTTTTCCCTTAGGAGGGAGGTGGCCTTTTGGGCTGCTGATTTCCAGGTTTTCAGATACTGCCAGTATCTTGGCCAGATGTGGCGGTGGGCCAAGCCCCTTGGTGACCGTAGTTTATCCTACCTGGATGGCATTCTTGCATTGTTCCATTTCAACTGGTCCCAGGTTTTGCACTAATACTCCAATGGTGATTCACCGTTCACCTGGAAAGTAAAGGTCAAAGGGTTTAACTAAATTAGGGAGTTCCAGGGCAAGGGTCTGAGTTGACTGCTCTTTCCATTCTTGAAAGGCCACTTCTGGATTCTATTCAAAAGGATCATCATCTTTTCCTTTCAGTGTTTCATATAGAGGCCCAGCTAGTAGACTGTAGTTAGGGATCCAGAAGCAGCAAACCCTGGCCTCGCCACGAACCCCTAAGCTGTCTTCTAGTTTTAGAAATGGGTAAGGCTGTAAATTGTTTCTTCCCTTTCCTGGAATGGGCTTCTCCGACCTTCTGTGAGAATGAAGCCCAGGCAGGTCACCGTAGTCTGTGATATTTGAGCTTTTCCTTGGACAACTTGTATCCTTTATTGGCTTGGTAGTTCAGAGGTCTCCTTAGTAGGGCTGGCGATCAGAATGTCGTCTGCATATTGAAGGAGTGTTTCCTTTTCCAGAGGTAGAACTTTTAGGTCTTTAGCTGAGCTTTCCCCAAAGATGGTGTGGGAATTTTTGAACCCTTGGGGCAACACGGCCCGGAAGTATTGTTTTAGTTTTATGTTGAGTCCTGCCACTCACAAGGCAAAATTTCTTGTGACTCTGGGACTAATAGAATACAAAAGAAGGCATCATTGAAGACAAATACAGAATACCATGTACTGGTGGTTGGTAGAATGACCAGCAGGGTGTAGGATTTAGGAACTACTGGAGGTCTATCCTCGGTGGCTTCACTGACTGCCCTGACATCCTTTACCAGGACTCCAGCAGCCCATGGGGCTCTCGAGGTCAGGCCAATCCCAGGATATGGAGCTCACCTGGGCAGGTACCCCACCCCCACCCCAGCCCACGGGGCTCTCGTGTTCATGCCCCTCCCAGGATATGGGGTTCCCTGGGCAGGTTCCCCTGCAGCCCATGGGGCTCTCGTGGTCAGGCCCCTCCCAGGATACAGAGCTACCCTTGCAGATACCCTGGCAGGGCTGGGCACACAGGAACCATGCACATCGCCCTCAATTCAGAGCACTCCCAACTCACCTGTCACTCAGATCTGACACAGAGCACCTCAGAGCAGGACTTGAACTAACAAACAGCAGCTCTGACAGGTCTGTGACCCTGGGCATCACTCTGTGTCCTCCCCCCACCTGGTCTTCCAGAGACTTCCACTGCACTCGGGGCACCAGACCTCTGTCTCCACCCACCACGCACCCCTCCTCTCCCTGACTCCTGGGTTCCTCTCATTAGGAGAGGGTTTTCTTGAAGTTGTCTCCCACTCATGGTCCAGATAATATAATTAGAAAACAAGCCAGAGCTTCAGCGCCTTGTCTAGCCTGACTCTCAGGAGCCCACACCTGTTCCTTGGACCTGGCCGCTTCAGCAAGTTCCAGTTTCTGCAACTGTGAGCTCCTGAGGGGTGATTATTGGCTGGCCTGGGAAGCCTGACCGTGCCGGCCATCCCTCCCCAGGTGTGCCTGGGTTGAGATCAATATAAACACCGCTCCAGGCAGCAAGAGACCCTGCAGCTGTGCCTGACGCCATTTTCTCTGCCCAGTCAGCAGTCTCGGGGCTGGACTGGTGGGAGGGAGTGAGAGGCCACGGGTTTGTGGGTGGCCCAGTGTGAGTGGGGCTCTGCTGGACTTTCTGCAGCAGTTGCCAAGATGCCACCTGCTAAAGAAGAGGATGTGTCAACCATACCTGCTGCTGGAATTTCTCCCTGGACAGAGGTGAGTGAGGGAGAAATCAGTGGGGGCCGGGACAGCAGGGGTATCTCAGGCAGGGAAATGGAAAGCTTCCAGAAGAGCACCTAGGTCCAGGACCATCCTGGCTGGCCTGCAGGCACCAAGTCGGCTGGCATGCTGTCGCTCATGTGGCTCCATGGCCCTTCCTCTAGGCTTTCAAGTCCTTGTACATATTCAGGTGTTTTACCTGGGAAGGGTGGGAACATTTCAGCAGCAGCTGGCCTGGGGCTCGGCCCACGTTTACTCACAGATGCCTCGGCACGGGCCCCCAGCTCTGCAATGAGGATGCTTGTTGCATGAGGCCTGCTGGCTGAATGGGAGATGATTCCCCACCACTGACCAACTTCAGAATTGTTTACAACTGGAGCAAGTGGCCTGATATGGTTTTCCTCTGTGTAACTGGTGGGTTCTGTTTTTTTTTTCTTTTTTTCGCTTTTGGTTCAAGGTAGATTTTATTCCTCTTTTTTGTATTTACAGATATAAGCATGGAAATAATTTATTCATATAAATACATGTATGTGAAGGGAAGAATATTTTGTCTGTTTTACTTTTTGTAATTTTGAATTTTATTTTATTTTTTTATACAGCAGGTTCTTTTTGGTTATCTATTTTATACATATAAATGTATACATGCCAATCCCAATCTCTCAACTCCTCCCACCACCCCCCCCAACATCTTTCCCCCCTTGGTGTCCATACGTTTGTTCTCTACATCTGTTGCTCTATTTCTGCCTTGCAAAACGGTTCATCTGTACATTTTCTCTAGGTTCCACATATATGCATTAATATACAAGATTTGTTTTTCTATTTCTGACTTACTTCACTCTTTATGACAGTCTCTAGATCCATCAACGTCTCTACAAATGACCCAATTTCATTCCTTTTTATGGCTTAGTGATAATCCATTTTATATATGTACCACATCTTTATGCATTCGTCTGTCTGTGGGCATTTAGGTTGCTTCCATTACCTGGATATTGTAAATAGTGATGCAATGAACATTGCGGTGAATGTCTCTTTTTGATTTATGGTTTTGTCTGGGTATATGCCCAGTAGTGGCATTGCTGTATCATATGGTAATTGTATTCTTAGTTTTATAAGAAACTCCATAATGTTCTCCACAGTGACTGTATCAATTTACATTCCCAACAATAGTGGAAGAGGGTTCCTTATCTCCACACCCTTTCCAGCATCTGTTGTTTGTAGATTTTCTGATGATGCCCATTCTAACAGGTGTGAGGTGATACACCATGGATGAGTCTATTTCGTTGAGCAAAGAGTAGGTCTTGTCTATTACATATTTGGCTTATGGAACGGTATGTGTGCTAATTAAAATCTCTGGTTTTATACAGCACCCCAACTCAACTTTCCCCTTAAGCAAGCATAAGTTTTTATCTAAATGTGAGACTCTGTTCGGTTTTGTAATTCAGTTTATGTGTAGCCAAGTTTACACTCTCTCTATTAGTGATATCTTATGATAATTACCTTACTCTGTGTGACATATTTCTCTATTTCTCTTAGAATCATCATACTTAAATCCACTCAATTTGCTGCTACAGGCCTGATGACATTGATTTCATTGCTGAGTGATATTCCGTTGTACGTAAGTAGCACAACTCCTTTATCCATTTTTTTCTTTCTGGGATATTTAATTTGTACTGGATTCGAGGTTCTTGTAAACACAGCAGCCCTAAATTTTGTGTTGGCTGTGTCTTGTTGATTTTAATTTTCCTAAGCTAAAGGGCCAAAAGTGGAAGTGCCCTAGGGTCTGTAGCTTTGTTTTTCAGATGTTTCAGGATACACCATAAACATCTCCAGAGTGTCTGTTGGTGACTTACATCCCGCCCATCAGCATAACAAGGCTCCCTGTTCTCCATGGCCTGTCCTGTGTATCTGGTTTTTACACTTTTTTCAGATGGCCCTTTTGACGAATGGGAAATGAGACTTCATTGTAATGCGGATTTCCATTGCTCGAGTGCTTGGTTGGCCAAAAAGGGCATATGCGTTTTTCCTGAATATATTCAGGAAAAAATGTATACGCCCTTTTGTCCAAGTGCATCACTGTCAAAGATCTGCCGCTTTTCACATACTTTAAATGCAATTCCAATCTACCTCCTGAAATATGATTCCTGCAATTCTGCCTCGTTTTCAAGTCCTCTTTGCAGACTTACTTCAATATATTTTTGCCAATAGCTGTCATTTATAACTCTGCAGGTTTGTGAATTACAGTGCCCGTGATTTCCTTCAAAACTCGTTTCCTTGAAAGCTGGCCACAGAACCGCAGGTTTGCTTCAGGCCGTAATCAGGGTCCAGCACGTCACTCTGAGCCTTTGGTTAATTCCTCTTCCTGGTGGGAAATTAGAGTTAAATGTGCCCCTCCAGACACCTGCCTCACTCCCAGCCCCTTGGTGATGTGTGTCCTCTGGTTTGAGGCCACATGTGCTGGGTCCCTCACCTTTGGCTGATGTGGCCCCACTGGTGTGAGGACACTCCTGCCTGGTTCCCATCCTCTTGGTGATGTGGGCCCTCCGGTGAGAGTCTGATACTGGTTGGGTTACTCACACTTCTGTGAGGTGGGACCTCTTCTCTGAGGTCACTCCTGCCTGGCTGGCACACCCCGCCTTGGCGACGTCGGCCCTCTGGTGGGAGTTGGTGCCTGCTGGGAGTCTCCTCCCCTCGGTAATGAGGGCCCTCTGGCGTCCGGCCGTAACTCCTGGGCTCCAAAAATTTTCTGATGTGCGCCCTGTGGTGCGAGTACACTCCTGCCAGTTTCCCAACCCCATGGGAATGTGGGCCTTCTGCTCTGAGGTCCCAACGTTGGGTTGCTCAGTTTCATGATGAGGGCCCTCAGGTGTGAGTTCACTCCGGCCTGGATCCCATAGCCTCGCTGCTCCTGGCCACCTGCTGGGAGGTTCCAACTGCGGGATTCCTCACCGTCTTTATTCTATGGGCCCTGTGTTGTGAGGCTCCTCCTGCCTGCCTCACTCCGAGCCCCTTGGAGATGTGGGTCTTCTGGTTTAGGCCACATGTGCTGGGTTCCTCACCTTTCTATGATGTGGCCACACTGGTGTGAAGACAGTCCTGCCTGTTTCTGATCCCCTTGGTGATGTGGGCCCTCTGGTGAGAGTCTTATCCTGGCTGGGTTCCTCACCCTTCTGTGAGGTAGGCCCTCTGCTGTGAGGTCACTCCTGCCTGGCTGTCACACGTCCCCTTGGCGACATGGGCCCTCAGTTGGGAGTTGGTGCCTGCTTGGAGTCTCCTCCCCTTGGTAATGAGGGCCCTCTGGCATCAGGCCCTAACTTCTGAGCTCCCAAAATTCTCTGATGTGTGCCCTGTGGTGCGAGTACACTTATGCCATGTTCCCAACCACATGGGAATGTGGACCTTCTGCTCTGAGGTCCCAACGGCTGGGTTGCTCAGAGTTTCATGATGAGGGCCCTCTGTTTTGAGTTCAGTCAGGTCTGGATCCCATAGCCTCGCTGCTCCTGGCCGCCGGCTGGGAGGTTCCAACTGCTGGATTCCTCACCATTTTTATTCCATGGGCCCTATGTTTTGAGGCTGCTCCTGCCTGCCTCACTCCCAGCCCCTTGGTGATGTGTGTCCTCTGGTTTGAGGCCACGTGTGCTGGGTCACTCACATTTCGGTGATGACGCCTCACTGGTGTGAGGACACTCCAGCCTGGTTCCCATTCCCTTGGTGATGTGGGCCCTGTGGTGAGAGTCTGATCTTCTTTGGGTTCCTCACACTTTTGTGAGGTGGACCCTCTGCTCTGAGGTCACTCCTGCCTGGCTGGCACATCCCGCATTGGTGATGGCGGCCCTCTGGTAGCAGTTGGAGCCTGCTGGGAGCCTCCTCTCCTCGGTGATGAGAGCCCTCTGGCGTCAGGCCCTAACTGCTGGGCTCCCCACATTTTCTGATGTGTGCCCACTGGTGCGATGACACTCCTGCTTGGTTCCCTTCCCCATGGGGATGTGGGCCTTCTGCTCTGAGGTCACAACGGCTGGTTTGCTCACAGTTTCATGATGAGGGCCCTCTGTTGTGAGTTCATCACTGCCTGGATCCCATAGCCTCGGTGCTCTGGGCCGCCTGCTGAGATGTCCCAACTGCTGGGTTCCTCACCTTTTTTATACAATGGGCCATGTGTTGTGAGGTTAATCCTGCCTGCCTCGCTCCGAAACTCATGGTGATCTGGGTCCTCTGGTTTGAGGCCACATTTTTTGTGTACCTCAACTTTTGATGATGTGGCCCCATGGGTGTGATGATACTCCTGCCTGGTTCACAGCCCCTTGCTGATGTGGGCACTCTGGTGAGAGTCTGATCCTGGCTGGGTTCCTTACCCTTCTGTGAGGTGGGCCCTCTGGTGTGAGGTCACTCCTGCCTGGCTGGCTCACATCGCCTTGGCGATGTGGGCCCACTGTTGGCCACGAAAGCATGCTGGGAGCCTCCTACCCTCTTTAATGAGGGCCCTGAAAAAAGGCATATGCACTTTTTGACCAAGTGCATCATTGTCGAGGATCGGCCTCTTCTCCTATGCTTTCAGAGCACTGCCCGTCTACATCCTGAAATCATATTCCTGGAATTCTGCCCCGTTTTCAAGCCCTCTTCGCAGCCTTACTTCAATATATTTTTGTATGATACCTGTCATTTATAACTCTGCAGGTTTGTTAATTACAGTGTCCCTGAGCTCCTTTCTTCAACTCGCTTTCTTGTGAGCTAGCCGCAAACCCACAGGATTGCTTCAGGCCCTAAAATGGTTTCGGCAAGGCACGCTGAGACTTTGGTAAATTCCTCTTTCTGCTGGGAAATGAACATTTAAGTTGCCCGTGCAGACCTTAAAGCTAGTCTCTCATTGGTTCTCCCTATTCCTGTTCATCTTGTGCAGAAATTGTAAACTGTGCCAAACAGGAGGTTAAAGGCACTGACTCTCCAAGTGGGTAGAGAGTTAGTAAAGCGTCTGGCATTGTGAACCCAAGTACCAGGGAACGAAACCTGAGAGGCATTTAAAATCGTTTCCCAGTCACACGGCGGACTATACTCTGGGATTCCCAAGCATGTTTAAGCTGAAGGAAGAATTCCTTAAACCTGGAGAGTTGGGAACCATGGAATGGGTACCATGCAGTATGACTTCAAAGGGTCTGCATTTGCTCACCGAACCTCACAAATGCTATCAGTCAGAAGTGTCCAGCCTTATGTCTCACCCAGCTCTGGGTGTAGATGAGGTAAATCCAGGTTGCATCACAATCCCTGAATGAATTATTTAAGAATTGCTCTCTATTTCACTGCCATTGTGTTTTGTTTTTGTAATTTAGTTTGATAATGAGATTTATCGGATTTTCACTGCTGCTTTTATGCTGCTGTACACACGCTTGATTCTCTTACAGAGACATATAAATCCATGGGTTTGAAGATTCTTACTAGTCAGGTGTATTCCTAGGCGTTGAATATGCGGTGTTGAGTCCATGTCATTGAGCAAGTAGTAGGTCTTGACTATTACATATTTGGCTTATGGAACGGTATCTGTGCTAATTTCAATCTCTGGTTTTATGCAGCACCCCTACTCACCTTTGCCCTTAGTCAAGCATTGGTTGCTTTTCTAAATTTGAGTCCCTGTTCTGTTTTGTAATTCAGTTCATGTGTAGCCAAGTTTACATTCCGTGTATTAGTGATATCTTATGGTGTTTCTTTTTTTGTGTGACTTATTTCACTTAGAATCATCGTACCTGAATCCACTCATTATGCCACGATGGGCCTGATGACCTAGATTTCATTGCTGAGTGTTATTCCAAAGTACATTCGTACCACAACTTCTTTATCCATTTTTCGCTTTCTGGGATATTTAACTTGTACCGTAGATGAGGTTCTTGTAAACAGAGCCTTCTGAAATTTTAGCGTGGCTGTGTCTTTTTGATTTTAATTCCCTAAGCTATAGGAGCTTAAGTGGAAGTGCCGTACGCTCCGTTGCTTTGTTTTTTAGGTGTTTCAGGAAACACCATACACTTCTCCAGAGTGGCTGTTGGCAATTTATATCCCGTCCATCAGCATAACAAGGCTCCCTGTTCTCCATGGCCTGTCCTGCCTTTCTGGATTTTACACTTTTTTCAGAAGGCCCTTTTGACCGGGGGGCAGTGAGACTTCATTGTAGTGCAGATTTCCTTTACACGCTTGCTTGGTTGGCCAAAAAGTGCGTATGCGTTATTTCCTGAATATATTCAGGTAAAAACGCATACACCCTTTTTGGCCAAGTGCATCATTGTCGACGTTATGACTCTTTTCTATGCTTTAAATGCAATTCCAGTCTACCCCCTGAAATCGTTTTCCAGCAATTCTGCCCCGCTGTCAAGTCCTCTTCGCAGCCTTCTTCAATGTATTTTTGTACGATAGTTGTCATTTATAACTCTGCAGGTTTGTGAATGACAGTGCCCCTGAGTTCCTTTCTTCAACTCGTTTTCTTGTGAGCTGGCCGCAAAACCGCAGGACTGCTTCAGGCCCTAATCTGGTTCCGGCCCGGCATGCTGAGCCTTTGGTTAATTCCACTTCCTGGAGGGAAATGAGCATAAATTTGCCCGTGCAGACACCTACAGCTAGTCTCTCATTGTTTCTCCCTATTCCTATTCATCTTGCGCAGAAATTGCTCACTGTGTCCAACAGGAGGTTAAAGGCACTGACTCTCCAAGCGGGGAGAGTGTTATTATACCATCCGTAATGGTCAACCCGAGTATCAGGGGACGAAAACTTAGATGCATTTAAAAACGTTGCGCAGTCACAGGGCCCATACTCTGGGTTTCCCATGCATGTTTTAGCTAAAGGAAGAATCCCTTAAACATGGAGAGTTGGGACCCATGGAATGGGTATCATGCAGTATGACTTCAAAGGGTCTGCATTTACTCACCGAACCTCACCAATGCTATCAGCTCAAAGTGTCCAGCCTTATGTCTCACCCAGCTCTGGGTGTAGATATGGTAAATCCAGGTTGCATCACAAGTCCTGAATGAATTATTTAAGAATTGCTTTCTATTTCACTGTCATTGTGTTTTGTTTTTATAATTCATTTTGATAATGGGATTTATCGGATTTTCACTGCTGCGTTTATACCGCTGTACACACGCTTGATTCTCCTATGGAGACATATAAATCCATGAGTTTTAAGATTCTTACTAGCCAGGTATATTCCTAGGCGTTGAATTTGGGGTGTTGAGTCCATTTTATTGAGCAAGGAGTAGGTCTTGACTATTGCATATTTGGCTTATGGAACGGTATCTGTGCTAATTTGAATCTCTGGTTTTATGTAGCACCCCAACTCACCTTTCGCCTTCAGCAAGCATTGGTTGGTTTGCTAAACTTGAGACCCTGTTGTGTTTTGTAATTCAGTTCATGTGTAGCCAAGTTTATATTCCGTGTATTAGTGATATCTTATGATGTTTCTTTCTCTGTGTGACTAAATTCACTTAGAGCCTTCATACCTGAATCCACTCATTATGCCGCGACGGCCCGGAAGACATAAATTTCATTGCTGAGTGATATTCCATTGTACGTTCGTACCACAATTTCTTTATCCATTTTCCGCTTTCTGGGATATTTAGCTTGTACCATACATGAGGATATTGTAAACAGAGCCATTCGAAAATTTGGAGTGGCTGCGTGTTTTTGATTTTAATTTCCCTAAACTATAGGACCATAAGTGGAAGTGCCGTAGGCGCCGTTGCTTTGTTTTTTAGGTGTTTCAGGAAACACCATACACTTCTCCAGAGTGGCTTTTGGCAATTTACAACTCGCCCATCAGCATAACAAGGCTTCCTGTTCTCCATGGCCTGTCCTCACTTTCTCGATTTTACAATATTTTCAGATGGCCCTTTTGACCGGTGGTCAGTGACACTTCATTGAAGTGCAGATTTCATTTACACACTTGCTTGGTTGGCCAAAAAGGGCGTTTTATCCTGAATATATTCAGGAAAAAACGCATACGCCCTTTTTACCCAGGTGCAGCATTGTCGACATTCTGCCTCTTTTCCTATGCTTTAAATGCAATTCCAGTCTACCCCCTGAAATCGTTTTCAGCAATTCTGCCCCGCTTTCAAGTCCTCTTCGCAGCCTTAATTCAATATATTTTTGGACGAGAGCTGTGATTTATAAGTCTGCATGTTTGTGAATTACAGTGCCCCTGAGCTCCATTCTTCATCTCGCTTTTTGAGAGCTGGCCGCAAACCCACAGGATTGCCTCAGGCCTAATCTGGTTCCTTTAGGGCATGCTGAGCCTTTGGTTAATTCCTCTTCCTGGTGGGAAATGAGCGTTAAATTTGCTCGTGCAGACACCTACAGTTAGTCTCTCATTGGCTCTCCCTATTCAGGTTCATCTTGCGCAGAAATTGCAAACTGTGCCAAACAGGAGGTTAAAGGCACTGACTCTCCAAGTGGGGAGAGTGTTAGTAAAGGGTCTGGAATGGTGAACCCGAGTAAAAGGGGACGAAAACTGAGATACATTTGAAAATGTTTCCCAGTCACATGGTGCAACGTACTGTGGGTTTCCCATGCATGTTTTAGCTGAAAGAAGAATCGCTTAAACCTGGAGAGTTGGGACCCATGGAATGGGTACCATGCAGTATGACTTCAAAGGGTCTGCATTTGCTCATCGAACCTCACTAATGCTATCTGCCCGAAGTGTCCAGCCTTATGTCTCACTCAGATCTGGGGGTAGATGTGTAAATCCAGGTTGCATCACAAGCCCTGAATGAATTATTTATTAATACCTCTTTATTTCACTGTCATTGTGTTTTGTTTTTGTAATTCATTTTGATAATGGGATTTATCAGATTTTCTATGCTGCGTTCATGCAGCTGTACACACGCTTGATTCTATTATGGAGACATATAAATCCATGTGTTTGAAGATTCTTACTAGTCAGGTGTATTCCTAGGCATTGAATATGTGGTATTTAATCCATTTCGTTGAGCACGGGGTAGGTCTTATCTATTACATATTTGGCTTACAGAAATGTATCTGTGCTAATTTCTATCTCTGGTTTTATGCAGCACCCCAACTCACCTTTCCCCTTAAGCAATCATAAGTTTGTTTTCTCAATTTGAGACCCTGTTATGTTTTGTAATTCAGTTCATATGTAGCCAAGTTTACATTCCGTGTGTTAGTGATATCTTATGATGTTTCTTTTTCTGTGTGACTTATTTCACTTAGAATCATCGTCCCTGAATCCACTCATTATGCCACGATGGGCAAGATGACATAGACTTCATTGGTGAGTGATATTCCATTGTACGTACGTACCACAACTTCTTTATCCATTTTTCACATTCTGGGATATTTAACTTGTACCGTAGACGAGGTTCTTGTAAACAGAGCCGTCCGAAACTTTGGGGTGGCTGTGTGTTTTTGATTTTAATTTCCCTAAGCTATAGGACCATAAGTGGAAGTCCGTAGGCTCCGTTGCTTTGTCTTTTAGGTGTTTGAGGAAACACCATACACTTCTCCAGAGTGGCTGTTGGCAATTTACACCCGGCCCATCAGCATAACAAAGCTCCCTGTTCTCCATGGCCTGTGCTGCCTTACTGGATTTTACACTTTTTTCAGATGGCCCTTTTGACCGGGGGGCAGTGAGACTTCATTGTAGTGCAGATTACTTTAACATGCTTGCTTGGTTGGCCAAAAAGTGCGTTTGCGTTTTTTCCTGAATATATTCAGGAAAAAACGCAAACGCCCTTTTTGGCCAAGTGCATCATTGTCGACGTTCTGCCTCTTTACTTATGTTTTAAATGCAATTCCAGTCTACCCCCTGAAATCGTTTTCCTGCAATTCTGCCCCGCTTTCAAGTCCTCTTCACAGCCTACCTTCAATATATTTTTGGACGATAGCTGTCAATTATAACTCTGCCGGTTTGTGAATTACAGTGTCCCTGAGTTCCTTTCTTCAACTCGCTTTCTTGTGAGCTGGCCGCAAACCCATAGGATTGCTTCAGGCCCTAATCTGGTTCCGGCATGGCATGCTGAGCCTTTGGTTAATTCCTCTTCCTGGTAGGAAATGAGCGTTAAATTTTCCCATGCAGACACCTACAGCTAGTCTCTCATTGGTTCTCCCTATTCCTGTTCATCTTTTGCAGAAATTGCAAACTGTGCCAAAGAGGAGGTTAAAGGCACTGACTCTCCAAGTGGGGAGAGTGTTACTAAAGGGTCTGGAATAGTGAACCCGAGTAAAAGGGGACGAAAACTGAGATGCATTTGAAAACGTTTCCCGGTCACACGGTGCACCATACTGTGGGTTTCCCATGCATGTTTTAGCTGAAGGAAGAATCGCTTAAACCTGGAGAGTTGGAACCCATGGAATGTGTCCCATGCAGTATGACTT
Source organism: Delphinapterus leucas (assembly GCF_059928025.1). Lineage (NCBI taxonomy): Eukaryota > Metazoa > Chordata > Mammalia > Artiodactyla > Monodontidae > Delphinapterus > Delphinapterus leucas. The sequence goes on along the minus strand of NW_028322240.1, from coordinate 11,858,827 downwards.
CAAAGGGTCTGCATTTGCTCATCTTACCTCACCAATGCTATCAGCCCGAAGAGTCCAACATTATATCTCACTCAGCTCTGGGTTTAGATGAGGTAAATCCAGGTTGCATCACAAGACCTGAATGAATTATTTAAGAATTGCTCACTATTTCACTGTCATTGTGTTTTGTTTTTGTAATTCATTTTGATAATGGGATTTATCGGATTTTCTCTGCTGCCTTCATGCAGCTGTACACACGCTTGATTCTCTTATGGAGACATATAAATCCATGGGATTGAAGATTCTTACTAGTCAGGTGTATTCCTAGGCGTTGAATATAGGGTGTTTAGCCCATTTCGTTGAGCAAGGTGTAGGTCTTGACTATTACGTATTTGACTTATGGAATGGTATCTGTGCTAATTTCTAACTCTGGTTTTATGCAGCACCCCAACTCACCTTTCCCCTTACGCAAACATAAGTTGGTTTTCTAAATTTGAGACCCTGTTCTGTTTTGTAATTCAGTTCATGTGTAGCCAAGATTACATTCGTTGTATTAGTGATATCTTATGATGTTTCATTTTCTGTGTGACTTATTTCACTTAGAATCATCGTACCTGAATCCACTCATTATGCCACGACGGGCCAGATGACATAGATTTCATTGGTGAGTGATATTCCATTGTACGTACGTACCACAACTTCTTTATCCAATTTTCGGTTTCTGGGATATTTAACTTGTACCGTAGACGAGGTTCTTGTAAACAGAGCCGTCTGAAACTTTGGGGTGGCTGTGTGTTGTGGATTTTAATTTCCCTAAGCTATAGGACCATAAGTGGAAGTGCCGTAGGCTCCGTTGCTTTGTTTTTTAGGTGTTTCAGGAAACACCATACACTTTTCCAGAGTGGCTCTTGGCAATTTACATCCCACCCATCAGCATAACAAGGCTCCCTGTTCTCCATGGCCTGTGCTGCATTTCTGGATTTTACACTTTTTTCAGATGGCCCTTTTGACTGGGGGACAGTGAGACTTCATTGTAGTGCAGATTTCTTTAACAGGGGACTGGGACCGTTTAGAGTACAGGTTAGCATACGACAACATTTTAGGGGGAGCGTACGTGTTAGGATACTGGTTAGTGTTATCGTACGGGTTAGGATTAGGGGACGGGCTAGGGTAAGGCTTCGGGTAAGGGTTAGGGTTAGGGTTAGGGTTAGGGTTAGGAGACGGGGACGTTTTAGGGTACAGCTTAGGATACGACAACTCTTTAAGGTGAGCCTACGTGTTAGGGTACGTGTTAGTGTTAGCGTACGGGTTAGGTTTAGGGGACGTGTTAGGGTAAGGCTTCGGGTAAGGGTTAGGGTTAGGGTTAGGGTTAGGGGACGGGGATGGTTTAGGGTACAGGTTAGGGTACGACAACTGTTTAGCGTGAGCATACGTGTTAGGGTACAGGTTAGTGTTAGCGTACGTTTTAGGATAAGGGGACGGGTTAGGGTAAGGCTTCGGGTAAAGGTTAAGATTAGGGTTAGTGGTAGGGTTAGGGTTAGGGTACGGGGATGGTTTAGGGTACAGGTTAGGGTACGACAACGGTTTAGCTAGAGCGTACGTGTTATGGTACCTGTTAGTGTTAGCGTACGGGTTAGGATTAGAAGACCGGTTAGGGTAAGGCTTCGGTTAAGGGTTAGGTTTAGGGTTAGGGATAGGGTTAGGGGACGGGAACGGTTTAGGGTACAGGTTAGTGTACGACAATGGTTTAGGGTGAGCGTACATGCTAGGGTAGAGGTTAGTGTTAGCATACGGGTTAGGATTAGGGGAAGGGTTAGGGTAAGGTTTCGGGTAAAGTTTAGGGTTAAGGTTAGTGTTAGGGTTAGGGTTAGAGGACGGGGACGGTTTGGGGTGCAGGTTAGGCTATGACAACTGCTTAGGGTGAGCGTACGTGTTAGGGTACGTGTTAGTGTTTGCGTAAGGGTTAGGATTAAGGTACGGGTTAGTGTAAGTCTTCAGGTAAGGGTTAGGTTTAGGGTTAGGGTTAGGGGACGGGCACGGGGAAGGGGACAGTTTAGGGTACTGGTTAGGGTACGACAACTGTTTAGGGTGAGCATACGTGTTAGGGTACGGGTTAGTGGTAGCATACGTGTTAGGATTATAGGATGTATTAGTGTAAGGCTTTGGGTAACGGTTAGGGTTAGGGTTAGGGGACGGGGATGGGGATGGGGATGGTTTAGGGTACAGGTTAGGGTACGACAACGGTTTAGGGTGAGCGTACGTGTTAGGGTACGTGTTAGTGTTAGCGTACGGGTTAGGATTAAGGGACGGGTTAGTGTAAGGCTTCGGGTAAGGGTTAGGGTTAGGGTTAGGGTTAGGGGACGCGGACGGTTTAGGGTACAGATTAGTGTACGACAACGTTTTAGGGTGAGCGTATGTGTTAGGGTACAGGTTAGTGTTAGCGTACGGGTTAGGATTAGGGGACGGATTAGGGTAAGGCTTCGGCTAAGGGTTAGGGTAAGGATTAGGGTTAGGGTTAGGGTTAGGGTTAGTTGACGGCGACGGTTTAGGGTACAGGTTAGGGTACGACAACGGTTTAGGGAGAGCGTACGTGTTAGGGTATGGGTTACTGTTAGCGTACGGGTTAGGATTAGTGGACGGGTTAGGGTAAGGCTTCGGGTAAGGGTTAGGGTTAGGGTTAGGGTTAGGAGACGGGGAAGGCGACGGGGACGGTTTAGGGTACAGGTAAGTGTACGAGAACGGTTTAGGGTGAGCGTACGTGTTAGGGTACGGGTTAGTGTTAGTGTACGGGTTAGGATTAGGGGACGGGTTAAGGTAAGGCTTCGGGTAAGGGTTAGAGTTAGGGTTAGGGTTAGGGTTAGTGTTAGGGGACGTTTGAGTGTACAGGTAAGTGTATGACAACGGTTTAGTGTGAGCGTACGTGTTAGAGTACGGGTTACTGTTAGCGTACGGGTTAGGATTAGGGGACAGGTTAGGGTAAGGCTTCGAGTAAGTGTTAGGGTTAGGGTTAGGGTTAGGGGACGGGCACGGGGACGGGGACAGTTTAGGGTACATGTTAGGTACGACAACGGTTTAGGGTGAGCGTACGTGTTAGGGTAAGGGTTCGTGTTAGCGTGCAGTTCAGGATTAGGGGAAGGGTTAGGGTAAGGCTTCGGGTAAGGGTTAGGGTTAGGGTTACGGTTAGGGTTAGGGTCAGGCGACGGGTACGGGGGCGGTTTAGGGTACAGTTTAGCGTACGACAACGGTTTAGGGTGAGCGTACGTGTTAGGGTACGTGTTAGTGTTAGCATACGGGTTAGGATTAGGGGACGGGTTAGGGTAAGGCTTTGGGTAAGGTTTAGGGTTAGGGTTAGGTTAAGGGGACGGTGACGGTTTAGGGTACAGGTTAGGGTACGACAACGGTTTAGGGTGAGCGTATGTGTTAGGATACAGGTTAGTGTTAGGGTACGGGTTAGGATTAGGGGACGGGTTACGGTAAGGCTTCAGGTAAGGGTTAGGGTTAGGGTTAGTGTTAGGGTTAGGGTTAGGGGACATGGACGGTTTAGGGTACAGGTTAGGGTACGACAACTGTTTAGGGAGAGCGTACGTGTTAGGGTACGTGTTAGTGTTAGCGTACGGGTTAGGATTAGGGGACAGGTTAGGGTAAGGCTTCGGGTAAGGGTTAGGGTTAGGGTTAGGGTTAGGGTTAGGGTTAGGGTTAGAGGATGGGGACGGTTTACGGTACAGGTTAGGCTATGACAATGGTTTAGGGTGAGCGTACGTGTTAGGTTACGGGTTAGTGTTAGCGTGCGGTTTAGGGTTAGGGGACGGGTTAGGGTAAGGCTTCGGTTAAGGTTTAGGGTTAGGGTTAGGGTTAGGGGACGGGGACGGGGACAGTTTAGGGTACACGTTAGGGTACGACAACTGTTTAGGGTGAGCGTACGAGTTAGGGTACGGGTTAGTGTTAGCGTACGGGTTAGGATTATCGGACGGTTAGGGTAAGGTTTCGGGTAAGGCCTAGGGTTAGGGTTAGGTTTAGGGTTAGGGTTAGGGGACAGGGACGGTTTAGGGTACAGGTAAGGATACGACAACGGTTTAGGGTGAGCGTATGTGTTAGGGTACGTGTTAGTGTTAGCGTACGGGTTAGGATTAGGGGAAGGGTTAGGGTAAGGCTTCGGGTAAGGGTTAGTGTTAGGGTTATGGTTAGGGTTAGGGTTAGGGGACTGGGACAGTTTAGGGTACAGGTTAGTGTACGACAACGGTTTAGGGTGAGGGTACATGTTAGGGTACAGGTTAATATTAGCGTACGGGTTAGGTTTAGGGGACGGTTTAGGGTAAGGCTTCGGGTAAGGGTTAGGGTTAGGTTTAGGGGACGGGGACGAGGACGGGACAGTTTAGGGTACATGTTAGTGTACGACAATGGCTTAAGGTCAGCGTACATGTTAGGGTACGTGTTAGTGTTAGCGTCCGGGTTAGGATTAAGGGACGGGTTAGTGTAAGGCTTCGGGTAAGTGTTAGGGTTAGGGTTAGCGTTAGGGTTAGGGTTAGCCGACGGGGACGGTTTAGGGTACAGGTTAGTGTACGACAACGGTTTAGGGGGAGCATACGTGTTAGGGCACAGGTTACTGTTAGCGTACGTGTTAGGATTAGGGGACGGGTTAGGGTAAGGCTTCGGGTAATGGTTAGTGTTAGGGTTATGGTTAGGGGACGGGGACGGTTTAGGGTACAGTTTAGTGTACGACAACGGTTTAGGGTGAGCGTACGTGTTAGGGTACGTGTTAGTGTTAGCGTACATGTTAGGATTAAGTGACGGGTTAGTGTAAGGCTTAGGGTAAGGGTAAGGGATTGGATTAGGGTTAGGGGACGGGGACGGGGTTAGGGTTAGGGTTAGGGTTAGGGTTAGGGTTATGGTAGGGGATGGGGATGGTTTAGGGTACAGGTTAAAGTACGACAACGGTTTAGGGAGAGCGTACGTGTTAGGGTACGGGTTAGTGTTAGCGTACAGGTTAGGATTAGGGGACGGGTTAGGGTAAGGCTTAGGGTAAGGGTTAGGGTTAGGGTTAGGGTTAGGGGACGGGTACAGGGATGGGTTAGGGTACGACAACGGTTTAGGGTGAGCGTACGTGTTAGGGTACGCGTTAGTGTTAGCGTACGGGTTAGGATTAGGGGACGGGTGAGGGTAAGGCTTCGGGTAAGGTTAGGGTTAGGGTTAGGGTTAGGGTTAGGGGACGGAGACGGGGACGGTTTAGGGTACAGGTTAGTGTACGACAACTGTTTAGGTTCAGCATAAGTGTTAGGGTACAACTTAGTGTTAGCGTACGGGTTAGGATTATGGGACAGGTTAGGGTAAGGCTTCGGGTAAGGGTTAGGGTTATGGTTAGGGTTAGGGTTAGGGTTAGGGAACGGGGATGGTTTAGGGTACAGGTTAGGGTACGACAACGGTTTAGGGTGAGCGTACGTGTTAGTGTACAGGTTAGTGTTAGCGTACGGTTTAGTATCAGGGAATGGGTTAGTGTAAGGCTTCGGGTAAGGTTTAGGGTTAGGGTTAGGGTAAGGGTTAGGAGTCGGGGATGGGGACGGTTTAGGGTACAGGTTAGTGTACGACAATGGATTGGGTTGAGCGTATGTGTTAGGGCAAAGGTTAGTGTTAGCATACAGGTTAGGATTAGGGGACGGGTTAGGGTAAGGCTTCGGGTAAGAGTTCGGGTTAGGGTTAGGGTTAGGGGATGGGGACGCTTTAGGGTACAGTTTAGGATAGAACAATGATTTAGTGTGAACGTACGTGTTAGGGTACGGGTTAGTGTTAGCGTACAGTTCAGGATTAGGGGACGTGTTAGGGTAAGGCTTCGGGTAAGGGTTAGGGTTAGGTATGGGTTAGGGTTAAGGGAAGGGGACGGGGACGGTTTAGGGTACAGGTTAGAGTACGACAACGGTTTAGGGTGAGCGTACGTGTTAGGGTACGGGTTAGTGTTAGCGTACGGGTTAGGATTAGGGGACGGGTTAGGGTAAGGCTTCGGGAAAGTGTTAGGGTTAGCGTTAGGGGACAGGGACAGTTTAGGGTACAGGTTAAGGTACGACAACGGTTTAGGGTGAGCATACGTGTTAGGGTATGGGTTAGTGTTGGCGTACGGGTTAGGATTAGGGGACCGGTTAGGGTAAGGCTTCGGGTAAGGGTTAGGGGTAGGGTTTGGGTTAGGGTTAGGGATAGGGGACGGGGACGGTTTAGCATACAGCTTAGGGTACGACAACGATTTAGGTTGAGTGTACGTGATAGGTTACGTGTTAGTGTTAGCGTACGGGTTAGGATTAGGGGACGGTTTAGGGTAAGGCTTCGGGTAAGGGTTAGGGTTATGATTATGGTTAGGGTTAGCGTTAGGGGACGGGGATGGTTTAGGGTACAGGTTAGCGTACGAAAACGGTTTAGGGTGAGCGTACGTGTTAGGGTACGGGTTAGTGTTAGCGTACGGTTTAGGATTAGGGAACGGGTTAGGGTAAGGATTCGGGTAAGTGTTAGGGTTAGGGTTAGGGTTAGGGTATGGGGACGGGGATGGTTTAGGGTACAGGTTTGTGTACGACAACGGATTAGGGTAAGCGTACATGTTAGCGAACGGGTTAGTGTTAGCATACGGGTTAAGATTAGGGGACAGGTTAGGGTAAGGATTCGGGTAAGGGTTGGGGTTAGGGTTAGGGTTAGGGTTAGGGTTAGGGGATGGGGACGGTTTAGTGTACAGGTTAGGGTACGAAAATGGTTTAGGGTGAACGTACGTGTTAGGGTAAGGGTTAGTGTTAGCGTACGGGTCAGGATTAGGGGACTTGTTAGTGTAAGGCTTCGGGTAAGGGATAGGGTTAGGAATGGGTTAGGGTTAGGGTTAGGGGACGGGGACGGTTTAGGCTACAGGTTAGGGTACGACAAATGTTTAGGGTGAGCTTACGTGTTAGGGTACAGGTTAGTGTTAGCGTACGGGTTAGGATTAGGGGACGGTTTAGGGTAAGGGTTCGGGTAAGGGTTAGGGTTAGGGTTAGCGTTAGGGTTAGGGTTAGGGGAAGGGGACATTTTAGAGTACAGGTTAGGGTACGACAACAGTTTAGGGTGAGCGTACATGTTATCGTACGGGTTAGTGTTAGTGTACGGGTTAGGATTAGGGGACGGGTTAGGGTAAGGCTTCGGGTAAGTTTAGGGTTAGTGTTAGGGTTAGGGTTAGGTTTAGGGGTTGGGGCCGGTTTAGGGTACAGGTTAGGGTACGACAATGGTTTAGGGTGAACGTACGTGTTAGGGTACGGTTTAGTGTTAGCGTACGGTTTAGGATTAGGGGACGGGTTATGGTAAGGCATCGCATAAGGGTTAGGGTTAGGGTTAGGTTTAGGGTTAGGGTTGGGGACGGGGATGGTTTAGGGTACAGGTTAGGGTACGACAACGGTTTAGGGTGAGCGTACGTGTTAGGGCCCGGGTTAGTGTTAGCATACGGGTTAGGATTAGGGGACGGGTTAGGGTAAGGCTTCCGGTAAGGGTTATGGTTAGGGTTACGGTTAGGGTTAGGGTTTGGGGACGGGGACGATTTAGGGTACAGGTTAGTGTACGACAACGGTTTAGGTTGAGCGTACGTGTTAGGGTACGGCTTAATGTTAGCGTACGGGTTAGGATTAGGGGACGTGTTAGGGTAAGGCTTCGTTTAAGGGTTAGGGTTTGGGTTAGGATTAGGGTTAGGGGATGGGGACGGTTTAGGGTACACGTTAGTGTACAACAACGGTTTAGGGTGAGCGTACGTATTAGGGTACGTGTTAGTGTTAGCGCACGGGATAGGATTAGGGGACGTGTTAGTGTAAGGCTTCGGGTAAGGGTTAGAATTAGGGTTAGGGTTAGGGGACGGGGATGGGGACGGGGACGGTTTAGGGTACAGGTTAGGGTACGACAACTGTTTAGCATGAGCGTACGTGTTAGGGTATGGGCTAGTTTTAGCGTACGTGTTAGGATTAGGGGACGGATTAGGGTAAGGCTTCGGGTAAGGGTTAGGGTTAAGGTTAGGGTTAGGGTTAGGGGACGGGCAAGGGGAGAGGGACGGTTTAGGGTACAGTTTAGGGTACGAAAAGAGTTTATGGTGAGCGTACGTGTTAGGTTACGGTTTAGTGTTAGCGTACGGGTTAGTATTCGGGAACGGGTTAGGGTACAGCTTCGGGTAAGGGTTAGGTTTAGAGTTAGGTTTAGGGTTAGGGTTAGGGGAAGGGGACGGTTTAGGGTACAGGTTAGGGTATGAGAACGGTGTAGGGTGAACGTACGTGTTAGCGTATGGTTTATTTTTAGCGTACGGGTTAGGATTAGGGGACGGGTTAGGGTAAGGCTTCGGGTAAGGTTTAGGGTTAGGGTTAGTGTTAGGGGATGGGGACGGTTTAGTGTACAGGTTAGGGTACGACAAATGTTTAGGGTGAGCGTACGTGTTAGGGTACAGCTTAGTGTTAGCGTACGGGTTATGATTAGGTGACGGGTTAGGGTAAGACTTCGGGTAAGGGTTAGGGTTAGGGTTAGGAGACGGGGACGGTTTAGGGTACAGGTTAGGGTACAACAAGTGTTTATGGTGAGCCTACATGTTAGAGTACGGGTTAGTGTTAGGGTACGGGTTAGGATTAGGGTACGGCTTAGTGTTAGCGTACGGTTTAGGATTAGGGGACGTGTTAGTGTAAGGCTTCGGGTAAGACTTAGGTTTAGGGTTAGGGTTAGGGGACGGGAACGGTTTAGGGTACAGGTTAGGTTACGACAACGGTTTAGGGTGAGCGTACATGTTAGGGTACGGGGTAGTTTTAGAGTACGAGTTAGGATTAGGGGATGTGTTAGGGTAAGGCTTCGGGTAAGGGTTAGGGTTAATGTTAGGGTTAGGGGACGGGGACGGTTTAGGGTACAGGTTAAGGTATGACCACGGGTTATGGTGAGCGTACGTGTTAGCGTATGGGTTAGTGTTAGCGTATGGTTTAGGATTAGGGAACGGGTTAGGGTAAGGCATCGGGTAAAGGTTAGGTTTAGAGTTAGGGTTAGGGGATGGGGACGGTTTAGGGTACAGGTTAGGGTACGACAACGCTTTAGGGTGAGCGCACGTGTTAGTGTATGGGTTATTGTTAGCCTACGGTTTAGGATTAGGGGACGGGTTAGGTTAAGGCTTCGGTTAAGGGTTAGGTTTAGGGTTAGGGTTACGGTTAGGGGACGGGGATGGTTTAGGGTACATGTTAGGGTACGACAACGGTTTAGGGTGAGCGTATGTGTTAGGGTACGGGTTAGTGTTAGCATACGGGTTAGGATTAGGGGACGGGTGAGGGTAAGGCTTCGGGTAAGGCTTAGGGTTAGGGTTAGGGTTAGGGTTAGGGGACGGGGACGGTTTAGGGTACAGGTTAGGGTACGAAAACGGTTTAGGGTGAGGGTACGTGTTAGGGTACGGGTTAGTGTTAGCGTACGGGTTAGGATTAGGGGACGGGTGAGGGTAAGGCTCGGATAAGGGTTAGTGTTAGGGTTAGGGTTAGGGTTAGGGTTAGGGTCAGGGGACGGTTTAGGGTACAGGTTAGGGTACGACAAAGGTTTAGGGTGAGCGTACGTGTTAGGGTACGGGTTAGTGTTAGCGTACGGGTGAGGATTAGGGGACGGGTGAGTGTAAGGCTTCGAGTAAGGGTTAGGGTTAGAGTTAGGTTTAGGGTTAGGGTTAGGGGACGGGGACGGTTTAGGCTACAGGTTAGGGTACGACAACGGTTTAGGGTGAGCGTACGTGTTAGGGTACGGGTTAGTGTTAGCGTACGGGTTAGGATTAGGGGACGGGTGAGGGTAAGGCTTCGGGAAAGGGTTAGGGTTAGGGTTAGGGTTAGGGTTAGGGGACGGGCACGGGGACGGTTTAGGGTACAGGTTAGGGTACGACAACGGTTTAGGGTGAGGGTAAGTGTTAGGGTACGGGTTAGTGTTAGCGTACGGGTTAGGATTAGGGGACGGGTGAGGGTAAGGCTTCGGGTAAGGGTTAGGGTTAGGGTTAGGGTTAGGGGACGGGGACGGGGACGGGGACGGTTTAGGGTATAGGTTAGGGTACGACAACGGTTTAGGGTGAGCGTACGTGTTAGGGTACGGGTTAGTGTTAGCGTACGGGTTAGGATTAGGGGACGGGTGAGGGTAAGGCTTCGGGTAAGGCTTAGGGTTAGGGTTAGGGGACGGGGACGGTTTAGGGTACAGCTTAGGGTACGATAACGGTTTAGGGTGAGCGTACGTGTTAGGGTACGGGTTAGTGTTAGCATGCGGGTTAGGATTAGGGGACGTGTGAGGGTAAGGCTTCGGGTAAGTGTTAGGGTTAGGGTTAGGGTTAGGGTTAGGGTTAGGGGACGGGGACGGTTTAGGTTACAGGTTAGGGTACGACAACGGTTTAGGGTGAGCGTACGTGTTAGGGTACGGGTTAGTGTTAGCGTACGGGTTAGGATTAGGGGACGGGTGAGTGTAAGGCTTCGGGTAAGTGTTAGGGTTAGGGTTAGGGTTAGGGTTAAGGTTAGGGGACGGGGACGGTTTAGGGTAAAGGTTAGTGTACGACAACGGTTTAGGGTGAGCGTACGTGTTAGGGTACGGGTTAGTGTTAGCGTACGGGTTAGGATTAGGGGAAGGGTGAGGGTAAGCCTTCGGGTAAGGGTTAGGGTTAGGGTTAGGGTTAGGGTTAGGGGACGGTGACGGTTTAGGGTACACGTTAGGGTACGACAACGGTTTATGCTGAGCGTACGTGTTAGGGTACGGGTTAGTGTTAGCGTACGGGTTAGGATTAGGGGACGGGTGAGGGTAAGGCTTCCGGTAAGTGTTAGGGTTAGGGTTAGGGTTAGGGTTAGGGTTAGGGGACGGGGACGGGGAAGGTTTAGGGTGCAGGTTAGGGTACGACAACGATTTAGGGTGAGCGTACGTGTTAGGGTACGGGTTAGTGTTAGCGTACGGGTTAGGATTATGGGACGGGTGAGGGTAAGGCTTCGGGTAAGGGTTAGGGTAAGGGTTAGAGTTAGGGTTAGGGGACGGGGACGGTTTAGGGTATAGGTTAGGGTACGACAACGGTTTAGGGTGAGGGTAAGTGTTAGGGTACGGGTTATTGTTAGCGTACGGGTTAGGATTAGGGGACGGGTGAGGGTAAGCCTTCAGGTAAGGGTTAGGGTTAGGGTTAGGGGACGGGGACGGTTTAGGGTACAGGTTAGGGTACGAAAACGGTTTAGGGTTAGGGTACGTGTTAGGGTACGGGTTAGTGTTAGCGTACGGGTTAGGATTAGGGGACGGGTGAGGGTAAGGCTTCGGGTAAGGGTTAGGTTTAGGGTTAGGGTTAGAGTTAGGGTCAGGGGACGGTTTAGGGTACAAGTTAGGGTACGACAAAGGTTTAGGGTGAGCGTACGTGTTAGGGTACGGTTTAGTGTTAGCGTACGGGTGAGGATTAGGGGACGGGTGAGTGTAAGGCTTCGGGTAAGGGTTAGGGTTAGGGTTAGGGTTAGGGGACGGGGACGGGGACGGTTTAGGGTACAGGTTCGGGTATGACAACGGTTTAGGGTGAGCGTACGTGTTAGGGTACGGGTTAGTGTTAGCGTACGGGTTAGGATTAGGGGACGGGTGAGGGTAAGGCTTCGGGAAAGGGTTAGGGTTAGGGATAGAGTTAGGGTTAGGGGACGGGCACGGGGACGGTTTAGGGTACAGGTTAGGGTACGACAACGGTTTAGGGTGAGGGTACGTGTTAGGGTACGGGTTAGTGTTAGCGTACGGGTTAGGATTAGGGGACGGGTGAGGGTAAGGCTTCGGGTAAGGGTTAGGGTTAGGGTTAGGGTTAGGGTTAGGGGACGGGGACGGGGACGGTTTAGGGTACAGGTTAGGGTACGACAACGGTTTAGGGTGAGCGTACGTGTTAGGGTACGGGTTAGTGTTAGCGTACGGGTTAGGTTTAGGGGACGGGTGAGGGTAAGGCTTCGGGTAAGGGTTAGGGTTAGGGTTAGGATTAGGGTTAGGGGACGGGGACGGTTTAGGGCACAGGTTAGGGTACGACAACGGTTTAGGGTGAGCGTACGTGTTAGGGTACGGGTTAGTGTTAGCGTACGGGTTAGGATTAGGGGACGGGTGAGGGTAAGGCTTCGGGTAAGGGTTAGGGTTAGGGTTAGGTTTAGGGTTAGGGGACGGTGACGGATTAGGGCACAGGTTAGGGTACGACAACGGTTTATGGTGAGCGTACGTGTTAGGGTACGGTTTAGTGTTAGCGTACGGGTTAGGATTAGGGGACGGGTGAGGGTAAGGCTTCGGGTAAGGGTTAGGGTTAGGGTTAGGTTTAGGGTTAGGGGACGGTGACGGATTAGGGCACAGGTTAGGGTACGACAACGGTTTAGGGTGAGCGTACGTGTTAGGGTACGGGTTAGTGTTAGCGTACGGGTTAGGTTTAGGGGACGGGTGAGGGTAAGGCTTCGGGTAAGGGTTAGGGTTAGGGTTAGGGTTAGGGTTAGGGTTAGGGGACGGGGACGGTTTAGGGCACAGGTTAGGGTACGACAACGGTTTAGGGTGAGCGTACGTGTTAGGGTACGGGTTAGTGTTAGCGTACGGGTTAGGATTAGGGGACGGGTGAGGGTAAGGCTTCGGGTAAGGGTTAGGGTTAGGGTTAGGTTTAGGGTTAGCGGACGGTGACGGATTAGGGCACAGGTTAGGGTATGACAACGGTTTATGGTGAGCGTACGTGTTAGGGTACGGTTTAGTGTTAGCGTACGGGTTAGGATTAGGGGACGGGTGAGTGTAAGGCTTCGGGTAAGTGTTAGAGTTAGGGTTAGGGTTAGGTTTAGGGGACGGGGACGGGGACGGTTTAGGGTACAGGTTAGGGTACGACAACTATTTAGGGTGAGCGTACGTGTTAGGGTACGGGTTACTGTTAGCGTACGGGTTAGGATTATGGGACGGGTGAGGGTAAGACTTCGGGTAAGGATTAGGGTTAGGGTTAGGGTTAGGGTTAGGGGACAGGGACGGTTTAGGGTATAGGTTAGGGTACGACAACGGTTTAGGGTGAGCGTACGTGTTAGGGTACGGGTTATTGTTAGCGTACGGGTTAGGATTAGGGGACGGGTGAGGGTAAGGCTTCGGGTAAGGGTTAGGGTTAGGGTTAGGGTTAGGGGACAGGGACGGTTTAGGGTACAGGTTAGGGTACGACAACGGTTTAAGGTGAGCGTACGTGTTAGGGTACGGGTTAGTGTTAGGGTACGGTTTAGGATTAGGGGACGGGTGAGGGTAAGGCTTCGGGTAAGGGTTAGGGTTAGGGTTAGGGTTCGGGTTAGGGGACGGGGACGGTTTAGGGTATAGGTTAGGGTACGACAACGGTTTAGGGTGAGCGTACGTGTTAGGGTACGGGTTATTGTTAGCGTACGGGTTAGGATTAGGGGACGGGTGAGGGTAATGATTCGGGTAAGGGTTAGGGTTAGGGTTAGGGTTAGGGTTAGGGTTAGGGGACAGGGACGTTTAGGGTACAGGTTAGGGTACGACAACGGTTTAAGTTGAGCGTACGTGTTAGGGTACGGGTTAGTGTTAGCGTACGGGTTAGGATTAGGGGACGGGTGAGGGTAAGGCTTCGGGTAAGGGTTAGGATTAGGGTTAGGTTTAGGGTTAGGGTTAAGGGACGGGGACGGTTTAGGGTACAGTTTAGTGTACGACAACAGTTTAGGGGGAGCGTACGTGTTAGGGAGCGGGTTAGTGTTAGCGCACGGGTTAGGATTAGGGGACGGGTGAGGGTAAGGCTTCGGGTAAGGTTTAGGGTTAGGGTTAGGGTTAGGGTTAGGGTTAGGGGACGGGAACGGTTTAGGGTACAGGTTAGGGTACGACAACGGTTTAGGGTGAGCGTACGTGTTTGGGTACGGGTTAGTGTTAGCGTACGGGTTAGGATTAGGGGACGGGTGAGGGTAAGGCTTCGGGTAAGGGTTAGGGTTAGTGTTAGGGTTAGTGTTAGGGTTAGGGGACGGGAACAGGGACGGTTTAGGGTACAGGTTAGGGTACGACAACGGTTTATGGTGAGCGTACGTGTTAGGGTACGGGTTAGTGTTAGCGTACGGGTTAGGATTAGGGGACGGGTGAGGGTAAGCCTTCGGGTAAGGGTTAGGGTTAGGGTTAGGGTTAGGTGACGGGGACGGGGACGGTTTAGGGTACAGGTTAGTGTACGACAACGGTTTAGGGTGAGCGTACGTGTTAGGGTACAGGTTAGTGTTAGCGTACGGGTTAGGATTAGGGGACGGGTGAAAGTAAGGCTTCGGGTAAGTGTTAGGGTTAGGGTTAGGGTTAGGGTTAGGGGACGGTGACGGTTTAGGGTACAGGTTAGTGTACGACAACGGTTTAGGGTGAGCGTACGTGTTAGGGTACGGGTTAGTGTTAGCGTACGGGTTAGGATTAGGGGAGGGGTGAGGGTAAGGCTTCGGGTAAGTGTTAGGGTTAGGGTTAGGGTTAGGGTTAGGGTTAGGGGATGGGGACGGGGACGGGGACGGGGACGGTTTAGGGTATAGGTTAGGGTACGACAACGGTTTAGGGTGAGCGTACGTGTTAGGGTACGGGTTAGTGTTAGCGTAGGGGTTAGGATTAGGGGAAGGGTGAGGGTAAGCCTTCGGGTAAGGGTTAGGGTTAGGGTTAGGGTTAGGGTTAGGGGACGGTGACGGTTTAGGGTACACGTTAGGGTACGACAACGGTTTATGCTGAGTGTACGTGTTAGGGTACGGGTTAGTGTTAGCGTACGGGTTAGGATTAGGGGACGGGTGAGGGTAAGGCTTCCGGTAAGTGTTAGGGTTAGGGTTAGGGTTAGGGTTAGGGTTAGGGGACGGGGACGGGGACGGTTTAGGGTGCAGGTTAGGGTACGACAACGATTTAGGGTGAGCGTACGTGTTAGGGTACGGGTTAGTGTTAGCGTACGGGTTAGGATTATGGGACGGGTGAGGGTAAGGCTTCGGGTAAGGGTTAGGGTAAGGGTTAGAGTTAGGGTTAGGGGACGGGGACGGTTTAGGGTATAGGTTAGGGTACGACAACGGTTTAGGGTGAGCGTACGTGTTAGGGTACGGGTTATTGTTAGCGTACGGGTTAGGATTAGGGGACGGGTGAGGGTAAGGCTTCGGGTAAGGGTTAGGGTTAGGGTTAGGGGACGGGGACGGTTTAGGGTACAGGTTAGGGTACGAAAACGGTTTAGGGTTAGGGTACGTGTTAGGGTACGGGTTAGTGTTAGCGTACGGGTTAGGATTAGGGGACGGGTGAGGGTAAGGCTTCGGGTAAGGGTTAGGTTTAGGGTTAGGGTTAGAGTTAGGGTCAGGGGACGGTTTAGGGTACAAGTTAGGGTACGACAAAGGTTTAGGGTGAGCGTACGTGTTAGGGTACGGGTTAGTGTTAGCGTACGGGTGAGGATTAGGGGACGGGTGAGGGTAAGGCTTCGGGTAAGGGTTAGGGTTAGGGTTAGGGTTAGGGGACGGGGACGGGGACGGTTTAGGGTACAGGTTAGGGTACGACAACGGTTTAGGGTGAGCGTACGTGTTAGGGTACGGGTTAGTGTTAGCGTACGGGTTAGGATTAGGGGACGGGTGAGGGTAAGGCTTCGGGTAAGGGTTAGGGTTAGGGTTAGGGTTAGGGTTAGGGTTAGGGGACGGGGACGGTTTAGGGCACAGGTTAGGGTACGACAACGGTTTAGGGTGAGCGTACGTGTTAGGGTACGGGTTAGTGTTAGCGTACGGGTTAGGATTAGGGGACGGGTGAGGGTAAGGCTTCGGGTAAGGGTTAGGGTTAGGGTTAGGTTTAGGGTTAGGGGACGGTGACGGATTAGGGCACAGGTTAGGGTACGACAACGGTTTATGGTGAGCGTACGTGTTAGGGTACGGTTTAGTGTTAGCGTACGGGTTAGGATTAGGGGACGGGTGAGTGTAAGGCTTCGGGTAAGAGTTAGAGTTAGGGTTAGGGTTAGGGTTAGGGGACGGGGACGGGGACGGTTTAGGGTACAGGTTAGGGTACGACAACTATTTAGGGTGAGCGTACGTGTTAGGGTACGGGTTACTGTTAGCGTACGGGTTAGGATTATGGGACGGGTGAGGGTAAGACTTCGGGTAAGGATTAGGGTTAGGGTTAGGGTTAGGGTTAGGGGACAGGGACGGTTTAGGGTATAGGTTAGGGTACGACAACGGTTTAGGGTGAGCGTACGTGTTAGGGTACGGGTTATTGTTAGCGTACGGGTTAGGATTAGGGGACGGGTGAGGGTAAGGCTTCGGGTAAGGGTTAGGGTTAGGGTTAGGGTTAGGGGACAGGGACGGTTTAGGGTACAGGTTAGGGTACGACAACGGTTTAAGGTGAGCGTACGTGTTAGGGTACGGGTTAGTGTTAGGGTACGGGTTAGGATTAGGGGACGGGTGAGGTTAAGGCTTCGGGTAAGGGTTAGGGTTAGGGTTAGGTTTCGGGTTAGGGGACGGGGACGGTTTAGGGTATAGGTTAGGGTACGACAACGGTTTAGGGTGAGCGTACGTGTTAGGGTACGGGTTATTGTTAGCGTACGGGTTAGGATTAGGGGACGGGTGAGGGTAATGATTCGGGTAAGGGTTAGGGTTAGGGTTAGGGTTAGGGGACAGGGACGTTTAGGGTACAGGTTAGGGTACGACAACGGTTTAAGGTGAGCGTACGTGTTAGGGTACGGGTTAGTGTTAGGGTACGGTTTAGGATTAGGGGACGGGTGAGGGTAAGGCTTCGTGTAAGGGTTAGGGTTAGGGTTAGGGTTCGGGTTAGGGGACGGGGACGGTTTAGGGTACAGTTTAGGGTACGACAACGGTTTAGGGTGAGGGTACGTGTTAGGGTACGGGTTAGTGTTAGCGTACGGGTTAGGATTAGGGGACGGGTGAGGGTAAGGCTTCGGGTAAGGGTTAGGATTAGGGTTAGGTTTAGGGTTAGGGTTAAGGGACGGGGACGGTTTAGGGTACAGTTTAGTGTACGACAATAGTTTAGGGTGAGCGTACGTGTTAGGGAGCGGGTTAGTGTTAGCGCACGGGTTAGGATTAGGGGACGGGTGAGGGTAAGGCTTCGGGTAAGGTTTAGGGTTAGGGTTAGGGTTAGGGTTAGGGTTAGGGGACGGGAACGGTTTAGGGTACAGGTTAGGGTACGACAACGGTTTAGGGTGAGCGTACGTGTTTGGGTACGGGTTAGTGTTAGCGTACGGGTTAGGATTAGGGGACGGGTGAGGGTAAGGCTTCGGGTAAGGGTTAGGGTTAGTGTTAGGGTTAGTGTTAGGGTTAGGGGACGGGAACAGGGACGGTTTAGGGTACAGGTTAGGGTACGACAACGGTTTATGGTGAGCGTACGTGTTAGGGTACGGGTTAGTGTTAGCGTACGGGTTAGGATTAGGGGACGGGTGAGGGTAAGGCTTCGGGTAAGGGTTAGGGTTAGGGTTAGGGTTAGGTGACGGGGACGGGGACGGTTTAGGGTACAGGTTAGGGTACGACAATGGTTTAGGGTGAGCGTATGTGTTAGGGTACGGGTTAGTTTTAGCATACGGGTTAGGATTAGGGTTAGGGTTATGGTTAGGGTTAGGGTTAGGGGATGGGGACGGGGACGGTTTAGGGTACAGGTTAGGGTACGACAACGGTTTAGGGTGAGCGTACGTGTTAGGGTACGGGTTAGTGTTAGCGTACGGGTTAGGATTAGGGGAAAGGTGAGGGTAAGGCTTCGGGTAAGGGTTAGGATTAGGGTTAGGTTTAGGGTTAGGGTTAAGGGACGGGGACGGTTTAGGGTACAGTTTAGTGTACGACAACAGTTTAGGGTGAGCGTACGTGTTAGGGAGCGGGTTAGAGTTAGCGCACGGGTTAGGATTAGGGGACGGGTGAGGGTAAGGCTTCGGGTAAGGGTTAGGGTTAGGGTTAGGGTTACGGGACGGGGACGGGGATGGTTTAGGGTACAGGTTAGGGTACGACAACGGTTTAGGGTGAGCGTACGTGTTAGGGTACGGGTTAGTGTTAGCGTACGGGTTACGATTAGGGGACGGGTGAGGGTAAGGCTTCGGGTAAGTGTTAGGGTTAGGGTTAGGGGACGGGGACGGGGACGGGGACGGTTTAGGGTACAGGTTAGGGTACGACAACGGTTTAGGGTGAGCGTACGTGTTAGGGTACGGGTTAGTGTTAGCGTACGGGTTAGGATTAGGGGACGGGTGAGGGTAAGGCTTCGGGTAAGGGTTAGGGTTAGGGTTAGGGTTAGGGTTAGGGGACGGGCACGGGGACGGTTTAGGGTACAGGTTAGGGTACGACAACGGTTTAGGGTGAGCGTACGTGTTAGGGTACGGGTTAGTGTTAGCGTACGGGTTAGGATTAGGGGACGGGTGAGGGTAAGGCTTCGGGTAAGTGTTAGGGTTAGGGTTAGGGTTAGGGTTAGGGTTAGGGGATGGGGACGGGGACGGGGACGGGGACGGTTTAGGGTATAGGTTAGGGTACGACAACGGTTTAGGGTGAGCGTACGTGTTAGGGTACGGGTTAGTGTTAGCGTACGGGTTAGGATTAGGGGACGGGTGAGGGTAAGGCTTCGGGTAAGGGTTAGGGTTAGGGTTAGGGTTAGGGGACGGGGACGGGGACGGGGACGGTTTAGGGTATAGGTTAGGGTACGACAACGGTTTAGGGTGAGCGTACGTGTTTGGGTACGGGTTAGTGTTAGCGTACGGGTTAGGATTAGGGGACGGGTGAGGGTAAGGCTTCGGGTAAGGGTTAGGGTTAGGGTTAGGGGACGGGGACGGTTTAGGGTACAGCTTAGGGTACGATAACGGTTTAGGGTGAGCGTACGTGTTAGGGTACGGGTTAGTGTTAGCATGCGGGTTAGGATTAGGGGACGTGTGAGGGTAAGGCTTCGGGTAAGTGTTAGGGTTAGGGTTAGGGTTAGGGTTAGGTTTAGGGGACGGGGACGGTTTAGGTTACAGGTTAGGGTACGACAACGGTTTAGGGTGAGCGTACGTGTTAGGGTACGGGTTAGTGTTAGCGTACGGGTTAGGATTAGGGGACGGGTGAGTGTAAGGCTTCGGGTAAGTGTTAGGGTTAGGGTTAGGGTTAGGGTTAAGGTTAGGGGACGGGGACGGTTTAGGGTAAAGGTTAGTGTACGACAACGGTTTAGGGTGAGCGTACGTGTTAGGGTATGGGTTAGTGTTAGCGTACGGGTTAGGATTAGGGGAAGGGTGAGGGTAAGCCTTCGGGTAAGGGTTAGGGTTAGGGTTAGGGTTAGGGTTAGGGTTAGGGGACGGTGACGGTTTAGGGTACACGTTAGGGTACGACAACGGTTTATGCTGAGTGTACGTGTTAGGGTACGGGTTAGTGTTAGCGTACGGGTTAGGATTAGGGGACGGGTGAGGGTAAGGCTTCCGGTAAGTGTTAGGGTTAGGGTTAGGGTTAGGGTTAGGGGACGGGGACGGGGACGGTTTAGGGTGCAGGTTAGGGTACGACAACGATTTAGGGTGAGCGTACGTGTTAGGGTACGGGTTAGTGTTAGCGTACGGGTTAGGATTAGGGGACGGGTGAGTGTAAGGCTTCGGGTAAGTGTTAGGGTTAGGGTTAGGGTTAGGGTTAAGGTTAGGGGACGGGGACGGTTTAGGGTAAAGGTTAGTGTACGACAACGGTTTAGGGTGAGCGTACGTGTTAGGGTACGGGTTAGTGTTAGCGTACGGGTTAGGATTAGGGGAAGGGTGAGGGTAAGCCTTCGGGTAAGGGTTAGGGTTAGGGTTAGGGTTAGGGTTAGGGGACGGTGACGGATTAGGGCACAGGTTAGGGTATGACAACGGTTTATGGTGAGCGTACGTGTTAGGGTACGGTTTAGTGTTAGCGTACGGGTTAGGATTAGGGGACGGGTGAGTGTAAGGCTTCGGGTAAGTGTTAGAGTTAGGGTTAGGGTTAGGTTTAGGGGACGGGGACGGGGACGGTTTAGGGTACAGGTTAGGGTACGACAACTATTTAGGGTGAGCGTACGTGTTAGGGTACGGGTTACTGTTAGCGTACGGGTTAGGATTATGGGACGGGTGAGGGTAAGACTTCGGGTAAGGATTAGGGTTAGGGTTAGGGTTAGGGTTAGGGGACAGGGACGGTTTAGGGTATAGGTTAGGGTACGACAACGGTTTAGGGTGAGCGTACGTGTTAGGGTACGGGTTATTGTTAGCGTACGGGTTAGGATTAGGGGACGGGTGAGGGTAAGGCTTCGGGTAAGGGTTAGGGTTAGGGTTAGGGTTAGGGGACAGGGACGGTTTAGGGTACAGGTTAGGGTACGACAACGGTTTAAGGTGAGCGTACGTGTTAGGGTACGGGTTAGTGTTAGGGTACGGTTTAGGATTAGGGGACGGGTGAGGGTAAGGCTTCGGGTAAGGGTTAGGGTTAGGGTTAGGGTTCGGGTTAGGGGACGGGGACGGTTTAGGGTATAGGTTAGGGTACGACAACGGTTTAGGGTGAGCGTACGTGTTAGGGTACGGGTTATTGTTAGCGTACGGGTTAGGATTAGGGGACGGGTGAGGGTAATGATTCGGGTAAGGGTTAGGGTTAGGGTTAGGGTTAGGGTTAGGGTTAGGGGACAGGGACGTTTAGGGTACAGGTTAGGGTACGACAACGGTTTAAGTTGAGCGTACGTGTTAGGGTACGGGTTAGTGTTAGCGTACGGGTTAGGATTAGGGGACGGGTGAGGGTAAGGCTTCGGGTAAGGGTTAGGATTAGGGTTAGGTTTAGGGTTAGGGTTAAGGGACGGGGACGGTTTAGGGTACAGTTTAGTGTACGACAATAGTTTAGGGGGAGCGTACGTGTTAGGGAGCGGGTTAGTGTTAGCGCACGGGTTAGGATTAGGGGACGGGTGAGGGTAAGGCTTCGGGTAAGGTTTAGGGTTAGGGTTAGGGTTAGGGTTAGGGTTAGGGGACGGGAACGGTTTAGGGTACAGGTTAGGGTACGACAACGGTTTAGGGTGAGCGTACGTGTTTGGGTACGGGTTAGTGTTAGCGTACGGGTTAGGATTAGGGGACGGGTGAGGGTAAGGCTTCGGGTAAGGGTTAGGGTTAGTGTTAGGGTTAGTGTTAGGGTTAGGGGACGGGAACAGGGACGGTTTAGGGTACAGGTTAGGGTACGACAACGGTTTATGGTGAGCGTACGTGTTAGGGTACGGGTTAGTGTTAGCGTACGGGTTAGGATTAGGGGACGGGTGAGGGTAAGCCTTCGGGTAAGGGTTAGGGTTAGGGTTAGGGTTAGGTGACGGGGACGGGGACGGTTTAGGGTACAGGTTAGTGTACGACAACGGTTTAGGGTGAGCGTACGTGTTAGGGTACAGGTTAGTGTTAGCGTACGGGTTAGGATTAGGGGACGGGTGAAAGTAAGGCTTCGGGTAAGTGTTAGGGTTAGGGTTAGGGTTAGGGTTAGGGGACGGTGACGGTTTAGGGTACAGGTTAGTGTACGACAACGGTTTAGGGTGAGCGTACGTGTTAGGGTACGGGTTAGTGTTGGCGTACGGGTTAGGATTAGGGGACGGGTGAGGGTAAGGCTTCGGGTAAGTGTTAGGGTTAGGGTTAGGGTTAGGGTTAGGGTTAGGGGATGGGGACGGGGACGGGGACGGGGACGGTTTAGGGTATAGGTTAGGGTACGACAACGGTTTAGGGTGAGCGTACGTGTTAGGGTACGGGTTAGTGTTAGCGTAGGGGTTAGGATTAGGGGAAGGGTGAGGGTAAGCCTTCGGGTAAGGGTTAGGGTTAGGGTTAGGGTTAGGGTTAGGGGACGGTGACGGTTTAGGGTACACGTTAGGGTACGACAACGGTTTATGCTGAGTGTACGTGTTAGGGTACGGGTTAGTGTTAGCGTACGGGTTAGGATTAGGGGACGGGTGAGGGTAAGGCTTCCGGTAAGTGTTAGGGTTAGGGTTAGGGTTAGGGTTAGGGTTAGGGGACGGGGACGGGGACGGTTTAGGGTGCAGGTTAGGGTACGACAACGATTTAGGGTGAGCGTACGTGTTAGGGTACGGGTTAGTGTTAGCGTACGGGTTAGGATTATGGGACGGGTGAGGGTAAGGCTTCGGGTAAGGGTTAGGGTAAGGGTTAGAGTTAGGGTTAGGGGACGGGGACGGTTTAGGGTATAGGTTAGGGTACGACAACGGTTTAGGGTGAGCGTACGTGTTAGGGTACGGGTTATTGTTAGCGTACGGGTTAGGATTAGGGGACGGGTGAGGGTAAGGCTTCGGGTAAGGGTTAGGGTTAGGGTTAGGGGACGGGGACGGTTTAGGGTACAGGTTAGGGTACGAAAACGGTTTAGGGTTAGGGTACGTGTTAGGGTACGGGTTAGTGTTAGCGTACGGGTTAGGATTAGGGGACGGGTGAGGGTAAGGCTTCGGGTAAGGGTTAGGTTTAGGGTTAGGGTTAGAGTTAGGGTCAGGGGACGGTTTAGGGTACAAGTTAGGGTACGACAAAGGTTTAGGGTGAGCGTACGTGTTAGGGTACGGGTTAGTGTTAGCGTACGGGTGAGGATTAGGGGACGGGTGAGGGTAAGGCTTCGGGTAAGGGTTAGGGTTAGGGTTAGGGTTAGGGGACGGGGACGGGGACGGTTTAGGGTACAGGTTAGGGTACGACAACGGTTTAGGGTGAGCGTACGTGTTAGGGTACGGGTTAGTGTTAGCGTACGGGTTAGGATTAGGGGACGGGTGAGGGTAAGGCTTCGGGTAAGGGTTAGGGTTAGGGTTAGGGTTAGGGTTAGGGTTAGGGGACGGGGACGGTTTAGGGCACAGGTTAGGGTACGACAACGGTTTAGGGTGAGCGTACGTGTTAGGGTACGGGTTAGTGTTAGCGTACGGGTTAGGATTAGGGGACGGGTGAGGGTAAGGCTTCGGGTAAGGGTTAGGGTTAGGGTTAGGTTTAGGGTTAGGGGACGGTGACGGATTAGGGCACAGGTTAGGGTACGACAACGGTTTATGGTGAGCGTACGTGTTAGGGTACGGTTTAGTGTTAGCGTACGGGTTAGGATTAGGGGACGGGTGAGTGTAAGGCTTCGGGTAAGAGTTAGAGTTAGGGTTAGGGTTAGGGTTAGGGGACGGGGACGGGGACGGTTTAGGGTACAGGTTAGGGTACGACAACTATTTAGGGTGAGCGTACGTGTTAGGGTACGGGTTACTGTTAGCGTACGGGTTAGGATTATGGGACGGGTGAGGGTAAGACTTCGGGTAAGGATTAGGGTTAGGGTTAGGGTTAGGGTTAGGGGACAGGGACGGTTTAGGGTATAGGTTAGGGTACGACAACGGTTTAGGGTGAGCGTACGTGTTAGGGTACGGGTTATTGTTAGCGTACGGGTTAGGATTAGGGGACGGGTGAGGGTAAGGCTTCGGGTAAGGGTTAGGGTTAGGGTTAGGGTTAGGGGACAGGGACGGTTTAGGGTACAGGTTAGGGTACGACAACGGTTTAAGGTGAGCGTACGTGTTAGGGTACGGGTTAGTGTTAGGGTACGGGTTAGGATTAGGGGACGGGTGAGGTTAAGGCTTCGGGTAAGGGTTAGGGTTAGGGTTAGGTTTCGGGTTAGGGGACGGGGACGGTTTAGGGTATAGGTTAGGGTACGACAACGGTTTAGGGTGAGCGTACGTGTTAGGGTACGGGTTATTGTTAGCGTACGGGTTAGGATTAGGGGACGGGTGAGGGTAATGATTCGGGTAAGGGTTAGGGTTAGGGTTAGGGTTAGGGGACAGGGACGTTTAGGGTACAGGTTAGGGTACGACAACGGTTTAAGGTGAGCGTACGTGTTAGGGTACGGGTTAGTGTTAGGGTACGGTTTAGGATTAGGGGACGGGTGAGGGTAAGGCTTCGTGTAAGGGTTAGGGTTAGGGTTAGGGTTCGGGTTAGGGGACGGGGACGGTTTAGGGTACAGTTTAGGGTACGACAACGGTTTAGGGTGAGGGTACGTGTTAGGGTACGGGTTAGTGTTAGCGTACGGGTTAGGATTAGGGGACGGGTGAGGGTAAGGCTTCGGGTAAGGGTTAGGATTAGGGTTAGGTTTAGGGTTAGGGTTAAGGGACGGGGACGGTTTAGGGTACAGTTTAGTGTACGACAACAGTTTAGGGTGAGCGTACGTGTTAGGGAGCGGGTTAGTGTTAGCGCACGGGTTAGGATTAGGGGACGGGTGAGGGTAAGGCTTCGGGTAAGGTTTAGGGTTAGGGTTAGGGTTAGGGTTAGGGTTAGGGGACGGGAACGGTTTAGGGTACAGGTTAGGGTACGACAACGGTTTAGGGTGAGCGTACGTGTTTGGGTACGGGTTAGTGTTAGCGTACGGGTTAGGATTAGGGGACGGGTGAGGGTAAGGCTTCGGGTAAGGGTTAGGGTTAGTGTTAGGGTTAGTGTTAGGGTTAGGGGACGGGAACAGGGACGGTTTAGGGTACAGGTTAGGGTACGACAACGGTTTATGGTGAGCGTACGTGTTAGGGTACGGGTTAGTGTTAGCGTACGGGTTAGGATTAGGGGACGGGTGAGGGTAAGGCTTCGGGTAAGGGTTAGGGTTAGGGTTAGGGTTAGGTGACGGGGACGGGGACGGTTTAGGGTACAGGTTAGGGTACGACAATGGTTTAGGGTGAGCGTATGTGTTAGGGTACGGGTTAGTTTTAGCATACGGGTTAGGATTAGGGTTAGGGTTATGGTTAGGGTTAGGGTTAGGGGATGGGGACGGGGACGGTTTAGGGTACAGGTTAGGGTACGACAACGGTTTAGGGTGAGCGTACGTGTTAGGGTACGGGTTAGTGTTAGCGTACGGGTTAGGATTAGGGGAAAGGTGAGGGTAAGGCTTCGGGTAAGGGTTAGGATTAGGGTTAGGTTTAGGGTTAGGGTTAAGGGACGGGGACGGTTTAGGGTACAGTTTAGTGTACGACAACAGTTTAGGGTGAGCGTACGTGTTAGGGAGCGGGTTAGAGTTAGCGCACGGGTTAGGATTAGGGGACGGGTGAGGGTAAGGCTTCGGGTAAGGGTTAGGGTTAGGGTTAGGGTTACGGGACGGGGACGGGGATGGTTTAGGGTACAGGTTAGGGTACGACAACGGTTTAGGGTGAGCGTACGTGTTAGGGTACGGGTTAGTGTTAGCGTACGGGTTACGATTAGGGGACGGGTGAGGGTAAGGCTTCGGGTAAGTGTTAGGGTTAGGGTTAGGGGACGGGGACGGGGACGGGGACGGTTTAGGGTACAGGTTAGGGTACGACAACGGTTTAGGGTGAGCGTACGTGTTAGGGTACGGGTTAGTGTTAGCGTACGGGTTAGGATTAGGGGACGGGTGAGGGTAAGGCTTCGGGTAAGGGTTAGGGTTAGGGTTAGGGTTAGGGTTAGGGGACGGGCACGGGGACGGTTTAGGGTACAGGTTAGGGTACGACAACGGTTTAGGGTGAGCGTACGTGTTAGGGTACGGGTTAGTGTTAGCGTACGGGTTAGGATTAGGGGACGGGTGAGGGTAAGGCTTCGGGTAAGTGTTAGGGTTAGGGTTAGGGTTAGGGTTAGGGTTAGGGGATGGGGACGGGGACGGGGACGGGGACGGTTTAGGGTATAGGTTAGGGTACGACAACGGTTTAGGGTGAGCGTACGTGTTAGGGTACGGGTTAGTGTTAGCGTACGGGTTAGGATTAGGGGACGGGTGAGGGTAAGGCTTCGGGTAAGGGTTAGGGTTAGGGTTAGGGTTAGGGGACGGGGACGGGGACGGGGACGGTTTAGGGTATAGGTTAGGGTACGACAACGGTTTAGGGTGAGCGTACGTGTTTGGGTACGGGTTAGTGTTAGCGTACGGGTTAGGATTAGGGGACGGGTGAGGGTAAGGCTTCGGGTAAGGGTTAGGGTTAGGGTTAGGGGACGGGGACGGTTTAGGGTACAGCTTAGGGTACGATAACGGTTTAGGGTGAGCGTACGTGTTAGGGTACGGGTTAGTGTTAGCATGCGGGTTAGGATTAGGGGACGTGTGAGGGTAAGGCTTCGGGTAAGTGTTAGGGTTAGGGTTAGGGTTAGGGTTAGGTTTAGGGGACGGGGACGGTTTAGGTTACAGGTTAGGGTACGACAACGGTTTAGGGTGAGCGTACGTGTTAGGGTACGGGTTAGTGTTAGCGTACGGGTTAGGATTAGGGGACGGGTGAGTGTAAGGCTTCGGGTAAGTGTTAGGGTTAGGGTTAGGGTTAGGGTTAAGGTTAGGGGACGGGGACGGTTTAGGGTAAAGGTTAGTGTACGACAACGGTTTAGGGTGAGCGTACGTGTTAGGGTATGGGTTAGTGTTAGCGTACGGGTTAGGATTAGGGGAAGGGTGAGGGTAAGCCTTCGGGTAAGGGTTAGGGTTAGGGTTAGGGTTAGGGTTAGGGGACGGTGACGGTTTAGGGTACACGTTAGGGTACGACAACGGTTTATGCTGAGTGTACGTGTTAGGGTACGGGTTAGTGTTAGCGTA